>NW_028270171.1:46605209-47984584 GCF_037043375.1 Chiloscyllium plagiosum
GGTCAGTAATGAGGGAGTGGCGCACTGTCAGAGGATCAGTACTGAGGGAGTGTCGCACTGTCAGAGGGTCAGTACTGAGGGAGTGCAGTACTGTAAGAGGGTTAGTACTGAGGGAGTTTGCACTGTCAGACGGTCAGTACTGAGGGAGTGTTGCACTGTCAGAGTGTCAGTGCTGAGGGAGTGTTGCACTATTGGAGGGTCAGTACTGTGGGAGTGTTGCACTGTTAGATGGTCAGTACTGAAGGTGTGTTGCATTGTCAGAGGGTCAGTAATGAGGGAGTGCTGCACTGTCAGAGGGTCAGTTCTGAGGGAGTGCAGTATTGTCAGAGGGTTAGTAATGAGGGAGTGTTGCACTGTAAGATAGTCAGTACTGAGGGAGTGTTGCACTGTCAGAGGGTCAGTACTGTGAAAGTGCTGCACTGTCAGACGGTCAGTATTGAGGAAGTGCTGCACTGTCAGAGGGTCAGTACTGAGGGAGTGCTGCACTGTCGGAGGATCAACACTGAGGGAGTGCTGCACTGTCAGAGTGTCAGTACTGAGGGAGTGCAGTACTGTCAGAGGGTTAGTACTGTGGGAGTGTTGCACTGAAAGACGGTCAGTACTGAGGGAGTGTTGCACTGTCAGAGGGTCAGTACTGAGGGAGTGCTGCACAATTTGGAGGGTCAGTACTGTGGGAGTGTTGCCCTGTAAGATGGTCAGTACTGAAGGAGTGTTGCATTTTCAGAGGGTCAGTAATGAGGGAGTGCTGCAATGTCAGAAGGGCAGTATTGTGGAATTGCTGCACTGTCAGAGGGTCAGTACTGAGAGACAGGTGCACTGTCAGACGGTCAGTACTGAGGGAGTGCTGCACTGTCAGAGGATCAGTACTGCGGGAGTGCTGCACTGTCAGAGGGTCTGTACTGATGGAGTGCTGTACTGTCAGAGGATCAGTACTGAGGGAGTGATGCACTGTCAGAGGGTCAGTACTGAGGGAGTGCTGCACTGTCGGACGATCAACACTGAGGGAGTGCTGCACTGTCAGAGGGTCAGTAATGTGGGAGTGCCGCACTGTCAGAGGATCAGTACTGAGGGAGTGCCGCACTGTCAGAGGGTCAGTACTGAGGGAGTGCAGTACTGTCAGAGGGTTAGTACTGAGGGAGTGTTGCACTGTCAGATGGTCAGTACTGAGGGAGTGCTGCACTGTCAGAGGGTCAGTGCTGAGGGAGTGTTGCACTATTGGAGGGTCAGTACTGTGGGAGTGTTGCACTGTAAGATGGTCAGTACTGAAGGAGTGTTGAATTGTCAGAGGGTCAGTAATGAGGGAATGTTGCACTGACGGATGGTCAGTACAGAGGGAGTGTTGCACTGTCAGACGGTCAGTACAGAGGGAGTGCTGCACTGTCAGAGGATCAGTACTGAGGGAGTGCTGCACTGTCAGAGGGTCAGTAATGAGGGAATGTTGCACTGACGGATGGTCAGTACAGAGGGAGTGTTGCACTGTCAGACGGTCAGTACTGAGGGAGTGCTGCACTGTCAGAGGATCAGTACTGAGGGAGTGCTGCACTGTCAGAGGGTCAGAAATGAGAAAGTGCTGCACTGTCAGAGGTTCAGTATTGAGGAAGTGCTGCACTGTCAGAGGGTCAGTACTGAGGGAGTGCAGCACTGTCGGAGGATCAACACTGAGGGAGTGCTGCACTGTCAGAGGGTCAGTACTGTGGGAGTGCAGTATTGTCAGAGGGTTAGTACTGAGGGAGTGTTGCACTGTAACATGGTCAGTACTGAGGGAGTGTTGCACTGTCAGAGGGTCAGTACTGAGGGAGTGCTGCACTGTCAGAAGGTCAATACTGAGGAAGTGCTGCACTGTCAGAGGGTCAGTATTGAGGGAGAGCAGTACTGTCAGAGGGTTCGGACTGTGGGAGTGTTGCACTGTAAGTTGGTCAGTACTGAGGGAGTGTTGCACTGTCAGAGGGTCAGTGCTGAGGGAGTGCTGCACTATTGGAGGATCAGTACTGTGGGAGTGTTGCACTGTAAGATGGTCAGTACTGAAGGTGTGTTGCATTGTCAGAGGGTCAGTAATGAGGGAGTGCTGCACTGTCAGAGGATCAAGACTGAGGGAGTGCTGCACTGTCAGAGGGTCAGTGCTGAAGGAGTGATGCACTCTCTCTGTACTGACCATCCGTCAGTGCAACATTCCCTCATTACTGACCCTCAGACAGTGCAGCACTCCCTCAGTCTTGATCCTCTGACAGTGCAGCACTCCCTCATTACTGACCCTCTGACAATGCAACACACCTTCAGTACTGACCATCTTACAGTGCAACACTCCCACAGTACTGATCCTCCAATAGTGCAGCACTCCCTCAGCACTGACCCTCTGACAGTGCAACACTCCCTCAGTACTGACCAACTTACAGTGCAACACTCCCACAGTCCGAACCCTCTGACAGTACTGCTCTCCCTCAATACTGACCCTCTGACAGTGCAGCACTTCCTCAGTATTGACCTTCTGACAGTGCAGCACTCCCTCAGTACTGACCCTCTGACAGTGCAACACTCCCTCAGTACTGACCATGTTACAGTGCAACACTCCCTCAGTACTAACCCTCTGACAATACTGCACTCCCACAGTACTGACCCTCTGACAGTGCAGCACTCCCTCAGTGTTGATCCTCCGACAGTGCTGCACTCCCTCAGTACTGACCCTCTGACAGTGCAGCACTTCCTCAATACTGAACCTCTGACAGTGCAGCACTTTCTCATTTCTGACCCTCTGACAGTGCAGCACTCCCTCAGTACTGATCCTCTGACAGTGCAGCACTCCCTCAGTACTGACCGTCTGACAGTGCAACACTCCCTCTGTACTGACCATCCGTCAGTGCAACATTCCCTCATTACTGACCCTCTGACAGTGCAGCACTCCCTCAGTACTGATCCTCTGACAGTGCAGCACTCCCTCTGTACTGACCGTCTGACAGTGCAACACTCCCTCTGTACTGACCATCCGTCAGTGCAACATTCCCTCATTACTGACCCTCTGACAATTCAACACTCCTTCAGTACTGACCATCTTACAGTGCAACACTCCCACAGTACTGACCCTCCAATAGTGCAACACTCCCTCAGCACTGACCCTCTGACAGTGCAGCACTCCCTCAGTACTGACCATCTGACAGTGCAACACTCCCTCAGTACTAACCCTCTGACAGTACTGCACTCCCTCAGTACTGACCCTCTGACAGTGCGGCACTCCCTCAGTACTGATCCTCTGACAGTGCGGCACTCCCACATTACTGACCCTCTGACAGTGCAGCACTCCCTCAGTGTTGATCGTCCGACAGTGCAGCACTCCCTCAGTACTGACCCTCTGACAGTGCATCACTCCCTCAGTACTGATCCTCTGACAGTACAGCACTCCATCAGTACAGACCCTCTGACAGTGCAGCACTCCCGCAGTACTGATCCTCTGACAGTGCAGCACTCCCTCAGTACTGACCGTCTGACAGTGCACCTGTCTCTCAGTACTGACCCTCTGACAGTGCAGCAATTCCACAATACTGCCCTTCTGACATTGCAGCACTCCCTCATTACTGACCCTCTGAAAATGCAACACTCCTTCAGTACTGACCATCTTACAGGGCAACACTCCCACAGTACTGACCCTCCAAATTGTGCAGCACTCCCTCAGTACTGACCCTCTGACAGTGCAACACTCCCTCAGTACTGACCGTCTTTCAGTGCAACACTCCCACAGTACTAACCCTCTGACAGTACTGCACTCCCTCAGTACTGACACTCTGACAGTGCAGCACTCCCTCAGTGTTGATCCTCCGACAGTGCAGCACTCCCTCAGTACTGACCCTCTGACAGTGCAGCACTTCCTCAATACTGACCGTCTGACAGTGCAGCACTTTCACAGTACTGACCCTCTGACAGTGCAACACTCCCTCAGTACTGACTATCTTACAGTGCAACACTCCCTCATTACTAACCCTCTGACAATACTGCACTCCCTCAGAACTGACCCTCTGACAGTGCAGCACTCCCTCATTACTGACCCTCTGACAATGCAACACACCTTCAGTACTGACCATCTAACAGTGCAACACTCCCACAGTACTGACCCTCCAATAGTGCAACACTCCCTCAGCACTGACACTCTGACAGTGCAACACTCCCTCAGTACTGACCGTCTGACAGTGCAAACTCCCTCAGTACTAACCCTCTTACAGTACTGCACTCCCTCAGTACTGACCCTCTGACAGTGCGACACTCCCTCAGTACTGATCCTCTGACAGTGCGCCACTCCCTCATTACTGACCCTCTGACAGTGCAGCAATCCCTCAGTGTTGATCCTCCGACAGTGCAGCACTCCCTCAGTACTGACCCTCTGAAGGTGCAGCACTCCCTCAGTACTGATCCTCTGACAGTACAGCACTCCTTCAGTACTGACCCTCTGAAAGTGCAGCACTCCCTCAGTACTGACCGTCTGACAGTGCACCTGTCTCTCAGTACTGACCCACTGACAGTGCAGCACTTCCTCAATACTGACCCTCGGACAGTGCAGCACTTCCTCAGTTCTAACCCTCTGACAGTGCAACACTCCCGCAGTACTGACCCTGCCTCAGTGCAGCACTCCCTCAGTACTGACCCTCTGACAGTGCAGCACTCCACCAGTACTGCCCCTCTGACAGTGCAGCACTCCCTCAGTACTGACCCACTGACAGTGCAGCACTTCCTCAATTCTGACCCTCTGACAGTGCAGCACTTCCTCATTACTGACCCTCTGACAGTGCAGCACTCCCTCATTACTGACCCTCTGACAATGCAACACTCCTTCAGTACTGACCATCTTACAGTGCAACACTCCCACAGTACTCCAATAGTGCAGCACTGACTCAGCACTGACCCTCTGACAGTGCAACAGTCCCACAGAACAAACCCTCTGACAGTACTGCACTCCCTCTGTACTGACACTCTGACAGTGCAGCACTCCCCCAGTACTGACCGTCTGACAGTGCAACTGTCCCTCAGTACTGACCATCTGACATTGCGACACTCCCGCATTACTGACCCTCTGACAGTGCAGCACTCCCTCAGTACTGACCCTCTGACAGTGCAGCACGCAATCAGTGTGGGTCCTCCGACAGTGCAACTCTCATACAGTACTAACACTCTGACAGTACAGCCATCCCTCAGTGTTGACCCTCCGACAGTGCAGCACTCCCTCAGTAATGACCCTCTGACAGTGCAGCACTCCCTCAGTTCTTATCATCTGACAATGAAGCACTTCCTCAGTACTGACCCTCTGACAATGCAGCACTCCCTCAGTACTGATCGTCTGACAGTGCGTCACTCCCTCAGTACGGAACCTCTGACAGTGCAGCACTCCCTCAGTAATGATCATCTGACAGTGCAGCACTCCCTCATTACTGACCCTCTGACAATGCAACACACCTTCAGTACTAACCATCTTACAGTGCAACACTCCCACAGTACTGACCCTCCAATACTGCAACACTCCCTCAGCACTGACCCTCTGACAGTGCAACACTCCCTCAGTACTGACCATCTTACAGTGCAACAATCCCACAGTCCGAACCCTCTGACAGTACTGCTCTCCCTCAGTACTGACACTCTGACAGTGCAGCACTCCCTCAGTGTTGATCCTCCGACAGAGCAGCACTCCCTCAGTACTGACCCTCTGACTGTGCAGCACTTCCTCAGTACTGACCTTCTGACAGTGCAGCACTCCCTCAGTACTGACCCTCTGACAGTGCAACACTCCCTCAGTACTGACCCTCTGACAGTGCAGCACTCCCTCATTAATGGCCCTCTGACAATTCAACACTCCTTCAGTACTGACCATCTTACAGTGCAACACCCCCACCGTACTGACCCTTCAATACTGCAACACTCCCTCAGCACTGACCCTCTGACAGTGCAACACTCCCTCAGTACTGACCATCTGACAGTGCAACACTCCCTCAGTACTAACCCTCTGACAGTACTGCACTCCCTCAGTACTGACCCTCTGACAGTGCGGCACTCCCTCAGTACTGATCCTCTGACAGTGCGGCACTCCCACATTACTGACCCTCTGACAGTGCAGCACTCCCTCAGTGTTGATCCTCCGACAGTGCCGCACTCCCTCAGTACTGACCCTCTGACAGTGCATCACTCCCTCAGTACTGATCCTCTGACAGTACAGCACTCCCTCAGTACTGACCATCTGACAGTGCAGCACTCCCTCAGTACTGATCCTCTGACCGTGCAGCACTCCCTCAGTACTGACCGTCTGACAGTGCACCTGTCTCTCAGTACTGACCCACTGACAGTGCAGCACTTCCTCAATACTGACCCTCGGACTGGGCAGCACTTCCTCAGTACTGAACATCTTACAATGCAACACTCCTTCAGTACTGACCATCTTACAGGGCAACACTCCCACAGTACTGACCCTCCAATTGTGCAGCACTCCCTCAGCACTGACCCTCTGACAGTGCAACACTCCCTCAGTACTGAACATCTTACAGTGCAACACTCCCACAGTACTAACCCTCTGACAGTACTGCACTCCCTCAGTACTGACACTCTGACAGTGCAGCACTCCCTCAGTGTTGATCCTCCGACAGTGCAGCACTCCCTCAGTACTGACACTCTGACAGTGCAGCACTTCCTCAATACTGACCATTTGACAGTGCAGCACTATCACAGTACTGACCATCTTACAGTGCAACACTCCCTCAGTACTAACCCTCTGACAATACTGCACTCCCTCAGAACTGACCCTCTGACAGTGCATTACAACCTCAGTACTGACCCTCTGACAGTGCAACACTCCCACAGTCCTGACCCTCCAATAGTGCAGCACTCCCTCAGCACTGACCCTCTGACAGTGCAGCACTCCGTCAGCACTGATCCTCTGACAGTGCAACACTCCCTCAGTACTGACCATCTTACAGTGCAACACTCCCAAAGTCCGAACCCTCTGACAGTACTGCTCTCCCTCAGCACTGACACTCTGACAGTGCAGCACTCCCTCAGTGTTGATCCTCCGACAGTGCAGCACTCCCTCAGTACTGACCCTCTGACAGTGCAGCACTTCCTCAATACTGACCATCTGACAGTGCAGCACTTCCTCAGTACTGACCCTCTGACAGTGCAGCACTCCCTCAGTACTGACCCTCTGACAGTGCAGCACTCCCTCAGCACTGACCCTCTGACAGTGCAACACTCCCTCAGTACTGACCATCTTACAGTGCAACACTCCCAAAGTCCGAACCCTCTGACAGTACTGCTCTCCCTCAGCACTGACACTCTGACAGTGCAGCACTCCCTCAGTGTTGATCCTCCGACAGTGCAGCACTCCCTCAGTACTGACCCTCTGACAGTGCAGCACTTCCTCAATACTGACCATCTGACAGTGCAGCACTTCCTCAGTACTGACCCTCTGACAGTGCAGCACTCCCTCAGTACTGACCCTCTGACAGTGCAACACTCCCTCTGTACTGACCGTCTGACAGTGCAACATTCCCTCTGTACTGACCATCCGTCAGTGCAACATTCCCTCATTACTGACCCTCTGACAGTGCAGCGCTCCCTCAGTACTGACCCTCTGACAGTGCAGCACTCCCTCATTAATGACCCTCTGACATTTCAACACTCCTTCAGTACTGACCATCTTACAGTGCAACACTTCCACAGTACTGACCCTCCAATAGTGCAACACTCCCTCAGCACTGACCATCTGACAGTGCAACACTCCCTCAGTACTGACCATCTGACAGTGCAACACTCCCTCAGTACTAACCCTCTGACAGTACTGCACTCCCTCAGTACTGACCCTCTAACATTGCGGAACACCCTCAGTACTGATCCTCTGACAGTGCGGCACTCCCTCATTACAGACCCACTGACAGTGCAGCACTCCCTGAGTACTGATCCTCCGACAGTGCAGCACTCCCTCAGTACTGACACTCTGACAGTGCAGCACTTCCTCAATACTGACCATCTGACAGTGCAGCACTATCACAGTACTGACCGTCTGACAGTGCAACACTCCCTCTGTACTGACCATCCGTCAGTGCAACATTCCCTCATTACTGACCCTCAGACAGTGCAGCGCTCCCTCAGTACTGACCCTCTGACAGTGCAGCACTCCCACATTACTGACCCTCTGACAATTCAACACTCCTTCAGTACTGACCATCTTACAGTGCAACACTCCCACAGTACTGACCCTCCAATAGTGCAACACTCCCTCAGCACTGACCCTCTGACAGTGCAACACTCCCTCAGTACTGACCATCTTACAGTGCAACACTCCCACAGTCCGAACCCTCTGACAGTACTGCTCTCCCTCAGTACTGACACTCTGACAGTGCAGCACTCCCTCAGTGTTGATCCTCCGACAGAGCAGCACTCCCTCAGTACTGACACTCTGACAGTGCAACACTCCCTCAGTACTGATCATCTTACAGTGCAGCGCTCCCTCAGTACTGACCCTCTGACAGTGCAGCACTCCCTCATTAATGGCCCTCTGACAATTCAACACTCCTTCAGTACTGACCATCTTACAGTGCAACACCCCCACCGTACTGACCCTTCAATAGTGCAACACTCCCTCAGCACTGACCCTCTGACAGTGCAACACTCCCTCAGTACTGACCATCTGACAGTGCAACACTCCCTCAGTACTAACCCTCTGACAGTACCGCACTCCCTCAGTACAGACCCTCTGACTGTGCGGCACTCCCTCAGTAGTAACACTCTGACAGTGCAGCACTCCCTCAGTGTTGATCCTCCGACAGAGCAGCACTCCCTCAGTACTGACCCTCTGACTGTGCAGCACTTCCTCAATACTGACCCTCTGACAGTGCAGCACTTCCTCAGTACTGACCTTCTGACAGTGCAGCACTCCCTCAGTACTGACCCTCTGACAGTGCAACACTCCCTCAGTGCTGACCATCTTACAGTGCAGCGCTCCCTCAGTACTGACCCTCTGACAGTGCAGCACTCCCTCATTAATGGCCCTCTGACAATTCAACACTCCTTCAGTACTGACCATCTTACAGTGCAACACTCAAACCGTACTGACCCTTCAATAGTGCAACACTCCCTCAGCACTGACCCTCTGACAGTGCAACACTCCCTCAGTACTGACCATCTGACAGTGCAACACTCCCTCAGTACTAACCCTCTGACAGTACTGCACTCCCTCAGTACTGACCCTCTGACAGTGCAGCACTCCCTCAGTACTGATCCTCTGACAGTGCGGCACTCCCACATTACTGACCCTCTGACAGTGCAGCACTCCCTCAGTGTTGATCCTTCGACAGTGCCGCACTCCCTCAGTACTGACCCTCTGACAGTGCATCACTCCCTCAGTACTGATCCTCTGACAGTACAGCACTCCCTCAGTACTGACCACCTGACAGTGCAGCACTCCCACAGTACTGATCCTCTGACAGTGCAGCACTCCCTCAGTACTGACCGTCTGACAGTGCACCTGTCTCTCAGTACTGACCCTCTGACAGTTCAGCACTTCCTCAATCCTGACCCTCGGACAGGGCAGCACTTCCTCAGTACTGAACCTCTTACAATGCAACACTCCTTCAGTACTGACCATCTTACAGGGCAACACTCCCACAGTACTGACCCTCCAATTGTGCAGCACTCCCTCAGCACTGACCCTCTGACAGTGCAACACTCCTTCAGTACTGACCATCTTACAGTGCAACACTCCCACAGTACTAACCCTCTGACAGTACTGCACTCCCTCAGTACTGACACTCTGACAGTGCAGCACTCCCTCAGTGTTGATCCTCCGACAGTGCAGCACTCCCTCAGTACTGACACTCTGACAGTGCAGCACTTCCTCAATACTGACCATCTGACAGTGCAGCACTATCACAGTACTGACCCTCTGACAGTGCAACACTCCCTCAGTACTGACCATCTTACAGTGCAACACTCCCTCAGTACTAACCCTCTGACGATACTGCACTCCCTCAGAACTGACCCACTGACAGTGCATTACTCCCTCAGTACTGACGCTCTGACAGTGCAACACTCCCACAGTCCTGACCCTCTGACAGTGCAGCAGTCCCTCAGCACTGACCCTCTGAAAGTGCAGCACTCCCTCAGCACTGACCCTCTGACAGTGCAACACTACCTCAGTACTGACCATCTTACAGTGCAACACTCCCAAAGTCCTAACCCTCTGACAGTTCTGCTCTCCCTCAGCACTGACCATCTGACAGTGCAGCACTCCCTCAGTGTTGATCCTCCGACAGTGCAGCACTCCCTCAGTACTGACCATCTGACAGTGCAGCACTTCCTCAGTACTGACCCTCTGACAGTGCAGCACTCCCTCAGTACTGACCCTCTGACAGTGCAACACTCCCTCAGTACTGACCATCTTACAGTGCAACACTCCCTCAGTACTAACCCTCTGACATTACTGCACTACCTCAGTACTGACCATCTGACAGTGCAGCACTCCCTCAGTTCTGACCCTCTGACAGTGCAACACTTCCTCAATACTGAACCTCTGACAGTGCAGCACTTTCTCATTACTGACCCTCTGACAGTGCAGCACTCCCTCAGTGTTGATCCTCCGACAGTGCAGCACTCCCTCAGTACTGACCCTCTGACAGTGCAGCACTTCCTCAATACTGACCGTCTGACAGTGCAGCACTTTCACAGTACTGACCCTCTGACAGTGCAACACTCCCTCAGTACTGACTATCGTACAGTGCAACACTCCCTCAGTACTAACCCTCTGACAATACTGCACTCCCTCAGAACTGACCCTCTGACAGTGCAGCACTCCCTCATTACTGACCCTCTGACAATGCAACACACCTTCAGTACTGACCATCTTACAGTGCAACACTCCCACAGTACTGACCCTCCAATAGTGCAACACTCCCTCAGCACTGACACTCTGACAGTGCAACACTCCCTCAGTACTGACCATCTGACAGTGCAAACTCCCTCAGTACTAACCCTCTTACAGTACTGCACTCCCTCAGTACTGACCCTCTGACAGTGCGACACTCCCTCAGTACTGATCCTCTGACAGTGCGCCACTCCCTCATTACTGACCCTCTGACAGTGCAGCAATCCCTCAGTGTTGATCCTCCGACAGTGCAGCACTCCCTCAGTACTGACCCTCTGAAGGTGCAGCACTCCCTCAGTACTGATCCTCTGACAGTACAGCACTCCTTCAGTACTGACCCTCTGACAATGCAGCACTCCCTCAGTACTGACCGTCTGACAGTGCACCTGTCTCTCAGTACTGACCCACTGACAGTGCAGCACTTCCTCAATACTGACCCTCGGACAGTGCAGCACTTCCTCAGTTCTAACCCTCTGACAGTGCAACACTCCCGCAGTACTGACCCTCCCTCAGTGCAGCACTCCCTCAGTACTGACCCTCTGACAGTGCAGCACTCCACCAGTACTGCCCCTCTGACAGTGCAGCACTCCCTCAGTACTGACCCTCTGACAGTGCAGCACTTCCTCATTACTGACCCTCTGACAGTGCAGCACTCCTTCAGTACTGACCATCTTACAGTGCAACACTCCCACAGTACTCCAATAGTGCAGCACTGACTCAGCACTGACCCTCTGACAGTGCAACAGTCCCACAGAACAAACCCTCTGACAGTACTGCACTCCCTCTGTACTGACCCTCTGACAGTGCAGCACTCCCCCAGTACTGACCGTCTGACAGTGCAACTGTCCCTCAGTACTGACCATCTGACATTGCGACACTCCCGCATTACTGACCCTCTGACAGTGCAGCACTCCCTCAGTACTGACCCTCTGACAGTGCAGCACGCAATCAGTGTGGGTCCTCCGACAGTGCAACTCTCATACAGTACTAACACTCTGACAGTACAGCAAACCCTCAGTGTTGACCCTCCGACAGTGCAGCACTCCCTCAGTAATGACCCTCTGACAGTGCAGCACTCCCTCAGTTCTTATCATCTGACAATGAAGCACTTCCTCAGTACTGACCCTCTGACAATGCAGCACTCCCTCAGTACTGATCTTCTGACAGTGCGTCACTCCCTCAGTACGGAACCTCTGACAGTGCAGCACTCCCTCAGTAATGATCATCTGACAGTGCAGCACTCCCTCATTACTGACCCTCTGACAATGCAACACACCTTCAGTACTAACCATCTTACAGTGCAACACTCCCACAGTACTGACCCTCCAATAGTGCAACACTCCCTCAGCACTGACCCTCTGACAGTGCAACACTCCCTCAGTACTGACCATCTAACAGTGCAACAATCCCACAGTCCGAACCCTCTGACAGTACTGCTCTCCCTCAGTGCTGACACTCTGACAGTGCAGCACTCCCTCAGTGTTGATCCTCCGACAGAGCAGCACTCCCTCAGTACTGACCCTCTGACTGTGCAGCACTTCCTCAATACTGACCCTCTGACAGTGCAGCACTTCCTCAGTACTGACCTTCTGACAGTGCAACACTCCCTCAGTACTGACCCTCTGACAGTGCAACACTCCCTCAGTACTGACCATCTTACAGTGCAGCGCTCCCTCAGTACTGACCCTCTGACAGTTCAGCACTCCATCATTAATGGCCCTCTGACAATTCAACACTCCTTCAGTACTGACCATCTTACAGTGCAACACCCCCACCGTACTGACCCTTCAATACTGCAACACTCCCTCAGCACTGACCCTCTGACAGTGCAACACTCCCTCAGTACTGACCATCTGACAGTGCAACACTCCCTCAGTACTAACCCTCTGACAGTACTGCACTCCCTCAGTACTGACCCTCTGACAGTGCGGCACTCCCTCAGTACTGATCCTCTGACAGTGCGGCACTCCCACATTACTGACCCTCTGACAGTGCAGCACTCCCTCAGTGTTGATCCTCCGACAGTGCCGCACTCCCTCAGTACTGACCCTCTGACAGTGCATCACTCCCTCAGTACTGATCCTCTGACAGTACAGCACTCCCTCAGTACTGACCATCTGACAGTGCAGCACTCCCTCAGTACTGATCCTCTGACCGTGCAGCACTCCCTCAGTACTGACCGTCTGACAGTGCACCTGTCTCTCAGTACTGACCCACTGACAGTGCAGCACTTCCTCAATACTGACCCTCGGACTGGGCAGCACTTCCTCAGTACTGAACCTCTTACAATGCAACACTCCTTCAGTACTGACCATCTTACAGGGCAACACTCCCACAGTACTGACCCTCCAATTGTGCAGCACTCGCTCAGCACTGACCCTCTGACAGTGCAACAATCCCTCAGTACTGACCATCTTACAGTGCAACACTCCCACAGTACTAACCCTCTGCCAGTACTGCACTCCCTCAGTACTGACACTCTGACAGTGCAGCACTCCCTCAGTGTTGATCCTCCGACAGTGCAGCACTCCCTCAGTACTGACACTCTGACAGTGCAGCACTTCCTCAATACTGACAATCTGACAGTGCAGCACTATCACAGTACTGACCATCTTACAGTGCAACACTCCCTCAGTACTAACCCTCTGACAATACTGCACTCCCTCAGAACTGACTCTCTGACAGTGCATTACAACCTCAGTACTGACCCTCTGACAGTGCAACACTCCCACAGTCCTGACCCTCCAATAGTGCAGCACTCCCTCAGCACTGACCCTCTGACAGTGCAGCACTCCCTCAGCACTGACCCTCTGACAGTGCAACACTCCCTCAGTACTGACCATCTTACAGTGCAACACTCCCAAAGTCCGAACACTCTGACAGTACTGCTCTCCCTCAGCACTGACACTCTGACAGTGCAGCACTCCCTCAGTGTTGATCCTCCGACAGTGCAGCACTCCCTCAGTACTGACCCTCTGACAGTGCAGCACTTCCTCAATACTGACCATCTGACAGTGCAGCACTTCCTCAGTACTGACACTCTGACAGTGCAGCACTCCCTCAGTACTGACCCTCTGACAGTGCAACACTCCCTCAGTACTGACCATCTTACAGTGCAACACTCCCTCAGTACTAACCCTCTGACAATTCTGCACTACCTCAGTACTGACCATCTGACAGTGCAGCATTCCCTCAGTGTTGATCCTCCGACAGTGCTGCACTCCCTCAGTACTGACCCTCTGACAGTGCAGCACTTCCTCAATGCTGAACCTCTGACAGTGCAGCACTTTCTCATTACTGACCCTCTGACAGTGCAGCATTCCCTCAGGACTGATCCTCTGACAGTGCAGCACTCCCTCTGTACTGACCGTCTGACAGTGCAACATTCCCTCTGTACTGACCATCCGTCAGTGCAACATTCCCTCATTACTGACCCTCTGACAGTGCAGCGCTCCCTCAGTACTGACCCTCTGACAGTGCAGCACTCCCTCATTAATGACCCTCTGACATTTCAACACTCCTTCAGTACTGACCATCTTACAGTGCAACACTCCCACAGTACTGACCCTCCAATAGTGCAACACTCCCTCAGCACTGACCCTCTGACAGTGCAACACTCCCTCAGTACTGACCATCTGACAGTGCAACACTCCCTCAGTACTAACCCTCTGACAGTACTGCACTCCCTCAGTACTGACCCTCTGACAGTGCGGAACACCCTCAGTACTGATCCTCTGACAGTGCGGCACTCCCTCATTACTGACCCTCTGACAGTGCAGCACTCCCTGAGTACTGATCCTCCGACAGTGCAGCACTCCCTCAGTACTGACACTCTGACAGTGCAGCACTTCCTCAATACTGACCATCTGACAGTGCAGCACTATCACAGTACTGACCCTCTGACATTGCAACACTCCCTCTGTACTGACCATCCGTCAGTGCAACATTCCCTCATTACTGACCCTCAGACAGTGCAGCGCTCCCTCAGTACTGAGGGAGTGCTGCTCTGTCGGAGGATCAACACTGCGGGAGTGCTGCACTGTCAGAGGGTCAGTACTGAGGGAGTGCTGCACTGTCGGACGATCAACACTGAGGGAGTGCTGACAGTACTGCTCTCCCTCAGTACTGACACTCTGACAGTGCAGCACTCCCTCAGTGTTGATCCTCCGACAGAGCAGCACTCCCTCAGTACTGACCCTCTGACTGTGCAGCACTTCCTCAATACTGACCCGCTGACAGTGCAGCACTTCCTCAGTACTGACCTTCTGACAGTGCAGCACTCCCTCAGTACTGACCTTCTGACAGTGCAACACTCCCTCAGTACTGATCATCTTACAGTGCAGCGCTCCCTCAGTACTGACCCTCTGACAGTGCAGCACTCCCTCATTAATGGCCCTCTGACAATTCAACACTCCTTCAGTACTGACCATCTTACAGTGCAACACCCCCACCGTACTGACCCTTCAATAGTGCAACACTCCCTCAGCACTGACCCTCTGACTGTGCAACACTCCCTCAGTACTGACCATCTGACAGTGCAACACTCCCTCAGTACTAACCCTCTGACAGTACCGCACTCCCTCAGTACTGACTCTCTGACAGTGCGGCACTCGCTCAGTACTAACACTCTGACAGTGCAGCACTCCCTCAGTGTTGATCCTCCGACAGAGCAGCACTCCCTCAGTACTGACCCTCTGACTGTGCAGCACTTCCTCAATACTGACCCTCTGACAGTGCAGCACTTCCTCAGTACTGACCTTCTGACAGTGCAACACTTCCTCAATACTGAACCTCTGACAGTGCAGCACTTTCTCATTACTGACCCTCTGACAGTGCAGCATTCCCTCAGGACTGATCCTCTGACAGTGCAGCACTCCCTCTGTACTGACCGTCTGACAGTGCAACATTCCCTCTGTACTGACCATCCGTCAGTGCAACATTCCCTCATTACTGACCCTCTGACAGTGCAGCGCTCCCTCCGTACTGACCCTCTGACAGTGCAGCACTCCCTCACAAATGACCCTCTGACATTTCAACACTCCTTCAGTACTGACCATCTTACAGTGGAACACTCCCACAGTACTGACCCTCCAATAGTGCAACACTCCCTCAGTACTAACCCTCTGACAGTACTGCACTCCCTCAGTACTGACCCTCTGACAGTGCGGAACACCCTCAGTACTGATCCTCTGACAGTGCGGCACTCCCTCATTACTGACCCTCTGACAGTGCAGCACTCCCTGAGTACTGATCCTCCGACAGTGCAGCACTCCCTCATTACTGACCCTCTGACAGTGCAGCACTCCCTGAGTACTGATCCTCTGACAGTGCAGCACTCCCTCTGTACTGACCGTCTGACAGTGCAACACTCCCTCTGTACTGACCATCCGTCAGTGCAACATTCCCTCATTACTGACCATCTTACAGTGCAAAACTCCCTCAGTACTAACCCTCTGACAATACTGCACTTCCTCAGAGCTGACCCTCTGACAGTGCATTACTCCCTCAGTACTGACCCTCTGACAGTGCAACACTCCCACAGTCGTGACCCTCCAATAGTGCAGCACTCCCTCAGCACTGACCCTCTGACAGTGCAGCACTCCCTCAGCACTGACCCTCTGACAGTGCAGCACTCCCTCAGTACTGATCCTCTGACAGTGCAACACTCTCTCTGTACTGACCATCCGTCAGTGCAACATTCCCTCATTACTGACCCTCTGACAATTCAACACTCCTTCAGTACTGACCATCTTACAGTGCAACACTCTCACAGTACTGACCCTCCAATAGTGCAACATTCCCTCAGCACTGACCCTCTGACAGTGCAACACTCCCTCAGTACTGACCATCTGACAGTGCAGCACTCCCTCAGTACTAACCCTCTGACAGTACTGCACTCCCTCAGTACTGACCCTCTGACAGTGCAGCACTCCCTCAGTACTGATCCTCTGACAGTGCGGCACTCCCACATTACTGACCCTCTGACAGTGCAGCACTCCCTCAGTGTTGATCGTCCGACAGTGCAGCACTCCCTCAGTACTGACCCTCTGACAGTGCAGCACTCCCGCAGTACTGATCCTCTGACAGTGCAGCACTCCCTCAGTACTGACCGTCTGACAGTGCACCTGTCTCTCAGTACTGACCGTCTGACAGTGCAGCACTTCCACAATACTGCCCTTCTGACATTGCAGCACTCCCTCATTACTGACCCTCTGAAAATGCAACACTCCTTCAGTACTGACCATCTTACAGGGCAACACTCCCACAGTACTGACCCTCCAAATTGTGCAGCACTCCCTCAGCACTGACCCTCTGACAGTGCAACACTCCCTCAGTACTGACCGTCTTACAGTGCAACACTCCCACAGTACTACCCCTCTGACAGTACTGCACTCCCTCAGTACTGACACTCTGACAGTGCAGCACTCCCTCAGTGTTGATCCTCCGACAGTGCAGCACTCCCTCAGTACTGACCCTCTGACAGTGCAGCACTTCCTCAATACTGACCGTCTGACAGTGCAGCACTTTCACAGTACTGACCCTCTGACAGTGCAACACTCCCTCAGTACTGACTATCTTACAGTGCAACACTCCCTCAGTACTAACCCTCTGACAATACTGCACTCCCTCAGAACTGACCCTCTGACAGTGCAGCACTCCCTCATTACTGACCCTCTGACAATGCAACACACCTTCAGTACTGACCATCTTACAGTGCAACACTCCCACAGTACTGACCCTCCAATAGTGCAACACTCCCTCAGCACTGACACTCTGACAGTGCAACACTCCCTCAGTACTGACCATCTGACAGTGCAAACTCCCTCAGTACTAACCCTCTTACAGTACTGCACTCCCTCAGTACTGACCCTCTGACAGTGCGACACTCCCTCAGTACTGATCCTCTGACAGTGCGGCACTCCCTCATTACTGACCCTCTGACAGTGCAGCAATCCCTCAGTGTTGATCCTCCGACAGTGCAGCACTCCCTCAGTACTGACCCTCTGAAAGTGCAGCACTCCCTCAGTACTGACCGTCTGACAGTGCACCTGTCTCTCAGTACTGACCCTCTGACTGTGCAGCACTTCCTCAATACTGACCCTCGGACAGTGCAGCACTTCCTCAGTACTAACCCTCTGACAGTGCAACACTCCCGCAGTACTGACCCTCCCTCAGTGCAGCACTCCCTCAGTACTGACCCTCTGACAGTGCAGCACTCCACCAGTACTGCCCCTCTGACAGTGCAGCACTCCCTCAGTACTGACCCTCTGACAGTGCAGCACTTCCTCAATACTGACCCTCTGACAGTGCAGCACTTCCTCATTACTGACCCTCTGACAGTGCAGCACTCCCTCATTACTGACCCTCTGACAATGCAACACTCCTTCAGTACTGACCATCTTACAGTGCAACACTCCCACAGTACTCCAATAGTGCAGCACTCACTCAGCACTGACCCTCTGACAGTGCAACAGTCCCACAGGACAAACCCTCTGACAGTACTGCACTCCCTCTGTACTGACCCTCTGACAGTGCAGCACTCCCCCAGTACTGACCGTCTGACAGTGCAACTGTCCCTCAGTACTGACCATCTGACATTGCGACACTCCCGCATTACTGAACCTCTGACAGTGCAGCACTCCCTCAGTACTGACCCTCTGACAGTGCAGCACGCAATCAGTGTGGGTCCTCCGACAGTGCAACTCTCATACAGTACTAACACTCTGACAGTTCAGCAAACCCTCAGTGTTGACCCTCCGACAGTGCAGCACTCCCTCAGTAATGACCCTCTGACAGTGCAGCACTCCCTCAGTTCTTATCATCTGACATTGAAGCACTTCCTCAGTACTGACCCTCTGACAGTGCAGCACTCCCTCAGTACTGATCTTCTGACAGTGCGTCACTCCCTCAGTACGGACCCTCTGACAGTGCAGCACTCCCTCAGTAATGATCATCTGACAGTGCAGCACTCCCTCATTACTGACCCTCTGACAATGCAACACACCTTCAGTACTGACCATCTTACAGTGCAACACTCCCACAGTACTGACCCTCCAATAGTGCAACACTCCCTCAGCACTGACCCTCTGACAGTGCAACACTCCCTCAGTACTGACCATCTTACAGTGCAACACTCCCACAGTCCGAACCCTCTGACAGTACTGCTCTCCCTCAGTACTGACACTCTGACAGTGCAGCACTCCCTCAGTGTTGATCCTCCGACAGAGCAGCACTCCCTCAGTACTGACCCTCTGACTGTGCAGCACTTCCTCAATACTGACCCTCTGACAGTGCAGCACTTCCTCAGTACTGACCTTCTGACAGTGCAGCACTCCCTCAGTACTGACCCTCTGACAGTGCAACACTCCCTCAGTACTGACCATCTTACAGTGCAGCGCTCCCTCAGTACTGACCCTCTGACAGTGCAGCACTCCCTCATTAATGGACCTCTGACAATTCAACACTCCTTCAGTACTGACCATCTTACAGTGCAACACCCCCAACGTACTGACCCTTCAATAGTGCAACACTCCCTCAGCACTGACCCTCTGACAGTGCAACACTCCCTCAGTAGTGACCATCTGACAGTGCAACACTCCCTCAGTACTGACCATCTTACAGTGCAGCGCTCCCTCAGTACTGACCCTCTGACAGTGCAGCACTCCCTCATTAATGGCCCTCTGACAATTCAACACTCCTTCAGTACTGACCATCTTACAGTGCAACACCCCACCGTACTGACCATTCAATAGTGCAACCGTCCCTCAGCACTGACCCTCTGACAGTGCAACACTCCCTCAGTACTAACCCTCTGACAGTACTGCACTCCCTCAGTACTGACCCTCTGACAGTGCGGCACTCCCTCAGTACTGATCCTCTGACAGTGCGGCACTCCCACATTACTGACCCTCTGACAGTGCAGCACTCCCTCAGTGTTGATCCTCCGACAGTGCCGCACTCCCTCAGTACTGACCCTCTGACAGTGCATCACTCCCTCAGTACTGATCCTCTGACAGTACAGCACTCCCTCAGTACTGAACATCTGACAGTGCAGCACTCCCTCAGTACTGATCCTCTGACAGTGCAGCACTCCCTCAGTACTGACCGTCTGAAAGTGCACCTGTCTCTCAGTACTGACCCACTGACAGTGCAGCACTTCCTCAATACTGACCCTCGGACTGGGCAGCACTTCCTCAGTACTGAACCTCTTACAATGCAACAATCCTTCAGTACTGACCATCTTACAGGGCAACACTCCCACAGTACTGACCCTCCAATTGTGCAGCACTCCCTCAGCACTGACCCTCTTACAGTGCAACACTCCCTCAGTACTGACCATCTTACAGTGCAACACTCCCACAGTACTAACCCTCTTACAGTGCTGCACTCCCTCAGAACTGACACTCTGACAGTGCAGCACTCCCTCAGTGTTGATCCTCCGACAGTGCAGCACTCCCTCAGTACTGACACTCTGACAGTGCAGCACTTCCTCAATACTGACCATCTGACAGTGCAGCACTATCACAGTACTGACCCTCTGACAGTGCAACACTCCCTCAGTACTGACCAACTTACAGTGCAACACTCTCTCAGTACTAACCCTCTGACAATACTGCACTCCCTCAGAACTGACCCTCTGACAGTGCATTACAACCTCAGTACTGACCCTCTGACAGTGCAACACTCCCACAGTCCTGACCAACCAATAGTGCAGCACTCCCTCAGCACTGACCCTCTGACAGTGCAGCACTCCCTCAGCACTGACCCTCTGACAGTGCAACACTCCCTCAGTACTGACCATCTTACAGTGCAACACTCCCAAAGTCCTAACCCTCTGACAGTACTGCTCTCATTCATCACTGACACTCTGACAGTGCAGCACTCCCTCAGTGTTGATCCTCCGACAGTGCAGCACTCCCTCAGTACTGACCCTCTGACAGTCCAGCACTTCCTCAATACTGACCATCTGACAGTGCAGCACTTCCTCAGTACTGACCCTCTGACAGTGCAGCACTCCCTCAGTACTGACCCTCTGACAGTGCAACACTCCCTCAGTACTGACCATCTTACAGTGCAACACTCCCTCAGTAGTAACCCTCTGACAATACTGCACTACCTCAGTACTGACCATCTGACAGTGCAGCATTCCCTCAGGACTGATCCTCTGACAGTGCAGCACTCCCTCTGTACTGACCGTCTGACAGTGCAACATTCCCTCTGTACTGACCATCCGTCAGTGCAACATTCCCACATTACTGACCCTCTGACAGTGCAGCGCTCCCTCAGTACTGACCCTCTGACAGTGCAGCACTCCCTCATTAATGACCCTCTGACATTTCAACACTCCTTCAGTACTGACCATCTTGCAGTGCAACACTCCCTCAGCACTGACCCTCTGACAGTGCAACACTCCCACAGTACTGACCATCTGACAGTGCAACACTCCCTCAGTACTAACCCTCTGTCAGTACTGCACTCCCTCAGTACTGACCCTCTGACAGTGCGGAACACCCTCAGTACTGATCCTCTGACAGTGCGGCACTCCCTCATTACTGGCCCTCTGACAGTGCAGCACTCCCTGAGTACTGATCGTCCGACAGTGCTGCACTCCCTCAGTACTGACACTCTGACAGTGCAGCACTTCCTCAATACTGACCATCTGACTGTGCAGCACTATCACAGTACTGACCCTCTGACAGTGCAACACTCCCACTGTACTGACCATCCGTCAGTGCAACATTCCCTCATTACTGACCCTCAGACAGTGCAGCGCTCCCTCAGTACTGACCCTCTGACAGTGCAGCACTCCCACATTACTGACCCTCTGACAATTCAACACTCCTTCAGTACTGACCATCTTACAGTGCAACACTCCCACAGTACTGACCCTCCAATAGTGCAACACTCCCTCAGCACTGACCCTCTGACAGTGCAACACTCCCTCAGTACTGACCATCTTACAGTGCAACACTCCCACAGTCCGAACCCTCTGAAGTACTGCTCTCCCTCAGTACTGACACTCTGACAGTGCAGCACTCCCTCAGTGTTGATCCTCCGACAGAGCAGCACTCCCTCAGTACTGACCCTCTGACTGTGCAGCACTTCCTCAATACTGACCCTCTGACAGTGCAGCACTTCCTCAGTACTGACCTTCTGACAGTGCAGCACTCCCTCAGTACTGACCTTCTGACAGTGCAACACTCCCTCAGTACTGACCATCTTACAGTGCAGCGCTCCCTCAGTACTGACCCTCTGACAGTGCAGCACTCCCTCATTAATGGCCCTCTGACAATTCAACACTCCTTCAGTACTGACCATCTTACAGTGCAACACCCCCACCATACTGACCCTTCAATAGTGCAACACTCCCTCAGCACTGACCCTCTGACAGTGCAACACTCCCTCAGTACTGACCATCTGACAGTGCAACACCCCCTCAGTACTAACCCTCTGACAGTACCGCACTCCCTCAGTACTGACCCTCTGACATTGCGGCACTCCCTCAGTACTGATCCTCTGACAGTGCGGCACTCCCACATTACTGACCCTGTGACAGTGCAGCACTCCCTCAGTGTTGATCCTCCGACAGTGCCGTACTCCCTCAGTACTGACCCTCTGACAGTGCATCACTCCCTCAGTACTGATCCTCTGACAGTACAGCACTCCCTCAGTACTGACCATCTGACAGTGCAGCACTCCCTCAGTACAGATCCTCTGACAGTGCAGCACTCCCTCAGTACTGACCGTCTGACAGTGCACCTGTCTCTCAGTACTGACCCACTGACAGTGCAGCACTTCCTCAATACTGACCCTCGGACTGGGCAGCACTTCCTCAGTACTGAACCTCTTACAATGCAACACTCCTTCAGTACTGACCATCTTACAGGGCAACACTCCCACAGTACTGACCCTCCAATTGTGCAGCACTCCCTCAGCACTGACCCTCTGACAGTGCAACACTCCCTCAGTACTGACCATCTTACAGTGCAACACTCCCACAGTACTAACCCTCTGACAGTACTGCACTCCCTCAGTACTGACACTCTGACAGTGCAGCACTCCCTCAGTGTTGATCCTCCGACAGTGCAGCACTCCCTCAGTACTGACACTCTGACAGTGCAGCACTTCCTCAATACTGACTATCTGACAGTGCAGCACTATCACAGTACTGACCCTCTGACAGTGCAACACTCCCTCAGTACTGACCATCTTACAGTGCAACACTCCCTCAGTACTAACCCTCTGACAATACTGCACTCCCTCAGAACTGACCCTCTGACAGTGCATTACAACCCCAGTACTGACCCTCTGACAGTGCAACACTCCCACAGTCCTGACCAAACAATAGTGCAGCACTCCCTCAGCACTGACCCTCTGACAGTGCAGCACTCCCTCAGCACTGACCCTCTGACAGTGCAACACTCCCTCAGTACTGACCATCTTACAGTGCAACACTCCCAAAGTCCTAACCCTCTGACAGTACTGCTCTCCCTCAGCACTGACACTCTGACAGTGCAGCACTCCCTCAGTGTTGATCCTCCGACAGTGCAGCACTCCCTCAGTACTGACCCTCTGACAGTGCAGCACTTCCTCAATACTGACCATCTGACAGTGCAGCACTTCCTCAGTACTGACCCTCTGACAGTGCAGCACTCCCTCAGTACTGACCCCCTGACAGTGCAACACTCCCTCAGTACTGACCATCTTACAGTGCAACACTCCCTCAGTACTAACCCTCTGACAATACTGCACTACCTCAGTACTGACCATCTGACAGTGCAGCACTCCCTCAGTGTTGATCCTCCGACAGTGCTGCACTCCCTCAGTACTGACCCTCTGACAGTGCAGCACTTCCTCAATACTGAACCTCTGACAGTGCAGCACTTTCTCATTACTGACCCTCTGACAGTGCAGCATTCCCTCAGGACTGATCCTCTGACAGTGCAGCACTCCCTCTGTACTGACCATCCGTCAGTGCAACATTCCCTCATTACTGACCCTCTGACAGTGCAGCGCTCCCTCAGTACTGACCCTCTGACAGTGCACAACTCCCTCATTAATGACCCTCTGACATTTCAACACTCCTTCAGTACTGACCATCTTGCAGTGCAACATTCCCACAGTACTGACCCTCCAATAGTGCAACATTCCCTCAGCACTGACCCTCTGACAGTGCAACACTCCCTCAGTACTGACCATCTGACAGTGCAACACTCCCTCAGTACTAACCCTCTGACAGTACTGCACTCCCTCAGTACTGACCCACTGACAGTGCGGAACACCCTCAGTACTGATCCTCTGACAGTGAGGCACTCCCTCATTACTGACCCTCTGACAGTGCAGCACTCCCTGAGTACTGATCCTCCGACAGTACAGCACTCCCTCAGTACTGACACTCTGACAGTGCAGCACTTCCTCAATACTGACCATCTGACAGTGCAGCACTATCACAGTACTGACCCTCTGACAGTGCAACACTCCCTCTGTACTGACCATCCGTCAGTGCAACATTCCCTCATTACTGACCCTCAGACAGTGCAGCGCTCCCTCAGTACTGACCCTCTGACAGTGCAGCACTCCCACATTACTGACCCTCTGATAATTCAACACTCCTTCATTACTGACCATCTTACAGTGCAACACTCCCACAGTACTGACCCTCCAATAGTGCAACACTCCCTCAGCACTGACCCTCTGACAGTGCAACACTCCCTCAGTACTGACCATCTTACAGTGCAACACTCCCACAGTCCGAACCCTCTGACAGTGCGGCACTCCCTCAGTACTAACACTCTGGCAGTGCAGCACTCCCTCAGTGTTGATCCTCCGACAGAGCAGCACTCCCTCAGTACTGACCCTCTGACTGTGCAGCACTTCCTCAATACTGACCCTCTGACAGTGCAGTACTTCCTCAGTACTGACCTTCTGACAGTGCAGCACTCCCTCAGTACTGACCCTCTGACAGTGCAACACTCCCTCAGTACTGACCATCTTACAGTGCAGCGCTCCCTCAGTACTGACCCTCTGACAGTGCAGCACTCCCTCATTAATGGCCCTCTGACAATTCAACACTCCTTCAGTACTGACCATCTTACAGTGCAACACCCCCACCGTACTGACCCTTCAATAGTGCAACACTCCCTCAGCACTGACCCTCTGACAGTGCAACACTCCCTCAGTACTGACCATCTGACAGTGCAACACTCCCTCAGTACTAACCCTCTGACAGTACTGCACTCCCTCAGTACTGACCCTCTGACAGTGCGGCACTCCCTCAGTACTGATCCTCTGACAGTGCAGCACTCCCACATTACTTACCCTCTTACAGTGCAGCACTCCCTCAGTGTTGATCCTCCGACAGTGCCGCACTCCCTCAGTACTGACCCTCTGACAGTGCATCACTCCCTCAGTACTGATCCTCTGACAGTACAGCACTCCCTCAGTACTGACCATCAGACAGTGCAGCACTCCCTCAGTACTGACCGTCTGACAGTGCACCTGTCTCTCAGTACTGACCCTCTGACAGTTCAGCACTTCCTCAATACTGACCCTCGGACAGGGCAGCACTTCCTCAGTACTGAACCTCTTACAATGCAACACTCCTTCAGTACTGACCATCTTACAGGGCAACACTCCCACAGTACTGACCCTCCAATTGTGCAGCACTCCCTCAGCACTGACCCTCTGACAGTGCAACACTCCCTCAGTACTGACCATCTTACAGTGCAACACACCCACAGTACTAACCCTCTGACAGTACTGCACTCCCTCAGTACTGACCCTCTGACAGTGCAGCACTCCCTCAGTGTTGATCCTCCGACAGTGCAGCACTCCCTCAGTACTGACACTCTGACAGTGCAGCACTTCCTCAATACTGACCCTCTGACAGTGCAGCACTATCACAGTACTGACCCTCTGACAGTGCAACACTCCCTCAGTACTGACCATCTTACTGTGCAACACTGCCTCTGTACTAACCCTCTGACAATACTGCACTCCCTCAGAACTGACCCTCTGACAGTGCATTACTCCCTCAGTACTGACCTTCTGACAGTGCAACACTCCCACAGTCCTGACCCTCCAATAGTGCAGCAGTCCCTCAGCACTGACCCTCTGCCAGTGCAGCACTCCCTCAGCACTGACTCTCTGACAGTGCAACACTCCCTCAGTACTGACCATCTTACAGTGCAACACTCCCAAAGTCCTAACCCTCTGACAGTACTGCTCTCCCTCAGCACTGACACTCTGACAGTGCAGCACTCCCTCAGTGTTGATCCTCCGACAGTGCAGCACTCCCTCAGTACTGACCCTCTGACAGTGCAACACTCCCTCAGTACTGACCATCTTACAGTGCAACACTCCCTCAGTACTAACCCTCTGACAATACTGCACTACCTCAGTACTGACCATCTGACAGTGCAGCACTCCCTCAGTGTTGATCCTCCGACAGTGCTGCACTCCCTCAGTTCTGACCCTCTGACAGTGCAGCACTTCTTCAATACTTAACCTCTGACAGTGCAGCACTTTCTCATTATTGACCCTCTGACAGTGCAGCATTCCCTCAGGACTGATCCTCTGACAGTGCAGCACTCCCTCTGTACTGACCGTCTGACAGTGCAACATTCCCTCTGTACTGACCATCCGTCAGTGCAACATTCCCTCATTACTGACCCTCTGACAGTGCAGCGCTCCCTCAGTACTGACCCTCTGACAGTGCAGCACTCCCTCATTAATGACCCTCTGACATTTCAACACTTCTTCAGTACTGACCATCTTACAGTGCAACACTCCCACAGTACTGACCCTCCAATAGTGCAACACTCCCTCAGCACTGACCCTCTGACAGTGCAACACTCCCTCAGTACTGACCATCTGACAGTGCAACACTCCCTCAGTACTAACCCTCTGACAGTACTGCACTCCCTCAGTACTGACCCTCTGACAGTGCGGAACACCCTCAGTACTGATCCTCTGACAGTGCGGCACTCCCTCATTACTGACCCTCTGACAGTGCAGCACTCCCTGAGTACTGATCCTCTGACAGTGCAGCACTCCCTCTGTACTGACCGTCTGACAGTGCAACACTCCCTCTGTTCTGACCATCCGTCAGTGCAACATTCCCTCATTACTGATCCTCAGACAGTGCAGCGCTCCCTCAGTACTGACCCTCTGACAGTGCAGCACTCCCTCATTACTGACCCTCTGACAATTCAACACTCCTTCAGTACTGACCATCTTACAGTGCAACACTCCCACAGTACTGACCCTCCAATAGTGCAACACTCCCTCAGCACTGACCTTCTGACAGTGCAACACTCCCTCAGTACTGACCATCTTACACTGCATCACTCCCACAGTCCGAACCCTCTGACAGTACTGCTCTCCCTCAGTACTGACACTCTGACAGTGCGGCACTCCCTCAGTGTTGATCCTCCGACAGAGCAGCACTCCCTCAGTACTGACCCTCTGACTGTGCAGCACTTCCTCAATACTGACCCTCTGACAGTGCAGCACTTCCTCAGTACTGACCTTCTGACAGTGCAGCACTCCTTCAGTACTGACCCTCTGACAGTGCAACACTCCCTCAGTACTGACCATCTTACAGTGCAGCGCTCCCTCAGTACTGACCCTTTGACATTGCAGCACTCCCTCATTAATGGCCCTCTGACAATTCAACACTCCTTCAGTACTGACCATCTTACAGTGCAACACCCCCACCGTACTGACCCTTCAATACTGCAACACTCCCTCAGCACTGACCCTCTGACAGTGCAACACTCCCTCAGTACTGACCATCTGACAGTGCAACACTCCCTCAGTACTAACCCTCTGACAGTACTGCACTCCCTCAGTACTGACCCTCTGACAGTGCGGCACTCCCTCAGTATTGACCATCTGACAGTGCGGCACTCCCACATTACTGATTCTCTGACAGTGCAGCACTCCGTCAGTGTTGATCCTCCGACAGTGCCGCACTCCCTCAGTACTGACCCTCTGACAGTGCATCACTCCCTCAGTACTGATCCTCTGACAGTACAGCACTCCCTCAGTACTGACCATCTGACAGTTCAGCACTCCCTCAGTACTGATCCTCTGACAGTGCCGCACTCCCTCAGTACTGACCCTCTGACAGTGCATCACTCCCTCAGTACTGATCCTCTGACAGTACAGCACTCCTTCAGTACTGACCCTCTGACAGTTCAGCACTTCCTCAATACTGACCCTCGGACAGGGCAGCACTTCCTCAGTACTGAACCTCTTACAATGCAACACTCCTTCAGTACTGACCATCTTACAGGGCAACACTCCCACAGTACTGACCCTCCAATTGTGCAGCACTCCCTCAGCAATGTCCCTCTGACAGTGCAACACTCCCTCAGTACTGACCATCTTACAGTGCAACACTCCCACAGTACTAACCCTCTGACAGTACTGCACTTCCTCAGTACTGACAGTCTGACAGTGCAGCACTCCCTCAGTGTTGATCCTCCGACAGTGCAGCACTCCCTCAGTACTGACACTCTGACAGTGCAGCACTTCCTCAATACTGACCATCTGACAGTGCAGCACTATCACAGTACTGACCCTCTGACAGTGCAACACTCCCTCAGTACTGACCATCTTACAGTGCAACACTCCCTCAGTACTAACCCTCTGACAATACTGCACTCCCTCAGAACTGACCCTCTGACAGTGCATTACAACCTCAGTACTGACCCTCTGACAGTGCAACACTCCCACAGTCCTGACCCTCCAATAGTGCAGCACTCCCTCAGCACTGACCCTCTGACAGTGCAGCACTCCCTCAGCACTGACCCTCTGACAGTGCAACACTCCCTCAGTACTGACCATCTTACAGTGCAACACTCCCAAAGTCCTAACCCTCTGACAGTACTGCTCTCCCTCAGCACTGACTCTCTGACAGTGCAGCACTCCCTCAGTGTTGATCCTCCGACAGTGCAGCACTCCCTCAGTACTGACCCTCTGACAGTGCAGCACTTCCTCAATACTGACCATCTGACAGTGCAGCACTTCCTCAGTACTGACCCTCTGACAGTGCAGCACTCCCTCAGTACTGACCCTCTGACAGTGCAACACTCCCTCAGTACTGACCATCTTACAGTGCAACACTCCCTCAGTACTAACCCTCTGACAATACTGCACTACCTCAGTACTGACCATCTGACAGTGCAGCACTCCCTCAGTGTTGATCCTCTGACAGTGCGGCACTCCCTCATTACTGAACCTCTGACCGTGCAGCACTTCCTCAATACTGAACCTCTGACAGTGCAGCACTTTCTCATTACTGACCCTCTGACAGTGCAGCATTCCCTCAGGACTGATCCTCTGACAGTGCAGCACTCCCTCTGTACTGACCGTCTGACAGTGCAACATTCCCTCTGTACTGACCATCCGTCAGTGCAACATTCCCTCATTACTGACCCTCTGACAGTGCAGCGCTCCCTCAGTACTGACCCTCTGACAGTGCAGCACTCCCTCATTAATGACCCTCTGACATTTCAACACTCCTTCAGTACTGACCATCTTACAGTGCAACTCTCCCACAGTACTGACCCTCCAATAGTGCAACACTCCCTCAGCACTGACCCTCTGACAGTGCAACACTCCCTCAGTACTGACCATCTGACAGTGCAACACTCCCTCAGTACTAACCCTCTGACAGTACTGCACTCCCTCAGTACTGACCCTCTGACAGTGCGGAACACCCTCAGTACTGATCCTCTGACAGTGCGGCACTCCCTCATTACTGAACCTCTGAGTGTGCAGCACTCCCTGAGTACTGATCCTCTGACAGTGCAGCACTCCCTCTGTACTGACCGACTGACAGTGCAACACTCCCTCTGTACTGACCATCCGTCAGTGCAACATTCCCTCATTACTGACCCTCTGACAGTGCAGCACTCCCTCATTACTGACCCTCTGACAATTCAACACTCCTTCAGTACTGACCATCTTACAGTGCAACACTCCCACAGTACTGACCCTCCAATAGTGCAACACTCCCTCAGCACTGACCCTCTGACAGTGCAACACTCCCTCAGTACTGACCATCTTACAGTGCAACACTCCCACAGTCCGAACCCTCTGACAGTACTGCTCTCCCTCAGTACTGACACTCTGACAGTGCGGCACTCCCTCAGTGTTGATCCTCCGACAGAGCAGCACTCCCTCAGTACTGACCCTCTGACTGTGCAGCACTTCCTCAATACTGACCCTCTGACAGTGCAGCACTTCCTCAGTACTGACCTTCTGACAGTGCAGCACTCCCTCAGTACTGACCCTCTGACAGTGCAACACTCCCTCAGTACTGACCATCTTACAGTGCAGCGCTCCCTCAGTACTGACCCTCTGACAGTGCAGCACTCCCTCATTAATGGCCCTCTGACAATTCAACACTCCTTCAGTACTGACCATCTTACAGTGCAACACCCCCACCGTACTGACCCTTCAATAGTGCAACACTCCCTCAGCACTGACCCTCTGACAGTGCAACACTCCCTCAGTACTAACCCTCTGACAATACTGCACTCCCTCAGTACTGACCCTCTGACAGTGCAGCACTCCCTCAGTGTTGATCCTCCGACAGTGCTGCACTCCCTCAGTACTGACCCTCTGACAGTGCAGCACTTCCTCAATACTGAACCTCTGACAGTGCAGCACTTTCTCATTTCTGACCCTCTGGCAGTGCAGCACTCCCTCAGTACTGATCCTCTGACAGTGCAGTACTCCCTCTGTACTGACCATCTTACAGTGCAACACTCCCACAGTACTGACCCTCCAATAGTGCAACACTCCCTCAGCACTGACCCTCTGACAGTGGAACACTCCCTCAGCACTGACCCACTGACAGTGCAACACTCCCTCAGTACTGACCCTCTGACAGTGCAACACTCCCTCAGTACTAACCCTCTGACAGTACTGCACTCCCTCAGTACTGACCCTCTGACAGTGCGGCACTCCCTCAGTACTGATCCTCTGACAGTGCGGCACTCCCACATTACTGACCCTCTGACAGTGCAGCACTCCCTCAGTGTTGATCCTCCGACAGTGCCGCACTCCCTCAGTACTGACCCTCTGACAGTGCATCACTCCCTCAGTACTGATCCTCTGACAGTACAGCACTCCCTCAGTACTGACCATCTGACAGTGCAGCACTCCCTCAGTACTGATCCTCTGACAGTGCAGCACTCCCTCAGTACTGACCGTCTGACAGTGCACCTGTCTCTCAGTACTGACCCTCTGACAGTGCAGCACTTCCTCAATACTGACCCTCGGACAGGGCAGCACTTCCTCAGTACTGAACCTCTTACAATGCAACACTCCTTCAGTACTGACCATCTTACAGGGCAACACTCCCACAGTACTGACCCTCCAATTGTGCAGCACTCCCTTAGCACTGACCCTCTGACAGTGCAACACTCCCTCAGTACTGACCATCTTACAGTGCAACACTCCCACAGTACTAACCCTCTGACAGTACTGCACTCCCTCAGAACTGACACTCTGACAGTGCAGCACTCCCTCAGTGTTGATCCTCCGACAGTGCAGCACTCCCTCAGTACTGACACTCTGACAGTGCAGCAATTCCTCAATACTGACCATCTGACAGTGCAGCACTATCATAGTACTGACCCTCTGACAGTGCAACACTCCCTCAGTACTGACCATCTTACAGTGCAACACTCCCTCAGTACTAACCCTCTGACAATACTGCACTCCCTCAGTACTGACCCGCTGACAGTGCATTACTCCCTCAGGACTGACCCTCTGACAGTGCAACACTCCCACAGTCCTGACCCTCCAATAGTGCAGCAATCCCTCAGCACTGACCCTCTGACAGTGCAACACTCCCTCAGTACTGATCCTCTGACAGTGCGGCACTCCCACATTACTGACCCTCTGACAGTGCAGCACTCCCTCAGTGTTGATCCTCCGACAGTGCTGCACTCCCTCAGTACTGACCCTCTGACAGTGCAGCACTTCCTCAATACTGAACCTCTGACAGTGCAGCACTTTCTCATTTCTGACCCTCTGGCAGTGCAGCACTCCCTCAGTACTGATCCTCTGACAGTGCAGTACTCCCTCTGTACTGACCATCTTACAGTGCAACACTCCCACAGTACTGACCCTCCAATAGTGCAACACTCCCTCAGCACTGACCCTCTGACAGTGGAACACTCCCTCAGCACTGACCCACTGACAGTGCAACACTCCCTCAGTACTGACCATCTGACAGTGCAACACTCCCTCAGTACTAACCCTCTGACAGTACTGCACTCCCTCAATACTGACCCTCTGACAGTGCGGCACTCCCTCAGTACTGATCCTCTGACAGTGCGGCACTCCCACATTACTGACCCTCTGACAGTGCAGCACTCCGTCAGTGTTGATCCTCCGACAGTGCCGCACTCCCTCAGTACTGACCCTCTGACAGTGCATCACTCCCTCAGTACTGATCCTCTGACAGTACAGCACTCCCTCAGTACTGACCATCTGACAGTGCAGCACTCCCTCAGTACTGATCCTCTGACAGTGCAGCACTCCCTCAGTACTGACCGTCTGACAGTGCACCTGTCTCTCAGTACTGACCCTCTGACAGTGCAGCACTTCCTCAATACTGACCCTCGGACAGGGCAGCACTTCCTCAGTACTGAACCTCTTACAATGCAACACTCCTTCAGTACTGACCATCTTACAGGGCAACACTCCCACAGTACTGACCCTCCAATTGTGCAGCACTCCCTTAGCACTGACCCTCTGACAGTGCAACACTCCCTCAGTACTGACCATCTTACAGTGCAACACTCCCACAGTACTAACCCTCTGACAGTACTGCACTCTCTCAGAACTGACACTCTGACAGTGCAGCACTCCCTCAGTGTTGATCCTCCGACAGTGCAGCACTCCCTCAGTACTGACACTCTGACAGTGCAGCAATTCCTCAATACTGACCATCTGACAGTGCAGCACTATCATAGTACTGACCCTCTGACAGTGCAACACTCCCTCAGTACTGACCATCTTACAGTGCAACACTCCCTCAGTACTAACCCTCTGACAATACTGCACTCCCTGAGTACTGACCCGCTGACAGTGCATTACTCCCTCAGGACTGACCCTCTGACAGTGCAACACTCCCACAGTCCTGACCCTCCAATAGTGCAGCAATCCCTCAGCACTGACCCTCTGACAGTGCAACACTCCCAAAGTCCTAACCCTCTGACAGTACTGCTCTCCCTCAGCACTGACACTCTGACAGTGCAGCACTCCCTCAGTGTTGATCCTCCGACAGTGCAGCACTCCCTCAGTACTGACCCTCTGACAGTGCAGCACTTCCTCAATACTGACCATCCGACAGTGCAGCACTTCCTCAGTACTGACCCTCTGACAGTGCAGCACTCCCTCAGTACTGACCCTCTGACAGTGCAACACTCCCTCAGTACTGACCATCTTACAGTGCAACACTCCCTCAGTACTAACCCTCTGACAATACTGCACTACCTCAGTACTGACCATCTGACAGTGCAGCACTCCCTCAGTGTTGATCCTCCGACAGTGCTGCACTCCCTCAGTACTGACCCTCTGACAGTGCAGCACTTCCTCAATACTGAACCTCTGACAGTGCAGCACTTTCTCATTACTGACCCTCTGACAGTGCAGCATTCCCTCAGGACTGATCCTCTGACAGTGCAGCACTCCCTCTGTACTGACCGTCTGACAGTGCAACATTCCCTCTGTACTGACCATCCGTCAGTGCAACATTCCCTCATTACTGACCCTCTGACAGTGCAGCGCTCCCTCAGTATTGACCCTCTGACAGTGCAGCACTCCCTCATTTCTGACCCTCTGACATTTCAACACTCCTTCAGTACTGACCATCTTACAGTGCAACACTCCCACAGTACTGACCCTCCAATAGTGCAACACTCCCTCAGCACTGACCCTCTGACAGTGCAACACTCCCTCAGTACTGACCATCTGACAGTGCAACACTCCCTCAGTACTAATCCTCTGACAGTACTGCACTCCCTCAGTACTGACCCTCTGACAGTGCGGAACACCCTCAGTACTGATCCTCTGACAGTGCGGCACTCCCTCATTACTGACCCTCTGACAGTGCAGCACTCCCTGAGTACTGATCCTCTGACAGTGCAGTACTCCCTCTGTACTGACCGTCTGACAGTGCAACACTCCCTCTGTACTGACCATCCGTCGGTGCAACATTCCCTCATTACTGACCCTCAGACAGTGCAGGGCTCCCTCAGTACTGACCCTCTGACAGTGCAGCACTCCCTCATTACTGACCCTCTGACAATTCAACACTCCTTCAGTACTGACCATCTTACAGTGCAACACTCCCACAGAACTGACCCTCCAATAGTGCAGCACTCCCTCAGCACTGACCCTCTGACAGTGCAACACTCCCTCAGTACTGACCATCTGACAGTGCAAAACTCCCGCATTACTGACCCTCTGACAGTGCAGCACTCCCTCAGCACTGACCCTCTGACAGTGCAACACTCCCTCAGTACTGACCATCTGACAGTGCAAAACTCCCGCATTACTGACCCTCTGACAGTGCAGCACACCCTCAGTGTTGATCCTCCGACAGTGCAGCACTCCCTCAGTACTGACCATCTGACAGTGCAGCACTCCCTCAGTACTGATCCTCTGACAGTGCAGCACTCCCCCAGTACTGACCGTCTGACAATGCCACTGTCCCTCAGTACTGATCCTCTGACAGTGCAGCACTCCCCCAGTACTGACCATCTGACAGTGCAACTGTCCCTCAGTACTGACCATCTGACAGTGCAGCACTCCCTCAGTACTGATCCTCTGACAGTGCAGCACTCCCTCAGTACTGACCCTCTGACAGTGCAGCACGCACTCAGTGTTGATCCTCCGACAGTGCAGCACTCCCTCAGCACTAACCCTCTGACAGTACAGCACTCCCTCAGTACTTACCCTCTGACAGTGCAGCACTCCCCCAGTACTGACCATCTTAGAGTGCAACACTCATTCAGTACTAACTATAGGTCGGTGAGTCTCACTTCTGTTGTGGGCAAAGTCTTAGAGAGAATTGTAAGGGATAGGATTTATGCACATCTGGATAGGAATAATGTGATCAAGGATAGTAAGCATTGTTTTGTGAAGGGCAGGTCGTGCCTCACAAACCTTATTGAATTCTTTGAAAAGGTGACGAAGGAGGTTGATGAGGGGAAAGCGGTAGATGTGGTATATATGGATTTTAGTAAGGCGTTTGATAAGGTTCCCCATGGTAGGCTACTGCAGAAAATACGGAGAAATGGCATTGAGGGTGAGTTGGAGGTTTGGATTAGGAATTGGCTGGATGGAAGAAGACAGAGGGTAGTAGTTGATGGCAAAGTTTCTTCATGGAGTGCCGTCACTAGCGGTGTTCCGCAAGGATCTGTTTTGGGACCATTGCTGTTTGTCATTTTTATAAATGACCTGGAAGAGGGGTTAGAAGGTTGTGTGAGCAAGTTTGCGGATGATACGAAAGTCGGAGGAGTTGTTGACAGTGAGGAAGGATGTGGCAGGTTACAGCAGGATATAGAGAAGCTGCAGAGCTGGGCAGAAAGTTGGCAAATGGAATTCAATGTAGCTAAGTGTGAGGTGATTCACTTTGGGAAGAATAACAAAAAGATGGGGTACTGGGCTAATGGTCGGATACTTGGTAGTGTGGATGAGCAGAGGGATCTTGGTGTCCATGTACACAGATCTCTGAAAGTTGCCACCCAGGTAAATAGTGCGGTGAGGAAGGCATATGGCGTATTGGCTTTTATTGGTAGAGGAATTGAGTTCCGGAGTCCTGAGGTCATGATGCAGTTGTATAAGACTCTGGTGCGGCCGCATCTGGAATATTGTGTGCAGTTTTGGTCGCCATACTATAGGAAGGATGTGGAGGCACTGGAACGGGTGCAGAGGAGGTTTACCAGGATGTTGCCTGGTATGGAAGGAAGATCGTATGAGGAAAGACTGAGACACTTGGGGCTGTTTTCATTAGAGAAAAGAAGGTTTAGGGGTGACTTGATTGAGGTGTACAAGATGATTAGGGGGTTAGATAGGGTTGACAGTGTGAACCTTTTCCCGCGTATGGAGTCGGGTATTACAAGGGGGCATAGCTTTAAATTAAGGGGTGTAGATATAGGACTGAAGTTAGGGGTAGGTTCTTCACTCAGCGAGTCGTAAGTTCATGGAATGCCCTGCCAGTAGCTGTGGTGGACTCTCCCTCTTTATGGACATTTAAGCGGGCATTGGATAGGTATATGGAGGATAGTGGGTTAGTATAGGTTAGGTGGGCTTGGATCGGCGCAACATCGAGGGCCAAAGGGCCTGTACTGCGCTGCATTCTTCTATGTTCTATGTTCTATGTAACCCTCTGACAGAACAGCACTCCCTCAGTGTTGACCCTCCGACGGTGCAGCAATCCCTCAGTAATGACCCTCTGACAGTGCAGCACTCCCTCAGTACTGATCATCTAACAGTGAAGCACTTCCTCAGTACTGACCCTCTGACAGTGCAGCACTCCCTCAGTACTTATCTTCTGACAGTGCAGCATTCCCTCCGAACGGACCGTCTGACAGTGCAACACTTCCTCAGTACTGACCCCCTGACAGTGCATCACTCCTTCAGTACTGACCCTCTGACAGTGCAGCACTCCCTCAGTCATGATCCTCTGACAGTGCAGCACTCCCTCATTACTGACCCTCTGACAATGCAACACACCTTCAGTACTGACCATCTTACAGTGCAACACTCCCACCGTACTGACCCTCCAATAGTGCAGCACTCCCTCAGCACTGACCCTCTGACAATGCAACACACCTTCAGTACTGACCATCTTACAGTGCAACACGCCCTCAGTACTGACCATCTTACAGTGCAACACTCCCACAGTCCTAACCCTCTGACAGTACTGCTCTCCCTCAGTACTGACACTCTGACAGTGCAGCACTCCCTCAGTGTTGATCCTCCGACAGAGCAGCACTCCCTCAGTACTGACCCTCTGACTGTGCAGCACTTCCTCAATACTGACCCTCTGACAGGGCAGCACTTCCTCAGTACTGACCTTCTGACAGTGCAGCACTCCCTCAGTACTGACCCTCTGACAGTGCAACACTCCCTCAGTACTGACCATCTTACAGTGCAACACTCCCTCAGTACTAACCCTCTGACAATACTGCACTCCCTCAGTACTGACCCTCTGAGAGTGCAGCACTCCCTCAGTGTTGATCCTCCGACAGTGCTGCACTCCCTCAGTACTGACCCTCTGACAGTGCAGCACTTCCTCAATATTGAACCTCTGACAGTGCAGCACTTTCTCATTTCTGACCCTCTGACAGTGCAGCACTCCCTCATTACTGACCCTCTGACAATGCAACACACCTTCAGTACTGACCATCTTACAGTGCAACACTCCCTCAGTACTGACCATCTTACAGTGCAACACTCCCACAGTCCAACCCTCTGACAGTACTGCTCTCCCTCAGTACTGACACTCTGACAGTGCAGCACTCCCTCAGTGTTGATCCTCCAACAGAGCAGCACTCCCTCAGTACTGACCCTCTGACTGTGCAGCACTTCCTCAATACTGACCCTCTGACAGTGCAGCACTCCCTCAGTACTGACCCTCTGACTGTGCAGCACTTCCTCAATACTGACCCTCTGACAGTGCAACACTCCCTCAGTACTGACCATCTTACAGTGCAACACTCCCTCAGTACTAACCCTCTGACAATACTGCACTCCCTCAGTACTGACCCTCTGACAGTGCAGCACTCCCTCAGTGTTGATCCTCCGACAGTGCTGCACTCCCTCAGTACTGACCCTCTGACAGTGCAGCACTTCCTCAATACTGAACCTCTGACAGTGCAGCACTTTCTCATTTCTGACCCTCTGACAGTGCAGCACTCCCTCAGTACTGATCCTCTGACAGTGCAGCACTCCCTCTGTACTGACCGTCTTACAGTGCAACACTCCCTCTGGACTGACCATCCGTCAGTGCAACATTCCTTCATTACTGACCCTCTGACAGTGCAGCGCTCCCTCAGTACTGACCCTCTGACAGTGCAGCACTCCCTCATTAATGACCCTCTGACAATTCAACACTCCTTCAGTACTGACCATCTTACAGTGCAACACTCCCACAGTACTGACCCTCCAATAGTGCAACACTCCCTCAGCACTGACCCTCTGACAGTGCAACACTCCCTCAGTACTGACCATCTGACAGTGCAACACTCCCTCAGTACTAACCCTCTGACAGTACTGAACTCCCTCAGTACTGATCCTCTGACAGTGCGGCACTCCCTCAGTACTGATCCTCTGACAGTGCGGCACTCCCACATTACTGACCCTCTGACAGTGCAGCACTCCGTCAGTGTTGATCGACCGACAGTGCAGCACTCCCTCAGTACTGACCCTCTGACAGTGCATCACTCCCTCAGTACTGATCCTCTGACAGTACAGAACTCCATCAGTACAGACCATCTGACAGTGCAGCATTCCCGCAGTACTGATCCTCTGACAGTGCAGCACTCCCTCAGTACTGACCGTCTGACAGTGCACCTGTCTCTCAGTACTGACCCTCTGACAGTGCAGCACTTCCACAATACTGCCCTTCTGACATTGCAGCACTCCCTCATTACTGACCCTCTGACAGTGCGGCACTCCCTCAGTACTGATCCTCTGACAGTGCGGCACTCCCACATTACTGACCCTCTGACAGTGCAGCACTCCGTCAGTGTTGATCGACCGACAGTGCAGCACTCCCTCAGTACTGACCCTCTGACAGTGCATCACTCTCTCAGTACTGATCCTCTGACAGTACAGCACTCCATCAGTACAGACACTCTGACAGTGCAGCACTTCCTCAATACTGACCATCTGACAGTGCAGCACTATCACAGTACTGACCCTCTGACAGTGCAACACTCCCTCAGTACTGACCATCTTACAGTGCAACACTCCCTCAGTACTAACCCTCTGACAATACTGCACTCCCTCAGAACTGACCCTCTGACAGTTCATTACAACCTCAGTACTGACCCTCTGACAGTGCAACACTCCCACAGTCCTGACCCTCCAATAGTGCAGCACTCCCTCAGCACTGACCCTCTGACAGTGCAGCACTCCCTCAGCACTGACCCTCTGACAGTGCAACACTCCCTCAGTACTGACCATCTTACAGTGCAACACTCCCAAAGTCCTAACCCTCTGACAGTACTGCTCTCCCTCAGCACTGACACTCTGACAGTGCAGCACTCCCTCAGTGTTGATCCTCCGACAGTGCAGCACTCCCTCAGTACTGACCCTTTGACAGTGCAGCACTTCCTCAATACTGACCATCTGACAGTGCAGCACTTCCTCAGTACTGACCCTCTGACAGTGCAGCACTCCCTCAGTACTGACCCTCTGACAGTGCAACACTCCCTCAGTACTGACCATCTTACAGTGCAACACTCCCACAGTCCGAACCCTCTGACAGTACTGCTCTCCCTCAGTACTGACACTCTGACAGTGCGGCACTCACTCAGTGTTGATCCTCCGACAGAGCAGCACCTCCCTCAGTACTGACCCTCTGACTGTGCAGCACTTCCTCAATACTGACCCTCTGACAGTGCAGCACTTCCTCAGTACTGACCTTCTGACAGTGCAGCACTCCCTCAGTACTGACACTCTGACAGTGCAACACTCCCTCAGTACTGACCATCTTACAGTGCAGCGCTCCCTCTGTACTGACCCTCTGACAGTGCAGCACTCCCTCATTAATGGCCCTCTGACAATTCAACACTCCTTCAGTACTGACCATCTTTCAGTGCAACACCCCCACCGTACTGACCCTTCAATAGTGCAACACTCCCTCAGCACTGACCCTCTGACAGTGCAACACTCCCTCAGTACTAACCCTCTGACAATACTGCACTCCCTCAGTACTGACCCTCTGACAGTGCAGCACTCCCTCAGTGTTGATCCTCCGGCAGTGCTGCACTCCCTCAGTACTGACCCTCTGACAGTGCAGCACTTCCTCAATACTGAACCTCTGACAGTGCAGCACTTTCTCATTTCTGACCCTCTGGCAGTGCAGCACTCCCTCAGTACTGATCCTCTGACAGTGCAGTACTCCCTCTGTACTGACGGTCTGACAATGCAACACTCCCTCTGTACTGACCATCCGTCAGTGCAACATTCCCTCATTACTGACCCTCTGACAGTGCAGCGCTCCCTCAGTACTGACCCTCTGACAGTGCAGCACTCCCTCATTAATGACCCTCTGACAATTCAACACTCCTTCAGTACAGACCATCTTACAGTGCAACACTCCCACAGTACTGACCCTCCAATAGTGCAACACTCCCTCAGCACTGACCCTCTGACAGTGGAACACTCCCACAGCACTGACCCTCTGACAGTGCAACACTCCCTCAGTACTGACCATCTGACAGTGCGGCACTCCCTCAGTACTGATCCTCTGACAGTGCGGCACTCCCACATTACTGACCCTCTGACAGTGCAGCACTCCCTCAGTGTTGATCCTCCGACAGTGCCGCACTCCCTCAGTACTGACCCTCTGACAGTGCATCACTCCCTCAGTACTGATCCTCTGACAGTACAGCACTCCCTCAGTACTGAACATCTGACAGTGCAGCACTCCCTCAGTACTGATCCTCTGACAGTGCAGCACTCCCTCAGTACTGACCGTCTGACAGTGCACCTGTCTCTCAGTACTGACCCTCTGACAGTGCAGCACTTCCTCAATACTGACCCTCGGACAGGGCAGCACTTCCTCAGTACTGAACCTCTTACAATGCAACACTCCTTCAGTACTGACCATCTTACAGGGCAACACTCCCACAGTACTGACCCTCCAATTGTGAAGCACTCCCTCAGCACTGACCCTCTGCCAGTGCAACACTCCCTCAGTACTGACCATCTTACAGTGCAACACTCCCACAGTACTAACCCTCTGACAGTACTGCACTCCCTCAGTACTGACACTCTGACAGTGCAGCACTCCCTCAGTGTTGATCCTCCGACAGTGCAGCACTCCCTCAGTACTGACACTCTGACAGTGCAGCAATTCCTCAATACTGACCATCTGACAGTGCAGCACTATCATAGTACTGACCCTCTGACAGTGCAACACTCCCTCAGTACTGACCATCTGACAATACTGCACTCCCTCAGAACTGACCCGCTGACAGTGCATTACTCCCTCAGGACTGACCCTCTGACAGTGCAACACTCCCACAGTCCTGACCCTCCAATAGTGCAGCAATCCCTCAGCACTGACCCTCTGACAGTGCAGCACTCCCTCAGCACTGACCCTCTGACAGTACAACACTCCCTCAGTACTGACCATCTTACAGTGCAACACTCCCAAAGTCCTAACCCTCTGACAGTACTGCTCTCCCTCAGCACTGACACTCTGACAGTGCAGCAGTCCCTCAGTGTTGATCCTCCGACAGTGCAGCACTCCCTCAGTACTGACCCTCTGACAGTGCAGCACTTCCTCAATACTGACCATCTGACAGTGCAGCACTTCCTCAGTACTGACCCTCTGACAGTGCAGCACTCCCTCAGTACTGACCCTCTGACAGTGCAACACTCCCTCAGTACCTACCATCTTACAGTGCAACACTCCCTCAGTACTAACCCTCTGACAATACTGCACTACCTCAGTACTGACCATCTGACAGTGCAGCACTCCCTCAGTGTTGATCCTCCGACAGTGCTGCACTCCCTCAGTACTGACACTCTGACAGTGCAGCACTCCCTCAGTACTGACCCTCTGACAGTGCAACACTCCCTCAGTACTGACCATCTTACAGTGCAACACTCCCTCAGTACTAACCCTCTGACAATAGTGCAGTCCCTCTGTCCTGTCCGTCTGACAGTGCAACACTCCCTCTGTAATGACCATCCGTCAGTGCAATTTTCCCTCATTACTGACCATCTGACAGTGCAACACTCCCTCAGTACCGACCATCTGACAGTGCAACACTCCCTCAGTACTAACCCTCTGACAGTACTGCACTCCCTCAGTACTGACCCTCTGACAGTGCGGCATTCCCTCAGTACTGATCCTCTGACCGTGCGGCACTCCTTCATTACTGACACTCTGACAATGCAGCACTCCCTCAGTGTTGATCCTCCGACAGTCCAGCACTCCCTCAGTACTGATGCTCTGACAGAGCAGCACTTCCTCAATACTGACCCTCTGACAGTGCAGCACTTCCTCAGTACTGACCCTCTGACAATGCAGCACTCCCTCAGTACTGACCATCTTACAGTGCAACACCCCCTAGGTACTAATCCTCTGACAATACTGCACTCCCTCAGTACTGACCCTCTGACAGTGCAGCACTCCCTCAGTGTTGATCCTCCGACAGTGCTGCACTCCCTCAGTACTGACCCTCTGACAGAGCAGCACTTCCTCAATACTGAACCTCTGACAGTGCAGCACTTTCTCATTACTGACCCTCTGACAGTGCAGCACGCCCTCAGTACTGATTCTCTGACAGTGCAGCATTCCCTCTGTACTGACCGTCTGACAGTGCAACACTCCCTCTGTACTGACCATCCGTCAGTGCAACATTCGCTCATTACTGACCCTCTGACAGTGCAGCGCTCCCTCAGTACTGACCCTCTGACAGTGCAGCACTCCCTCATTAATGACCCTCTGACAATTCAACACTCCTTCAGTACTGACCATCTTACAATGCAACACTCCCACAGTACTGACCCTCCAATAGTGCAACACTCCCTCAGCACTGACCCTCTGACAGTGCAACACTCCCTCAGTACTGACCATCTGACAGTGCAACACTCCCTCAGTACTAACCCTCTTACAGTACTGCACTCCCTCAGTACTGACCCTCTGACAGTGCGACACTCCCTCAGTACTGATCCTCTGACAGTGCGGCACTCCCTCATTACTGACCCTCTGACAGTGCAGCACTCCCTCAGTGTTGATCCTCCGAGAGTGCAGCACTCCCTCAGTACTGACCCTCTGACAGTGCAGCACTCCCTCAGTACTGATCCTCTGACAGTACAGCACTTCCTCAATACTGACCCTCGGACAGGGCAGCACTTCCTCAATACTGACCCTCTGACAGTGCAGCACTTCCTCAATACTGACCCTCGGACAGTGCAGCACTTCCGCAGTACTAACCCTCTGACAGTGCAACACTCCCGCAGTACTGACCCTCCCTCAGTGCAGCACTCGCTCAGTACTGACCCTCTGACAGTGCAGCACTCCACCAGTACTGCCCCTCTGACAGTGCAGCACTCCCTCAGTACTGACCCTCTGACAGTGCAGCACTTCCTCAATACTGACCATCTGACAGTGCAACACTCCCTCAGTACTAACCCTCTGACAGTACTGCACTCCCTCAGTACTGGCCCTCTGACAGTGCGGCACTCCCTCAGTACTGATCCTCTGACAGTGCGGCACTCCCACATTACTGACCCTCTGACAGTGCAGCACTCCCTCAGTGTTGATCCTCCGACAGTGCCGCACTCCCTCAGTACTGACCCTCTGACAGTGCATCACTCCCTCAGTACTGATCCTCTGACAGTACAGCACTCCCTCAGTACTGACCATCTGACAGTGCAGCACTCCCTCAGTACTGATCCTCTGACAGTGCAGCACTCCCTCAGTACTGACCGTCTGACAGTGCACCTGTCTCTCAGTACTGACCCTCTGACAGTGCAGCACTTCCTCAATACTGACCCTCGGACAGGGCAGCACTTCCTCAGTACTGAACCTCTTACAATGCAACACTCCTTCAGTACTGACCATCTTACAGGGCAACACTCCCACAGTACTGACCCTCCAATTGTGAAGCACTCCCTCAGCACTGACCCTCTGACAGTGCAACACTCCCTCAGTACTGACCATCTTACAGTGCAACACTCCCACAGTACTAACCCTCTGACAGTACTGCACTCCCTCAGTACTGACACTCTGACAGTGCAGCACTCCCTCAGTGTTGATCCTCCGACAGTGCAGCACTCCCTCAGTACTGACACTCTGACAGTGCAGCAATTCCTCAATACTGACCATCTGACAGTGCAGCACTATCATAGTACTGACCCTCTGACAGTGCAACACTCCCTCAGTACTGACCATCTGACAATACTGCACTCCCTCAGAACTGACCCGCTGACAGTGCATTACTCCCTCAGGACTGACCCTCTGACAGTGCAACACTCCCACAGTCCTGACCCTCCAATAGTGCAGCAATCCCTCAGCACTGACCCTCTGACAGTGCAGCACTCCCTCAGCACTGACCCTCTGACAGTACAACACTCCCTCAGTACTGTCCATCTTACAGTGCAACACTCCCAAAGTCCTAACCCTCTGACAGTACTGCTCTCCCTCAGCACTGACACTCTGACAGTGCAGCAGTCCCTCAGTGTTGATCCTCCGACAGTGCAGCACTCCCTCTGTACTGACCATCTGAGAGTGCAGCACTCCCTCAGTGTTGATCCTCCGACAGTGCTGCACTCCCTCAGTACTGACACTCTGACAGTGCAGCACTCCCTCAGTACTGACCCTCTGACAGTGCAACACTCCCTCAGTACTGACCATCTTACAGTGCAACACTCCCTCAGTACTAACCCTCTGACAATAGTGCACTCCCTCTGTCCTGTCCGTCTGACAGTGCAACACTCCCTCTGTAATGACCATCCGTCAGTGCAACATTCCCTCATTACTGACCATCTGACAGTGAAACACTCCCTCAGTACCGACCATCTGACAGTGCAACACTCCCTCAGTACTAACCCTCTGACAGTACTGCACTCCCTCAGTACTGACCCTCTGACAGTGCGGCATTCCCTCAGTACTGATCCTCTGACCGTGCGGCACTCCTTCATTACTGACACTCTGACAATGCAGCACTCCCTCAGTGTTGATCCTCCGACAGTCCAGCACTCCCTCAGTACTGACGCTCTGACAGAGCAGCACTTCCTCAATACTGACCCTCTGACAGTGCAGCACTTCCTCAGTACTGACCCTCTGACAATGCAGCACTCCCTCAGTACTGACCATCTTACAGTGCAACACCCCCTAGGTACTAATCCTCTGACAATACTGCACTCCCTCAGTACTGACCCTCTGACAGTGCAGCACTCCCTCAGTGTTGATCCTCCGACAGTGCTGCACTCCCTCAGTACTGACCCTCTGACAGAGCAGCACTTCCTCAATACTGAACCTCTGACAGTGCAGCACTTTCTCATTACTGACCCTCTGACAGTGCAGCACGCCCTCAGTACTGATTCTCTGACAGTGCAGCATTCCCTCTGTACTGACCGTCTGACAGTGCAACACTCCCTCTGTACTGACCATCCGTCAGTGCAACATTCGCTCATTACTGACCCTCTGACAGTGCAGCGCTCCCTCAGTACTGACCCTCTGACAGTGCAGCACTCCCTCATTAATGACCCTCTGACAATTCAACACTCCTTCAGTACTGACCATCTTACAGTGCAACACTCCCACAGTACTGACCCTCCAATAGTGCAACACTCCCTCAGCACTGACCCTCTGACAGTGCAACACTCCCTCAGTACTGACCATCTGACAGTGCAACACTCCCTCAGTACTAACCCTCTTACAGTACTGCACTCCCTCAGTACTGACCCTCTGACAGTGCGACACTCCCTCAGTACTGATCCTCTGACAGTGCGGCACTCCCTCATTACTGACCCTCTGACAGTGCAGCACTCCCTCAGTGTTGATCCTCCGAGAGTGCAGCACTCCCTCAGTACTGACCCTCTGACAGTGCAGCACTCCCTCAGTACTGATCCTCTGACAGTACAGCACTTCCTCAATACTGACCCTCGGACAGGGCAGCACTTCCTCAATACTGACCCTCTGACAGTGCAGCACTTCCTCAATACTGACCCTCGGACAGTGCAGCACTTCCGCAGTACTAACCCTCTGACAGTGCAACACTCCCGCAGTACTGACCCTCCCTCAGTGCAGCACTCGCTCAGTACTGACCCTCTGACAGTGCAGCACTCCACCAGTACTGCCCCTCTGACAGTGCAGCACTCCCTCAGTACTGACCCTCTGACAGTGCAGCACTTCCTCAATACTGACCCTCTGACAGTGCAGCACTTCCTCATTACTGACCCTCTGACAGTGCAGCACTCCCTCTTTACTGACCCTCTGACAATGCAACACTCGTTCAGTACTGACCATCTTACAGTGCAACACTCCCACAGTACTCCAATAGTGCAGCACTCACTCAGCACTGACCCTCTGACAGTGCAACACTCCCACAGGACAAACCCTCTGACAGTACTGCGCTCCCTCTGTACTGACCCTCTGACAGTGCAGCACTCCCTCAGTACTGATCCTCTGACAGTGCAGCACTCCCCCAGTACTGACCGTCTGACAGTGCAACTGTCCCTCAGTACTGACCATCTGACAGTGCGACACTCCCGCATTACTGACCCTCTGACAGTGCAGCACTCCCTCAGTACTGACCCTCTGACAGTGCAGCACTTCCTCAATACTGAACCTCTGACAGTGCAGCACTTTCTCATTACTGACCCTCTGACAGTGCAGCACGCCCTCAGTACTGATTCTCTGACAGTGTAGCATTCCCTCTGTACTGACCGTCTGACAGTGCAACACTCCCTCTGTACTGACCATCCGTCAGTGCAACATTCGCTCATTACTGACCCTCTGACAGTGCAGCGCTCCCTCAGTACTGACCCTCTGACAGTGCAGCACTCCCTCATTAATGACCCTCTGACATTTCAACACTTCTTCAGTACTGACCATCTTACAGTGCAACACTCCCACAGTACTGACCCTCCAATAGTGCAACACTCCCTCAGCACTGACCCTCTGACAGTGCAACACTCCCTCAGTACTGACCATCTGACAGTGCAACACTCCCTCAGTACTAACCCTCTTACAGTACTGCACTCCCTCAGTACTGACCCTCTGACAGTGCGACACTCCCTCAGTACTGATCCTCTGACAGTGCGGCACTCCCTCATTACTGACCCTCTGACAGTGCAGCACTCCCTCAGTGTTGATCCTCCGAGAGTGCAGCACTCCCTCAGTACTGACCCTCTGACAGTGCAGCACTCCCTCAGTACTGATCCTCTGACAGTACAGCACTTCCTCAATACTGACCCTCGGACAGGGCAGCACTTCCTCAATACTGACCCTCTGACAGTGCAGCACTTCCTCAATACTGACCCTCGGACAGTGCAGCACTTCCGCAGTACTAACCCTCTGACAGTGCAACACTCCCGCAGTACTGACCCTCCCTCAGTGCAGCACTCGCTCAGTACTGACCCTCTGACAGTGCGGCACTCCACCAGTACTGCCCCTCTGACAGTGCAGCACTCCCTCAGTACTGACCGTCTGACAGTGCAGCACTTCCTCAATACTGACCCTCTGACAGTGCAGCACTTCCTCATTACTGACCCTCTGACAGTGCAGCACTCCCTCATTACTGACCCTCTGACAATGCAACACTCGTTCAGTACTGACCATCTTACAGTGCAACACTCCCACAGTACTCCAATAGTGCAGCACTCACTCAGCACTGACCCTCTGACAGTGCAACACTCCCACAGGACAAACCCTCTGACAGTACTGCGCTCCCTCTGTACTGACCCTCTGACAGTGCAGCACTCCCTCAGTACTGATCCTCTGACAGTGCAGCACTCCCCCAGTACTGACCGTCTGACAGTGCAACTGTCCCTCAGTACTGACCATCTGACAGTGCGACACTCCCGCATTACTGACCCTCTGACAGTGCAGCACTCCCTCAGTACTGACCCTCTGACAGTGCAGCACGCAATCAGTGTTGGTCCTCCGGCAGTGCAACTCTCATACAGTACTAACACTCTGACAGTACAGCAAACCCTCAGTGTTGACCCTCCGACAGTGCAGCACTCCCTCAGTAATGACCATCTTACAGTGCAACACTCCCACAGTACTGACCCTCCAATAGTGCAGCACTCCCTCAGCACTGACCCTCTGACAGTGCAACACTCCCTCAGTACTGACCATCTTACAGTGCAACACTCCCACAGTCCGAACCCTCTGACAGTACTGCTCTCCCTCAGTACTGACACTCTGACAGTGCAGCACTCCCTCAGTACTGACCCTCTGACTGTGCAGTACTCCCACAGTACTGACCCTCTGACAGTGCAGCACTCCCTCATTACTGACCCTCTGACGATGCAACACTCCTTCAGTACTGACCATCTTACAGAGCAACACTCCCACAGTACTGACCCTCCAATAGTGCAACACTCCCTCAGCACTGACCCTCTGACAGTGCAACACTCCCTCAGTACAGACCATCTTACAGTGCAACACTCCGACAGTACAAACCATCTGACAGTACTGCACTCCCTCTGTACTGACCCTCTGATAGTGCAGCACTCCCTCAGTACTGATCATCTGACAGTGCAGCACTCCCCCAGTACTGACCGTCTGACAGTGCAACTGTCCCTCTGTACTGACCATCTGACAGTGCAACACTCCCGCATAACTGACCCTCTGACAGTGCAGCACTCCCTCAGTACTGACCCTCTGACATTGCAGCACGCACTCAGTGTTGATCCTCCGACAGTGCAACACTCATACATTACTAATCCTCTGACAGTACAGCACTCCCTCAGTGTTGACCCTCCGACAGTGCAGCACTCCCTCAGTACTGACCCACCGACAGTGCAGCACTCCCTCAGTAATGATCCTCTGACACTGCAGCACTCACTCATTACTGACCCTCTGACAATGCAACACACCTTCAGTACTGACTGTCTGACAGTGCACCTGTCTCTCAGTACTGACCCCCTGACAGTGCATCACTCCCTCAGTACTGATCCTCTGACAGTGCAGCACTCCACCAGTACTGCCCCTCTGACAGTGCAGCACTCCCTCAGTACTGACCCTGAGACAGTGCAACACTCCCGCAGTACTAACCCTCTGACAGTACAACACTCCCTCAGTACTGTTCCTCCCTCAGTGCAGTTCTCCCTCAGTACTGACCCTCTGACAGTGCAGCACTCCACCAGTACTGCCCCTCTGACAGTGCAGCACTTCCTCAATACTGAACCTCGGACAGGGCAGCACTTCCTCAATACTGACCCTCTGACAGTGCAGCACTTCCTCATTACTGACCCTCTGACAGTGCAGCGCTCCCTCAGTACTGACCCTCTGACAGTGCAGCACTCCCTCATTACTGACCCTCTGACAGTGCAACACTCCTTTTGTGCTGACCATCATACAGTGCAACACTCCCACAGAACTGACCCACCAATAGTGCAGCACTCCCTCAGCACTGACCCTCTGACAGTGCAACACTCCCTCAGTACTGACCATCTTACAGTGCAACACTCCCACAGTACTAACCCTCTGACAGTACTGCACTCCCTCATTAATGACCCTCTGACAGTGCGGCACTCCTTCATTACTGACCCTCTGACAGTGCAGTACTCCCTCAGTGTTGATCCTCCGACAGTGCAGCACTCCCTCAGTACTGACCCTCTGACAGTGCAACACTCCCTCAGTACTGATCCTCTGACAGTGCAGCGCTCCCACAGTACTGACCGTCTGACAGTGCAACTGTCCCTCAGTACTGACCATCTGACAGTGCAACACTCCCGCGTTACTGACCCTCTGACAGTGCAGCACTCCCTCAGTACTGACCCTCTGACAGTGCAGCACGCACTCAGTGTTGATCATCCGACAGTGCAGCACTCCCTCAGTACTAACCCTCTGACAGTACAACACTCCCTCAGTACTGACCCTCTGACAGTGCAGCACTCCCTCAGTACTGATCCTCTGACAGTGCAGCACTCCCTCAGTACTGACAGTCTGACAGTGCAACTGTCTCTCAGTACTGACCCTCTGACCGTGCAGCACTTCCTCAATACTGACCCTCTGACAGTGCAGCACTTCCTCATTACTGACCCTCTGACAGTGCAACACTCCCACAGTACTAAGCCTCTGACAGTGCAGCACTTCCTCAGTGCTGACCCTCTGACAGTGCAACACTCCACCAGTACTGCCCCTCTGACAGTGCAGCACTCCCACATTACTGACCCTCTGACAACTCAACATTCCCTCAGTACTGAACATCTTACAGTGCAACACTCCCACAGTACTGACCCTCCAATCGTGCAGCAGTCCCTCAGCACTGACCCTCTGACAGTACAACACTCACTCCGTGTTGATCCTCCGACAGTGCAGCACTCCCTCAGTACTGATCCTCAGACAGTGCAGCACTCCTTCAGTACTGATCCTCTGACAGTGCAGCGTTCCCTCAGTACTGACCGTCTGACAGTGCAACTGTCTCTCAGTACTGACCATCTGACAGTGCAACACTCCCTCATTACTGACCCTCTGACTGTGCAGCACTCCTTCAGTGTTGAACCTCCGACAATGCAGCACTCCCTCAGTACTGACCCTCTGACAGTGCAGCACCCCCTCAGTACTGATCCTCTGAAAGTGCAGCACTCCCCCAGTACTGACCGTCTGACAGTGCAACTGTCCCTCAGTACTGACCATCTAACAGTGCAACACTCCCGCATTACTGACCCTCTGACCGTGCAGCACACCCTCAGTACCGACCATCTTAGAGTGCAACACTCCCGCAGTACTAACCCTCTGACAGTGCAGCACTCCCTCAGTACTGACCCTCCCGCAGTGTAGCACTCCCTCAGTACTGACCGTCTGACAGTGCAACACTCCACCAGTACTGCCCCTCTGACAGTGCAGCACTCCCTCAGTACTAACCCTCTGATAGTGCTGCACTCCCTCAGTGCTGAAATTCTGACAGTGCAGTACTCCCACATTACTGACCCTCTGACAATGCAACATTCCTTCAGTACTGACCATCTTACAGTGCAACACTCCCACAGTACTGACCCTCCAATCGTGCAGCAGTCCCTCAGCACTGACGATCTGACAGTAAAACACTCCCTCAGTACTGACCCACTGACAGTGCAGCACTCACTCCGTGTTGATACTCCGACAGTGCAGCACTCCCGCAGTACTGACCCTCTGACAGTGCAGCACTCCTTCAGTACTGATCCTCTGACAGTGCAGCACTCCCTCAGTACTGACCGTCTGACAGTGCAACTGTGTCTCAGTACTGACCATCCGACAGTGCAACACTCCCTCATTACTGACCCTCTGACAGTGCAGCACTCCCTTAGTATTGACCCTCTGACAGTGCAGCACGCACTCAGTGTTGATCCTCCGACAGTGCAGCACTCCCTCAGTAATGACCCTCTGACAGTGCAGCACTCCCTCAGTACTGATCCTCTGACAGTGCAGCACTCCCTCTGTACTGACCGTCTGACAGTGCAACTGTCACTCAGTACTGACCATCTGACAGTGCAACAATCCCTCATTACTGACCCTCTGACAGTGCAGCAATCCCTCAGTACTGACCCTCTGACAGTGCAGCAGGCACTCAGTGTTGATCCTCCGACAGTGCAGCACTCCCTCAGTACTGACCCTCTGACAGTGCAGCACTCCGTCAGTAATGACCCTCTGACATTGCAGCACGCACTCAGTGTTGATCCTCCGACAGTGCAGCACTCCCTCAGCACTAACCATCTGACAGTACAGCACTCCCTCAGTACTGACCCTCTGACAGTGCAGCACTCCCTCAGTACTGACCGTCTGACAGTGCAACTGTCTCTCAATACTGACCATCTGACAGTGCAACACTCCCTCATTACTGACCCTCTGACAGTGCAGCACTCCCTCAGTACTGACCCTCGGACAGTGCAGCAGGCACTCAGTGTTGATCCTCCGGCAGTGCAGCACTCCCTCAGTACTAACCCTCTGACAGTGCAGCACTCCCTCAGTAATGAACCTCTGACAGTGCAGCACTCCCTCAGCACTGACCGTCTGACAGTGCAACTCTCCCTCATTACTGACCCTCTGACAGTGCAGCACTCCCTCAATACTGATCATCTTAGAGTGCAACACTCCCACAGTACTATCCATCTGACAGTTCAGCACTCCCTCCGTACTCACCATCTTAGAGTGCAACACTCCCAGAGTACTGACCCTCTGACAGTACAGCACTCCCTCAGTACTGACCCTCTGACAGTACAGCACCTCCTCAGTAATGACCCTATGACAGTGCAGCACTCCCTCATTCCTGACCCTTCCCTCAGTGCAGCACTCCCTCAGTACTGATCCTCTGACAGTGCAGCACTCCCTCATTCCTGACCCTTCCCTCAGTGCAGCACTCCCTCAGTACTGTCACTCTGACAGTGCAGCACTCCCTCATTAATGACCCTCTGACAATTCAACACTCCTTCAGTACTGACCATCTTACAGTGCAACACTCCCACAGTACTGACCCTCCAATAGTGCAACACTCCCTCAGTACTGACCATCTGACAGTGCAACACTCCCTCAGTACTAACCCTCTTACAGTACTGCACACCCTCAGTACTGACCCTCTGACAGTGCGACACTCCCTCAGTACTGATCCTCTGACAGTGCGGCACTCCCTCATTACTGACCCTCTGACAGTGCAGCACTCCCTCAGTGTTGATCCTCCGAGAGTGCAGCACTCCCTCAGTACTGACCCTCTGACAGTGCAGCACTCCCTCAGTACTGATCCTCTGACAGTACAGCACTTCCTCAATACTGACCCTCGGACAGGGCAGCACTTCCTCAATACTGACCCTCTGACAGTGCAGCACTTCCTCAATACTGACCCTCGGACAGTGCAGCACTTCCGCAGTACTAACCCTCTGACAGTGCATCACTCCCGCAGTACTGACCCTCCCTCAGTGCAGCACTCGCTCAGTACTGACCCTCTGACAGTGCGGCACTCCACCAGTACTGCCCCTCTGACAGTGCAGCACTCCCTCAGTACTGACCGTCTGACAGTGCAGCACTTCCTCAATACTGACCCTCTGACAGTGCAGCACTTCCTCATTACTGACCCTCTGACAGTGCAGCACTCCCTCATTACTGACCCTCTGACAATGCAACACTCGTTCAGTACTGACCATCTTACAGTGCAACACTCCCACAGTACTCCAATAGTGCAGCACTCACTCAGCACTGACCCTCTGACAGTGCAACACTCCCACAGGACAAACCCTCTGACAGTACTGCGCTCCCTCTGTACTGACCCTCTGACAGTGCAGCACTCCCTCAGTACTGATCCTCTGACAGTGCAGCACTCCCCCAGTACTGACCGTCTGACAGTGCAACTGTCCCTCAGTACTGACCATCTGACAGTGCGACACTCCCGCATTACTGACCCTCTGACAGTGCAGCACTCCCTCAGTACTGACCCTCTGACAGTGCAGCACGCAATCAGTGTTGGTCCTCCGGCAGTGCAACTCTCATACAGTACTAACACTCTGACAGTACAGCAAACCCTCAGTGTTGACCCTCCGACAGTGCAGCACTCCCTCAGTAATGACCATCTTACAGTGCAACACTCCCACAGTACTGACCCTCCAATAGTGCAGCACTCCCTCAGCACTGACCCTCTGACAGTGCAACACTCCCTCAGTACTGACCATCTTACAGTGCAACACTCCCACAGTCCGAACCCTCTGACAGTACTGCTCTCCCTCAGTACTGACACTCTGACAGTGCAGCACTCCCTCAGTACTGACCCTCTGACTGTGCAGTACTCCCACAGTACTGACCCTCTGACAGTGCAGCACTCCCTCAGTACTGATCCTCTGACAGTGCAGCACACCCTCAGTACTGACCGTCTGACAGTGCACCTGTCTCTCAGTACTGACCCTCTGACAGTGCAGCACTTCCTTAATACTGACCCTCGGACAGGGCAGCACTTCCTCAGTACTGACCCTCTGACAGTGCAACACTCCCGCAGTACTGACCCTCCCTCAGTGCAGCACTCCCTCAGTACTGACCCTCTGACAATGCAGGACTCCACCAGTACTGCCCCTCTGACAATGCAGCACTCCCGCAGTACTGACCCTCTGACAGTGCAGCACTTCCTCATTACTGACCCTCTGACAGTGCAGCACTCCCTCAGTACTGATCCTTTGACATTGCAGCACTTCCTCTGTACTGACCGTCTGACAGTGCAACACTCCCTCTGTACTGACCATCCGTCAGTGCAACATTCCCTCATTACTGACCATCTGACAGTGCAGCGCTGCCTCAGTACTGAACCTCTGACAGTGCAGCACTCCCTCATTACTGACCCTCTGACGATGCAACACTCCTTCAGTACTGACCATCTTACAGAGCAACACTCCCACAGTACTGACCCTCCAATAGTGCAACACTCCCTCAGCACTGACCCTCTGACAGTGCAACACTCCCTCAGTACAGACCATCTTACAGTGCAACACTCCGACAGTACAAACCATCTGACAGTACTGCACTCCCTCTGTACTGACCCTCTGATAGTGCAGCACTCCCTCAGTACTGATCATCTGACAGTGCAGCACTCCCCCAGTACTGACCGTCTGACAGTGCAACTGTCCCTCTGTACTGACCATCTGACAGTGCAACACTCCCGCATAACTGACCCTCTGACAGTGCAGCACTCCCTCAGTACTGACCCTCTGACATTGCAGCACGCACTCAGTGTTGATCCTCCGACAGTGCAACACTCATACATTACTAATCCTCTGACAGTACAGCACTCCCTCAGTGTTGACCCTCCGACAGTGCAGCACTCCCTCAGTACTGACCCACCGACAGTGCAGCACTCCCTCAGTAATGATCCTCTGACACTGCAGCACTCACTCATTACTGACCCTCTGACAATGCAACACACCTTCAGTACTGACTGTCTGACAGTGCACCTGTCTCTCAGTACTGACCCCCTGACAGTGCATCACTCCCTCAGTACTGATCCTCTGACAGTGCAGCACTCCACCAGTACTGCCCCTCTGACAGTGCAGCACTCCCTCAGTACTGACCCTGAGACAGTGCAACACTCCCGCAGTACTAACCCTCTGACAGTACAACACTCCCTCAGTACTGTTCCTCCCTCAGTGCAGTTCTCCCTCAGTACTGACCCTCTGACAGTGCAGCACTCCACCAGTACTGCCCCTCTGACAGTGCAGCACTTCCTCAATACTGAACCTCGGACAGGGCAGCACTTCCTCAATACTGACCCTCTGACAGTGCAGCACTTCCTCATTACTGACCCTCTGACAGTGCAGCGCTCCCTCAGTACTGACCCTCTGACAGTGCAGCACTCCCTCATTACTGACCCTCTGACAGTGCAACACTCCTTTTGTGCTGACCATCATACAGTGCAACACTCCCACAGAACTGACCCACCAATAGTGCAGCACTCCCTCAGCACTGACCCTCTGACAGTGCAACACTCCCTCAGTACTGACCATCTTACAGTGCAACACTCCCACAGTACTAACCCTCTGACAGTACTGCACTCCCTCATTAATGACCCTCTGACAGTGCGGCACTCCTTCATTACTGACCCTCTGACAGTGCAGTACTCCCTCAGTGTTGATCCTCCGACAGTGCAGCACTCCCTCAGTACTGACCCTCTGACAGTGCAACACTCCCTCAGTACTGATCCTCTGACAGTGCAGCGCTCCCACAGTACTGACCGTCTGACAGTGCAACTGTCCCTCAGTACTGACCATCTGACAGTGCAACACTCCCGCGTTACTGACCCTCTGACAGTGCAGCACTCCCTCAGTACTGACCCTCTGACAGTGCAGCACGCACTCAGTGTTGATCATCCGACAGTGCAGCATTCCCTCAGTACTAACCCTCTGACAGTACAACACTCCCTCAGTACTGACCCTCTGACAGTGCAGCACTCCCTCAGTACTGATCCTCTGACAGTGCAGCACTCCCTCAGTACTGACAGTCTGACAGTGCAACTGTCTCTCAGTACTGACCCTCTGACCGTGCAGCACTTCCTCAATACTGACCCTCTGACAGTGCAGCACTTCCTCATTACTGACCCTCTGACAGTGCAACACTCCCACAGTACTAAGCCTCTGACAGTGCAGCACTTCCTCAGTGCTGACCCTCTGACAGTGCAACACTCCACCAGTACTGCCCCTCTGACAGTGCAGCACTCCCACATTACTGACCCTCTGACAACTCAACATTCCCTCAGTACTGAACATCTTACAGTGCAACACTCCCACAGTACTGACCCTCCAATCGTGCAGCAGTCCCTCAGCACTGACCCTCTGACAGTACAACACTCACTCCGTGTTGATCCTCCGACAGTGCAGCACTCCCTCAGTACTGATCCTCAGACAGTGCAGCACTCCTTCAGTACTGATCCTCTGACAGTGCAGCGCTCCCTCAGTACTGACCGTCTGACAGTGCAACTGTCTCTCAGTACTGACCATCTGACAGTGCAACACTCCCTCATTACTGACCCTCTGACTGTGCAGCACTCCTTCAGTGTTGAACCTCCGACAATGCAGCACTCCCTCAGTACTGACCCTCTGACAGTGCAGCACCCCCTCAGTACTGATCCTCTGACAGTGCAGCACTCCCCCAGTACTGACCGTCTGACAGTGCAACTGTCCCTCAGTACTGACCATCTAACAGTGCAACACTCCCGCATTACTGACCCTCTGACCGTGCAGCACACCCTCAGTACCGACCATCTTAGAGTGCAACACTCCCGCAGTACTAACCCTCTGACAGTGCAGCACTCCCTCAGTACTGACCCTCCCGCAGTGTAGCACTCCCTCAGTACTGACCGTCTGACAGTGCAACACTCCACCAGTACTGCCCCTCTGACAGTGCAGCACTCCCTCAGTACTAACCCTCTGATAGTGCTGCACTCCCTCAGTGCTGAAACTCTGACAGTGCAGTACTCCCACATTACTGACCCTCTGACAATGCAACATTCCTTCAGTACTGACCATCTTACAGTGCAACACTCCCACAGTACTGACCCTCCAATCGTGCAGCAGTCCCTCAGCACTGACGATCTGACAGTAAAACACTCCCTCAGTACTGACCCACTGACAGTGCAGCACTCACTCCGTGTTGATACTCCGACAGTGCAGCACTCCCGCAGTACTGACCCTCTGACAGTGCAGCACTCCTTCAGTACTGATCCTCTGACAGTGCAGCACTCCCTCAGTACTGACCGTCTGACAGTGCAACTGTGTCTCAGTACTGACCATCCGACAGTGCAACACTCCCTCATTACTGACCCTCTGACAGTGCAGCACTCCCTTAGTATTGACCCTCTGACAGTGCAGCACGCACTCAGTGTTGATCCTCCGACAGTGCAGCACTCCCTCAGTACTGACCCTCTGACAGTGCAGCACTCCCTCAGTACTGATCCTCTGACAGTGCAGCACTCCCTCTGTACTGACCGTCTGACAGTGCAACTGTCACTCAGTACTGACCATCTGACAGTGCAACAATCCCTCATTACTGACCCTCTGACAGTGCAGCAATCCCTCAGTACTGACCCTCTGACAGTGCAGCAGGCACTCAGTGTTGATCCTCCGACAGTGCAGCACTCCCTCAGTACTGACCCTCTGACAGTGCAGCACTCCGTCAGTAATGACCCTCTGACATTGCAGCACGCACTCAGTGTTGATCCTCCGACAGTGCAGTACTCCCTCAGCACTAACCATCTGACAGTACAGCACTCCCTCAGTACTGACCCTCTGACAGTGCAGCACTCCCTCAGTACTGACCGTCTGACAGTGCAACTGTCTCTCAATACTGACCATCTGACAGTGCAACACTCCCTCATTACTGACCCTCTGACAGTGCAGCACTCCCTCAGTACTGACCCTCGGACAGTGCAGCAGGCACTCAGTGTTGATCCTCCGGCAGTGCAGCACTCCCTCAGTACTAACCCTCTGACAGTGCAGCACTCCCTCAGTAATGAACCTCTGACAGTGCAGCACTCCCTCAGCACTGACCGTCTGACAGTGCAACTCTCCCTCATTACTGACCCTCTGACAGTGCAGCACTCCCTCAATACTGATCATCTTAGAGTGCAACACTCCCACAGTACTATCCATCTGACAGTTCAGCACTCCCTCCGTACTCACCATCTTAGAGTGCAACACTCCCAGAGTACTGACCCTCTGACAGTACAGCACTCCCTCAGTACTGACCCTCTGACAGTACAGCACCTCCTCAGTAATGACCCTATGACAGTGCAGCACTCCCTCATTCCTGACCCTTCCCTCAGTGCAGCACTCCCTCAGTACTGATCCTCTGACAGTGCAGCACTCCATCATTCCTGACCCTTCCCTCAGTGCAGCACTCCCTCAGTACTGTCACTCTGACAGTGCAGCACTCCCTCAGTACCGACCCTCCGAGAGTGCAGCACTCCCTCAGTGCTGAAACTCTGACAGTGCAGTACTCCCACATTACTGACCCTCTGACAATGCAACATTCCCTCAGTACTGACCATCTTACAGTGCAACACTCCCACAGTACTAACCCTCCAATCGTGCAGCAGTCCCTCAGCACTGACGCTCTGACAGTAAAACACTCCCTCAGTACTGACCCACTGACAGTGCAGCACTCACTCCGTGTTGATCCTCCGACAGTGCAGCACTCCCTCAGTACTGACCCTCTGACAGTGCAGCACTCCTTCAGTACTGATCCTCTGACAGTGCAGCACTCCCTCAGCACTGACCGTCTGACAGTACAACTGTGTCTCAGTACTGATCCTCTGAACGTGCAGCACTTCCTCAATACTGACCCTCTGACAGTGCAGCATTTCCTCATTACTGACCCTCTGACAGTGCAACACTCCCGCAGTACTAAGCCTCTGACAGTGCAGCACTTCCTCAGTGCTGACCCTCTGACAGTGCAGCACTCCACCAATACTGCCCCTCTGACAGTGCAGCACTCCCTCAGTACCGACCCTCTGACAGTGCAGCACTCCCTCAGTACTGACACTCTGACAGTGCAGCACTCCCGCAGTACTGACCCTCTGACAGTGCAGCACTCCCTCAGTACTGACCCACTGACAGTGCAGCACTCCATCAGTACTGACCCTCTGACAGTGCAGCACTCCCTCAGTACTGACCCTCTGACAGTGCAGCACTCCCTCAGTTGACCCTCTGACAGTGCAGCACTTCCTCAGCACTGACTCTTTTATTTCTATTTCATAGAGTCTTGTGGAAATTTTTAGACATCAGGTTTGCATATTCTGAGGTAGCATGCGAGAGACACACAAACCAAGCCCTGTTTGAAACTGTGTGCAATATACTATTCTGAGGCACAGAGTCACAGAGGTGCATCGCTTGGAAATGGACGCTCCTGTCTAACTGGTCCATACCAACCAGATATTCTCATCTCATTTCGTTCCATTTGCTAGCACTTGGCTGATATCCCTCTGAACCCTTCCTATTCACATACTCATCCTGATGCCTTTTAAATGTCACAATTATACCAGCCCCATCACTTCCTATGGCAGCTACCTGCATGCCCTTGAAAAAGTGCTCAAACATTCATACTGTCGATACAAACTCTAATAAACACCAACCTACGAAAGGCTATAGTTGTCATTTTCAACCGACCCTTAGCTGCTTCATTACGCTGATTTCAACAGAGGTAAAGAAACAGAGTTAGTGACCATCTACCGTGACCCTGTAATAAAACTTATTTTCAAATGTGGCTTGCATGTGATTCCCACACCCTCTAATACTTGCTTGGAAGGTGGGGGTCGGGTGTACTCTCCTGCTGCAGTCCTTGGGTGTCCCACAGTGATGTTAGGGAGGTAGCTCCGGGATTTTGACCTGAACCATGCAAATAGCTCTCTTACTGTAGTGCCTTTTTAAAGTTGGGAAGTTATTATAGACCAGGAGGACCCGAGAGCTGCTGTCTTGTCAGACAGAGAGGCCTGGTGGGTCACACACCTCAGGTGAGGGGCGAGGTTGAGAAGCTGGGGCCTTCATGGTAATTTCAGACATGATAGAGATTCAGCTGAAAATGTGTTGCTGAAAAAGCTCAGCAGGTCAGGCAGCATCCAAGGAACAGGAGAATCGACGTTTCTGGCGTAAGTCCTTCTTCAGGAATGAGAAAAGTGTGTCCAGCAGGCTATCATAAAAGGTAGGGAGGAGGGACTTGGGGGTGGGGCGTTGGAAATGCGATAGGTGGAGGGAGGTCAAGGTGAGGGTGATAGGTCAGAGTGGGGTGGGGAGGAGCGGTCAGGAAGAAGATTGCAGGTTAGGAAGGCGGTGCTAAGTTTGAGGGATTTGACTGAGACAAGGTGGGGGGAGGGGAAATGAGGAAACTGGAGAAATCTGAGTTCATCCCTTGATCTTGGAGGGTTCCCAGGCAGAAGATGAGGCGCTCTTCCTCCAACCGTCGTGTTGCCATGGTCTGGCGATTGAGAAGTCCAAGGACCTGCATGTCCTTGGTGGAGTGGGAGGGGGAGTTAAAGTGTTGGGCTACGGGGTGGTTGGGTTAGTTGGTTGGTCCGGGTGTCCCAGAGGTGTTCTCTGAAATGTTCCGCAAGTAGGCGGCCTGTCTCCCCAATATAGAGGAGGCCACATCGGGTGCAGCGGAAACAATAGATGATGTTTGTGGAGGTGCAGGTGAATCTGTGGCGGATATGGAAGTGTCCCTTGGGGCCTTGGAGGGAAGTGAGGGGGGAGGTGTGGGCGCAAGTTTTGCATTTCTTGCGGTCTGAGGACCAGCAAACCGGCAGACAAGGGAAGCGCGGTAGTAGTTTGGCGCACCGACCTTTACACCACTGAGGCTAAATGCCAGCTCGCGGACACCTCCGCCTACTGCCCCCTTGACCATGACCCCACCTCCCACCACCAAACCATCATCTCCCAGACCATCCAGAACGTCATCACCTCAGGGGATCTCCCATCCACCGCCTCCAACCTCATAGTCCCACAACCCCGCACCGCCCGTTTCTACCTCCTGCCCAAAATCCACAAACCTGACTGCCCCGGCCGACCCATTGTCTCAGCCTGCTCCTGCCCCACCGAACTCATCTCTGCATACCTCGACACGGTCCTGTCCCCCTTAGTCCAAGAACTCCCCACCTACGTTCGGGACACCACCCAAGCCCTCCACCGCCTCCATGATTTTCGCTTCCCCGGTCCCCAACACCTTATCTTCACCATGGACATCCAGTCCCTGTATACCTCCATCCCCCATGACGAAGGACTCAAAGCTCTCTGCTTCTTCCTTTCACGCCGTACCGACCAGTATCCTTCCACTGACATCCTCCTTTGCCTGACTGAACTGTCCTCACCCTGAACAACTTCTCTTTCCAATTCTCCCACTTCCTCCAAACCAAAAGAGTAGCCATGGGCACCCGCATGGGCCCCAGCTATGCCTGCCTCTTCGTAGGATATGTGGAACAGTCCACCTTCCGCAGCTACACTGGCACTGTATCGGCGCTGCCTCGTGCTCCCACGAGGAGGTTGAACAGTTCATTCACTTTACCAACACCTTCCACCCCGACCTCAAATTCACCTGGACCGTCTCAGACTCCTACCTCCCCTTGCTAGACTTTTCCATTTCTGTCTTCGGTGACCGAATCGACACGGACATTTACTATAAACCGACCGTCTACACACTGTCGCCAGCCTGACCGTCACCTACGTCCAACACGCCCCAGGATGTCCTTCACCCCAATCAAACACCGCCCAAAGGCTGACCCTCACCGCCGTCCACAAACCGCCCCAATCCTGACACTCATTGACGTCCAACACCGCTCCCAGCCTGACCCTCACCGCCGTCTACACACTGCCCCAAGCCTGGCACTCATTGCCGTCCGACACTGCCCCCAGCTTGACCCTTGCCACCGTCCATACACCAACCCAAACCTGACCCCAGCCTGACCCTCACCTCCATCCAACATGCCCCAGGCTGTCCTTCACCTCAGTCAAACACCGCCCACAGCCTGACCTTCACCACCGTCCACACACCGCCCACAGCCTGACCTCCACCGCTGTTTAAAAGCGCATCCAGTCTGACCCTCAGCGTCGTCCACACACTGCCCCAATCCTGCCCCCTCCACTGTCCACACCTTGCCCACAGCCTGACCCTCTCCGCCGTCCACACAACACCCACACCCTGACCCTCTCTACCATCCACGCACCGTCCCAAACCTGATACTCTCTGAAACAAAACACCGTCCCCTCACTACCGTCCACTCACCGTCCCCAGCCTGACCCTCACTGCTATCCACACACTGTCCACAGCCTGACCCTCACTGCCATCCACCCACCACCCCCAGCCTGACCCTCACCGCCGTCCACACACCGCCCCCAGCCTGACCCCCACGACTGTCAACACACCGCCCCCAGCCTGACCCTCACCGCTGTCGACACACCGCCCCCAGCCTGACCATCACCGCTCTCGACACACTGCCCCCAGCGTGACCATCACCGCTGTCGACACACCGTCCCCAGCCTGACCTTCACTGCGGCGTGACATTGCCCCCAACCTGAGCCTCACCAAAGTCCACACACCACCCCAAACCTGACACTCAACGTTGTCCACACACCCCACCAAGACTGACCCTCACTGCTGTCCGCAAACCGCCACCAGCCTCACCCTCATCACCTTCCAACACTGCCCCCAGCCTGACCCTCACCACTGTTCGCACAGCGCCCCCAGCCTGACCCTCGTTGCCATCTATGCACTGCCCCCATCCTGACACTCACCTCTGTCCAACCCCACCCCATCTTAACCCTCATCAGTGCCCACACACTGCCCCAAGCCTGACACTCACCGCCGTCCACACACCACCCTCAGCCTGACACTCACCACTGTCCAACACCGTCCCCAGACTGACCCTCACCTCCATCCATCACCAACCCCAGTCGGACCCTCACTGCTGTCCATACATGGCCCCCAGCTTGACCCTCATCTCTGTCCAATACCGCACCCAGCTTGAGCCACACTGCCACCCGCACACCGCCCACAGCCTGACCCTCACCGCCGTCTAAACACCGCCCCAGCCTGACTCGCATCTCAGTCCACACAATGCCCCCAGCCTGACTCTTGCTGCCATCCACGCACCATTCCAAACCAGTCCCTCACTGCTGTCCTCACACCATACCCAGCCTGACCATCATCACTGTCCAACACCGCGCGAAGCCTGACACTCATTGCCGTATGCACACTGTCTCTAGCCTGACCCTCACCACCGTCCACGCACCGCCCTCAGTCTGTCCCTCAGCACCGTCCACACACCGCCCCAAGCCTGACCCTCACTGCTGTACACACAACGCTCCCTGCCTGACCCCCACCACCGACCACACACCGCACCCACTCTGACCCTCACTGCCATCCACACACAGCCCCGAGCCTGACCCTTACCGCTGTCTACACACCACCCCCTGTCTGACCAAAACCGCTATTCAACACTGCACCCAGCCCGACACTCACTGCCGTCCACTCACCGCCCACACTGACTTCCACCACCTTCTAACACTGCCCCGAGCCTGACCCGCACCGCCCCCAGCCTGACCCTCACCGCCATTCACACACCGTCCCCAGCATGACCCACACCGACATCCACACATCGCTCCCAGCCTGACCAGCACCACCGTCCACGTACCGTCCCCAGCATGACCCTCTCCGCCGCCCACTCCCGCCCACAGCCTGGCCCTCACCGCCGCCCACACCCCACCACCAGCCTGATACTCACTGCCATCCAAACACGGCCCCCATCCTGACCATCACCTCCGTCTAACCCTGCCCCCAGCCTGATCCTCACCACCGTACACACACATTGCCCCAAGCATGTCCCTCTCCGTCGTCCACACACCGCCCCAAACCTGAACTTCACCGCCGTCTACATACCGTCCCCAGCCTGATCCTCACCAGCGGACTGGAGGGAGGCAAATGTAATTCCTCTCTTCAAGGAAGGAATTAGGGAAATTCCCGGCAATTACACACCAGTCAGTCACACGTCTGTTGTCTGCAAGGAGTTAGAAAGGATTCTGAGGGATTGGATTTATGACCATCTGGAAGAGCATGGTTTGATTAAAGGCAGTCAGCACGGCTTGGTGAGGGGTCGATCATGCCTCACAAATCTTATTGAGTTCTTTGACGATGTTACTAGGCAGGTTGATGAGGGTCGAGCGGTGGCTGTTGTGTATCCTGACTTCAGTAAGGAATTTGATAAGGTTCCCCATGGTAGTCTCGTTCAGAAGGTCAGAAAGAATGGGATAAAGGGACATTGAGCTGTCTCGATACAGAATTGGCTGGTCAACAGAAGATAGCGAGTGTTATTGGAAGGAAAGTATTCTGCCTGGAGGTCAGTGGTGAGTGGTGTTCCACAGGGCTGTGTCCTTGGGCCTCTACTCTTTGTAATTTTTACTGATGACTTGGATGAGGAGATTGAAGGATGGGTTAGCAAGTTTGCAGACAACACAAAGGTTGGAGGTGTAGTTGACAGTATAGAGGGTTGTTGTTGGCTGCAGTGGGACATTGACAGGATACAGAGATGGGCTGAGAGGTGGCAGATGAAGTTCAACCTGGATAAATGCGAGATGATGCATTTTGGAAGGTCAAATTTAAAAGCTGAGTACAGAATTAAGGATAAGATTCTTGGCAGTGTGGAGGAATAGAGGGATCTTGGAATGCAAGTATATTGATCCCTTAAAATTTCCACCTAAGTGAATATGGTTGTTAAGAAAGCATATGGTGCTTTGGCTTTCATTAACAGGGGGATTGAGTTTAAGACCCATGAGGTCTTGTTGCAGCTCTATAAAACATTGGCTAGACCGCACTTGGAATATTGCATCCAGTTCTGGTCGCCCTATTATAGGAAAGATGTGGATGCTTTGGAGAGGGTTCAGAGGAGGTTTACCAGGATGCTGCCTGGAATGGAGGGCGTATCTAATGAAGAGAGGTTGACTGAGCTCGGACTTTGTTCATTGGAAAAAAAGAAGGAAGAGAGGGGACCTAATTGAGGTGTACAAGATAATGAGAGGCGCAGATAGAGTCGACAGCCAAAGACTTTTTCCTAGGGCAGAAATTGTTAACACGAGGGGTCATAGTTTTAAGCTGTTTGGAGGAAAGTATAAAGGGGATGTCAGAGGCGGGTTCGTTACGCAGAGAGTTGTGAGAGCATGGAATGCGTTGCCAGCAGCAGTTGTGGAAGCGAGGTCATTGGGGATATTTAGGAGACTGCTGGACATGCATATGGTCACAGACATTTGAGGGTTCGTACATTAGGTTTACCTTACATGAGGATCAATGGTCGGCACAACATCGTGGGCTGAAGGGCCTGTTCTGTTTTGTACTGTTCTATGTCCTATGTTCTATGTTCTATGAAGTGTATCTGTACCTTTCGACCATCTGCATCCTGTACTGACAGATAGTGCTCCTTCAATACGTTAGAACCCATCCCCTCAGTATGTTTATCCCCAAAACACCTCGACAGAACATTCATGCCCTCAACACTCAGAAAGCAAACCTGTTGCCCGCTTGGACCGTGTCCATCCCCAAACCTGTTCTCACTGTGATGACCCACAGCCACTCCCAGAATTGGAGCCCAGGGTCCAGAACATGATTTGAGTCTCTGGATTGATTATACAATCCCTAAGATGTGGAAGCAGGCCATTCGGCCTATCAGGTTCACACTGACCCTCGGCAGAGCATCCCATCCTCCCTCTATCCCCGGATCCCTTCATTTCCTCTGGCTAACCCACCCAGCCTGCACATCTTTGGACAGTGGGTGGGAACTGGAACACCCCGAGGCTGACACGGGGAGAATGTTCCAACTCCACACAGACAGTCGCCCGAAGCTGGAATCGAACCCGGGTGGGGTGAGGCAACACTGAGCCCCCGTGACAATCCCACCATCTCCTCCCTGTTGATGACTGTTTGATGTCTGTACCCGGGGAGTATCTAACTTGTCTAGATTTTATTTACGAAAGATTAGGGAAAAGGGCAATGCCTCCACAAGCGATCACAAAAAAAACTTTACGTACAAACATAGTCACTAAAGTTCGGTTCTGTACAGTCTTTACAACAAGTCTTTGTCATGACATATATACTCCCCTTGGCTAATTAACTGAAATGTTAGGTCTGAGCTGTTCCTTCTGAATTAACATCACAAAGTTAAATTGATAAGGAGCTTTGTGAAGTGCCTGTGTTCTGTATCTGTTCTCCCATGTAGGCCGCCCTCCGAATACAATACCTTACAAAGCCTTAAACTTTCAGCAGAAGCAGCCTCAGGGCATTGAACACAGACTGAATTACTCAGTGACGCTTGGATCAGGTCAGATCAAATTCTCAAGCAAACAGATGGCTGTGGATATTCAGTAGCAACGGTGAAGAGAGAGAGGAACATTCGCATTTCAAGTGACCCTTCCTCAGAATGGTGTTTTCTGAAGGAACTTTCCCGCAGAAATCACTGGATTGAAAGGTGAACTCTCTCTCTGTCTCTTTCTTCCTCTCCCTTCAGAGATGCTGCCGGATATGCTTAGCTTCTTCAGCAATCTCTGTATTGATGTTTCAGGTCTCCAGCGCGTCCGGACAGATTGACTTTAGTGTCGAATTCTCAAGCTTGTTCTATTAAAGGAATATAATTCCTCTCCTACAAAGGGGGGGTCAGTTACCACAGCTAACAGGTTCGTGATGCCAACCTTATTGGCTCAATCTCTATCATGTCTGAAATTACCATGAAGCTCCCAGCTTCTCAACCTCGCCCCTCACCTGAGGTGTGTGACCCACCAGTCCTCTCTCTCTCTGACAAGACAGCAGCTCTCACGTCCTCCTGGTCTATATTAAATTCCCATTTTTTTAAAAAAAGCACTACAGTAAGTGAGCTCTTTACATGGTTCATGTCAAAATCGCGGAGCTTCCTCCCTTCCATCATTGTGGGACACCCAAGGACTGCAGCAGGTGAGTACAGCTCACCCCCACCTTCCAGGCAATTATTAGAGGGGTTGGGAATCACATGCAAGCCAAATTTGAAAATAAATTTTATTACAGGGTCACGGTGGATGGTCACCAAGACTGTTTCATTACTTCTGTTGAAATCAGCATAATGAAGAATCAAAGAGTGGGTTGAAAATGACAATGATAGCATTTCGCAGGTTGGTGTTTATTAGAGTTTGCATTGACAGTATGAATGTTTGAGCACTTTTTCAAGGGCAAGCAGGTAGCTGCCAGAGGGAGTGATGGGGGCTGGTACAATTGTGACATTTAAAAGGCATCAGGATGAGTATGTGAATAGGAAGGGTTCAGAGGGATATCAGCCAATGCTAGGAAATGGCATGAAATGAGTTTAGAATATCTGGTTGTTATGGACGAGTTGGACAGGAGGGACTGGTTCCATGCTGTGCATCTCTGTGACTCTGTGCCTCTGAATAGTCTATTGCAGAGAGTTTCAGACAGGGTTTGGTTTGTGTGTCTCTCTCATGCTTCCTCAGAATCTGCAAAACACTATGTCTCCAAATTTCCATAAGATTCTATGAAATAGAAAAAAGAGGGTCAGTACTGAGGGAGTGCTGCACTGTCAGAAGGTTAACACTGAGGGTGTGCTGCACTGTCAGAGGGTCAGTACTGAGGGAGCACCGCACTGTCAGAGGGTCAGCACAGAGGGAGTGCTGCACTGTCAGAGGGTCAGCACAGAGGGAGTGCCGCACTGTCAGCGGATCAGTACAGAGAGAGTGCTACACTGTCAGATGGTCAGTACTGAGGCACTGCTGGACTGTCAGATGCAGGACCGAGGCAGAGGGTCAGTACTGAGGGACTGCTACACTGTGAATGGGTCAGTGCTGAGGGGAGTGCTAAACTGTCAATGGGTCAGTACTGAGGGCGTGCTACATTGTCAATGAGTCAGTACTGAGGGAGTGCTGTACTGTCAGAGTGTCAGTTCTGATGGAGTGCTGTACTGTCAGAGGTTTTGTCCTGAGATTGGGCCACACTGTCAGAGGGTCAGTATAGGGCCACTTCCACACTGTCAGAGAGTCAGTACTGAGGGAGTGCATCACTATCAGAGGATCAGTATGGAGGGAGAGCAGCATTGTCAGAGGATCAGTATGGAGGGTGTGCTGTATTGTCAGAGGATCAGAGTGGAGGGAGTGTTACATTGTCAGAGAGTCAGGACAGAAGGAGTGCAGCATTGTCAGAGAGTTAGGATGGAGGGATTGCTGTGCAGTGAGAGGGTCAGTAATGATGAAGTGCGCACTCTCTGAGGGTCAGTACTAATGGATGGCCATGCTGTCAGAGTGCTGCACTGTGAGAGGGTTACTACTGAGAGAGCGCTGCACTGTAAAAGGGTTAGACCTGAGGGAGCACCACAATCTGAGGGGGTTAGTACTGAGGGATCACCGCGCTGTGAGGGGGTCAGTACTGAGGGAGCGCCGCACTATGTGTCAGACAGTCAGTACTGCATTGCCAGAGGGTCAGTACTGAGAGAGTGATGTGCTGTCAAAGGGTCATGACTGAGGGAGCGTTACACGGTCAGTGTCTGAGGGAGTGTTGCTTCAGAGGGTCAGTACTGAGGGAGTGCTGCACTGCCAAAAGGTCAGGACTGAGGGAGTGCTACACTGCCAAAGAGTCAGGCATTGCTGGTCTATCAGAAGTGTAGGAATGAGGCAGTGCCGCTCTGTCAGAGTGTCATTACTGAAGGAGTTCTGCTCTGTCGGAGGGTCAGTACTGAGGGGATGCCATGTTATCGGAGGGTCAGTACCGAGGGAATGCCACTCTGCAGAAATGTCAGTTCTGAGGGAATGCTGCACAGTACAAAGAGAGTGCTGCAGAGTCAGAGGGTCAGTACTGAGGGAATGCTGTTGTGTCAGAATGTCATTTCTGAGGGTGTGCTGCAGTGTCAAAGGAGCAGTGCTGAGGGAGAGCTGCACTATTAGAGGGTCAGTACTGAGGGATTGCAGCACCGTCAGGGGCGCAGGGCCAGGGGGCTGTTGCAGTGTCAGAGGGTCAGTTCTGAGGGAGTACTGAATGATCAGAGTATGCGCCGCACTGTCTGAAAGTCAGTATGATGGTGTGCCACACTGTGGGAGGGTCAGTATACGTGCAATGCCTCACTGTCAGAGGGTCAGTACTGAGGGAGTGCTGCACTGTCAGAGTGGCAGTACTGAGGGAGTGCTGCAGTGTCATAGGAACAGTACTGAGGGAGAATCGCACTGTCAAAGGGCCTGTACGAACGGAGTGCTGCACTGTCAGAGGGTCAGTATGGAGGGAGTGCTGCACGGTCAGAGGGTCAGTACGGAGGGAGTGCTGCACTGTCAGAGAGTCAGTACTGAAGGAGTGTTGCACTGTCACAGGGTCTGTACGGAGAGAGTGCTGTACTGTCAGATGGTCAGTACTGAGGGAGTGCTGCACTGTCAGAGTGTCAGTACTGAGGGACCGCCGCACTGTGAGAGGGTCAGTACTCAGGGATTGCTACACTGTGAGAGGGTCAGTACTCAGGGAGTGCTACTGAGTCAGAGGGTCAGTATTGAGGGAATGCTGTGGCGTTCGAGGCTCACTTCTGAGGGAGTGCTGCAGTGTGAAAGGATCAGTGCTGAGGGAGTGCTGCACTGTCAGTGGGGCACTACTGAGGGAGTTCTGCACTGTTGGAGTGTCATTACAGAGAGATCGCTGCACTATCAGGGGCGCAGGACGAAGGGAGTGCTGCACTGCCACATTGTCAGCATGGAGGGAGTGCTGCACCGTCAAAGGGTCAGTACTGAGGGAGTGCTGCACTGTCAGAGGATCAGTACTGAGGGATTGTCGCACTGTCAGAAGTTCAGGTCGGAGGGAGTGCTGGACTGTCAGAGGGTCAGTTTGAGGGAGGGCTGCACTGTCAGAGAGTCAGTACTGTGGAAATGCTGCACTGTCAGAGGGTCATTACTGAAGGAGCGCAGCACTGTCAGAGCGTCACTACTGAGTGAGTGCTGCGCTATCAGGGGGTCAGTAATGGGGGATTGACGCAATGTCAGAGGGTCAATCTGGGGGCAGTGCTGCACTTTCAGAAGGTCAGTACTGAGGGAGCGCTGCATTGTCAGAGGGTCAGTACTGAGGGAGCACTGTACTGTTAGCGGGTCAGTACTGAAGGAGCGCCGCACGGCGAAAGGGTCAGGACTGAGGGAATGCTGCACTGTCAGAGGGTCAGTACTGAGAGACCGCTGCACTGTCAGAGGGTCAGGACGGAGGGAGTGCTGCACTGTAGAAATGTTAATACAAAGAAAGTGCTGCAGAATCAGAGGGTCAGTACTGAGAAAGCGCCACACTGTGAGAGGGTCAGTACTGAGGGAGTGCTGCACTGTCAGAGGGTCAGTACTGAGGGAGCGTTGCATTGTCAGAGGGTCAGTACTGAGGGAGCACTGCACAGTCAGAGGGTCAGTACTGAGGGAGCGCTGCACTGTCAGAGAGTCAGTACTGAGGGAGCGTTGCATTGTCAGAGGGTCAGTACTGAGGGAACGCTGCATTGTCAGAAGGCCAGTACTGATGGAGAGCCACACTGTCACAGGGTCAGTACTGAGGGAGCGCTGCATTGTCAGAAGGTCAGTTCTGATGGAGTGCCCCGCTGTCAGAGGGTCATTACTGAGGGAGCGCTGCACTGTCAGCGTATCAGTCTGGGGGATACCTGCATTGTAAGAGAGTCAGTACTGAGTGAGTGCCGCACTATCAGATAGGCTGAATGGCATAGTTTCTGCTCCCATGTCTTGTGGTCTATGAGGAATATCTGAAATTGTTCAGTACATTTCTGCCTGTGCGTCCTTCATACCCGGCTCAGCAATGATTCCCACGTCCAGATTCCAGATTCAAACAGACCATCTTCATTTGATTCTTGAACCTGAAGAGGTTCCACCCTCTTTTCCCAGGGATCGAGTTTTCGTTTCGCGTGACTGACCTGCCAGCTCAAAGGGATATTTTCATGCTGCAGGGCTGGGGTTTATTCGTCAGCTTCCGTGTGCTCACCCCAAATGAATCCCACTGCCCCACACTCAGCACAGTCGTGTGTTCCTTAAATCTGAGCTTCCCAATGCTAATCCACACCCAGAATGACATCCCACACTCCTCCAAATCATATCGCAGGCTAATTGCCTGGGAGAGAGGAGTGTTAAGAGAGGAAATAAAAATCTGAAAGGACTTTACACTGGCATTAAGGGTGAATTGATAATGAGAAAAAGAGTAGGTTGTGGAACACGGTGAGAATTTGTGCATGGACCCAGAGGCGATAGTGAATGGTTGCATTTTGTCAATGCTCATTGGGACGGGGTTGATATGAAATCGTGGAGAGGCGCTGTGATACAATTAAATGAATTAACATATAAATATCGAGAGAGATGGTTCTGAGTGGTCTGGCCTTCTTAAAACACAATAAATCTCCAAAAGATGGTGGAAATATATCTCAGTTTACCGAATGAGGTGATGGAGGAAGTAGCAGGTACACTTGGAAACATTTTCGAATCCCCTCTGGCCACAGGAGAGGTGTTGTCGGACTGACCATGTGGTACTGTTATTCAAGAAGGAGCATGGGATATACCAGGCAGCTACAGGCCAGTCAGGCAAATACCGTGGGTGGGAAGTCTGTTGGAAGCAATTTTGAGATATAGAATTAATCAGCGTTTAAAGAGACTGGAGTTCATGAAGAACAGTCAGAATGGTTCTGTTAAGGGGAGCTCAGGTCTGATCAATGCGATTGCAATTTTTAAGGAGGTGACCAGCTGTGTAAATAAGGGCAATGCTGTCCTGTCACCTGCTTGGAGGTCAGTAAGGCTTTTATCAGGACTCATACTGGAAACTGATAGTGAACATAAAAACTCAAGATCCAAGGATTTGGCGCAGAATGCTGAGTGGCAGGAAGCAGACAGCGATGGCCCAGTTAGAAATCTCTGTCTGTTCATGTCTCACTGTTGGGGTCTTGCTGGTGTGGTTGATAGAAAAGTTTTAGATTTGAATGGTGGAGGGTTAATCATTGGGTTCATGAATGATATGAAGATTGGTTGGGTGATAAATACTGAGGATGATAGCCTTAGGTTACAGAAGGATGGAGATGGCCTTGGCAGATGGACCGATCAGTGGCAACGGGTGAGGTGCCTGAAGACTGAAGGGTGATTAATGATGTGCCATTATTGAAGTAAGGCTGCAAGGAACAGCCATTGAACTATGGAGCTGTGAGCCTGATGGCAGTGGTGGGTAAGCTGTTGGAGGGCATTCTTAGAGACAATTTACATGCATTTGGGAAAGCAAGAATTGATTAGGCATGGTCAGCATGGCTTGTGGAAATTGTTTGGGATGGAGGCCACATCCATTTTAGAAGATTCAGATCTTTTTAAACAATCAGTGAAAAATAACATCACAATGTGTCTTAAACATGGATGGAGGAAAACCGTTGTCAATCTGTGGTCACTTGTTGCTTGGAGACGCTTCAGAAAAGCAGGCACCCAAACAGACCAACGCTGTAGATGCAAGATGTGGTGCACAGGAAGATCCAACAAGTCATTTGCAGTTGCTGTGTGTCTCCCTGGAGCAGTCATCATGCGAGATCAGGTTTCAGTCCTCGGAGAATTAATCTCTCCATCGAACCTTCTTCCACGTTTGTACAGTAATCGTGGTTGTGTGTGTATCTCTGTAAGAGAGAGAGACAGAGAGCGAGTGTCTGTCCGTGTGAGAGAGAGAGAGTGCATGTGTGTGCATCTCTGTGTGTCTGTGTGTGTGAGAGAGGAATTATGTGTTTTTGTACGTGTCTGTCTGAGTGTGTGTTTGTGTGCGTGTGTGTGTGTGTGAGAGGAATGTGTGTGTGTTTGAGGGAGTGAGAGTGTGTGTTTGAAAGAGAGAGTGTGTGTTTGTGTGTGAGAGAGAGGAATGTGTGTGTCTGTGTGTGAGAGAGAGTGTGTGTATGTGGTTGAGGGAGTGTGAGTGTGTGTGTGTGTTTGAGAGAGTGAGTGTCTGTGTGTGAGAGAGAGAGAGTGTATGTGTGTGCATCTCTGTGTGTCTGTGTGTGTGAGAGAGGCATTATGTGTTTTTGTACGTGTCTGTCTGAGTGTGTGTTTGTGTGCGTGTGTGTGTGTGTGTGAGGAATGTGTGTGTGTTTGAGGGAGTGAGAGTGTGTGTTTGAAAGAGAGAGTGTGTGTTTGTGTGTGAGAGAGAGGAATGTGTGTGCCTGTGTGTGAGAGAGAGTGTGTGTATGTGGTTGAGGGAGTGAGAGTGTGTGTGTGTGTTTGAGAGAGTGAGTGTCTGTGTGTGAGAGAGAGAGTGTGTATGTGTGTGTGTGTATGTGCATGTGTAAACTAGCCAATCTTATAAGGTGCCCATGAATATAAAATCCAGATGCTGTTTCAGGTGAATTGGTCCTTGTGTCTCCAAAGACACAAAATCTGTCAGGGTGTCTTAACTGGGGGAAAGAGAGTGCTGTTCAATCCAGTGGGGGTTCATCCAGTAAACCTTCCCCACGCACTAACATCCCTCTGGCAATGCAGCGAGTAGTCCTGCACACAGTGCTCCAGGTACAAACCAATGTAATGTCACCGTAGCCTTACCAGAGCATGGGACAGCTCCTCATTACAGAGCGGTGTCTGGTGGTGTTTTAATCAGAGGGTCACCATGGCCCAGGTGGGGGGAGAGGTTGGGAAGGAGAGTCCTTCAGAGTAACTCTAGCTAGTGTGGTAAGCTAACTGCCTAGCCATCTGAGCTAACCAACCTCACACCAGAGGCATGCCCTGTATAACCCACTCATAGCCAGCCTGCACCTCAATAGGAGCCAGGAGCAAGGCCATTCGGCCCCCACCATAACCCAGAAGGGAGAGCACGGGAAGCTGATGAAGGAAACAAGCCCCTCCCATGTGGCCTTTTGAAATGGAGCTGGAGGACAGAGCACATCTGTTTGCTTCCCCGGGACTGGCCTGCTCCACCTTACAGTGAGAGACTGAGGGGAACCTCAAGGAGATTTCACTTCTCACTGTGAGGCTGCAACTCCAAGCCAAATCAGGCTGGTTCCCTCCGAGACTCACGGAAGAGTGCAGCACTCTCTCTGTCCTATCTCTCTCCCTGGGATTTCCGTCTTGCTGTCTGCCTGAACTTCTCTCCCTGTCTTTCTCTCCCAATTTTCACCTTGTATTTGTCTGACATTGTATTTCTCTTCCTGGAGTTTCTCTCTCTCTCTCTCTCTCTCTCTGTCCTGCTCTCTCTCTCTCAGTTCTTCTCACTTCCTCTAGCCCCCCCTCCCGCCTGCCTGTCTTTCTCTTGTTCTCTCCCTCCCTCTCACTGTCTGTCCGTCCATCTCTCTTTCTCTCCTGTAGTTTCTCTTTCTCTTTCTCCCTGGACCCCAGTGACTGGGGAAGCGGCAATGGGAAGAGTTTGCCTCAGTGCCTGGTCTCTCTCAGGATTTACCCCACTGTGGGGAGGGGGTGAATGGAAGGAACATGAAGTACTTTTCTATGTGAGTCTGAAATAGAGATAAAGAGAAAGAGAAAGGGAGAGTGACAAAAAAAGAAAGAGACATGGAGAGAGTGGAGATGGAGAAAGAGGAAAGAGAGAAATGGGCAGTAAGAGTCAAGGAGGTGGAGTGAGAAAAGGACAGAGTGAGAGAGACAGGGAGAGAGAGAGAGTGAGAAGGACATAAATGGAGGGAGAAGGACAGTGTGTGTACTTGGCGATGGTTTTAGAGTGCAATCTCCCTGTGCATTACAGCAGTCAGTCAAAAGGCGAGTTAGTTTCTGCATTATGTCCTCCAGCCCAGGGGCTGTGAGTCTGCATGGGGAGAGGGAGAGTGGGAGACACGGAGGGAGTGGGACAGCCAGAGACAGGGAGAGTGTTTGATGGGGCTTTGGGGTTGGTGGAGAAAGGAAGTGCTGTTGTCAGAGCGAGATGGAGGGAGGGAGGGATAGCATGTGATGCCAAGTCTGAGACAGGGTGGAGAAGAGGTCTCCACAGAAATGATAGTCAGTGAGGCCATTCAAGGGCCAATCCTGAGGATCCTGAACCGGACCAGGATTATTTAATGGGGGAGACTCATTTATCGGTGTGAGAAAGTGAGGACTGCAGATGCTGGAGAGGCAGTGTTACAAAGTGTGGAGCTGGAGAAGCACAGCAGGTCAGGCAGGAGAATCGATGGTTCTGGACTGACATGCTAAGCTTTTCCAGCTCCACACTTTTCCACTCAACTCCCTCTGCCCCAGGGAGTGGGGCTCACAGCAACGTTGGGGGGGGGGGCAGCAAAATATTTGAGGGGGACACAGTTGGTGAGGTAGTTATTTGGGAGGGAACGTATTTGGGGAAGGGGATACATTTGGGAGGAAGAGTGAAAATGGGGGGCAAATGTTTTCAGGGAGTACAAAACTGGGTGAGCACTTTCAGGTCTGAAATAAAGAAAAAGAGAAAGGGAGGGTGAGAAAAAGAGAGAGAGGTAGAGAGAGTGGGGATGGAGAAGGGGATGAGAGAAAGATAGGGCAGAGACAGACAGTGAGAGTGAAGGTGCGAGAGAAAGGCAGATTGTGAGAAAGAGACAGACAGAGAGAGAGAAGGACAAAGAGAGAAGGGGAAGTCAGACTGAGACAAACAGGTGTTGAAGCATGGACAGACTGAAGGGGTGACACTCAGTTTTCCAGTTGGTTCCAGCTCCCTCTCTCTCAATGGTTTTTCACACTCCCTCTCTCCCATGCTCCTGGGGTTTTCTTCAGCTTGTCTCTCTCCCTCTCTTTCTACCTCTCTCTGGATAGTGAGCTGATCTCTGTCCCTTGCCATGTTGGTCACCTCAGAAAGCCTCCAGAAAATTCAAGAGATAAGTCTGCAGGTGATCCCTGTTTTTGTTCATTTCTGGATGGTTTCCCAGAACCTTCTATACTTCTGGCCAATTCGGAGAATCAGTTAATAGTTTGAAGTGTTGCTAATCATTTGTATGTCTTGTTCCTGTTAGTTTCTTTGTGTAGCAGGACCCGGTGCCTTCCTGTCTGGGCCCTCCTTTGTTTGGTGGAGACGTTGTTAGGGATATGCCTGCCCAGGGGAACTGTTGCCTTTTGCATTATGCTGATGGGATAACCATCTGGTTGGTGTCTAGCTTTTGTGATTTGGGAATATAACTTGTCCAATATAGTCATGATTCGGAGATGCCGGTGTTGGACTGGGGTGTACAAAGTTAAAAATCACACAACACCAGGTTATAGTCCAACAGGTTTAATTCGAAGCACACGAGCTTTCGGAGCGATGCTCCTTCATCAGGTGATAGTGGAGTGCTCGATCGTAACACAGAATTTATAGCAAAAATTTGCAGTGTGATGTAACTGAAATTATACATTGAAGAATTGATTGTCTGTTAAGCCTTTCATCTGTTAGAATACAGTGATAGTTTCACTTCTTTAATGTGTAAATCACAAAACCCTTTTTTTTTAAGTTGGATTCTCGGGTTAGCTGTTAACAATGGTGATAGCTAGACAATATGTTGAAGGTGTTAGCCCCCTGTGTTCTCTGTCTATGACCTGATGTTTAGATTGATTCCAATCTAAAAAGTGAAATAAAAGAGTTTTACATAAATTCATGCAGTTTTTGAGCTCAGACTTCGACATGAATCTATGTGGTTTTTGAGCAAAGTGCAATGTAACTCTGAAAGTACCAGAAAAATTCACCACACACAATATATATGTGTGCATGTGGATCTTTGTCTGTCTGTGTGTGTGTCTGTCTGGGGTGGGGGTTGTGAGCGTGAGAACGTATGTGTGTGTGTGTGTGTGTAGTGAGTGCAGAGTGTCTTAAGTCTGTGAGGGGGTGCATGTGTGGGAGTCTGTGTGTCTATAAGGGTGTGTGGGGGTGTCTGTGTGCGCATCTGTGTGTATCTGTGTTCGTGTGCATGTGAGAGTGTGTGTGTGTGTAGGAATATCTGTGTGTGTGTGTGTGTGTGTGTGTGTGTAGTAGTGCAATGGTGATCACCTGTAATGTGACATGAACCCAAGGTCCCGGTTGAGGCCCTCCCTATGGGTACCGAACTTAGCTATCAGCCTCTGCTCAGCCACTTTCCTCTGCTGCCTGTCCCGAAGTTCACCTTGGAGGATGGTCACCCGAAGGTCCGAGTCTGAATGTCCTGGACCACTGAAGTGTTCCCCAACTGGGAGGGAACCCTCCTGTCTGTTGATTGTTGTGCGGTGCCCATTCATCCGTTGTCGTAGCCTTTGCTCAGTTTCCCCAATGTACCATGCCTCTGGGCATCCCTGCCTGCAACGTATAAGATAGACAATGTTGGCTGAGTCACATGAGTACCTGCCATGTACACGGTGGGAGGTGTTCCCACGCGTAATCGTGGTATCTATGTCCACAATTGTATAATTTCAGTTACATCACACTGCAAATATTTGTTATAAATTCTGTCGTACGATCGAGCCCTCCACAATCACCTGATGAAGGAGCGTCGCTCCGAAAGCTAGTGTGCTTCCAATTAAACCTGTTGGATTATAACCTGGTGTTGTGTGATTTTTAACTTTGTCCAATATACCCATCATCTCTTGGCAGTCTATCTGTGTTTTAGCAAGGAGGCCGCAACATTTCACCCATTCTCCCTCCCCCACCCAGTCTTTTGAATGGAAAGAAGCTTATACAATGAATTTCAAACCTAATTTTAAAAGCTGGTTATGTTTGTTGTCAGAGTAGCCTGCTGTTTGAGCGAAAGCCATTTTGTACATTGGTCAAACCGATTGTCTTATGGCTGATAAGTGATATCATAGAATCCCTACTGAGCAGAAACAGACCCTTCATCCCATCACTTATCCACAATGGCTCTCTGAAGAGAACCCAACTCAGATCTATCCCCTGATGATATCTCTGAAACCCTGCATTTCCCATGGCTATTCCAGCTAACCTGAATATCCCTCGACACTATGGGCAATCTGTCAAAAATGTGCACCACATTGAACAGTGGGAGAAACCCATGCAGATGCAAGGAGAATGTACAAACTCCACACAGACAGTCGCTCAGGAGTGGAATCAAACCCAGGTCTCTGGCGCTGTGAGGTAACAGTGCTAACCAATGAGCGACTGTGGCACTCCTAACTGTTTCAACAAAACATATTCCGTTCTGAGAATCCATACACAATTGTGATGCATAGCCAACATCCAGTGAGCAGAATAAATGCAAGTGAATGAGACCTGCTGGCTCAAACTCCTGGAATTCCCTCCCTAACGACATTGTGGGTCCACCACCTGCAACAGTTCAAGGAGGCAGCTCACCACCAAAACCAGCTCCCGAGCAGCTACGGACAGGCAATCAATTCTGGGCCCAGCCAGGAACACTCAAACGCTGCAAATGAATGAAACTAAGGTGATCACCCGGGGAGTTCCATCTACCTTCCTGTCCCTGAGGGTGTATCCAGGTATTATTCACCATGATTGTACCCATCTGTTGCAGCCTGCAATCCTAACCACCGGTATCCCGAGATATATCAAGGTGAGTGCAGTTAGGACCACAGCTGATGTGAGAGGAGCCGAATTCATTAATGACAGGGGGTGGGAATGCCGTGGTATGGCCTGTTCCTTCCCATTTACGGAAGTGTGGTCCCTGTCAATGTTCCCTCTATCTCCACAGCATGTGGGAGGGAATCATGATAACCCATCCAAATATCTTTTTCAATATAATTCCGATACTTTAGACTTCAAAGATCCCCATCCTAACTTTGTCACTTGGGATAATTGGAATCCCTCGCACCAAGCCCAGTGCCCCACCGAAAGTGTACTTACAGCTGTTACTAACCCAGCCCTTGGTGAGCTGCTGTCCCTCACAGTGAGACATGTTAGTGTGGGTGTTCTCCTGTAACAAAGATTTCCGCTGTTTGTCACTAACCCGGGATGGGACTTTTTTCGAGCAGTGAGGACCGCTGCCTTCATTTCATCATGGATGCCCTTCCATCACTGTTGTCCCTCAGGGAGGGCTGAATGGCCTGGTGGACAAAGTCACATGGTGATTAATTTAGTTTGTTTGTCAGCATCCAGTCCGTGTATGACAGACTGTCGGTCTATCTCATCCAAAAATCTATCTGGGTTTGAGATAGGATCAAACAGAGTCGCCTTTTTGGTGCTGCCCACCATCTGGGTGGCTGGACTGGCTATTGTGTATGGAGTGAGACCATCAGCTGTCTGACACTGGATAACCACAGGATTCAATGCAATCTGGGTCCGTCTGTGGGTCAGGGCTGGGGGCAAAAAGTGCAGTTACCTGGGAAAAAGGCAGTGGGAGTCCCCATCTGCGGGAGGGTGTGGATGTGTCAGTGTGTGACCTGTCGTTATCTCCCTGGGGAGGTAGAACCCCAAAGGCACACACTATCCCATTCTTGGAGGAGCCCTGGTTTCCCTAGGGATTGTATTTGCTCCTGGCACCTCCTACTAGGGCCTGATGTATGTTGTTCCGTGTTGCAGGTGTACAGGACCCATGCAGCTGTTTGGAGCTCATACACTGTCCTTCCAGATTGTCCATGTAACCTGAGGCTGCCTCCCCATCCCCAGAGACCCTCCCTTCACTGGATTGGACTCTTCCCAATTGTAACTGGAGTAGTCCCATGTGGGTGAGTTTTTCCTGCAACGTTCTGTCCTGCTCATTGTGTCGGAGACCTAGCTTTGTCCCAGCCTATAGTTTTCCCTGGGGTGACTGGATCCAGCTGCCTTATCCCAGCCGGGGGTCCTCCAGGCTATCGGTGAGCAGTGAACTTTCCAGCTTCCTTCCCCAGTTCTCTATGGGCTTCTCACTACCAGCTCCTGTGCCAGGAACCCTTCGCTGCAAGGCCAGGCTGGCTTCCTGTGAAATTCTGCAGGACTGTTTCACATTTGTACCAGCTTGTGTTCGTGTTGCTTTGGCTGCTTCTGGATGATGGGACACCTGGGTATACTCATAGCGTCATAGAGTTCTACAGAATGGAGACAGGCTCTTTGGCCCAAACTGGCCCATCCACACTAACCCCGTTTCCCTGCACTTGGCCCATATCCTTCCAATACGTTCCTCTTCATATATTTGTCCAAGTGCCTTTTAAATGTTATTAATTGTATCCTCTTCGACTACTTGCACTGGTAGTTCATTCCGTATGTGTACCACCCTCTGGATAAAAGCATTCGCCCTCAGGTTCCCTTTTAATCTTTCCCCTTGCACCTTAAACAGATGCCCTTTCGTCCTCGATTCCCCAAGCCTTGGATAAAGACTGAGTGCATTTACCCTATCCATGCCTCCCATGATCTTATACACCTCTATAAGGACACCCTTCAGTCTCCTACGCACTAAAAAAATGCCCTAGCTTGTCCAACCTCTCTCTATAACTCTAGTTGAGTTCTGGCAACATCCTTGTAAATTCCTTCTGCACTCTTTCCAGTTTAGTAGCATCCTTTCTATAGCAAGATGGGCAAAACTGAACACAACATTCCAAGTGCGGCCTCACCAACATCCTGCACAACTACAACAGAACTTCCCAACTTCGATATTCCATGCCCTGACTGATGAAGGGCTCAGTTTGCCAAAGCCTTCTTCACTGCCCTGTCTCCCTGTGACTCCACTCTCAGAGAACCGTGTACCTGGAATCCAAGAGCGCTCTGTTCCACTACACTCCTTCAGTCCCTACCATTCACCATGAAACCCCTGTCTTGATGTGACTTTCCAAAATGCTCGATCTCGCACTTGTCTATATTAAACTCCATTTGCCATTTCTCAGCCCAATTCCCCAGCTGATCAAGGCCCTGTTGCAATTGTTGAGAACATTCCTCACTTATTTTAGTGTAATCTGTAAACTTTCTAATCATGCCTTAAACATCCTCATCCAAATCATTGATCAAGATAACAAACAGTAATGGGCCTTGCACTGACCAGCTCAGTGGCTCAGTGGTTAGCACTGCTGCCTTACAGCACCGTGGATCTGAGTTCAATTCCAACCTCACAGGATGGTCTGTGTGGGTTTAATCCTGTTAGGGTTAGATTTCCTACAGTAAGGAAACAGGCCATTGGCCCAATAAGTCCACACCGACCTGCCGAAGAGTAACCCACAAAGAGCCCTTCTCCCTGCCCAATATTTTACCTGGACGAATGCACCGAGCACTATGGACAATTTAGCATGACCAACTCAGCTGACCTGTACATTTTTGGATTGTGGGAGGAAACCGGAGCACCCGGAGGAAACCCACACAGACTCCAGGAGAATGTCCAAACTCCACACAGATAGTCACCATAGGCTGGGGTGAACTCCGGGTCCCTGGCGCTGTGAGGCAGCAGTTCCAAACACAGAGCCACTGTGCCACCCCAACTGAGTTTGTATGTTCTCCCCGTGTCTGCGTGGATTTCCTCCGGGTGCTCCGGTTTCCTCCCACAGTCCAAAGATGTGCAGGTCAGGTAAATTGTCCATGCTCAATTGCCTGTAGTGTTCATGAATGTCTAAGTAAGTTGCATTAGTCAGGGATAAATGTAGAGTAATTAAAGAACTTTTAAAGAACTTCCACTTGCCAGATGACCCTTTGCCTGCAAACAAACTTCTCAAACCAACCCCTGCAAGCTGCTATCTAATTCCGTCAGAATGAGCTTTGCCCCAATGTAGAACTAGCACCTGGAGAACATTTTGTCTCACACCACAATGATTACAATATTAATAGAATTATGGTCACTGGTTCCAACGTGCTCCCCCACTGTCACCCCAATCCGAACATTCTGGTTGGGTTGTTTACCTTGTTTTCAGAAGTAACTGGACAACACCATCAGATCTGGGGGAAAGCTTCCTCGAAGTGCCCCCATCGAACACTCTGGAGATTGACAGCACATAGTGTTCTCTCAGTGTTGTCACAGTCAAATATACAAAGGACAAGATTAAATATTAATACCTCCATCTCACTGACCTGATCTGGGAGAGATGGGTCAGGGACGGGGGAGATTGCTTTGTTGTGTAGTGATCAGTCAGGGAGAGGGAGATTGCAGTGTTGGGTAGGGATCAGTCAGGGAGGGGGAGATTGCAGTGTTGTGGAGGGATCAGTCAGGGAGGGGGGTGAGTGCAGTGTTGTGCACGGTTCAGTCAGGGAGGGGGGACTACAGTGTTGGAAAGAGATGAGTCAGGGAGGGGGAGATTGCAGTGTTGGGTAGTGATCAGTCAGGGAGGGGGAGATTGCAGTGTTGGGTAATGTGAGAAACAAAGCTCACTCACTTCAATAATTTCAGTCTGAGACAAGATCTGAATCAGTAATGTCATTTATTTTACACTTGCAAGTGGGTGTGATGTCCACAAGGCAGGGACAAAACACACTGAATTCAACAAATTCTCGATATTTATATAATTTGGTTCCTACGTATTTTTCTTATTTCATTATTTCCCCCCGTTTACATCCTCCACTTCTCGAAGACTGGCCCCATTACTCCTGTTTATCTCTTGTCTTATCCGGCCTTGTCTGTCACAAAATGCTTATATCTGGCCTCACAAGGCTGTTTGAACTCATCCCGCTGTAGATCATTGTTAGGCATATTCTTTCTTCATCATTATCTACCCCCTCCATTTATGTATTTCCCTCACAGCATCTTATCACTAAGCCCTTTTAATTGGGGTTTGTTCCTGTGTCTCTGTAAAAGTGGGAAACAGATGTGTTTACCTACTGTTTGTACAGGCGTATCCAGCTCAACTTCATCCCCTCACAACATCTTATCTATTTGCCCATAATATCTACCATTGTTTTGCAATCATGTTTCAGGCTGGCATACAATTTCAGCTAATACAAAAACCATTAGTCGGTAGGATTAGGGAAAACCCTAAGGCTTTCTATAGGTATGTTAGGAATAAAAGAATGACTAGGGTAGGAATAGGTCCAGTCAAGGATAGTAGTGGGAAGTTGCGTGTGGAGGCGGAAGAGATTGGGGAGACACTGAATGAATACTTTTCTTCAGTATTTACTCAGGAACAGGGCATTGTCGTCGATGTGAATACTGAGTCACAAATAAGTAGAATGGATGGCTTTGAGTTATGTAGAGAAGAGGTGTTGTAAATCCTGGAAAAGGTGAAAATAGATAAGTCCCCTGGGCCTGATGGCATTTATCCTAGGATTCTCTGGGAAGCAAGGGAGGAGATTGCAGAGCCATTGGCCTTGATTTTTATGTCCTCTTTGTCTACAGGAGTAGTGCCAGAAGACTGGAGGATAGCAAATGTGGTTCCCTTGTTCAAAAAGGGGAGTAGGGATAACCCTAGTAACTATAGGCCGGTGAGTCTCACTTCTGTTGTGGGCAAAGTCTTAGAGAGAATTGTAAGGGATAGGATTTATGCACACCTGGATAGGAATAATGTGATCAAGGATAGTCAGCATGGTTTTGTGAAGGGCAGGTCGTGCCTCACAAACCTTATTGAATTCTTTGAAAAGGTAACGAAGGAGGTTGATGAGGGGAAAGCGGTAGATGTGGTATATATGGATTTTAGTAAGGCGTTTGATAAGGTTCCCCATGGTAGGCTACTGCAGAAAATACGGAGATATGGCATTGAGGGTGAGTTGGAGGTTTGGATTAGGAATTGGCTGGATGGAAGAAGACAGAGGGTAGTAGTTGATGGCAAAGTTTCTTCATGGAGTGCCGTCACTAGCGGTGTTCCGCAAGGATCTGTTTTGGGACCATTGCTGTTTGTCATTTTTATAAATGACCTGGAAGAGAGGTTAGAAGGTTGGGTGAGCAAGTTTGCGGATGATACGAAAGTCGGAGGAGTTGTTGACAGTGAGGAAGGATGTGGCAGGTTACAGCAGGATATAGAGAAGCTGCAGAGCTGGACAGAAAGGTGGCAAATGGAATTCAATGTAGCTAAATGTGAGGTGATTCACTTTGGGAAGAATAACAAAAAGATGGGATACTGGGCTAATGGTCGGATACTTGGTAGTGTGGATGAGCAGAGGGATCTTGGTGTCCATGTACACAGATCTCTGAAAGTTGCCACCCAGGTAAATAGTGCGGTGAGGAAGGCATATGGCGTACTGGCTTTTATTGGTAGAGGAATTGAGTTCCGGAGTCCTGAGGTCATGATGCAGTTGTACAAAACTCTGGTGCGGCCGCATCTGGAATATTGTGTGCAGTTTTGGTCGCCATACTATAGGAAGGATGTGGAGGCACTGGAACGGGTGCAGAGGAGGTTTACCAGGATGTTGCCTGGTATGGAAGGAAGATCGTATGAGGATAGACTGAGACACTTGGGGCTGTTTTCATTAGAGAAAAGAAGGTTTAGGGGTGACTTGATTGAGGTGTACAAGATGATTAGGGGGTTAGATAGGGTTGACAGTGTGAACCTTTTCCCGCGTATGGAGTCGGGTATTACAAGGGGGCATAGCTTTAAATTAAGGGGGGGTAGATATAGGACTGATGTTAGGGGTAGGTTCTTCACTCAGCGAGTCGTAAGTTCATGGAATGCCCTGCCAGCAGCAGTGGTGGACTCTCCCTCTTTATGGGCATTTAAGCGGGCATTGGATAGGTATATGGAGGATAGTGGGTTAGTATAGGTTAGGTGGGCTTGGATCGGCGCAACAGCGAGGGCCAAAGGGCCTGTACTGCGCTGTATTCTTCTATGTTCTATGTTCATTATATATTTCCTCCACATAGTTTCCATTCTTGTTGACTCAGCTCTTAGCTAAAACAATTACACACTGGTGTGAGTTCATTCACTTTGTATCAGAAATTATAATTGCAGAATTGCAGAAGTAACATTAATTTACCTATATCCCACAATAGTGATCAGTCAGGGAGGGGGAGATTGCAGTGATGGGTAGGGATCAGTCAGGGAGAGGGAGATTGCAGTGTTGGGTAGGGGATCAGTCAGGGAGGGTGTGAGTGCAGTGTCGGATAGGGATCAGTCAGGGAGGGGGAGATTGCAGTGTTGGGTAGGGATCAGTTAGGGAGGGGTGATTGCAGAGTTGGGTAGGGACCATCAGGGAAGGGGTGGATTGCAGTGTTGGGTAGGGATCAGTCATGGAGGAGGAGATTGCAGTGTTGGGTAGGGATCAGTCAGGGAGGGGGAGATTGCAGCGTTGGGTAGGGATCGGTCAGGGAAGGGGTGATTGCAGTGTTGGTAGGGTTCAGTCAGGGAGGGGGTGAGTGCAGTGTTGGGTAGAGATCATTCAGGGAGAGGGAGATTACAGTGTTGGGTAGGGATCAGTCAGGGAGGGGGTGATTGCCGTATTGGGTAGGAATCAGTCAGGGAGGGGGTGAGTGCAGTGTTGGGTAGGGATCAGTCAGGGAGGGGGAGATTGCAGTGTTGGGTAGCGATCAGTCAAGGAGGGGGAGATTGCAGTGTTGTATAGGGATCGGCAAGGGAGGGGTGAGTGCAGTGTTGGGTAGGGATCAGTCAGGGAGGGGGTGATTGCAGTGTTGGGTAGGGATCAGTCAGGGAGGGGGTGATTGCAGTGTTGGTAGGGTTCAGTCAGGGAGGGGGTGAGTGCAGTGTTGGGTAGAGATCAGTCAGGGAGGGGGAGATTGCAGTGTTGTGTAGAGATCAGTCAGGGAGGGGGTGATTGCATTGTTGGGAAGGGATTAGTCAGGGAGGGGGAGATGACAGTGTTAGGTAGGGATCAGTCTGGGAGGGGGAGATTGCAGTGTTGAGTAGGGATCAGTGAGGGAGGGGGTGAGTGCAGTGTTGGGTAGGGATCAGTCAGGGAGGGGGGATTGCAGTGTTTGGTCGGGATTTGATAGGGAGGTGTGATTGCAGTGTTGGGTAGGGATCAGTCAGGGAGAGGGTGATTGCAGTGTTGGGTAGGGATCAGTCAGGGAGGGGGTGAGTGCAGTGTTGGGTAGGGATCAGTCAGGGAGTGGCTGAGTGAAGTGTTGGGTAGGGATCAGTCAGGGAGGTGTGATTGCAATGTTGGGTAGTGATCAGTCAAGGAGGGGGAGATTGCAGTGTTGTGTAGGGATCAGTAAGGAAGGGGGTGAGTGCAGTGTTGGGTAGGGATCAGTCAGGGAGGGGATGAGTGCAGTGTTGGGTAGGGATCAGTCAGGGAGGGGGTGATTGCAGTGTTGATAGGGTTCAGTCAGGGAGGGGCTGAGTGCAGTGTTGGGTAGGGATCATTCAGGGAGAGGGAGATTACAGTGTTGGGTAGGAATCAGTCAGGGAGGGGGTAAGTGCAGTGTTGGGTAGGGATCAGTCAGGGAGGGGGTGATTGCAGTGTTTGGAAGGGATTAGTCAGGGAGGGGGAGATTGCAGTGTTAGGTAGGGACCAGTCAGGTTTGGGTGAGATTGCAGTGTTGGATAGGGATCAGTCAGCGAGGGGGTGAGTGCAGTGTTGGGTAGGGATCAGTCAGGGAGGGGGTGAATGCAGTGTTGGGTAGGGATCAGTCAGGGAGGGGGAGATTACAGTTTTAGGTAGGGATCAGTCTGGGAGGGGGCGATTGCAGTGTTGAGTAGGGATCAGTCAGGGAGGGGGTGATTGCAGTGTTGGGTAGGGATCAGTGAGGGAGGGGGTGAGTGCAGTGTTGGGTAGGGATCAGTCAGGGAGGGAATGAATGAAGTGTTGGGTAGGGATCAGTCAGGGTGTCGGAGATTGCAGTGTTGTGTGGGGATCAGTCAGGGAGGGGAGTTTACAGTTTTTGGTAGGGATCAGTCAGGGAGGGGTAGATTCGAGTGTTGTGTAGGGATCACTCTGGGCGGGGGTTATTGCCCTTTCGGGTTGGGATCTGTCAGGGAGGGGAAGATTGCAGTGTTGAGTAGGGATCAGTCAGGGAGGAGGTGATTGCAGTGTTGAGTAGGGATCAGTCAGGGAGGAGGTGATTGCAGTGTTAAGTAGGGATTAGTCAGGGAGGGGGTGATTGCAGTGTTGGGTAGGGATCAGTCAGGGAGGCGGAGATTGCAGTGCTTGGTAGGGATTTGTTAGGGAGGGTTTGATTGCAGTGTACGGTAGGGATCTGTCAGGGAGTGGCTGAGTGCAGTGCTGGGTAGGGATCAGTCAGGAAGGCGAGATTGCAGTGTTGTGTAGGGATCCGTCAGGGAGGGGGAGATTGCAGTATTGAGTAGGGATCCCTCTGGGCGTGGGATATTGCCCTGTTGGGTTGGGATCTGTCAGGGAGGGGGTGATTGCAGTGTTGTGTAGGGATAGAAGGAAATCAGGAGGGCAAAAAGTGGACATGAGTTTACTTTGAGATATAACGCTAAGGAGAATCCGAAGGGCTTTTGCAAATGTACAAAGGCCAAAAGGTCACTGGGGAGTGAATCGGGCCCCTCAAAGTTCAAGACTGCCTGCACTTGGAGCTGCAAGAGATGCGGGAGAAACTGAACAAATATATCCTGTAGAGAAGGACATGGAAGATATAGAATAGAATGATGGTTTGGGAAATAGCATTGGGAAATAGATGATGTCATCTTGCAAAATGTCCACATTACAGAGGAGGAGGTGCTGGATGTCTTGAAACGCATAAAGGTGGATAAATACCCAGGACCTTATCAGGTGTACTCTCGATCTCTGTGGGAAGCTGGAGAAGTGATTGCTGGGCCCCGTGCTGAAATATTTGTGTCATCGATAGACAAAGCTGAGGTACCAGATGACTGCAGGTTGGGATAACGTGGTGCCACTGTTAAAGACGGGAGGTAAGGACAAGCCAGGGAACTACAGACTGGTTCGCCTGACGTCAGTCGTGGGCATGTTGAAAGATGAATACATGAGGGACAGGAATTACAAGTATTTAGAAAGGCAATGTCTAATTGGGGATAGTCAGCATTGCTTTGTGCGTGGGAAATCATGTCTCAAGATATTGAGTTTTTTGAAGAAGTAACAAAAGGATTGATGAGGGCAGCGCGATGGGTTTGAGTGATATGGACTTCAGTAAGGAATTCGGAAAGTTTCCACATGGGAGGTTTGAGAACAAGGATAGATCTCATGGAATACAGGGAAAACCAGCCATTTGGATACAGAACTGGCACGAAGGTAGAAGACAGAGGGTGGTTGTGGAGGGTTGTTTTTAAGACTGGAGACCTGTCACCAGTGGAGTGCTACAAGGATCGGTGCTGCGTCCACTCCTTTCCATTAATTATATAAATGATTTGGATGTAAACATAGCAGGTATAGATAGTATGTTTGCAGGTGACACCAAAATTGGAGGTGTAGTGGACAGTGAAGAATGTTACTTCACATTACAACGGGATGGTGAACTGATGGGCCAATGCGCTGAGGAGTGGCAGATGGAACTTCATTTAGATAAATGGGTGGTGCTGCATTTTGGAAAGCAACTCTTCGCAGGATTTATACACTTAACGTTAAGGTCCCAGGGAGTGTTTCTGAACAAAGAGACCTTGGAGTGCAGGTTCATTGTTCCTTGAAAGGAGAATTGTGGGTCGATAGGATAGTGAAGAAGGTGTTTGGTATGCTTGCGTTTACTGATCTGTGCATTGAGGAGAGGAGTTGGGAGGTCATGTTGTGGCTATACAGGACATTGGATAAGCCAGTTTTGGAATATTGCGTGCAATTCTTGTCTCCTCCCTATCGGAATGATGTGTAAATTGAAAAATTTCCGAAAAGATTTGCAAAGACGCTGACAGGATTGGAGGATTTGAGCTAAAGGGAGAGGTTAAATGGGCTGGGGCTGTTTTCCCTGGAATGTCTGAGGCTGAGTGGTAACCCATATGGAGGTTTATAAAACCATGAGAGGCATGGTTAGGATTAACAGACAAGATCTTTTCCCTGGGGTGGGGTAGTCCAGAACTGGAGGGCCCAGGTTCAGGATGAGAGGGGAAAGATATAAAAGGAACCTAAGGGACAACGTTTTGATGTGGAGGGTGTTGCGTGTATGGAATGACCTGCCAGATGAAGTGGTGGAGGCTGGTACAATTACTGCATTTAAAAGGCATCTGGATGGGTATATGAACAGGAAGGGTTGAGCGGGATTTGGGCCAAGTGCTGGCAAATGTGACGAGATTATGTTAGGATATGTGGGTGGCATGGATGAGTTGGACCGAAGGCCCTGTTTCTGTGCTGTATATCTCTATGACTGTAAATGTTTTCCACTGTCCATTTCCAGCCATACACTTCACTGTTTCCCCTGTTTACCTTGGTCAGTTCTCCTCTCAAACACATGTAAATGGCTTTGGTGATTTGTAGGGTGTGCTTTATGGTCACTTTAAAAATCCATCATCTCGCTGAATTCCACTACACTACAATTTCCCCGAGGATATCTCAGTGTGACATTACTCCTTCACTCAGCGTCATCACCCAACTGTCGGTCTGAGATAGTCACATCCCTGGCCGTTTGCACAACGTGTTATTCAAAGAAACATTCAAAGAGGAGTTCGGAGAGCATCACTTTTGCTAATGTGAGTGTCCCAGAGTATACAAAGACTGAAGTCTCCCAAAATGATCACAGTGCCTTTGCAGTACACAGGAATTCATTGTAATGTGTAACAGGGTGGAGCATTGAAATGCTGTTAGGCAGCCTCAAAACTGTTCTCCTGCTTGTGTTTTTGACACGTGTTACCCATAATCTGCATTCAGGCTCATTCAGCTTCATCATCTGAGGCCAAATGCTTTGTCTGTAATGCCTTTGTTACCAATTACTGTCAGGGTTGCCTATCCTGCACTCCCTGAGACCCCTCAAGGAGGTGTACAATAGAATATTCATGTTCCACCTTTTGTTCACCGTGTCACCACTACATCTCATTTATCTCTGTGCCACAGTCCATCCACCTCATTGCAGAGACTTTACCCAGTCCAAAAAAGAACATTACGACTGAATCTTTCCACAATTTCTTGTCACAGTCCAATTCACTGATGTACAGTTTCAGTTAAACTCTGTCTCTTCCTGTTCCTTTCTGCTTGTCTTAAGCTACATTGCCATTTCTGTTTGGATTTGGAAAGCTCCTTTCACCTGAACCCTGGCCCTGCATCCTCTCTGTCAGTGTAAAGTCCTGTCCATAAGCCTACCGACATGATTGGCCAGGACACTGGTCCCAGCAATATTATGTTTAATTCACTCATGGGATGTTGCTGTCTCTGGATGGCCAGCATCGCATTCCCACCCCGAGCTGCCCTTGAGCTGAGTGCCTTGCTGGATCATTACAGAGAGGTGTTTAGAATCAACCCCACTGCTCTGGGTCTGGATCATGTGTAGGCCAGACCCGCTGCCTATAACAGATTTCCCTCCTGAAAGGATATTAAGCAGTTAGATGGGTATACTGGACACGGGCATTAACATCTGGATGAACAGTCATGTGAGAATAGCACGAGGCCATCACCTGTCCCACTCATAGCTCACCCGTCAGTGAGTACTCATCCCAGTGCACCATGAATCACAACCCTTTCATCACGACCATTGTGTGATCCTGATGCCTTCCTGCACTCTGGTGATATCACTCAGTCTCTCTCCATGTGATATCCCTCACTGTGTGGGTCTAATTGCTGCCTCTGTCAACATCTCTCGCTCTTGCAGCTATCCAGATCCTGAGCAAACAGAATTCTCCATTCCAGAGTGACGCAGCAGCACAGGCCAGGGATGGAGACTGGGATTTTCCAGGTCTATGTGGAATTCAGTGCCATTCTCCATGTGTAACCCTCACGACATCAGTCTAATTTCCAATTCTGTCTGTTTCTCTATCTCCTGCAGGTAATCAGGATGTCCCTGTCTCAGCCGAATTCCTAACTCCTGTCTCGTCCATAACCGCATCAAAGACGGTTGGTCAGGCAGAGAGAGATGGAGAGGGAGGTCTGGAACCTTCAGTAAATCCTGCAGCCGGTAAGATCACTCAAAGTAAACAGCACAGGGAGGGGTTACTGGCCTTCTGTATTCAGACCCGGAAGACAGGACATAGATACAGAGCTAGGCAGGGAACAGCTACATTCTAGGCTTCATTCCCACCATCTTGTGAGGGTCCTGCTCTCACCTCTGCTGTACTGGTCCTCCCTGAGACATCTCTCTCTGTCTCTCTCTGACTCTGTCTCTTTTTCTCGATCCCCTCTCTCACACCCTCACTCCCTCACTCTCTATCTCTCACCCTCTCACTCTCATTCTCTCTTAGCCCCTCTCTCACCTTCTCTCTCTATCTCTCTTCCCCTCACTCACTCTCTCTCCCCCACTCACTCACTCTCCACCTCATCCCTCTCTCTCACCTGACTCTCTCTCTCTCCCCCCTCGCGTGCCTATCACTCATGTCCCTCTCTCTCTAGCTCGCCCTGCATCTCTCCCTATCTCGCTCTCCCCCTCTTTCTATCTTCCTCTCTCTCTCATTCTCTCTCTTGTCCACTTATCGCACTCTCTCTCTCGATCTCTCAGACTGTCTCTCATTTCCGTCCCCTCACTCACTCACACTTGCACCTCTCTCTCTCTCGCTCACCCCCTCTCTCGCCCGTCTCTCTTGCTCGCTCCTCGCTCTCCCCATCTCTCACCCCTCACTCTCTCTCCACTTTCTCTCATTTTCTCCCCCATCTCTGCCCCCTCTCTCTGCTCCCTCTCTCCCCCACTCTCTCTCTCCCCACTCTCTCTCCCCCACTCTATCCCTCCTCTCTCTTCCCCCTCTCTCTCACCCCGCTCTCTCACCCCTATCTCTCCCCCTCCCCTCACTCTTCCCCTTCTCAACCCACTCTCTCGACCCACTCACTCAAGCCCCTCAATCGACCCCGTCTCTCGACCCCCCTCTCTCAACCCATTCTCTCGACCCCCCTCTCGACCCCCTCACTGGAGCCCCTCTCTCGACACACCTCTCACGACCACTCCCTTCGAAAGCCCTCACTCGGCTCCCCTCTCTCGACCACCCTCTCACGACCCCTCTCATCCGACCCTCCTCACTCGACCCCCTCTCTCAACCCCTGCACTCGACCCTTTTCTCTCCCATTCTCTCTCTAATCCATCTCTCTCTAACCCCTTTCTCTCCCCTATCTTTCCGCTTCTGTTTCCCCTTCTCTCTCCCCATCTCTCCCGCGATCTCTCCCCTATCTCTCCCCAATCTCTCCCCCAATCCCTCCCCAATTTCTCCCCCAGTCTCTCCCCAATCTCTCCCCTTATCTCTCCCCTTTCCTCTCCCCTTATCTCTCCCCTCATCTTTCCCCCTCTCTCTTCCCTTCTCTCTTCCCTCGCTCTCTCTTCCCCTCTCTCTTTCACTCACCTCTCTCTCCCCCACCTCTTTCTCCCCACCTCTCTCTCACTTACCTCTCTATCTTCCTCACCTCTCTCTTCCCACCTCTCTCTCCCCTCTCTCTCCTCTCTCCTCTCTCTCTCCCACTCTCTCTCTCTTCCCCTCTCCCCTCGCACTCTCTCTCTCTCCCAATCTCTCCCCTCTCTCCCCTCTCTCTCTCCCCCTCCCCTTTCCCCCTCCCTCTCTCCCCCTCCCTCTCTCGCCCTCACTCTCTCCCCCACTCTCACCCCCTTCTCTCTCCACCCTCTCTCTTTATCCTTCTCAATACTCCCCTCTCTCTACAGCTGTCTCTCTACCCCCTATCTCTCTCTCCTCTCTCTCTCCTCTCTCTCGCCTCTATCTCTCCCCTCTCCATCTTCCCTCTCAACTCTCTCCGTTTCTTCTATCTCCGTCTCCCCCTCTCTTCCCCACTCTCCCCCCCGCTCTCTGTCTTCCCCCTCCCCGTTTCTCCCATCCCTCTCTCCCCACCCTCTGTCTCCGCCTCTCCCTCCTCACCCTCTCTCTCGCTCTCTCCCTCTCTCTCTCCCCGTCTCTCTTTCCCCATCTCTTGCCCCCTCTCTTGCCTCTTTCACCTTTCTCTCTCTCTCCCACTCTCTCTCCCCCCTCTCTCTCCCCACTCTCTCTCTGCCCCCTGTCTCTCCCCCTCCTTCTCTCCCCCTCCATCTCTCCTCCTCCCTCTCTCCACTCCATCTCTCCCCTCTCTCGCCCCCTTTTTTGACCCCCTCACTCTGTCACCTCACTCTCCCTCCACCTCTCACTCCCTCTCTCTCTCTCTCTCTCTCTCCCCCCCCACTCTTTACCCCTCCTCTCCCCCCTCAACCCACACTCTTTACACCTACTGTCTCCCCCCACTCAATCCCCCCACTCACTCCTCCTCGCTATCTCCCCACCCTCTCTCTCCCCCTCTCCCTCTCCACTCTCTCACACCCTCTCTGTCTCCCCTCTCGCTCGTCCCCCTCTTGGTCGTCCCCCTCTCTCGCCCCTCGCTTTCCCGCTCACTCTCCCACTCTACCTTCCCTTCTCTTTCTCCCCCTTTCACTCACCTCTCTCTCTACCCCCTACCTTGCCCCCTCTCTCTCGCCTCCCTCTCTCCCCCTCCCTCCCCCTCTCTCTCACACCCTCTCTTTCTCCCCCTCTCGGTCGTCCCCCTCTCTCGCCCCTAGCTTTCCCGCTCGCTCTCCCCCTCTCCCTTCCCCTCTCTTTCTCCCCTCCTCTGCCTGTTTCACTCACCTCTCTCTCTCCCCCCACCTTGCCCCCTCTTTCTCCCCCCTCTCTCCCCCTCTCCCTTGACCCCTCTCCGTTGGCCCTCCTCCCCTCTTTCGCCCTCCTTCTCTCTGCTCTTCTCTCTCTGCCCCTCTCTCTTTCCCCTCACTCTGTTACCCCTCTCTCCCACTCTCTCTCCCCATCTCTCTCTCCCCCTCTCCTCCCTCTTCCCCTCTCTCCCCCTCTCCCCATCTCTCCCCCTCACTCTCCCTCTCTCTCCCCCTCCTCTCTCCGCCCTCTCCCTTGACCCCTTTCCCTTGGACCCATCCCTTCTTTCACCCTCCCTCTCTCTGCCCCTCTCTCTCTCTTCCCCTCTCTCTCTTTCCTCCTCTCTCCCTTCCCCTCTCTCTCTTTCCCCACCTCTCTTTCTCGCCTCCATCTCTCTCTCCCCCACCATTTTCTCTCCCCCGCTTCTCTCTCTCTCCCACCTCTCTCTTTCCCCGCTCTGGCCCCCCTCATCCCCTCTCTCTCCCCAATCCCCTCTCACTCCCCTCTCTCCCCCTCACTCTCTCTCCCTCTCTCTCCCCTTCTATCTCTACCTTCTCTCTCTCTCCCCCTCTCTCTCGCACCCTCTCTCTCTCTCTCCCCCTTTCTCACCCCCTCTGCCCCCCCCCGCCCGCCTCTCTCGCCCCCTTTCGCGCCCTCACTCTCCCCTCTCTATCTCCTCTCTCTCTCTCCCTCTCACTCTCCCCATCTCTCTCCCATCTTTCTCCCTATCTCTCTCCCCTCTCTCTTTCCGCGCGCTCTTCCCCAACTCTCCCCCCAATTCTGTTCCCCTCTCTAACCCCCTCCCTCGCCCCCTTCGTCTCCCTCCCCCTCTCTCTCCCCCGTCTCTCTCCCCATCTCTCTCCCCACTCTCTCTCCCCTCTCTCCCCGCTTTCTCATCCCCCCTCCCTCCCCTCTCTCTCCCCTCTCTCTTCCCGTCCTCTATCCGCCCTCTTCCTTGACCGCTCTCCCTTGTCCCACTCCCCTCTTTCGCCATCCCTCTCTCTGCCCTTCTCTCTCTTCCCCCCTCTCTTCCCCCTCTCTCTTTCTCCTTCTCTATCTTCCCCTCTCTCTCTTTCCTCCATCTCTCTCTCCCCCATTCACCTCTCTCTCCCCATCTCTCTCTCTCTCGCCTACATCTCTCTCCCCCACCATTGTCTCTCCCCCGCTTCTCTTTCTCCCATCTCTTGCTCCCCCTCTCTCTCCCCTCTCTCTCATCCTCTCCCTCCCCTCTCTCTCTCACTTCTCTCTCCCCTCTCTCACCTCTCTCTGCCCTCTCACTCACCTCTCTCTCTCCCCCTCTCTTTTTATCCTTTTCATTAGTCCACTTCTCTACCCCTGTCTCTCTAACCTTTCTCTCTCTCTCGTCTCTCTCCTCTCTATCTCTCCCCTCTCCATCTTCTCTCTCCCTTCTCTTCGTCTCCCCTCTCTCCGTCTCCGCTGTCTCCATCTCCCCCTCTCTCTCTCCCCGACTCTCTCCCCTGCTCTCTGACTTTCCTCTTTCTCCAACCTCTCTCACCCCTCTCTCGCCACCTCTTCCCCCTCTCTCCCCCGCTCTCCCCCTCGCCCCTCTCTCTCCCCACTCTCTCTGACCCACTCTCTCCCCACCCACTCTCTCTCTCCCTCTCTCTCTCCCTACCTTGTCCCCTCTCTCTTCCCCCTCTCTCGCCCCAATCTCTCGCCCCACTCTCTCCCCCTCTCTCTCCCCCTCTCTCTCCCCTCTCTCTCCCATCTCCCTCTCTCCCTCTCTCTCACCACCCTCCCTCCCCACTCCCTCTCTTTCCCTCTCTTCTCTCTCTCCCCTCTCTCCCCCTCTCTCAACCCACTCTCTCCGCCTTCCCTCACTTCCCCTCATTCTCTCCCCTCCCTTTCTCTCCCCTCCCTTTCTCCCTCTCTCGCACCCTTCTATCGACCCCTCTCTCTCTCTGTCCCTCCCTCTCTCCCCTCACTCTGTCACCTCACTCTCCCTCCCCCTCATTCCCTCTCACTCCCTCGCTCTCCCCGCGCTCTCACCCTCTCTCTCTACCCTCTCTCTCTCTCTCCCTCTCTCTACATTTCCAGTGCGAGCAGCAGCGAAGGTAAGGCCGTTTGGTTTTAAAAGTACTTACCTGTAGCGGGCAGCGGTGTTTTTTTTTTCTCTTTCACTCTCTCTTCACAGAAAGAGCGGGAGCACCAGGGGGAAGTGACGACGACCAGAGGGGCAGCCGGGAAGGAAAGCGGTGAGTATTTATACTCACCGTTCGAAGCCATTGGTCATTTCCAGTGCGAGCAGCAGCGAAGGTAAGACCGTTTGGTTTTAAAAGTACTTACCGGTAGCGGGCAGCGGTGTTTTTTTTTCTCTTTCACTCTCTCTTCACAGAAAGAGCGGGAGCACCAGGGGGAAGTGACGACGACCAGAGGGGCAGCCGAGACCCGGAAGCAGTTAGTGTAAGCTTACCTGGGTAGGTTTTTTCCCCCTTTAAAAGTGCGAAGGAGAGGTGCAAGGGTACGTGATGTCTCTGATCGTGTTTTCCGGGTCCTGGAGGGGGAGGGGGAGCAGCCCGAAGTCGTGGTCCATATTGGCACCAACGACATAGGTAGGAGGAGTGCCGAGGATGTTAGACAGGCTTTCAGGGAGCTAGGTTGGAAGCTCAGAGTTAGAACGAACAGAGTTGTTGTCTCTGGTTTGTTACCCGTGCCACGTGATAGAGATTCGAGGAATAGGGAAAGAGAACAGTTAAATGCGTGGCTACAGGGATGGTGCAGGAGGGAGGGATTCCGGTTTTTGGATAACTGGGGTTCTTTCAGGGGACGGTGGGACCTCTATAAACAGGATGGTCTACACCTGAACCTGAGGGGCACCAGTATCCTTGGTGGGAGGTTTGCTAGTGCTCTTGGGGGGGGGGGTTTAAACTAACTCTGCAGGGGCATGGGAACCCAGATTGTAGCTTCAGGGTGCAGGGCCTGGAGTGTAGGGAGGTTAGGAACATGGCATCAATTTCAAAGGAGGGTGCCTGTAAACAGGAAAGTGGCTTGAAGTGTGTATACTTCAATGCAAGAAGTATACGAAATAAGGTAGGTGAACTTGCAGCGTGGGTTGGTACCTGGGATTTCGATGTTGTGGCTATTACGGAGACATGGCTAGAACAGGGACAGGATTGGCTGTTGCAGGTTCCAGGATTTAAATGTTTTAGTAGGGTCAGAGGTGGGGTAAAAGAGGGGGAGGTGTGGCATTGCTTGTCAAAGATAGTATTACAGTGGTGTAAAGGACGATGGATGAGGACTTGCCATCTGAGGTAGTTTGGGCTGAGGTTAGGAATAGGAAAGGTGAGGTCACCCTGTTAGGAGTCTTTTACAGGCCTCCTAATATTCCTAGGGAAGGTGATTCAGGAGATGAGTGACAGTAATAGGGTGGTTGTTATGGGGGACTTTAACTTTCCTGATATTGATTGTGAAAGCTATAGCTCAAGTTCGTTAGATGGGTCAGTGTTTGTTCAATGTGTGCAGGAGAGTTTCCTGACACAATATGTAGACAGGCCAACAAGAGGTGAGGCCATACTGGATTTGGTTCTGGGTAACGAACCAGACCAGGTGTTAGAATTAGAGGTAGGTGAGCACTTTGGGGATAGTGACCATAATTCGGTGATTTTTACTCTCGTGATGGAGAGGGATAAGTGTGTACTACAGGGCAAGAGTTATAGCTGGGGTCAGGGAAATTATGATGCGGTGAGGCATGACTTAGGAAGTGTGGCTTGGAAAAGTAGACTCCAAGGCAAGAGTGTAAATGATATGTGGAGCTTGTTCAAGGAGCAACTATTGAGTGTCCTTGATAAGTATGTACCTGTCAGGCAGGGAGGAAAGAGTCGTGCGAGGGAGCCGTGGTTTAATAAGGAATTGGAATCCCTTGTTAAATGGAAGAGGGCGGCCTATCTCAAGATGAGACGTGAAGGTTCAATTGGGGCGATTGAGAGTTATAGGGTAGCCAGGAAGGACCTGAAGAGAGAGCTAAGAGCAGCAAGGAGGGGACATGAAAGGTCCTTAGTCGGTAGGATTAGGGAAAACCCTAAGGCTTTCTATAGGTATGTTAGGAATAAAAGAATGACTAGGGTAGGAAGAGGTCCAGTCAAGGATAGTAGTGGGAAGTTGCGTGTGGAGGCGGAAGAGATTGGGGAGACACTGAATGAATACTTCTCTTCAGTATTTACTCAGGAACAGGGCATTGTCGTCGATGTGAATACTGAGTCACAAATAAGTAGAATGGATGGCTTTGAGGTATGTAGAGAAGAGGTGTTGGAAATCCTGGAAAAGGTGAAAATAGATAAGTCCCCTGGGCCTGATGGCATTTATCCTAGGATTCTCTGGGAAGCAAGGGAGGAGATTGCAGAGCCATTGGCCTTGATTTTTATGTCCTCTTTGTCTACAGGAGTAGTGCCAGAAGACTGGAGGATAGCAAATGTGGTTCCCTTGTTCAAAAAAGGGAGTAGGGATAACCCTAGTAACTATAGGCCGGTGAGTCTCACTTCTGTTGTGGGCAAAGTCTTAGAGAGAATTGTAAGGGATAGGATTTATGCACATCTGGATAGGAATAATGTGATCAAGGATAGTCAGCATGGTTTTGTGAAGGGCAGGACGTGCCTCACAAACCTTATTGAATTCTTTGAAAAGGTGACGTAGGAGGTTGATGAGGGGAAAGCGGTAGATGTGGTATATATGGATTTTAGTAAGGCGTTTGATAAGGTTCCCCATGGTAGGCTACTGCAGAAAATACGGAGATATGGCATTGAGGGTGAGTTGGAGGTTTGGATTAGGAATTGGCTGGATGGAAGAAGACAGAGGGTAGTAGTTGATGGCAAAGTTTCTTCATGGAGTGCCGTCACTAGCGGTGTTCCGCAAGGATCTGTTTTGGGACCATTGCTGTTTGTCATTTTTATAAATGACCTGGAAGAGGGGTTAGAAGGTTGGGTGAGCAAGTTTGCGGATGATACGAAAGTCGGAGGAGTTGTTGACAGTGAGGAAGGATGTGGCAGGTTACAGCAGGATATAGAGAAGCTGCAGAGCTGGGCAGAAAGTTGGCAAATGGAATTCAATGTAGCTAAGTGTGAGGTGATTCACTTTGGGAAGAATAACAAAAAGATGGGGTACTGGGCTAATGGTCGGATACTTGGTAGTGTGGATGAGCAGAGGGATCTTGGTGTCCATGTACACAGATCTCTGAAAGTTGCCACCCAGGTAAATAGAACATAGAACATAGAACATAGAAGAATACAGCGCAGTACAGGCCCTTGGGCCCTCGATGTTGCGCCGATCCAAGCCCACCTAAACTACACTAACCCACTATCCTCCATATACCTATCCAATGCCCTCTTAAATGCCCATAAAGAGGGAGAGTCCACCACTGTTACTGGCAGGGCATTCCATGAACTAACGACTCGCTGAGTGAAGAACCTACCCCTAACATCAGTCCTATATCTACCCCCCCTTAATTTAAAGCTATGCCCCCTTGTAATACCCGACTCAATACGCGGGAAAAGGTTCATGCTGTCGACCCTATCTAACCCCCTAATCATCTTGTACACCTCAATCAAGTCACCCCTAAACCTTCTTTTCTCTAGTGAAAACAGCCCCAAGTGCCTCAGTCTTTCCTCATACGATTTTCCTTTCATACCAGGCAACATCCTGGTAAACCTCCTCTGCACCCGTTCCAATGCCTCCACATCCTTCCTATAGTATGGCGACCAAAACTGCACACAATATTCCAGATGCGGCCGTACCAGAGTCTTATACAACTGCATCATGACCTCAGGACTCCGGAACTCAATTCCTCTACCAATAAAAGCCAGTACGCCATATGCCTTCCTCACCGCACTATTTACCTGGGTGGCAACTTTCAGAGATCTGTGTACATGGACACCAAGATCCCTCTGCTCATCCACACTACCAAGTATCCGACCATTAGCCCAGTACCCCATCTTTTTGTTATTCTTCCCAAAGTGAATCACCTCGCACTTAGCTACATTGAATTCCATCTGCCACCTTTCTGCCCAGCTCTGCAGCTTCTCTATATCCTGCTGTAACCTGCCACATGCTTCCTCACTGTCAACAACTCCTCCGACTTTCGTGTCATCCGCAAACTTGCTCACCCAACCTTCTAACCCCTCTTCCAGGTCATTTATAAAAATGACAAACAGCAATGGTCCCAAAACAGATCCTTGCGGAACACCGCTAGTGACGGCACTCCATGTAGAAACTTTGCCATCAACTACTACCCTCTGTCTTCTTCCATCCAGCCAATTCCTAATCCAAACCTCCAATTCACCCTCAATGCCATATCTCCGTATTTTCTGCAGTAGCCTACCATGGGGAACCTTATCGAACGCCTTACTAAAATCCATATATACCACATCTACCGCTTTCCCCTCATCAACCTCCTTCGTCACCTTTTCAAAGAATTCAATAAGGTTTGTGAGGCACGACTTGCCCTTCACAAAACCATGCTGACTATCCTTGATCACATTATTCCTATCTAGATGTGCATAAATCCTATCCCTTACAATTCTCTCTAAGACTTTGCCCACAACAGAAGTGAGACTCACCGGCCTATAGTTACTAGGGCTATCCCTACTCCCCTTTTTGAACAAGGGAACCACATTTGCTATCCTCCAGTCTTCTGGGACTACTCCTGTAGACAAAGAGGACATAAAAATCAAGGCCAATGGCTCTGCAATCTCCTCCCTTGCTTCCCAGAGAATCCTAGGATAAATGCCATCAGGCCCAGGGGACTTATCTATTTTCACCTTTTCCAGGATTTCCAACACCTCTTCTCTACATACCTCAAAGCCATCCATTCTACTTATTTGTGCCTCAGTATTCTCATCGACAACAATGCCCTGTTCCTGAGTGAATACTGAAGAAAAGTATTCATTCAGTGTCTCCCCAATCTCTTCCGCCTCCACACGCAACTTCCCCCTACTATCCTTGACTGGACCTATTCCTACCCTAGTCATTCTTTTATTCCTAACATACCTATAGAAAGCCTTAGGGTTTTCCCTAATCCTATCTACTAAGGACCTTTCGTGTCCCCTCCTTGCTGCTTTTAGCTCTCTCTTCAGGTCCTTCCTGGCTACCCTATAACTCTCAATCGCCCCAATTGAACCTTCACGTCTCATCTTGAGATAGGCCGCCCTCTTCCATTTAACAAGGGATTCCAATTCCTTATTAAACCACGGCTCCCTCGCACGACCCTTTCCTACCTGCCTGACAGGTACATAATTATCAAGGCCACTCAATAGTTGCCCCTTGAACAAGTTCCACATATCATTTACACTCTTGCCTTGGAGTCTACTTTTCCAAGCCACACATCCTAAGTCATGCCTCACCGCATCATAATTTCCCTTACCCCAGCTATAATTCTTGCCCTGTAGTACACACTTATCCCTCTCCATCACGAGTGTAAAAATCACCGAATTATGGTCACTATCCCCAAAGTGCTCACCTACCTCTAATTCTAACACCTGGCCTGGTTCGTTACCCAGAACCAAATCCAGTATGGCCTCACCTCTTGTTGGCCTGTCTACATATTGTGTCAGGAAACTCTCCTGCACACATTGAACAAACACTGACCCATCTAACGAACTTGAGCTATAGCTTTCCCAATCAATATCAGGAAAGTTAAAGTCCCCCATAACAACCACCCTATTACTGTCACTCATCTCCTGAATCACCTTCCCAATCCTTTCTTCAATGATTCTAGGACTATTAGGAGGCCTGTAAAAGACTCCCAACAGGGTGACCTCACCTTTCCTATTCCTAACCTCAGCCCAAACTACCTCAGATGGCAAGTCCTCATCCATCATCCTTTCCACCGCTGTAATACTGTCTTTGACAAGCAATGCCACACCTCCCCCTCTTTTACCCCCACCTCTAAACCTACTAAAACATTTAAATCCCGGAACCTGCAACAGCCAATCCTGTCCCTGTTCTAGCCATGTCTCTGTAATAGCCACAACATCGAAGTCCCAGGTACCAACCCACGCTGCAAGTTCACCTACCTTATTTCGTATACTTCTTGCATTGAAGTATACACACTTCAAACAACTTCCCTGTTTACAGGCACCCTCCTTGGAAATTGATGCCATGTTCCTCACCTCCCTACACTCCAGGCCCTGCACCCTGAAGCTACAATCTGGGTTCCCATGCCCCTGCCGAGTTAGTTTAAACCCCCCCCAAGAGCACTAGCAAACCTCTCCCCAAGGATACTGGTTCCCCTCAGGTTCAGGTGTAGACCATCCTGTTTATAGAGGTCCCACCGTCCCCAGAAAGAACCCCAGTTATCCAAAAACTGGAACCCCTCCCTCCTGCACCATCCCTGAAGCCACGCATTTAATTGTTCTCTCTCCCTATTCCTCGAATCTCTATCACGTGGCACGGGTAACAAACCAGAGACAACAACTCTGTTTGTTCTAACTCCAAGCTTCCAACCTAGCTCCCTGAAAGCCTGTCTAACATCCTCAGCACTCCTCCTACCTATGTCGTTGGTGCCAATAGTGCGGTGAGGAAGGCATATGGCGTACTGGCTTTTATTGGTAGAGGAATTGAGTTCCGGAGTCCTGAGGTCATGATGCAGTTGTATAAGATTCTGGTGCGGCACCATCTGGAATATTGTGTGCAGTTTTGGTCGCCATACTATAGGAAGGATGTGGAGGCACTGGAACGGGTGCAGAGGAGGTTTACCAGGATGTTGCCTGGTATGGAAGGAAGATCGTATGAGGAAAGACTGAGACACTTGGGGCTGTTTTCATTAGAGAAAAGAAGGTTTAGGGGTGACTTGATTGAGGTGTACAAGATGATTAGGGGGTTAGATAGGGTTGACAGTGTGAACCTTTTCCCACGTATGGAGTCGGGTATTACAAGGGGGCATAGCTTTAAATTAAGGGGGGGCGGGTAGATATCGGACTGAAGTTAGGGGTAGGTTCTTCACTCAGCGAGTCGTAAGTTCATGGAATGCCCTGTCATTAGCAGTGGTGGACTCTCCCTCCTTATGGGCATTTAAGCGGGCATTGGATAGGTATATGGAGGATAGTGGGTTAGTATAGGTTAGGTGGGCTTGGATCGGCGCAACATCGAGGGCCAAAGGGCCTGTACTGCGCTGTATTCTTCTATGTTCTATGTTCTATGTACCCCTCACTCTCTCCCCCCTCTATCTTCACTAAATCTCTCCCCACTCTGTCCCCGAACCTTATCCCCTCTCTCTCCCTCTCGCACTCCCTCCCTCTCTTACCCTCTCACTCTCCCCACTCTATCCCCCACTCTCTCCCTCACTCTCTACCCCCTCTCCCATACTCTCTCCCCACATTCACTTCCCCCACTCACTCCCCCCACTCTCCAGCCCCTCTCTCTTCCCCTCCTCCCTCTCTCTCTCTGCCCCTCTCTCCCTCACTCTCTCCCCCCACTGAATCCCCCACACTCTCCCCCACACTCTCCCCCACACTCTCCCCCACACTCTCCCCCACACTCTCCCCCACGCTCTCCCCCACGCTCTCCCCCACGCTCTCCCCCACGCTCTCCCCCACGCTCTCCCCCACGCTCTCCCCCACACTCTCCCCCACACTCTCCTCCACACTCTCCCCCACACTCTCCTCCACACTCTCCCCCACTCTCTCCCCCTTACTCTCCCCATCTCTCTCTCACCCCTTCTCTCTCACGCCTTCTCTCTCACCCCTTCTCTCTCACCCCTTCTCTCTCACCACTTCTCTCTCATCCCTTCTCTCTCACACTTTCTCTCTCCCTCTCTCTGTCGCGCCCCTCTCTCGTCCCCTCTCTCGCCCCACTCTCTCGTCCCCTCTCTCGCCCCCCTCTCTCGCCCCCCTCACTCGCCCCCCTCTCTCGCCCCCCTCACTCGCCCCCCTCTCTCGCCCACCGATCTAGCCCCCCCCACTCTCGCCCCCACTCTCTCGTCCGCTCTCACTCCCCCCTCTCTCTCTCCCCCTCTCCCCCACCACTCTCTCTCTCCCTCTCTCTCCCTCTATCTCTGCCCCTCTCTCTCCCCTCACTCTCCCGCTCTCTCTTCCCCCTTTCTCTCCACACTCTCTATCTTTCTGCTCCCTCTCCCGCTCTCTCTCCCCCTCTCTCTCCCCACTCTCTCTCTCCCCCTCTTTCTCCCCCTTTCTCTCCACTCCCCCTCTCCCCCTGTCTCTCCCCATCTCTCCCCCTCTCTTGCCCGCATTCTCACCCCCGTCTCAACCCCCCACCCGCCACCCTCTCTTGCTCCCTCTCTCGCCCCTTCTATCTCTACCCTTCTCTCTCTCCCCCTCTCTCTACCCTCTCTCTCGCACCCTCTCTCTCTCTCCCCCTCTCTCACCCCCTCTCGCCCCCCCTCGCCCGCCTCACTCGCCTCCTCTCTCGCCCCCACTCTCCCCTCTCTCTCTCTCCCTCTCACTCTCTCCATCTCTCTCCACTCTCTCTTCCCGCGCTCTCTCCCCCTCTCACCCCTTTCTGCCCCCTCTCTAACCCCCTCCATCGCCCCCTCTCTAACCCCCTCCTTCGCCACCTTCATCTCCCTCCCCCTCTCTCCCTCCATCTCTCCCCCCTCCCCACTCTCTGTCCCCACTCTCTGTCCCCACTCTCTGTCCCCACTCTCTCTCCCCCCTCCGTCTCCCCTCACTCTCCCTCTCTCTCACCCTCTCTCTCCTCCACTGTCTGCCCCCTCACTCTCGCCCCCCGCTCTCTCACCCCCGCTTTCTCACCCCCACTCTCTCACCAACTTCCCTCCCCTCTCTCTCCCGCTCTCTCTCTCCCCCTTTATCTCTCCCGCTCTCTCTCCCTCTCACTCTCCCGCTTTCTCTTCCCCCCTTTCTCTCCACACTCTCTCTCTCTCTGCCCCCTCTCCCTGACTAATGGACACTATTTTGTCCTGAGTTACTTATGCACTCTTAATGTACTGATGCAATCACTTTTAGATTCCTCTTCCCTTCTCTGCTGAGGTTATTTCATGTAGCCTTTCTCCATTCCTGTTTTCTACTCAAAGTGTATTCCTACAGCCCCTGTATATCCTCAGGGATTCCCTTGATGCAGCTGACTATACCTGACATGTGCCCCCTTTTCCTTGACCAGACCCTCAATAGACAGCCAGTGTTTCCGAGTGCTGTCAGCATTGAGCTGCACACAAACAGGAAAATGCTGGTGCTGATCGATCAGTTTATCTCACTTTTAAAATATTATCACTTGCCAAACTTCCCTTTCCCTGTAAATAATTCCCTTCCCCAATCACATTTTGAAAGTTCCTGGCTAATATGATCAAGATTTGTCAGGTCCCATTTTATAACTTGCACTTGAGGACCAGGCCTGTCCTTTTCCAAAGCTATTTTCAAACTACTAGAACTGTGGTCACTTTGGCAAAATGCTTTCCCACTCACATCTCAGTCCCTTTCCCTACCTTAATTCCCAAGTGGAGGTCAGGTTTTGCCCCTTTCTCTTTTCAGGCCATTTACATATTGATTGGGAGTTTTCTGGAACACAATTACCAAATTCTTCCCTTGCAAACACTGAACACTGGCAGTCCCAGTCTAGGTTTGGAAAGTTTAAAAACCCTACCATAACAGCCTTATTATTATCGTTGATATTTAAGATGTTCCGACATATTTGTTCCTCAGTCTGCCACAGAGGTCAGCAGTCAGCAGTCCGATCGTATTATTATGGATCAGCAGTCCGATCGTATCAAAGTGATGACCCATTCGTATTTCTCAGTTCCACTAACATAGCTTCACTGGGCGATCCCACAGGAATATCCTCTCTTAGTACTGCTGGGATGATTCATGCAATCAAAACCCACCACCACACGTCCTCTCTTGCCTCCCCTTCCTGTAGCATCTCTACCTTGAAACAATGAACTACCAGCCCTGCCCCTCCCTCAGCTGTGTTTCTGTAATAACTATAATATCCCAGTCCCATGTTCTAATCCATGCCCTGATTTCATCTTCCTTAGCTGTCTGGCCCCTTGCATTGAAATAAATGCAGTTTTATCATCAGTTTTCCCCCATTCCCTGCTATGTTCTTGCCTGCCTTGTCTGCTGAAATTGCTGTCTTTAACTCGTGTATCAGCCTCAATCTTCTGTCTGGCCTTATGTTTATTTAAGGTCCAACACCCTGCCAGACTAGGTTATATCTTCTCAAGCAGCTCTAGCAATTCACCCCACCAGGATGTGGGTCCCTCTCCCGCCCCGAGTTGAGGTGCTTTTCCCACCCTGTCTCCCTGTGCTGACACCTTCAGGGATCTATGGATTTGTCCACCAAGGTCCCTGTGTTCCTCAGTACTCCACAAGGACCTACCGTTCATTATGTCTGTCTTTCGCTTATCGTACCTCCCACAGAGTGTTACCTCACTTCAATCAGAACTAAACTCTGCTTAGATTATCATCCGATCGACATCGGGCTGCAGATGGAGACCATCCTCCTCACTGTGAACAACACCCTCACCTTTCATGTCATCTGCAGACCAACTAATGATACCTTCTGCTTTCACATCCGAGTTATGAATGTTCAATGGTTCCTGCACAGATCTCTGTGGTACACCCGGTGGTGAAAATATTCTTTCCACCAATTTTGCATCCAATTTGCCAACTTGCCTTGGAACCCAGTCCTTTTGGACCAGCCTTCCATGTTGGATCTTGTTTCAGGACTTAGTCAAGTCCGTGTAAAGCACATCATCTGCACTGCCTTCATCAATATACTTAAGCATCATTTCAAAAAAACTGAACTGAATTCCTCAGACAGTATCTTTCTCTGCCAAATCCGTGATGACTAAACTGAGTTGATCCTTACCTTTGCAAATGTTGATTCCTCCTCACAATTGTTTCCAATAATTTCCCTGCCCCTGCGGTCAGACTATCTGCTCTGTAATTACCTGGCCTATCCCTGCTGCCCTTCTTGAACAAAGGAACAACATTAGCGATCCTTCAGTCATTCAGCACTTCACTTGTGTCCAGCAAAGTATTATATTTATCCACCATGGCCCCAACAATCTCTGGGTAATTAGCATGGAGTCAAAGAATGCTGGTTCAGGCAGTGACACCTACATCCCATTAGTGAATAAATAAAAATACATATGTCCCTCATTATCTCTGCAAGCCCCTCCAGCTGCAGCAATTCGTACTGGCTTTATAACACCGTTCAGGCTCTGACCACTCTCTGTAACACGCTCACCACCTCAAGCACCTTCACATCTCCATGTTCGTATATAAACCTTGACAACGATTCCTCCTCCCACTGCCCAACTCCTGCTAGCAGACCCAATGCAATCCCTTTAAAACTTACTCTAAAACTCTCTCTCACTTCAGGATTTTAAGTACTTTGTGGTGATCGTCTCAGCCGCACAATCTAATATGATCCATTTTGTCCTGAGTGAGGGACCGCTGGGGATTTCTTCCTGAGTTTTTGTGTGTTTCAGTGGAATGTTCTATTGTTGAGTATTTTGCACTGTTCCTTCAAATGTTTTCCACTGTTGATTTACAGGCACATATTTCAGTCTGTTTAGCCTGTTTACCTTGGTCAGTTCTCCTCTCCAACCGATGTAATTGGCTATTTTTGTTTCTAGTTGTAGCTTGTCTTTTCTGTGATTCACTTTAAAACTTTATATTTCTTTAAACTGCACTTTATCACAATTTCCCAGAGGATCTCTCCAGGTGACATTACTCATTCACTAAGTTTTATCACAAAACAGTCTCTCTGAGACAGTTACGTCCCTCGCCATTTGCACAATGTGTTATTCTAAGAAACACTGAAAAGAATTCTCTGAACTTCTCTTCCAATATCACTGTTGTCAGTGTGATTGTCCCAGACTTTGCCAATATTGACGTTTCACTAAATGTTCATCATGCCTTTATTAAAAATTCCAATGAATTCCTATTTATTGCAGTGACGAGCCATGAAATGCTGTTCGGTGCATAAAACTGTTCTGCTGCTTGCGTCCTTGGCAAGTAGTAGCCAGAATTTACATTGAGACTGACTCTACTTCATGATCTGATGCCAAATGCTTTCTCTGTAATGCCTTTCTTACCCATTATTGCTAGCGTTGCCAATTTTGCCTGAGTTTGCACAAGGTTGTGAACCATTGAATATTTATGTCCCACCTTTTGTTCGCCCTGTAACCACATCTCTCTGGTGTCTAAATCCCTTTTATCTCAGTGTCACAAATCCATCTACCTTGTTACAGAGACTTTGTCCATTAATAAAAAACATAATTTACTCGTTCCCACAATTTCCTGTCACAGATCGATTTGCTGATCTACAGTTTTAGTTAAACTTTGTCCCATCCTGTTCCTTTCTGTTGTCTTCGGTCACATTCCCCGTACTGCTCTGATGCTTCACGTTTTCTCTTTGGATTTTGAAAGCTCCTTTCACCTGATGCCTGTCCCTGCATCCTCTCTGTCAGTTTAAAGCCCTGTCCATAAATCTACCAACATGATTGGCCAGGACATTGTTCCACTGGAACTGTGCTGTGACCAATCTGAATGGATTTTTTTTAAAATTGGGTATGGGATGTGGGTATCTCTGGCTGACTAGCCTTTATTGCCCATCCCTAGCGGCCCTTGAGCTAAGCAGCTGGCTCGTCCATTTCAGAGGGCAATTGAGAGGCAAACACTTTGCTGTGGGTATGTCGTGCAGACCACATGAGAGTGAACTGTTGTCTTTCTCTGAAGGTCAAGTGTTTGGATTTTTATCAGTACTTATTTATGGATTGTTAATTCCAATTTTTAAAACATATATTCATTTCAAATTCCACATGGTTAGAAGTTAGAAAGAAGAAGAGGGGTGGTCACTTTCTTGGGACTGTATTGTAGACTGTTGTAGACCCAACAGATACCAGAGGAGCAGATGAGTAGAGAGATTGCAGATAACGATAGGAATAATAGAGGAGTGCAGGCTGGAGATTTTTAATATTCCCTGTATTGACTGGGCCACCTAGAGTATAAAAAGAACTGGACGGAGTGCAATTTTTCAAATGTGTCCAAGGAAGGTTCTTAAATCAATATGCAGAGGGCTCTACTCTACTCAGGCGGGTGCAACACTGGACCTGCCCTCAGAAAACAAAGTCGGGCAAGTGACTGAAGTGTCATTCAGAGAGCACTTTGGGTCCAGTGCCCACAACTGTCTTCGTTTTAACATAGTTATGGAAAAAGATCAGCAGGTCCAAAGATTGAAGACGAAAACTGGAACACGGCCAGGATTGGGGCCATTCTGCAGGATCTGGCCAGCGTCAATGCTGTGAATTTAAAATTGCACAACGCCCAGTTATAATCCAACTCGCTTTGGAAGCGCTGGTGATCACTGTAACAGATGAAAGGCTTAAACTAAATTTGTTTGATATTATATTCCATGACACTGCCATCCTGTTGCTATAAATTCTGTACCTTAGGATTGTGCTCCACAACCACCTGATGAAGAAGCAGTGCTTTGAAAGCTAATGCTTTCAAATAAACCGGTTGGACTGGAACTGAGTGTCGGGTGATTTTTAACTTTATACATCCCCAGTCCAACACTGGCACCTCCACATTATGATTCTAATGAATCGGGTGAGTCTGTTTGAAGGAAAAGGAACAACTGACAAATGGGAGGCTTTTCAAAGTGTGATCTGAAGACTCCAGGGCCAGTATGCCCCATTAGGGTAAAGGGAAAAGCTGGCAGGGTTAGGGATCCTTGGCTGATGAGGGATAATAAGGCTCTGGTCTTGAAATGAAGACTGCATGCATTGGGTTTAAGATTTCCGTATCTACATATTCTTAAAGACACGATAAATCTGTGGAGACCCTACAATCCTCTCAGTCCCTGTAATACTCCCAATTCCAATGCCTGTGACTCTTTAAATACAGTTCCTACAAGACCAACTATCTATGCCATAGCTTTTCATTGCCAGCACCCACCCTGTCAATGTAAGCTCCTCCAGTGTCTCCATCCATCTACTCATTTCCACAGTCTACTCCAGCTCTTACATGTGTAAACATCACCCTCCCCTACAACCCTTCCCACTCTGACCAAACTGGAGGAGGTTACTAATGCTCCCTAATCTGTGAAACTGTCTCCAACCAAAATTGCTGTCTTTATCACTTGGAGAATCTGTCTGATTCCATACTCTCTTTATCTAAATAACCTGCAGAACCTAAGCCTTCCTGTGTCTATAAACATCTTCAGTCACGACTACCCTCCATACGCCTATTTGTTTTTCCAATCTGTACAACCCACTTTATCTCTGTACTCAGCTCCATTCACCTGAAACATTCCTGTCTGTGTAAAACACCCCATCCTACCAACATCCTTATCCCTGTAAACTGCTCCATTCCTCCCAACCTCCCCATCTCCATGAACTCCTGTAGGCCCTGTAGCTCTCCACATTTCTGTAACCTCCTGTGGCTCTATGCTCCTCCCTCTCTGTGAAAGCTCCTCCAGCCCCCACATCCCTCCCAGTCTGGTCATCTGCTCCAGATCAGGCCATTGCTGTCTCTGTTACCTCATACAACCTTAGCAACGCCTCCTATTTGTGTCACTTCATTCAGATCGCATCCTCTCCCGCTTACCGAAACCTCTTGCTGCCATTTTTTCCCTTGCTATTTAGAACATGGAATGGCACATTCCAGTACAAGCCCTTTCGCCCTCAATATTGTGCCGACCTTTTATTATACTCTGAAGACTAAACTAACCGACATACCTTACATTTTACGATCATTGATGTGCCTATCGAAGAGTTGCTTAGATGTCTGCAATGTGTCTGAATCTAATACCATGGCTGGCAGTCCATTCCACGCACCCACCGCACTCTGTGTAAATAACGTACCAGTCCCGTCCATGCCAACAGGATATCCCAACCCAATCTAGTCCTACCTGCCAGCACCTGGCCCATATCCCTCTGATATCTAAGCTAAACCTTCCACCAATTACCTTAAACTTATGTCCCCTTGTGATAGCCATTTCGCCATGGGAAGTAGTCTCTGGTTATCCACTCTATCTATGCCTCTCATTCCCTTGTACACCCCTATCATGTCACCATTCTTCCTCCTTCGCTGTGATCAGAAAAGCCCTAGCTTCCACAACCTACCTTCTATGGACATGCCCTCCAGTCCAGGCAGCATCCTGCTAAATCTCCTCTACACTGTCTTTAAAGCTTCCACATCCTTCCTATAATGAAGCGAACAGAACTGTTCACAATATTCGAAGTGTGGTCTAACTGGGGTTCTGTAGAGCTGCAGCAAAACCTCGCATCTCTTAAATTCAATGCCCCTGCTAATGAAAGCCAACACACCATCCGCCTTCTTAACAGCCTGTCAACTTGGGTGGTAACCTGAGGGACACAGTATTCCTTTGTTCCTGCACGCTGCTAAGAATGCTGCCTTTAACCACGTAAAGGTTTTCTGCAGAATTCTCCAATCTAAAACTACCCCATCTTTGTAAGTTCCTCCAGTCCCTGCAACACTCATAAACTGTGAAACCTCCTCAAGTCCATATATTCCTAATGTCTGCAAAACCCTCCCGTCCTTATGTCCCTCCATATCTCTGTAACCCCCACCATCCTCTAGTGCCCTTCTGGGGAACATTGCAGAGGAAGGAGGAGTTGGAGAGTCTGGGCCATGTTACGAGGTATGAAGGGCTACAGAATCTGGTGGATGGTACAAATGTCGGAAGGGACGTGGGACTTGCAGAAGGTTAGAGGTTCCGGGATTCATTGAACCTGCAGGATGGAACAGGGGATGGCTTGTGGAACCTGGAGGATATTATGATTTGAACCACAGGTAAGTTTTGATTGGACCATTCAGCCGATCTTACAGTCATAGAGATGTACAGCATGGAAACAGACCCTTCATTCCAACCCAACCATACCGACAGGATATTCCAACCCAATCTAGTCCCACCTGCCAGTACCTGACCTATTTCCCTCCAAACCCTTTCTATTCATACATCCGTCCAAATGCGACTTAAATGTTGCAATTGTACCATCTGTAAGATTGGCTGAAACATTACCTGTGGTTCAAATCATAACATCCTCCAGGTTCCACAACCCATTCATGGTCCCATCCTGCAGATCAGATATCCCAACCCAATGTAGTCCCACCTGCTAGCACCCAGCCCAACTCCTTCTAAACCCTTCCTATTCATATACCCACCCAGATGCCTTGTAACTGTTGCAGTTGTACTCCCCTCCACCACTTCCTCTGGCACCTCATTCCATATATGTACTATCCTCTGCGTGAAAAAGTTGCCCCTTTTTACCTTTTATATCTTTCTACTCTCACCCTAAACCTCGCCCTATAATTCTGGACTCGCAGACTCCAGGAGAAAGAATTTGTCTATTTACCCTATTCATGCCCCTCTTGATTTTATAAACCTCTATAAGGTCACACTCAGACTCCGACTCTCAAGGAAAAACAACTATCACCGGTTCAAACTCTCCCTATAGCTCATCCCTGGCAACGTTGTTGTAAATTCTTTCTGATCCCTTTCAAGTTTCACAAAATCCTTCCGATCGGAAGTAGAACAGAGTTGCAGACAGCATTCCAAAAATGGCCTAACCACTGTCTTGTACAGCCGCAACATGACCTCCCAACTCATGTACTCAATACTCTGACCAATAAAGGAATGCATACCAAGCGCCTTCTTCACTATCCTAACTACCTGTGACTCTACTTTCAAGGAACTCTGTATTTCATTTGAAAAATTGCATCGACAGGTAGAGTGGTCCGAGGTCTTCTGGGTACTGCTAGTTTAGTCTAAGCTGGTAGGCGGAGCCAGTGAAATATTTGCAGCGCTGTCTGATGAATGGTCGAGAGATAATGCATATGTCCAGCAGGCTATTTTAAGTGCTTATGGATTGCTTATGAAACGGAAGAAGATTAAGGGGAGACTTAATAGAGACGTACAAAATAATACATGGTTTGGAAAAGGTGGATGCTAGGAAATTGTTTCAGTTAAACGAGGAGACTAGGACCCGTGGACACAGCCTTAGAATTAGAGGGGGTCATTTCAGAACAGAAATGCGGAGTCATTTCTTCAGCCAGAGAGTGGTGGGCCTGTGGAATTCATTGCCACGGAGTGCAGTGGAAGCCGGGACGCTAAATGTCTTCAAGGCCGAGATTGATAGATTCTTGTTGTCTCGAGGAATTAAGGGCTACGGGGAGAACGCTGGTATAATTCTGGGAGAAGGGAGATGGAATGACAGCATTAACTGAAGGGAGCTGAAATGCGCATCAGCCATGATTGAATGGCGGAGTGGACTTGATGGGCCGAATGGCCTTACTTCCACTCCTATGTCTTATGGTCTTATGGAAGCCACTACAATTCCCTTTACTGTACCATCGCTATCTGTCAAAGCTCCTTCAGGTCAATATCCTCCAAATTGTTGAAACCTGCTGTCACCATTGCAACTCCCATTATTTCCTAACATTGTTGAGTCTCTAACAGCTTCCCTATCAGGTTAATCTCCTCCACTGCATGCAACACTCCTAACCTGTGTAATCTCTTCAATTTCTTCAGTTCCTATATACCTATGTATAGGCGTGACTGCTTTGTGGTCATTGTATCCTCATTTATATCTGCAAAAGGCTCTGCTCACTGTAGCACATCCTATACTCATAAGTGAATCTGGTCTCTAACAAGACTCTCTATCACTCTCTCCTCCAATCTCTACAAGCTTCCCTATCCCTGTCGTATCTTGCAGGATGCACACCACTACACTCTCTCTGACATACCTTCCAGTGCATAAATTTATCTCTCCTTCTAACTGTATCCAGTCTACAACTTCATCCCTGTCCGTGCAACATCCTCCAGTCCATATACTCCTCTCTATTGCTGCAGCATACTCCAGTCTATATCATCTTCCTTGTGCTTGCAACATTCTCCAATCCATACTATCCACCCTTTCCCTGTAATATTCTCCAGTCCATACCATCCTCCCTATCACTGTGATATTCTCCAGATCCCACAACTGTTGTTAAATGTACGACATCCTGGAATCCTGTGAATGTTTCTACGCCCTGATCAACATAGTACATGTAACGATCCACAACCCTATACACATCCCTATCTCTGGAATCTAATCAAAGACGCTTTATCTCTCTAACTTCCTCCAAACAATAAAATGCTTTTTCCTGCGAACATTCTGTAGCAACTGTAACTATGTTTAACCCTGCAACATTGTCGCGCCCCCAAACATCTCTCCCACCTCTAACCATCCCTCAAAGGCCCTCTCTCGGTGACACGCGGCATGCATTTGGAACAAGGGAGATGGAATGACAGCATTAACTGAAGGGAACAGATATGATCGAACTGTTATTGTGGAGGTGTGGCTGCAGAATTATCATGACAGCAATGTGATTATTGAGGGGTTGTAGGGATTTAGGCAGGATCAGCAACAAACCAAACAAGGTCCTGTTTTGTTGTGAAGAAAGGACGCAGTCAGCGCATTAGTGAGACAGCCAATTTAATCTGGGAATCAAAATATAGAGTCATTTTGAATGGACAGCTTCCAAATAGCAAGGGGGATCTGGAAGATCAAATCACAATCCATGCTCGTTGGTAAGTTGGATACAATATTTTCTTGGTGATAGTAGACAGAGGCATGTGGAGTGGTCACTTTCTGATTGGACGTCTGTGGGCAATGGTGTTTCACAAGGATCAGTGCCGCGATGTCTGTGTGTAATTTATATCTGTGATTCAGATGAAAAGGTCAGCAGTTTGAGTGGTAATTTTGCAGACAACATTTGGAAAGGCATGTAATAATTAAGGATAGTTCGGGGAATTGTGGATAGTGACGAAGAGTGTTAAAGGTTGCAGCCGTATGTAGATCAGCTGGAACGTTGGGCAGAGATGTGGCAAATTGAATTTCATCTGGACAGGTGTGAAGTGATGCATTTATGAAGTCAAATGGAAGAGAGAAGTACACTAATTGACTAGTTGGAAACATTGATAAACAGAGAGACGTTGGAAGCAAATCCATAGCTCCCTAAAAATAACAACACAACAGGATGGTGTGGTAGAGGGGGAGTATGGTATGCTTACCTTTATTGGGCACAGTATTGAGTACAGACATTTGCATGTCATGTTGTGACTGAATGAAACTTCATTCGGCCATGTTTGGAAGGTTGCGTGTCATTCTCATCACCACGCTACAGGAAGGATGTGGAGGTTTTGGGGAGGTTGCAACAGAGGGTTGGCAGAATGTTGCCTGGATAAGAATGTGTTGACTATAAGGAGGTTGGACGCAGTTGGATTGTTTTGCGAGAGTATCGGAGACTGAGGGGTGACCTGGTACAGTTATATAGTGTTAGGAGATGCGTGAATAGTGCGGATAGTTGGAATCCTCCTTCCAATGTAGAAATATCATATACTAGGGCGCTTCGGTTTAAGGTGAGAGTGAGAAGTTTTAAGTGAGATGAATGAGGCCAGTTGTCTTTAACGAGTGGGTGGAAGCTGCTCAGGAGGTGGGAGAGGTGGCAACGAGAGCAAACATTTGAAGGGCATTTAGACAGAAACATGAACAGGCAGATAATAGAGGGATATCGCCCATGTGCAGGCAGATGGGATTCGTTTAGAATAGCATCATGGTCAGCACAGCCATGGTGGGCCGAAGGGCCTATTACTCTGCTGTACCGTTCAATTTTCTAACTTAACGACATCTAACCTGTCAAAGCCCCTCCGAATCCTGTACGTTTCATTCAATTTCTCTCCCATTCTTCAAAATCCCAATAGGTTCTAGGGCAATCTACTCCACCTCTTCTCATTGGAAAATCCCGCCATCTCCAGGATCAGCCGAGGGAACCTTCCCTGGCCTGCCTCCAACACAAGAATGTCTTTCCTTAGGGCACGCATACTGTTCGTTATAATCTAGGTGTGGTCGTTTTACCAAGACCTCCCTATTTTTAGACTCCATTCCCTTTGCCTTCTCGATTACCTGCTGATCCTGTAAGCTACCTGTTTCAGATTGATTCACAAGGATTGCCAAAACCCTTTGTGCAGTCAGTCTGAAACCAAACGGTGTTAGCCTGACCATAAGTCGGGAATGTGCTGGAATGTGCTATAAAGAATATGACAATAAATGATAACAAGATACTTAGAAACAATGGGAGATGTATGATTTTATATTAGGGGAATATTTTTAAATCTGTTGGATTCTATATTTTGGTCTAACCTTAAATGGCAGAATAATTAAGGGTGGGGGAGGCTAGTTGCGGTAGAGGGATATTTGAAATTTCAGAAGCATTTTGACAAGTTTCAACCAGGGATAAAAATTAGCTCCGGAGAGAATAGGGCCCCTGAAAGGTCAATAAGGCTGTCTATGTGTATTCACTGCTGATGGGTCAGATACTGAACAAATATTTTGTGTTCGGATTTACTATGGAGAAAGACATGGAAGCTCGGGAACTTAGGAAAATACATAGTGATGTCTTGAAAAGAGTTCACATTGGAGAACAGGGGGTGCTGGATATCTTAAAATGCAATAAGTTAGATAAAACCTTGGGACATGATCAGATGTATCCCAGCGCCTTTTAAGTAGCGAGGGAGAAAATTGCAGGGGCCCTCCCAGAGATATTTGCATCATCGACAGCCACTACAGACCAGTGAGACTGATGCAGGGGTGGTAAGTTGTTGGAGGAGATTCTGAGAGAAACGATCATCATGCCTTTGGAAAGGTAAGGACAGATTAACGATCGTCAGCATGACTTTGTGCATGGGAAATCATGCCTCAAACCTGACTGTGGAGGTAGACAAGTGACAGATCAAAGCAGAGCAGGACATGATGTCTCCATGGACCTTAGCAAGACCTTTGACAAGGTTCTGCATGGCAGACTGGTTAGTAAGTTTAGATCAACATAATCAGGGAGCGCTCACTAACTAGATACAAAACAGATTGACGGTAGGAGACAGGGCGTGTTCATAGAGGGTTGCCACTCAAACTGCAGGCCTGTGACCAACGGTGTGCCATGGGGTTCGGTGCTGGGTCACTGTTGTGCATCATTTATATAAACAGTTAGGATGATAATACAGGAGCCATGGTTAGCAAGGTTGTGAGTGAGACTGAAATTGGTGATAATGTGGACAGTGAAGAGGGTTATCGAAGAGTACAATGGGATCAACAGTACTGCTGGACCAGTGAGGTGAGGAATAACAGGTGGAGAAATGCTAGATGTTATAGTGTGGTAAAGCAGACCAGGCTGGACTTGTACAATTAATGTTCGGGCCCTGGGTAGTGTTGTCAATCAGTGACCCAGGGACGTAGGTACACAGTTTTTTTGAAAGTAGCGTCATGGGCAGACAGGCTGGTGAAGCAGGCGTTTTGGATGTTTCCCCTTCATTGGGCAGAGCATTGAGAGTAGGAGTTGGGATGTCTTGGTGTATCTATACAGGACATTAGTGAGGCCACCGTATAAACATTGTTGATTATCTGGAAAAAAATCAACTTATTCACGTATGTCCATTAGAGAGGAACATCTGACATTCTTACCTGGTCTGGCTCACATGTGACTCCAGTCCCACAGCAATATGGCTGACTCTGAGCTGCCTCTGGGCAATGAGCAGTGGGACAATGTATGTTGGTCCATCTGGTGACATCCTCAGGCCATGAATGAATCAATGAAAATACAGATGTCTATCCCTACCTCTGCAAACAGCTCTAGCTGCAGCAATTCGTACTTTTTTTGTAACATTGTTCAGGCGTTTGCCCCTCTCTGTGACACCCTCACCACCTCCAGCACCTTCACCTCTCCCTGTTCATCTGATTAAACGCTGAGCATGTTTCCTCTTCCTACTGCACTCCTCCTGCTCGGAGACTCCCTAGCGATCTCTTTAACACTGTGTCCACATTTCTAAACGTTGGCTTCTTCAGAATTGATAGTTTTTTTTTCATCTCTTAATCAACTCTGATAAGTCCTGTACCAAGATCGTCCAAAGTGGGGGAGGAGTATTGGGAAGGTGTCGAGTACCTCGAGACTTTCTGTGGGGAAAATGGGAATCCAAGAGTAAACAGCACAATGGGTGCATGACCACACCAACGCCCCACACACCCCCTTCCCATGGCCACCTTCTGCCTCAAGTGTAACAGAGTCTGTGGAAGGCCACATCGGTCTGTACAGCCAGCTCCAGACCCCGCCCCCGAGAGTGGGAGAGAGTCAGCCTTGTCTGTGACACACCGCCGAAAAGATGATGAGAGAGGAAGGTTGAATCCCCTCACAATTATCCCAGTGCCTTTGTTACAAATTCAAACAATTCCCTGTTAATGCAGTGCTATCACTCAGTATCTCTCCATGTGGTATCGATCGCTGTGTCAGTCTATTTGCTGCCACTGTCAGCATTTCTCCCTCTTACATCCTGAGTAAACAGAATTGTCCACTCCAGAGAGACGCAGCAGCACGGGCGCGGGATGGAGACTGGGATTTTCGAGATCTCTGCTGGACTCTGTGGCAATCTGCATGAATTATCCTCATTGCATCAGTCTAATTTCCCATTCTGTCTATCTCTGTCTCATGCAGGTAATCAGGATGTTCCTAACTCTTATCTCATCCATCACCTCATTGTAGCTGGTTAGTCAGCCAGAGAGGGATGGAGAGGGAGATCTGGAGCCTTCAGTAAATCCTGCAGGCCATAAGATCACTCACAGTAAACAGTACAGGGTGGAGGTAGTAGACGCCTATTTTCAGATCCGGAAGACAGGGCATAGACACAGAGCTGGGCAAGGAACAGCAACATTCTATACTTCATTTCCACCATCTTGTGAGGGTCCTGCCTTCACCTCTGCTATACTGGTCCTCGATACGACAGCACAGGGAATCGCAGGCATCAATCCTGGCCCATGCTGTGTTCGTGATCTCTGTAATATCCTCCAGTCCCGATAATCCTACCTCTGTCTGGAATCTCCTCTAGTCCACACATTCTCTCTCTCTCTGTCAGGTTCTCCAATCCCTAACACCCTAATTTCTAAACTTCTGCAGTAGATACTAAATTCCTTCGTCCCTGTAAACCCTGAGAGTCCTGTCTATCCCTGTAAGATCCTCCCACCAATGCCACCCTCCATGTCAATGTATTTGTCTTTAACCTCTCCATCGGTCCCTATCTATGTAATCTTCTCCAGCTCCTACCACCCTTCCTTGGCTGTGAAAAATTTGTAATCTCCTTATCCTTCTCCAATTCTTTGATCTTTATCTTGTTAAATTTCACCCTCATTCCCGACACCATACTCCTCGCGACCATAGGAACCTCTTTCAGTTTGTGCAACCCTCCCCATTTGTGTAACTGTCTCCATCCCAGCAACCTGGCATTCTCAATTGCCTTCCGATCTCTGTAACCTTCAGAACCGAGAAGCCTTCTTATAACTGTAAACGTCTTCAGTCACTACAATCTTCCATATGTCTGTTAGTATTCGCAATACACTTCTCCCGGAAACACTCCCCGTCTGTGCCTCTCAGTCTGCCTGCCTCTCCCTACATCCATCCCTATCACTATCTCCAGAATCTAATCCAGCTCCCTCTATCTCTGTTAACTCCTCCAATCCCCAAACCCCTTTGTCCCTCTGACATTCTTGACCAGATGTAACTTTGTTTAACTCTAACATCCTCGAGTCCCTGTACGCCTCCCTATCTCTGTAACCTCTACGCATCTATTCAACCCCCAACTACTGAGGAATGAGTCCCTGTATTCGTCATAAGGCAGATGGAATGACAGTGAGCAGATATGATGGAACTGTCATTTCGGAGATTTAGCTGCAGAATGACCATCGCTGGGAGGTGAATACTGAAGGTTTGTTGGGATAGAGTCATAGAGTCAATGAGATGTACAGCATGGAAACCGACCATTTGGTTCAACCCATCCATGCTGAGCAGATATCCCTACTCAATCTCGTCCCAAAAGACAGACTAGGCAAAAAGCCAACAAGTTGTGAAGGAAGGATGAGGTTAAGGCATTAATGAGACAGTCATGTGGATCTGAATATGAAAAGTGGACCTGAGAATAAGCAAGCAGCAGCAACCGTTAGCAGGAATTCTTTTGTAGGCACCAACCAGTGCTGGAAATGTCAATATGGTTACAGTCAGGACACTGAATGTACTTATGGCAAGGGCTGTACAGTAACTGTGTGTGACAGTGGTCTCCATGCCGACTGATACAGCACTATCAGTGCTGTAACAGATAGAATCCTGGATTGTATGTGAGATGGTTTTCTATAACATCATATCATATTTGTAGATCAAATGCTATGTACTAATAAATATCTAATAATCCCATTATAAAGGAGTTTTGTAAGCAGAGACCCATTATATTATGCAGGATATCTTGAGTTTGTGCTCAGACAATGAGATGTAGGAGGGGAATGAGGCCATTTGACCCATTGAGTATGCTCTGTCCTTCAATCAGATCATGGTTGATCTGATACTGTTCAACTCTACTTTCCTGCCTTTTCCATAAAATCCTTGTTTCGCTGATTCATTAACATCTGCAGGAGGTTACAGAACAGTTGGAGAGATAGACAGAAATGGCAAATTGAGTTTAACCTGGACAAGTGTGAGATGATGTCAAATTCAACAAGAACGTTAGCATACTGAGGGATATTGATATACAGAAGAATCTTGGTGCAAGTCAGTAACTCCCAGAAAATGGCAACAGAAGTGTTTCAGATGGGAAAGAAAGCAAATGGAGTACTAGCCTTCATCAGTCACAATGTTGGGTATAGTGGTTTGCATCTGATGCTGTGATTCTATAAAACGTTTGTTTGGCCACATTTGTAGCACTGTGTGCAGTTCTCATCTCCACACAATAGGGAGGCTTTGGAGAGGGTGCAAAACAGGTTTATCAGCACGTTGCCTGTGTTAGGGTTTTTAAGGGTGTGTTAGGTGTAAGAGGAAATTAAACAAAGTTGGATTGTTTTGTGAGAGTATCAGAGGCTGACAGGTGACCAGGTACAGGAATATAACATTTGGAACAGGGATAAATAATGTTGATAGTCAGAATCTCTTTTCCAATGTGTAAGTTTCAAATACTGGAGCGCATAGGTTTAAGGTGAGAAAGAGGAAGTTTAAATGAGATGTGTGAGACAAGTATTTTTTTACGTAGAGTGGATGTTACCGAGGGAGGTCGTAGAAGCAGAAATGTGAGTAAAGTTTTGAAGTGGGATTTAGACAGAAACATGAACAGGCAGGGAATAGAGGGATATGGACCATGTGCAGGCAGATGGTATGAGTTAGAATAGCATCATGGACAGCTCAGACGTGGTGGGCCGAAGGGCTTGCTGCTGTGCTCTACTGTTCTATTTACTAACTTCCCAGCATCTGCCCGATCAGACCCCCTCAGAATCTTGGATGTTTCATTCCATTTCTCTCTCATTATCTAAACTTCAATGGGTTCAACCTCAACCTACTCCACCTCTTCTCATTAGAAAATCCCTCCATTCCCCGGGATCAGCCCGGTGAACCTTCTCTGGACTGCCTCCAATGTGACAATATCTTTCCTTCAGGCACTCTCACTGTTCATAATATTCGAGGTGTGGTCTGACTTGTACCTTGTATCGTTTTAGCTAGACCTGCCTATTTTTAGACTCCATTCCCTCTATAGTAAATGTCAGCATTTGATTTGCCTTCTCTATTACCTGCTGATCCTGTAAGCTACCGTTTTCAGATTGATAAACAAGATCTCCCTCAACCCTTTCTGCTGTCAGTCTGAAACCAAATATTGTTAGCCTGACAGTAAGTCGAGAGCATACTGAAATTGTTAGAAAGGATATGTCAATATATAATAACTGGCCACTTAGAAACACATTTGATAAAAGAGAATTTGTTTTTGAGCCTGCTGGATTTAATTTGTTGGTGTGAATATAAATGGCAAAATTGTAAGTTTGCAGGAGGGGTGTAGTGGTATAGGGGATATGGTGTATTTGAATTATCAGAAGCCTTTGCGCAAGTTTCAATAAGGGATAAAGAGTAACTTGGTAGCGAATAGGGCCTCTTAAAGATCAATAAGGTCACCCATGTGTGGTACCAGAGGAGATGGTTGAGATATTAGACAAAATAATCTTGTCAGTATTTACTGTGGCGAAAGACATGGAAGCTCGGGAACTTGAGGAAATAAATAGTGATGTCTTGGAAAGAATCCACACCAGAGAAGAGCAAGTGCTGGAATCTTAAAACAAATAAAGGTAGATCAATCCTCAGTAGCTCGTTGGGTCGATCCTAGAATATTGTGGGAAGCTAGGGAAGAGCTTGCAGTGTCCCTAGCAGAGATATTTATATTATCAACAGACACAGTGAGGTGTTGGAAGACTGGAGGGCGGCTGATACTGTTCCATCGCTTAAGGACTGCAGGGGAAAGCCAGGAAATTACAGCCCCGTGAGCCTAGTGATGGGGAAGTTGTTGGAGGAGATTTTGAGATAAAGGAGCTCCTTACAATTACAAAGGCAAGGGCTGATTCGAGATGGTCCGCATGACTTTGTGAGTGGAAAAGCATGTTTTACAAACCGGATTGACTCTTTGAGGAGGTGGCCAAAGGTAGATGAAGGCAGAGCAGTCAACGTTGTCCACATGGACTTTGGCATCTAGTCAAGAGTAAGAAGGAAGCTTACTTAAGGTTGAGGAAACAAGGATCAGACAGGTTTCTAGAGGGGAACATGGAGCAGCACGGTGTCTCAATGGTTAGCACTGCTACCTCATAGCACCACGGACTCCATTTTAATTCCAGCCTCAGGCGACTGTCTGTGTGGAGTTTGCACATTCTCCCCGTGTCTGCGTGGGTTTCCTCCAGGTGCACCGGTTTCCCCCCACAGCCCAAGGATGTGTATGTTCGGTGACTCAGCCATGCTAAATTACCCATAGTGTTCAGTGATGGGTAGGTTTGGCGCATTAGTCAGAGCAAATGGAGAGTAATAGGGTGGGGGAATGGGGCTGAGTTGGATACTGTTTGGAGGATTGATATGGAGCTGTTGGGCTAAATGGCCCGTTTCCACACAGTAGAGATTCTCTGAAGGTACCAGGAAGGAACCGAGGAATGGACGTAGGTCAACTAGAAGCGGCATGAAAAAGCATTGTTGGGAAGGATTAAGGAAAATCATAAGGCATTCTCCACTTATGGGAGGAACAAGAGCATGGCCAGAGTGAGGATAGGGCCGGTCAGGGATAGTGGAAGGAACTTGTGCCTGGAGTCACAGGAGGGAGGGGAGGTCCTTAATGAATACTATGTCTCAGTATTCACTGCTGAGAGGGACCTTGTCATTTGTTACGACAGCGTGAAACAGGCTGATGTACATGAACAGGTGAATGTTACGAAGGAGGATGTGCTGAGAATTTTGAAAAAGATAAGGATAGATAAGTCGCTGAACCAGACTGGATGCGTCCAAAGTTACTACATGAAGTGAGGGTGTGAATTGCTGCGCACCTGGATGATGACCTTTGCACCCTCACTGTCCACTGGAGTCAGACCAGATGATTGGAGGCAGGAAAATATTATTCCCTTGTTCAGGAAAGGGAATAGGGATAATCCTGGGAATTGCACACCTGTCAGTCTTCTGTCTGTGGTTTACAGACTATTGGAGAGGACTGTGGGAAACAGGAGTTATTATTCTTTGGGAAACCATAGCTTAATTAGAGGTAGTTAGCATCGTTTTGTAAGGTGCAGGACATGCCTCACAAATCTTATTGAATCTTTTGAGAATGTGACAAAACACCTTTATGGCTCATTCAGAAAGTACGGAAGCCTGGGATACAGGGAAACCTGTCTGCCTGGATACAGAATTACTGGCTCCAGAAGACAGAGGATGATGATAGATAGAAAGAATTCATCCTGGAGCTCAGTGACCAGTGGTTTTCTGCAGGGAGTGGTTACAGGACCTCTGCTCTTTGTAATTTTATGAATAACTTGATTGAGGTGTACAAGATGATTAGGGGGTTAGATAGGGTTGACAGTGTGAACCTTTTCCCGCGTATGGAGTCGGGTATTACAAGGGGGCATAGCTTTAAATTAAGGGGGGGTAGATATAGGACTGAAGTTAGGGGTAGGTTCTTCACTCAGCGAGTCGTAAGTTCATGGAATGCCCTGCCAGTAGCAGTGGTGGACTCTCCCTTTTTATGGGCATTTAAGCGGGCATTGGATAGGTATATGGAGGATAGTGGGTTAGTATAGGTTAGGTGGGCTTGGATCGGCGCAACATCGAGGGCCAAAGGGCCTGTACTGCGCTGTATTCTTCTATTTCTATTTCTATTTCTATTTCTATTCTATTTCTAACTTGGATGTGTGAGTGGAAGAGTTGGTTAGTAAGCTTGCCAATGACACGAAGGCTGGTGGAGTGGTGGATAGTGTGGATGTCTGTTGTAGGTTGAAACGGGACATTGACAGGATGCAGAGCTGGGCTGAGAAATGGCAGATGGAGTTCAATCTGGAAAAGTGTGAAGTCATTCATGTTGAAGATTGAATTTGAATGCAGAATACAGGGTTAAAGGCAGGATCTTTGGCAGTGTGGAGGAACAGAGGGATCCTGGGTTCCAAGTCCCTAGATCCCTCAAAGTAGCCACCCAAGCTGATACACTTGTTAAGAAGGAATATATTGTGTGGGATTGCATTAGTTTGGGGATTGAGTTTTAAAGCTGTGAGGTTATGCTGCAGCTGTACAGAGCCCTGGTTAGATCCCACTTGGAATATTGTGTTCAGTTCTGGTCCCTTCATTACAGGAAGAATGTGGAAGCTTTAGAGAGGGTAAGGAGGAGATTTACCAGGATGCTGCCTGTACTGGAGAGCCTGTCTTATGAAGAAAGGTTGAGAGAGCTTTTCTCAGTTGAGTGAAGTAGAGTGAGGGGTGACTTGGCATAAGTGAACAAGGTGACGAAAGTCATGGAGTGAATAGAGAGAGATTTTCTACCCTGACATAAATGGCTATTACAAGGGGGTATAATTTTCTGGTGATTAGCGGATGGTTAAGGGGAGATTTCAGAGGTAGGTTTGTTACATACAGAGTGGTGGCTGAGTGGAATGCACTGCCAGCGGTGGCAGTAAAATTAAATGCATTAGGGACATTTAATATACTTCTGGATAGGCACATGGATGATAATAAAATGAAGGGTATGGAAGTTAGAGTCATAGAGATGTACAGCATGGAAATAGACCCTTCGGTCCAACCCGTCCACGCTGACCCGATATCCCAACTCAATCTAGTCCCACCTGCCAGCACCCATCCATATCCCTCCAAACCCTTCCTATTCATATAAACAACCAATTGCCTCTTAAATGTTGTAATTGTACCAGCCTCCAACACTTCCTCTGGCAGCTCATTCCATACACGTACCACCCTCTGTGTGAAAAAGTTGCCCCTTAGGTCTCTTTTATATCTTCCCCTCTCACCCTAAACCTATGCCCTCTAGTTCTGGACTCCCCAACCCCAGGGAAAATACTTTGTCTATTTACCCTATCCATGCCCCTCATAATTTTGTAAACCTCTATAAGGTCACCCCTCAGCCTCCGACGCTCCAAAGAAAACAGCCCCAGCCTGTTCAGCCTCTGCCTAGAGCTCAAATTCTCCAATCCTGGCAACATCCTTGTAAATCTTTTCTGAACCCTTTCAGGTTTCCCAACATCTTTCCGATAGTAAGGAGACCAAAATTGCACGCAGTATTCCAACCGTGGCCTAACTAATGTGCTGTACAGTCGCAACATGACCTCCCAACTCCTGTACTCAATACTCTGACTAATAAAGGAAAGCATACCAAACGCCTTCTTCACTATCCTATCTACCTGCGACTCCACTTTCAAGGAGCTATGAACCTGCACTCCAAGATGTTTTTGTTCAGCAACACTCCCTAGGACCTTCCCATTAAGTGTATAATTCCTGATAAGATTTGCTTTCCAAAATTGCAGCACCTCGCATTTATCTGAATTAACTCTACCTGGCACTTTTCTTTTTGATCTTACGGTCAGATAAAAGATTGGCAGATCACCACGGCCGAAGGGTCTTGTTCTGTACTGTGTTGTGTTCTACAAGTCGTATGGTAAACTGGGTAATAAGCTCAGATCAGTGTAAAAGGATATGGCATTCAGGAGGAGCTAGTCAACTGTACAGAAAATTGGGCTTGATGGTCGGAGACAGAGGGTGATGGGGGACATGCTGTTTTTCTGACTGGAGACATGTGACCAGCGGTGGAGTCGGTCCACTGTTGTTTGATATTTGGATAAATGGTTTGGATGGGCATATTGGTTTCCTGGTAAGTAAGTTTTTTGGGTGACACTGAAATTGGTGGTAAACTGGACAGTGATGAAGGTTATCTGTGATACAACAGGATGAACAGTACTGCTGGGATAGTGGGCTGAAGAATAGCAGATGGAGTTTAATTAGATAATGTGAAGTGTTCCATTTTGGTGAAACAAACCAGGGCTGGACTTGTACAGTTAATGATCGGGCCCTGGGTCGTGTTGTCAGTCAGTGACCCAGGTATGTAAGTACACAGTTCTTTGAAAGTGGTGTCACAGGTAGACAGGCTGGTGAAGCAGGTGTTTGGGATGGTTACCTTCATTGGTTTGAGCATTAAGAGTAGGAGTTGGGATGTCATCTTGTATCTGTATAAGACATTGGTTAGGCCATCATAAAAACATTGTTGATCAGTGGGAAGAACACATGTGGTTCACTGACCTTCTTTTGTGTAGAACATCTGATGTTCTAACATGGTCTGGCTAACATGTGACTCCAGACCCACTGCAGTATGGCTGACTCTGAGCTGTCCTCTGAGTAGTTAGCAAGACATCCACATCCCATGAATGAATATATAAAAATACATATGTCCCTCCCTACCTCTGCAAACACCTCCAGCTGCAGCAAATTAGACTGGCTTTGTAACACCGTTCAGGCCCTGACCACTCTCTGTAACACTCTCACCACCTCCAGCACCTTCACCTCTCCATGTTCCTTTTGTGACATGAAACCCTGACAATGATTCCCCTTCCCACAGCCCTACTTCTGCTTGCAGACTTTTTGCAATCCCTTTCAAACTTACTCCTAAAACACACTCTCACTTCAGGATTTTAAGTACTTTTTGGTAATCTTCTCAGCCTCATAATCTAATATGATACATTTTGTCCTGAGTGAGGGGCAGGTGGGAATTTCTTGCTGAGGTTTTGTCTGTTTCAATGGAATGTCCTTTTGTTGAGTGTTTTACACTGTTCCTTCAAATGTTTTCCACTGTGCATTTACAGGCACATATTTCAGTCGATTTCACATCTTTACCTTGGTCAGTTCTCATCTCAAATCATTTAATTGGCCGTTTTTGTTTCTAGTTGTAGCTGCCCTTTCTGTGATTCACTTTAAAACTTTATATTTCTTTAAACTGCACTTTATCACAATTTCCCAGAGGATCTCTCCAGGTGACATTACTCATTTGCTTAGTTTCATCACACAACTCTGAGATAGTTACGTCCCTAGCCAGTTGCACAATTTGTTTTTCAAAGCAACAATGAAAAAAATTCTCTGAACTCCTCTGCCAATATCACTGTTGTCAGTGTGACTGTCCCAGATTATGTGAATATTGAAGTTTCCCAAAATTATCACAATGCGTTTGTTAAAAAATTCCAATGAGTTCCTGTTTAATGCAGTAATGAGCAATGGAATGCTTTTCGATGGCGAAAACTGTTCTGCTGCTTGTGTCCTTGGCAAAATGTAGCCAGAATTTACATTCAGACTGACTTTACTTCATGATCTGATGCCAAGTGCTTTCTCTGTAATACCTTTGTTATCCATTATTGTTAGTGTTACCCATTTTGCCTGAGTTTCTGCAAGGTTGTGATCCATTGAATATTTATGTCCACCTTTTGTTCACCCTGTAACCACATCACACTGGTGTCTAAATCGTTTATCTCTGTGTCACAAATCAATCTTACTTATTGATGAGACATTACCCATTCCAAAAAAAAACATAATTTACTCTTTCCCACAATTTCCTGTCACAAACCGATTCCTTGATGCAGTTTTAGTTAAACTCTGTCCCATCCTGTTCATTTCTGCTTGTCTAGAGTCACATTCCCATGCTGCTCCCATACTTTACCTTTCCTCTGTGGATTTGGAAAGCTCCTTTTACCTGAATCTTGTCACTGCATCCTCTCTGTCAGTTTGAAGCCGTGTCCATAAACCTACTGACATGACTTGTCAGGACACTGGTCACAGTACAGTTCCAGTGGGACCATCCCAATGGATTATCTTTTTAAATCAGGTATGGGATGTGGGTGTCTCTGGCTGATCAGCCTTTCTTCCTCAGCCCTAGCTGCCCTTGAGTTGAGTAACGTGCTTGGCCATTTCAGAGGATAATTGAGAGGCAAACGCTTTGCTGTGGGAATGTTGTGCAGACCACTTGAGGATGGGCAGATGTCCTTCTTGAAAGGACAAGTGTTTGGGCTTTTTTTTGGTACATCAGCAATGGTTTCATACGTATTTATCGACTGTTAATTACCTTTTCTTTTAGTTATTGATTTCAAATTTCTGCATTTCTGATGGTGGGATTGAAACCTGCCTCCACAGAACATTCTCTGAGGTTTGGCATACATGCTCTCGCAATAATACTACAAGGCCAGCAATTCACCTGCTCACCGGTTGCTCATCTCTGAGCACTGATACATCATGAAGTGCATCATGAAGCTAAACTCGTTTTTCCTACATATTTGTTTGATCCTGAAATCTTCCTGAACTCTGGTGATATCACTCATTATCTCTCTATGTGGTTTCCCTCACTGTGTGGGTCTGATTGCTGCCTCTCACTCACTCAGTGTCTCTCACTCTTGCAGCTACTCCCATCCTGAGCCAACAGAATTCTCCACTCCAGAGGGTCACAGCAGCACATGCCAAGGATGGAGACTGGTATTTTCCAGATCTCTGTGGGATACAGTATCATTTTCCCTGTGTAACCTTCACTGCATATGTCTAATTTCCCAATCCATCTATCCCTCAGTCTCCTGTAGGTACTCAGGAAGTTCCTGACTCAGTAGCCTTTCCAGCTGCTGGGTGTTTCGTCCATCACCTCATTGTTTCTCTGGTTGACCAACCATTTTCAAAGTGCAGGGACATCTGGAGCCTTCAATAAATCCTGCAGTGAGGAAAGATCACTGACATGCACGGAGCAGAGAGCAATGAGAAGGCTCCAAACATTGGCTAAAAAGACATGACACAGATACAACGCTGGAGGGGGAGCACAGTACAGACACACTCCAGGCTCAATCACCGCCCCTAATCTAACTTACTTTGTACTGAGTCAGCATCGGGAGAGTCATAGTTATCGATCCAGGCCTGTGCTGTCTTAGTGAGCATCAGTATAACAAAGGGGAAAACAGGCTCCCCACGTGAGGGTGGGAATGCTGCCTGGGATCTTTCTGTTCTGCGTTCCCTCTCCAAAACTGTATCTATGTCATGTCTCCTTGACTAGTGTCTTCAAAAATGTGTAACTCCTACATCAGTTCCAGTCCCTGTAACCTCCTCCCTTCGCTTTCGTCCCTCCACATATTTGAAACGTGCTGCATTTCAGTCTACCATCCCTATCGCTGTAACTTGCTTCAGTATCTACAACATGCCTTATCTCGGTAGTCTCCTCCTCCAATAACTGGAGGCACAGTCATGCAGCACGGAAACAGAAGCTTCAGTCTGACTAGTCCGTGCTGACCAGGTTTACCAAACTGAACGAATCGGTTCAGCCTGTGTTTGGCCCATATCCGTTCAAACGTTCTCCTGTCCATGTACCTGTCCAAATGTCTTTTCCATGTTGTAATTGTTCTTGTTTCTCCATGTGGCCCTGGAAGTCTGTTCTGTCTCTGCACCATCCTCTGTGGATAATGTTGCCCCTCAGCTTACTCTTTAAATCCTTGCTCTCTCACCTCGTGTTTATTCCCTCTAGCTTTGGACTCATCTAACCTTGGCTATTCAACTTACTCAGGTCCCACGAGATTTTGTAAACCTTGAAAAGTTCACCCCATAGCCTCCTCTGCCCAAGGGAAATATTTTGGACGATGTTACAATTATCTCCAACTCATATATCAAACTGCTGGCCAATGAAGGCAAGTCTACCAAATGCTGCTTTCCCCACACAGTTCACCTGTGATGCCATTTCCAAGGAACAATGTAACTGTAGCCCTTGGTCTCTCTCTGTTTGACAACACTGCCCAGGGCCCTGCCATTTACTCTGTTAGTCATCCCTGGTTTGACTTAACAAAATCCAACATCTGAATTCAACTCTATCTTTCATTCCTTGGTCCACTGCCTCAGTTGGCCGAGATCCCCTTTGATAACTGTATTCATTGCCCACTACACCATTAAATCGATCATCCATAAAATTACAAACAATGACTCCTATATTCTCAACCAAATCGTTATGTAGATGATATACATCAGTGGATCCAGCCCCGAATGTTATGCCACGCTGCTGGTCACAGGCCACCACTCTGAACAACGACCCTCTGTCTCCTACTGTCAAGCCAATTTTGTATCCAGTTGGTGAGTTCTCCCTGATCCCATGTGATCTAATCTTATGAAGCAGTATATCATGCTTAACTCTGTCAAAGGCCCTGCTTACGTTGATGTAGACCATGTATGGTCACAACTTCAATGAAGGAGGAGAAAGTGAGGTCTGCAGATGCTGGAGAACAAAGTTGAAACTTTATTGCTGGAACAGCACAGCAGGTCAGGCAGCATCCAGGGAACAGGAGATTCGACGTTTCGGGCACAGGCCCTTCTTCAGGAATGAGCAGAGAGTGTTCAGCAGGAGAAGATAAAAGGTAGGGAGGAGGGACTTGGAGGAGGGGCGTTGGAAATGTGATAGGTGGAAAGAGGTCAAGGTGAGGGTGATAGGTCGGAGTAGGATGGAGGCGGAGAGGTCAAGAAGAAGACTGCAGGTCAGGAAGGCGGTGCCGGGCTGGAGGGATTCGGCTGAGACAAGGTGGGGGGAGGGGGGATGAAGAAACTGGTGAAGTTCAAGTTCATCCCCTGTGGTTGGAGGGTTCCCAGTCGGAAGATAAGACGCTCCTCCTCCGACCGTCGCGTTGTTGTGGTTTGGCGGTGGATGAGTCCAATGACCTGCATATCCTCGGTGGAGTGGGAGGGGGAGTTGAAATGCTGTGCTACAGGGTGGTTGGGTTGGTTCGTCCGGGTGGCCCAGAGGTGCTCTCTGAATCGCTCCGCAAGTAGGCGGCCTGTCTCCCCAATATAGAGGAGGCCACACCGGCTGCAGCGGATGCAGTAGATGATGTGGGTGGAGGTGCAGGTGAATCTGTGGCGGATATGGAAGTTTCCCTTGGGGCCTTGGAGAGAAGTGAGGGGGGAGGTGTGGGCGCAAGTGTTGCACCTCCTGCGGTTGCAAGGGAAGGTGCCGGGAGTGGAGGTTGGGTCGATGGGGGGTGTGGATCTGACAAGGGAGTCGCGGAGGGAGTGGTCTCTACGGAAAGCTGATAGGGGAGGGGAGGGAAATATATCCTTGGTGCTGGGGTCTGTTTGGAGGTGGCGGAAGTGACGGCGGATGATGCGCTGTACATGGAGATTGGTGGGGTGGTAGGTGAGGACCAGTGGGGTTCTGTCCTGGTGGCGGTTGGAGGGGCTCAAGGGCGGAGGAGCAGGAAGTGGAGAAGATGCGGTGGAGAAATTGCGGTCCTTGAAGAAGGAGGCCATCTGTGTTGTACGTATTTTGAACTGGTCCTCCTGGGAGCAGATGCGTCGGAGACGAAGGAATTGGGAGAATGGGATGGCGTTTTTACAGGGGGCAGGATGGGAGGAGGTGTAGTCCAGGTAGCTGTGGGAGTCGATTGGTTTGTAGTAGATGTCCGTGTTGATTCGGTCGCCTGAGATAGAAACAGAAAGGTCTAGGAAGGGGAGGGAGGAGTCCGAGACTGTCCATGTGAATTTGAGGTCGGGGTGGAAGGTGTTAGTGTAGTGGATGAACTGTTCAACCTCCTCGTGGGAGCACGAGGTAGCGCCGATACAGTCATCAATGTAGCGAAGGAAAAGATGGGGGGTGGGGCCAGTGTAGTTGCAGAAGATGGATTGTTCCACATACCCTACGAAGAGGCAGGCATAGCTGGAGCCCATGCGGGTGCCCATGGCTACTCCTTTTGTTTGGAGAAAGTGGGAGGATTGGAAAGAAAAGTTGTTCAGGGTGAGGACCAGTTCGGTCAGTCGAAGGAGGGTGTCAGTGGAAGGGTACTGGGTGGTACGGCGGGAAAGGAAGAAGCGGAGTGCTTTGAGTCCTTCGTGATGGGGGATGGAGGTGTACAGGGACTGGATGTCCATGGTGAAGATGAGGCGTTGGGGACCGGGGAAGCGGAAATCCTGGAGGAGGTGGAGGGCGTGGGTGGTGTCACGAACGTAAGTGGGGAGTTCTTGGACTAATGGGGACAGGACCGTGTCGAGGTATGCCGAGATGAGTTCGGTTGGGCAGGAGCAGGCTGGGACGATGGGCCGTCCGGGGCAGTCAGGTTTGTGGATTTTGGGCAGAAGGTAGAAACGGGCGGTGCGGGGTTGTGGGACTATGAGGTTGGAGGCGGTGGATGGGAGGTCCCCTGAGGTGATGAGGTTATGGATGGTCTGGGAGATGATGGTTTGGTGGTGGGGGGTGGGGTCATGGTCAAGGGGACGGTAGGAGGAGGTATCTGCGAGCTGGCGTTTGGCCTCAACGGTGTAAAGGTCAGTGCGCCAAACTACTACTGCGCCTCCCTTGTCAGCTGGTTTGATGGTGAGGTTGGGGTTGGAACGGAGGGAGTGGAGGGCTGCTCGTTCCGAGGGTGAGAGGTTGGAGTGGGTGGGAGGGGTGTGGGAGTTCAGGTAGCGGTTAATATCGCGGCGGCAGTTTGCTATGAAGAGGTCGAGGGCAGGTAGGAGGCCAGCACGGGGTGTCCAGGTGGACGGGGTGTGTTGGAGGTGGGAGAAGGGGTCGTCAGAGGGTGGGCGATCAATGAAAGCAATCAAGTTGGTGAGACCTGATTTTGTACGCACAAAGCCATGCTGACTATCTTTCATTAATCCTTGATTTTCCAGATGCATGTAACTCCTCTCTGGCAGAATCACTTTCACCACCGACATGTCGCTAATTGGTGTTTACTTCCATGGCTTTCCATCGCAGCCTTTCTTAAACAACACCATATACTTGTCATTGTTGAACAGCATGGAAACTGACCCTTCATGATTTCAAACAAATCTCATCCCAGCTGTCTGTTGAAGGACCATATCCCTCTAACCCTTCCCTATTCCCGTACTTAACCAAATGTATGTTAAATATTGTAATTGTACCCGCATCCACACCTTCCTCAGGAAGTTCTTTCCACACTCAAACCAACCTCTGTGTAACAATTTGCCCCCATGTCTTTTTGTTTTGAACATATCCCTCCTCTCAACTTAAACATGCGGCCCCTCCACTTGCGACTCCCCATCCTGGGGAAAAGGCAACTGCCATTAACTCTATCTATACCCCTCATCCTTTTCATAAACTTCCATCAGGTCATCTATCATCCTCCAGGCTCCAGTGAAAAAAGACTCTGGCTGGATAGGCTCTTTTCCAGAACTCAAGCCTTCCATACCCAGCAACATCCTGGTAAAACTCTTCTGAAACCTCTGGAGCTTAATAATATCCTCCCTATAACTGGGCGACCAGAACTGGATGGAGTATTGCAGAAGAGGCCTCACCAATATCTGTGCAATCTCAACTTGACGTTGAAAATCCTACACTAAATGGACTGAGCAATAGTCAAGCACACCAAGCACTGTCTTATCCATCCTGTGATGCAAACTTCAAGAATTATGTACCTGAACCCGGAGGTCCTTCTGCTCTACAAAACTAACCGAGGCCCGAACATTAATTGTATAAGCTCTACCCTTGTTTGTTTTACCAAATGCATTACCTCGCATTTATTGAGATTGAATTCCATCGACAGCTTTTCAGCTCATTCGCCCATATTATCAAGGTCCCTTTATAATCATAGCAAACGTGCCTCTGGCACGGAGCCTGTCCCCGGTAATCAGAAGGGAAGGGTGGAGAAGAGCAGAGCAATAGTAATTGGGGACTCGATAGTTCGGGGCACAGATAGGCGGTTTTGTGGGAACGAGAGAGACTCACGTTTGGTATGTTGCCTCCCAGGTGCAAGTGTACGTGATGTCTCTGATCGTGTTTTCTGGGTCCTTAAGGGGGAGGGGGAGCAGCCCGAAGTCGTGGTCCACATTGGCACCAATGACATAGGTAGGAGGAGCGCTGAGGATGTTAGGCAGGCTTTCAGGGAGCTAGGTTGGGAGCTCAGAGTTAGAACGAACAGAGTTGTTGTCTCTGGTTTGGTACCCGTGCCACGTGATAGAGAGTCGAGGAATAGGGAGAGAGAACAGTTAAATGCGTGGCTACAGGGATGGTGCAGGAGGGAGGGATTCCGGTATTTGGATAACTGGGGTTTTTTCTGGGGAAGGTGGGACCTCTATAAACAGGATGGTTTGCAACTGAACCTGAGGGGCACGAGTATCCTTGGTGGGAGGTTTGCTAGTGCTCTTGGGGGGGGGGTTTAAACTAACTCTGCAGGGGCGTGGGAAGCCAGACTGTAGCTTTAGGGTGCAGGACCTGGAGTGTAGGGAGGTTAGGAACATGGCATCAATTTCAAAGGAGGGTGCATGTAAACAGGAAAGTGCTTTGAAGTGTGTATACTTCAATGCAAGAAGTATACGAAATAAGGTAGGTGAACTTGCAGCGTGGGTTGGTACCTGGGACTTCGATGTTGTGGCTATTACGGAGACATGGGTAGAACAGGGACAGGTTTGGCTGTTGCAGGTTCCAGGGTTTAAATGTTTTAGTCGGGTCAGAGGTGGCGGTAAAAGAGGGGGAGGTGTGGCATTGCTTGTCAAAGATAGTATTACAGCTGTGGAAAGGACGATGGATGAAGACTCGCCATCTGAGGTAGTTTGGGCTGAGGTTAGGAATAGGAAAGGTGAGATCACCCTGTTAGGAGTTTTTTACAGGCCTCCTAACAGTCCTAGAAACGTAGAAGAAAGGATTGCGAGGATGATTCAAGAGAAGAGTGAAAGTAATAGGGTGGTTGTTATGGGGGACTTTAACTTTCCTGATATTGATTCGGAAAGCTATAGCTCAAGTTCGTTAGATGGGTCAGTGTTTGTCCAATGTGTGCAGGAGGGTTTCCTGACACAATATGTAGATAGGCCAACAAGAGGTGAGGCCATACTGGATTTGGTTCTGGGTAATGAACCAGGCCAGGTGTGAGAATTAGAGGTAGGTGAGCACTTTGGGGACAGTGACCACAATTCGGTGACTTTTACTCTAGTGATGGAGAGGGATAAGTGTGCACTACAGGGCAAGAGTTTTAGCTGGGGGCAGTGAAATTATGATGCTGTGAGGCATGACTTAGGATGTGTGGCCTGGAAAAGTAAGCTTCAAGGCAAGGGTGTAATTGATATGTGGAGCTTGTTCAAGGAGCAACTATTGAGTGTCCTTGATAAGTATGTACCCGTCAGGCAGGGAGGAAAGGGTCGTGTGAGGGAGCCGTGGTTTAATAAGGAATTGGAATCCCTTGTTAAATGGAAAAGGGCGGCCTATGTAAAGATGAGGCGTGTTCAATTGGGGCGATTGAGAGTTATAAGGTAGCCAGGAAGGACCTGAAGAGAGAGCTAAGAGCAGCAAGGCGGGGACATGAAAGGTCTTTAGTTGTTAGGATTAGGGAAAACCCTAAGGCTTTCTATAGGTATGTCAGTAATAAAAGAATGACTAGGGTAGGAATAGGTCCTGTCACGGATAGTAGTGGGAAGTTGCGTGTGGAGGCTGAAGAGATTGGGGAGACACTGAATGAATACTTTTCGTCAGTATTCAATCAGGAACAGGATATTGTTGTCAATGTGAGTGCTGAGTCACAATTAAGTAGAATGGATGACTTTGAGGTTTGTAGAGAAGAGGTGTTGGAAATTCTGGAAAGAGTGAAAATAGATAAGTCCCCTGGGCCTGATGGCATTTATCCTAGGATTCTCTGGGAAGCAAGGGAGGAGATTGCAGAGCCATTGGCCTTGATTTTTATGTCCTCGTTGTCTACAGGAGTAGTGCCAGAAGATTGGAGGCTAGCAAATGTGGTTCCCTTGTTCAAGAAGGGGAGTAGGGATAACCCTAGTAATTATAGGCCGGCGAGTCTCACTTCTGTGGTGGGCAAAATCTTAGAGAGGATTATAAGGGATAGGATTTATGAACATCTGGATAGGAATAATGTGATCAAGGATAGTCAGCATGGTTTTGTGAAGGGCAGGTCGTGCCTCACAAACCTTATTGAATTCTTTGAGAAGGTGACTAAGGAGGTGGACGAGGGGAAAGCAGTAGATGTGGTGTATATGGATTTTAGTAAGGCGTTTGATAAGGTTCCCCATGGTAGACGACTGCAAAAAATACGGAGGTATGGCATTGAGGGTGAGTTGGATGTTTGGATTAGGAGTTGGCTGGCTGGACGAAGACAGAGGGTAGTAGTTGATGGCAAAGGTTCATCTTGGCGTGCCGTCACTAGCGGTGTTCCGCAAGGATCTGTTTTGGGACCATTGCTGTTTGTCATTTTTATAAATGACCTGGAGGAGGGGTTAGAAGGTTGGGTGAGCAAGTTTGCGGATGATACGAAAGTCGGAGGAGTTGTAGACAGTGAGGAAGGATGTGGCAGGTTACAGCGGGATATAGATAAGCTGCAGAGCTGGACAGAAAGGTGGCAAATGGAGTTCAATGTAGCTAAGTGTGAGGTGATTCACTTTGGTAAGAGTAATAAAAAGATGGGGTATTGGGCTAACGGTCGGATACTTGGTAGTGTGGATGAGCAGAGGGATCTTGGTGTCCATGTACACAAATCTTTGAAAGTTGCCACCCAGGTAAATAGTGAGATGAAGAAGGCATATGGCGTACTGGCTTTTATTGGTAGAGGAATTGAGTTCCGGAGTACTGAGGTCATGTTGCAGTTTTATAAGACTCTGGTGCTGCCACATCTGGAGTATTGTGTGCAGTTTTGGTCGCCATACTATAGGAAGGATGTGGAGGCACTTGAGCGGGTGCAGAGAAGGTTTACCAGGATGTTGCCTGGTATGGTAGAAAGATCGTATGAGGAAAGGCTGAGGCACTTGGGGTTGTTTTCATTGGAGAAAAGAAGGTTTAGGGGTGACTTGATAGATGTGTATAAGATTATTAGGTGTTTAGATAGGGTTGACAGTGAGAATCTTTTTCCACGTATGGAGTCAGCTTTTACAAGGGGGCAGAGCTTTAAATTAAGGGGAGGTAGGTATAGGACAGATGTTAGGGGTAGGCTCTTTACTCAGCGAGTCGTGAGTTCATGGAATGCCCTGCCAGTAGCAGTGGTGGACTCTCCCTCATTATGGGCATTTAAGCGGGCATTGGATAGGCATATGGAGGATAGTGGGCTAGTGTAGGTTAGGTGGGCTTGGATCGGCGCAACATCGAGGGCCGAAGGGCCTGTACTGCGCTGTATTCTTCTATGTTCTATGTTCTATATTAAACCTCCTTCACTGTCCGCGATTCCGCAATCCAGTCTTCCAGCACATCACACATGGTTGTCAATTGTACAAATATCTTTGCTTGGGGCTCCACAATTTCTTGCCTAGCATCACAAAATGTCCTGTGATACACTTAATGAGGTCCTTGGGCTTTCCATACCTTTGTGTTTGAAAACCTCCAGCACCACCTCTTCTATAATATTCACTCTTTTCAAGTCATAGAGATGAACAGCATGCAAACAGAGCCTTCAGTCCAACTCATTCATACTGACCAGATGATCTAAATGCATCCATCTGATTTACCAGCATTTGGCCCATGTACCTCAAAACCTTTATTATTCATATACCCATCCAGATACCTTTTAAATGTTGTAATTGTATCAGTCTCTGTTCCTTTCTCTCTCAGCTCATTCCATACACACGCATCACTATGTGCATGAAAAAGCTGTCCCATCAAATCCTTTTAAAACTTGTCCCTCGAAAGTTAAACCTATGCTCCCTCGTTTTGGACTCCCCAACCCCTGGGAAAAGACCTTGAATGTTTACCCAATCCATACACCTCATGTTTATATAAACCTCTGTCAGGTCACCCCTCAGTCTCTGATGCTCCAGGGAAAATAACCCCAGCTTATTCAGCAACACCCCTGGGAACATCTTGTGAATCTTTTCTGAGCACTTTCAAGTTTCGCAGCATCATTCCTATAGCAAGGTGACTGGAATTGCAGAGAACCCCAATTGTGATCCAGCGTAATTCCCTGAGTTCCCCAGTGTTTTGTCCACAGTAAGTTCTGGCGTGAAAAATTTGTTTAGGATCTTAGTAAGTATCCTGCAGTTCACACATCAATGGCCTCATTGATCTTTAAGGATCGCTATTTTGTCCTGAGGTACTCGTTTACTTTTAATATTTTTCCAATCACTTTTGAATTCTCCTTATCCTTCTCTGCCGACGTTATTTCATGTACCCTTTCTGAATTCCTGATTTCTACCCAAAGTATATTCCTACAGCCCCTAAGATCCTCAGGGAAACCCTTGATCCAGCTGGCTATACCTGACATGTGCCACCTTTTCCTTGACCAGACCTTCAATAGACAGCCAGTGTTTACAAATGCTGTCAGCATTGAACTTCACACAAACAGGAACATGCTGGTGGTGATTGCTCAATTTATCTCACTTTTGAAATATTCTCACTTGCCAGACTTCCCTTTCCCTGTAAATAGAATCCGCAATCACCTTTTGAAAGTTCCTGCCCAATACGATCAAGATTGGTCTGGCCCCATTTTATAACTTGAACTCGTGGTCCAGGCCTGTCCTTTTCCATAGCTGTTTTCAAAATGGTCACTTTAGCAAAATGCTTTCCCACTAACGCCTCAGTCCCTTTCCCTACCTTAATTCCCAAGGAGAGGTCAGGTTTTGCCATTTCTGTTTTCAGGCCATTTACACATTGATTGGGAGTTTTCTGGAACGCACTTACCAAATTCCTTCCTTGCAAATGCTGGACACTGGCAGTTCCAGACTAGGTTTGGAAAGTTTAAAAACCCCTACCATAACAGCCCTATTAATTTTGATTAATATTTGAGACCTCCCGACATATTTGTTCTTCAGTCTGCCACTGACTATTTGAGGTCAACAGGACAATCGTGTCAGAGTGATGACCAATTCTTATTTCTCAGTTCCACTAACGTAGCTTCACTGGATAATCCCACAGGTATATTCTCTGTAAGCACTGACGTGGTGACACATGAAATCAAAACCCACAACCACGCGTCCTCTCTTGCCTCCTTTTCGATGCTTCCTACAGTCTCTCTAACTTGAAACAATGAGTTGCCAGTCCTGCCTTTCCCTCAGCTGTGTTTCTGTAATAACTATGATCTCCCAGTCCCATGTTCAAATCCATGTCCTGAGTTCATCTGTCAGGCCTCTTTCATTGAAATAAATGTAGTTTGATCATCAGTTTTTCCCCCATTCCCTGCTATGTTCTTGCCTGCCTTATCTGTTGAATTTGCTCTCTTTAACTTGTGCACCAGCCTCAATCTTCTTTCTGGCATTACGACTGTTTAAGATCCAACACCCTCCAAGATTAGATTATATCCTGTCAAGCAGCTCTAACAATTCACCACATCAGGATATCGGTCCCCCCACCTCCTGCTCCCAGCTCAGGTACCTTTCCCACCATGTCTCCCTGTGCTGACACCTACAGGGTCTCGGGACTTGTCCACTAAGTTCCCTGTGTTCCTCAGTACTCCACAAGGACCAACCATTCATTATGTCTTATCGCTTATCATGCCTACCACGGGGTATGACCTCACATTGATCAGAACTAAACTCTGATCAGATTATCATCTGATCGTCATCAGACTGTAGCTAGAGACCATCCTCCTCACTGTGGACAACACCCTCACCTTTCATGTCATCTGCAAACCTATTCATGATTCCTTCTGCTTGCACATCCAAGTTTTTACTCGACAATAACCAGCAATAGTTGCTGTACAGATCCCTATGGTACACCCGCTGTTGAAAGGAAATCAAACACGAAGAGATTTATGCACCAATTGTGTATCCAATTTACCAACTTGCCTTGAATCCCAGTGGCTCTTCCCTATTGAACAAGCCTTCTATGTGGGACCTTGTCAAATACCTTAATAAACTCCATGTAACCCAGACCATTTGCACTGCCCTCATCAATATTTTCAGACCCATTTAAAAAAAATGCAACTGAATTCCTCAGACAGTATCTTCCTCTGCCAAATCCATGATGATTCAGCCGAGTTGATTCCTGCCATTTCAAGTGTTGATGCATCCTCAGAATGTTCCCAGAAATGTCCCTCCCCCTGCTGCCAGACCATCTGCTATGTAATTACCTGGCCTATCCCTGCTGCCCTTCTTGAACAAAGGAACCACAATAGCGATCCTCCAGTCATTCGGCACTTCACCTGTGGCCAGCAAAGTTTTAAATATATCCACCAGGGCCCCAGCATTCTCCTCCCTTATCTCCTATAGCAGCCTGGGATATATTTCATTGGGTTCTGGGGATTTATCCACTTTTATGTCTGTGAAAACATTTAATACTGCTCCTTATTGATCTTTACATGTCCTAGAACCTCATCATTCCAACTGAAGTCCCCGACTACAATGCCTTTCTCCTGTGTGTATACAGATGGGAAGTATTCATTGAAGACCTCACCTGTTTCCTCTGGCTCCATGCACAGATTGTCCCTTAGGTCTCTAACCAGGCCGCACTCTTCAACTGGTAATCTTCTTCCTCTAACTGTACTGATAAAATACCTGTGGCCTTTCCTTAACAATATCTGCCAAGGATATTTCATGCCCATTCTTTGACCCTCATTTTTAATGACCCTTTGCACTCTCTATATTATTGAAGGGCTTCGCCTGTTTTCATCGCACTGCACTTCCTTTATCCAGGTCATGATATCGCTTTAGCAGTATTCGTTGGAGTTACTGCCTTTGTCATTCACTCTTCAGGGAACACACTGGCTCTGAATTCTCCCTGTATCACTTTAACGTACTTCCTCTTTCCGAATATGAACCCAACTGCAAATAGTTCCTCCGTGTCTGTGTTTGCCAGAATCTGTCTCGTGATTATGATAATGCCCAGTGACAGTAACATTATAATGATTAGGGGGCTTCCCCAAATTTGAACCTTCACTTCTGCACTGTCCTTATGTCTTTCCAAAATGTCTTTGAAACTTAGTGTTATGTCCACTATCCCCAAAACGCCACAAAAGTCCTTATGTCTGTCATCTTGTCAACACCTGCAGCCCACACTGTCTGTAACATCTAGCCCTTACTGACCTGCCCTCCAACCTCTCCGTCACGTGATATCACTTTAACCGTCTGCAGACCCCACAGCACTCCTCCATTCTGTCCTACAGCCCCTCATTAACTCTAAGCATTCAGAAACTACCGAGGCATGGGATACAGGGAAACCTATCTGTCTGGATACAGAATTCCTGGCCCATAGAAGACAGATGGTGATGATAGATGGAATGCATTCAGCATGGAGCTCGGTGACCAGTGGTTTTCTGGAGGGATCGGTTCCGGGATCCATGCTCATTGTGATTTTTATAAATGACTTGGATGTAGGAGTGGAAGAGTGGGTTAGTAAGTTTGCCAATGACACACAGGTTGGTGAAGTTGTAGATAGTGTGGAGGTCTATTGCTGGTTGCAATGGGGCATTGACATGATGCGGAGCTGGGCTGAGAAGTGACAGATAGAGTTCAATCTGGAAAAGTGTGCAGTGATTCATTTTGGAAGGTCGAACTTGAATTCAGAATACACTGGGTTAAAAGTAGGATTCTTGGCAGTGTGGAGTAACAGTGGATGTTTGGCTCTGCGTCCATAGATCCCTCAAAGTTGCCACCCAAGTGGATAGGGTTGTTAAGAAGTAATTTGTGTTGGCTTTCATTAGCTGAGGGATTAAGTTTCAGAGCCGTGAGTCTATGCTGCAGCTCTACAGAGCTCTGCTTAGACCACAATTAGATATTACATTCAGTTTTGGTCCTCTCATTACAGGAAGGATGTGGAAGTTTAAAGAGAGGGTAAAAAGGAGATTTACCAGGATGCTACCTGGACTGGAGGCCATTTCTTATGAAGAAAGGTTGAGGGAGCTAAGGTTTTTCTCATTGGAGTGAAGAAGGATAAGGGGCGACTTGGTAGAGGTGAAAAAGATAATGAGAGGCACAGAGAGAGTGAACAATGAAAGATTATTTTCCCCATGGCAGAAATGGCTAGCACAAGGGAGTATAATATTAAGGTGATTGGAAGAAGCTTAAGGGGAGATTTCAGAGTTTGGTTCTCAGCACAGAGTGGTGGGTACGTCGAATGTACTGCAGTAGTGGTAGTAGAGTTAGGTACATTAGGGACATTTAATAGACTCTTGGAAAGGCACATAGATGATAGTAAAATGAAATGTATGTAGGTTAGTTTGATCTTAGAGGAGGATAAAAGGTCGGCATAACATTGAGGACCGAAGGGCCATGTGCTGTACGGAATGTTCTATATTCTGTATGGGAAACTGGGGAATACGTTCCGATCAAGGTAAAAGGATACGGCATCCACGAGGAGCTAGTCAACTGGATATAGAATCTACTTCATGGTAGAAGATAGAGGGTGTTGGGAGACATTTTGTTTTTCTGACTGCAGATGTAGTTAGTCCACTGTTGTTTATCATTTGGATAAATGATTTGGCTGAGAATATTAGTTTCCTGGTAAGTACGTTTGTGGGTGGCATTGGTGAGATACTGTACAGAAAAGAAGGTTAACTATGACTAAACAGGATGAACATTACTGCTGGGATAGTGGGCTGAAGAATAGCAGATGGAGTTTAATTAGATAAATGTGACGTGTTCCATTTTAGAGAAACAAACCAGGGTGGGACTTCTACAGTTAATGTTCGGGCCCTGGGTCGTGTTGTCAGTCAGAGACCCAGGGATGCAGGTACACAGTTCTTTGCAAGTGGTGTCACAGGTAGACAGGCTGGTGAAGCAGGCATTTGGGATGCTTACCTTCATTGGTTTGAGCATTGAGAGTAGGAGTTGGGATGTCATGTTCTGGTGGACATTGTTGAGGCCACTATAAAAAAAACATTGTTGATCAGTAGGAAGAACTCATCTCGTTCACTTACATCCTCCAGAGAAGGACATCTGGCATTCTAACCTGGTGTGGCCTACACATCAATCCAGACCCACAGCAATATGGCTTACTTGGAGCTGCCCTATGGGTATTTAGCAATGGGCAATATATGCTGGTCCAGGCAGTGTCACTCACATCCCATGAATGAATAAATAAAAATGCATATGTCCCTCCCTACCTCTGCAAACCCCTCCAGCTGCAGCAATCCGTACTGGTTTTGTAACACCGTTCAGGCCCTGGCCACTCTCTGTAACACTCTCACCACCTCCATCACCTTCACCTCTCCCTGTTCCTATCGTGTCATTAAACCCTGACAATGATTCCCCTTCCCACAGCTCTCCCCCCTGCTCGCAGACACTACGCAATCCCTCTAACACTTACTGCATCAACACTCTCTCGCTTTAGAATTGTTAGTACTTTTTGGTGATCTTCTTAGCCTGATAATCTGATATGGTGTATTTTGTCCTGAGTGAGGGACAAGTGGAAATTTCTTGCTGAGGTTTTGACTGTTTCAATGGAATGTCCTTTTGTTGAGTGTTTTACACTGTTCTTGAAGTGTTTTCAACTGTTCATTTACAGACACACATTTCAATTTGTTCATCCTGTTAACCCTTGGTCAGCTCTCCTCTCAAGCCCATGTAATTGGGCTTTTTTTCTAGTTGTATCTTGTTCGTTCTGTGATTCATGTTAAACCTTTATAATTAATTAAATTTCACTTTCTCCCAATTTCCCGGAGGATCTCTCTGTGTGACATTACTCATTCGCTTTGCTTCATCAGAAAACGGTCGCTCTTAGGTAGTTACATCCCTCGCCAGTTGCACAATGTGTTATTCAAAGAAATACTGAGAAAAAAAGTTCTTCAAACTCCTCTTCGAATACCACTCTTGTCAGTGTGATTGTCCCAGATTATGCAAATATTGAAGTTTCCCAAAATTGTTACAATGCCTTGGTTAAAAATTCCATTGAGTTCCTGTTTAATGCAGTGATGAGCAATGAAATGTTGTTCGGTGGCCTAAAATACCTGCAATAGTAGCCAGAATTTACATTCAAACTGACTCTACTTCATGATCTGAGGCCAAATGCTTTCTCTGTAATGCCTTTGTTACCCATTTCTGTCAGCGTTACCCAACCCTCCTTTCCCATTCCTAGACCCTGCAAGATTGTGAACCATTGAATATTTATTTCCCACCTTTTGTTCGTCCTGTAACCATGTCTCACTGGTGTCTAAGTCCCACTTATCTCTGTGTCACAAATCCATCTACCTTATTGAAGATATTTTGTCGATTCCAAAATAAAACATAAGTTACTCTTTCCAACAATCTCATGTCACAAACCTATTCACTGATTTACAGTTTTAGTTAAACTCTCTCCCTTGCTGTTCCTTTCTGCTTATCTTCAGCCACATCCCCATGCTGTTCTGATGCTTCATCTTTTCTCTTTGGATTTGGAAAGCTCCTTTCACTTGAAGCCTGTCCCTGCATCCTCCATGTCAGCTCAAAGCTCTATCCATAAACCCACCAACATGATTGGCCAGGACTCTGCTCCCATCATGGTTCCATTGAGGCCCAATGTATTGGGATTGTTTTCATTTACTCGTGGGATGTTGGTGTCTCTGGCTGACCAGCCTTTCTTCCCTAGCCCTAGCTGCCCTCGAGCTGAGTAACTTGGTCGACAATTTCAGAGGGTAATTGAGAGGCAATCACTTTGTTTCTGAAGGACAGTTGTCTTTTTGATGAACAAAGGTTATTTTGGACATCAGCAATGGTTTCATATTTATTCATGGATTGTTAATTGCAAGATGGTTGGTCAGCCAGAAAGACAAAGGGCAGGGAGATCTGGAACCTTCAATTAATCCAGCAGTGAGGTAAGACCACCCACAGTGCACAGAGCAGAGAGCAATGAGAGGGCTCCAAACATCGGCTAACAAGACATGACATGGATACAATACTGGAGGGGGAGCACATTACGACACACCCTTAGCTCAATCGCCACCCCTACTGTACTTTCTGTTGTTCTAAGGCTCAGTACTCTGCAACACTGTATCTGTGGCATGTCTTGTGGACCAGTGTCTTCAATAATTTGTAACTCCTACAATAATCCCTGTCCATGTAACCTCCTTCCTCCCCGATAGTCCCTCCACATACTTGAAATGTACTCAATTCCAGACTACCATCACTATCGCTGTAACTTGCTTCAGTGCCTACAACATGCTTCATCTCGGTCGTCTCCTCCTCCATTAATTGGAGACAGAGCCAAGCAGCACAGAAACTGTTCCTTCGATCCAACCAGCCGTTGCTGAGCAAGTTCCTGAAAGAGTCGTGTTTGACCCATATCCCTTCAAACCTTCTCCTCTCCATGCACCTGCCCAAATGTCTTTTACATGTTGTTATTGTACTTTTATCCCACACTTCCTCTCGAAGCTCATTCCACACCTGCACCATCCTCTGTGTGGAAAATGTTCTCTTCCAATCCCTTTTCAGTTTTTCCTCTCCCATCGGATACTTATGCCCTCGAGAACACAGAACATAGAACATAACAGTACGGTACGGGTCCTTCGCCCCTCAATGTTGTGCCAACCTGTGGAAACAATCTGAAGCCCATCTAACCTTCCCTATTCCATTCTCATCCATATGCCTGTCCAATGACTGTTTAAATGCCCTTAAAGTTGGCGAGTCTACCACTGATGCAGGCAATGCATTCCATGTCCCGACTATTCTGAGTAAAGAACCTACCTCTGGCATCTCTCCTATATCTATTAATTAATAATAATAATAATATTAATATCTACCTCAATTTAATTCTATCTCCCCTCGTGCTAGGTATCGCCATCCGAGGGAAAAGACTCTCACTGTCCAACCCATCTAACCCTCTAATTATCTTCTATGTCTCAATTAATTGACCTCTAATGTCTTCTCTCGAACAAAAACAGATTCAAGTCCCTCAGCCTTCCTCATAAGACCTTCCCTCCATACCAGGTCATATCATAGTAAATTTCCTCGAAACCCTTACCAAACCTTTCACATCCATCCTCTAATGCGGTGATCTAAACCATAGGCAACACTCCAATTGTAGCCGCACTAGAACTTTGTACAGCTGCAGCATTATCTCATGATTCCGAACTCAATCCCTGTACCAATAAAAACTCACATGCTGAATGCCTTCTTTACAACCCTATCAACCTGGGTGGCAACTTTCAACGATCCATGTACATGGACACAGTGATCCGCACCATCAAGTTCTGCTTTACCCACATCCACCTGTTTGGTCACCTCCTCAAATAAGTCAATAAGGTTTGTGAGGCATGATCCACCCTTCACAAAACCATGCTGACTATCCCTCATCAACTTATTCATTTCCAGATATTTATAAATGATAGCTTTTACAAGCCTTTCCAACACTTTAACCAGAATCGAAGTAAGGCTCACAGCTCTATAATTACCAGGGCTGTCTCTATTCACCTTCTTGGTCAAGGGGGCCACATTTGCTGTCCTCCAGCCTTCTGATACTATTCCTGTAAACAATGACGACATAAAGATCAAAGCCAAAGGCTCAGCAAATTCCTTTCTGGCTTACCAGAGAATACGAGGATAAACCCTATCCAGCCCAGGGGACTTACTTATTTTCACACTTTCCAGAATTGCTAACACCTTCTTCTTCCGCAGTTCAATCCCATCTAGTTATGGACCTCATTACCCTGGGGTAAAGACGTTGGCTAAATCACCTTACCTGTACCCCTCATGGTTTTCTAAACCTTTATAAGGTCACCCCTCAGCCACCTACGCTCAATGGAAATCCGAAAGACAATGATATAAATATTTCTGCTCGTGTCCCTGCCATTAATTTGTCACAAAGTTCTGGGATACACTTGTTTAGGACCAAGGGTTTTCTCTACCTTTGTGTTCTAAGACCTCCAGCACCACCTATTCTGTAATAGGGACTCTTTACAAGCCATCACTGTTTCTTTCCTTTGTTTCCTAGTCTTTGTCCAAAGTACGTTCTGACATGAAATGTTCATTTAGCGTCTCGCCCATCTCCTGTGGTTCGACACTTGCATGGCCTCACTGATCCTTGAGGAGCCCTTGTGTCTCTCCAGTTGCATTTTTGTACGTGTGTGCTGTAGAAAATTCTTTGCATTCTCCTTAACCTTATCTGCCAAGTCTATTTCATCTCCCCATGTTGCTTTCCAGCTTATCTAACCTCTCCGATTCTGTCACTCCCTCCAGTATCAGTAATATCTTCGTCAATCTTTTCCCCATTCACAGTTTCAGGAAATGCTTCCTCAATCAGGATGATCAGAATTCTACGCAGCGTTCCAAAGCTGTGCTGGCAATCCCTAATCAATCCTTGCCTTTGCAAATGCATGTTACTCCTGTCCCGCGGAATCACTTCCAACAACGTATGCATCGCTGACATCAAGCTAATTGGTGTTGATGTCCCTGGCTTTCCCTCGCAGCCTTTCCTAAACACTGGCACAACATTAGACACCCTCCAGACTTCCAGCTCATCACACGTGCCTGTCAGTGATAGAAACATCTCTTTATGGGACCCCTCAATTTTTTCCCACAATATCCAGGGATATACTTGATTAGTTCCCAGGGATTTGTCTACCTTTTATGCATTTTAAAACCTCCAGTACCTCTTGTTCTGTAATGTGGACTCTTTTGAAGACATCACTGTTTATTTCCCTGACTTTCCCAGTCTTTTTTCACAGTAAGTTGAAACGTGAAATTTTCGTTTAGAATCAACCATCTCCTCTGGTTACACACTTCCAATGGTTAGCCCCATTGATCATTAAGGAACCATATTCCATCCGTATTTAATGTTCTGTTAATATGCTTGTATTTTCGTCAGTTTGATCTGCCAGAGCTTTCTGTGGTTCCCTTTGGGCCCTCCTGATTTCCGACTTTAGTGTATTCCTCCTTCCGCAATGTTCTTCAATGGATTCCCCTAATCCAGCTGGCTATATGTGACACGTGCTCCATTTCTCTTGATCAGAACCTCAATATCTTCAGTTATCCAGTGTTTCTTACTTGCATCAGCATTATCCTTCACACTAACAGGAATATGCTGGCCCTGAACTCTCATTTTATCTCTCTTTTGAAAGTTTCCCATCTGCCTGACGTCCCTTTACCTGCAAATAGCCTCCACAAACAATTGTTAAACGCTTTTGACTCATACTTTCTGGATTCAGGCAAGGCCAGTTTTGATCATTAACTTGTGAACCAGTCATGTTCTTTTCCATCGCTATTTTCAAACTAATACGATTGTTGTGACTTTGCCAAAGTGCTGCCCCACGAACACCTCAGTCCCTTTCCCTACCTTGTTCCCCAAGGGGAGGTCAGGTTTACTCCTTCCTGCAGTCCGACCATTGACATTCTGACTGGGACAGTTTTGTTGAACATGCCTAACAAATCCCTCCCATCCAAGCTCTGAACACTCTGGCAATCCCAGTCTAAGTTTGGAAAGTTAAAATCCCCGACTATAACAATCCTATCCTTCTTACAGATATCTGCGATCTCCGATATCCTTGCTGCTCAATTTCCCACTGACTATTGACGGCCTGTAGTACAGTCATATCAAAGTGATGACCAATTCTCATTTCTCATTTCCACCATTACAGCATCACTGGGCTATCCCCAGGAATATCCTCTCTAAGTGCTGCAGTGATGTTTCACTGATCTAAAGCTCCAATCCCCCTCCTCTCTCACCTCCTGTTCTCTCCATTATGTAGAATCTGTACCTGGAACATTGAGCTGCTAGTCCTGTCCCTCCCTCAGCTGTGTTTCTGTCATACCTATGGTGTCCTACTCCCATGTCCATGTACCAAGTTTATCTGCCTAACCTGTGAGGCCTGTAATGTTTAAATAAAGTAGTTTAATTGATCAGTTTTCGCTTATTTCCTGCTGTGCTCTTGCCTGCCTTGTCTATTTAAATGACTCCCTTGAAATTCTGTCCCAGCCTCAACCTTCAGACTGTAGCCTGAGACCATCCCTCTCACTGTGGACAACACCCTCACCTTTCATGTCATCTGCAAACTTGCTAAACATACCTTCTGCTTTCAGATCCAAGGTATTAATGTACATACAAACAGCAATAGTTCCTACACAGATCCCTGTGGTGCACCCACTGGTGGAAGAATTTCAAGCACAAAACCAACACTCCACCAATTGTGAATCCAATTTGCCAACTTGCCTTGCATCCCATTGGTCTGTTGGACCAGCCTTCCATGTGGGACCTTGTCAAAGGCCATAGTGAATTCCAAGGAACACACATCATCTGCACTGCCCTCATCAATATTTTTATTCGTTATTTCAAAGAAAACTCAGCTGAATTCATCAGATAGGATCTTCCTTTACCACATCCGTGCTGACTATCCCTAATTGTCCCTCAGGACTGTTTCCAATGATTTCACTCTCCCTGCTGTCAGACTATCTGCTCTGTAATTACCTGGCCTATCCCTGCTGCCCTTCCTGAGCAAAGGAACCACATTAGTTATCCTCCAGTCATTCAACACTTCACCTGTGTCCAGCAAACTATTAAATATATCCGCCAGGGCCCCAGCAATCTCCTTTTATACTTCCCATAGCAGCCTGGGATACATTTCATTGGGCACTGGGGATTTCTCCCCCTTTATGCCTGTGAAAACATTTAATACTCTTCCTGATTGATCTTTACATATTCCCGAACCTCACCATCTGAACGGAAATCCGCGGCTACAATGTCTTTCTCCTGCCTGAATATAGATGGGAAGTATTAATTGAAGGCCTTACCGACTTCCACTGGCTCCATGTACAGATTATCCCTTTGTTTCCAACAGGTTGCACTCTTTAGCTGGGAATCCTCTGACTCTGATTGTAGTCATAAAGTATCTTGTAGCTTTTCCTTAATTGTGTCTACCAAGGATATTTCATGGCCATTGCTTGCTCCTCATTTTTAAGGACCCCTTGCCCTCTCTATACTTGTGAATGGCTTCACCTGATTTTATTGCACTGTATTTTCTTTATCAAACTCACAATATCAGTTGATCAGTATTCGCTGGACTTGCTGCCTTTATCATTCTCACTTTATTAACACACTGGCCATGGATTCTCACTGTATCATTTCAACATACTCCACTTTCCTAATATAGCCCTAACTGCAGGTAGTTCAGCCCGGTCTCTGTTTGCCACGTGCTGTCTAATTATAGGAGACTCCGTTGTGAGGGAGACAGACAGGAGACTGTGTGGCTGCAGCAGTGACCCCAGCGTGGTGTGCTGCCTCCCGGGTACCAGGGTCAAGGATGTCTCTGAGCGGTTACTGAACATTTTGAAGGGGGAGGGCCAGAGGTTATTATGCACATCGGCCCACCTGACAGTGGTAGACAAAGTGATGGGGTTCTGTGAAATGCGTATCAGGCGTTAGGTTAGAAGTTAAAAACAATGACCTCAAGGGTAGTGATCTCCAGATTACTCCCAGTGCCACGTGCCAGTGAGGATAGATATAGAAAGATAGCCGTGATGGATGTGTGGCTGAGGAGCAGGTGTCGGGGGCAGGGTTTTCAGTTGTTGGATCATTGGGATCTCTTCTGGGGTAGAGGTGACCTGTCAAAGTGAGGGGGGGGGGCGGGTTGGACTTGAACCAGATGGAAATCAGTATCCCTTGGTTGGGGGTAGGGGTGGGCAGGTTGGCTGACTGGCAACGCATGAGGCCTGACTGGTAAGGCAGATGAGCTCAGAACATGGATTGGCTCTTGGGACTGGGATATTCCAGCCATAACCGAAACATGGCTGACAGATACAGGACATAGTTACAATGCTGGGCAAGGAACACCTACATTCAAGGCTTCAATCCCACCATCTTGTGAGGGTCCTGCTTCCCCCTCCGCTGTACTGGTCCTCGCGGAGACAGCACAGGAGGTCCCAGGCATCAATCCTGGCCCATGCTGTATTAGTGATCTCTGTAATATCCTCCAGTCCCGATAATCCTTCCTCTGTTTGAAATCTCCTCTATAATCAACACAATGCTCTCTGTCTCTGTCAGGTTCTCTAACCCCTAACACCCTAATCCCTAAACCTTCTTCAGTAGATACTAAATTCCTTCATCCCTGTAAACCCTGACAGTCCTGTCTATCCCTGTAAGCCCCTCCCACCAATACACACTCCATGTCAATGTATTTGCCTTTAACCTCTCCACCTGTTCCTATCTGGTAAACTTCTCCAGCTCCTACAACCCTGCCTTATCTGTTAAAAATTCTTCAGTCCATTGAGCTGTCCAGATCTGTGTAATCCCTTCCAGACCTGAAATAACTCCCTGTCATTGTAACTATGTCAGGCTCCTACCTGAGAATCTCACTATCTGTGTAATCTCCCAAGGCATCCTGACCTTAGGAACCTCCTCCACCTGTTAACATCCTCCATGGATACCATCAAGTTCTACAGTCCCTATCATGGGATTTAGTCTCTACAATCCTAATGATGCCAATAAACTCTTCCTCTCTCAACCAGACTCAGTCTCTGTTAACTCTAGTAGTCCCTACTCCCCTTGCTGTGCATGTAATCTCCTTCAGACATTACAAATCTTTATACCTTTAATGTGCTCCCCTTATCACTACACTACTTATTTGTGTTACCTTCATGAACTGCCGTAATTGCCACTGTGACTCTCACCATGTTCCATCCCTACATCCTTCCGTTTCTCTGAGAAGTCCTCCTTATTCTTAAAAACCTCCCTCTCTATGTCACCTGTTCTAGTCTCCGCAACCCTCCCTATCTCTGGAGAAACTATACAGTTAAAGCTGTTGCAATAACAACAAATCCTCCTGATCTTTCTAACTCCCTTTAGTTGTGAAACTCTCCCCATCTCTGTAACATACTATCCTACAGGGTTGAAAGCCCTCCCTATCTTTGCTCCTCCAATCCCTAGAGCTGTCCCAGTCTTTGTAAATTTGTCCTGCGACTTGAAACTTCCTGGTTGCTGAACCCTCTTCAGACACTGCACTTTGTCTATTTCTGTTACTTTTCCCTGCTCTTAGAAATCCCCCTGATTGTATGATCCCCTGCAGTCTCTGCAATGCTCCCTATCTCTAACCACCAACTGCTTCCACAACCATCCCTACATTTTTTACCACTTCAGTTCCTTCAGCACCTTCTATAGTTGCAAACTCGCCATTTTCCACTTCGTACAATGGCTGTCATAATCTGAAGCCCACACTCTCTCTAACCTGGAACTCTGTCTATAATCCGTTAACATCTGCAGGCACCACTGCTGTCTGTACCTTTCTTCGCTCCTCCAGTCCTATTAAGCTTCCCATTATTGCACTAACTAAAGCCTGTGTATCTTAGTACTGTCCTAATAGTTTTCATGTCACTGCAAACTGCTTCGGCCCTGCCACTATCTCCATAAACATCTACAGCCCTTAAAGCCCTCCCTTTCTGTGTAACCTTTTCCAGTCCTGACAACGCCCCAATCTATGCAGCCCCTTTAATCTTCACTTGTTGGGTAATCCCTTGGAATCCCTGATGATTTCCCGATTTTAGCACAAACCCCAATCTTTGTGACTCTACAGTTCCCATAAGACTCACTTTCAATGTCAGCTCACCCAATCCATACATCTGTAACCTCCTTATCCTTCTCCAATTCTTCGATCTTAATCTATTTAAACCTCCCCCTCCCCCCCACCCCTCAACCCTCCTGACCACAGGAACCTCTTTCAGTTTGTGCAATCTTCCCCATTTGTGTAACTCTCTCTAACCCAGTAACCTGGCATTCTCTATTGCTTTCCGATCTGTGTAGCCTTCAGAACCTGGAAGCTGCCTTATAACTGTAAATGTCTTCCGTCACTACAACGTTCCATATCTTTGATAGTATATACAATACACTTCTCCCTCAAACACCCACTGTCTCTGCCTTTCAGTCTGCCTGCCTCTCCCTACATCCATCCCTATCCCTATCTCCAGAATTTAATCCAGCTCCATCTATCTCTGTAAATTCCTTCAATCCCCAAACCCGTTTGTCCCACTGACATTCTTGACCAGATGTAACTCTATTTAACTCTAACAGCCTCGAGCCCATGTAAGCCACCCTATCTCTGTAACCTCTGCCCATCCGTTCAACCCCCCCACTACTGAGGAATGACTCCCTGTATTCGCCATAAGGCAGATGGAATGACAGTGAACAGATATGATGGAACTGTCATTCCGGAGATGTAGCTGGAGAATCACCATCGCTGGGAAAGGAATATTGAAGTGTTGTGGGGTTGAGTCATAGAGTCAATGAGATGTACAGCATGGAAACAGATCCTTCAGTCCAACCCATCCATGCCGACCAGATATCCCCACCCAATCTAGTCCCAAGAGGCAGACTAGGCAAAACATCAACAAGTTGTGAAGAAAGGATGAGGTTAATGCATTAATGAGATAGTTATGTGGATCTGACGATCAAAAGTTGGAGTCCAGTTGGGTGGAGCTGAGAGTAAGCAAGCAGCAGCAATCATTAGCAGGAATTCTTTTATATGCACCAACCAGTGATGGTAATATAAATGTGATTACAGTCAGGACACTGAATGTACTTGTAGCAAAGGCAGTGCAGTGACTGTGGGTGACAGTGGTCTCCATCCCAACTGGATAACTAATGAGTATCAGGGCTGTAATGGATGGATTCCTGAATTGTATACGAAATGGTTTTCTATAACATCATATCAAGGAATCATCAACCAAATTGTCTTGTGTAGATCAAATGCTGTGTAATAATAGATATCCAATAATGCCATTATAAAGGAGTTTTGTGAGCAGAGACCCATAATGTTATGCAAGACATACTGAGTTTGAGTTCAGACCATGAGATGGAGGAGCGGAATTAGGCCATTTGGCCCATTGCGTATGCTCTGCCCTTCAGTCAGATCATGGTTGATCTGATGATCCTCTACTCTATTTACCTGCCTTTTCTACAAAACCCTTGTTTCCCTGATTCATTAAAATCTGACCATCTCTGCTGTCAATATTCTTAATGACCCAGCCTCGGCAGCCTCCTGCAGTCAGGAATTCCCACAGAGTCACTATCCTCTGAGTGAAGACATTCCTCCTCATCTCCATCTTAAATGGGTTAGCCCTTGCTGGGATTTTCTGCCCTCTGGTTACACATTCTCTCACAATTGAAATGAAAGGGAGTGACAAATATAATTATTGCAGATGAAATGAAAATTGGTGGAGTTGGGATTAATAAGGTGATCCAAGGTTGCAGGAGGTTACAGATCAGTTGGAAAGATGTGCAGAGAAATGGCAAATTGAGTTTAATCTGGACAAGTGTGAGATGATGCCAATGTCAAGATGAAAGTTAGGATACTGAGGGACATTGATATACAGAAGGTTCTTGGTGCAAGCCAGTAACTCCCTGACAATGGCAACAGAAGTGTATCAGATGGGAAAGAAAGCAAATGGAGTACTGGCCTTCATCAGTCACAACGTTGGGTATAGTGGGTTGCATCTGATGTTGTAATTGTACAAAACTTCTGCTTGGCCACATTTGGAGTACTGTGTGCAGTTCTCATCTCCACACAATAGGGAGGATGGGGAGGCTTTGGAGAGGGTGCAAAAGGGGTTTATCAGCATGTTACCTGTGTTATGTTTTTAAGGGTGTGTTAGGTGTTAAGAGGAAATTAAACAAAGTCGGATTGCTTTGTGAGAGTATCAGAGGCTGACAGGTGACCAGGTACAGGGATATAACGTTAGGACAGGGACAGATAATGTGGATAGTCAGAATCTCTTTTCCAATGTGTAAGTTTCAAACACTAGAGCGCAGAGGTTTAAGGTGAGAAAGAAAAAGTTTAAATGAGGTGCATGAGGCAAGTTCTTTTCTTTACAGCGACTGGAAGTTTTCGAGGAGAAAGTGAGGACTGCAGATGCTCGAGATCAGCGCTGAAAATGTGTTGCTGGAAAAGCGCAGCAGGTCAGGCAGCATCCAAGGAGCAGGAGAATCGACGTTTCGGGCATGTGCCCTTCTTCAGGAATGAGGAAAGTGTGCCCAGCAGGCTAAGATAAAAGTTAGGGAGGAGGGACTTGGGGGACGGGCGTTGGACTTGCGATAGGTGGAAGGAGGTCAAGGTGAGGGTGATAGGGCGGACTGGGGTGGGGGCGGAGAGGTCAGGAAGAAGATTGCAGGTTAGGAAGGCAGTGCTGAGTTCGAGGGATTTGACTGAGACACGGTGGGGGAGGGGAAATGAGGAAACTGGAGAAACCTGAGTTCACCCCTTGTGGTTGGAGGGTTCCTAGGCAGAAGATGAGGCGCTCTTCCTCCAACCGTCGTGTTGCTATGGTCTGGCGATGGAGGAGTCCAAGGACCTGCATGTCCTTGTTGGAGGGGGAGGGGGAGTTGAAGTGTTGAGCCATAGGGTTGTTGGGCTGGTTGTTCCGGGTGTCCCAGAGGTGTTCTCTGAAACGTTCCGCAAGTAGGCGGCCTGTCTCCCCAATTTCGAGGAGGCCTCATCGGGTGCAGCGGATGCAATAAATGATGTGTATGGAGGTGCAGGTGAATTTGCGGCGGACATGGAAGGATCTTTTGGGACCTTGGAGGGAAGTAAGGGGGAGGTATGGGCGCATGTTTTGCATTTCCTGCGGTTGCAGGGGAAGGTGCCGGGAGTGGAGGTTGGGTTGGTGCGGGATGTGGACCTGACGAGGGAGTCACGGAGGGAGTGGTCTTTTCAGAACGCTGATAGGGGACGGGAGGGAAATATATCCCTGGTGCTGGGGTCCGTTTGGAGGTGGCGGAAATGACGACGGATGATACGATGTATATGGAGGTTGGTGGGGTGGTAGGTGAGGACCAGTGGAGTTCTGTCCTGGTGGCGATTGGAGGGGTGGGGCTCAAGGGCGGATGAGCGGGAAGTGGTGGAGATGCGGTGGAGGGCATCGTCGATCATGTCTGGGGGAAATTGTGGTCTTTGAAGAAGAAGGCCATCTTGGTTCTAAGGTATTGGAACTGTCCTCCTGGGATCAGATGCGGCGAGACAAAGGAATTGGGAATATGGGATGGCATTTTTACAAGGGGGCAGGGTGGGAGGAGGTGTAGTCTAGGCAGCTGTGGGAGTCGGTCGGTTTATCGTAAATGTCCGTGTTGATTCAGTCGACCGAGATATAAATGGAAAGGTCTAGGAAGGGTAGGGAGGAGTCTGAGACGGTCCAGGTGAATTTGAGGTCGGGGTGGAAGGTGTTGGTAAAGTGGATGAACTGTTCAACCTCCTCGTGGGAGCACGAGGCAGCGCTGATACAGTCATCGACGTAGCGGAGGAAAAGGTGGCGGTGGTGCCAATGTAGCTGCAGAAGATGGACTATTCCACATATCCTACGAAGAGGCAGGCATAGCTGGGGCCCATGCGGGTGCCCATGGTTACTCCTTTGGTTTGGAGGAAGTGGGAGGATTGGAAAGAGAAGTTGTTCAGGGTGTGGACCAGGTCAGTCAGTCGAAGGAGGGTGTCAGTGGAAGGGCACTGGTTGGTACGGCGGGAAAGGAAGAAGCGGAGGGCTTTGAGTCCTTCGTGATGGGGGATAGAGGTGTACAGGGACTGGATGTCCATGGTGAAGATAAGGCGTTGGGGTCTGGGGAAGCGAAAATCATGGAGGAGGTGGAGGGCGTGGTGGTGTCCCGAACGTAGGTGGGGAGTTCTTGGACTGAGGGGGACAGGACCGTGTCGAGGTATGCAGAGATGAGTTAGGTGGGGCAGGAGCAGGCGGAGACAATGGGTCGGCCGGGGCAGTCAGGTTTGTGGATTTTGGGCAGGAGGTAGAAACGGGCGGTGCGGGGTTGTGGGACTATGAGGTTGGAGGCGGTGGATGAGAGATCCCCTGAGGTGATGAGATTATGGATGGTCTGGGAGATGATGGTTTGGTGGTGGGAGGTGGGATCATGGTCAAGGGGGCAGTAGGAGGAGATGTCCACGAGCTGGCGTTTAGCCTCAGCGGTGTAAAGATCGGTGCGCCAAACTATGACCACGCCTCCCTTGTCTGCAGGTTTGATAGTGAGGTTGGGGTTGGAAGAGAGTGGAAGTTGCCAAGCGAGGTCATAGAAACAGAAATGTGAGTAAAGTTTTGAAGTGACATTTACACAGAAACATGAACAGCCAGAGAATGGAGGGACATGGACCATGCACATACAGATGGGATGAGTTGAGAATGATATCAAGGTGGGCCGAAGGGCCTATTGCTGCACTGTTCTATTTTCAAACTTCCAAGCATTTAACCGGTCAAAGCACTTCAGAATCTTGCATGTTTCATTCAGTTTCTCTCTAATTTATCTCAACTTCAATGGGTTCATTCTCAATCTACTCCACCTCTTATTATATAATCCCTCCATTTCCAACATCAGCCGAGTGGACCTTCTCTGGCCTGCCTCTGATACAAGAATATCTTTCCTTCGGGCACACACACTGTTCATAATATTCTAGGTGTAGTCTGACTTGTACCTTGCATCGTTTTAGTAAGACCTCCCCATATTTAGACTCCAGTCTCTTTGTAATAAATGGCAGCATTTGATTTGCCTTCTCTATTACTGATGACCCTGTAAGCTACTTTTTTTCGCATTGATAAACAAGAACTCCCACAACCCTTTATGTTTCCAGTCTAAAAACAAATACTGTTAGCCTGACAGTAAGTCAGGAGCATGCGGAAATCAGTGAGAAACGACGTATCAATAAAAAATAACTGAACCATTAGAAACACATTTTATAAAGAGAATTTGTTTTTGAGCCTGTTGGATTTATTTGTTGGTGTGAATATAAATGGCAGAATAGATAAGGATGTTGGGGTGGGGGGAGTGTTGGTACGGAAAATATGGTTTATTTGAATTTTCAGAAGCCTTTGTGCAAGTTTCAATAAGGGCTAAAGAGTAACTTGGTAGAGAATAGGGCCCCTTAAATATCAATAAGGTCACCCATGTGTGGAACCAGAGGACATGGGTGAGATATTAAACAAAAAAAAAAGTCTTGTCAGTATTTACTCTGGAGAAAGACATGGAAGCTCGGGAACGTTGAGAAATAAATTGCCATGTCTTGGAAAGAATCCTCAACAGAGAAGAAAAGTGCTGGAATATTAAAACAAGTAAAGGTGGCTCATGAGGTCAATCTGAGAATATTGTGGAAAGCTAGGGAAGAGATTGCAGTATCCCAAACAGAGGTATTTTAATTTATATTATCAACAGACGCAGTGATGTGCCGAAAGACTGGAGGGCGGCTAATGCTGTTCCATCACTAAAGGATTGCAGGGAAAAGCCAGTAAATTACAGCCCCGTGAGCCCAGTGATGGGGTGGTTGTTGGAGGAGATTCTGAGAGAAAGGAGCTACACATATTTGGAAAGGCAAGGGCTGATTCGAGGTGGTTAGCAGGGCTTTGTGAGTGGGAAACCGTATTTCACAAACCGGATTGACTCTTCGAGGAGGTGGCCAAGAGATAGATGAAGGCAGAGCAGTGAACATTGTCCACGTGGACTTTAGCGAAGCATTTAACAAGGTTCAAAGGGATGTAGAACATCTAGTCAAGAGGAAGAAGGAAGCTTACTTAAGGTTGAGGACGCTAGGGTCGTTAGACATCTGTAGGGTTATATGAGGGCGGCATGATGGCTCAGTGGTTAGCACGGCTGCCTTATAGCACCAGGGACCCGATTTCGATTCCAGTCCCGGGCGACTGTCTGTGTGGAATTTACACGTTCTCCCCATGTCTGCGTAGGGTTCCTCCAAGTGCTCCAGTTTCCATCCAGAGATGTGCAGATTAGGTGAGTCAGCCATGGTAAATTACCCATAGTGTTCAGGGAAGTGCAGGATTGACACATTAGTCAGGGTAAATGGAGAGTAATAGGGTGGGGGAATTTTTTTCGGCGGGATGTTCTTCAGAGGGTCCGTATGGAGATGTTGGGCCAAATGGCCTGTTTCCACAATCTGGGGGCTCACTGAAGATAGCCAGGAAGGAAATGAAGAATGGACTTAGGACAGCTAGAATGGGACATGAAAAATCCTTTTTGGGAAGGATTAAGGAAAACCGCAAGGCATTCTCCACTTATGTGAGGAACAAGAGGATGGTCAGCGTGAGGGTAGGGCTGGTCAGGGATAGTGGAGGGAACATGTGCCTGGAGTCACAGGAGGTAGGGGAGGACCTTAATGAATACTATGCTTCAGTATTCACTCCTGAGAGGGACCTTGTCATTTGTGGGGACAGCGTGAAAAGGACTGATATATGTGAACAGGTTGTTGTTGAGTAGGAGGATGTGCTGAGGATTGTGTAAAACATAAAGGTAGATAAGTCTATTGGACCAGACCAGATATGCCCAAAGTTACTGCGAGGGAAGTAATTGCCTTTGGTGATGACCTTTGGACCCACTCTAGGAGAAAGGACTTGAAGAAGAGCTTATGCCCGAAACGTCGATTCTCCAACTCCTCAGATGCTATCTGGCCTGCTGTGTTTTAGCACCACCCTTTTGAACTTTGCGCCCACACTGTCCACCAGAGTCGTACCAGATGATTGGAAGGCGGCACATATTGCTCCCTTGTTCAAGAAAGGGAATAGGGCTAATCCTGGGAATTACAGACCTCCACTTTCTTATGTCTGTGGCATGCAATTTATTGGAGAAGACTCTGAGAGAGCGGCTTTATGACTCCATAGAAAACCATAGTTTGATTAGAGATAGTCAGCATGGCTTTGTAAAGGACAGGTCATGCCTCACAAATCTTATTGAATCCTTCGAGAATGTGACGAAACACACTTATGGCTCATTCAGAAAATACAGAGGCATGGGATACAGGAAGCCTGTCTGTTTGGATATGGAATTCCTGCCTCATAGAAGACAGAGGGTGATGATAGATGGGAACCATTCAGTATGGAGCTCGGTGACCAGTGGTGTTCTGCAGGGATCGGTTGCAGAAACTCTGCTCTTTTTTATAAACTACTTGAATGTGATTGTGGAAGAATGGGTTAGTAATTTTGCCAATGACTTGGAGATTGGTGGAGTGGTGGATAGTGTGGAAGTCTGTTGTAGGTTGCAGCAGGATATTGACAGAATGCGGAGCTGGGCTGAGAAGTGGCAGATGGAGTTTAATCTGGAAAAGTGTGAAATGATTCATTTTGGAAAGTCTAACTTGAATGCAGAATACAGGGTTAAAGGCAGAATACTTGGTAGTGCTGTGGAACAGAGAGATCTTGGGTTCCACATCCATATATCCCTCAAAGTTGCCATCCAAGCTGATAGGGTTGTTGAGAAGGAATATGTTGTGTTGCCTTTCAATTGCTGGGGGATTGTGTTTTCAAGTGTGAGGTTATGCTGCAGCTCTATAGAGCCATGGTTAGACCCCACTTGGAATATTGTGTTCAGTTCTGATCCCCTCTTTACAGGAAGGCAGTGGAAGCTTTATGGAGGGTAAATTAGAGATTTACCAGAATGCTGCCTGTACTGGAGAGCATGTTTTACGAAGAAAGGTTCAGGGAGGTAAGCCTTTTGTCATTGAAGTGAAGAAGGGTGAGGGGCAACTTGGTAGAGGTGATCAAGATGATGTGAGACATAGATAGAGTGAATAGTGAGAGACTTCTTTATACCATGGCATAAATGGCTATTTCAGTGGGCATAAATAATTTTAAGGTGATTGGTGGATGGGTAAAGAGAAATTTCAGAGAACGGTTCTTTACAAAGAGTGTTGCGTGGTTGGAATGCACTGCCAGCGGTGGTAGGAGAGTCAGATACATGAGGGACATTTAATAGACTCTTGGATAGGCACATGGATGGCAGTAAAATGAAGGGCATGTAGGTTAGTTTGATCTTACAGACGGTTAAAATGTTGGCATGGCATCATGGCCGAAGGGTTTTGTACTGTACTGTTCTGTGTTCTGCGTTCCATGTGGTAAAATGGGTAAGAAGCCTAGACCATTGTAAAAGGATACGGCATTCAGGAGGAGTGAGGAAAATGGATACAAAATTGGGCTGGATGGTAGGAGACAGAGGGTGATGGGAGATATGTTGTCTTTCTGACTGGAGGCATGTGACCAGTGGTGTAGTGGTCCTCTGTTGTTTGTCATTTGGATAAATGGTTTGGATGGGAATATTGATTTCCTGATAAGAAAGTATTTTGGGTTACACTGAAATTGGTGGTAAAGTGGACAGTGAAGAAGGTTATCTATGAAACAACAGGATGGACAGTACTCCTGGGATAGTGGGCTGAAGAATAGCAGATGAAGTTTAATTAGATAAATGTGAAGTGTTACATTTTGGTGAAACAAACCAGGGCGGGACTTGTACAGTTAATGTTCGGGCACTGGGTAGTGTTGTCAATCAGAGACCCAGGGATGTAGGTACACAGTTTCTTGAGAGTGGTGATACTGGTAGACAGGCTGGTGAAGCAGGTGTTTGGGATGGTTACCTTCATAGGGCAAAGCATTGAGAGTAGGAGTTGGGATGTCATGTTGTGGCTGTACAGTACATTGTTGCGGCTTCCATAAAAGCATTGTTGACCAGTGGGAAGAACTCATCTGGTTCACTTAGCTCCTTTTAGGGAAGGACATCTGACATTCCAAGCTGGTCTGGCTGACGTGTGACTCCAGACCCACAGCAATATGGCTGACTCTGAGCTACCCTCTCGGTAATTAGCAGTGGGGCAAAGAATGCTGGTCCAATCACCCTCATCCCATGAATGAATAAATAAAAATACATACGTTCCTCCCTACCTCTGCAAACAACTCCAGCTGCAGCTGGCTTTGTCACACTGTTCAGGCCCGGACCACTCTCTCACCACCTCCAGCATATTCACCTGTCCCTGTTCCTATTGTGTCATTAAACCCTGACAATGATTCCCCTTCCCATTGCCCTCCTCCCTGATAGCAGACCCTTTGCAATCCCTTTAAAACTTACTGCTTAAACTCTCTCTCATTTCAGGATTTTAAGTACTTTGTGGTAATCGTCTAAGCCTCATAATCTGATATGATCCATTCTGTCAAGAGTGAGGGATGAGTGGGAATTTCTTGCTGAATATTTTCTATTTCAATGGAACGTCCTTTTGTTGAGTATTATACACTGTTCCTTCACATGTTTTCCACTGTTCATTTACAGACACATGTTTCAGTCTGTTTAGCCTGTTTACCTTGGTCAGGTCTCCTCTCAAACGCATGTAATTGGCTGTTTTTGTTTCCAGACGTAGCTTGTCCTTTCTGTGATTCACTTTAAAACTTTATATTTCTTTAAACTGCACTTTACACAATTTCCCAGAGGAACTCCCTAGGTGACATTACTCACTAAGTTTCATGACACAACGGTCGCACTGAGATAGCTACGTCCCTAGCCAGTTGCATAATGTGTTATTCAAAGAAACACTGAAAAAAAATTCCACAACCTCTTCTTCGAATATCACTCTTGCCAGTATGATTGCCAAGATTATATGAATATTCAAGTTTCACTAAATTATCACAATGCCTTTCTTAAAAATTCCAATGAGTTCCTCTTTAATGCAAATGATGAGCAATGAAATGTTGTTAAGTGGCCGAAAACTGTTCTGCCGCCTGTGCCCTTGGCAAGTAGTAGCCAGAATTTACATTCAGACTGACTCTACTTCATGATCTGATGCCATGTGCTTTCTCTGTAATACCTTTGTTATCCATTATTGTTAGCATTGCCCATTTTGCCTGAGTTTCCGCAAGGTTGTGAACCATTGAATATTTATGTTCCAACTGTTGTTCGTCTTGTAGCCATGTCTCCCTGGTGTTTAAATCTCTTTTATCTCTTTGTCACAAATCAGTCTACCTTGCTGCAGAGACTTTGTCCATTCCAAAAAAAAACATAATTTACTCTTTCCCACAATTTCCTGTCACAAATTGATTCACTGACATACAGTTTTAGTTAAAATCTGTCCCATTCTGTTCCTTTCTGCTTGTCTTCAGCCACATCCCCATGCTGTTCACATGCGTCATCTTTTCTGTTTGGATTTGGAAAGCTCCTTTCACCTGAACCCTCGAAGTTTACCTGTCCATAAACCTACCGACATGATTGGCCAGGACACTGGTCCCAGCTCAGTTCCAGTGGGACCCCATCCTAATGGATTTTTTTTTAAAATCAGGTCTGGGATATGGGTGTCTCTGGCTGACCAGCCTTTCTTGCCCAGCCCAAGCTGCCATTGAGCTGAGTAGCTTGCTCGGCCATTTCAGAGGGTAATTGGGAGGCAAACACTTTACTGTGGCTATGTCGTACAGACCACGTGAGGGTGGGCAGATGTCCTTCTCCGAATGACAAGTGTTTGGATTTATTGTACATCAGTAATGGTATTTATAGATGGTCAATTACTATTTTTAAAATACTTTATTTCAAATTCCACCATTTCAGATGAGGTGGTTCAAACCTGCCTCTCCTGAACATTAGCTGAGGTTTGGGATACATGCTATAGCAACAATATCACTAATCCATTACTTTGTCTGCTCACAGGCTATTTATCTCTGATACCAGTGTATCATGAAGCTAAACCTGTTTTCCTTCATGATTGTTGGTTCCTGATACCTTCCTGCACTCAGGTGATATCACTCAGTCTCTCTCCATGTGGTATCCCTCACTGTGTGGGTCAAATTGCTGCCTCTGTCAGTGTCTCTCACTCTTACAGCTACTCCAGATTCTGAGCCAACAGAATTCTGCACAGGCCAGGGATGGAGACTGGGATTTTCCAGATCTCCGTGGGACACAGTACTATTCTCCATGTGTAGCCCTCACTGCATCAGTCTAATTTCCCATTCTGTCTATTTCTCTGTCTCCTGTAGGTACTCAGGAAGTTCCTGACTCATTAGATTTCCCAGCTGCTGGGTATCCCATCCATCACCACATTGAAGATGGTTGGTCAGGCAGAGAGACAAAGGGCAGGGAGATCTGGAGCCTTCAATAAACCCTGCACTGAGGTAAGATCACTCACCGTGCAGAGAGCAGCGAGAGGGTTCCAAACATCAGCTAACAGTGCTGGAGGGGGAGCAGTGTACAGACACACCCCAGGCTCAATCACCACGTCTACTGAAAGTTTTGTTGTTCTGAGACAGTATCAGGAGAGTCACAGTTATCAATCTATGCCTGTGATGTCTTAGTGAGCATCAGGACAACAGAGGGGAAAGCAGTCTTCCCATGAGTGGGTGGGAAAGATGTCTGGGATCTTTCTGTTCTGTGTTCCCCCGCCAATACTGTACATATTCCATGTCCCGTGGACCAGTGTCTTCAATAATTTGTAACTCCTAAACAGTGCCTGTCCCTGTAACGTCCACCTTCCCTATTGTCCCTCCCCATATTTGAAATGTACTGCATTTATTATCCTTCCATGCAACTAGTCCATGCTGACTACTGTTCATGAACGAGTCGGATTTGCATGTGTTTGGTCCATATCCCTTCAAACCATCTCTTCTCCAGTAATCTGCCCAAATATCTTTTCCATGTTGTAACTTTACTTTTCTCTACCCCTTCCCCAGACGCTCATTCCATACATGCACCATTCTCTACGTGGAAATGTTCTCCTCTGGTCACTTTTATGTATTTCTTCTGTCACCTCATATTTTTACCCTCTAGTAATGGATTCCCCTACCATGGGATAGAAACCTTTACTATTCACAATAAGTATACCCCTCATGGTTTTATAAACCTTTATAAGGTCACCCCTCAGCCACCTCTGCCCAAGGGAAATACGAAGGATAATGATACAAATATCTCTGCCATGGTCCCCGCTGTGACTTTACCACAATGTTGTGGCATACACTTGTTCAGGACCTCGGGCTTTATCTACCTTTGTGTTCTAAGACCTCTAGCACCACCTCTTCTGTAATGGGGAATCTTTTCAAGACAAGACTGTTTCTTTCCTTTTGTTTCCTAGTCTTTGTCCACAGAATATTCTGACATGAAATACTCATTTCAGGTCGCGCCCATCTCCTGTGGTTCCAGGCACGGAAGGCCTTCTTGATCTTTGAAGGGCTCTATTGTCTCTCAAGTTGCTTTCTTGCAGTTGTGTGCTGTAGAATCTCTTTGGATTCTCCTTAACTTTATCTCCCAAAGCTATCTCATCGCCCTGTTTTGCTTTCCAGCTTCTCCAGCCTCTCTGTTTCTCCACATGTGAAGCCACATCCAAGGAACAATGTAACTGCACCCCTTGGGTCTCTCTCCAAGAGACAACACTGAACAGAGCACTGCCATTAACTGTGTCAGTCCTCCCTGGTTATCCAACACCTGAATTCAACTCCACCTTTCATTTCTTGACCCACGGATCAGTTGATTAAGATCACCTTTGATAACTATATTCATTGCCCACTATAATACGTATTTTACTATCCACAAACATGCTAACACTAATTCATATATTCTCGTTTATGTCAATAATACACCTGTATGGACCCTGCACCAATCCTCATGGCACACCACGAATCAGAGGCCCCCAGTCTGCACAACAACCCTCTCCCACCATCCTCTGTCTCCTACTGTCAAGCTCATTTGTGTTTGTTTGGCTTGATCTCCCTGATCTCATGTGATTTAATCTTACTAACCAGTGCACCAGGCTAAACCCTGTCAAAGGCCTTGCTGAAGTCAGGATAGACAACGGCTACTGCTCTGTCTTCATCCATCTCCTTGGTCACCTCTTCAACAAACTCTATCAAGTTTGAGAGACACCCCTTTGTACGCACAAAGCTATGCTTACTATCACTAATCAATCATTGCCTTTCCAAATGCATGTGACTCCTGTCCCGTGGAATCGCTTCCAACAACATTGGCATCACTGACATCAAGCTAATTGGTGTTTATGTCCCTGGCTTTCCCTCACAGCCTTTCCTAAATGCTGTCACAACATTAGCCACCTCCAGGCTCCCAGCTCACCACCCGTGGCTGTCAGTGATAGAAATATCTTTGTAAGATTCTTCCCTAACTTGCTTCAATGTCCTGGGATGTACTTGATTAGTTCCCTGGGAGTTGTCTAATTTTAATGCGTTTTAAAACCTTCATCACCTCCTGTTCGCCAATGCAGACTCTTTTGAAAACATCACTGTTTATTTCCCTGCTTTCCCAGTGTTTTTTCCACAGTAAGTTCTGACTTGAAATTTTTGTTTCGGATCTCACCCATTTCCTGTGGGTTCACACACGGATTCATTGATCTTTCAGGGGTCACATTCTGTCTCGAGTTAATTTTCTGTTGTTAATATACTTGTAGAATCTCTTTGGATTTTCCTGAACCTTATCTGCCAAAGCTCTGTCAGTTCCCCTTCAGGCCCTCATGATTTCCCTCTTAAGAGTATTACTACACCCACAATGTTCTTCAAGGGATTGACTTAATCCAGCTGGCTATATAGGACATATGCCCCCTTTTGTCTTGACCAGAACCTCAATATTTCTGAAGAAGGGCTTCTGCCCGAAACGTCGATTCTCCTGTTACTTGGATGCTGCCTGACCTGCTGCGCTTTTCCAGCAACACATTTTCAGCTCAGAACATCAATATCCCAAGTCATCCAGTGTTTCCCATTTGTGTCAGCATTGTCCTTCATGCTAACAGGAATATGCTGTCCCTGAAATCTTAATTTATCTCTCTTTTGAAAGAATCCCACTTGCCCGACGTCTCTTTACTTTCAAATAGCCTCCACGAACAAACTTTTGGACAGTCCTGCCGAAGACCTTCTGGACTGGGGCAAGGCCAGGTTTGATCTTTAACTTGTGGACCAGGCCTGTCCTTTTCCATCGCTATTTTCAAACTAATAGAATTGTGGTGACTTTGCCAAAGTGCTCCCCCAAGAACTCTTCAGCCCCTTTCTCTCCCTTGTTTCCCAAAGGGTGGTCAGTTTTTATCCAGTTACATACTGCCTGAGACAGTTTTCTTGAACACACTGAACAAATTTCTTCTATCCAAGCTGTGAGCACTCCGGCAATACCAGTCTAGGTTTATAAGTTAAAATCCCTGACCATTACAGCCCTATCATTATTACAGATATCTGAGATCTCCAGCATATTTGCTGCTCAATTTCCCACTGACTGTAGTACAGTCATATCAAACTGATCATTCAGTATAATTTCTCAGTTCCACTAATACAGCTTCACTGGGCGATCCCCAGGAATATCCTCTCTCAGTGCTGCAGTGATGTTTTCACTGATCGAAAACTCCAATCCCCCTCCTCTCTTGCCTCCCCCTTCTATCCTTCCTGTAGCATCTGTCCTGGGAACATTGAGCTGCCTGTCCTGCCCCTCCCTCAGCTGTGTTTCTGTAATTCTTGTGATATCCCTGTCCCATGCTCCCATCCATGCCGTGCGTTCATCTGTATAACCTGTTAGGCATTTTACATTAAAGTAGATGCAGCTTAATTGATGCGTTTCCCTCATCGCTTGCTGTGTTCATGCCTGCCTTGTCAATTGAAATGACTCGCTTGAAATTCTGTCCCAGCCTCAACGTTCAGACTGTAGCATGAGACCATCCCCTTCAATGTGTTCAACACCCTCACCTTTCATGTCATCTGCAAACCTACTAATGATACCTTCTGCTTCACATCGGAGTGACTAATGTCCATAAGGAACAGCAATGCTTCCTGCATAGATCCCTGTGGCACATCCGCTGGTCAAAGGCTTTCAATCAGAAAACCAACCCTTCAACAATTTTGGATCTAATTTCCCAACTTGCCTTTGATGCCATGGGCTCTTCCCTTCTGGACCAGCCTTCCACGTGGGACCTTGTCAAAGGCCTTAATGAACTCCATGTAAACCACAACATCTGCACAGCCCTCATCAATATCTTCAATCGTAATTTCAAAGAAATCCCAGCTGATTTCATCAGACATTATCTTCCTCTACCAAATCCATGCTGACTATTACTAATCGATCCCTGTCTTTCCAGTTAATGATTCAACCTGTCCCTCAGAATTGTTCCCAATTTCCCTCCCCCTGCTGTCAGACTATCTGCTCTGTAATTACCTGGCCTATCCCTGCTGCCCTTCTTGAATAAAGGAACCTCATTAGCGATCCTCCAGTCATTCGGCACTTCACCTGTGGCCAGCAAAGTATTAAATATATCCACCAGGGCCCTAGCAATCTCCTCCTTACCTCCCATAGCAGCCTGTGATACATTTCATTGGGTCTGGGGATTTCTCCACCTTTATGCCTGTGAAAATATTTAATACCTCCTCCTTATTGATCTTAACATATTCTGGAACCTCACCATCCCGACTGAAATGCTGCTTCATCTGGAATGTGTGTGTTGGGTTGTTAAGAAATGAGGAATGAGTCAGCGATTTTTTCAAATGTCCTAATGTATTTCTTCTTACATGTAGACGACATTGTTCCACAACTTGGAGAGAGTAAGTACTAAAAGTGCGAGAGGCCAGAGTTAATAAACTTGGAGCTGGATAAACACAGCAGACCAGACAGAATCAGAGGAGCAAAAAGGCAATATTTTGATATTGGACCTTTCGTCAGGACTGGCGAGGGGGAGGGGAGCCCGGAAATGGAGTGATGGGGTATGGAAGGGTGAAGGGTAGGTATGATGGTGGTATATACATGTAGGTCTGAGGTTACTGTGATTTGTCAGTGGGAAGGGTGGAGCAGATATGTGAGTGAGAAGATGGACAGGTGGGTCTGGTCAGGGAGAAGGGACAGGGGATAAGGCTGCGTGTGGAGGGATGTTGAAGCTTCTGCAGTCAATATTGAGGCCATTGGGTATCAACTTCAAAGGTAGACTCTCAGGTGTTGTTCCTCTGACAGTGGACAGGCTAAGGATGGGCATGTCCCCGGAAGAGTTGAAGGGGGAATTGAAGTGGAAGTTAACTGGAAAGTCGGGTTGGTTGTTGTATTCAGAGCACTGGTGCTCCATACAGAGACTGATCCTGCCCCACCAAGCACGGCTCCATACTCCCGATGTGGTCTCTCTATCAGGGAGACCAAAGGGACATATTCATGGAACACCTGCTCTCTGCACACTTTAACCAACCCTACATTCCAGTTACCTTTCAATTACTCCCTCACCCCCCCCCCCCCCCCCCCTTTGCTCATCCAGCGACAGGTCCATCCTTGGCCTCCTCTATTGTCAGAGTGAGGCCAAATAGAAACTAGGAAACACAACCTGATCTTTCAGTTTGAGTGCTGACAGTTCACTGTTCTCAATATTGACTTCACTGGCTTCAAAACTCTCCACCCACAGCCTTATTCCATGTTCCCCTTCCCTTACCTGACCTAAGCTGTCCATCTTTCTATTCGCATATCCGCTGCACCCTTCCCACTGACCAATCACATTATCCCCCTACTTGCATCCCCTATCGTCATCCCATCTACGCTTACCTCAGCCCCAAGCCCCTCCCTCTATTTTCTTCCCGGCTCCCCTTCCCCCGGACCAATCTTGATGAAGTCTTTCAGCCTGAAACGTTGACTTTCCTGTTCCATGGATGCTGTCTGACCCACTGTGCTTTTTCAGCTTCATATGTATTGCTATATCCGCAACAACAGATTTTATTGTGCTTTCTATACATTTTATTTTAGTCTGCTTACTGATAAGCTTATCTCAACATTCTCACTACAGGGTCAAGGAAACAGTCTCTTTGTCATGAATGCTCCTGTCTGCTTCGAAATGATTTCCTTTGTTTTGACCGTACTTTCAAGTCTGCTGTTCGCAATAGTATTGTAAATTTCACTCTTGTTATACTGTAGCTTAATCACACCACGTCCAATATACTTCAGAATTTCCTTGTTCTTATACTCCACTCATCTATTCATAAACGTAAGGATCCATTAAGTCCTTTTATACAACAGTTTCAACTTGCCTGACCATTTGTAATTTCCTGTCTTCTGTGTCCCTCTCTCCTTACATTTACCAGTCCTCCCTCACTCCAAAATTTCCTGAAAAATCATCAGCAATGCCTCCAAAATCACCTTCGGCATCTATTTACAACTACGGGGTGTTCTCCAACTGGTCTCGCTGATTGATCCAACTTCACCTTCCCCAGCACTTTCTCCTTACTGGTGGTCACTATACTCACCTCTACCCTCTGACTGTCTTGAAGTTCTGACATTTTGATGGTCTCTTCCACCGTGAAGATTGTTGCAATGTATTCAATTCCTCTGCCATTCCATTGCTTCCCATAACTATTCAAGCTTCATTTTCCAAATTTCCTCTGTTTGCTCTTTACTCCCTGTCTTCCTTGTTATATATCTAAAAATCTCTTTCAATGTTCTATTACATTATTAACAAGCATAATATTTCACCCTCTCCTGCCATTTGCTATTCTTAGTTATCCGTACTGGAATTTATAGGCTTCGTAATCGTCTAGATTCCCAATAATCTTCACCACATTGTGCGCATTTTCTTTTACTTTTATGCTGTCCCAGAGTTCGTTATCACGCACGGCTGCCTTGTCTTCCACTGAATACATTTCTTCTTACTTGGGATGAATTTCTGATGTGCTGCTGAATTATCTCCAGAAACTCCTGTCATTGCTGCTTCATCATATTCCCGTGCTCAGCTCCCCTTCCAACTAACTCTGGCCAACACCACCCTCATGTCTTTTTAGTTAGATTACTCAATTATAAGCCATCTCATCCAAAAGTGAGTAATAGATGTAAACTTAAGGAGGGGAGTTTGAGACATGGGACACGAAGAACAATTGGAGGATTTATTAACTAGACGGAAAGATAGAGACAGAGAGAGAGAGAATACAGACGTGGAGATGTAAAAATAGGGGAGTCTACATGATTGATAGAATTAGATGTGCTTCCGTAATTGGTTTGACAATTCCTTTGTGCTATGGTCCTTTGTACAGTGTTTGTGCAACAGATTAATCTGTTGAAATCCTGGGTTTGATGCCAGAACTTTTATCTCCATCAATATCACAGGCACCAACTGTTGACAGAACCCAGCATATGTTTCCTGGTAGAAAATGGATTAACTGAAACAAGTTGGAACGCCAGAAGCAGGAATTAATAACATCCATCCGATAAGAATGGGAGATTAGATCAGGGAATGTCAGAAAGGGGCAGGAGGTAGAGGGTACGTTGAGAGTAGGGGAACATAACATCTCAGCTGAAGATTAAATAACATATTAATATTTTATAAATTTTGTACATCACATGCATCATGTTTGTTAAGTATGTCTCTCGTTCATTCTGAATATGTTGCACTCATATGAACAATCTTATCTATCTGCACACACACACACACACGCACACTGACACACGCACACACACACAGACACACACACACATACGCACACTGACACACACGCACACACACACAGACACACAGATACACACGCACACGCACACCATCACTGTTCAGCCATTCCATTTGAAATGATTCTGTTTTGTTTACATTGTCACTTGCCATTCCTTCTTCTGAATATATTCTGTTTCTTTCACTGCATTGTATTTTATTCTGTCTGTCAAGAAGACATTGGGGACTGGCGGGGATGTCACTTTACTCCTCGTCAGTCTCCACAGCCACTGTCTTCGAATCCTTTCTGTTTCTTAACCCATGAAAAATACGTACTGTGTCTGACCCTTGAATCCCAATAAACAGGTCAATTTCAAACAGAACACTTACTTTTGCGCTAAGGCTACAAAAAATCTCAAAAAGAAAAGGCATATAAATTGTGCAATAAGATGTTTGTATCTTGACAAACAGATTATAGAATTGCATTGTGTAAACGATAAACAATTAACTGGTAAGATCTGTGAGAGTAAAATCGAGGGAAATCCGTATTTTTTGTGTATGTTCAGGGCAGTCGTGCCCAGAAGCAGTTTTTATATTGGAAGTTGTTGTGGTGAAGGAGACTTCAGTGTAGTAACAACATCTCGATTGAGGCTGTGTACTGATGACTATTCAGGCAGGTTACTATCCCGTCCTCGCTATTGTTGGTGTTCCTGGTGAGTCTATCTCTGCCCATTTACTAATTCTCAAACCCATTGTGAATGTTAACCTTTTTTTTCTGTAGTGTATACTTAGCAAAGATCCAAACTATTGTCTTCGCTTTCAATCACAATCTCCATTTCTATGCCATGAATTTCATATCCCTCGCTGACAAGCATCTGAGGAGAAACGAAAGTGTTCATAAACACGATTACCCCATTTTATCCTGAACGGATTTATATCTCAATATTCCGTCTACCACAAAACCTGTCCACTCCCCCCTTCACGATATTCCTAGTCTTCACTTCTGCCTCAACACTGTTCCTGAATAAATCATCATCCACACCTTTCCAGTTACAATTCTCTTCTGGCAACTCTTCTCGTTACACATATTTTGATCACAAACGTTTTCTTACCTCGACCTGGACCTATGCAAAGTGTGAAGTCAGTTTGATACTAAAATGAGTTTCAATATAACCTGTAACCTCACACGAGGGAGAGGACTATGCTGTCAGTGACCAGGAAATGACAGTTTCATTGAACTGTCTTGATTCGGGAACTTTCTGAGCAGGAGTGGGTGTCACGTCCATCATCTCCCGTCTCCAATGTATTCACACAGTGACAGAATCCATCTCTGCCTGCTGCTGAGGGTAATACCTTTGTGTTGTCTCCATAATCGAAGGTACCAAAACTCTTCTAGAAATAATATGGGACAGATTGACTGGTGAAAATAAGAACATGATTAGAATTAATAAAGTGAACTTAGTCAAACACTAATTGAATTGAAGGTGGACAAGTTACTGCACCAAATGAGTTCCATCCGAGTTTTCAGGGAAATGGCATTACAGCAAGTGAATGACTTATAGAGTCATACAGGACAGAAACAGACGCTTCTGTCCAACCAATCCATGCTGACTATTCCAATTCCAAACTAACTTAGTCCCAACTGCCCGCGGTTGGCCCATATCCGTCAAAACCTTTCCTCTTCATGTATTTATCCAAATGTATTTTAAATGTTGTAACGACAAGAAAGAAGTATTGATTACCCTACAAATTTCTTTAAACTCTGGAATTTCTCGTTCCTGCAGACTGGAAAGTAGTTATTGTAATCCTAAATATTTAAAACCGGAGTGGGAGATTAAACAAAAAAAAAGGTATCTTGATGTTAGGTCTGAGGAAAATATTAGAACCTTTTATGAGAAATTTTATAACTCGACACTTGGGAAATCATGATGTGACTTGGTACAGTCAGCTTAGACTTAGAAACCGGAAATCATCGTTGAGAAACCTGTGGAGTTTGTGTTAGTTGATACATCCACAAGAGAGAAAGAGTGCGAGTGGTGTATTTGAATACTTTTTTACATTGTTGCTAACAAGTGAGCAAAGGACGTTAGAGTACATTGATAAGTTGCAGACGGGGTGATCTGAATATACCACATGGATTGAGAATTGGCCAGTGGAAGTAATGCTGAGCTTCTTGCACTTTTATGGACTGAAGGCAGTTCATGTGATATCACACGTTTCGGTGTTTGAACCACAACAATTTGCAAGGCATAGAAATTATTTCGATGTGAGAAATAAACAGCATGCATCTCATTTTGTATTGACTAAACAGTACAAGGTTCAGAAGTGTTGTTTTTCAAAAGGGCCTGAATGTCCTTGATCATGAGTCATCAAAAATAGCACACCCAAGGCCGTAAGTATTAGCATCTTATATAGTATGCTGCCCTTCATTGTAATATGATTCAAGTATTTGTAGGGCCTTGATGAGAGAGTATTTGGAACACTGTGAAGAGGTATGATCTCCTTTGTAAGGCACGATCTCATTAACACTGACACAACTCTAATCCATGAGATGATGACTCCATGAGGAGACAGTGATGGAACTGAGTAATTAATCTGTCGGGTAATAGACAAAGAGGGATGATTGTGCTGAAACGTGAGGGTTAGCGACTATTACATATTTCTAAAAGAGACACTGTTAGGGTGAGAAATAATTAATTTATTAGATTTATTGTCAAATGTGCCGAAGTCCAGTGATGCTTTATTTGCGAGCAGTACAGGCAGATGACAGTAAGCAAGGACACACAGATCATAGTGTGAAAAATAAACTTGGACAGAGTAAGGCATGCAGGTTACAATGCGCAGGACATTAAAAAAAGCATGATCAACATGAACAAGATCATTATTATTTGGAGTGACAGAGTCCATTCATCAGTCTAACATAGCATACTTTATGTGCCTGAATGATCTCTCCCCACATTAATGTGCCGACGGCATGAGGTCCTACAAGAAAAAATTAGGGAGTTAGAAACCAACTTAACAAAGTAGGACCACGGAGGTAGTAACCTCAGGATTGCTACCAGTGTCAAGTGCTCGTCAGCGTAGGAATGATCGAATAATCCGGAAGAATGTGTGGCTGAAGAGATGGTGCAGGAGGGAGGGGTTCCGATTTTTGGGATATTGGGACCGGTTCTGGGGGAGGTGGGATTATTACAAATTGGACGGTCTACATCTGGTAGATGGTCTACATCTCCATTGTGGAGCCAATGTTCGATGGAGTGCATTTGCTAACGCTGTTGGGAAGGGTTTAAACTAATGTGGCAGGGATCGGGAAACAAATCTGTTTGGTGAAAAGAAGGGCGGTAGTAACTAAAGCCTAAGTAATTAGATAATGAAATCAGCATGACTGAGGGGAAGAGGAGGCAGGAAGTGGAGGATGAAAACAGAGGGAGTTGTAGTTTTATTGCAAGAAGTATAGTAGGTAAGGCAGATGAACTTAGGGCTTGGAATAGTACCTGGGAATATAATGTTATTGATGTTACTGAGACTTGGTTGAGGGAATGGCGTGTTTGGCAAGTAAATATCCCAGGACAATAATGCTTCAGGCGGGGTAGAGAGGAAGATACAGGGGGTGGAGAAGAAGCGTTACTGGTCAAAGAAGATTTCACAGCTGTGCTGAAGGAGGGCACCATGGAAGATTCGAGCATTGAGGCAATATGGGCAGAGCTCAGAAATGGAAAGGGTCCAGTAACAATGCTGGGATTGTACGACAGGCTTCCCAACACTGATCCTGGTACAAATATGTAAATAGATCACAGAAAGATGTGGGAGCAACAGGATGGTGGTGATTTTAATTTTAATTTTCCCAACATTGACTGGGATTCACTTAGTGCCAGAGGTCTAGATGGAACAGAATTTGTATGGACCATCCAGGAGCATTTTCTAGAGTAGTGTAGAAATAGTTCAACTCGGGAAGCGGCTATGCCAGACCTGGTGTTGAGAACTGAGCCCACCCAGGTAGTGGAAGTTACAGTGGGGGATTACTTTGGAAATAATGATCACAATTCCTTTAGTTTTACAATAGCCATGGAGAAAGATGAGAGTGGTCAGAAAGGAAGAGTGCTAAACTGGGGGAAGGCCAACTATATCAAAATTCAGCAAGAGCTGGGGAAAGTGGATTGGGAACAGCTGTTTGAAGGGAAATCCGCATTTGATATGTGGAATGTTTTGAAGAGAGGGTAATTAGTGTTCAGGAGAGATATGTTCCTGTGAAAATTATGGATAGAAATGGCAAGGTTAGGAAACCATGGATGACAAGTGATATTGTGAGACTAGCTAAAAGGAAATAGAATGTGTACATAATATCGAGGTGAATGAAGATAGAGGAAGCCTTGGAAGAATATTGTGACTGGAGGACCAATCTGAAGTGAGGAATTAAGAGGGCGAAAAGGGGTCATGAGATATCCTTAGCCAGCAGGATTAAGGAAAACCTTAAAGCTTTTTGGTCACATATAATGAAAAAGAGGGTAGCTAGAGAAAGGCCCACTCAGGGACGAAGCAGGAAAGATATGCTTGGAGGCAGAGAAATCGGGAGAGATTCTTAATGAGTACTTTGCATCGATATTCACCAAGGAGAGGGGTTGGTGGATGTTGAGGTTAGGGAAAGATCTTTGATTACTCTTGGTCAATTCTGCATAAGGAGGGACGAAGTGGTGTGATTTCCAAAAGACATCAAGAAGGACAAGTCCCCAGGTCTGGATAGGATCTATCCAAGGTTACTGAGGGAAGCGAGAGAGGAAATAGCTGAGGCTTTAACATATATTGTTGCAGCGTCCTTGAACACGGGGGAGGTACCTGGGGAATGGACAATTGCTAATGGTGTCTCCTTGTTTAAGGAATAATCCAGGAAATTACAGACCTGTGAGCCTGACGTCAGTGGTAGGGAAGCTACTGGAGAAGATACTGAGGGATAGGATGTATACCTATTTAGAATGCAATGACTTCTCAGTGCTAGGTAGCATGGCTTTCTGCAGGCAAGGTAATGGCTTACAAACTTAATAGAATTGTTTGAAGAGGTGACAATGTTGATTGATGAGGGAAGGGGTATAGATGTCATACAGATGGACTTTAGTAAGGTATTCGATAAATTTCCCCATGGTAAGCTGATGAAAAAGGTGAAGTTGCATGGGTGTTCTAGCTAGATGGATAGAGAACTGGTTAGGCAACAGGAGACACAGAGTAATGATGGAAGGGAGCTTCACAAAATGGAGATCTGTGACAGTGGTGTCCCACAGGGGCCCTTGCTGGGACATTGGTTTTTGTGGTATACATAAATGATTTGGAGGAAGGTGTAGCTTGTTTCATTAGCAAGTTTGCAGGTGACACTAAGATTGGTGGAGTAGCAGACAGTGAAGGGGACTGTCTGAGAATACAGCAGAATATAGATAGATTGGGGAGATGGGCAGAGAAATGACAGATGGAGTTCAATTTGGACAAATGTGAGGCAATGCATTTTGTACGATCCAATCCAAGAGCGAACTATACAGTAAATAGAAAAGTATTGGGGAAAATTGATTTACAGAGACATCTAGGTGTTCAGGTCCATTGTTCCCTGAAGGTGGCAAGGCAGATCAGTAGAGTGGTAAAGAAGGTGTACGGCATGGTTTCCTTCATTGGACCGGGTACTGAATATAAGAGTTTGCAGGTCATGTTACAGTTGTATAAGACTTTAGTTTAGCCACATTTGGAATACTGCATACAGTCTGGTCGCCACACGAGCAAAACGATGTGGATGGTTTGGAGAGGGTGCAGAGGAAGTTCACCAGGATGTTGCCTGGTAAGAAGGGTGCCAGCCATGAAGAGAGATTGAACAAATTGGGATTATTTTCATTAGATAGACGGTGGTTGAGGGGGAACCTGATCCTTGGATGGCGAGGGATATTGAGGAGAAAGTGAGGTCTGCAGATGCTGGAGGTCAGAGCTGAAAATGTGTTGCTGGAAAAGCGCAGCAGGTCAGGCAGCATCCAGGGAACAGGAGAATCGACGTTTCGGGCATAAGCCCTTCTTCAGGAATCTGGGATATTGAGGATCTGATAAGGACATTAAAGAAGGCATACATTGGGTTTAAGGCTTAAGTCAATCCTTAGATGACTACACAAAGTACCCTTAAGAGGGGAATCAGAATCCCAAAAAAAGGACATGACATGGATCTCTCAGAAAAGGTGAAAGATAATCCCAAGAGGTGCTCTAGCCATATTAAGAGTAGAAGCGTGACTCAGGATAGAATAGGTCCCCTTACTGATGAGCATGGCTGTCCTTGTGTGGAATCACCAGGAGGTGGGGGGATTTGTTAATGAATATTTCTTCTCCATGTTTAATCAGGAGCAAATGATGCTTACTAAGGAAATAAGGAAAGCAAGTAGGAATGTTTTGGTCTGCATGCATATTATCAGAGTGGAGGCATTTGCTACCTTAAAGCACAATAAGGTGAATAAATCCCCTGGGCAAGAACATGTCCATCCTCGGATGTTATGGGAGGCTAGGGAAAAAAATTGCAGAGGCTCTTGCACAGATTTTTGCTTCATCGTTTGCCACTGGAGTGGTTCCATTGTTTAAGAAAGGTAGCAAAGACAAGCCAGGGAGCTCTTAGTCAGTGAGTGGGATATCAGTGTTAGGCAAGTTGTTGGAGAGGATAATGAGAGACAGGATGAACCAACATTTGTAAATGCAAGGTCTGATTAGAAATAGTCAGCATGGATTAGTGTGCGGGAAATCATGTTTAACAAATCTTTTAAATTGTTTCAAAGAGATAACCGCGAGAATAGATAAGGGTAGGACAATGGATTATCTGTATACGGACTGTAGTAAGACGATTGACAAGGTCCCATACGGCAGGTTAGTCAGTGAGTTTAGGTGACATGGGATCCAGAGAGAGCTAGCTAATTGGATTCAAAATTAGCTCGATGGTAGGAAGCAGAGGGTGATGGTTAAAGATTGTTTCTCAGACAGGAGGTGTATAACTAATGGTGTGCCACAGGTGTCGGTGCTGAGACCTTTGTTATTTGTTCTTTACATGAATGTTCTGAATGTGAATATACAAGGCATGATGAGGGCCATAAGACATAGGAACAGAAATTGAAATATTCAGCCCATCGAGTCTGCTCCACTATTCAGTCATAGTTCATAAGTCTCTTAACCCCATTCTTCTGCTTTCTCGCCATAACCCTTGATCCCCTTGACAATCAAGAACCTGTCCATCTCAGTCTTATATATACTCATTAACCTGGCCTCCACAGCCTTCTGTGGCATTGAATTGCATGGATTCCCCACTCTCTGGCTGAAGAAGTTTCTCTTTATCTCCGTTCTGAAAGCTGTTCCATTTACTCTCAGGCTGTGCCCTCGGGTCCTAGTCTATTCTACCAATGGAAACATCTTCACAACATCTATTCTGTCCAGACTATTCAGTATTCGATATATTTCAATTAGATCTCCTCTCATCCTTCTAAAATCCATTGAGTAAAGATCCAGAGTCCTCAAAGTTTCCTCATATGTCAAGTTTTTCATTCCTGAGTCCATTCTCGTGAAACTCCTCTGAGCAAATTCCAAGGCCAGTACATCTCTTCTGAGATAAGGGGCCCAAAACTGCACAACATACTCCAAGCACTCCCAAGAAGGTTACTACATTTATGGATGATACAATTAGGAGCTATCGTTGATAACGATGAACATTATCAGAAATAATAGAGGGATTTTAATCTGATGGGGAAGTGAGCTGAGGATTGGCAACTGCAATTAAATACAGATAAGTCGGAGGTGTTACACTTTGGAAAGGAAAACAAAGATAGAACTTATACAGTAAATGATCAGGTTCTGAGGAGTGTTGTGGAACAGAGGGACCTCGGATCATAAGTCCATATTTCACTGGAAGAGGCATCACGGGTAGAAAGGGCAGTAAAAAGGCATTTAGCTTGCTGGCCTTCATCGTTCAAAGCATTGAATATAGAAGTTGGGACATTATGCTGGCAGTCCATTCCATTTAAAAAACATTCTCTGCATAATGAAGTTGGCCCTCTGGTCCTTCTTAAATCTTTCTCCTCTCACCTTAAAAAATGCCCTGTAGTTTTCAGTCCGTAATCTCTGGAAAAATGACTCTATGCATTTATCCTATCTATGGCCCACGTAAATTATGCATCTCCATAAAAACACCCCCTCATTCTCCTACATTCCAAGGGATGATATCCGAACCTGGCCCACCCCTCCTTATATCGCTGGCCTATTAGTCCTGACAACATCCTTGTCAAACTTCTTTGCACTCGTTTCAGGTTAACAGGATGACCAAAATTGTACACAATACTCCAAGTGTGGCCTCACCAACGACTTGCAGAATGGCTTTGCTCTTCCAGCCCGTGCAATCCCACTATTTAGAATGCTCCCATTCTCTGTACCTCCTTATGCTCTGAGGGTCCTTGAACACCACGATGCTTCAAACATCTGTAACCCCCCCTCCCCCACCCCCCCCCCCCCCCGCCAGTTACTGCGAGTCTTCTAACTCTGTAACATCCAACAGTCTCCAGTGCCACACAACACTCCCTGGCTGTCAATTTGAATTTGTTGAAGTCTTCACATCTGAGTAAGCAGCTCACAAAAATCCCTTTAGACTCTACAAGGCTCCATCACCAACAAGCCGCCATCTCTCTACTTCTTTTGCTTCCCTCAGTGCCTTCAACCCTCCCTGTATCTTCCAGTAACCTGCTTTAGACACTGCAGGTCTGCCTACCTCTCCAGATAACCTACTCCATCCTCAACAGCTCCCTCAATCACTGTAACACCCTCTGCTCTGTCTAATCCTTCTCTTTTCCACTGTCTTCCAGGCACAGTAGTGATCCTGTGAGGGACCAGTGTGCAATGGGATGTTATACATCTCAGCTGAGACTTGAGGCCTACCATTACCTGGAAGTCACAAAGAGAGAGAACCTGAGAGTGAGCAGCACAGAGCTGGAGAATATTAATCAGCAGCGAGGATCGATGCCGACTGGGATTTGGAGTTGGAGAAACAGCAGAGCAGGAGGCTCGAAATCAGCACCGAGTCACAGAGGGAGTGACCATGTGAGGGAGTAACGTGGAGCAGGAACATGAGGCTCACTCACATCTGAGAGTAACAGAGGCAGCAAAGTGGAAGGATATAAATCAGCACTGAGGATCAAGGCCTAGTAATACCTGGAAATCACAGAAACAGTGACCTTGTGAGGGAGCAGAGTGGAGTGGGAGCTGGAGGATTACATGTCACTGGGAGTCACAGAGACGGTGACCCTGTGAGGGAGCAGAATGGAGTGGGAGCTGGAGGATTACACGTCCCTGGGAGTCACAGAGACGGTGACCCTGTGAGGGAGCAGAGTGGAGTGGGAGCTGGAGGATTACACGTACCTGGGAGTCACACAGATAACTTTCTGCTGCTGGGACCTCCCTGCACTGAGTTTGAAACAAGTGCAAGAGCCAGCACAGAAAATGCTGTAAATTCATTGGCTGATAAATTCGCTGTTATTAGCGACTGTCAGTTAATTGCTATAAATTAGCACATTTTTTTCAACTTCTGAAATAAGGGTTGAACACAGAAATAAGAGGGAGAAGTAAAATTGTGAGCCAATATAATAAATTACCCTCAGTAAGCCACAGTTGAATAAGGGATTTAAGCATATTGTTATTTCCTGGATGTTAACTTCATTCTAAGTAATTAATTAAGTAATTAATTAATTCGAGACAAAATGCATTTTAGGACATGTTTGTCAGATGGAAAATGTGTTCTGTTAATTGGGAAGTCATAGCCCCTGCTCGTGTCCGAGATGGACACTGGGTCATGGAGCTCAGACAGTGGCTAGAGACACTACGGAACATCTTTGATGCTGAGATTAAGTGGAAAGCACACACACAGAGCAGATCACCCTGCAGACATGACGGCCTGGAAGAAGGAAGGGTCTGGGGTCTAGGCAATCGGAGAGAAACAGTCAGGGAATACAAGCATAACCTGGTGTTTCCCTCCCAATTCAATTTGCCAGTTTGGGAGCTGATGAAGGTGCTGGCTGCTCAAGGGAGGGCAGTCAGAGCCACGTCTGTGGCCCCACAAGCAGCCTGACTGTACAGGAGGGGAGGGAGAAGGAAGGAGGGGCAATAGTCACAGGGGAGTCAGTTAAGTGAATAAGGTGTCAGCGTGTGTGTAATTCCAGGATAGTGTGGTTAAGAATGTCACTGTGTCTGCAGGACATTCGTCTGGGGGACAGTGAGCAGTCAAAGATCATGCCCATGTTGGTAGGAATGACCTGGGTAGGAAGGGTGAAGTGGTCTGGGAATCACAATTTAGGGAGCTAGGTTCATGGTTAGCAAGCCGGTCCGCAAATGTAGCAATCCCTGGAATACTCCCAGTGCCGTGTTCAAGTGAGAACAGGCCTCAGAGTTTTAGGTAGATGAGAGTGTGATGGGAACGATGGTGCAGCACGAAGGGCTTCAGATTCCTGGGACATTGGAACCGGGTCTGCGGAAGACAGCAACTGTACAAGCCGGATGGGCTAACATGACAGAGGTGGGACTGAATTTCTTACGGGTTTTTTTTTGGGAGGGATTGTAAATAACTTGGTGTGTGCTTAGGATCCAAAAAGAAATAGTAGAGGAGACTACCAGGATTCTCAAAATAATGGGAGCTGCAGTTGGCACTAATTTACAACAACACGATTAACAGTGGAAGACGGAGTGAGAAAGAAAGCATTAATCTGAGGTCCTCTGCATGGACCTGAATACTGGGAATGTGCGGAGTTACAGATGCAGTTTGGTGTATGGAAATCTGATGTACTGATCACCGAGAGCTGGCTCAGGGAATGCCAGGACGGGATGTTAAATATTGCTGGGTATGAAGGATTCTGAAATGATAGAAGGGAAGGGAAATGATTAATGTCGAAGTATTGGTTTAGATTAGCGTTAGTTAAGGAGTCGAAGAGAAAGAGGATCCGTCCAAGGACAGAATGAATTTGGCTGGAGCTACAGAACAAAAAGTGTATGATTAAACCGTGAGGTACAGTCTGTCAGCCAGCAACCAAAGAAACGATGGAGAGAATAAATATGCAGGGTCATTTGAGAGCGAAGACAGTATTACAGATTAGTTATAATGAGAAACTTAATTTATTCAGATATTGACTGGGTTACTGGTGGTGCAGCGTCCTGAGGGGCGAGTGTTCCTGGATTACATGGAGGAGAGATCACTGCAGGAGTATGTGTCCAGCCCAAGAGAGCATGTATTGTCGGACCTGGTCCTTGGGGAAGAAGTGGGGCAAGTGGATCTAGTGTCAGTAGGGGAACGTTTTGGGGGGCAGCGTTCATTTTATTGTAACGTTCAGGATGATGATAGAGAATGCTATGCAATAATTGAGAGTGAGAAACATTAGTTGACTGAGAGCAACCTTCAATGGGGCAAGAATGAAGCTGGGAACTTTTCAACGAGGCCAGTGAAAGGTTAGCTTTAAACAGTGTGAACCAGCTCAGATGAAGCTGGGATTATGGAGATGGGGCTGCAGTGTGACCATGACTGGGAACTGGATAACTAAAGGTTTTCCCCATTTCTACAGGAAGGGTAAATAGGCCAACGCAGTGAAGTAGCATTGTGTATAAAGGATGAGATCAGTATTATCGTGATTCTAATCAATTTACACACTGCTCCTCCTTGCCCTCACCCCTCATCACTGCGTATTGATTCTATCAGATATTGGTAACCTTTGAAAACTTCAGAAAATAGCAGTTTTGACAAGATCAATCTGTCCACTGTCTGCATTGGACAGTATTTTTTTAAAGTCCTAGTTCTGTCTCCCCGGATACTATAGGTCTTCAGCTGCAGATCCCGGCACCTTTTTAAAATGGTTTGAGAGTTTCTGCCTCTACTCCGCTTCCATGTGTGCCTCCCAGATCCCGACCATACTCTGGGTGAAATAACAACTTTCCTCACCACTTTTCTGATATTTCAGCCAATTATATTAAATATTCACCACTGGTAAAGCAGTTTACCAACAGGAACAAGATGTTACTTCCATCTCTACCCAGGCCCCTGACAGCATGTGCACCCCAATCAAATCTCCTCTCAGCATCCTCCATTCCTATCTTTCCTCAGAACTGCACTTCCACTGTCACAGGGTAACGGATCTTTTATGTACCCTCTCCAGTCCAACTCAATCCTTCCATGTGATGGGGTGACCAGAACTGCACACCATCCCCAAGCTGTGACTGAACTCATTATTTATGCAGTTCCAGCATAAGTTTCCTGCTCTGAAATTCTGCACTTCGGCTGATAGAGGAAATGGTGCCATTTGCTACATTAACGAGATTATTGATGTTTCCAGCTACCTTCATTTATCCGCCCACACAGACTATGCTGTCATTTATTGTCCATTCCTCTCTATTGTTGATGTCCCCAAATGCCTTGCCTTGCACTCCTCTGGGTTGTTTGCTCCGTTCACCTGGACCCCATAGTTTCTGTTTTTAAACAGCCTGCCATGGGATCTCTTGTTAAATCCAAAGAAGTCACGTGCAGTTCCAAGTTACTGCCTCAGACCAATACAGTCAGATTAATTACACACGATCTTCCTTGCACAAATCCAGACCGACTGTCCTGGAGTCCCTGGGACTTCCTCAGTGACCGTTTATCCACTGTCTCAGAATTCCAGCCTCGACCTATTCAGTCAGTCCACAGGTCTCCAGCCGTTCTCCAGGTCTCCAGCACCATTCCTGCATCCAATGAGGATTCGATAATGTAGGTAATTATAAGGAGGGATTTTCCATGGCTCCTTTTAACAGTCTGGAACTTTGTGTTACCCCTTTTTAAGGATTTGAATCTCCTTTGTAATTCTCCACTCCAAGTTTGTTGCTCCCAGTGTTTCACACTGCATCTCTACTTTGATTCAGACAGACAGAGGCTGAACTCATCTTATGATTTGGTCAAGTCTCATTTTAGTCAGGATTTATGGAGGGTTTCTCTCCACAAAGTGAAGTGCATTTTCTCATGATACCATCCCCAATCTGCCTCATTAACTACCCTCCCTGCACATGTGGTTATCTTCTCAACTGACACTAACACGATGATTTTCCCATTCGTCATAACAACTGTCTATTGCCTGGATATTCCAGAATGCACCAGCCTCCCTGCTCCAAGTGTCATTAGTAAAAAGTCATTACACTCTTAGATTGTCAATCCAAAACTGGCCTGGACATGGCAGAGGGGGTAAAACTGGGGCTTCACTTTGAGACCAAGCCGCTGAGGTTCTGGTGGATGGCATGGTGCATGAGAGGGATGTTACCTTCCTCCAGGACTGGCAAGGGAGGCCATGATACTATACCCTGCCAGCTTGGTTGGTGGTTGACCCCTGTGTCAGTGAGGTGCCAGCCTGCTGGGTGAATGTCCAGCAGTGTTGGAAGGAGGTCAGTGATCTTCTCCACGCCACCATGGTATGTACCACCATCTGAACTTTGTGAGATCGCCCTCCCTGTCTCGCTGTTACTGCACCCACCTCCCACAAAGGCTCATGTTATCCCACTCTCACTGAATGCAGCACCTTCTCTCGGTCTGTACCAGCTGTTCCAAACAGTTCCACACCCCACACGAGAGCAGAAAGAGCCAAAATGGATAGGGGGCTCCCAACATTCTGCTCCCCCCCCCTCACAGGGGACGGATCCTGACCCTAACAACCACAAGAGGCTGACTGATTGTGTCCAAACTCCCAGACGGGGATCTGAGACTCCCCCTGACTCACTGTGCTGGGCACCGTGACTGACCGTGTCCAAGCTCCCGGTCTGGGACCTGAGACTCCCCCTGACTCACTGTGCTGGGCACCGTGACTGAACGTGTCCAAGCTCCCGGTATGGGACCTGAGACTCCCCCTGACTCACTGTGCTGGGCACCGTGACTGACTGTGGACAATGATATCAAGCTTCCTGGGTTTGTGTCTGTGATAAACACCAAGACAATACAGCAGGCGGGTGAGCCTGGGAGCTCTGGCTGAGGCGGAAACACTGCTGAGGGCAGGGTAAGGCATTCTGTGAGCATTCAAGTCAGCTCAAAGTGAGTGTGTACAAACACGGAGTGAGCAGCCCAGAGGGACAGTCCATGAGCTGGGTGTGTGTCCCTGAGCACAGTGTCCTTGTAGCAGCATTGCAATGAGAGTTGTCAGTGCACCCTGAGCTGCAGCATTGAAGTACAGAAGCGTATTGTTAGGGGGTCGGAGATGTCCTGGGAATGCATGGTGAAGCTGGCATGTGTCAGATGTCAGCATTGGTGGGTGTAGAGTACATGCAGTGTCCCCTGAGACGTTGGTGTTCAGGATAGAAGTCTGCAGGAGCGAGCGGCGAGATGAAGTCACCAGGTACCAGGTCTGACTTACATGTCAAATTTTCTATATTGAGTTTCCCCACAGTGGGGGAGGAAATGAAGCTGCAAATTGATGGTGTTTGGGGGGAGGGGAATCCACAATAATGTGACTGTTGATCATCAGTAATCATTCAGTGAGAGTCTCGCCACTCCCGCGAGACTCTTGTCTTAAAGAACAGTCCAGTACAGGAACAGGCCCTTCAGCCCAGCAAACCCGCACTGACACATGATGCCTTTCTAAAGTTAAAACAAAAGTTTTTGCTCCGACCCCTCTATGTCATTCTGTTCCCACCTTGCTATCTTGGCTTCTTCCCCTCTATCAGTGCGTTTCAGGCACCTTCACATTCTGTCTAAAACCAAAAAAAAAAGCTTACCTAACACATCTCCTGAACTTGCTCTCTTTTACCTAAAACCTACGGTCCTGAGAAATTGATATTTCTACGCTGGGGGGGAAAAAGCCTCTAACTGTCCTTCTACTTATGCTTCTGATAATTTTGTAAATATCTATCAGGTAGCCCCATAGCCAATGATGCCCAGGTGCACACAAACCATGTGTGTTCAATTTCTCCTTCTGGCTAATACCCTCCAAACCAGACAACATCCTTGGTAAAACGTTTTCATACCCTCTCCAATACTTCAACACCGTGTGGCAACCAGTACTGTACACAATATTCTAAATGTACCTCGAACTAAGTTTCTCTACAGCTGCAATATGACCTGCTAATTTTCATACTGCATGCTCCGATGCATGTCTGCAAGTTTGCCATCAGTCTTCTTGATCACCCTATCAACCTGTGTTGCCACTTTCAGGGAACTGCGTGGTGTACACCTTGATCCCTTCGGATGCTGATGCAATCAGTATTTTTCCATCCACTTTATACTTCTCTCATGCCTTAGACCTTGCAAAATGCACACGTCACAATTGTCCATATAAAGTTACATTTGTGTTTTCTCTGTCCAAATCTGCAGCTGACCTATATCCTGCTGTATTTTTTGGTAATCATCCTCACAATCTGCAACTCCGCCAATCAATTTACAGATCTCCAGTCACAGAAACACTGTTCCACCAATACTGTCTTCTATGGCCAAGCAGTTCTCTTTCCATCTTACCGCTGATCCCACTTCCCTTCACCTTCTGTATGAGTCTGCCATAAGGAACCATATCAAAGGCCTTACTAAGGTCCAAATGGCCAACATCGAGCCCCACGCCCTCATCAATCAATTTTGTCACTTCCTCAAAACATTCAATCAAGTTTGTGAGACATGATTTTCCCCATGCAACTGTGTTGTCTGTTGCTAATAAGTCCATACTAGAATACTGTTGGAGCTGCACTAATTCAGTCAAGTGATTATTCCATCATATTCCTGACTTGAACCTTGGAGAGTAGATTAGATTCCTTACAGTGTGGAAACAGGCCCTTCGGTCTAACCAGTCCACGTCAACACTCCGGAGAGTAACCCACCCAAACCCATTTCCCTATGACAAAAACAATTCGCAATTTAATGTGGCCAATTCACCTGAACTGCACATCTTTGGACTTTCGTAGGATACCCATGTAGACACGGGGGGAATGTGCACACTCCACACAGTTAGTTACCCAAGGCCAGAATTGAACCGAGGACCTTGGCGCTGTGAGGGAGCAGTGCTAAACATTTGATGGCTCCTGTAGACTGAGAGGTATGTTGGGTCATGACGGTTACTATACAGAGGGGGGTATGTCAGGCCGTGATGGTTACTGTACAGTGGGGGGTATGTCTGTCCGTGATGGTTACTGTACAGTGGGAGGTAAGTCTGGCCATGATGGTTACTGTACAGTGGGAGGTATGTCGGACCGTGACGGTTACTGTACAGTGGGAAGTATGTCGGGCTGTGATGGTTACTGTACAGCGGCAGGTATGTCGGGCTGTGATGGTTACTGTACAGTGGGAGGTTTGTCGGTCCAGGAAGTTGCAGACTGCATGAGTTGTACAGAATATGATGCTGCTGCCGCCGCCGATGGGCCATTGTACCTCATGGATGCATCGTCATTAGTTGATTAACCTTTTTAAAGTCTGTACCATTCAGTACATATCATTGTGTGGAGGGTCTGCAAAATGTGAATATAGCCCTTGCTCCCCATAAGGACTGTGTAGTGACCATCCTTACCGATATATGAAATGGAGGGGTGTATCTGCAGCAGGCAGAAAGATTACAATTATAGGTTTCCCTTTTATTGACTCCCGCAAAACCTGCTGCAGCGCAGTCTAGCAGCCACAGGATCCAGCATCAATGCTGAGAACTATGATTAGAATAGATTCGCTACAGTGTGGGAAGAGACTCTTCAGCCAAACCAGTCCACACTAACCCTCCAAAGAGCAACCCACCACCATGGCCAATTCACCTGAGCTGCACATATTTGGACTGTGGGATGCAATCCACGCAGGCACTGGGAGAATGTGTAAACTCCACACAGGCAGTTGCCCAAGGCTGGAATCGAACCTGGAATCCTGTTCCTGTCAGACAGCAGTGCTAACCACTGAGCCACCATACTGCCCTATACTGACTATATACCAAGGACCTGCCCTCTTCTGCCTGGCTGTGTCCTTTCAGTGGGACAGAACCTACCAGAGAGGATGCTGATGTTGCCTGGGACATAGTCCTGTTCACATAATCTTGCTTTCCAGACAAAATTGATTGTTGCTTGATTAATCTGTGGGAAATATGCAGCAGGTCAATTTTACATTTTGTATAGTGAAGAGTTAATATCACTTTATTTCTTACATATTTTAAAATAAACCAAACATCAATATTTTTCGGTTGAAAACAATTGAAGTGAATAAGAATTGAAAATACCAGAGCGCACATCTAACTATTACACAATTCAGTGACTGTAGTAAACAGCCGATTCATGTTCAGATCAGCGAACACACCATCTTGCAGGCAGACAAGCTGTTGGAAATTACTTTGAGGAAAATGCTGAATTTAGACACCGTGTTCTGGCCCTCACCATGACCTCCAAAACACTGGCCATCTCCAAAATCTGTCCAGAGTACTTCTAAACTGGAGCTGGGCAGTTACTCATATAATCCCTCACAATAGACTGGTTACAGACATACCTGAACAACAGGGAGATGTGTATGGGGCAGACTGGTCAATGGGCGAGCACATGGCGCTGCTCCAGACGCAGTTCAACATTTAAAACAACGACCTGTAGATAGCCATGTCTTGCAAGTATATCTCTTCTTGTGTGCCACCTAAACTCTGTAATTCTACACCTTGGACCCGATCCTGAATGAAGGTGTTATAAAGGTAATGGACTCTTGCAGCACATGGCATTTTACATTGAATCCCTCATAAACTATATCCAGGGTATGTTAGCCCCAAAATGTTAGTGTCCAGACAGAATTGTGCAGCTCCATTGACGGCCAGCGTGATCCCAGCCCAACATCCTTGTGTGTGACTTGAGCTGGAAATTTCTGTTTACATGTTTGCAGCATTGTTCTAACCATTAACAACAAAGTCTCTTTACTGAAGGTCCGACATTCTTTCATAATACGAACATTTAGATTGTCCAATATGCACAAAATTCACCCATTTATTCCGTTCACTTTTATAACAACAATATGATGAAAACAGTGCACAACTCACAGTAAGGAGCATTGAAATGATGAATCTCATTCCCACACCCAAGACCACATTATTATTAAGTGCAAGAACTTTGAAATATGCAATTATTTTCATTTGTATTAATATTGTGAACTAATAATCCACTCTCCTGCTCCTCAGATTCTGCCTCATGGCTGTGCTTTTTCAGAACCGCATTTCTTTACTCTGATCTTCAGCATCTGCAGTGCTCACTTTCTCCATGGTGATATTCAATCCCAATCATTTTTGTGGTAACAATTTCACTGTGTGTTTAAACATGTTAGTCAGATATGAGTACATTTTGAATTGCTTATGTCTATCTCAGAGCTCAGATAATGTTGGTGTGTGAATGTCAATGTCTATGTGATGTTCGGTATGTAGGCCATGCCTCTCAGAGACTGACAGATTAACCCTTCAGCTGTTCACAACAAGCAAGTTACGGACTGAACCCAACCAGCCTGAGCTCACAAAACCCAGAGAATAGTGTCCAACATTGGACATGTTTGGACAACATTTTTTCATTTTAATTTATTCATAGAATATGATTGGGCCAATATTTATTTTTCGTCCCTTGTTGCCCTTGAGAAGGTGGTTGTGAGCTGCCGCACTGAACCACGGGAGTCTGTGTGTTGTAGTTTGACTTCCAATACCATTCGGGAGGGACCTTGAAACAGTGACACTGAAGAAACAGCAATATATTTCCCAATAAGGATGGTGGGTGGCTTGGAACAGAACGCGAACATGGTGGGGATCCCATGTATCTGCTTCCCTTGTCCCTCTTGATGGTCGGGCTTCAGAAGTACGTTGTAAGGAGCCTTGTTACATTTCTACAGAGCACAGTGTAGATGGCAGGTATTGCTACTACTGAGTGTCAGTGGATGATGGGTGAAGCTGCACTCACCCAAGGAAATGGGGGGTATTTCATCACACCCATTTTCAACATCTGTCTTATCGATGGGGGACACGCTTTCGGAGACCATGAAGTGAGTTATTTCTGCAGGATTCCTAGCCCCTGACATATTCTTGTGGTCAATTAATTTACATCCTTCAAAATGTGGCGCTGGTAAAGCATAACAGGTCAGGCCACATCTGAGGTACAGGAGAGTCGATGTTTTAGCATAAGCCCTTCACAGGTATGGGTAATAAAATCATATGGTCAGTCCAGTTGAGGTTAACGGTAAACCCCAGGATATTGCTAGTTGGGTATTCAGTGATGGTGATGGCATTGAACATTAGAGTATATTGTTCAATTTTCTATTGCTATAGGTAATCGTTGTCTGGCACATGTGTAATGGAAATTGTACTTGTCACTTTTAAGCACACACCTGCATATTTCCGGGTCCTTGTTGCATTTAGACAAGGTCTACTTCAGTATCTGAGTAAATCATGAATGGCATTGAACATTGGCAAACATGCCCAATTGTGAATTTCCTCTCTCGGGATGGTCATTTATGATTGGGCTTCGGGAATAGACCACTCTTATAGCTCACTGATACTGTCCTTCTCTCTGATTGAGGAAGTTTGCTTCTAGTTCCACCTGCTCCAGAGGTGTCTAACAACATATCTGAATGGGATAATATTACGGTATCTTCCCCAAGGAGCTGAGTGAGGACTTGGTTAGCTCAATCAGTTAGACGGCTAGATATTAATGCCAACAGTGTGGGTTCAATTACTGCACTGACTGGGGTGACTAAAGGAATGTCCTACTCAACCTCTCCCTTACTTGAGGCATGATGACTGTCCAGTTAAACTACCACCAGTTGCCTCTGTCTAACGAGAGAGCAGCCCGATCATCCCGTAGGCCTTACCTTTTCATTTACAGGCTTACCCAGAAACCCCGCCCCTGGGGAACTGCTGCAGAGCTGTCCTGGAGCTAAGATGGCTGCTCTCCACCAACCCCAACCACCGTCATTTGTGCCAGGTATAACTTCAGCGAGTGCAGATGAGACCTATTTGCTCCAGTTTGCCGTTAATCCTGGATATGACACTTGGTCGAATGCAGTTATGATAATGTTAAAAGTGCAGTCACTGTCGCCTCACCTGTAGAATTCAGCTATGTGTTTTCTTGTTGTACATCGTTAAACCAAGACTTCAATGAGCCCATGGGATGAGTGGCCCTGGCAGAGCCCAAACTGAGCTTCAGTGAGCAGGTTGGTGCTGAGGAAATGCTACTTGATCCCACTGTCGATTCCAATAACTATGCAACACTTTATTAGTGATAGGGATTAGAACAATGGGGCAGTCATTGATTGTCTGATGTTTTGCCTGTGTGTGTATAAGACCCACCTGGATAGTTTCCCACATTGTCAGGTTGGTCCCAGTACAATAACCGTGCAGGACAGCTTGAATGGAATGTTGTCAGGGCCCACAGCCTTTGCATTATCCCATCCCTCCAGCCACTTGGAGATACCAAACAAAAATGAATTGAATTAGCTGACAACTGCCATCTGGAGGAGACTAAAATCGATCATCCCATCGATACTTCTGTCGGAACATTGTTGTGAATGTTTCAGCCTTTTCTTTTCTATTGTTGTGCTGGCCTCTTCTATTACTGAGGAAGGTGATATTTGTGGATCCTCTTCCTCCAGTGAGTTGTTTGATTGACCACACAATTCACCCTGATTTCATGTGACAGGATTGCAGAGATTAGATCTGATTTGTTGGTTAGATCTGTCTGTCACCGGCTGTTTATGCTATTTGGTGAGTCAGTGGTCTTGATTGGTAACATCACCTCATTGTGAGGTGTACCTGGTGCTGCTCTTGGCAGGCCCTCCTCTATTCTCCATTGAACAAGGGTTTATCGTTTATCCCCTGGCCTGATGGTCAGGGTAAACTGGAGCATATGCTAGGCAGTGACAGTGAAAATTGTGCTGGAGTACAATTCTACTGCTGTTGGTAATGACTCGAATCACCTCACACAGGCCATTGCAGAGTTCTAGATCTCTTCGAAATCTGTCCCGTTTAGCATGGTGATAGTATCCCTCACACGTGCGTGCATGTATGTGTGTACACATACACACGCATAAATGTGGGACTTTGTCTCCAGGAATACTCTGTGTGGTAGTCAACGTTCACAATATGGTCATTGATCAATGTGTCTGCAGCCAGTAAATTGGTGAAATGAGATCAAGTACGTTTCTCCCTCTCAGTCGATCCCTCTCCTATCCCCACCCCCGCCCCGTGCAGACTTGGTCTCGCAGTTATGTCCTTTTGGACCCGACCACCTCGCTGCTGCTCATCCCCTCTTGGTAGGGTTTGAAATGGCCCACCCAGTATACATTCTCCAGCTCTGTCACTCTCTCAGTGTGTCCTCCAAGTGCTGTTCAATGTCGAGGGACACTGATCCATCAGCTGAGGGAGGGGTGTCAGCAGGAGGTTTCTGTGTCAGTGTTTGATCTGACACCGTGAGGCTGAGGGAGGGGAGTCAGTAGAAGGTTTCCGTGTCAGTGCTTGATCTGATCCTGTGAGGCTGAGGGAGGGGAGTCTGCAGGAGGTTCTGTGCGAGTGTTTAATCTGACACCGTCTGGTTTTGTTATGTCAACTTGTTGCTTGAGCAGTCTATCGGACACCTCTCCCAAACCTACCCCTTGCCCCCAGACGTTAGGAAGGAGGGGTTTCCGGGGAATGCAGGGCTATTTATTTGTGTTTCTGTCAACCGAAGGGCCTGTCCTGTGCTGTATGACACTGACTCTCATTCTCTTGTGATTGGACACTCCAAAGTCTCACTCCTTCAGTTCCTCCCAGTGCCTTCTCTATTCCAACGATTTCTATAATATATTCTCTATTAAGACATTGCTCAATTCCATTTTTCAACTATCTACGTGTGTATCTGTATCTTTCCTTGTCATCTCCTTCAGCCGCTACATCCATCTGTGTCTCAGTAACTCTCCATATCTCCACAATCTTTATCTCATACTCCAGACCCATCTATCACTGCAAATTCCGCCAGCCCCTACATCCTTCCCTATCTCTATAACTTCCACCTGCTACACCTCTCTCTATATCCTGTGATTGAATTTAAAAATATCTCACCAACATGTTCTTGCATGCATAGGCCACGCTATGTCTCGACCATCTCGAGCTGTGCTTTCCTATACCTGTAACATCTCCAGCTTTGTTTTCCTATCTCTAACATCTCCAGCCTTGCATTCTTAGACACCTCAGTGAATTGGTTAAATATCTGCTCATGTATTTTCATCTTTCTGGGGCTAGATAAAATATCCTCAGCAGTGTGTTCTGTCATCTACAGAAATACTGCAATGACTGACAAATATGTCTGTTTCTTTAAGGTAGAATCACCAAAGAAAGGGCAAGTGACTTAATGAAGATTAACATAATAAATTAAAGATTACATTAATCATAGAAAGTGAGTTCAGAAGAATTTTAGACATTGTGGAAACCGGAGAATTCTCAGAAATTTGTTTGTGTGGAGTTTGCATATTCTCCCCGTGTCTGCGTGGGTTTCCTCCGAGTGCTCTGGTTTCCTCCCACAGTCCAAAGATTTACAGATTAGGTGAAATGGACATGCTTATTTGCCCAAAGTGTTCAGGGATGTGTAGATTAGGTGCATCAGTCGCAAAATGTAGAATTGGATGGGAATGGGTCTGGGTAGTTACTTTTCGGAGGGGCAGGGTGGACTTGTTGGGCCCAAGGGCCTTTTCCACACTGTTGGTTTTTAATGATTCTGTGAAAGAAGAGCACGAAGACTGCATAAATCTACAATCTGTATTGCAAAGAAAACAAAACAAAAGCAAGGTCAAATGTGGAGTTTTGTAATCGGGAGAGGAGAGGTTATTGTGGAGAACAGGGAAATGGCCAAGAAAGTAACCAGTTACTTTGCATCTGTCATCACGGAGGAAGATCCAGAAAATTGCTGAGAAATACCAAATGATCACATGGAACTTGTGGAACTAAAGACATAGAGTCAATTCATATCAGTAACAAGGCTAGCATAGTAGTATTGTAGCTGGATTGAGCATTGCTAAGTCTGAAGAGCCAGTTGTACTTCGTACCAAAATATTAGAAATAAGTCAGCAATAGACGCATTAATTGTGCTGTCGATGCCTGTTTTATTTTCCTGTACATTCTGCAGAGGCTGAAAGTTAGTAAATGTGCTCCAAGCATTGTAGATGAATGGAATGGATTCAAGCATCTGCAAAACGAAGAAGAGATAGTGTGGAGAACTGCAGACCAATTAACTTGACATCTGTAGGGAAACCGATAGAATCTATTAAGTAGGATGTGACATTGGATATTTAGAAATTAACAGCAACATTGGAGAGAATCAGTATACACTGTCAGAGTCTGACAGAGTCTTCGTACTTGACAAATTTCAGAATGATTTGAACTTACTTGTTTATTGCAACATAGAAATGGCGTATTTCGATTTTCAGAAGGCTTTTTATAAGAGCTCATGCAGTGAATTCATAAATAAAGTGAATGGTAATTGGAGGAATATATAACAGTGGAATTTAAAGTCACGTTCGCCATCATTTAAGAGAATCAGAACATAGTCGGAAGGTAATGTTGAAGCAGTTTCACAGCTTGCTAATGAAACTGTACATAAAGTATTGAGTCCGGTGTTGGTGACCCAATCTGAGAAAGAATATACTGACCACGGAAGGTGTGCAATGGATATTCTCCAGATTAATCCCTCAGATGGTGAGATTGCCTGATGTGGAAACTCGGTCTGTGTTCTTTAGATTTCAAAGAATGAAAGGTGCTCATAGTGAAATTTAGAAAAGTTGCTAAACATATGAGAAGGTGGAAATAAACAGAATTATTCTCTGGTTGTCTACTCTACATTTAAGGCAAATAATAGCAGGTAAAGGATGGACCATTTCAGACTGCAATAAGAAGGCAATTCTTCATTTGAAGGTGACTGACTAACACAGTGACATAGAAATCTGCTGGCAGGACAAGATTAGGGAGAATCCCCAGACATTCTACTGGGACGTCAAGTGGAACAGAATAACCAGGGAACAGGTAGGACTCATTAGTTATTTGCCAAGTTGCATCCAAATCAACTTAGTGGTAGAAGACAGAAGGTAGAAGTCTGTTTGTTTGACTGGAGACCAGTATCCAATCGTGTACCACGGGGATCAGTGATGTGTCCCATATTATTTATGATTCGGAGATGGGCAAAGTTTAAAAGTTACAGAACAGTAGATGATAGTCCAACAGTTTATTTGGAGGCACGTCCTTTCGAAGAGCATAATCACGTGATGAAGAAGCAGAGCTGCGATATCTAGTGCGAGCGAATGAAACTGTTGGATTATAACTTGGTGTTGTGTGATTTTTAACCTTATTATTTGTAATATTCATAAATTATGCAGCTGTGAATATGGAGGGGTTGGGGTGAGAGTGATAAATCAGTTTGCATTTGACACAAAGTTTGGCTGGTGAGTTGACAGTGAGGAGGAAGGTGTTAAATTACAGGAAGATACAGATAGAATGATCAAATGGGTGGATCAATGGCCGGTGGAATGTAACCCTGATAAATATGAGGTGATGTACTTTGGAAGAAGGAACCAGACAGGGGAGGACTCGATGAATAGCAGCACACTAGGAAGCTCAGAGGGTGCTTCTCCACATATCCCTGAATGTGATTAAACAGGTTAATGTACAAGTTGACAAAGCATAGCGACCATAAACATTGCCTTTATTCATGGAGGCACAGATTATAAGAACTATGTGGAACTTTGGTTAGGCTAAATGCAATACTATGTACAGTTCTGGGAGCCACATTAAAGGAAGTATGTGATTGCACTGGAGAGGGTGCAGTGGAGATTCACCAGTGTGTTCCCTTGGATGGAGTAGTTCAGCTCGGGTTGTTTACTTTGAAGCAGAGAAGGCTGAGAGGGATATGCTTCAGAAGGATAAAATTACCAGGGGCATGCACAGGATGGATAGACAGCAGCTGTTCCTTTCAGTCAAAGGGCGAAGAACAAGGGAGTATCATTTTAAAGTGAAGGGTTTGATTTTTAGTGAGGATTTGAGGATTGGTTTTCATCCAAAGGTTGTTGGGGTCAGGAATGCACTTCCTGAGAGGGCAGTAGGCACAGGTAACCTCACAACCGTTAATAAATACATGGTCGTGCCCTTGAAGTGCCATAACATACATGGCTATGAGCCATGTATCGGAAAGTGGGACGAATGTAGATCGTGCTATATTTATGACAGTACAGAGTCAGTGCTTCTGTGATTGTATGGGTTGGACGGTCAATCATTGAGCAGCATAAGACAGGAATTGATGAGTTTTTGAAGAATGCATTAACTAGGGTTATAACAGTGAACTTGTCTCCATGAGCGAGAACAGGGAAAGCTAAAAGTGTCTAATGCCCTGCTCCCTTCCTGATGTTTCTATGCAGTGTGCGGGAAAGCTCTGTCATTGTTGTCACAAGCTCTTAAACATTAGGAAGGCAGCATCTGTCTGGTTGAAACGACTGTGTTTCCCGTTCCCTTTTCCAAAGCTCGTTGCCGGTGTTCTGTCTGGTTTTATCCTTTAAGAACTCAGAGCAATTTGATACAATTGAGTGTCTTGGAGACCATTGCAGAGTTTATCACGTGTCTTTTTGTCAGGAGACACTTGTAGGCCGGACCAGGAAGCACGGGAGATTTACTTCCTGAAAATACATTGTGTAAGGAAGAGACGTTTACAATGGACATTAGATTCAAGGACAATATTACTGGCACCAGATTTTATGTTTCTATATTTTGTTAATTGTTTTTAACTTCCATCAGCTGCCAGAGTATTATCCCGGTCTGGATCAGTAATCCAGTGACATTTCCACAACACATGGGGACCTATCAGAAACCACACTGAGCACATTATTTCTGTGCTGCTTGAGAGCTCTGTCAAAAATAACTCCCACCAGTGTGATGATCGCGACGGACCGAGGGCGTGGTAAATGGTCAGACTGTAGTCATTCCCTTCTTATAGGACTGGATATAGTTGAGGAACTTTCCATGTGGCCAGGCAGATGTCAGAGTTGGAGCTGGATTGACACAGCTTCCCCAGGGACACGGCTTGTTGTGCAGCACAATCTTCATTCCTATTGCAGGAATGGGGTCAGGGCCCATTGCCGTTTTCATATTTACTCTGTTCAGCTGTTTCTTCATGTCACGTGCAGCGATTCGAACTGGTTGAAGACTGGCATCTGTGATTCTGTGGGCATCATGCTGAGGGTGAGGTGGATTATCGACTCAACACTTCTGGTTGAGGATGGTGCATTTACTACATCCTTGTCTTTTACACTGATGTACAGGGCTAGGGATATTTGCTGAGCCCTCTCCTCCAGTAAGTTGTTTATTAATCCATCGACATTGATGACTGGATGTAGCTTGACAGCAGAGTTTCGATCTTATCTGTTTGTCTTGGGATCATTTCCCACTCTCCACCAGAAGGTGGTTCTGCTGTTTGTAATTTAATCAGTGAAGTGTGGTAGCTTTAGTGGGTTGTCATCAGGTTTAGATACACATGGTTCTGACTCTGGCATGTTCACCCAAACTCGGCACTGAACCATCACTTGGCTTGATGATAATGGTAAAGTGATGAATTATCCCCGGAGAAATGTTATGGATTGTGATTGAATGCAATTCTTCTGCGGCTGATCTACAGCATCACATGATAACCCAGTGTGAGCTGCAATATCTCCAAACCAATTATACTGACTTTCCCCAAGTTCACACCCAAACCATTCACCCATCAGTCCTGTACTCAGTGACCCAACCTGGTTTCTGACGTGCAATAACATCCAGTTTCATAATCTCATTCTGCTTAGGGTTTCTCCCTGATGTCATGCCTCTAATTTGTTACATTACTCAGATAAACAGGCTTTCTCCCTGACCATGATTAAGACCTCGGTCGTGTCAGTGATGCCAGCCTTATGTGGTTTCAGAGCCAATGAACTTGTGCATTTTGCGTTTTTGTTCCCTTCCCAATGTACAGCGCCCTCTGCTGGACAAGGCGTTTGAGCAGATTCGACACACGTCTTTGGAAAATGTTCAAAATCAGAAATTGCTGAAGAAACTAAGGAGGTCTGGCTGCATCTTATGAAGTGAAAGCTGAGTTAATCTTTCGTGTCCAGCGACCCTTCGACAAAGCTCCCATTTTCTATATCAATTTGTGCATTTTTATTTCTAGTATTCCTAGTTATTTGTTTAATTGAAAATTTGTGCTGTGCCTATTCATTTCCGGAGAAACTTAGCAGGTCTGGCAGCATCTGCAGAGACAGAGAAACAGAGTTAACGTTTCATGTCCAGTGTGACCCTTCAGAACTGAAAAGGATTGGAAACTGGGTATTTTAGTTCCTTGCCAGATGTGGGGAGTCGGTGACAGGGAAAAGAGGGTGTGACAACAGATAAACAGGCTTTTAGCAGCGGTGAAAAGAGAAGATGGTATAAAATGAGTTTAAATTAAGATGTGAATGGGGGAAAGGGGTTCTCTCTATTGAGTGCATGATAAAGAAGACACAACCACATAAGGTCATACAGAGGCCAGGAGGGAGAATGTTGAACATGTGGTATTATATAGATCTGGCCAGAGATACATTTTCACTGTCGAGATCACTGCTGTCAGGCAAAGGAATCCAGGTGCTTGCCGGCTTATTGGCACTAGTAAGATTTTCATGCTGCCTTAGTATTGTAACATAAAGAAGAAAACAAATAACAGTATGAAGTTTGGGCTGAGCATTGTTTACCTGTCACTTTTAACATTGTTTCAAATTTACAGTGCTTATCTTTAAATGCTTGTTCTTGAAGTTAGTATCAGATGGAGTAGGAGGTTGAGGGGGGACGTTATAGTAATTTACAAAATCAGGGGAGGTTTGGGCAGGGTGAAAAGCCGAGGTCTTTTCCACAGGATAGGAAAATCAAATCAGAGAGCCATGGGTTTATGGTGGAAGAGGGAAGATTGAAATGGGAGGAAGAGGGATCTGTTTTTTGAACAGAGGGTGACGTGTTTATGGAATGAGCTGCCAGAGGAGGACTGGCAGATGCAAGCACAACTCCAACATTTAAAATACATTTGGACTAACATGTGAATGGGGACCGTTTAGAGGCATATGGGCCAAATGCAAGAAGATGGGAATAGTTTAGTTTGGAAAACCTGGCCCGCATGGGCAAGTTAGACATAAGATTGTGTTTGTAAGCGCTATGACTGTATGAATATAGAAAGCGAAGAAAAGGGAAGAAAAGATGTGATATAAGTAAATTGGCAAGTAATATAAAAACATGCAGCACGAGCTTTTCCATGTATGTAAGAAGAGTTGAAGAGGTATGTGTGTGTGATCTTTGCTAAAAAGGAAGTCAGGAAAGTATACTGAGGATATTTGGAGGGTGTGACTGGGGAACTGGATACAGAGAACAGACCGATAATTTACACCTGTATTTTACATAGTTACTCACAGGTAAAGGTGCTGTAAATATTTCAATGTCTTAAGAAAAATGGTAATAGGAGGGAAAATCTTGAGTTGTCTCTAACAGAAGGAACAAGGCAATTCTCAAACAGATAAGACCAACGGTAAACAGGTCATCAACAATTCAGAGCTGGTTTTAAAAGAAGTGGTCACAGAATGGCTGGTGGCATTGTGTGAAATATTCCATAACTCTCTGGATTAAAGGAGTGATCCTGTGAAACAGGAGACCTTCCAATGTGGCTCCTGTCTTCAAGAAACGAACGAGACTGAAAGCATGAAACACTTAGCCTAACCATTATTGCTGGGAATCTGTGAGAGTCTGTTATTAAGGGAGGGACTGCAGGGCATTTAGAAAAGCTTCACACAGAGTCAGCATGGTCTTGTTAAAGGCGAACTACATTTTATCTGTAAAATCATGCAAAGTTTTTCTGGAAATCCATGAGCATATAACAAGTGGCCTTAATAAAGAGGGACTGGTAGACACGAGGCTTTCCAGAGATTTTCCACAAGGTATCACAAAATAAAGGTTCTTACGCAAGACAGAAGCTCACAGTATGATGGGTAATGCATTAGCATGGGATGACACTTGCTAAACACTTAGAAATCGGAAAGTCAGGATTCTTTGATCTTTATGAAAAAAATGTATCTACTGGAGTACCACAAATATCAGTCCAATGGCAAGAGCTGCTTACAAGAGCTGCACTCAGCTCCCGCCGAATACATTCGAATTTGAGGATGACACTGACAATCAAAAGGCAGGCTGTTATTAAATGGAGAGGACTCCCAAACAAGGAGCAGGACAACGAATTATATTGTTCCTGTATATGAAACATAACGTTAGCATGCTGATGCAGAAATGTTGGTTCATTATACTGGTTCCTGGGATGAAAGGATTGAATTATTGAATACATCAAAAATGCTGAGGTGATTATTCATTGTGGTTTAAATGAATGAAAATGTCCTTACTGAAACGAATAAGATACAGAGGGGGCTTGACAAGGTCGGTGTTCAGAATGTGATTCCACAACCAGGGCAGAGTCTCGAAGTCAGATATGTAGATACAGAATAAGGAATATCGATTTCAAACTGTCTTCTTTCAGAATGTAGTAAATGGCTGGAATTTCCTAACTCCGAGAGTTGTGGAGGTTTAGTGACTGATTTTATTTACAGGCGGGTGGATTGGTTTGTGACATTTCAGCGAGTTGAGGGATGCAAGAGGTTAGCAGGAAAGTGGAGTTGAGCCGTGGAGTAGATCAGCCATGTTCTTATTGAATGACAGCGCAGGTTCCTATTTCTTACGTTCTTATTTCTGTTTTTAGAAAATACTTGATTATTTTCCTGGAAGTCATGATGTAAAATGTTGCATTCAGAGACGGCAGAGGATTTGTCTGAGTTGACTTTGTGTGGGGGATGGGGGCTGTATTCAATGCGAATCTGGGCCTGTAACATGACCTTCATCAGGAGCAGAAGTTACAGAGAGGAGAAGCCTGAAAAGAGGGATTGGGGATGGGGTCACTTCCTGACCCAGCCTGGATTTTCCTATACATTTGCCAAACAACACCAAACTATCGGAATGGCCTCAATCTGCTCCTGCACAGCAGGACCGAAGGGCTGAATGGAACGCATACTTCTGGGCATTCAGACCTTTGACACTATCCCACCAGTCATTAAGGTCATGGCTTATCTCATTGTGTTCCCAGCTGCACTTTTCTCTGATTTCACAATGATCCCTGATTCACCTGTCTATGGAAAATCAGACAAAGTCAGCCTCGCTATAATATGAAGATTCAGCCCTCCTAATCTTCTGGGTGAGAGAATTCCCACTTGAATGAATTCCCACTTTGTGAATTTATCCTCAGTCCGGTTCTGACTGAGGTTGGAGGGTGTCACTGTTTCCATTTCTAGTCCCACTCCTCCACTGCTCAAACAAATTTTAAATGTAACTAGGTTGGCGATATGGCCGATGATAAATTTCTAATATTGGGTCAGGTTCAGTTATCAGAACAAGCCATTTGGATTTCTTCAGTCAGCTACAAGTAATTGACAGAACTAACTGAGGAGTATGATGAATATGTGGTTAGCACTGCGGCCGCACATCACCAAGGAGCTGAGTTCAATTCCAACCTCAGGTGAGTTTGAACATTTCCCACGTATCTGTGTGAGTTCCTTCCCAATGCTCCAGTTTCCACCCAGAGTACAAAGATGTGCAGCTTAGAGTGGATTTGCCATGCTCGATTGTCCATTGTTGAGACAGCGTCCCCTTCATGGTAACCCTTGTCAGTGTGGGGGAACTTAACCTGCGCTGCTGGCTTCCCTCTGCATCACAAACCAGCCGTACAGCCAACTGAGTGGAAGACAGTGTAACTGTTACAGACAGAACCAGGCACAGGCAAAGGGCAAGAGAAACTTTCATAACAAGGAAAATGGAACAATGCAGATAACGGTCAAGATAACAGCTGAGGATAAAATATTCTCTGCTCAAAGTTATATTTCATAACGTGACAAGTGTTGAGAAGCAGTGTTTAGCTGAATACAATAAAGTAGGCAAAATGAAATAGCCAGAATTACTAACTGTGATTGGATATAAAATAAGTGCATATTTTTGCAGGAACCCTGGGGGTTGAATGACTGAAAGTTCCTGTATCTGAAAATGGGATTTCTTTGGAACACTATCTGGAATTTTCCATATTCAAAGTGTGTGTGTGTGTGTGTGTGTGTGTGTGTGAGAGAGAGAGAGAGAGAGAGAGAGAGAGAGAGAGAGAGAGAGAGAGAGAGAGAAAGAGAGAGAACGCAGATACTGCACTGAGCTGGGTGGTGAGCTCAGACCATGCTCGGTGAGGCTGGTGGTGAGGCCTCCTCTGGGAAGAGAATAGACCCCCCTGTACTAGCCCATCTACTAGGACCTCTGTGCCCCTGTTGAAAAACCGTGTTGTTAGTTCCCCTTACCTGCCATGTTCGGGGTCAACTGTGCAGGGTGGCTTAAACTGAGGAAGAACAACAGTGTGCCCATTGGCCTTTGAAAGATGGCACCAGTGTCAGTGATCATAGAATAGCCAGGGGCATCAGTGCGATGGTGAGTCCCTCCAGCCATATTGGGTTGGAGAATTGGGGTGGCATTGATGCGAGGAACACAATGAGATTGAGTGGGTAGTTAATGTGGTGAGTTCGATAAGATAACACCATGAAACTAGTTCAGTCGCGTACAGACATTCCCTCAGTCACACTCAATAAAAATGTCACTGAGACAAGCTATTGTTAGATTCAGCCCAATGAGTAGAAGACGCTGCTGACCCCACACCCAGTTACAAAGTTGCAGAACAAATGTTCATCTAAAACTCTCCCTGATCTTTATTGACGCCAATCCCGCCTCAGGCGACTAACTGTGTGGAGTTTACACGTTCTCCCCGTGTCTGCGTGGGTTTCCTCCGGGTGATCCGGTTTCCTCCCACAGTCCAAAGATGTACAGGTCAGGTGAATTGGCCATGCTAAATTGCCCATAGTGTTAGGTAAGGGGTACATGTAGGGGTATGAGTGGGTTGCGCTTCGGCGGGTCGGTGTGGACCTGTTGGGCCAAAGGGCCTGTTTCCACATTGTAATGTAATGTAATCTAAATCTATTCAATATCCACTTCACCAATCATCCTGGGAATACTGGCTCATGTTGTAGGATGCTGTCGAAATGCCTTCATTTCAGCATTCTGAAACCTGTGATCTTACATGAAATTGTCTCTCAATCTCCCTTTCACTTTTTTCCTTTTTATTGTTGGTAGTTAAACTGATTTCTCCGCCATCTCTCTCTGACAGGAACTAGGGAATAAGGGCTCTGTATCGGAGATGATCTTGTAACTAGACGGGTAATTCAGAGGCACGGGCTGTGACTCCAAGGCAGTGTTTAAAACCGTACCACAGCCGATGACAGAGCTTAAATTCGAATGACAAAAATTGGAATGAAACTTAATTTCACTCATGGAAACCAGAAACGGTTAAGTTTTACTTTTATTATTTCACTGATAGTCTTTGCTAAAGAAACTTAATATTATTGCCCAGTCTGAGCTCAGTGTGACTCCTGACCAACAACAAAATTGTTGGCTCCATTTTGTCTTGAAAAATGGCCACATTGTCAAGGACAATTAGTGATGGACAACAAATGCTGCCCTTGCCCGTGATGCTGGCATCCCCTGAAACAACAACAGTAAAGATGAAATAAGCCAAGGGACCGTGGGTGCTAGAGATCGAAAATAAAATTCTCCAGCGTCTGAAAGTGTTGGAGAATCTTGCAGGTATGGCAGCATCTGTCAGGAGAAATGCAGATAACGGTTTGAGTCCAGTGACCCTGCTTCATAACTGAAAGCAAACTGGGAAATAATATTATTTATCCTGGTATCATGGATGGTTAGGGTGGAGAGAGAGGTGGGGGCCAGGTTTAAATTGAATAGATAGAGAAATGGCCGAAAAAGAGAGGAAAACAAATGAAAAGTGAGCAAAGGGATTGCTGATGATGAACTGATAGGAAAACAAAATGGCAAGTTATTCTCACATTTCCCCGTTTTCCCATATTCCTGTATATCGTGTCCATTTAGATTTGTCCCTGATTAAAGTGAGTTAGGTTCCCTGTATCTCTCTTCTGTGAGAGTGATGATAAAATCCATTAGCAATGCTGGTGCTGCCCTTATAGTTGCTGAGATATAGAGAAAGGTAATGTTGCATTGTCAACTACTTCTTTGGAGAGAGATACAGTTACTGCGGGAGTGTGCAGAGATGCAACGGCCTTCTCAACCAGGAAGAGAAACTCAGCAGTGGAAATAGTTTTCAACACTGAGCGCGTTCACGTTCCGTGTTGGGAATTGACTTGTTCCTGTCATTGGAAAATCAGTGGAGTTTCTGTGGATGATTATCTCGGGTTTGTATCGTCAGCTGCTGGGTCTGGTGACCCCACTCTATACATTGCCTTTTCAGAGTATCTGGGTCCATGGTAAACAAATGGAGATGAGGCTCTACAGAAGGGAAGCTCGAAAAATAGGGAGGTGCAGGAGAGTGCATTAACTTTCCTGGGATTTTCCGGGACATTTGTCTAAGCTGGACCAGGTGTCAGGTATGAAACCAGTTTGTTTCAAAATTGAGGTTGTTCCTGAGCTGTGCCCCCTCCTTCAATGTACTGTGTAGCCTCACACCAGTGACAGGACTGTGCTGATGCTCACTATGAATTATACTGGATTAATTCTGGAACTTTCCAGGCAGGAGTGAGTAACATATCCATCATCACCGGAGTGCAGTCCTCCGATATATTCACTGGCTGACAAAAGCCATCTGTCCACTGAGAGCAAAAAATTGTGTCCATCTCACTGAGGAAGGTACAGGAAATAACTTCCAGAAATACAAGGGAACAGAGTAACTGGTGAAAATGGGCAACAGCAGGAAATTAATAAAAGGTACGTCCTACAAAATCTCATTGAATTTATGGTTGGTATATTGCTGCATCTGATGAGCTACATCCCAGAATATTGAGGAGGTGGCAGTAGAGCTAGTGAAAGAATTACTGATTATTCTTCAAAGCTGATTAGATTCTGGAAAGGATCCTCCAGACTGGAAAGCAGCGACTGTAAACCTAAATATTTAAAACAGAACGGAGAAAGCAAACAGCAAACTAAACAGTGGTTAGCTTGATGTAAGCTGTGAGAAAAACATTGGAACCTTTTGTGAAGAATGTGACAACTAGAACCTTGGAAAATAATGACATGATACGGTAGAGGAGAAAGTGAGGTCTGCAGATGCTGGAGATCAGAGCTGAAAATGTGTTGCTGGAAAAGCGCAGCAGAACCGGCAGCATTCAGGGAACAGGAGAATCGACGTTTCGGGCATAAGCCCTACTTCAGGAATGAGGAAAGTTTGTCCAGCAGGCTACGATAAAAGGTAGGGAGGAGGGACTTGGGGAGGGGCGTCGGAAATGTGATAGGTGGAAAGAGGTCAAGGTGAGGGTGATAGGTCAGACTGGGGTGGGGGCGGAGAGGTCAGGAAGAAGATTGCAGGTTAGGAAGGCGGTGCTGAATTCGATGGATTTGACTGAGACAAGGTGGGGGAGGGGAAATGAGGAAACTGGTGAAATCCGAGTTCATGATACGGTAGAGTCAATCTAGATTCAAGAAGGGGAAATGATCTTGATCTTTGATAAACCTGCTGGATTTTGTGGAGTTTGCCCTTGTGAAATCGACAATTGAGAACCAGTGGGAATGAAGTATTTGAATTTTCAGCAGACGTTTGACATGGTTGAATACAGGTGAGTGGGGAATGTTAGAGTCCATGGGCAGGTAGGGGTGGAATACACCGAATGTATTAAAAGTTGGATAATCGAGAGAATGAAGAGAGTAGCATAATTATCTGGAGTGAAGACTTTGTGGTATCAGAAGAATCAGTGTTTGCGCAATAGCTCTTCACAAGATATAAAATGTTTCAGATATGAACAACAAATATCATCATTCACATTTATGTTCATTAAACAGTGAAAGGTTGGGAAGTGCTGTTGTTGAAACAGACCTGGATGTGTTTGGTCATAAGTCACAAATTGATTTTTTACGTAGCAGGAAGTAAATGATATGTGGCTCATCATGCAAAATGACTAAAGTACCAGAGTAAATGTATCTTTCCCAATGATAGAGTTTTGTTGAGAGACTGTTTGGTGTATTGTGTACAGGTTGAATCAGTTTTATAAATAATGATCTTGTCAGCGATTCAGTCCAAAGCGGTTTCACTAGACTAAACCTGGCATGATGTTACCATGAGGAGAAAGTGAAGAAACGTGTGCTTAATAAAGTGTGTTAATGTGTTTGTGAATTTATATTTAAGAAAAAGTGCCGAAGCACATTGAGTGTTGAAGATACAAAATTGCCTTATTAGATAAATTAAAGGAATACCCAGGCAAATTCACATTTCCTATGTATTGAAGCGCAAATATGTCCACTGTAAATGTATTGGCTGATGCCTTTTCTAGTCGACGAGACAACTGCACGGAAAAGCATGTAGATTGTGGTTTTTGAGGGTGGTGATGGGAGGTTCAGCCGATTACAGTATTACAAACGGACAACGCAACAGGATCATCTAGCCTGCGATAAGAAACGATGCATCATTCTCTCTCACTACTAACTTCATGAGAGCAATGGATGATGGGAGATGTGATCAGTAGCCAACGGTGGCAATATCCAATCCAGTCCAGTAATTTTTGTGAACTGAAGGAACCATACTGAAAGGGGTTGAATGGAGGTGTCTGTTCAGTGACTGTGATTGATGCCAGTCTCCATGGATCCTAGTTATGCCACTGGATGTTTTCCGTCTCCTATTGGTAAGGGGCCTCTTGCAATAGTTTATGCCATTGTAGCAGCAAATGCATCAACTCCAGCGCTCAAAGGGATCAGCAGCTGCAGAGACAGAAAAAGGAGGTTTAAACATCTGAGAATAGTCTGGAATGATCCATTAATGGATCAGAATCTGAGAACATTAGACTGGAATGCTGCAACAATGAACAGGAGTTTATCCGAGGGTATTTTCTATTTTTCCTGGTCTTGGTCAACATTACAATATCGGATACTTGGTGCACTGATGGTTATCCAGGCGGGTTACTATCCTATCCTCGCTATTGTTGGTGTTCCTGGTAAGTTTCTTCATCTCTATCCATTTATTAATCTCTTCAACCATGGCGAACTTCGTTGCTGTTTCTGTTATCTATATTTGACAAAGACGGAAACTATTGTCTTCAGTTTCAAATGCAAATTCCATTGATTACACACATATTTCAGAACAGCCCACACCCCCGCCCTCACAAACATCTGAGAACGAGACTGTTCACAATACCGAATTTAAATAAATAAAATTCATTTATGTCTCAGTATTCTGTCCATCACAAAACCTATCCACTACCAGCTCAATTATATGCCCAGTCACCATCTTGGTTTCAATGCTGACGCTTAATAAACCATTGTCTATGCTTTGGTAAAATTCGGACGTTATGGTTCCACCTCTCCTCTAAGCACTCTTTCAGTTGCAAATATTCCGATCACAACTTTGTTCTTGTCTCTAAAATAACTTAATGACAGGTTCACTCTCTCAGAGCAGTAATGTCGGAAGAAATGTAATTCAGATTCATAGGTTATTATACAAAGACACTGTTCCACATCCTACCACAGACGATGTGAGAACGTAAAGGCAGGAATTGGGAAAAAAGCAAGTTTTACTAATAAAAACCAGAACATCTCCAGTATTTTGTCCATACGTTTATCTATTTCACTGATTTCCTTTGGTAAATAGATCTCGGGTTATTATCTGGTCTGGCTTAAGATTGATGTGAGACCCACAGCAATGTGCTTGGTTCTGTACTACCTGAAAGAATGACCTCGCAGTAAATGACATTTGGTTAGGTCAACAAATGCTGCCCCTGTCAGCGATGCAGACATTCCAAGTAATAACCAAATTAAAGGTTAAATAAAGCAAAGAATGATGCAACAGGTCAGAACCAATAACGAATGAGAAAGTGTCAGACAAACTGAGCAGATTTGGCATCCCCCTCGGGTCGATAGAAAAATAGAATTGGCAATTCGATTCTAATTACCTATATCAGAACTGAACACAGTTGGGAAATAGCGTGATTGATGTTGGTGACACCGACATCTGTTATGAAGGGGAGAAGGACTGAGTTGAATAGATGGAGAAAGAGAGAGATAGAGAGAAAGAAGCAAACAAAGGAATTGTTGATGATCAGCTGGGATGGAAATAAAAAATGTAATTAAACCTTGCTTATGTTTCTCCTGTTCCCATATTACTGACAATCATCACCATGTAAGGTATATGTCAAAGTCCCTGTTTAAAGTTATTTCTGTCTGTTTTTCTCTCTTCCCTGAGTGGGATCATCTTCCTTTATTCATCAATGGAATGCTGGGCCAGTATTTAATTCCCTTTCCTCATTGTCCTTGAGAAGGTTTTGGTGAGCTGCCTTCCTGACCCACTGCAGTCTGTGGGCTGTAAGAAGTCAGTGCTGAGGTCCATGCAGTTTCTTTTCTTTGAGGCTTTGAAGTGACTGATATAACTGAGTGGCTGGCTTGGCTATTTCAAACTGCAACTGAGAGTTAACCACATTGTTGTGGGTCTGGAGTTACATGTAAGCCTGACCAGCTGAAGATGGTAGATTTCCTTTCCTGAAGGGCATAAGGGTGCCAGGTAGGACAATCAATAATGTTTCATTGTTTCATTTGATTCTTAATCCCTGATATTTTAATGAATTCAATTTCCCACATTTGCCATTGTGGGATTCGGATCCGGTGTCTTGGTCATTACCTGATTCCCTGGATTAATATTCGGAGATAATACATCTAGATCATCGCCTCCTCAGTATCTCCAGTCAACTGCAATGGCAACAGTGATGTTGTTGTTGGTGTCAGTTTGCTTCATAAGCCAAACAAATGATTGGCAAAGAATGCCATCCTTCTCATTTTGTATTTATGAGAAGGCGAGATGATGGGAAGTGCCCTTGGTGAAAAGAAGCTGAATGTCCTTGATCATGAGGCACTAACAGAATTCATACAGAACAGTCGGGCACTAGCAGGTGGGACTAGATTGGGTTGGGATATCTGGTCGGCATGGACGGGTCGGACTGAAGGATGTGTTTCCATGCTGTGCATCTCTATGACTCTATGACTCAGCTAGTAATCAGCCCAGTAAATGAATAGGAGCGTTCATTACAAATAATTGAAGGATAAGAGTGAAGACACCGTCCTGCAGTTGTGGAGTGTACTTGACACAGTATTTCCTTTCATTTATAATCAACGATCTCCTTGGTACAGAGAGACGGTGTAATGGAGTTTCACCAGACTAATCCCTGTGGTGATGGTATCATGAGTAGAGTGTGAAGGAAATTATTTTTTAATCTGTAAACACACAAAACGAATAAAACGTGATTGCATTAACACTGGAGTGTTATGAATAAACATTCATTATTTCCAAAACAAAACACGGATAGCATTAGATATAACATGTTTTCCATGATATGTGTCTACACATTTGGACAAATATATAGATAGGAAAGATTTAGAAGGAAATAGACCAAGCGCAGGGTAATAGGGTTAGCATGGACGGATATTTTGATTAGCATGAACCAGTTTGTGCTAATGGGCCTGTCTCAGTGCTATAGAATTCTATGACTCTATGATAGTTTACAGATCTCTATGGAGCCCCCATGTTGGTTGAGAGAGACCTCCTGGTTCGGAATGAACTCTCACCGTCTGGATGTACAATTGGTGTGTGACCCTGCATTGAACGTCATGTTTTTCAGAAATCTGTCATCAGCCACACTCTGATAGTATTAGCCATTTCCACCAGCTTCTCACCTCCACACAGAACACTAGCCTGTCTTCTCTGTCACAAACCAATCCTTCTTTTTGGCTAAAAGCTGTTCATTGGCTCAAGTAGACTCTTTCCTTGTTGTTTTTCAGAGGTACAATAAAACGGGGCCAGGCTACGATCAGACACGAAAGGGATTTTCAGAGGCCTTTTATTTATATGTAAATAGATGAAACTACAGGTCAAAGTGGTCATGCTTTAGAAGTGACCTGTATAATGAACGGGGAGTTGTCAGCTCTTTTAGCTGACCTAGCCGAGTTGAACTGAGCTGAGCAGTTTTCAGTTGAGTCTTGAACTGGGAAGTTCAACTGGGAGCTGTGTGGAAACGCTCTCTCTCTTCTGCCCTTCAGCTTCAACCTGGAAACATGCATTCCATTATAAAGTTTTCTCAAGGAAGTTTGATTATTGAGACTATTGTGTGTATTTGGAATAGCATATTTAAGTCTAGCTGGATAGGTTGAATTCTGTACGGGTTCTTTATTCTGTACCATTGTTTAATTTTGTGAATAACGTTTTTGTCTGATTTAAAATCTAGTCGTCACCCAGCTAAATTACTCCGGTTAATTTTCATTGGATAATTACCAAAACAAACTGCAAAGTTATGCTCTGGGCTGCTTGCTTAAGAATGTTTTGAGTGGTCTGGCCTTGTCCGTAACAGACTGGGGGCTCATTGCTGGATTTTTAACAGCGAGTGGGAGATGCCAGTGTCTTTATTTCTGGTATTAGTTTGATTGGGTTGACAAAGCTTAGAATAGTAATGTCTATTTCAGTCGCCAAACGTTTCCTGAGTGCGAATGCAGTGACTTTGGAAAGTGAATAAGACCAAGTTGCAAGAATTAACGGAGAAGCTAGAATTGGAACTGACTGCATTTGTAAGGAAAGGAGAGTTAATTACAGCAGTAGCTCGTCAATTAAACTTGCTGGAGAAACCATGAGAATCAGAGATGGCAAGAATTCAGTTGCAAAAGAAACATCTTGAGTTAACGTCACGAGGTAAGGAATGGGCGGCCAAAATGAAACATTTGACTTTCGATAAAATGCAGAAATGTTTGGGGGGGAGAGAGCGCAGGAGAACAGAAAGTAAAAAGAAAGAATAACAACAGGGGAGAGAGAAAGAGAGAGCTTTTGCATAGCAAAAACTGACACTTAAAATGGAAAAGCAGTGTAAAAGGCTGTAGATAACGACTGAGGGTGCGCTTAGTAAGGAAGAGAGTGAGGATGAGCAAGGCCCTGGTAGTCAGAAGGGGAGAAAGTGAGGTCTGCAGATGCTGGAGATCAGAGCTGAAAGTATGTTGCTGGTAAAGCACAGCAGGTCGGTCAGCATCCAAGGAACAGGAGAGTCATGGATGCTGACTGACCTGCTGTGCTTTACCAGCAACACATTTTCAGCCCTGGTAGTCAGGAGCCTAGTGAGAATTTGTTTGAGTATATTCAAGCATTGCCTCAGTTTGATGAGAAGAATGTGATGCCCTTTTCATCTCATTTGAAAAGTTGGCTAAACAAATGCAGTGGCCAGAGGCAATGTGGGCTTTGTTGATCCAAACGAAACTTGTTGGTAGGACTGGTGAGGTATTCACATCCCTGTCAGAGGAGGTATCTGGAGAGTATGAGGAGGTTAAAAAAACATGTTACCTGCTTAGGCAACCTTTCAGGAATCTAATGAGGGATCCTGGTCTAACCTACACTGTGTTTGTAAGGATTAAACAGACTAATTTCTATAGTTGGATAAGAACTTTAAAATTCAAGCAAAGCTCTCATGCCCTTAGAGAGTTTACTCCTTGGAGGAATTCAAAAATTGACTACCTGAAGTAATGCAAACTCAGGTGGAAGAGCAGAGAGTGTAAACAGCAAGGTTAGCTGCTGAAATGGCTGATGATTATGAACTGGTCCATAAACTTGGTTTGGCTTCCAGAACCAGTTCTGGTCTCTGAGGGACAGAAATTGGAGCAAAGAGATATCCTCACGTGCAAAGGGAAAGGTAGATCACAGAGTAGATTATAAGGATAATTTGCCACAGTAATAAAGAAAACGTTGGTTGGGGGTGGGGGGGAGGGTGGAACAAAGAAGTTAATAACTATGGTATTTTAATTATAATAAACTGGGCCACACAAAATCAGTGTTGGTGAGCTGGGAGAAAACCAGATGTAGGATAACTAGACAAGCCTGGAAGTTTTGTTAGACTCGTAAGAAAAAGCATAAGGGAAGGTAGGCAACTGCCTCAGAGTGTACAAGATGATAAGTGGACGTGCCAAATCTGCATAAAAAACTTGCATGAAAGGGTAACGTATATTCACATAGGCCAGGAGTAATTGGTAAGGAGGTTCCAATATTAATTGACGCAGGATCTTTTCAGTCTGTAATGCTGAGGGGTGAGGCTTTATGCACTCTTGAGAGACTATTGCCAGAAAATGTGCTGGTAACAGGAATTCATAGTGAGGAAAAAAAGTGCTCAGTTATGTAAAGTGAGGCTAGAGAGTTCAGAAAAGAGTGGAGAATGTGTGGTAGGAGCACTGGACCCCTAACTCTCAGCTCCAGGAATAAAATATGTCCTTGCAAATCATATAGCTGATTCACTGGTAGGCGTGTTGCCTCGTCTAGTTGAAAAGCCACTGGAAATGCAGGCAACTGAAGACCTGGAGAATGTTTATCCAGGAATGTCCCCTGATTGCATGACCAGAAGATCACTGATGCACAGGTTTAAGCAGGAGAAAAGCACAGATAAGGAAGCTGACGTAGAGTTATCCAAAAGTTTCTATTTGATCAGATAAGTGGAACAGAGAAGGAGCAAGTTGGAAAACATGAACGTATTTTTAGCTCTGCTAAGCTGATTGATTACAGCAGAAAAATGAGGAGTTACAAAAGTTATATCAAAAATATTTAGCAAGAAAGCGAATGAATGTATTCCTGTGTATTATTACTTAACAAATACGGATATCTTAATGCGGTTATGGAGATCAGCACACACTGAAGCAGATCAGTCGTGGACAGAAATTCATCAAATTGTTTTGCCTGTTGTGTATAGAAATGAGGTGCTGCGAGTGGCACATGAGCTACCACTTGGAGATCATTTCGGGGTGAGGACATTACAGGCTGAAATACAAAGATATTTTCACTGGCCTAGACTACACAAAGATGTAGTTGAATATTGCCAGACGTCTCAAACATGTCACACAGGCAGTCATAAAACCTGGAACCTTAATACCGATTCCAGCATTTGAGGAACCTTTCCCAAGAGTGTTGATAGATTGTGTAGGTCCCCTACCTCAATCAAAAAGTGGGATTTATTAACAATAATGGATGTGTCGACTAGATTTCCAGAGGCAGACCCATTATGCAGCATTACAGCTAAAAGAGATGTAGAAAAAAATACTTATTTTTTAACTAGGTATGGACTACCAATAGAGATCCAGACAGATCAAACCTCACATCCGAACTATTCAAGCAGGTGATGGATAAATTTAGAATAAAGCAATTCAAATCTACTACGTAGTATTCGGAATCACAGTGAGCATGAGCGAGATGGCATCAAACAGTGAAGACCATGTTGAGGGTTTATGGTCAGGATAATCCAGTTGCGATAAGGAAATTCCTTTTGAACTATTTGTGATCAGAGACACACGGAATGAATCGACCAAATTCAGACTATTTGAATAAATTTGTGGGCATGACGTAAAAGGACCATTATCATTGGTTAAGGAGAAATTAATAAGTCAGAATTCAGAGACCACCCATTTGGACGATGTGTGAAATTTTAGGGAACGATTAAATAGAACTGGAGAGTTGGCTCGACAGCATTTAAAAGTATCACAGCATACAATGAAACAGGAAGTGGATCAGAAATCACAAATTCGCAATTTTGCATTTGGGAATAAGGTATTGGTGTCACTTCCAGTAACGGTTGAGCCCTTAGAAGCAAGTTTTAGTGTACCTTATCAAATTGGGAAGAAATTGAATGAGGTGAACTACTTGGTACGGACTCCAGACAGGATGAAATCTCACAGAGTGTGTCATGTGAATATGCTCAACAGGTATTTTGATAGGGAGAGAAAGCAAGAGGAGAAGGTATTAATGCTTACAGCACAGAAGGAAGAAACAAGTTCAGAGGATTCTGAATTGGACATTCCTATATCAAATTGAACAATGAGAAAGTTGTCAAAAATTGGGATAAGTTACGGAGTTACCTGCCACAAGAAAATCATAGTGACCTGAAAGAGTTATTATGATATCGTGGAGAGATATGAAGAAATAAAGTGGGAAGTACGAACATAATTGTGCATGATGAAGACACAGGAGATGTTGTTCCGATTAAGCAACATCCTGAAAGGCATTCCCCTCTAAAGTTGGCACTGATTCAGAAGGAGATAGAGCACACGCTCCAAGATGGCAAAAATCGAACTGAGTTACAGTGATTCGAGCTCATGTATAGCTATGGTGGCAAAGCCAGATGTTACCCAACGGAGATATGTGGACTATCACCTAGTAAACTTCATTACAAAGACTGTTGCATATCCAATTCCATGTTTGAAGATCTGTATCGGAAAGGTGGGAGAAGCTTATTACATTTATAAGTTAGATTTGCTCAGAGGCTATTGGCAAGGATCTCTGTCAGAGAGAGCAAAGGCAATTTCGGCTTTCATAACGCCAATTGGACTATATTCGATCTGACAATTGTGCGTGTGGCAGATCGTGAACACGTAGAAGCTGATGAGTTATTCAGACTCGAATGAGATACGGAGGTGTTTGGTGGTGGGTACACCACGGCCTGAATTAGCATGGGTTTGTGCATGTTTGAATGTTTACAATTAATATAGTGTATCTGTCAGTTTTGAGGCTACTAACTGGGTTTGAAGGGTTAAAAATGCAGCCACCTTTTAACATTGATGGTTCTTTTTTTTTAAGGGGGGCAAAGACATGTCATAAAGCAAGTCCCTTTTTTGTCTAAAAGCTGTTCCTTAGCTCAAGGAGACTCTGCCCTTGGTTTTTTTCAGAGGCATAATAAAACGGGGCCAAGCTCCGATCAGCATGGTTTGGTACAAAGATGAAAATGATTTTCAGAGGCCTTTTGTTTATATGGAAACAGATAAGACTTCAGGCCAAAGTGGCCATGCTTTATAAGTGACCAGTATAATGAATGGAGAGTGGTGAGTTATTTTAGCTGAACTCGCTGAGCTGAGCAGTTTTCAGTTGAGTCTTGAACTGGGAAGTTCAACTGGGAGCTGTGTGGAAACTCTCTCTCTTTTCTGACCTTCAACTTCAACCTGGAAGTTTGTGTTCCATTTATACTGGTTTTTATTGGGAGTTTGCTTATTGGGACAGTTGTGTATATTAGGAACAGCATACTTAAGTCTAGATGAATAGGTTGGATTCTGTAGTGATTGTTTCTTCTGTTCTTTGTGTTTCATTGTGTAATTTTATGAATAAAGTATTTGTCTGTTTTAAAATCTACCAGTCACCCCAACTAAATTACTCCAGTTAATTTTCATTATAAACTTACCGAAACAAGTTGCAAAGGTATGCTCTGAGCTGCCTGCTTAAAAGTGTTTGGAGTGGTCTAGGCTAGTCCATAACATCTCGGCGATGGAAGATTCCTCCTTGGGACTTGGTACAAACCAATTACTTTCCCTCCTCAAAATCTGCAAACCACTTTAACATAACACGTGTGTACAATTAGCAATGGAACCAGGAGGAACAACACGGAGGAGCCTGCCTGTGCAGTCTATTCCTCATTGGTTAGTCGTGTTGCAGGAACAATGACATCCTCCTATTTAGTATAACAGTTTGGAGGGGCTGAATGACTTTTTCTGTTCATGTGTCAGTGTCTCGAGGAACTGAATGTCTTCCTTCTGACCCAAGGGCACAGGTTCAAGGACTTCAGTGGGCAACCCTTGGTTTCTGCCTACCAGCACGTTGTGCTCACTAGATTCTATCTTCCGGAATTAAAGGAGACAAATAGAAGGCTGGAAGAACACAGCAAGCCAGGCAGCATCATGAGCTGGGAAAGTCAACATTTCAGGTATAACCATGCTTCACAACTGGGTTGGGGGTAGGCGGAGCTGCAGATAAAGAGGGAAGGGAGTGGGGTGGGGAGATTGGAGGAATGGTGAGTTATGGCTATGTGGACACAAGTGGTTGGTGCAACCTGGTTGGGCAATGGGAGGGATGAATCCGGTTGGAAGCTAAAAGGTAGGGTTGTTAGGTGGAATGGAAGACCTCACATTCACTTCCGATTTCAATTCTCTTTCCCAATCCCTTTCTGACATTGTCATCCTTGGCCTCCTTCATTGCCACAATGAACCAAACCATAATTTGGAGGAACAAGATCTCATCTGTCACCTGTGCAGCCTACATCCCGGGGACTCAACATTGAATTCTCCAATTTCTAATAACCTCCCTCCCAATCCCACGACTCCCTTTCCAAGCCCTCCCCTCCCTTCCATTACTCTGAGCAACCTTTTGTCCAGCCACCAACTGGATTCAGCCCTCCTATCAACAACTCGCTGATACCCTTTGTCTGTGTTCACTTATCCCCACCTCGCCACTCTGCTTCCTCCTCCCTCACCCGCCACTTTATCTATAGCCACCATTACTCCCATCCACAGCCCTGACGATGGGTTATATCCAAGGCGTTCACTTCTCAAAGTCTTTGTGCTGCCTGGCTTATTACGTTCTTCCAGCTTCCTGCGTATGTATTTGGATTCCAACACGTGCTTTTATTTTAAATTGTCTTCTTGTGTAGTAGGCAGGAGTGAGTGAACGGATTGTGCGTCTTGTTATCCAATAGATCTGATGGGCTGAATGGCTTTCTTATATTACTGTGAAACCAGCTAGAGTTGCTGAAGGGGTTCCTCTTTCTTTTAACCGTGGAAATGTTTAGTGGCCAGCAGTGCTTTTGATTAGTGTTTCCTATACATTAACAGCACAAGCTCGAATGTTGTCCAGAGTTGATACTTTAGTACTTTAGGAGGTGATGCATTGTTCTGAACATTGTATAATCTTCAAAGAACATCCCCACCCCTGATCGTATGACAGAGGGAAAGACATTGATGAAGCAGCTGAAGATGTTTGTGCCAAAGAAGCTCCCCTGAGGATTCCGCATAGAGATATCCAGGGACTGGGAGGTTTGATATCCACCAGCCCCATTGTGCTTTGAATGATTCAACCAGCGGAGAGTTTAAAACTGATTCCCATCAAGTTAAATTTTGTTCAGTCTCCTTGACATCTTGCTCAATCAAATTTTGCCGTGATATCAGGACTACGCTGTGTTCATATCTTCTATCCATGTCAATAGGCCAAGGTATATGTGTGGGGAGTGTTTCTTTCTCTCAGAGAGTAGTGATGGTTAGCGGGGGCCACATCACTGAAATTTTGGTGGGGAGCGAGTGGGTTTCAATGGGTTTTGACCAGTCAGAGAGTCGAGGGCGACACAGAATTGGGCATTAAAGAGAAATTGCGGCCGAGTGCAAATCAACCTTGACTTACTGAATGGAAGGGCAGGTCTTAGGGGCTATGTAGCCTGGTTTTATTCCAGTATACCCGATAGTCGAGTCACTTTGTGGCCTCTTCCATTTCCTGTGATACTGATTCAAGCAGCTGAACAGATTGATCCTGTTGCTGTGCAACTGGATACTGGTGCTGCATGATCTGGTTACAGCTTTATAGGCCCGAGGGGCTTATTGGCCTCCTCCTGTAATTGTACATCAGGCTCCAGGGGCTGAAAAGCCTCATTCTGTTCTGGTGTAACTGAAATCCATATCGACGAAATCTACCGCCCATGGAGAAAGTGAGCACGGGAGATGCTGGAGATCAGTGTCAAAAAGTTTGACACTGGATAAACACGGCAGGTCAGGCAGCATCAAAGAAACAGGAGAATCGATGTTTTGGACGTTCCTGATGAAGGGCTTATGTCCGAAACAAAGATTCTCCTGTCCCTCGAACACCTGCTGTGCTTATCCAGCACCACATGTTTTGAGGTCTACTGTCCCACCCAAGTCAATCTTCCTGATCACATCATCCAATTACATTAAGAGAATTGTCAGGCACAAACTTCCTCGCACAAAGCCACACTTACTATTCCTAATCAAAGCCTGTCTTTCTAAATGCATGTAAATCTTATCCCTCAGAACCTTCACAAGTAACGTACCTACCACAGATGTTCAAACTACTGGTCTATAGTTCCAAGGCTTTTTTTGTTCTGTTCTTGTTGAATAAGGGCACAACATTTGCTATCGTCCATTCTTCCAGGACATTACCTGTGGTTACTGATGATAAACATTATAAGCCAGGGTCCCCGCAAATTCTTCTGGAGCCCCTTGAGTTGTTCTTGGATATATCAGGTAAGGACAGCGAGATTTATCCACTTTCAAACAATTCCAGTACGTCCAAAATCTCCTCTACTATGATATGGATTGTCCCTAAGATATCACCACTAACTTCCTCAAGTTCTCAAGTCAACATAGAGTAGAAATATTCGTTGAGGACTTCACCCATCTCTTATAGTTCCACACATACTTGTCCACATTCGTCTTCGAGGGGTCCTATTTTCTATCCAGATTTTTCTTTTAATATATTTACAGTACCTTTTTGGATTCATCCTAATCTTCTCAGCCAAGGCTCTTTCTTGCCCCCTTTTCACCCTACTGATTTCTTTCTTCAGTAAAATCCTGTATCTCTTATATACCTCCAGGGATTCCCTTGATCCCAGCTGCCTGGACCTGAGCCACGCCCCAAGTTCGAACATGAGCCTGTGGACCAGTTTTGTCCCTCTCCATAACTATTTAAAAATTAATAGAACTATGGTTACTTGTGATAAAGTGCTACCCCACTGTTAACTCAGTCACCTGCCCTGCCCTATTTCCGATGAAAATTTCGAGTTTTGCCCCTTCCCGAGTATACTCTATATACTGCTTGAGGAAACTTTCCTGAAGCTTTTACCAGATTCTATCTCATCAAATCCCTGAACGCTCTGGCCGTTCCAGTCTGTATTAGAAAAAATAAAATCCCCTATTATGATAACTCTATTACTCCTGCTGGTCTCCCCTCTCTCACTGCATATTTGTTACTCTCATTCCTGTTGATTATTTGGGGGCCAAGAGTACATCCCCAATCACCTCACCAACCCCTTACTATTTCTTAACTCCACCCACAAAGCCTCACTGGGTGATCCATCAGTTATTTTATCTCTGATTACTGCTGTGGCACTCCCCTTAATCAGAAATGCAACTCCCCTCCCATCCTTCCGCCATCTCTGTCTCACCTAAAGCACCTGTGCCCTGGCACATTAAGCTGTCAGTCCTATCCATCACTTAGCCTTGTTTGTGTAATGGCTATAATATACCAGTCCCACCTACCTATCCATGCCCTGAGTTGATCAGCCTTACCTGTAGGCCTTCTTGCATTCAAATAGATGCAATTTAATCCAAAAGACATTTCTCTCTGTCGTTTTCCAGCCTAATCTTACCATTTCGGATTACTGTATCTCCTTCCAGCCTCACACTTGCCTCCCTGCTCTTCAGGATACCACCCCTTGCCAATCTAGTTTAATCCCACCCTTGTAACACTAGCAAAACTGGCCGCCAAGATACTGGTGTCCCCTACGTGCATGCCTCGGACGGTAATCCCCCTCTCAGGAGGTTACCACTGTCAAGGTTTTCTTTTTAAATGTTTCTCCTAGGTCTCTGTAATCACGCTGCAGGACCTCGTCCCTATTTCTACGGGTATCATTTGTGCCAACGTGCATAATGATTTCTGGCTGCTCACCAACCCCTTCAGAATGTTCTGCAGCCACTTGAAGACATCCTGGACCCTAGCACCTGGGAGGTAACGCACCATCCTGGATTCCCGTTTGTGGCCACAGAATCTCCGATCTGTCCCTCAAACAATCGACCCTCCTATCTTGAATGTCCTGTTTACCTTTACCCTTTCCCGCTGTACCCCAGAGCCAGTCGTAGTACCAACCAACCTGGCTACTGCTGCTTTCCCCTGAACGGACATCGCCCCCAACAATCCAAAATGGTCTACTTGTTATCGAGGGGAATGGCCACAGGGGATTTGATTTCTGCACTCTCTGCCTACTCCCTTTGCCATTCCTGGTGGTCTCACAGCTACTCTCTGCCTGGAAGATGACAGGAAGCAAGGAACCCCTGTTTGGATTAAATTGTGTTTATTTAAATACAACAGGACTGAGAGGTAAAGCTAATGAACTGAGGGTGATGAACGTTGGACTGGAATATTACAGTCATTAAAGAAACATAACTAGGGGCGTGTCTTGGGTGTGGCCACCACACAAAAGCACTTATAGAACATAGAACATAGAACAATACAGCACAGAACAGGCCCTTCGGCCCACGATGTTGTGCCGAACTTCTAGCCTAGATTAAGTACCCATCCATGTACCTATCCAAATGCCGCTAAAAGGTCGCCAATGATTCCGACTCTACCACTCCCACGGGCAGCGCATTCCATGCCCCCACCACTCTCTGGGTAAAGAACCCACCCCTGACATCTCCCCTATACCTTCCACCCTTCACCTTAACTCTATGAACTCTATGAAGTTCTGAGTATCTCGGATGACCCTGAGTGCATCCTAAATTAGATTACCTACAGTGTGTAAACAGGCCCTTCGGCCCAACAAATCTGCACTGACGAGCAGCTCACCTAGACCCAATCCCCAACACTACAGGCAATTTAGCATGACCAATGCACCTAACCTGCACATCTTTGAATTGTGGAAGGAAACACGCATCACCCAGAGGATCCCATGCAGACACGGGCGAGAATGGGGAAACTCCTCACAGACAGTTGCCCGAGCCAGGATTTAAACCCTGTTCCCTGATACTATGAGATAGCAGTGCTAACCACTGAGCCACCGTGCCGTGCCGCCCAGCTCCAGCTCCCTAACACGGTCTCCCAGGAGCTGAAGCTGGGTGCACATTCCACACGTGTAGTCTTCAGGGATGGTGGAAATCTCCGTGAGCTCCCACATCCCACAAGAGGAACGTACGACTGCCATCTCGACTGCTGTAACAATAAAGTTAAAAGGACTTTATTTCAGTTTCCCTGTACATTTTGCTGAGCTGGAGCTGTCCCAAGCCTCTCGTGTCAAAGCCTTACTACTTACTCTGCTACAACGGCATGTCTCTCTACCCCTCCATATACAGTTTTGGTCAGGGAAGGAAGGAGACACGACAGTGATGTAGTGTTTAGGTCTTCAGCACTCCTTGACGTCTGGCCCCTGACTACCTGCTCCCCAGTGCAGGTCTCTGCTTGGCCTTGGAGGGTGTCTTGCTGAGGTCTTCCTTCTGGTAGTGGAGACTATGTCGATGCAGATCCTCACCCCGACAGGCAATCCGTGTTATCGCAGTCCTCTCGTACTTTCTATCTATTAGTATCGCGTTTATGAATTCCTTGAATCCCTCGCTTGCATTCCAAGCTATGTGTCACTCCATAGTGAGAGAGGTGGATGTTCCTGTGAATACAGGGCTATTCGAAAAGAACACCATTAGACCTAGGGGCAACAATATGTCTGTCCTCTCACTGAGTCTGCTTTTCCTTCGATTGGGTTATATTTATTTTGCTAATCCCCCATTCCATTTTCCTGCGATTTCACCGTAACATTTGTATAAAAATCTTTCTGTCTCAGACTTGAAGATATTTAATGATCCAGCCTCAATAGCCCTCCGAATTTTCTACAATTGTTTCCCTCTCACTGATGTGAGACTTGGTGGTCTTTAATCTGGTGATTTGCCCACGCTATCTTGCATAAACTTCCAATTCTTCCTCAGCTCCTGTGTCAATTTGCTGAAGTGTCAAACGGTCACTCTCCCTGAACCCAGAAACTGTTTCTCCAAACTCAAGATCTATCCGTAGAATGTATTTAACATATTCTCTGTCTCTGTGGACAGACTGTCCCCCTAGTCCATAACACTCGCATTCTTTCCCACGTTATCGTCTTCCCCTTAATAAATAAAAAAAAATGAATTTAGATTCTTGCTAATCTTACCCGCTAATGTTTTATCATCCCTCCTCCTGCTCTTCCGCTGACTTTTTAAGTTTAGCCCTCCACTTTCTATATTTTTAGGACCTTCATTGACCTGCTCACTTGGAACCTCGCTCCAACACTCTCCCTCCACCTAGACCCATTCCTCTGGCGTTTACTTTGACTCAATCTGTTCTTTGAGAACTTTCAATGTGACACTGGCTGTTTTAATTTCTTTGCATCCCCGTCATCCTATCCAACCTATCACTCTCTGAACAGACTGTATGCTGTAAGCTTCGATCAAACCCAGACTGTGTTATTCAGCCTGTGCCGATAAGGGTGGTGCTGCTGTAGTATGGTGGACTCACCTCTCCATTTCAGAGGCTGACTGCCAGCTCTCAGACACCTCCACAGGTCACCTGCTGTTCCATAACCCTGCCATGGCACATCAGGCCATTTTATTAACTAAATCTGACAACATTTCATCTGGAGATTCCCACCCACTCGCCCCCACATAACAGTCCCGAAGCTGATGGTCTTCTGATAGCAGAGCTCGCTTTTATGTCCTCCTGAAAATCCACAAGCAGAACTGACTGGGCAGACCCATTGCTTCAGCTTGCTCCTGATATACAGAGGGGGTGTATGGATGCACACGTGGGCCGAAGTTATACCTGTTCCTTCATGGGGTACATAGACCATTGCTTGTTCCAGTTCTATTCTAGCCCCTATCCACAACTATTTCTCCGATACATAGATGATATCATAGCTGCTCCTCCTCTTTCTTGTCCAGAATTGGAAAAGTTAATCGTTTCCAATTTTCATTTCTCCCTCAGTTTCACCTGATCTATCTCTAACTCCTCCCTTTCTTTCCTCGACTTCTCTGCTTCTATTTCTGGCGATAGATGGGTCACTGATATCCACTATTAAGCCACTGACTCCCACAGCTACCTAGAGTATGCACCCTCTCATCCTGTTTTCTGCAAAGACTCCATTTCATTCCCCCGGTTCCACCCTCTCAACTGCATTGCTTCTGATGATGTCAACTTCAAAAATGTGGCCTCTGAAATGTCAACCTTCTTCCTCAACCGAGAATTCCCCAGTACTTTTGTCGACAGGGCTCTCAACCAGTTCTAACCCACCTCCTGCACTTCTACCCTCACCCTCACTCCTCCCTCCTGCAACAGCGTAAGAGTTCTTCCTGTCCTTACCTACCATCCCACCAGCATTTACATGCATAAGATCATCAGTCTGCATTTCCCCACCTCCAGCGAGATACCACCACCAGTCACATATTTGCCTCCTCGCCCTTTTACTGCCTTCTGGAGTGACCATTTCCTCCAGGACACCCTGGTCCGCTCGCTATTCACTGTCCACATCTCCTCCCCACCTCCCCCACTCCCAACCACGGGTCCACTACACTTTCTCCTGCCGGAGGTGTTATACTTTCCCATTTATCTCGTCTCTCCTCACTATCCAAGGGCCAAACATACCTTCCAGGTGAAGCAGCATCCTATCAACATTTCCAACAATCCAGTCTACTACATTCCCTCCTCACATTGTGATCTGCTCTACATTAGAGAAACTAAAGGTAGACTGGGTGAACACTTCACAGTATATCCAAGCTGTACCGATGCAAAAGACTCCGATTTTCCCGTTTCTTGCCAGTTTAATACCCCATCCTGCTCCTTGGCTAATATCTCTGCGTCAGACTTGCTGCAGTGTTCCAGGACGTTTCAACGCAAGATGGAACAACACCTCATTTTCCGTGGGCGGACCCTGTAGCTCTTCAGAATAATAAAAAAAAAATCAATAATTTTAGGAACTGAACTCCTCAATGCCCCCTACCCATTCCACCAGGCCTAGTACTCACTTAGTCTTCCATTACTCACCCCTATTGTTAGCTACGCACAGTCTCCATTAACAGCCAATGTCATGTTCATTCGAACCTGACTCATTAAGTCTTAATGAATAAGTTCATTGTAATTATCACTTTTGGTTTTGGATTGAGGCCAAAATGCGTAAATAATACGGTTTTACACAAAATAAAGAAGTTTGTCAATTTATATAAATAAATTACTGAGGCATATTCCCTATGGAAGTTCCACAGTTGGCTTATTACAGCAGTGAGAGGAACATTCAGAGAAGTCCACACTTCCTGTCTATATTCAGGGCAACTGTGCCCAGTGACAGTCTGTTGGCTGGCGTTTGTTCCCGTGGAGGAGAGGACAGCACAGTAACAACATCCTGGTTGTGTTACTTTTGCGGGGGTGGAGGGATTTTGGGAGAGATGGTTACAGCATAGTAAACGGACAACAAAGCAGGATCTTCAAGCCTACGAAAAGATAACATCCATCATTCTCCCTCACAACTTTGAGTGCGAGCAGCAGCTAAGGTAAGACAGTTTGTTTTAAAATTACTTACCGGTAGCGGGCAGCGGTGTGTTTTTCTCTCTTTACAGATAAGTGTGCACTACAGGGCAAGAGTTATAGCTGGGGGCAGGGAAATTATGATGCTGTGAGGCATGACTTAGGATGTGTGGCCTGGAAAAGTAAGCTTCAAGGCAAGGGTGTAATTGATATGTGGAGCTTGTTCAAGGAGCAACTATTAAGTGTCCTTGATAAGTATGTACCCGTCAGGCAGGGAGGAAAGGGTCGTGTGAGGGAGCCGTGGTTTAATAAGGAATTGGAATCCCTTGTTAAATGGAAGAGGGCGGCCTATGTAAAGATGAGGCGTGAAGGTTCAATTGGGGCGATTGAGAGTTATAAGGTAGCCAGGAAGGACCTGAAGAGAGAGCTAAGAGCAGCAAGGCGGGGACATGAAAGGTCCTTAGTTGTTAGGATTAGGGAAAACCCTAAGGCTTTCTATAGGTATGTCAGGAATAAAAGAATGACTAGGGTAGGAATAGGTCCAGTCAAGGATAGTAGTGGGAAGTTGCGTGTGAAGGCTGAAGAGATTGGGGAGACACTGAATGAATACTTTTCGAAAGTATTCAATCAGGAACAGGACATTGTTGTCAATGTGAGTACTGAGTCACAATTGAGTAAAATGGATGACTTTGAGGTATGTAGAGAAGACGTGTTGGAAATTCTGGAAAGGGTGAAAATAGATAAGTCCCCTGGGCCTGATGGCATTTATCCTAGGATTCTCTGGGAAGCAAGGGAGGAGAGTTCAGAGCCATTGGCCTTGGTTTTTATGTCCTCGTTGTCTACAGGAGTAGTGCCAGAAGATTGGAGGCTAGCAAATTTGGTTCCCTTGTTCAAGAAGGGGAGTAGGGATAACCCTAGTAATTATAGGCCGGTGAGTCTCACTTCTGTTGTGGGCAAAATCTTAGAGAGGATTGTAAGGGATAGCATTTATGAACATCTGGATAGGAATAATGTGATCAAGGATAGTCAGCATGGTTTTGTGAAGGGCAGGTCGTGCCTCACAAACCTTATTGAATTCTTTGAGAAGGTGACTAAGGAGGTGGACGAGGGGAAATCAGTAGATGTGGTGTATATGGATTTTAGTAAGGCGTTTGATAAGTCTCCCCATGGTGGACTACTGCAGAAAATACGGAGGTATGGCATTGAGGGTGAGTTGGAGGTTTGGATTAGGAGTTGGCTGGCTGGAAGAAGACAGAGGGTTGTAATTGATGGCAAAGGTTCATCTTGGAGTGCCGTCACTAGCGGTGTTCCGCAAGGATCTGTTTTGGGACCATTGCTGTTTGTCATTTTTATAAATGACCTGGAGGAGCGGTTAGAATTTTGGGTGAGCAAGTTTGCAGATGATACGAATGTCGGAGGAGTTGTAGACAGTGAGGAAGGATGTGGCAGGTTACAGCGGGATATAGATAAGCTGCAGAACTGGGCAGGAAGGTGGCAAATGGAGTTCAATGTAGCTAAGTGTGAGGTGATTCACTTTGGTAAGAGTAATAAAAAGATGGGGTACTGGGCCAACGGTCGGATACTTGGTAGTGTGGATGAGCAGAGGGATCTTGGTGTCCATGTACACAAATCCTTGAAAGTTGCCACCCAGGTAAATAGTGCAGTGAAGAAGGCACATGGCGTACTGGCTTTTATTGGTAGAGGAATTGAGTTCCGGAGTACTGAGGTCATGTTGCAGTTGTATAAGAGTCTGGTGCGGCCGCATCTGGAGTATTGTGTGCAGTTTTGGTCGCCATACTATAGGAAGGATGTGGAGGCACTGGAACGGGTGCAGAGGAGGTTTACCAGGATGTTGCCTGGTATGGTAGAAAGATCGTATGAGGAAAGGCTGAGTCACTTGGGGTTGTTTTCATTGGAGAAAAGAAGGTTTAGGGGTGACTTGATAGAGGTGTATAAGATGATTTGGGGTTTTGGTAGGGATGACAATGAGAATCTTTTTCCACGTATGGAGTCAGCTATTACAAGGGGGCATAGCTTTAAATTAAGGGCCTCACAAAGCCATTTTTGTACAAGAAGTACAGTAGGGGGCTGAGGGCAGAGCCATGGGTGTACAGAGAGTACTGTAGGGGCTGAGGGCAGAGCCATGTGTGTACAGGGAGTACAGTAGGGGGCTGAGGGCAGAGCAGTGGGTGTACAGGGAGTACAGTAGGGGGCTGAGGGCAGAGCCATGTGTGTACAGGGAGTAGAGTAGAGGGCTGAGGGCACAGACATGTGTGTACAAGGAGTACAGTAGTGGGCTGATGGCAGAGCCATGGATATACAGGGAGTACAGAAGGGAGCTGAGGGCACTGCTGTGGGTGGACGGGGAGTACAATAGGGGGCTGAGAACACATCCTCCAGGAGTTCCAGTGTTGAGTTTTAATGTGGAGAATGTGCAGATACCTATCTTCACAGATTGTGGTCTGTGTGTCAGAAACCGGGGATCCTGTTGCAGAGGGTGGAGCCGTGATCAAGATCACAGAGTATTAAGATCAGCCTGGAGGAGATAATGATGTTGAAAGTAGAGCTGTAGTCAATGACCAGGAGTCTGGTGTAGGCATCCTTGTTTTTTAGATGTCCCAGGGATGAGTGCAGAGCAGGTATATGGCATCCGTTGTGGACCCATTACATCAGTTGGCACATTATAGGACAGCAGGTCAGGCTGGGAGACTGGAGGTGATGTGGGCCATAACCAGCGTCTCAAAGCACGTCATGTTTGTTGAGTCAAAGCCACTGGGCGGGAGTCATTAAGGAACGTTGCATGTGCTTTCTCACTTACAAGGATGATGGTGGTCTTCTGGAAGCAGGTTGGGATTTCGGCTTCAGGAGGGACAGGTTGAAGATGTTTGTAAATACCTCTGCAAGTTGGTCCACACAGGATCTGAGTGCTAAGCCGGGAACACTCTCCAGGACTGTCGCTTTCCTTGACTTGACCTGCAGGAAGACTGATCACGTCTGCAGTGGTGATAGCGGGCACAGGTCCATACGAGGCTGTCAGGGCAGTTTTCATGCTGGCAGTCACACAGTCATTCATTATAGACATTCCCTCCCCCAGCTCTCTCTATCATCATCAACACACAGTTCCATTGTTGTGAGCATCACACAGTTAGTGTTGAGACAGAGTGACATCATTAGATTGGGATTGTGCGCCATCAAGTCCTTTGTCACCATAACGGAGTAATTCACAACAATTCGGGGGCAGGGTGTACTCCTACTGGGTGTCAGTGGTGCAGGGAGTGAAGATGTTACAAGTATAATTCCAGTCAAGCCACTGCTTTAACCTGAATGGAGTCAACTGCCTTGAGTGCTGTGCCTTTTCAATGGTAGACTAAGGGAGTCTGGAAGTGCCATTTACATGAACCACCTGAACAAAGGACCTGTGGGCAGTTTTGCTAAGTTTGGAGATGGCACAGTGATAGTTAGATGGACAGGCGATATTCATGAAGTGGGGAGGCTGCAGAAAAGCTTGGACAGTTTAGGACCGTGGGCAAACACGTGATTGATGGAATACAATATGGGATTGTGTGAGATTATGCACTTTGATAGGCGGACTAGAGGCAGACACTATGTTCTAATAGGATCCATTAAATCTGAAGCACAAAAAGAATTTTGAAGCACTCGTCCTCTGTTATGGTTATTGTGCAGGTTCAGTTGGCAGTTAGGAAAGCAAATGTAATGTTAGCATTTATTTCAAGGGAGCTAGAATACAAGAGAGGAGACATGCCGCTGAGAATGTAATTAGCAATGGTCAGACAGCATTTGGAATATTTGGAGCTATTTTGGGCACAATCTCTGGGGCAAGATCAGCTAGTGTTGGAGGTGATCCATCCTGGGGATGGTGGCTTGTCATGATCGGCAGTTTGTGTAATCGATGGAATTTAGAAGAATGGGAGGCGAGGCATCTGATAGAAACTGATTGGTTACTGCAAAGATTGAGACAATCAGTGTGTAGAAGATATGTCCACTAGTCATAGCTAACCAGTAATATAAAGGACACTGTAAGAGTTTAATTATATAGATAAAGTGCAAAAGAGAGGTAAAAGTGAATATGGGCAACTGGAAAATGATGTTGGAGAAACAGTAGTGGGAAACAAAGAAACGAATGAGGAACTTTGCATCAGTCTTCATGGTGGAAGACATGAGTAATTTCCCAAAAAATGAACAGAGTGAGAGGGCAGAGCTGAGTATGGTGGCTATCATCAAGAAGAGCATGTTAGAAAACTGAATGGCCCGAATGTGGATAAATAACCTGGACCAGGTGGACTACATCCCAGTATTGTAAGAGAGATAGCTGAAGAGGTAATGCAAGCGTAATTGGTAATCTTTCAGGAATGACTAAAATCAGTAAAGGGCCAGATGGCTGGAAAATGTCTAACATGACACTTCGTTTAATAAGGGAGTTGGGCAGAGATGGAAAATTACAGACTTATTAGCCTAACCTTAGTTGTGGGTAACATCCTGGAATCCATCTGAAGGATAGGACTTCTGAATACTTGGAGGTCTTTGGTAAAGTATGACAGAGTCAGCATGGTTTCATCAAGGGGAGATCTGGCCTGACAACCCTGCTGGAATATATTGAGGGAGTAACGAGCAGATGAGACCACGGAGAACCAATAGATGTTATCCACTTGTTCCTCAGAGGCAAGCTGCGAGCATGGATAGAAGCATGGCTGTCTGACAGAAAGCAGAGAGTAGGGATAAAAGGGTCCTTCTCAGGATGGCAGGCAGGTACAAGTGGTGTTCCACAAGACTCAGTGTTGAGACCACAACTATTCATTTTGTGCATTAATGATTTACATGAAGGAACTGAGGGGATTCTAGCTAAGTTTTCAAACAGTGAAAAATTAGATTGAGAGACAGGTACCATTGAAGAGGTGGTTCGGCTGCAGGAGGGAGCTCTAGCGCATCTCCTCAACTTCCTATGCCTCCGCCCTTGCACTCCACCCTTCCAACTACAACAAGGATAGAACCCCTCTGGTGCTTGCCTTCCATCAACCTCAGGATACAACGCACAAACCTCCGACGTTTCCGCCACTAAGAGTCAGATCCACCACCTGAGATTTACTTCCCTCCCGACCCCTATCAGCAGTCTGTCGAGACCATTCCCTTCACAACTCCCTCGTGAGGTTCATGCCCCCCACCCCCACTAAGCCACCTTACACTCCTGACACCTTCTTTGCCATTACAAGAGGTATGAAACCTGTGTCAACACCTCCCTCCTCACGTCCATCCAAGGCCCCAAAGCTCTTTGTACATCAGGCAAAGAACATCCTATGCATCCAAACACTTCACCTACTCTGTCCATTGCTCCTGGTCTCTTCTTCATTGGAGAGACAGGACATCAACTTGCAGAACGGTTCAGGAAATACTCTCAGACCCACATACCCAACAACCCCACTTCCCTGTACTTGAATACTTCGACTCTACCTCCCACTGCACCAAGGACATGCAAGTTGTTGGCCTCCTCCACTGCCAAATTCTAGCCAGCAGTCGTCTGGAGGAAAAATGCATCATCTTCCGCCTTGGGACCCTCTAACCACACGGTATCAAGGGCAATTTCACCAGTTTCCTCATCTCCCTTCCTACCACCTTATCTCAGAACTAACCGTCCAACTCAGCACCACCCTGTTTAACTGAACTACGTGTCCATCTTCCTTCCCATCTATCCACTCCACCTTCCACTGTGACCTATCACTATCACCACCCATCTTCATATAGATATCGCCTTCCAAGCACACGTCCTCCCAGCCTCAGCCCCTCTCATTTCTCTCTCAGCCCCATTTCACCCACCCCCCTCATTCCTGATGAAGACTATATGCCTGAAACGTCGAATCTCCTGCTCCTCAGATGCTACCTGACTGGCTGTGCATTTGTAGCACCACACGTTTTGCCTCTGATCTGCAGCATCTGCGGTATTCACTTTCTCCTGCTGAAGGATTTTCACAGGTTGCGGGAGTGCGCAAAGAAGTGGCAGATGGAATACAACGTGGGAAAGTGTGACGTCATGCAATTTGCCAGGAAGAATACAGGCATGGACTACTTACTAAATAGCGAGCAATTTCAGAAGTCTGAAGTGCAAAAAGACGAGGGAGTTCTAGTCCAGGAGTCTCGAAAGGTAAACTTGCATGTTGTCAGTAGTTATGAAGACAAATACAATTATGGGATTTATTTCAAGAGGGCTTGAATAAAAATGCAGGGATGTACTTCTGAAGCTCTATAAGGCTTTGGTCTGTGCACATCTAGATGAATGTGCACAGTTTTGGGTCCCATATCTCAGGAAGGATGTACTGGCCCTGGAGCGTTTTTCAAGGAGATTCTGAGAATAGTCTCAGGAATGAAAAGCTTAACATATGAAGAACATCTGAGGGTTCTGGGTCTATATTTAATAGAATTCAGAAAGATACTTGGAAGTCTAATTGAAACTTGCAGAACACTAAATGACCTGGACAGAGTTGATATTGGAAATTAATTTCCAATGGTAGGACAGACTAGGTTCTGAGGGGACATCGTAAAGAGGAGACCTTTTAGAACAAAGGTAGGAGGAACTTCTTCAGCCAGAGAGTAGTGAATCTATGGAATTCACTGCTACAGAAGACTGTCGAGGCAAGGTCATTGAGTATATTTAAGAGTGAGACAGATAGGTCCTTGAATGCAAAGTGGATTAAGGGTGACAGATAGAAAGCGGGAGAATGGGTATGAAAAGTTCATCATTGAATGGTGGAGCAGGCTCAATGCGCTGAATAGCCAAATGTCTGCTCCAATGTCTTCTGGTTGCTTGGTTAATATTGGCTCTCCCCATTCCTCATTGGAGATATACCCTGGAATTTGATCTTCATATGATTTATAAAGAGTAACATTGCAATACAGATGACTGGGAAATATCATGTTCCCTCCCTCCAGTCTCAGCAGCCATGTCCACAGAACCATAATGACACTGCAATTGAAATCCAGTGAATGGTATTTAATCACAGTTGATTGACATCGACAACATTAACAGCAAGACCCTCGCCGGCCCTCTCTGATCCTCGAATAACCATGTGAATTGTGTGACACATCATATTCTCTGTTAACATATCCATGCTATTTGTCTGCTATAACTCATGTTGTTGTATGCAAATTTTCCTGTCTAATTATGGACTAGAAAATTTCCCTCCATATTTTACTTGCATTATAATCATTGATCAGTAGTTACAGACTTTATGTTTCCATTTATAAACGGAGAAACGTGTTTGTATTGTGACAATCCTTTGACATTACTCCCATATCCAATTTAGATTGAATGATTACATACAATCAAGCTTCCATCTCCAATATTCCTTCCTTTAGTCACCCCCATATATCTCATCCCAAATGTGTAAATTTTAAACGTTGTTTTGATTTTAATAAAATCAATATTGAAATGAAAGAGGTTAACTGGAGCTATTTGTTCAGTGACTGTGATTAATGTCAATCTCTGTGGATCATATGAGTTTCCATCAATGATAAATGGGCTCTGTAAATGTGCTATCCCATAGTATGAGTAGGAGCATCACTGACAGCACTAACAGGGATCAGCAGCTCGAAAGAGGGGCGGAGTGGGGGGGTGGGTGAAGAGATCAGTATCTGTGAACATTAGACTGGAACGTTACAACAATGGTTCAAAATCTAAGGACCTAGGATTGGATTGTTCCACAATGGATAAGAATCAGAGAACATTCCACTGGAATGGTACAACAATGTATCAGGAGCTGAGAACATTAGACTGGAATGTTCCAACAATGGATCAGAATCTGCTAACATTAGACTGAAATGTTCCAACAATGGATCAGAATCTGCTAACATTAGACTGGAATGTTCCAACAATGGGCAGAAGTTTATACTCGGTTCTTTACTGGCTTTCCCAGCTTTGGATATCAATAACTTCGCGGATCCTTGCTATCCTTTGGATTATTCAAGGTGGTTACTATCCCATCCTCGCCATAGTTGGTGTTCCTGGTAAGACATTATATTTGTCTACTAAACCGGGTTGATCTGAATTTCTGCTCATGATATGTAAATTTTGGAAAGTGGAAGTCAATGTCTTCAGTTCCAAACAAAAATTCATTTCCTTATAAATTATACCTAACAAACTAGTATTTATAAATTACTCACTGATATGCGAGATGGAACCAGATTGTTCTGAAACTCCATAATTCATTTTGTCCTTCACAGATATACATCTCCATGTCCTCCCCACCCACCAGCCGTGTTCAATACCACCATCATGATATCTCAGTCTCGTCCTCAGTCTCAGTGCAACTTCTGAATAAACCATGATTTGTGACTTTGTACAATCCGGATGCAACAGTTTTAAGTTCCTTCTAACCACATGTCCATCACTAAATAATTACTCTTGAGGATGTTTAACTTGTTCTCTGCACATACGGGAAGACAGTTTATGATGGTCAAGCCATGGACTCATAATTTGGAACCACAGAATATCTCATGAAGGAAACTGGTGGGATTTAAAAGCAACCATTATCATTTGTTATAAAAACCCATCTGCTTGCCTCATGTCCTTTAGGGAAGTCAATGTGTCATGCTTCCCTCGTCAGGTTTCCGTGTAACTTCTGTGATGAACATGTAGGTGTACTGTACCTTTAAGAGAATAAAAAGCCAGCAATAACTACCTGACAGCACCAAGTGCTCTGAAAAATAGATATAATGTAACCTTTGGTTGAAAAATTCGATTAGCTCATTGTCTCGAGCCAAAAACAAATTCAGCAGAACACTTTAAATTATACTCCAAAATACCCACCTCTAATCAAGTTTGAATTGAGGAAATTGACAATCGTAAAGGCTAATGACACAATCCAATGGTTTGGGTGTGGGAAATTAAACAGTTGAGAGGAGAACTACCAAGCTACTAGCGTGCAAAGACTGCCTGAAGAAATAGCTCTCTTAAGGGTACTTTTATTGATTCGCAAGTGGTGAAGCAGAATCACCATGACGAAAAGAAAACAGGAATAAGGAGAAGAACCAAAAGCTGACTGGTTTTGAGGTTAGAAGTTTGTAAATCTTCATTCGCCATTTTATGGGACTAATATTGTGGAGTGGGAAAGTAAAAGATAGGTTAGAGGAAGAAGTTGTAAACAGTCGTTCGTTTATTATTCTCTTTTAAACTTTAAGAAAGAAAGTTGTTAATTTTTACTTTTAATAGTTTTGGACTCTAGAATTATCACATAATTACTGCATGGGATAAATCTTTTTTCTGTTTCTGGTTTTAATTAAGCAGGAGAATTGCTCCTGTGTTGTAACACTACAAACCCCAGCAATGGGTTTTACTGTTTACTGTCCTGTGGAGCAGTTGAACCAGCCGCTCAGTTCAAGATCAGCATAACATGCTGCCCTCACCAGGGCTGCATACATCCTGTGAGAGAAGATGAAAAGTAAAGATAGCTCCCTTCCTCTGCCTCTTTCCCATATTCCTACAGCTCATTTCTATTCAGGTAAGTGATCATCCCCTATTTTGAGTGTATTCAATCTCATTGAAGTTCTCCCCGAGAGTGTTGCATGTCTCCATAGGCATCGCTGGTGCTTGCTTTATTGATGATGACGTACGGATGTAAGGAACTTATGAATTCCATGTCAGATGTAGTGTATAGAGAAGAAATGGCTTTTTGTGGCATAGGAAAGAAATGGCGATGTCTAAGTGACAGAAAAGGATTATTGCGATCATTCCTGACAGTGTTGTTGAGGCAGTATTTGGGGTACTGTGGATAGGCTTTCTCTGAAGTTTCACTAGACTAATCCCTGAGATAATGGCACCATGAGCAGTGAGTGAAGCTCAGTGAGAGAATAAGAGGTGATTGCCTTGAACCTTAAGGGACGTGGACAATCACTCATGATGTTCTAAACAGGCACTGATACAGAGATGAATTCCATGGCACTTTTGCAGGGAGATTGGAAACAATTGGCAAGAAAAAGTGCTGAAAGGAATTCAATCCAGTGAAGTGAGTGATGATGAATTTGGGGAGAAACAATGATAAATGTGTGAATACTGAGTGGTTTACAGTAATAAAAGAGAAATTGGAGAAGATATTCACGAATCTTTGAAGGTGATTGGACAAGGGATCAAGTGGTTTCGAGGGGTTGGAGATACTTTCTGTCCTTCACCGCAGTTGAGAATGTAAGACCAGGGAAATGAAGCTGGAACTTTAGAAACGGCCTGTTCAGAGAAGAGTCAGAGGACCGGCCACAAATCTTGTCATTGCATTAATCATTGTTTTTTTTGAACAATAATAAAATAGAAGATGGACGGCGGAAATAGGCCATTTGGCTCATTAAGTCTGTATCAGCACTTAATCAGATCTTCACTGACAATGCTTCAAGTCAGGCTGGCACGTTCCTTCGAGGGGAACTTGCAGATAGAGGTCATTTGCTGCATAAGTCCATAAGACAATAGGAGCAGGAATTAAACCATTCAGCGCAGTGAGTCTGCTCTGCCATTAAATCATGGCAGATATCTTTCTAAACCCAATTCTCCTGCTTTCGCCCCATAAACATTGATCCTCTTGGCAACCACGTTCCTACATATCTCAGTCTTACATATAATCAGACACCTGGCTACCACAGCCTTATCTGGCAAGGAATTCCATACATTCATCATTCGCTGGCTGAGTAAGTGTCTCTTATTATTGCTCTCAAATGTCTTCACATTGCTCCAAGACTGTTCCTTTGTGTTAAAGTCTCGACGAAATATTGAAACAACGTCCAGCATCCACTCTGTCATGGCCTTTCCCGATTCTCTCAGTACCAATTAGATTTCTTCTTACCCTTCTAAACATCGTCGAATGTAGACACAGAGTCCTCAAACGTTCCTCATGTATCAAGCTTTTCATTCCTTGGATCATAATCGTGAATCACCTCTGAACTCACCACAGAACCAATGCATCCTTCATGAAATTTGAGGAGCAAATGTACGCACAGTAATCCAGATGTGGTCTGCCCAATCCCTTATAGAGCCTCGGAAGTGCACCCCTGCTTTTATATTCAAGTATTCAAAAAATAAATGTCATCATTGCAATTGTATTCTTAACTACAGATTCAAACTGCAAGTTTATGTTGACAGAACCCTGGGCTAAAACTCGCAATTTTTAAAAATTACTTACCGGTAGCGGACAACGGTGTTTTCCCTTTCACAAGGAGCGGGAGCAGCGGAGGAAGTGACGAGGCCACAGAGGCAGCCAGGAAGGAAAGCAGTGACCATATATATCCTCTATTGAATATAGGTTCGTTATTAATTTTATAGCAACTTGAATTATGCTTTCTACTTTCCTACTGAATGGGTGTTCAGATAAGTCGGGTATGGACGCTAGGGCAGTTGCTTGCTCCTCATGCTGAATGTGGCAGGTGGGTGACACGGCACACATCTCCGCTGGCTACATCTGCATGAAGTGCACCCAATTCCAGCTCCTTGAAAACCGTGTTAGGGAATTGGAGCTGGAACTGGATGAACTACGAATCATTCGGGAGATTGAGGGGGTAATTTAGAGAAGTTATCGGGAATTGGTCACTCCTAAGACTCAGGACAAAGATAGATGGGTTACAGTTAGGTGGAGGAAAGGTGACAGACAGACAGTGCAGAGATCCCCTGTGGACATTCCCCTCGGCAATAAGTATACCGCTTTGAATACTGCTGGGGTCGGAGGGGGGAGGGGGTGGGCATGACCGACCAGAGGAAAGCCATAGCAGTCAGCTCTCTGGCAAAGACGGGAAGGGGGCAGAATATAAAAGTACTCGAGGTAGGGGACTCGATATTTAGGGGAATCGACAGGAGATGTTTTGGTCAGGATCGGGATTCGCAGAAGGAATGTTGCCTCCCGGTGCCAGGGTCCGGGACGTCTCTGATCGGGTGTATAAGGTTCTAAAAGGGGAGGGCGAACAGCCAGAAATCGTGTTACATATTGGCACTAAAGATATAGTCAGGAAAAGGATTGAGGATATAAAAATGATTTCACGGAATTAGGATGGAAGCTGCAAAGCAGGACGAACAGAGTCGAGTTCTCCAGTTTACTACCAGTGCCACGAAATCGCGAGGCGAGGAACAAGGATTTGGAGCAGCTTAACACGCGGCTTCGCTGCTGATGTAGGAGGGAATGCTTCAGTTATGTAGATAATTGGGATGCCTTCTGGGGGAGGTGGGACCTGTACAAGAAGGACGGGTTGCATTTGAACTGGAAGGGGACCAATGTCCTGGATGGAAGGTTTGCTTGAGTAGTTCGCGAGGGTTTAAACTAGTATGGCAGGGGGTTGGGAACCTGAGCGGTACACAGGAGGTGAGAGTTGATGCAGATGAGACAATAGTAAGAGGTAGACAAGCTATTGGGAAGGATTTTCCTGGGAAAGAACCAAGGGATCAGTTAAAGTGTGTTTGCTTTAACGCAAGGAGTATCAGGAATATAAGTGATGAACTTAGAGTATGGATGAGTACCTGGTGCTATGATGTTGTGGCCATACAGAGACATGAGTTTCTCAGGGGCAGGAATGGTTGCTGGATGTTCCAGGGTTTAGTACATTTAAAAAGAATAGGGAGGGAGGTAAAAGAGGAGGGGATGTAGCACTGCTAATCAGAGAGGGTATCACAGCTATAGAAACTTCCATTGTCGATGCAGATCTGCCTACCAAGTCAGTATGGGTAGAAATTAGGAACAGCAAGGGAGTAGTCACCTCGTTAGGGATTTACTACAGGATAGCAGCAGAGAGATTGAAGAAAGCATTGGTCAGCAGATTTTGGAAAAAGTGTGGACGTTGTAGGGTTGTTGTAATGGGTGACTTTAACTTTCGCAATATTTATTGGAACCTCCTTCGAGCAGAAGATTTGAATGGAACTGTTTTTGTAAGGTGTGTTCAGGAGGGTTTCCTAACTCAGTACGTTGTCAGGTCGACGAGGGGAGAGGCCATTCTAGACTTGGTGGTCGGAAACGAACCGGGACAGGTATCAGATCGTGTGGTGGGAGAGCATTTTGGTGATAGTGACCATAACTGCCTCACGTTCTACATAGCTATGGAGAAGGAGAGAAGCAGAGACAATGGGAGGATATTTAATTGGGGAAAAGGAAACTATGATGCGACTCGACGTGAGTAAGGAAGCAAGGACTGGGAACAATTGTTCCATGGTATAGGCACGATAGACATGTGGAGACTGTTTAAGGAACAGCTGTTGCGAGTGATGAATAAATATTCTCCTCTGAGACAGGTAAGAAGGGGTAAAATAAAGGAACGTTGGGTGATGAGAGAGGTGGAGCTTCTCATCAAAAGGAAGAAGGTATCTCACATAAGGCGGAGGAACCTAGGGCCAAGCTCAACTCTAGAGGATTACAGGCAGGTGAGTATGGAGCTCATAAATGGTCTGAGGAGAGCCAGGAGGGGGCACGAGAAAGGCTTGGCAGAACGGATTAGGGAGAACACAAAGGCATTTTACACTTATGTGAGGAATAAGAGAATGGTCAAAAAAAGAGTAGGACCGATCAGGGATAGCATAGGGAACTTATGTCGGAGGAGGTAGGCGAAGCCCTAAATGAGTTGTTTTCTTTTGTCTTTACGAAAGAAACGAACTTTGTAGTGAATGAAACCATTGAAGAGCAGGTGTGCATGCTGGAATGGATAATGATAGAGGAAGCTGATGCGCTGAACATTTTGTGAAACATTAAGACTAACAAGTTGCCAGGCCCGGACTAGATTTGTATTCGGCTGCTTTGGGAAACGAGAAATGCAATTGCTTCGCCACTTGCGAAGATCTTTGCATCCTCGCTCTCCACTGGAGTCGTACCTAAGGACTGGAGAGAGGCAAATGTAATTCCTTTCTTCAAGAAAGCAAATAGGGAAATCCTCAGCAACTTTAGACCAATAAGCCTCACGTTTGTTTTCTGCAAGGTGTGAGAAAGGATTCTGAGGGATAGGATCTATGACCATCTGGAAGGGCAGGACTTGATTAAAGGCAGTCAACACGGCTTTGTGAGGGGCAGGTCATGCCTCACAAACCTTATCGAGTTCTTTGAGGATTTGACCAGAATAGTTGATGAGGGTCGAGCTGTGGATGTGGTGCATATGGATTTCAGCAAGGCATTTAATAAGGTTCCACATGGTAGGCTCATTCCGAAGGACAGGAGGAATGGGATACAGGGGAGCTTAGCTGTCTGGATACAGAATTGGCTGGCCAACAGAAGACAGCTAGTGGTAGTAAAAGGAAAATATTCTGCCTGGATGTCAGTGGTTTTCCACAGGGCTCTGTCCTTGGGCCTCTACTGTTTGTAATTTTTATTAATGACTTGTATGAGGGGATTGAAGGCTGGGTAAGCAAGGATGCAGACGGCACAATGGTTGGAGGTGTCATTGACAGTATATAGGGCTGTTGTCAGCTGCAGCTGGACATTGACAGGATGCAGAGATCGGCTGAGAGGTAGCAGATGGAGTTCTACCTGGATAAATGCGAGGTGATGCATTTTAGAAGGTCAAATTTGAAAGCTGAGTCTCGGATTAATTATAGGATTCGTGGTAGTGTGGAGGAACAGAGGGATCTTGGTGTGCAGATACATAGATCCCTTAAAATGGCCACCCAAGTGGACAGGGTTGTTAAGAAAGTGAATGGTGTTTTGGCTTTCATTAACAGGGGGATTGAATTTAAGAGTCACGAGACCTTGTTGCAGCTCTATAAAACTTTGGTTAGACCACACTTGGAATACTGTGTCCATTTCTGGTCGCCCTATTATAGGAAAGATGTGGATGCTTTGGATAGTGTTCTGAGGAGGGTTACCAGGATGATGCCTGGACTGGACAGCTTATCTTATGAAGAGAGGTTGACTGAGGTCGGACTTTTTCCATTGGAGAAAAAAAGTAGAAGGAACCTAAACGATGTCTGACAAGTGGGAGGCGTTCAACAGTGCGACGACGAGAGTTAAGAGGCATTATGTTCCTGTTGGAGTGAAGGGTAAGGCTGGTAAGATTAAGGAACAATGGATAACTAAAGTCATTGACGTTGTAGTCAAGAATAAATGGACTCTTCCTTTAGATATAGTCAACTATATGCAACTGAATCATTTAAGCAACACAAAGAGTGTAGGGCATTATTTCTAGATAAATCAGGAAAGCAAAAGGGAGATATTATATAGCATGGGCAGATAAGGTTAATGATCATCCAAAGATGTTGTACAGTAGCAGTACATGAGCAGTAGGAGGGTAACCATGAGAAGGGTAAGGTTTCTTAAAATTCATAAAGGATATCGGTATAATCCTTCCATTCCTGGTGCACTAGATAGCAGCAAACACACACTATTGTCTGCACCTCTCATTCATCCAGAGTGAACTCAATCTGCTATTTCTCAACTTATTCAAGCATTAGATCAATATCCTTTTGTAATCTTACAAAATCTTCTTCACTGTCCACTGTGCCACCAATTTTGGTGTCATCTGCAAACTTACTTACCATGGTTTCTATATTCTATTCCAAATTATTTACATAAATGACAAACAATGAAAACAAAGAACCAAGTCTGTGGAGCTCTGCTGGTCACAAGCCTCCACTCCAAAACACAACGGCCCACAATTACTGTCTGTCTCCTACCATTGCACCAATTGAAAGTGCTGGAGAGAAACCCAGCAGTTCAGGCAGTATCGGAGCAGAGAAAAACGGAATTACCTTTTTGAGTCCAGTGTGATTTGTTCATGTCCGACTCGATCTGTTAACTCTGTTTCTCTGCCCAGATCCTGCATCATCTGTTGCATTTCTTCACCATCTTGTGTTTGAATTTCAAATTTCCACTATCTCTAATATTTCACTTTTTTTATTGGTTTATATGCTGAACCCGGTTATATTTGGACATTACGCTCCATTCCTGTTCCCATTATTTGTGCCAGTGACACATGTATGACACGAGAGTCTGTTCCTTCTTTAAGTTCTGAAAATATGTGCGTGAATCTCAGCAAATTGATTTTACTTATACAGCATTTTGGAGACAGCTACACTTGATGAAAAAATAGGAATAGTTTCTTAATTATGACATTGTCTGTGCGATTTATGATGCAGCTTGTCTCCTTAGGCTCTGAAAGTTTTCAATACGTTTCTCAGAATAATTACAGCAAAAATGGTGGCCACGCAGCCCACCATCTCTGTACCAGCACAGAATGAACTATATCCTCACTCTAACTCTGCTGTAACTCCATTAAACCGCAGACATTTTGTTATCTGTGTCTGTTTTTAATTCAGAATATCCTGTTGAGACATAAACAATCTTATCAACATGTATAACCTGTGATTAACCAGTATTACCAAATATAAGTCAGTACATCATATTTCAAATTGCCCTGTTCAATTCCCGTTGTCGTTCAGCGTTCCATGTACCAAAAATAATCTGTTCTCTTGCTCTGCATTGCATTTTATTCCATTTGTTAGAACTTGTGATGGTTGAATACTCGTGACTGGGAGATACTACAATACTCCCCTCGGGTGTCCTCAGCCACTGGTCTCAGACCTTTCTGTATCGTAGCCAATAACATTTTCATTTGTTTTTACCCCCACACTAACGCCTAACTGCAGTAATGCTTATTTTGTTTCCCCAGCACCCATATGTGTGTGCAGGCGTGAGACACAGTGAAGGACAAAAGGTGCACGAATCTTTATTCAGTTTCCACCACCAGGAAGAAAGGAAACACCCGAGGGACCTGTGACAAGCAGTGTCCTTCTCATCAAAGGGCAATGCTGTGTGATCACACAGTGAAAGGGAGGACATGGATTAAATCAAAATAGAGTTGGAGGGGGAAATAATTCACTCTACTCCCTGCAGCACCCACCTCTCCCTGAACAACTCCAGGGTGTTGGTGGCCACCGCATGCTCCTTTTCAAGAGACACCCGGGTTCTAACGTAACCACGGAAGAGGGGCAGGGAGTCGGCCCTAATGACCAGTTTGGTCAGGCCCGGAAGCAGACCCACGAGGAGGTCTTCAGACCTGCCCTCCCTCATCCGTACCGGGTGCCCAAAGATCAAGAAGTGGTTCTGAAGTGCAACCAAAAGCAGAGGAAAAGGTTTTTGAGAAATTCAAAAACGGAGTGCAAACGCCCACACCCAATATATACATGATCCACGGACTCCACAGCGCCACAGAACAAACAGTTGGGCTCGGAGTCTGTGAACCACCGGAATCTGCGTGCTGCACCCTCCACCCCAGATCTCCGGGAGAAAGGGGGAGAACTCCCGCGTAGAGAGCCCTCCACTAGCCATCCATCTGTCCGATGGCAAATGGGCATGTCAAGGCGTGTCTGGACGGTGGATGAGGGAGAAGAGGTGGACCGGGTGCAGCAGCAGTCGATACAGGGCCCGTCCTTTCATTTCATTAAAAGGGACAAAACTAAAATTCTGGAGGCCAATCAGGTTGTGGGGCACAGGCTCCCGCGGGACGTACGGGACCTTGGGGCCAATGTGAAATTCCGTCCGGGAAGGGGTGAGCGTGGACGGGATCCCACCGCACACCTGAGCATCCTCCAACTGGTGCACTACGTCGGGTCAGAGCACCGCTGCTTTAAGGTTTCGAAAGGCGGTGGCCACTTACCGGACGTCTACCGCTCCAATATCCTTTTTATTCCATTCCTTACTAGTTAATTCATGACTTTTAATGAACAAGGTTATTGCACATTGTTATGGACCAGGTCCGATCCCTCAAAACGTTTTTAAAGATGTATCCAAACCATAACATTGCTAAATGTTGAAGGTAAGTGTATAGTGCATATTCCCAGAGTGAATTAGCTGGTCAAGTTGCCCAGTTTTAAACAAACGGAATTTGTTTTAAAAATTCAGGAAGGAAATAAAACGAACCGAGCATAGAATACCCGAGTAACTCTTCCTATCGAAGTCTGAGGGGCTATCACAACTTAATGACGCTCTTCGAGATTGCTTGCAACAATCCCATTAAACAAACCTTTTAGGAAAAAGAGTAAAATTACACAAAAAGCTTACAGGTTACGAAGTCAGAGGGCAGATGGAGGGGGAGAGAATCTAGTTTCAACGGTGACCCTGACTCAATAACCCTCGAAAGGAACTGACCTTTGCAGCTGGAGAGCTGGCCACGTGCCATAGATTGTACCAGTATTCTTAAAGTCTCGAAAGTGTTCTGCCATATGTATTATCTGTTAAGTATAAACCCAGGACCTCGTTCAAAACTGAGACATGTTGGAAACGTGGGTTGGTTCGAACCTAGCTGAAAAAAGTCAAGGACAACATAACCATGCAAAGCGACCAGCTTTGTGACAACTCCCCCTCCCCCCGTCTATATGAAACTGAATCATCAATATCCAAAGATGGCTTCTGTTTTCAGAACCCCTCAGAAATAGTGGTTTATACACTAAAACACACACTTACTATGAACATGCAACATGCAGAACTACATCCGGATTCAAAATTCCCATCACTGAGTGCCTTGACCTGTCTTTCAGTTCTTGACAATGCATCAGCCATCACGTATTCAAGACTTGCCACATGCACAATTTTCGAATTGAGTGGATGTAACTACAGTCTATGGCTAAACCGTCCAGCATTTTCTTTCTTAAATTTCTCCAAAAAATCTTCAATGGCTTTTGATCGGCGTATACGGTTGTCTCAGATGTGTTGCTGGTAATATAAACGCTAAAATGTCGTATTGCCAACACAAAGCTCAAAGTCTCTTTCTCAGCTTTCGAACATTTCTACCAAATAACGTTCACCTGGTGGAGAAATGCCCAATTAGTCATTCTGTCTTCTCATCATCTTCCTGCAGGAGCGCAGCACTGACACCCACATCACTTGCATTTATAGCCACCTTAAAGGTTTTGTGTAATCAGGTGTGGCTGATACTGGGGCAGTGGTTTACGCATTTTTCATGCCGTCAAATGCCTTTTGACAGTCCGTTGTCTACTGAAACTCCTTGCCTTTCATTAGCAATTCAGTTTGTGGAGCAGCCGCACGACTAAAATTAGGCACTGACGATCGACAAAATCTACTCAATCCCAGTAACTGTAGTAATGCTCCTTTTGTCAATGCTACCGGAAATTCCCCAATTATCTTCGTTTTCCATCCCATGGTATAATTTATCTGTGTCCAATGACATGGCCCAGGAAAATGACTTGTATTTTGGCAAATCACGTTTAGCTAGTTTTATCACGAAGCCTACCTTGCGAAGTTCATCGAACAAGTCTCCAAAGTGTTGTAAATATTCCATCCATGAGTGACTAAAGTCACCAGGTCATCAATATAGGCCACATAGTTGCATAATACGGCAAGTTGTTGTTTAGTCTCTAAAATGTGGCCGACACGTTTTTCATCACAAATGTAAATTGCATGTGTTACATTTTCAACACAGTCTTCCAACCGCAAAACTGGATATCCATCAGTGTTTTTAACTGCACTGACTTTGCGATAATCCACACATAACCGTTGGGCACTATCTGATTTTGGCAACATGGCTTTGGGTGAGTTGCAGTCACTGTAACTCACTTCGATTATGCCATCTTGGAGCATGTGTTCAATCTCCATCTGAACCTGTGCCAACTTTAGAGGGTTATGCTTATAAGGATGTTTCTTAACCGTAACAGCATCTCCTATATCTACATTATGCACAATTAGATGTATACATCCCAGTTAACTTCCGCATATCTCCTCATGTGATAGTAAAAACACGTTCAGGTCATTCCGATTTTTCTCAGGAAGGTAACTCAATAATTTATCCCAATTTTCGACAACTTCCTTATTGTCGAATTTAATCTGAGGAATGTCCAGTTCAGAATCCTCTTTCTTCTTTCTTTGTTGTTATCATTAACACCTTCTCCTCTTGCTTTCCTTCCCCTTCAAAACACTTTTTGAGCATATTCGTATGACATAGTATGTGAGCTATCTCTCTGTCTGGAGTTCCTATGAAATAGGTACCCCCACTCAATTTCTTTTGCATTTGATAAGGTCCAGTAAACCTTGCTTTTCACGGTTCACCTATTACTGGAAGTAACACTAACACATTATCCCCTATAACAACTTTGTATTTTTTTTTATTTACCATCTGCTTCCCGTTTCATTACAAGCTGCAATACTTTTAAATGCTGACGAGCCAAATCCCCAGCGCTATTATTCATTCCTTAAAATTTGAGATCTATTCCAAATGTGTGGCCTTTGAATTCTGATTTACTAATTTCTCCTTAATCAATTTTAACGGTTCTCTCACTTCATTCCCAAAATCTAACTCAAATGGACTAAATTTGGTCGCTTCATTTGATGGATCTCTGAACACAAAAAGCACAAATGGAATTCCCTTACCTAATCATCGGGATAATCCTGACCATAAGCCCTCAACATGGTCTTTAATGTTTATGTCACCTTTCTAGCGCTCCCTGCGATTTTGGCTAGTACACAGTAGATTTAGATTGCTTTATTCCTAAGCGGTACTTAACTTCCTTGAATAGATTGGATATGAAGTTTGTACTTTAATCTCACTGTATCTCTATTGGTAGCCTGTATCTTTTTTGTTAAAAGAGTAATTCCTCTGCAATCCTTTTAGCTGTGATATTGCATCTGGAGATGGCCTCTGGAAATCTAGTCGAAAATCCATTATTGTTAACAAATACTGATTCCCACTTTATTGCTTGAGGTAAGGAACCTAGCCAATCAATTAAGACTCTTGTAGAAGGGTCCTCAAACACAGGAATATTTATTAAAGATGCAGGCTTTATTACCACCTGTGGATTGCCAATTATCTGACATGTATGCTAGCTTTGGAAAACTTCAACGACATGCTGGTGCATACAAATATCTTTGTATTTCAGCCCCTGTGTTTTCGTCACTCAGAAATGACGTCCAGGTGGTCGCTCATGCGCCACTCTCAGCACGTCCTTTCTCTGCTGCATTGGCAATACGGATTGATGCATTCATGCCCATTTCTCATCTCCTTGAATATGTGATCGTCTCCATACCGACTTTAGGCAATCATTTTTAACGTAATAAGACTCAGTGATACACCCAGAATCCCTAATTTATATGTTTTTTTGTTCCAATTATTTTGAATCTTTATCTTTCTGCTGTTTGCTTCTGTTTTATTTCAACTATCTGATGGAATAGAGTGTCTGCTAATGCCATTTCAGCTTCCTTATCTTTACATTTTTGATCTCTTTTTTTCAACTGGTAACATTGGGACTCTGTTACCCCACAATGAGGAAAGATTACCGGACAAAACTCCTGCATTGCTTCAGTTGCCTGCTGTCTCTTCTGGCTTTGCTGGCTTTTCAACCAGAGAAGGCAGCAGTTCTACGTGAATCAGCTATAATCATCCTCGCAATCCTTTCTTCCACGTTTCTAGGAATATTAGGAGGCCTGTAAAAAACTCCTAACAGGGTGAGCTCACCTTTCCTATTCCTAACCTCAACCCAAACTACCTCAGATGGCGAGTCTTCATCCATCGCACTTTCCACAGCTGTAATACTATCTTTGACAAGCAATGCCACACCTCCCCCTCTTTTACCCCCACATCTGACCCGACTAAAACATTTAAACCCTGGAACCTGCAACAGCCAATCCTGTCCCTGTTCTACCCATGTCTCCGTAATAGCCACAACATCGAAGTCCCAGGTACCAATCCACGCTGCAAGTTCACCTACCTTATTTCGTGTACTTCTTGCATTGAAGTATACACACTTCAAGCCACTTTCCTGTTTACAGGCATCCTCCTTTGAAATTGATGCCATGTTCCTAACCTCCTTACACTCCAGGTCCTGCACCCTAAAGCTACAGTCTGGGTTCCCATGCCCCTGCAGAGTTATTTTAACCCCCCCCCCCCCAAGAGCACTAGCAAACCTCCCACCAAGGATACTGGTGCCCCTCAGGTTCAGGTGCAGACCATCCTGTTTATAGAGGTCCCACCTTCCCCAGAAAGAACCCCAGTTATCCAAATACCGGAATCCCTCCCTCCTGCACCATCCCTGTAGCCACGCATTTAACTGTTCTCTCTCCCTATTCCTCGATTCTCTATTACCTGGTACTCCTGGCCTATGTGAATAAAATTTGTATTTACATTTTATAATTAGATCCAGCAATTCCTCCTTTACCAAACTCCAATAAGATTTCGCACTCTGATGCAGCCTTTTAGTTGCATTGTGCTTTCTGTTATCGCTCCAACAAAACTCCCAGGCGTATTCTGTTTTCCTACATCTGTGTTTGTTTTTCCCTAGCCCACCAACATAGTGATTTCATGTGACCTAAGTTATTGCAATGAAAACACCGGAGGTTTTCTAACTTCTTTGTCCTTTTCACTGGTTTCCTTTTTATCCTCTGGTAAGTTGTTCTTATGATCTTCACTGTGATCTACGTTTCCCTTTCCACGTGAGGATTTCTCTCTGGCCCAATTTCTATTCCTCATGGACTGGAATTGATTCTGGAAGCCAAACCGTGTTGTATGGATCAATTCAGAATCAACAACCACTTCAGCTGCTAACCTTGCTGTTTTAACTCCCTGCTCTTCCAAATGGGTTTGCATTTTGTTAGGCAAGAATTTTTGAACTCCTCCAAATGAATTGTCTCTCGACGAGCATCGTAGACTTGCTTGATTTTTAAAGCTCTTATCCATCGATCACAATTACTTTGTTTGATCCTTTCAAACTCAAAATAAGTTTGACCAGGATCCCTCGTTAGATTCCTGAAACATTGTCTATAGGCTTCTGGCTAACAGGTTATGAGGTCAGAATGGCAGAAGGAGGGGAGAGCATCCAATTTCAACATTGACCCTGACTCAACTAACCCCAGACTGAGTCGACCTGACCAACTAGAATGCTGGCCACGTCCTCTTGATAATATAAGTTTCTTTTTAAAGACTTGAAAGTTGTCTGCCTGCAGCATTATTGTTATGTATAAACAAAAGGACGCCAATAAACCTTTAAGAATTCAGAAATATTGGTCATTTAGAAACTCCCTAAAATATCACGAACAGCATAACCTTGTAAAGGGACCGGCATTGTGACAACATGCCACATATCACTTTAGACTGAATTCAATACATGTAAGTCGTTCTGTTTTGAAGCTAATAAAGTGTATTAAGGTATTTGTGAATTTATGCAAAAAGTGCTGAAGCACATTGCGTGTTTAAGATACAAAATCGCCTTATTCGAACAATTAGAGGAATGCCCAGCCAAATCCGCACTTCGGCTGCATGTTCAGGGCAAATATGCCCACTGCAAATCTATTGGTTTGTGCTTGTTCTGGTGAGGGGGAGCACGCTAACAATTTATAGATTATGTGTTTGGGTGTGGTGGTAGGAGGTTCACGCGGTTACAGCATTGCAAATGGACAAAACTTCCATCATTCTCCCTCACAACTAACTTCACTCGAGCAGTTGGTGATGGGAGATGTGGCCAATAGCATCGATGTCAGCATCCAGTTCAGACCAGTTCTTATTGTGAACTGAAGGTACCACACTGAAAGGAGTTAACCGATCTGTTTGTTCAGTGACTGTGATTGATGACAGTCTCCATGGGTTCCAGTTATGTCACTGGATGGTTTCCCTCTTCTATTAGTAAGGGGTCTCTCACAACGCTTTATTCCATTGTAGCAGCAGATGGACCACCTCCAACACTAACAGGGGTCGCAGCTGCAAAGACAGGAAGAGGAGAGATAAACATCTGAGAACAGTTTGGAATGTTCCACTAATGGATCAAGATTGAGAACATTAGACTGGAATGCTGCAACAATGGACAGGAGTTTATCCTGGGGTCTCTTCTATCTTTCGTGGTATTGGTCAGCATTATCAGATCGGATAGAAGCCGTACTGATGATTGTCCAGGCGGGTTACTATCCTCTGCTCGCTATTGTCGGTGTTCCTGGTAAGTCTCTCCATCTCTATCCATTTATTAATTCCATAAACCATGCTGAACTTCATTGCTATTCTGTTACCTATGTTTGACAAAGACGGAGATATATAAGATAATCAGAGGGTTAGATAAAGTGGACAGGGAGAGCCTTTTTCCAAGAATGGTGATGACAAGCACAAAGGGAGCATAGCTTTAAATTGAGGGATGATAGATATAGGACAGAGGTAGTTTCTTTTTTCAGAGGATTGTAAGGGCATGGAATGCTTTGCCTGCAAAGGTAGTAGATTCGCCAACCTGCAGTACATTTAAGTCGTCATTGGACAAGCATATGGACGTACATGGAATAGTGTAGGTTAGATGGGTTTCAGATTGGTATGACAGATCGGCGCAACATCGAGGGCCGAAGGGATTGTACTGCGCTGTAATGTTCTATGTTCTATATTGCCTTCAGTTTCAAATACAAATTCCATTCATTGTCATAAACTTCCGAACCACCCAACACCCCAGTCCTCACAAACATCTGAGAACTAGACTGTACACAACCACAAATTGCCTTTTGCCTTGAATTGATTTATTTCTCGGTATTCTTTTCATCACCAAACATACCCACTACCAGGTCCGTAATATTCCCAGTTCCAACTTGACGTCAGTGCGGGTCCTACATAAATCATTATCTATGCCTTGGCAAAATTCAGACGTTATGTTTCCAGTTGTCTTCTAAGCACTCTGTCTGTTACAAGTATGTCAATCAAAACCTTATTCTTGTCTCTAAAGTAAATCCATGACAGGCACAATGTGTCAGAGAAGCAATGTCACTGGACATGTAATTCAGAGGCCCAGGTTACTCAACTACCGACACTGTTTCAAATCCTACGTCAGATGATGTCAGAACTTAAATTCAAATGACAGGAATTGGAAATAAAAGCAAATATCACTAATATAAACAACAACAGCACAAGCTTTTTGTCAATACGTTTATCTATTTCATTGATGTTTTTTGATAAATAAATCTAGCATTATGACGTGGTCTGGCTTAACACTGATGTTAGACCCACAGCAATGAGCTTGGCTGTTTACTGCCTGAAGGAATGACCTCACAGTAAAGGACATTTAGAGAGATCGACAAATTCTGACCTTACCAGCGATGCAGACATCCCATGTCATAACAATATTGAAATTTAAATAAACCAAACAATGCTGCAAGAGATCAGAAACAAAAATAAATCGAGAAACTGCCGCAGAAACTGAACAGGTTTGGCATCCTGGGATTGAGGGAAAAATAGAATTGACATTTCGAGTCCACTGTCCATCCATAATAACTGAACACAGCTTAAAAATATTGTGATTGATGTTGGTGACAGGGATGTCTGTTATGAAGGGGAGAAGGAGGGATTTGAATAAATAGAGAAAAAGAAAGATAAAAGAACATCTGTAGTAAAGGGGAGAAGGAATGAGTTGAATAGATAATGAGAGGGAGAGAGAACAAGAAACAAACAACGGAATTGTTGATGATCAGCTGGAAAGGAAATAAAAAAATGAGATTAATCTTATTTATTCTTCTTCTGTTCCTATATTACTGAAAATCATGCCATGTCGGGTATAGACCAAAGTCGCTGTTTAGAAAGAGTTACATCCCTTTGTCTCTCTTCCCTGAGTGCATTCATTATCTTCCCGTATTCATTAGTGGGATGCTGGGCCAGTATTTAATTCCCTTTCCTCATTGTCAACGAGAAGGTGTTGGTGGGCAGCCTTTCTGATCCACTGCAGTCCGTTGGCTGTAAATGGTCAGTGCTTATGTCCGTGTGGTTTAATTTCTTTGAGACTTTGTAGTGAGTGAAACAGCTAAGTGGCTGCCTTATCCACTTCAAAGGGCAATTGAGAGTTAAATGCATTGCTGGAGTCACATGTAAGCCCCACCAGCTGAAGGTGGTAATTTTGATTCCCTGAAGGACATGAGAGTGCTTGGTAGGATTTTCTGACAATTGACAATGGTTTCATAGCTTCATTTGATTTTATTGAATTCAAGTTTCACCATTTGCTGTGGTGGTATTCGATTCTGGGGTGGGGATCAGTACATGGGCTCCTGGATTAATAATACCACAAAGACGTCACCTTCCCTTCATCTCCAACCATCGCCGTTGGCAATAGTAAAGTTGATGTTGGTGTGGCTATGATTGAAACACAGCTGTTCGCGAGGCTAAGGAATGATTTTGCAAAACATACCTTCCTTCTTAATTTTGTCTTTATTACAAGATTAGAGGATTGGAAGAGCCCTTGGCGAAAGTGAGCGAGGTGTCTTTGATCATGAATCACTAACAGAATTCATACCAGGGAGCAATTATTCAACATATTAAATTGCATACTATCTTTCATTGAAAACTGATTCAAGTATAAGAGAGAAGGCACTTTCCTGCTGTCGTAGAGTGTCGTTCGGAAAGTAATTGGGGCACTATGTGTAGATTATTTCTCCTTTATAAGGAATGATCACCTTGCCACAGAGAGGCAGTGAAAAGGAGTTTCACTGGACTAATTCGTGTGGTGATGGTATCACTAAAAGACTGTGAAAGAAATAATCTGTATCACTACAAAAAAAATGTTTGTATTAAAACTTGAGGGTTATGGATCAACAATCATTATTTTCAAAACGGAACATTGCCAGCGCTAAATAAAACACGTGTTTATCTGTGATACATGCTTTCACAATTGGGCAAATATATAGAAAGTAAACGATTAGAAGGATAGAGGAAAAGTGTTGGGAAACGCGGTCAGCATGGATGGACATTTTGGTCAGCATGGACCAGTTTGGGCTGAACAGCCTGTCTCTGTTCTGTCTGACTCTATGATACTATACTTACCTGAATGGGGCCTCATGTTCGTGAAGTCAGAGCTCCAGGTTCTGAATGAACTCTCACTGCCTCAATGTGCAGCTGGTATGTGACCCTGTACTGAATGTCATGTTGTTCACAAATCTGTAAGTAGCCACACTGATAGAGTTCGCCATTAACACTAGCTTCTGACCTCCATACAGAACACTAGCCTGTCATCTCGGCGATGGGAGATGCCTCCTTGAGACTTGGCTGTCCGTCCTCCTTGTCAGCAAAATGCGGTATCGTTAATCTAACACGTGTGTACAATTAGCAATGGAGCCAGGGGAGCAACATGGAGCAGTCTATTTGTGCAGTCTATGCTTCATTGATTTGTCATGTTGGAGCATCAATGACATCCTTCTTTGTGTTACAGTCTGGAAGGGCTGAATGGTCTCTTTTCTTCATGCATTAGTGTTTCAAGTGGCGGAATGTCCTCCTCCTGGTCCCAGGGAAAAGGTTCATGGACATTATTGGGCGACCCTTGGTTCTCGCTTAAAGTGTGATGTATTGACTAGACTCCTTATCTTAGACAGGCAGGGAGCTGGAAGACCACAGCAAACTTCACAACATTTAGTTCTCCAATTTCAGCTAACCTTTCGTCTAATCCACCAACTCCCTTCCCAGCCTCTCCCACTCCCTTCCATTCCACTGATCAACCCTTCTTAAAGCTACCACACAGATTCAGTCCTCCCATTGTCCAACCCAGTGGTACCCCTTTACCTGTGTCCACACATCCCCAGCTCACCACCCTGCCTCCTCCTCTCTCGCCCTGCCCCTTTAACTTTAGCTCCCTTACTGCACCTGCAGTCCTGAAGAAGAGTTACACCCAAGGTGTGGTCTTATCCACCTGATGATTCTGCCTGTCTGGTTGTAATCTTCAGCTGGCTCCATGTCTACTTTGGATTCCAAAGTGTGCAGATCTTTTATTTTCAAAATCTCTTCCTGTACAGTCGGCGCAGAAAGTGAATGGGTTCTGTTTCTTCCTACCAATAGTTCTGATGGGTTGAACGGCTTTCTCACATTCCTTAAAACCAGTTTGAGATGCTGCATAGGCTTCATTTTAACCATGTAAATGCGTAGGGTCTGATCGCACTATTACATGAATGTTGCCGACACTTTAACAGCACAAGTTTGAATGTTGCCTGTTATTGATACTTTAGCATCTGAGGAGATGACACTGAAGAGGTGTCATGAGCATTGTGTGATCTTCAGATCTTCACTGAATATCCCTACTTCTGATCATATGATAGAGGGAAGACACTGATGAGTCAGCTGAAGTTGTTTGTGCCGAGAAGGTTTCCCTCAGGATCGCCTACAGAGATATCCAGGGGCTGAGAGGATTGATCTCCACCAGTCACATTGTGTTCTGAATGTCCCAAACTGTGGGAATTTCAGTTTTGTTCAGGTTCCTTGACACCTTGCTCAGTCAAATCCTGCCGTGATGTCAGGGTCAATCATTCTCATGCTGCGTTCGTATCTTTGGTTTATGTCAATAGGCCAACGTATATGCCTGGGGATTGTTTCCTTCTCTCAGAGGGTAGTGACTGTTGGGGCCTGTTCCAGACAGCTACATCATTAAAACATTTTGGGGCGTGAAGTGCGGTTAATGGATTTTGCCACATCAGGGAGTTGAGGGCTACAAAGAATTGGGCATGAAAGAGAAATTCTGGCCAAGAACATATCAGCCATGACCTTCATGAATTGAAGGGCAGGCCTGAGGGGCTATGTAGCCTGGTGTTATTGCAGTATACCACAGCCGCTTTGTGACCTCTTCCATTTCCTGTGTTACTGACTTAAATTAGCTGAATAGATTGATTCTGTTGCTGCATGACCGAAATTGCGTCACTTTTTTCGACTTGAGGGATTGATCAGTCTCCTCGTTTTACTGTATATTAGGGTCCATGGGCTGAAAAGGTTCATCTTGTACTGGTGTAAATCCATATATTACAGATCTTCCACCTTTGCAGAAATTGAGCACTGCAGATGCTGAAGGTCACAGTCGAAAGGTGTGACACTGGAAAAGCACGGCAGGCCAGGCAGCATCCGAGAGGCAAGAGAATCGATGTTTTGGATATTCCTGATGATGGGCTAATGCCCTAAACGTCGATTCTCCTTCCCCTCCGATGTTGCCTGACCTGCTGTGCTTTTCCAGCACCAAGCGCTCTACCGGCCTGCGCCAGTCAAACTTCCTGGTCACGTCATCAAAGAGCTTTAACAAATTCATCAGGCGTGACCTTCCACTCATGCTTACTACTCCGAATCAAACCCTGTTTTCCAAATGTATCTTATCCCTCAGAATCTTCTCAAGTAATTTACCCCACAGTTGTTAAGCTTACTGGTCTATAGTCTCCAAACTTTATTTTTCAGTCCTTTTTGAATTAGGGGACATATGCAATCCCCCAATCTTCTGGGATCTCACTTTTGGTAAATGATGATCAAAATTAGCAACCAGGACTACCACAAATTCTTCTCTAGCCCCTTGCAGTGTTCTTGAATATAACTAGTGAGGACCATAAAATTTATCCAACTTCAAACATTCCAGTATCCTGTACCTCCTCTACTGGTATACGGACTGTCCCTAAGGTACAATATTCAAATTCCCCAAATTCCCAAGTAATCATGTCCTTCTCCACGTTAAACACAGAGAAAAATATTTGTTGAAGACATCGTCCATCTCTTATGGTTACGCACATACGTGTTCACTTTGGTCTTTGGGTGGTCCTATTCTCTCAATAGTTAATGCTTTTCCTTTAATATACTCAAAATACCTCTTTGAATTCACCCTGATCTTCTCAACCAAGGCTATCTCATAGCCCTTTATTGTTGTCCTGATTTCGTTTTTCAATAAAGTCCTGCATTCCTTACATGCCTCCAGGATTTCCCTTCATCCCACCTGCCTGGACTTGAGCCACACCTCCACATTATTTTCAGGTCAAAGCCTCAATAATTCTTGCCAATCAGAGTTCCCCATTCCTGTCAACTTTCATTTCACCCTCGCAGGAACATAAACTGTAGGTTTTGAACGCAAGCTGTCACACTGATAAAGGCCTCCTATTTACTAGAGTTTCCTTTGCCTGCAAACAAACTACTCCAATCAACCCTACAAGCTCCTATATAAATCCATCAAAATTCATCTTGCCACAATTTAGAACTTGAACATGTGGAGCACTTTCATCTTCCCTCTCTATAACCATTTGAAAATTAATAGAACTATGGTGACTGGTCGCAAAAAGTTCACCCACTGTCACCTCCGTCATATGTCCTTCCCTATTTCTTAACAGTAGGTCAAATTTTGCCCCTTCCCGAACAGGACCCTCTATATACTGCTTGAGGAAACGTTCCTGACACACTTAATGGATTCGATTCCATCAAATCACTTAACGCTTCGGCAGTCCCATTCTGCCCCAATAAAACCCCTATGATGAAACCCTATTGTTCCTGCAAGTCTCCCCTCCCTCCCTGCATATTTGCCCCTGTCAATTACCATTGACGATTTGGGGACCTATAGTACAACCTCAATAATGCCACCATCACGTTCTTATTTCTTAGCTCCATCCACAAAGCCTCACTGGTTGATCCTTTATATGCATCATCTCTGATCACTGCTGTGATACTCAGCTTAATCAAAAATGCAACGCCCCTCCCCTCCTTCCACCATCTCTGTCCCACCTAACGCACTTTACCCTGGTACATTAAGCTGTCAGCCCTGTCCCTCCTTTAGCCATGTTTCTGTAATGGATAAAATATCCCAATCCCACATACGTATCCACGTTCTGACTTCAGCAGCCTAACCGGTCAGCTCTTTTGTATTGAAATAAATGTAATTTAATCTAGCAGGCATTCCTTGCTCCCTATCGTGTTCTAGCCTGAATTGTCTCTCCAGCTTAGTGTTTCTGATTACTATATCTCCTTCCACCATTGCACTTGCCTCCCTGAACTTGAGGGTAACTCCCACCCCTCTCCCGACAATTTAGTTTAAACCTTTCCGTGTAGCATGAGCAAAACTGTTGTTGGTACCCCCCCCCCGGCCCCCCCATTGCATGTGCCACCTGTCCCTCTTGAACACGTCGACACTGTCACAGAAATGATCCAAATGATCTAAAAATCTGCATCCCTCCTCACTACATCAATTCTTTAGTCACATATTTATCTGCCATATCCTCTTATCATTACCTTCACTAGCTCATGACAGTGGAAGTAATCAGGAGATTACAACTGTCGAGGTCTTGGTTTTTAACTTTTCTCCAATATCTCTGCAATCTCGCTGTAGGACCTCATTCCTATATCTACCTGTGTCATTTGTGCCAACGTGCACAATGACTTCTGGCTGATCACCCTCCCCCTTGAGAATGTTCTGCAGCCGCTTGGAGACATCCTTGGCACCTGATAGGCAACACACCATCCTAGTTTCCAGATTAAGGCCATAGAATCTCTGATCTGTCCCTCTCACAATCGAATCTATTATCTCCAAGACCCTGTTTATCTTTATCCTTTTCTGCTGCTCCCCAGAGTCGGTCGTAGTGCTTTCCCATAAACAGTCATTTCCTGACACCCATCCCCCATCTCCCACCACACACAAAATCAGTAACCAAAATGGTATACTTATTTTCGAGAGGAATGGCCACAGGGGATTCCTGCATTCTCTGCCTACTCCCCTTGCCATTCCTGGAACACGACAGGTAGCAAGGAACGCCTGTTGGATTAAATGGAACTCATTTAAATGAAACAGGGCTGACAGGTAATGCAGATAAACTGAGGGTGTGGATCTTTACATGGGATTGGGATATTATAGTCTTTACAGATACTTGGCTAAAAGAGGGACTTAGGTGTGACCACCTCACTAAAACTCTTATCTTTGAAGTGCTCTATATCTGGGTGATCCGGACAGCAGCCAGGACAGGCTCCGGTACATGATCTCCCAGGAGCTGCAGCTGGTTGCACTGCCCACACATCAGGGACGGCGGAAATCTTCCTGAGCTCTAACAACCTGCAGGAGGAACGTGCAACTGCCCTATCCGCCATTTCCACTGCTGTCAGATGAGCGTTAAATAACTTTACCTGAGCTTCCATGTACATTTTGCTGAGCTGCTGCTCACTGAAGCCTCTCGAATCAAAACATTACTACCGACTCTGCTACTAACAGCATATCAATCGACCACTCCACGTTTAGTTTTGGTTCGGGGAGGAGGGAGACACTAAACCAATGGAGCATTTGGCCTTATGCACTCCTTGATATCAGGCCCATGCTTGGACTTGAAGCGTCTTGCTGAGGTCTGCCTTCTAGTAGTGGTGACTGCGTTGATGCAAATATTCATCCTGACAGCCAATCCGCGTTGTCGCAGTCCTCTGGTCTTTTCTGTCGATGAGTACTGCATTTATTAATTCCTCGAATCTATTTATTGCATTCCAAATTGTGTCCCACTCCGGAGGGAGACCGGTTGATGGTCCAGTGAATACAAGCTATTACAAAGAGTTGACCATTAGACATGTGAGCGACAGTATATCCATCCGCTCGCTGAGTCTGCTTTTCCTCTCAATTAGCGTACATTTATTCTGATAACCTTCCATTCCATTTTCCTGCGCTTTCCCCATAACCCTTGTTTAAAAATCTGTCCATCTCAGCCTTGAAGACATTTAGTGACCCATCCTCAAAAATCTTCACAATTTTGGACAAGTGTTCCCTCCCACTGATGTGAGACTTGGTGGTCTTGAATCCCATGAATTTTGTTCTGGCACTCTGTATGGCAGTTGAACCTACATTAGATGTTGTCCTGTTCGAACACACCACCCCTCTGGCCAGAGGCAAAACAAAAAACAACACAAATTTTAACAGCCTGTAATCTCCTCCCTCGTTTTCAACAGCATTCTAAGATACAATTCATCCAGATCGAGGGATTTGCCCACTTTTTATCCTGCATCAACCTCCAGCTCTTCCTTAGCTTCAATTTGCTTTAGGTCACTCTGGCAGGAACAGACAGTGAATCCAGGAACTGATTCTCCAAAGTGAAGACCAATATGTAGTAAGTGTTTGACATATTATCTGGCTCCGTGCACAGGTTGCCTCCTCGGTCCCTAATACTGGCTATTCTTTCTCTTGTTACCCTCTTACCCCTTACAAACCGATAAAATGTATTTGGATTCTTTAAAATATCGCCCACAAATGTTTTTCTTAATCACCCCCCCTTCCCGCTTTTTGCTCTTCTACATACTTTCTTGAGTTTAGCCCTATATTGTCTCTACTCTTCTGGGACCCCCCCATTGTCCTGCTCACTTTATTTCTCGTTTAAGCTTCTCTTTCATTCTTAATTCCGTTCTGAATATTTGTAGACATCCAAGCTTCACTAAGCTGGTTTTCCTAATTTTCACCCCCGGTATAACATGTTGCCGTGACATTCTCATCAATTCCATTTTGAACATGTGATCCTCACCACACACATCACCACCCCCATCTACACGCTGTTCTGCTACAGTTACACCCAGAAGTAACTGTACTGTGGCCAGATCCTGTCTTATTATTTGATAAAATCTGCCTCGCTCATCCAAGCTATTCTTGTTTTTCAAACGTTTTCTTTTGGTCTTTTCTTTAACAAGCTGAAGTACATGGGTCACGTCATTGGTCCGACAATGATCTCCCAATTCTGACTGGCTTCGTTCCCCACAGTGAGGCCCGGCACAGCGCCGCCCATTGTTGTATCTGCTCCATATTTATATAAGAGGCTCTCTGGAATAAATGTCAAGACATCTGTCCCATCTTTTTACAATTTATCACTGCCTGAATGAATGTTTGGAATTGAAATGCCTGATTACAATGATCCTATTATTGTATTTACACACCTCAGCGAATTGGTTATATACCTGCTACTGTATTTTCTTTTATCTGGGTGTCTATAATATATTAGTAGCAGTATGCCTGTCATTGCTTTGATCCTAACCTCAACCCACAAAGCGTCATTTGAATACCCTTCCAAGATATCATCCGTCCTTACTGCACTCATTGACTCCATAAATAACAATGCAACACCACCTTCTCTTTTACTCCTCTCCTGTGCCGCCTATAGTTCTTGTACCACAGAATATTGAGTTGTCCACTCTGACCTCCCTCAAACACATCTATGTGATGGCAAAAAATGTCCACTTCTCCAGGGCACCCTTTTCACATCAGTCGGTCCGATAACATTCTCACCATTACGGTAAAGGACATCCAGTCTGGAATATAGCACTGGAATACTCTGTACCTTAGAGTTGTTCTGTCATTTACAATTTGTTATCAAGCTGCATTTCCATGAACTAAAACTGTAACTCTGCGACTGAATGAATAATTGTTGAGTTGTAATTTCTTTTTTAATTAATCAAATTCAACGTTCCAGAACTGAACAGTCAGCTCCACATACAATGAATTTCTGCTGATTAATTCCCTGCTCAGTGTGCAGAGGAGTCAGCCCTCAGCAATGGAAAAAGTGAGGACTGCAGATGCCAGAGATCAGAGTTGAAAACTATGGTGCTGGTAGGACCAATGTCCCGGTTGAGGTCCTCCCTATGGGTACAGAACCGGGACCTCAACCGGGACCTTGGGTTCATGTCACATTGCAGGTGACCACCATTGCGCTAGACACACCCAGATACTCCTACGCACACGCACTCTCACATACACACGGACAAAGCTACACACAGATGTGCACACAGACACCCACACACACTCTTACAGACACACATACTCCCACATGCACCCCTTCTCAGACTTAACACACTCTGCACTCACACACACACACACACACACACACACACACACACACACACACACACACACACACACACACACACACACAACCCCAAACCCAGACAGACAAACAAACACAGACAGATAAAAACCCACATGCACACATAGATTTTGTGGGGTGAAATTGTACTTGCAGGGTCACAATGTACTTTGCTCAAAAACTGCATAGAATGCCAATCTCGTTTAAACACTCCCCTGTTGCACTAGTAAAACTGGCTGCGAAAATATTGGTTCGCCCTCCAGTGAATGTGCCATCAGTCCCACCTGAACAGGTCAACTCTGTCACAGAAAAGCTCCCAAGGGTCTAAAAATATGAATTGGCCGGCATGGTGGCACAGTGGTTAGCACTGCTGCCTCACAGCGCCAGAGACCCGGGTTCAATTCCCGCCTCAGGCGACTGACTGTGTGGAGTTTGCGCGTTCTCCCCGTGTCTGCGTGGGTTTCCTCCGGGTGCTCCGGTTTCTTCCCACAGTCCAAAGATGTGCAGGTCAGGTGAATTGGCTATGCTAAATTGCCCGTAGTGTTAAGTAAGGGGTAAATGTAGGGGTATGGGTGGGTTGCGCTTCGGCGGGTCGGTGTGGACTTGTTGGGCCGAAGGGCCTGTTTCCACACTGTAAAGTAATCTAATCTAATCCCTCCCACTGCACCAATTCTTTAGTCATATATTTATGTTGATATCCTCCTATTCTTACCTTCACAAGCTCATGACACTGGAAGTAATCTGGAGATTATCACTATCGAGGTCCTGGTTTTTAACTTTTCTCCTAATTCTCAGTTAATCATTCTATAGAAACACATTCCTATATCTAACCGTGTCATTTGCACAAGCGTGCACAATGACTTCTGGCTGGTCACCTTGAGAACTTTCAGCAGCCACTCAGAAACATCCTGGATCCTGAAACCTGAGAGCCAACACACCATCCGAGTTGCCCGTTTGAGGCCACAGAATCTCCGATCTGTCCCCCCTAACAATCAAATCTTCTATCTCTAAGACCCTGTTCACCTTTATCCTTTCCTGCTGCTCCCCAGATTCAGTGCAACCATCTTGGCTACTGCTGCTTTCCCTTGACCAGTCATTCCCTGACACCTATCGCCCATCTCCCAACATACACAAAACCAGTATCCAGAATGGTATACTTGGTTTCGAGAGGAATAACCACAGGGGATTCCTGAACTTTCTGCCTACTCACTTCGCCATTCCTGGTGGTCGCCCAGCTATTCTCTGCTTGGAACACGACAGGAAGCAAGGAAAGCCTGTTGGATTAAATTGCTTTTAATTAAATGGAACTGGACTGACAGGTAAGGCAGATGAACTGAGGGCGTGGATCTTTACATGAGACTGAAACATTATAGTCCTTACAGAAACATGGCTAAGGGAGGGACTTGGGTGTGATCACCTCACTAAAGCTTTTATGTATGAACTGTTCCGTATCTCGGATGATCCAGAGTGCTCCTGAACACGGTCTTCCAGGAGCTGCAGCAGTGTGCACTGCCCAAGCGTGTAGTCATCAGGGACAGTGGAAATCTCCCCGAGCTCCCACAAACCGCAGGAGGAACATGCAACTGCTATCTCCATTGCTGTCAGACTAGCGTTAAAAAGAGTTTACCGGAGCTTACCTTTAGCTGAACCGCTGCTCACCGATGTCTCTGAAACCAAAGCATGACTACCTAGTCTACGACTCACAGTACGTTAATAGACCACTCCACATTTAGGTTTGGTTAGGGAAGGATGGAGACACTACAGTGATGTATTGTTTGGACCTTAAGCACTCCTAAACACCAGGCCCATGCTTGGTTTGAGGGTGGGGGGTGGGGGGGGGGGGGGGGGGTGCCTTGCTGAGGTCTTCCTCCTAGTAATGGTGACTGCGCTGATGCAAATATTCACCCTGACAGCCCATCCGCGTTGTCGCCGTCCTCTAGTCTTTTCGGTCTACTAGTACTGCATTTATGAACTCCGTTTAACTATTGATTGTATTCGAAACTGTTTCTCACTCCGGAGGGAGAGATGTTGATGTTCCAGTGAATACAGTCCATTAAAAAAGGTTTGCCATGAGACATACGAGCGACAGTATGCCCATCCGCTCTCTGACTCTGCTTTTACTTTCAATTAGGGTACATTTATTCTGATAACATTCCATTCCATTTTCCTGCGTTTTCCCTGTAACCCTTGTTTAAAAATCTGTGCATCTCAGCCTTGAAGATATTTAGTGATCATTCCTCAACAGTCTTCACAATTTTCTGCAATTGTTTCCCTCCCACTGATGTGAGACTTGGTGGTCTTTAATCCCTTGGCTTTTTTTTTGTAGCACTCTGTGTGGAAGTTGAACCGACATTAGACGTTGTCCTGTTCGATTACACCACCTCTGTGGCCCGAGGCAAAACAAAATAAAGCACCAAATTTAAGAGCCTGTAATCTCCTCCCTCATCTTCCACATCAGTCTAAGATACAGTTCATCCAGATCTAGAGATTTGCCTACTTTTTATACTGCATCAACTTCCAATTATCCTTCAGCTTCTGTCCAGGACCTGCTTCTCCAAAGTGAAGACCAATATCCAGGACGTGTTTGATATTCTCAGGCTCAATGCACAGGTTGCCTCCTCGGTCCCTAATTCTCCCTATTCTTTCTCTTGTTACCCTCTTACCCTTAATAAACCGAAAAATGTCTTTGAATTCTTGATAATACTGCCCAATAATGATTTAATCACCCCGCTTTTTGCTCTTCTACTTATTTTCTTGAGTTTAGCCCTACACGTTCTCTACTCTTCTGTGACCTCCATTGACCTGCTCACTTTATGCGTGCTTTAAGCTTCTCTTTCATTTTTAATTCTGTTCTGAATATTTGTAGACATGCCATACTCTCTGGGCTTGTTTTCCTAATTTTTATCTTTGTTGTAATATGTTGTGGTGACACCCTCATCAATTCCATTTTGAGCATGTGATCCCCACCACCCCCACGCTGTTCTGCTACAGTTTCACCCAGAAGTAACTGTACGGTGGCCAGATCCTGTCTTACCTTTGATAAAATCTGCCTCTATCATCCAAATTATTTTTATTTTTCAAGCCTTTTTTTCTTTTGGTCTTTTCCTTAATAAGCTAAAAATGCTTGAGTCACGGTCACTGTCCTGAAATGCTCAGCCAATCCTGCCTGCAACACCTTGACTGGAGGGCATGCCTTACAAAGAAAAGTTGAGGGCGCTCGGGCTTTTCACCTTGGAGCAATGAAGAATGGGAGGTGACTTGATAGAGATGTATAAGATGATGAGAGGCATAGGTGTAATGGGTAGCCAGAGTCGTTCTCGCAGAGTGGAAATGGCTGTCGCAAGCGGGCATAATTTTAAGATGATTGGAAGAAGGTTTCCGGAGATGTCAGAGGTAGGTTCATTACACAGAGAGTGGTGGGTGCTTGGAATGCAGTGCCAGCAGCGTTAGTAGAGTCATCTGCATTAGGGATATTTAAGTGACTATTGGATAGGCACATGACGGATATGTCAGTTAGCCTGATCTTCGAGTCAGATAAAGATTCGGAAGGACGTCAAGGGTCTAAGAGTCTGTATTGTACTGTACTGTTCTGTGTTTTGTTTTTCACGCAGCCTGTGGACTCTTATCAATTGTTGAATGTGTGAGGGAGTGATGTGTGTGAAATTAGGACGCTAGGGAGGAGAGTTAGCTCAAAACTTCCAGTTATGTTGTTCATTGCAACATTCAACTGAATGCCAGTACAGTATGTGTGGTGTCCAACACCAGGCAGGCTCCGCCAAGTTCAGTTATTAACGTGATTCTTGACATGTCATTTGCTGCTGCTTTCTTCAGATACAATCTGTTGGGTGACCCATGTATTAATCAGATATGTGCGAAGTTTCATGAATTGGGCAAAAATAAGATGTCAACTATGATTATTCGACTGAACTATAATCTCTGAAAAACATTAGGTTGATTCTATATTTATGGAACAAAAATATAAACACCTGTGAAGATCTTCTAACACAGAAATAAAGAATGTACATTGTATTTTGTATCGAACAAACAACGTGGATGTAACTCTTGTGGCGATCAGAATAACATACACAATGTCAGGATTCAAAATAATGCATTGTCACTCCAACATTTTGAAAGTAGTTGGCTTCTGAATGATTACATGTTCAGGGTGAGCAAACGATTGAACAATCAAATAGAATTAGCGTTCTTATACATTTATATATAATCAATCAGTTTAATTTCTCACTGAAATGTACAAGCTTCAGCTATTTGACAGCGAATTAGAAATGGCTATAATTTAACATGCACTGTAAATATTCAACTAAATAAATGATTTGTGCTATCAAATTTTAATTAACAATAATTTGAAAAAAAATTAATTTTTAGAAAGAATGTTATTTAATATGAAATGTGGACAGTTAACAAAAACGATGAACATATTATCGTGTGAGTGAAAAGTCAGACCTTTTCAAAGAGATTTGTGCCTAAGCAATGACAGACTTGTTTTAGAAATTGGAATACAACAATTAAAATATTCATGTTCTGAGCAATAATTAGACTATATAATGAAGCTAGTCTTGCAATACCTGCATTTTAAATGCTTATGCTGCATTAAATAATCAGATATTTGCGAGCATTTACAATCTGGTACTGACTTTTTTCGCATCAGACACATGATAGAGAGCAAAACTTTAAAGTATAGGAGTAGGCCATTGACCACTGTGCTTACATCAGCTCCAAGAACGTCTCCCAAGCCCCTCACGTTTGCCAACCCTATCTCAGCAGCCTGTTGAATTCATATTTCCAAATACATTACCGGTTCTCTTTTTAATCTTCATCCGAAACTCTCCTAGGTAGTCCATTCTAAATCCAAACAACTTTCTCAATAAAGAAGTTTTCCTTATCTCACTCCTGGCTCTTTTGCTGACAATCTTGAAGGTAGATCTCCTTGGTGCTGTAATGCCAACTAACAGAAACAGAGTATTCCTGTTTTACTCTACAACTTTATTTCGTACTTTTGAGCACCGCAATACGTTCACATCTTTGTCTGTTCTCCTCCAGGAAGAATAAGCCTTGCAAGAACTGTAATAAGCACTACATTGGAAAAACAGTCAGAATACTAGCCACCTGGATACATGAACAACAACTAGCCAGAAGAAAGACATGACCCACGATCACTACTTTTCTTTACATACAGATGAGGAAGTACACCATTTATGCTGCGTCTGCACATCCATCTAGGACAAACCAAACATAGACACGCACGATTATTCCTAGAAGCATAGCATTCCAAACGAAACTCCATCAACAAACATCGATTTTGATTCCATCTAACACTCTCTGAGAAAATGAACCGGACATAAATACACCAATACTGGAAGTTACATCACTGACTCAAGGAAACCTAAACTCTTAAATAGCAAGTGGGACATAATACCAGCACTTCACCAGAAGCTCACTGATAATGTTCCCTAGTATAGTGATGCACCATCTGAAAATGAACTCTCCAGCTCAGCGAGCAAACTGACATCCAGAAGAAGCGCAATTTCTCTAATCCGCACTTTATCTGAATCCTTCATTCCAGTTATCATTCTGATTACTCTAAGGTTATTTGTATTTTTCTGCAAAGTAATGTGGTGTCTGTCTGTCTGTTTGTGTAAGAATGTGTGTGTGTGAGATAGAGCGAGGGAGAGATTGCGAGAGGGAGAGAGAGAGAGCAATCCTCTGTAATCTCTGGATTACTCCTCGTGCCATGTGGAAAAGAGGGAAGGATGAGGAAGACAGTATAGCTTAACATGCTGTTAAAAAGCTAGTTCAGGGTTGATGGTTTCAGATTTTTGGATTTTTGAGATATCTTCCAGGACAGATGGGACCTGTATAAAAAAGACAGGTTGCATCTTATATCAGTCCAAAATGTGAGTTGAGAGTTGGAATAACTGATCGAGATGAGGCACAGGTTTGTCAGGGATTAACAAATTAAGGATGGAGAATGTGGGGGATGTGAGGGAGTGAGGTGTGTGAGATCAGGGAGACAATGCAAAAGAAAATATTAAAGGGGAAAGAGTTTGAGGTGGAATGGGTTGGGGAATTCTGTGATAAACAACTGGCAGCAAAAATAGGAAAAATTGCAGTTTGTCAAAGTGAATACCTGGGATAGAATTTATTATACTTCAGAGAAATAAGACTCTTTTTGCTAGAGGTCTGTATTACAATGAGGGGAAATCTGTGTTCATGCTATGGCTGTAGCTATCATAATGGTGGCAAAAAGCTAGAATAATATCAGTGTTATTATTGGACAATGCTTGCACTGAGCATATGAATTACCCTGGATGTTCCCTGAGATGGCTGGACTGCCTGTGATTGAGTAAGTGCTGAAGCTCCGTGAGATGATGCTGTTTTGTGATGTAGCCACTTACTGAGTCCAGTCAAAGGAACAAAGCAGCAACTCCGTTCCTTATTGCTTCAGAATATATCAGAGTGTTCATGGCTGCCACTGCACACTATCATGCAATGAAAAACAGGCCTATCACGTCTGTGCCAGCAAGTGCACATCCAAAGGCTTTTTAAACGTTTGTGAGGTTACCCGCCTCAACCACCCTCCAAGACAATGCATTCCAGATTCATACTACCCTCTCAGTTCGAAACGCATTCCACAAATCCTCTCTCAAACCCCTGCCTTTCACTTTAAAAGCGTGTCCCTTTTTTTTATCCTTTGACTGAGGAAAACAGCTGCTGTCTGTTCATCCTCTCCATATTCCTTATGCTCTTGTACACCTGTACCTGGTTCCCTCCTCAACCTCCCCTGCTGAAAAGGAAAAAAAAACAATCAAGTTTAGCCGTCCTCTTTCATACTCACTTTTGAGTACTCACTTGTCTTGTTACTTCTAACTTTCATCTTCCCAATTTATCGGTGTTAAAGTTCATCAGCCATTGATCTCGCTATCGGAATAATCTTTTTATATGCTCCTATGGCCTAAAACTATCCTCCTGACTGTGATCCACCCAGCTCATTTTTATGCCATGTACAATATTGGTCATGATTCCACTGCTTCCCACGTTCTACTTTCTCACAATCGTCATTTCTGAATATCGCAAACAAACCGTGATTTCCTTCCTGTTCTCCAGATGTTGTTTAGAGGGTGATTTGACAATTCTATTCTCTTGCTTTTCCTATTTGGTGAATTTATGAGTGATGTAATTAACACATTTTATGAGGGAGCCACAAATAGCTTTTTCGACACAGAGTTGAATTCAGCATTTACACGCTGCCTCTCTGCATGTTTTATTTATAAGCATTGTAAATAATTTAGGATAAACTAGGGTTTGGTACCTTGCACTGGAACATTAGCAATTTGCGTGGCACTGTTCTTTGTAACATTCCCTGCAATATCCAGAGCTGAAGAAAGTTTTCATCTGCAGGATGGACATGTACTCATTCATTGTATGTTTTAATCAGCGAGCGTGATGAGGATAAATGTTCAAATAAATTCTATATTATGGGAAAACTGCAGAAGATCAAATCAAATTCTCATATCCACCTTGAATTGGAAGCAAATACATAATGTAAAAAAATCAAAAATATTGAAATACCACAGTAGGGGAGAAAAAGAACATAACGTCTGCTCTTGATGGAGATATAGAAATATACAGTGCATGTACAACTTGAACTAGAATCAAGTGATAGAAGAGAGAGTAGAAGAAATCCTTTCTTAATTTTGAATGGAAACCAGATCCCGATTTTCTTGAACAGTGATGATTTCTCATCCAATCTAACTTCCTTAAAACCAAGCTTTTCCCTGACACTAAAACTTCATCTGCCATTCTTCCTCCTCCGTCCTACTCTTTTCTTACACTCCTACTTCCCTTGCACTGCTCCTCCTGCTGCTACATACTCTCCACTGATGATCTCCCTTCACACTCTTCTTCTGCCACTCCCCCTGTTAGTTACATCAATTCCCCAGTTACTCCCAATTTCTCTGGCCATCCCTTCCCCTTTTTGCTTTCCAACTGGGATGACGGGAGCCGCTGGCTTCTGTGTTGCAATTTGTCATCAGAAAATGATGAGGTTGAGATGATCAATGTCCAATAGGAACAGACAATAGTGTGTTTCTGTCACTGTCTGATGCACGGTGAACAGGCTAGTTGTGTTCCTCATGGAACAGAGTGGAGTGTCTTTCTGTCTCTGTCACAGCGCTTAACCAAACAGCCTCATCACAAATAGGACAAACCTCTCCTCAGAATCAGAAATCCATGCATCAGTTTTCCCTGAAATATTATGAGTAGGGTGAGCCCATTGTTCAAACAGGCCGTGTACTTTTTTTTTGTTCGTTTTTCATTTAACTGATTTTCCAATGTCAGTTGTGGTGAGATCAGAGTAACTTGCGTTGCATGAAAGTAGTATTTGACTCGTGTGACACCAGGGATCCTGATTAAACTGTGGTCAATGGGAATCGCAGGAAATTCTGCGCTGGTAATTTCCTCACCGAACAATGACACTTTCCCCAGAACTATTGGGAGTGACAAATAAACTCTGCCCTTGCTAGTTCCTTCCAAAACCATGGATAAATTTGTCCTGTTAATAGCATCAAGACATATTATGTTTTCACAGTTTGGTCTAAAGTCTCCGAAAAGTAAGACCTTGCTGATTCAGTGTCACTCCAGTGAAATCAGGACGTTACATTAAGACTACCTTCCCAATTATTTTCAATTAGTTACTTTCTGAGGACTGATCATGCGATGTCAGTACCACTGAGATCAACGTTTTCTCTGTCCAGCAGCGTCACATCACGTTGGCTCAAGGCTGCACTACTCCACAATTCTAATTTATTCACCAGCTCATTCGTCGTGCTAACCAGATGTACTTGGCACACAATTTGCAACAACGTGGAGAAGCTCTTGACCCTCTGGAACCTTCCTCCCCTCCCATACACTGTCCTCTGACTCCATGCCCTCCCCAACTCCACCTCCTGTCGTTTATTCGCCATCCCTCCTGAACTTCCACTCTCTGATGCTGAATATTCTGTACTCAGCAAATATCTGAGCATTACCTCTCTGTGCCTCCACTTTAATGAATTTTAGGCATGACATTCAGTTGAGATCTTCCGTTGTCTTCAACTCAGTGCCCATTTCTTTCGACAAGATTCCTCTCCCTGCACCATAGACCCCGTTACCCAGCTGCAACACTTTTCTTCCGCTTGGACCCCACTCTCTGGCCTTTACCTGAACTAAATCCGTTCATTGAGAAATCCCAACATGACATTGGTTGTCTTAATTTCTCTGCACTCCCCTCACCAAATCCAACCTATCACTGTCCGAACAGCCGACATTCCGTGTGCTTAGATCCAACACTGACTGTGTTATTAAGACTGTGCCGATACGGGTCGTGCTGCTATAGTCTGATGGACTGATTTCGACATTGTAGAGGTTGAACGCCCACTCTCAGATACCTCCTCTAATCTCCCCCTTCACAATGACCCTACCATGGTACATCAGGCCATTGAATCAACTACAATAACTGACCACATTTCATCTTGAGATTTCTGTCCCACTCGCCCCCTCCCCCAAACTGCCCCAGAGCTGATGGTCCTCTGATAGCAGACCTCGCTTCTATCTCCCCCCAAACATTCACAAACAGAACTGCCATTGCTTCAGCCTGCTCGTTCCAGACAGAGGAAGTCCATGGATACACACGTGTGCCCCAGGTATGCCTGTTTCTTCTTGTGGTACGTCGGCCATTCCCTGTTCCAGTTCTATTCCAGCACCCATCCACAACTCTTTGCCTGATACATAGATGATATCATCGCTGCTGCTTCTCTCTCTTGTCCGGAATTGGATAAGTTAATCGATTTCACTTGGAATTTGAACCACTCGATCACTTTCATCTGGTCTGTCTCCGATTCCTTCCTTCCTTTCCTCAACATCTCTGCTTCCATTTCTGGGGCCACTGATATCCAGTATTCACCCACCGACTCCCACAGTTTCCTGGAGTATACGTCCTCACACCTGGTTTCCTGCATAGATTCAATTCCATTCCCCCAGTTCCTCCGTCTCCACCGCATTGATTCTGATGATGCTAAATTCAACAAGGAAGCCTTTGAAATGTCCACCTTGTTCCTCAATCAAGGGATTCCCCATCACTGTTGTCAACAGGGTCCTCAACCGAGTCTGACCCATCTCCTGCTCTTCTAGCGTCCCCCTTTCCTTCCCTCTCGAAACACAGTCTCTCTTGGTTTTACCTACTATCCCACCAGCATGCACATACAGAGGATCATCAGCCCGCATTTCCCCCATCTCCAGCGAGATGCCCCACCTACACATATTCACCTCTCCTCCCTTGTCTACCTTCTGGAGGCATCATTTCCTCCAGGACACACTCTTTATTCAAGTCCACTTCACTTTCCCCTGCCGGAGGTGTGACACTTTCTCATTTACCTCCCTCCTCATCAGTATCAAAGGGCCCAACTATACCTTCCATGTGAAGCAGCACAATCTAATCTACTACATTCGCTGTTCACAATGTGGTCTCTTCTACATTGGCGAAATGAAGGGTAGACTGGGTGACCGCTTCACAGAACATCCAAGTTGTACCGCTGCAAATGACTCTGAGCTTTCAGTTGCCTGCCAGTTTAACAGCCCATCCTGTTCAACTGAGATAGCAGCTTTGCTGCTATCATTCAGATCAGACACTTTGTCACAGTTCAGAAAGAAGAATGAAATCAAAAGACCTGGAGTGAAACTCAGTAGATCTGGCAACATCTGAGCAGAGATGCAAAAAATTAACCTTTGATTCTAATAGGACATTCCAGAACAGTGTCACCTCATATCACATATGTTAATTATATTGATCTCTGCAGATGCTTTCTCATCTTTTTCGTTTCTCCAGTATTTTCTGTTTGTATTTCATGTTTCCCTTATCTCTATATTTCATGTTGCTTGACAGGTCTACATGTTGCACATGGTTATATTTGGATAATGTGGTCATTTCCTATTCCTATTACAGTTGGTGTGTCAGTGACACCTGAATTACGGCCGAAACCTGTTTCTTCTTGAAGATACAAAGTTTAAAAAAAATCTGAACATCCCGTAAATCTCAGGAAATGTATTTTGTTTGAAAGTACATTTTAGAGGCAGCTGAACTGGATGAAATAATAGGAATAGATTATTGATGATGGAACACTCTGTGTCCTTCACTGAACAAGCTTGTCCCCCCACTCTCCAAAAGCTTTCAATGCGTAACGTAGAATTATTATAGCAAAGGTGATCAAAACGCAGCATATTGTGTCTTTCAATGCAGGCGCAGTGATGCAGCATGGTGGCACAGTGGTTAGAACTTCTGCCTTACTGCACCAAAGCCCTCTGTTCAATCCCTGCCTCAGGCGACTGTCTGTGTGGAGTTTGCACTTTCCCCTGGTGCCTGCGTGGGTTTCCTCTGGGTGCTCCAATTTCCTCCCACAGTCACAAAAATGTGCAGGTTCGGTGAACTGGCGATGCTAAATTGCCCGTAGTGTTAGATGCATGGGAATGGGTCTGGGTCGCGGGTCGGTGTGGACTTATTGGGCCGAAGGGCCTGTCTCCACACTGTAAGTGATCTAATTTCTCTACTATTATTGTCCCCATAGCCCTGCATATTTTGTTATAAGTATCTACTTTTAATTGTAAGTTTCCTGCCAGATATGAACAGTATGATCAATCTCAAACAAATGCAGACGTTGGAGGGAAATCTCAGCAGGTCTGGTAGTATCTGTGAAGAGAAATCAATGTTAATGTTTCAGGTGCGGTGACCCTACTCAATCTGTATTCCAAATGATTAAATTGTGCATATAAAATATAGTTCACTTTATCGCATTTAAAATTGTCATGTTCAGCTCACATTGTCATTCAGCATTGCATCTCACAACGTTGCCTGGTTCCTTGTTGTGCATTATATTTAATTCTATATGTCAGAAAACGTGATGATGACTGGATAATATCATTGTATTCCCCATGTAGTCTCCACAGCTATTGTCCCCATTCCTCCCTGATCCAACTAATTAATTCATAATTCTTAATGAATAAGTTCATTGTGCTTATCACTTTTGGTTTTGGACTGAGGGGAAAAAGCGTAAAAAATATTGCTTCACAGCAAATAAAACTGCATTAAGCTGTTTGTCAATTTGTATAAATAATTTACTGAAGCATATTCTGTATGCAAGTTCCAACGTTTCTGTATTAGAGCAGGGAGAGGAACATTCAGAGAAGTTCACACTTCCTGTCTATGTTCAGTGCAACTGTGCCCAGTGACAGTCTGTTCGCTCGCGTTTGTTCCCGTGGAGGAGAGATCAGGACAGTAACAACATCCTGATTATATTTCTCTTTTTTTGGAGGGGCCGAAAAACTGGGAATGATGGTTACAGCATTGCAAACGTACAACAGGGCAGAGTCATCCAGCCTGCCATAAGAAAATATCCATCATTCGCCCTCACAACTGACTTCACTAGAGGAATTGATGATTGGAGATGTGACCAATAGCCAGCGATGTCAGCATCTAGTCCAGTCCATTTATATTGTGAACTGAATGTGTTGTCTTGAACTGTTTTCTCAGTGACTGTGATTGATGGCAGTCTCCATGCATTGCAACTGTGTCACTGAGGGCTTCCCTCTCCATTGGTAAGGAGCTTCATTCTGCGCTATCCCAGTGTAGGAACAGATGCATCAGCTCTAACAGTAACAGAGATCAGCAGCTGCACTGACGTGAAGAGGACAGATCTGAATCTGAGAATAATGGACTGGATAATTACACAAATGGGGAGGACGCTTTCCTTGGGTCTTTTCAACATTTTACTCTCTTGGGAATTTCTACCATATCGGAAATTAGCAGTGCTGATTATTATTTTGGGCGGGGTGGAGGGTGTGTTACTAACCTGTTCTCGCTATTGTTGATTGTTTCTACTTCTGTCCATTCATTAATGACCATGCCTGCAGCGGTGACAACAGACGTAGGTACATCTGGGGCTTTCGCGGCTGGTGTCAGCCCTCAGTGATAGTCACACAGTCATTCATGATCGACATCCCCTCACCCCACCTCCCTCTTCAACACACAATTACATTGGTTCGTGTAAGCACCACACAGTTAGCATTGAGACAGATTGCCATTAATAGACTGGGATCGTGCACCATCAAATTCATTGTCACCACAAGGGGATAAATTCACTATAAAATGATGGGCAGGGTGTCAGTGCCAGTGATGCAAGGAGTGAAGACTTTGCAGGTGTAATTCCAGTCAAGCCACTGCTTAAACCTAAATGGAGTCAAGCATCTTGAGCGTTGTGCCTTTTCAATGGTGGACAGTCCTTAGGTAGTCAGGAAGTGCCATTTACATAAACCATCTCATCTGACGGCAGTTTTCCTAGGTTTACAGATGAGATGGTTTACGTAAATTGCACTTCCTGACTACCTAAGGACTGGTGATTGGATGGGCAGGTGATATTGAGGAAGTGAGGAGGCGGCAGAAAGACTTGGACAGTTTCAGACACTGGGAAAACACATGGCTGATGGAGCACAATATGGGAACATGTGAGATTCTGCACTTCAGTAGGCGGAATACAGGCAGACATTATGTTCTAAAAGGCTTCTTGAAATCTGAAGCACGAAACGAGTTTGGAGTCCTCGTCCTCTCTTACGGTTAATGCGCAGGTGCAGTTGGCAGGTGTGAAAGCAAATGCGATGCTAACATTCATTTCAAGAGAGTTAGAATACAAGAGCGGAGACATACTGAGAATGTAATGGGCTAGGGTCAGATGGCATTTAGATTATTATGAGCTGTTCTGGGGAAGGATCATTGGGTGTTGGACATGATCTGTTCTGGGAATGGTGGCTTGTTATATGAGCGGCAGTTGAGGGCTCTATGTTTGTACTCAATGGAATTTAGAAGAATGGGGGTGATGCATCTGATTGAAACTGACTGATTACTGCAAAGATTGATATAGTTTGAGTATAGAAGATATTTTCACTACTTTTAGAGACCATGACAAAATGGTACAGTTTCAGAATGAAGCGATAGGCTGAATGGGCTAAATCTATTGCTATATCACATGCCCGTATTGTCATACAGTCTATTATTCAGTGCAGAATTGTAAATCTCAGACCTGCTCTTGTAACCATTCTGTCTGTACGTTGATTTGACTTCACCTTCTGGTCAATGGTAACCCCTGTAATTTGGACAGTGGCAGGATTCAGTGTTAACCAGTAGCGCCGTAATATGTTGAATATAAGCTGCTATCTGTGAGCCTCATCTGGCGGGAGTACATTGTCTCGACGATGATTGTCATTTTCAGTCTGGTATTTTTGAAGGATTGATCCTGTTACACTAATATTGTTTCATTTAATAAAATAGGTGCAATTTATCACCGCACTCAGCAACAATATGTCATGGAAAACACTGTACACCTTTCTAATAATAGAAAGGTCTAAAATGTTCAGTATCAGAAACACTGCTTTCCTGTTCATGTTCAAATCAGAAAACCTGTTGCACCGAGGTGTTCAACTTGGAACTTTTAAAACTTAACTCTTGTTTGTGCGAATCGCTGGATGGGCCAATCATTTCTTGTCCGTCCCAAGTTGCCCCCTTGAGAAGGTGGCGCTGAGCTGCCTTTTTATACCGCTGCAGTCCACCTGCTGTGCTTTGACCCACAATGCTACGAGGGAGGGAATTCCAGGGTTTTGACCCAGCAACAGTAAAATAATGGTGATATATTTCCAACTCAGGATGTTGACTGGTTTGGAGGGGAGTTTGAGGGTGAAGGTGTTCGCAAAAGCCTGCTGCCCTTGTCATTCAAGATGGATGTGCTCGTAGGATTGGAAGGTGCTGTCTTGTAGATGGTACACACTGCTGCTAATCAGCATTGATGGTGAATGGAGTGGATGTGGTGCTCATCAATTGTGCTCTTTTGTCCTGGATGGTGTCAAGCTTCTTCAGTGTCGTTGTGGCTACACTCATTCAGGCAATTGGGGAGTATTCCATCTCACTCCTGACTTGTGCCTTGTAGATGGTGAACATGCTTTGGGAAGACAGGAGGTGAGTTACTCGCGCAGTATTCCTAGTCTTTGATCTGCTCTTATATTTATGTGGCGAGTCCAGTTGAGTTTCTGGTCAATGGTAACCCCAAGTGTATTGATAGGGTGGTGGGGAGGGGAATTTATTGAGAAATATGCTGCTGAATACCAAGTGGTTATATTGTTTCTTATTGGTGATAGTCATTGTCTGGCATTTGTGTGGTGCGAGTGTTACTTGTCACTTATTAGCCCAAGCCTGGATATTGTCCAGATCTTGTTGTATTTTGGCATGGACTGCTTCCGTACCTGAGCATTTGTGAATGGTGCTGAACATTGTGCAGTGATCGTCGAATATCCCCACTTCTGACCTTATGATGGAGAGAAGGCCATTCTTGAAACAGCAGAAGATGTTTGGACCTAGGTTTCATCCGGAGGGCAACTGAAGATATTACCTAGTATGGTGATGAGACATCTGAAAATGACCATTCCAGCTCATGGAGCAAACCTACGTCCACATTTTCCTGAGGGACTACTGCAGAGATATTCTGGAAGTGTGATAACTGACCTCCAACAACAATGACCGTTTTCCTTTCTGTCAGGTATAACTCCAATAATGAAGTACTTGCTCGCAATATCCTTTTTGCTTGGGTTCCTTGATGCGACATTTGAATGAATGAAGCCTTGATTTTCAAGTGCTGGAATTCAGTTCATTTGTCTATTTTTGAGCAAAAGCTGTGTTGAGGTCAGGAGCTGAGTGGACCCGTGGAACCCAAACTGGGCGTCACTGACCAGGTTATTGCTGAGAAGGTGCTGCTTGATAGCACTGTTGATGAGCCCTTCAATCACTTTATTGATGATGGAGAGTAAACTGATGAGGCGGTATTTGGCTGTGAAGAATTTGTCATGCGTTTTATGTACATAATAGATTTGAACAGCTTTTTCCCATTGTTCCACTGTCTATTGCACTAGGGTTAATCCTCTGGCTTGATGGTAATTATCGAGTGGTTTATATGTTGCGCCATGAGATTACAGATTGTGCTGGAGTATTGTTCTTCTGCTATTGATGGACCACAGCGTCTTATGGGTGCTCAGTCTTGAGTTGCTAGATCTGTTTGAAGTCTGTGCCATTTGGCATGGTGATAGTGCCACACAACACAATAGAGTGTATTCTCAATATGACCGTGTGACTTTGTCTACTCAACCACAGTGCGGTGGTCAGTTTTACCGATGCTGTCACGGACAGATGCATCTGCAGTTGGTAGATTGGTAAGGATGAGGTCAGGTATGTTTTTTTTTTCCTCTCGTTCATTCCCTCACTACCTTCTGCAGATCCAGTCAAGTAGATTTGTCCTTTATGACCCGACCAGCGTGATCAGTAGTACTGCTGCCAAACCACTGCTGGTGGTTGACTTTGAAATTCCTCAGCCAGAATACACTTTGTGCCGTTTTCACAGTCAGTGCTTTCTTCAAGTGTTATTCAACATGGAGGAGTCCTGATCCAGCTGAGGAATGATGTTACAAAGTAATCAGTAGGGCTGTTTTACCCACGTTTAATCTAAAGCAATAACACTTAATAGGGTTTGGAGTTAATTTTGGGACTCGCAGAACAACTACCTCCAGAATGTATCGCACTGAGCTGCCCCCTCTGCTGGTTCGGTCCTGACATTGGGCTAGGACATGTCCAGTGATGGTGATGGTGGTGTCTGGGGTATTTATCTCAGGTATAATTTCATGAGCATGACTATGTCAGGCTGTTGCTTGACTTGTCTGTAAGGCAGTTGTCCCAATATTGGCACTAGCCCTCAGATGTTAGTAAAGGAAGACTTTGCAGGTTCGACAGTAATATTTCCAACTGACTTTTTCCGGTTGTCAGATTGATAACTGTTGGTCCACCCGGTTTCATTTCTTTGAGATTTTGTAGCGATTGGTATATCTGAATTACACGCTAGATCATTTCAGAGGTCGATTGAGAGTCATCACATTGCTTTGGGTCTAGCGTAAGGATGGAAGATTACTACATTGGAGGATATTAGTGAGCCAAATGGTTTTTCTTTTCTGACAATTGGCAATGATTTCATTCTCATCAGTAGATTCTGAATTCCAGCTTTTCTTTTAATTATTGAGTTGAATTTCCACCATCTGCAGTAGTGGGATTCGAACCTGGGACCACAGAACAAAGCTGAATTTCTGGATTTATAATTTAGCGATAATACCATGAGGCCTACTTGGTGCCACATGTGGTACTCAGGTTCTATCTTTTGTGTTGCCCTGTTTTTCATTCATTGTTTAGGTTATTCTGGAATCTCATCCTCCATTAATTCCTGATTGAAATACACACTCAGGAATGTCTCCTGGATTGCTCCAATTTCATTCAGTCTATTTTGTTTGCACAGACACTTCAAGGCAGCTGTACATCAGAGAAGAACAGGAAGAGGAAATGGGTGATTGCGCACTGTACCTGTCACCGGACCAGCTTATCTGTCCAGGCACCTAAAGTATTTATTGTTGGTCAGAGAACTGCCGAATTATTATAACGCCGGTGGAGGTCAGTCAACCCATTATGGGGTCACAAGCACTTCAACTGCACAATTGCAGATAGAGAGAGAGTTTGGAGATAGATGGTGTGAGAGAGAAATAAACAGAGGAAAAGAAAGTGAACGGAGAGGATAGAAAGGGGAGCGACTCACTGAGTGGGAGAGGAAGAGTGTTCGATGAGGGTGACGTCAGAGAGATCAGAAGACAGCATGAGGACAGACAAATACGGACAAACAGAGGGTGGAAGTTTTATTTAGAAATTCCTCTGAACTGCAAGCCCTTTGTCTGGGTCACATACCCTGTGACCACTCTGCTGATACTGGCTGTCATCCCAGATCATTTCTTTCCAATAATATCACAGAGCTATGTTACTGACCGCTAAACAGGACCCAATAGACCAGTAGGTTAGTTACATGGCGATGGTAGATTTTTTAAAATAAACTGTGCCATGAGCAGCAGAAAATGATAACCCCACCCACCACTCCCACCCCACCTCCAGATACTGTATGACAGACTGGGCCAGAGGACATCAGTGAGGGGGATCACTGACAGAGGGGAAATCAACATCTCTGCTCTGGATCAAATAATGATTGATAAAGTTTGCACACCACTTTCCCAGTTTTGTAATCCACATTTCAATTTATATAACTCAATATTATGAATGCATTTTAACAATCTTATCTCTTTATACTTTGCATAATTTGGTCTGTATAGAAAATCATTTTGTCCCTGTATTTTTTATTGCATAAATGCATTTCATTAATATTGTCTCTACTAATTTCTCAATGTAGCTGTATTCTTGAATCTGTTCTTGAGATGACTTATAAAGACTAACGTTCCAATACTGATAACTAGGGAACATCAATGTACCTCTTCCCAGTTTGAACAGCCATGTCCCCCAGTACTCTCCATCTTCTGTCTTTTCCACAATGTCATAATCACAATGTAATTGAAGTCAGTAAATGATACTTCATCACAGTTCCTTAACATTGATAACATCAACACCCAGACCTGCCCTCTCTGATTCTGGAATAACAATCTGAATTGTATTTGTCACGTACAATTCTCTGTCAACATATCCATGCCGTTTGATTGTTAAAAACCAACATTGTCTTAGGCACATGTTGCCATCAGATCATGGGCAGAAGATGTTCTCTCAATGTTTTACTGATTTTGCAATGACTGATCAGTAATTATCGGATTTATTTCTCCATTTGCGAGCAGAGAAGCATGTTTATGTTCAGTTAAACCTATGGCATTACTTCTATATCCAAGGCAGGCTGAATGATTACACACAATCAATCTGCCATCTCCAACATTCCTTCCTTCAGTCACACTTACGTATCAAATCCAGAATGCATAAATGTTCAAAGTCATTTTGAATTTTAGTAAAACAGTATCAAATTGAAAGTGGTAAGCTGGAGCTATTTGTTCAACGATTGTGATTGTATGAATCTCCATGGATCCTTTGGGTGCGCAGAGCGTTTCCCTCTTCTATCAGTAAGGGAACGCGTTCAATGTGTTATCCCATAGTCTGAGCGGGAGCATCACCCACACCAGTAACAGGGACTAGCAGCTTCAGACAGAGAGGGAGGAGAGATCAAAATCTCGGAACATTACACTGGAGTGTTCCAACAATGGATCAGGATCTGAGAACGTTCGAATGAAAATTTCCAGCAATGGACAGGAATTTATCCTCGGATCTTTTCTGGCTTTCCCAGCCTTGGATATCATTAGCATCGCGGATTGAAGATGTACTGATGGTTATTCAAGCTGGTTACTATCCTGCCCTTGCTATAGTTGGTGTTCCTGGTAAGTCACTCTATCTGCCTAGTGAAACGGTCTGAACTGAATTGATGGCCATGATATGGAAACGTTGGAAAGGTGCAAGTCAATGTTTTCAGTTCCAATCAAAGATTCCATTCCGTACAATTTATAACTAGCAAATGGTTATTTACAATTTACCCACCAATATGGGAGGGTGAAACGGACTGTTCTCCTTGATTCATTTTCGCCTGCAAAAGCTTACATGTCCATACCCTCCCCACTCACCTATCCTGTCCAGTACCAAAATCGTGACATCCCAGTCTCCTCCTCAGCCTCAGTACAACTCCTGAATAAACCATCGTTTGTGCCTTTGTTCATCTCCGCATACAGCTGTTTCAAGTCCCTTCTTACCACGTGTCCATCGCAAAATAATTGCACTTGCTATGTTTATGTTGTTCTCTGCATAGAATTAGAAAGATGGGAAGACAGTGTAATCATAATCAAGAGGCACAAAATAATAATCTGTTGATATTGGCTTGCCTCATGCCCATTAAAGAAGGCAATGGGTCAAACGTCCCTGGTCAGGTTTCTGTGTAATTGCAAACCCCCAGCACTGTGTTTTACTCTTTACTGTCCTGTGGGGCAGCTGAATCAGCCACTCAGTTCAAGGTCGGCATAACAGTCTGGCCTGACCAGGGCTGTACACATCCCGTGAGGGCAGATCAAAAGGAATGATAACTCCCTTCCTCTGCGTGTATCCCATATTCCTGCAGCTGAATTCCTTTCAGGTAGGCGGCCATTCCCTATTTTAGATGCATTCTTTGTGATTGAGACTCTCCCTAAGAGTGATGTCTATCTCGACAGGCACCTCTGGTGCTGGCTTTGTTGATGCTAACCTACACATGTAAGGATGTTTTAAATTCCACATCAGCGGCAGTGCATTGTAAATGAATGGTTTCCTGTGTCACATGAAGGAAATGGAGCCAACTAAGTGAGGAAAAGGAATTATTGCGATCAACTCTGAGAGCGTTGTTGAGGCAGTGTTTGGGGTATTGTGGACAGATTTTATCTTCCTTATAAGGAGTGATCTCCTTATCACAGAAAGAATAACCGGAATGCTACCGGATTAATCCCTGAAATGATGGCACCATGAGGAGTGAATAAAGGTTGATCTGTCGCGCTATGAGATAATAAGAGATGATTGCCTTGATCCTTGAGGGGGATGGACAGTCACTCCTTATGTTCTGACAGACAATGAGAAGGTGATAAATTCCATGACTATTGTTTCATTCATGATGCATGATGCTGGATAGTTTAAATGCCACTGAGGACGTTACGCCTACCCACCCCAACCCTACTCCCTACGGCGATTGAGAGATATAGAGAGGTCCAGGTTTTGAATAAACTCTCCCCACACTAATACAGTGCAGTTGGTGTGTGATCCTGCACTAAATGTCATATTATCCACCACCCGACAGCAGCCACAATACCTTCATTTGAAAACAATCAACTATTTCCACCAGCTTCTGAACTTCATGAAGAGCATGAATCTATATTGTCAGCGATACAAGGTGCCCCCTTAAGGTTTAGACCATAAGACTACAGGACATAGGAGCAGAAATCAGGCCAGTTTGCCCATCGAGTCTAATCCGCCATTTAATCATCGCGGATACGTTTCTCAAACCCATTCTCCAACCTTCTCCCCGTAACCATAGATCCCCTGGATAATGAAAAGTCTATTTCCGTCTCAAATATACTCAATGACCTGCTCCCACAGCCTTCTCTGGCAATATATTGCAAAGATTCACCATTCCCTGGTTAAAGAAGTCTCCTTATCACCGTTCTAAAAGGCGTTCCTTTTAAGCTAAGGCTGTGTCCTTTCATCCTACTCTCAATGGAAACCAATGGAAAAATCTTATGAATATCCACTCTGTTCAGATCATTCAGTATTCTGTATGTTTCAATTACATTTCCTCTCTTCCTTCTAAACTTTATCAAGTATAGATCCAAAGACTCAATCATTCCTCATACAATAAACTTTACACTCCTATGGCTATTCCCGTGAACACCTTCTGAACACACAACAGGGACATATGGGGCTTTACAGTGCGCGAAATACTACAAATGTAGTCTGACCTAAGCTGTATACAGCCTGTTCGTATATTCAATCTCTCTCGTAATACATTGCAACGTTGTGGACGGCACAGTGGCACAGTTTTTTTTAGCACGGCTGCCTCACAGCGCCAGAGACCCGGGTTCAATTCCCGCCTCAGGCGACTGACTGTGTGGAGTTTGCAGATTATCCTCGTGTCTGCGTGAGTTTCCTCCGGATGCTCCGGTTTCCTCCCACAGTCCAAAAAAGTGCAGGTTAGGTGAATTGGCCATGCTAAATTGCCACGTAGTGTTAGGTGAAAGGGTAAATGTAGGACAGCGGGTCTGGGTGGGTTGCGCTTCGGTGGGTCGGTGTGGACTTGTTGGTCCGAAGGGCCTGTTTCAACACTGTAAGTAATCTAATCTAAATGCCATCAATAATAACTGCAATTGCCCTCCGAACTACTACCTCAACCTGCAAGCTTCCCTTAAGAAAACCCTGCACTATAACTCCCAAATCCCTTTGCATTTCTGAATTTTCTCCCCATTTAGGAAATAGTACATGCCTCTATTCTTCATGCCAAAGAGCATGACCTCACACTTTCAGACATTGGAATACATCTTCCAACCCTTTTACCTGGCCAATTCCTCTTCAGCATCTCCGCCTCCTCTCTCCGACCTGACCCTCTATGTATCTTTGTTTCGTCTGCAAACTTAGCTGGAGTGCCCGCAGTTCCATCATCTAGATTGTTAACGTATAAGGTAAAAAGTTATGGTATCAACACTGTGCCTTGCGGACCACTACTTGTCACCTGCTGCCATCCTGAGAAGGGCCACTTTATCCCCACTCTCTGCTTTCTGTCAGACGGACAATCTTCTGTTCATGCCTCTACCATGCCTCGCACACCATGGACCCTTATCATACTCAATAATCTCCTGTGTGACATCTTGCCAAAGGCCTTCTTGACGTCCAGGTGGATAACATCATTGGCTGTACTTGATCGATCCTGCTCATTTATTCATCAAAGATTTCCAACAAATTTGTCAGGCAAGACCTTGCCTTGATGGAACCATGCTGACTTTGCCCTATTTTACCAAACACTTCCAAATATTCAGAAATCTCATCCTTCACAAGGGATTCCAGGATCTTACCCACGACAAAGGTTAAGTATAGATTAGATTACTTACAGTGTGGAAACAGGCCCTTCGGCCCAACAAGTCCACACCGACCCGCCGAAGCGCAAACCACCCATACCCCTACATTTACCCCTTTAACCTAACACTACGGGCAATTTAGTATGGCCAATTCACCTGACCCGCACATCTTTGGACTGTGGGAGGAAACCGGAGCACCCGGAGGAAACCCACGCAGACACGGGGAGAATGTGCAAACTCCACACAGTCAGTCGCCTGAGTCGGGAATTGAACCCGGGTCTACAGGCGCTGTGAGGCAGCAGTGCTAACCACTGGGCCACCGTGCCGCCCACTGGGCCACCGTGCCGCCCAGTATTTTTTGATAAGACAAAGTATAAGACAAAGTATTTTTTGTCTTATCTTCCTTACTCCCTGGGTAATAACAGATGTCATGCCAATGGGTTTCCAACGGTCTGGAATCGATCCTTTCTCGAGCGATTCCTGAAAACGCACTGCCATCGCTTCAACTAACTCTTCAGCTATTTTCCTTATAACACAGAGATTTAATCCCTCTGGTCCAGGTTATTTAACCAACTTTAAACCATTCAACATTTTCCTAGCATGTTCTCCATGGTATTGGTCACCACACTCAGTTCTAGCCCCTCACTCTCCTGAATACTTTGAGACATTATTCGTGTCTTCCATCATGAAACTGATGCAAAGTAATTATCCAAATCCCACGCCATTTTCTTTGACCCCACTACTATCTCTCTCGTGTCATTTTCCAGCAATCCAATGCCCTCTTTTGCCTCTCTTTTGTACTTTATACATCGAAAGAAACTCTTACAGGCTTCCTTTATATTTCTGGCCAGCGTTACCACCATATTTAATAATCTCCCTCCTTATTTTATTTTGTATAATTCTGTTTTGTCTTTGTAAGTTTCCCAACTCTCTGGTTTCCACTGCACGTTGCCACATTGTATCCTGTCGCTTTTGCTTTACTGCTATACCTGACTTCCCTCGTCAGTCATGGTTACCTCATTCTCCGTGTACCATGCCTCTTTTTACTCGGGGTAAATCTCTGCTGCATCCTGAATTACTCCAAAATTCTACTGCCATTGCTGCTCCACTGTCTTTCCTGCTGGGCCCTTCTACCAGTTAATTCTATCCAGCTCCTCTCTCATGCCTCTTAATTGCCTTTATTCAGCTTTAGTACCGTCACCACTGATTCTGACTTTGCCATCTGAAATTGCAGAGTAAATTCAATCATATTATGATCACTGCCTCCTATGATTTCCTTCACCTTAAGCTCCCTTATCTAGTCTGCCTGTACAAGCTGCTCCAAAAAAGCAACTCATCGACATTCCACAAATTCCTTTTCCTGCAAACCACTACCAACCTGAATTCCCAGCTCACCTCCGTAATGTAATCCTACATGATCACTGTCACTTTGTATTTCCTGCACGCCTTTCTAACTCCTGGTATGTCTTGCACCCCAGCTCCTGACTACTGTTTGGAGGCCTGAACAGAACTCCTTCTACACTTTTTTAACCTTTTTGATTCCTCAATTCTACTGACACAGATTCTACACCATTTGACCTTACTTCATTTCTTATTATTGATTTAATGTTATTTCTTCCTAATAAGACAATCCCGTCCCTCGATCCAACTGCCTATCTTTTTGATAGGATGCATATCCTTTGTGGGCAGCACGGTGGCACAGTGGTTAGCACTGCTGCCTCACATCACCAGAGACCCGGGTTCAATTCCCGCCTCAGGTGACTGACTGTGTGGAGTTTGCACATTCTCCCCGTGTCTGCGAGAGCACCCTCCGGGTGCTCCGGTTTCCTCCCACAGTCCAAAGATGTGCAGGTCAGGTGAATTGGCCATGCTAAATTGTCTGTAGTGTTAGGTTAGGGATATGGGTAGGTTACGTTTCGGCGGGTTGGTGTGGACTTGTTGGGCCGAAGGGCCTGCTTCCACACTGTACAGTAATCTAATCTAATATTCAGCTCCCAATTCTGCTCCTCTTGCAGCGATGTCTCCGTGATGGCGACCTGCCAATTTGTGTATGAGTCACAAGCTTATTTACCTTATTCCTTATACTGCATGCATTCCGATACAACAATTCAGCCCTGTAATAACCATCCCTCTTCTCATTGTTATTTGTTTGTTCTGTGTGTTTGAAGTTTGATTGCTAACACTTTCCATACTCTCTGCGTCTGTGCTGGAGATTTGAATAACTTAGAGCCATAGAGTCATAGAGATGTACAGCATGGAAACAGACCCTTCGGTCCAACCCGTCCATGTCGACCGGATATCCCAACCCAATCTAGTCCCACCTGCCAGCACCGGGCCCATATCCTTCCAAACCCTTCCTATTCATATACCCATCCAAATGCGTCTTAAATTTTGCAATTGTACCAGCCTCCACCACATCCTCTGGCAGCTCATTCCATATACGTGCCACCCTCTGCGTGCAAAAGTTGCCCTTAGGTCTCTTTTATATCTTTCCCCTCTCACCCTAAAAATATGCCCTCTAGTTCTGGACTCCCCGACACCAGTGAAAAGACTTTATCCATTTATCCTATCCATACCTCTCATAATTTTTTAAATCTCTATAAGGTCACCTCTCAGCCTCCAACACTCCAGGGAATACAGCTCCAGCCTGTTCAGCATCTCCCTATAGCTCAAATCATCCAACCCTGGCAACATGCTTGTAAATCTTTTCTGAAACCTTTCAAGTTTCACAACATCTTTCCAATAGGAAGGAGACCAGAATTGCACGCAATATTCCAACAGTGGCCTAACCAATGTCCTGTACAGCCGCAAAATGTCCTCATAACTCCTGTACTCAACACTCTGACCAACAAAGGAAAGCAAACCAAACGCCTTCTTCTTGAGTTCTGCAGTCTTACCCTCTCCTTTAATTCGGGTTTTCTAATGTTCCCTATAACTGACAGCACCCCACCATCACTTAACTTAAATTTCAGTCTACAGCCCTAGTTATGCGATTTGCCAGGACTCTGGTCCCAACACATTTTAGATGAAGACCGTCCGATCAGAACAGTGCCCTCTTTCGCCAGCACTGGCGTCAATGTCCCATGATACAAACCCACTTCTCCCACACCAAACTTTGAGCCACGCATTTTCCTGCTGACCCTGTGCTAATTTAGCTCCGAGTTGTTCATATCCCTTAGCACGACCTCTGCCCTAGTTTTATCTCTGTCGCTGGTACCTACACAGACTACGACCAATGGATCTTTACCCTCCCACTCCACGTTCTGCAGCCCAGATGAGATATCCCTTATCCAAACACCAGTAGGTAACGCAACTTCCAGGACTCTCAATCCAGATCACAGAGAATAGCGTCTATACCGCTAACTATACTATCCCCAATTACAATAACATCTCTCTTCTCTTGCCCACTTGAAAGCTTCCCTCAAGTCGGTACTGTGGCAATCAGCTCATCCTCCCTGCAGTCTCCATTCCCATCCACACAGGGAACAAAACTCTTGAACCTGTTAGACACGGACAAGCGCTGAGGCTCCTGCAACTCTACCTCCTGGATCCCTCTATCAGCCTCATTCATAACCATACCCTTCGCTTTCTAACCACTGGCTGAATTTGAGTCAGTTGATCTAAGGAGTGTAACTGTCTCCTGAATCACAGAATCCAGATAACTCTCCCTCTCCCCCTCCCTGATGCCTTGCAATGTTTGAAGCTTAAACTCCAGATCATCGACTCTGAGCCAGAGTTCTTCTGGCATGCAACATTTACTCCAGACATGATCACTGGGAACCACAGTGGGGTCCACCACTCCTATATCATGGTGAAACAACACATCACCCGACGCTCCATCCTTATTTTATTTAACTAGTATTGAATTGCTCCTTTACAATTCTAATGTGTTTTTATACATCTGCTTATGCAACTTGTAACCAAAAAAATAACATGATTCAATTTAACAAAGATTCAAATTTAACCCACTCCCTATTAGCAAATCAGATCACATCCTCCCTTTGTCAAACCTGCTCATTATCTTCTGAAAGAATTCTGACAGACTTGTCAGCGGGGCCACTCCTTTATGAAGCCATGCTGACTCAGCCCTACTTTACCATGTACCTCCAAGTACTCTGCCATGTCACTGCTAGCAATGCACTCTAAATCTCTAATAATGACCGATGCCAGGCTAATTACCCTATGATTTCCTGCATTTTGCCTTTCTTCCTTCTTAGACAGAGGTTTTACATTATCCTTTTTCCAGTTCTCTGGGACTCTGTCTGATGATAGTTATTCCTGAACAGTCACGACCAATGGTTTCACAATCTCCTCCATTAATTCCTTCAGAACTTTGGTTGTTATCCTTCCAGTCTGTGTGATTTATCCATTTTCAAACATTGCAGCTTCCCCAGTACCTTCTCCTCAGCGCCGATCACTACACCCATCCCTCACCCTTGACTTGCTTGAAGTTCTGGAATGTTCTTAATGTCTACCATTGTGAGGATTGATGGAAAGTACCTATTCAGGCCATTCTCCAATTCTTTGTTCTCCATTTCTCTGCATCCTTCCACAATTTCTGGTTGTCCAATGTTCACTCTCCCCTTTTATATATCTTAACAAAACTCCTGCAATCTCCTTTTCTAGCTTATATGTTTCGTGTTCACCACTTTATTGCTACTTCAATTGACCTCTGCTGCTGTATAAAGGCTTCCCAATCTTTGACAATCTGATTGAGAGCATTCCAGTTAACTGACTGTCGAAAGTATAATAATGTAACTATACTAATCCTATTGTCCATCGTTGGGTAGCGCGGTGACACAACACTGCTGCCTCACAGTGCCAGGGACTCGGATTCAATTCCAAACTCTGGACCCTGTCTTTGTGGAGTTTTTGCAATCTCCCCGTGTCTGAATTGGGAGAATTAACTGTTTTCTATTTCCACAGTATGTTTCTGTGTTTGTTTCAGGTTTCTGCCATCTGCAGTATATTTGCCTGTGTTTGATGGAGAATTGCTGCAAATATGACCGGTTTATTGTAAAAGTGGCACTGGTGCTCAGGCTCCCCGAGTGCTTGGGAATCTTGCCCAGCTACTTATGTGAGTGCATGTCCCTGATTATCTACTCTGTCTCTCTCGATCACTGAGTCAATCTGTCACTGCATGCAGACTTTCATCGAGCCACCCCGGGATTCCCCAAACTCCATCGCCTCGCACTGGATGCTCCCTACTAGGGACCGCACAAAGACACTGGACAATTTCTGACCCGCTAGGGATGCGGGGTTAAGACCCTGCCATTAAAAGGAACGGGATACCTAAAATCCAATTGAACTGCAGAGCAGAGTAAACAGGCCGAATGGCACTCATCTGTTCTAACAATTTCTTTTGGATTAACTTCTGTTTAGCCTCTTCCATCTAAAAAAGATGCTCCGTATGTATACCTTGTCACGCAGGTTTGGTGAAGGTGATAGATATCACATCCAATAGTCATTGCGAATGATTCACTGGGCTCCACTTTCCTGGTTAATGAGATCATACTTAAGTTTTTATTGTCAAGTCAATCCATTTTAAAGTAATGGTATTGCCGGAGTTGTGCTGAAAGCATATTTGAATGTTGGAGAGACTAGATCATGCCACGTGCCTGTGAGGTTAGAAATAAGTAGGTAGCACAGTTAAAACATGGCCAAAGAGCTGGTCGGGTAGGCAGCACTTCCAATATGTGGATCATTTGGAGTTCCGGGTCGGTAGGATATACACAAAAAGGACGGGATACATTTGGACTGGCAGCAATCTCCGATATGTGGGTCATTGGGATTCCTAGGTCAGTAAGAAATACACAAGAAGGACGGGATGGGCGTGAACTGTCAGCAATCTCCTGGCAGACAGGTTTGCTATTGTCACTCAGGAGGTTTTAAACTGGTGTGGCGGTTGGGGGATGGTGGGGGACGGGGTGGGGGGAGGCAGAGCAGTACATCCACAAGCAGTGACTGAAGAGCAGTTGGAGACTAATCCCAGTATAGCTAAGACAAACAACCTGGCAGAGAGCAGTGAACAAAATGGGACTGGCAGTCTGAAGTGCACTGATTTTAATGTGAGCAGTATGACAGGCAAGACAGATGAGCTTGGAGCTTGGAGTTTGAATTAGTATATATAACTATGATATAAATATTACAGAGATTTGGTTGAGAGAGGGATCAGAAAACTCTCAATCCAATGGGTCCAGAGAGAGGTGAAGAATGAGCAATGAGAGGCTGGAGACTGTTGTTCGAAGCAAAATAATTATCCAGGAGTTTATTGAAATTGGACAGTGTGTGATGCAATGTACAGATTGAAGGGACAAGGGAGGAAACGGAAATTGTCTGTTTACAATATTTTCTGCTTTACTGACGGTCTTTTGTAATCTCCTGTTATCAGAGAATAGACAAGGAGAATTTACATCAGGGAAACTCAAACTAAATATCAGGTCAGGATCTTATGGATTTGGGCTGAATTGTATTTATTTCAATGCAAGAATTGTTTTCGGTAAGGCCGATGAACTAGGAGCCGAAATCCAGACATGGGACAATGATGTTGCGTCTTTATAGAGACTTCGTTGAGAGAGGGAAAGGACTGGCCGTTCAACCTATCCAGGGTTTCATTGGTTTAAGCGAGATAGAGAAGAAGATAAAAGAGGTGGACATGGAGAATGTTACATCTACACTTGAAGAGGACATACAGGAGGGATCATCCACTGCAGCAATATGGGTAAAGCTCAATAATAAGAAGGATGCAATCACTGCGTTACTATAATCCCTCCAACAGCCACGGAGGAATTGAGGAACAGATATGTACGTCGATTAAGGAAAGGTGTATTAAAAACAGAGTGGTCATAGTGAGTGACTTTAATATCTCCAATAATGACCGGCAGTCCCTTGGGGCTACAGGCTTAGATGGGGCAGAATTTGTTAACTGCAACAGTATGTGGATAGTCCAACGAGAGGAAGAGACATACTGGATCTCGCATTGGCTAATGAGCCTGGCCAGGTGACTGACCTTTCAGTGGGACATAATTTTAGAAAGAGTGACCACAGCTCTTTCAGATTTAAGATAGCTATGAACATGGATAAGTCAGGACCTTCTGGGAAGCTACTGAAATGGCGGAAGTCAAATTATGTCAGTATCAGGCAGACTTGTCAATTGGGAGGAGCTGCTATCAGGCAAATCCACTTTTTGTATATGGGATTTGCTTGTTAAATCCTGACTGCACAATCACCTGGTGAACGTCCTCCCAACTGCTCGAATTTCAATCTATTTTGTTTGAACAGATATTTCAAGGCTGATGCATATCAGACAACAGGAAGTGATAATGGATGATTCTGCACTGTGTCCTTCGCAGGACCAGCTTGTCTTTCCAGGCACATAAAGTCTTCATTTTTTTTTTCATTTTTTTTATTCACCCCGACACTACCACCTAACTGCGCTAGTGCTTATTTTCCCCCAGCACCCATGGTGTGTGTGCGCAGGTGTGAGACACAGTGAAAGACAAAAAAGTGCACAAACCTTTATTCAATTTCCACCACCAGGAAAATAGGAAAACATCCGGGTGGCCAGTGACAAGCACTGCCCTTCACATCAAAGGACAGTGCTGTGTTATCAAAACAGTGAAGGGGAGGGTAAGGACTAAATCAAAATAGATTTAGAGGGGGAAATAATGCACTCCACTCCCTGCGGTGCCCACCTCTCCCTGAACAACTCCAGGGTGTTGGTGGACACCACGTGCTCCTTCTCCAAGGACACCCGGGCCCTAACGTAACCGCAGAAGAGGGGTAGGCAGTCGGCCCTAACGACCCCCTCCACGGCCCGCTGCCTCGACCTGTTGATGGCCAGTTTGGACAGGCCCAGGAGCTGACCCACGAGGAGGTCTTCCTAAAGTATTTATTTTTTTCTTTTTAATGATTTATTTTTCTTTGTTTTCTGGCGAGTGACAAGCAGTGCCCTTATATCCTGCATTTATTTTTCTCTTTTTACTGCCCTTCATATCAAAGGGCATCTTGCTTTTTTTAATTAACCCGCACACTACCGCCTAACCGCAGTAGTTTTTACTTTTGCCCCGGCACCCATGGTGTGTGAGACACGGTGAAAGACACAAGGCGCACAAATCTTTATTCAGTTTCCACCACCAGGAGGATCGGAAAAGGCCCGAGTGGGCAGTGCTGTGTGATCAAAACAGTGAAGGGGAGGGTAGGGACTAAATCAAAATAGAGTTGGATGGGGAAATAATGCACTTCACTCCCTGTGGCGCCCACCTCGCCCTGAGCAACTCCAGGGTGTTGGTGGACACCGCGTGCTCCTCCCCCTCCACGGCCCGCTGACTTGACCTGTTGATGGTCAGTTTGGCCAGGCCCAGGAGCGGACCCACGAGGAGGTCTTCCTGAAGTCTTTATTGTGGGTCAGAGAGCTTCAGAATTCATAGAGCACTTAACGAGGCCATTTAGTCCATTGTACAACGACGAGCTCTCCAACATCACAATTTGAAAACAGAGAGAACAGTGTGTGTGCGTGAGAGAGAGAGAGAAATTAACAGAGAAAAAGGAAATGAAAAGAGATAAAAGGAATGGATGGAAAACGGAGCAACAGAGTGAGTGAGAGCAAGGGGTGTCAGACGAGTGTGAAGCTAGATCAGAAGACAGCATGATAACAAATATACGGAAATTTTATTTAGAAATTCGCACAGACTGCAAGCCCTTTGTCTGGTGCCGTACCCTGTGAGCACTATGTTGTCATCCCAGATCATTTATTGCCAATAATTTCACAGAGCCGGGTTGCTGACGGCTGAACAAGTTCCAAAATAATAATAGGTTGATTCCACGGAAAAGGTGAATTAATTTAAATATTCTGGGCCAACAGGAACTTGTAGTCACTCTAGAAAATGTGTGAGAGACATTGCGAGAGAACCTCAGTGAGGAGGATCACTGACAGGGGGTAAATCAGTACCTCAGCTGTGGGTCAAATAATGACTAATAAAGCTTGAACACTCCGTCCGTGGTTTTGTAATTCACATTTCAATTCATATAGCTCCACATCGTAAGTGTATTTTAACAGACTTGTCTCTTTGTAGTTTTCATGTTTTGGTATGTGCAGGAATGATTGTTTCTTGCCCCTGTATTTTATGTTGAATAAACACATTTTATTACTGAGGAAGAAAGGACCTGTTCCGATAGGACAGTCTTCGTCTGAGGCTGTAGACAGCTCTAAACTTATTACGAGTGTGGGTGTGCGTGGGGTGGGTGTTCCGTTATAGGTTTTAATTAGAAAAGAGGAGTTAAGAGTACAGAGCTCAGGAGAGATTATTAAAATCTCCAGCACAGATGCAAATAAGACAGAGTGTATGGAAAGTGTAAGCAATCAAACTTCAACACACTGGACAAACAAATGACAATGAGAAGAGGGACGGTTAATACAAGATTGAAGGGGTTATATCCGAATGCATGCAGTATAAGGAATAGGGTAAATGAGCTGGTGGCACAGACTGAAATTGGTAGGTATGACCTGATGGGCATCACAAAGAAGTGGTTGCAAGGGGATTTGGATATTCAATGTTATACATCCTATCGAAAATATAGGTGGCAGAGAGAATGTGTTTATACTATTAATAAGAAATGAAATTAAATCAATAGAAAGAAATGAAGTAAAGTCAGATGGGGTAGAATCTGCATGGGTAGAATTGAGGAACAACAAAGGTAAGACAACCACAGTTGGAGAGTTGCACAGGCCTCCAAAGAGTAGTCAGGAATTGGGGGACAAGATACACCAGGAGATAGAAAAGATCTGCAGGAAAGGCAAAGTTACAGTGATCATGGGGATTTCACTATGCAAGTAGAATGGGAAAACAGGTTGGGAGTGGATCGCAAGAAAAGTAATTTGAGGAATGTATACGGGATGGCTTTTTGGAGCATCATGTGGTGGATCCCACTCGGGAACAGATGACACTGGATTTAATGACGCAGGCGAGATAAGGGAGCTTAAGGTGAAGGAAAACTTCAGAAGCAGTGATCAGAACATGGCTGAATTTATTCTACAATTTGAGAGAGAGAAGGTAGAATCAGAGTTAACAGTGTTTCAGCTGAATAAAGGCAACTGGGGAGGCATAAGGGAGAAGCTGGGTAGAATTAGAACATAGAACATAGAAGAATACAGCGCAGTACAGGCTCTTTGGCCCTCGATGTTGCGCCGATCCAAGCCCACCTAACCTATACTAACCCACTATCCTCCATATACCTATCCAATGCCCGCTTAAATGCCCATAAAGAGGGAGAGTCCACCACTGCTGCTGGCAGGGCATTCCATGAACTTACGACTCGCTGAGTGAAGAACCTACCCCTAAATTCAGTCCTATATCTACCCCCCTTAATTTAAAGCTATGCCCCCTTGTAATACCCGACTGCATACGCGGGAAAAGGTTCACACTGTCAACCCTATCTAACCCCCTAATCATCTTGTACACCTCTATCAAGTCACCCCTAAACCTTCTTTTCTCTAATGAAAACAGCCCCAAGTGTCTCAGTCTTTCCTCATACGATCTTCCTTCCATACCAGGCAACATCCTGGTAAACCTCCTCTGCACCCGTTCCAGTGCCTCCACATCCTTCCTATAGTATGGCGACCAAAACTGCACACAATATTCCAGATGCGGCCGCACCAGAGTCTTATACAACTGTATCATGACCTCAGGACTCCGGAACTCAATTCCTCTACCAATAAAAGCCAGTACGCCATATGCCTTCCTCACCGCACTATTTACCTGAGTGGCAACTTTCAGAGATCTGTGTACATGGACACCAAGATCCCTCTGCTCATCCACACTACCAAGTATCCGACCATTAGCCCAGTACCCCATCTTTTTGTTATTCTTCCCAAAGTGAATCACCTCACATTTAGCTACATTGAATTCCATTTGCCACCTTTCTGCCCAGCTCTGCAGCTTCTCTATATCCTGCTGTAACCTGCCACATCCTTCCTCACTGTCAACAACTCCTCCGACTTTCGTATCATCCGCAAACTTGCTCACCCAACCTTCTAACCCCTCTTCCAGGTCATTTATAAAAATGACAAACAGCAATGGTCCCAAAACAGATCCTTGCGGAACACCGCTAGTGACGGCACTCCATGAAGAAACTTTGCCATCAACTACTACCCTCTGTCTTCTTCCATCCAGCCAATTCCTAATCCAAACCTCCAACTCACCCTCAATGCCATATCTCCGTATTTTCTGCAGTAGCCTACCATGGGGAACCTTATCAAACGCCTTACTAAAATCCATAAATACCACATCTACCGCTTTCCCCTCATCAACCTCCTTCGTCACCTTTTCAAAGAATTCAATAAGGTTTGTGAGGCACGACCTGCCCTTCACAAAACCATGCTGACTATCCTTGATCACATTATTCCTATCCAGATGTGCATAAATCCTATCCCTTACAATTCTCTCTAAGACTTTGCCCACAACAGAAGTGAGACTCACCGGCCTATAGTTACTAGGGGTATCCCTACTCCCCTTTTTGAACAAGGGAACCACATTTGCTATCCTCCAGTCTTCTGGCACTACTCCTGTAGACAAAGAGGACATAAAAATCAAGGCCAATGGCTCTGCAATCTCCTCCCTTGCTTCCCAGAGAATCCTAGGATAAATGCCATCAGGCCCAGGGGACTTGTCTATTTTCACCTTTTCCAGGATTTCCAACACCTCTTCTCTACATACCTCAAAGCCATCCATTTTACTTATTTGTGACTCAGTATCCACATCGACGACAATGCCCTGTTCCTGAGTAAATACTGAAGAAAAGTATTCATTCAGTGTCTCCCCAATCTCTTCCGCCTTCACACACAACTTCCCACTACTATCCTTGACTGGACCTATTCCTACCCTAGTCATTCTTTTATTCCTAACATACCTATAGAAAGCCTTAGGGTTTTCCCTAATCCTACCGACTAAGGACCTTTCATGTCCCCTCCTTGCTGCTCTTAGCTCTCTCTTCAGGTCCTTCCTGGCTACCCTATAACTCTCAATCGCCCCAATTGAACCTTCACGTCTCATCTTGAGATAGGCCGCCCTCTTCCATTTAACAAGGGATTCCAATTCCTTATTAAACCACGGCTCCCTCGCACGACCCTTTCCTCCCTGCCTGACAGGTACGGGGACAGGGGTCTAGCAGGAAAGACAGGGGAACATCAATGACAGAAGATTCCAAGATTAATTCAGGAGACACTGCAGAGATTCATGCTCAGTAACAGAGGCATGGTACAGGGAGGATGAGGGAACCAGGGCTGACAATGGAAGTCAGGGATTGCATATAAGCAAAAGAACAAGCATATAATGCGGTGAAGGGCAGAGGAAACCTGGAGAATTGGGGCCAGAAGGCAAGAAAAAATAAATAAGGAGGGAGAAGATTAAATATAGGGGTAAGCTAACCAGTAATATAAAGGAAACTGTAAAAGAATCTTTAGATATATAAAGTGCAAAAGAGAGGTGAAAGTGAAGATGGACCACTGGAAAATGATGATGGAGAGACAGTAGTGGGAAACAGAAGTGGCTGAGGAATTTTGCACCAGTCTTCATGGTGGAAGACACAAATAATTTTCCAAGAATTGAAGAGAGTGAGAGGGTAGTCCTGAATATGATGGCCATCACCAAGAAAAACATGCTAGAAAACGGAATGGCCTGAATGAGGATAACTCACCTGGTCCAGATGGACTACACCCCAGCCTTGTCAGGGGGATAGCTGAAGGCGTAGTGCAAGTGGTAATCTTTCAGGAATGACTAAAATCAGTAAAGGGCCAAGAGGTTGTATAATTGCTAACATGACACCCCGTTTAATAAGGGAGTTAGACAGAAGATGGAAAACTGCAGAATGATTAGCCTAACCTTGGCTGTGGGCAACATCATGGAATCCATTGTGAAGAATGGCATTTCTGATACTTGGAGGTCTTTGATAAAATAGGACAGAGTCAGCATGGTTTCATCAAAGGGAGGTCAGGCCTGACAAACCAGCTAGAATACTTTGAGGGAGGAATGAGCAGATTATATCAAGGAGCACGGATAGATGTTATCCATCTGCACCTCAAGAATACTTTGAAAGGTGCAATGCATGAGGCTATTGAGAAAGATGTGGGCCCATGGTGTTGGAGGCAAGGAGTTAGCATGGAAAGAATTTTGGCTGTCTGACAGAAAGCAGAGAGTGGGGATTAAAGTGTCCTTCTCAGGATGGCAGCCAGTGACAAGTGGTGTTCCACAAGACTCAGTGTTGGGACCACAACTTTTCATTTATGCATTCATTATCTATATGAAGGAACTGAGGGCATTCTGGCTAAGCTTTCAAAAAGTGCAAAGATAGATAGAGGGACAGGTAACATTGAAGAGGTGGTTCAGCTGCAGGAGGGTGCTCTAGCACATCTCCTCAACTTCCCACATCTCCACCCTTGAACTCCGCCCTTCCAACAAGGTAGAACCTATCTGGTATTTGGCTTCCATCCCACCAACCTCAGGATACAACGCATCTTCCTCCGCCGTTTCTTCGACCAACAGTCACACCACACCACCAGAGATATAATTCCTCCCACCCCTATCATCAAACTGCTGAGACCATTCTCTCAGAAACTCCCTCGTTAGGTCCACGCGGCCGCACCAATCCACCTTCCACTCCCGGCACCTTCCCTTGTCATTGCAAGAGGTATGAAACCTGTGCCAACACCTCCCTCCTCACCTTCACCCAAGGCCACAATGGATCCCTCCACATCAGACAGAGAACATCCTGTGCATCTAAACACCTCATCTCGTCTCTATATTGCTCCTGGTCTCCACTACATTGGCGAGACAGGACGTCAACTTGCAGAACGGTTCAGGGAACGCACTCGGACACACAAACCCAACAACCCCACTGCCCTGTGGCTGAATACTTCATCTCCACCTCCCACTCCACCAAGGACATGCAAGTTTTTGGCGTCCTCCACTGCCAAATTCTAGCCACCTGACATCTGAAGGAAAACGCCTTGGAACCCTCCAAACACACGGTCTCAAGGACAGTTTCACCAGTTTCCTCATTTCCCCTCCCTCCACCTTATCCCAGACCAAACCCTCGAACTCAGTACCACCCTCTTGCACTGTCGTACCTGTCCATCTTCCTTCCCATCTACCCACTCCACCTTCCACTCTGACCTATCACTATCACCACCCACTTCCATCTAGCTGTCGCCTTCAAAGCTACCTTCCTCCCCAGCCCCAGCCCCTCTCACTTATCTCTCTGCCCCCTTCCGCCCACCCCACATTCCTGATGAAGGCTTTATGCATGAAACGTTGAATCTCTTGCTCCTCGGATGCTGCCTGACAGGCTGTACTTTTCTCTGACCACGCTTTTTGACTCTGATCTCCAGCATCTGCGGTCCTTATTTTCACCTGCAGAGTGAGCAAAGAAGTGGCAGATGGAGTACAATGTGGGAACGTGTAGGAAAGCATTTTGCCAGGATGAATAGAGGCATGGACTATTTTCTAAATAGCAAGCAAATTCAGAAATCTGAAGTGCAAAAAGACTAGGGGGTTCCAGTCCAGGAGTCTTGAAAGGTAAACTTGCAGGTTATCAGCAGTTCTGAAGCCAAATACAATTATGGCATTTATTTCAAGAAGGCTTAAATATAAAAGCAGGGATGTACTTCTAAGGTTCGACAAGGCTTTGGTCATGCTGCATTTGGATTATTGTGCGCAGTTTTGGGTCCCATATCTCAGGATGGATGTACTGATCCTGGAGCGTTTTCAGATGAGATTCACGAGAATGGTGCCAGGAATGAAAAGCTTAACATACGAACGATACCTGAGGGCTCTGGGCCTGTATTTGATAGAGTTCAGAAAGATGTTAGGAGGTCTAATTGAAACTTACAGAATACTCTATGTCCTGAGACAGAGGAGATTTTGGGAAGATATATCTAATGGTAGGAGATACTTGTACCAGAGAACAGAGTAAAGAGAAGACCTTTTCACACAGAGATCAGGACAAACCTCTTCAGCCAGAGAGCGGTGAATCTATGGAATTCACTGCCACAGAGGGCTGTCGAGTCCAGGTCATTGAGTATATTTAAGAATGATTCAGATAGGTTCTTGACTCCAAATGGGATCAAGGGTTACAGGTAGAAAGCGGGAGAATGGGGTTGAGAAGCTGAACAGCCATCATTCAATGGCGGAGCAGGCTCAATGAGCCTAATTTCTGCTTCAATGATTTCTGGTTGTATGGTTAATATTGGCTCTCCTCATTCCTCATTGGAGTTGTATCCTGGAATTTGATCATAAAATGATTTATAAAGGGTAACATTTCAATACTGATGACTGGGTAATATCATGTTCCCTCTCTCCAGTCTCAGCAGCCATGTCCCCAATATCATAATCACACTGAAATTGAAATCCAGTGAATGGTAATTAATCACAGTTGATTGACATCGATGACATTAGCAGCAAGACCCTCACCTGCCCTCTCTGATCCTCGAATAACCATCTGAATTGTGTATCACGTCATATTTTCTGTTAACATATCCATGCCATTTGTCTCTTATCACTCATCTCATCGTAGGCACATTTGTCAGTCAGATGATGGACTAGAAAAGTTCTCTCCATATTTTACTGACATTATAATCACTGATCAGTAGTTACAGACTGTATGTTTCCATTTATAAACTGAGAAACTTGTTTATGTTCTGACAACCCTTTGCCATTACTCCCATATCCAAGGCAGATTGAATGATTGCACGCATTCAATCTACCATCTCCAATATTCCTTCCCTCTGTCACCCCCACATATCCCATTCCAAATGTGTAAATTTTAAATGTTCTTTTGAATTTTAATAAAATCAATATTAAATTGAAAGGGGTTAACTGGAGTTATTTGTTCCGTGGCTGTGATTAATGTCAATCTCTGTGGATCCTAATTATCCCAGTGGAGAGTTTCCATCGTTGAATGATAAATGGGCTCTTTTCAATATGTTATCCCATAGTATGAGTAGGAACATCACTGACAGCACTAACAGGGACCAGAATCTGAGAATATTAGACTGGAATATTACAATAACAGACAGGAGTTTATCCTTCGGTCTTTTCTATCTCTCTCGGCCTTGGATATCATTAGCATCACGGATTCAGGATATCCTTTGGATCACTCAAGGTGGTTGCTATCCCATCCTCGCTATAGTTGGTGTTCCTGGTAAGTCATTATATTTGTCTACTAAACTGCGTTGAACTGAATTTCTGCTCGTGATATATAAAATTTGGAAAGTGCAAGATAATATCTTCAGTTCCAAACAAAATTTCATTTCATTATATATTATAACTATCAAACGACTCACTGATTTGTGAGAAGGAACCAGACTGTTCTCAAACTTCATAATCCACTTTCTCCTTCACAGATTTACATCTCCATGTCCTCCCCAATCACCAATCCTGTCCAATACCACCATCATGATATCCCAGTCTCGTCCTCAGTCTCAGTTCAACTTCTGAATAAACCATTTGTGCCTTTGTTCAATCCGAATGCAATAGCTTCACGTTCCTTCTAACCACATGTCCGTTACTAAATAATTGCTCTTTGAGAATGTTTAACTTGTTCTCTGCACATACAGGAAGACAGTTTATGGTGGTCAAGCCAGTGACTCATGATCTAGAGCCACAGAATAATGGCCTGTTGATATCTCATCAAGGAAATTGGAGAGTTTAAAAGCAACCATTATTATTTGTTATAAAAACCAATCTGCGTGCCTCAAGTACGTTAAGGAAGTCATTGCATCATGCTTCCCTCGTCAGGTTTCCGTGTGACTTCTGTGATGAACACGTGGGTGTACTGTACTTTTGAGAGAATTAAAAGCCAGTAATAACTACCTGACTGCACAAGTGTTCTGAAAAATAGATATAATGTAACATTTGGTTGAACAACCTGATTAGCTCATTGTCTCAAAACAAAAACAAATTCAGCAAAACATCTTGAATTATACCCAAAATACCCACCGCCAACCAAGTTTGATTTTTTTATATTGTCAATCTTAAAAGCCAATGATACAATCCCCAATAGTTTGGCGGTACAAGACCATGAAAAATTGAATAGTTGAGAGGAGAACTGCCGAGCTACCAGCATGCAAAGACTGTCTGAAGAAGAGCTCTTCTATAGGTACTTTTATTGATTAGTAACTGGTGAAGCAGTGTCCCTAAGAAGAAAAGAAGACAGGAATATGGAGAAGAACCGAAAGCTTGCTGGTTTTGAGATAAGAAGTTTTGTTTTGTAAATCTTAATTAGGAGTCTTATCGGACTAGTATTGTGATGGGGGAAGGTAAAAGACAGGTAAGAGGAAGAAGTTGTAAATAGTCGTTCGTTTATTATTCTCTGTTATTCTTTAAGAAATAAAGTTGTTAAATTTTAGTTTAAATAGATTTGGACTCTAGAATGATCACAAATTACTGCGTGGGATAAATCTTTTCACTGTTGCTGATTTTAATTAAGCAGGAAGATTTATCCTGTGTTGTGACACTACAAACCCATAGCTATGCGATTTACTCTTTACGGTACTGTGGAACAGCTGAACCAGCCACCCAGTTCAAGATCGGCATAACATGCTACCCTGACCAGGCCTTCATACATCCTGTGAGAGAAGAACAAAGGCAAAGATAGCTCCCTTTCTCTACCTGTTTTCTGTATTGCTACATCTCATTTCCATTCAGGTACGTGATCATCCCCTATTTTAGGTGTCGTCAATCTCATTGAAATTCACCCTGACAGTGACGCACAGCTCCATAGGCATCTCTGCTGCTGGTTTTATTGATGCTGACGTACAAATGTAAGAGATTTATAAATTCCATGTCAGTCGTAGCGCATAGAGAAGGAATGGCTTTTTCGTGGCACAGGAAAGAAATAGCGATGTCTAAGTGAGAGAAAATATGTTTTGTGATCATGCCTGAGATTGATGTTCCGGCAGTGTTTGGGGTACTGTGGATAGATTTCCTCTCACGTTTCACCAGACTAATCTCTGGGATGATGGCACCATGAGCAGTGAGTGAAGCTCAGTGCGAGAATAAGAGGTGATTGCATTGAACTTAAGGGGGATGGACAATCACTCATGATTACTTAACAGACTGATACGTTGATAAGTTCCATGGCTTTTTTCACTCAGATTACATGATTATCGATAGTTTAAGAGCCTGCACCCAACCACTCCCACTCCCTATTTCGACTGAGACAGAGGGAAATAGAGGAGAGAGAAAGAAAGAGAGAGAAAGAGAGAAAGAGAGAGAGAGAAAGAGAGAGAGTGAAAGAGAGAGAGAAATAGGGAGAGAGAGAAAGAGAGAGAAAGAGAGAGAGAGAGAGAGAGAGAGAGAGAGAGAGAGAGAGAGAGAGAGAGAGAGAGAGAGGCTCAGGCTTTAGAATAAACTCTCCTAACATTAATACTGTTCAATTGGTACGGGATACTGCAATGAACGTCATGTTATCCATAATCTCGACAGCAGCAATATATTCATTATAAAAGAGTTAATTATTTCCAGCAGTGTAGAGAGAAGAAAAGTCTTTTTACGACACAAAAAATAAACAGAGATGTCCAAGAGGAAAAGTACCTATTGTGATAATCGCTGTGAGTGGTTTTGAGGTCGTATTTGGGATTTTGTGGACAGACTTTCCCTCCTTTATAAGGAATGATCGCCTTGCCACAGAGAGAGTACAATGGATTTTCACCAGACTAATCCCTGGGATTATGGTGCCACGTGGAGAGAGTAAAGATTAATCTCTGGCGTTGTGAGAGAACGAGAGTTGATTGCATTGAACCTTGAGTGGGAGGGAAAGTCACTCATGATGTTCTAAATAGACACTGATATGGTGTAAAATTCCATGGCTTCTTTTCTATTCGGGTTACATGACTGTCGGTAGTTTAAGAGCTTCTGAGAATATTCCCTTCACTCCACACCCAATCCCACTTTCGCATGAGAGAGACAGAGGGCCAGTCTTTGAATAAACTCTCCCCACGTTAATACAGTACATTTGATGTGTAGTCCTGCACTGAAAGTCTCATGCGCAATCCCTACAGCAGCCACAATACCTTCATGCTAAAACAGTTAACTATTCCAACCAGATTCTGATCTCCATGGAGAACATGGGTGTGTCTTCTCGGAGATGGAAGATGCCTCCTTGAGACTTGCACAAATCATTTGGCTTCCCTCCTCACTGCCAGAAAGCTTGTTAAAGTAGCACACGTTCTACAAACAATGGAACCATGATTAACATCATGGACTCCTCTATCAGTGCAGTCTCGGTTTCATTGGTTTGTCATGTTGGAATATCAATGACCACCTCTTGTTTCTGTATAACTGTCTCGTGGGGATGAATAGCCTCCTCCTGGTTCATGGAACAGGTTTAAGGGTCTGATTGGGCTCTGCCTGTTCCTGTTTCGCAGCTCGATGCACTGAACAGACGACTCTTCTTCCTGTGTAACAGGCAGGAGTATTGAATGTGCAGTCATTCTTCCTGTTCCTGAATGTTAGCTCATACCCGTGTGCAACCAGCTTGAAATGCTGAATGAGCTCTTTTAACTGTGGAAATGTGCAGTGTCTGGGCTGTGCTGTTACATAAATGTTACCGACACTTTAACAGCACAAACTGAAATGCTGTCCGGGTCTTGCTGCACATGGACACAGAATGGTTCAGGAGCTGATGGGGGACAAAATGTTCTGAACATTGCGGGATCTTCAGTCATCATACCTATTTCAGATCTTATGATGGGAAAAGACATTGATGGAGCAACTGAAGATGTTTGTGCTGAGGAGGCTAACGTGAGGATCCCCTGCAGAGATGTCCCAGGACTGAGAGGATTGTTGGCCACTGACCCCAAACCTTACTGTGTTCTGAAAGACCCGGCTGTGGGAAAGTTGCACCTGATTCCCATTCAGCTCAAATGCATAGGTGGTCCCAATGCCATCCTCAGTCAAATACTACATTGGTATCATAGCCATTCACTCTTTCCTGAGACCCTGTTTTCGCCTCTTGTTCATATCAATAGGTGACAATGTATGTGTAGGGAGTGTTTTCCTCTCACAGAAGGTAATCACTGTTAGAAATTATCTGGGCGAGAGAGCTAGGGGAGCATTACTGAAAGCATTTAAGGAGGAGGTAGATGGGATGTTGGACATGTCAGAGAGGTAAGGGGTGAAGAATTGGGCATTAAAAGAGGGATTAATATCAACAGTAGATCAGCCATGATGGTATACAATGGATTGATCATCCGAATTACCTGATCCTGTTCCTTTTGTCCTCATATTCAGGAACTGCAAAGTTAATGTTAGTAATTTTCCAGAACGTTCTTTTATTGAACTTTGCAATCAGAGAGAGTGAAGTATTTTGTGAGTCATCTCTAGTTGAGGTATGGGGACTGTATTCACAGTGAATCTGGGTCTATAATATGACCAATAAATGAATCACAAGTTGCAGAGAGGAAACACTCTGTAATGAGACCAGAGGCATCTTTTGACACAAATAACAATTTCCAACCTACACCAAACCATGTGTGACAGTCTTGAGGGACTGAATGAGATCCTGTGTTACTGTTGACCAGGTATCTGGGACAAGTGGCCTCCATGTGCTCCTTGCAGGAGGTGTGAGGAGTTGAATAGAACATACCAACACAGGACTGAGCAGCAGGAGCGGGCCATTAGATACTTTATCACCGCTCCATATGTTTTTGGTCTCAGCAGCACGTTTCTGTCTGTGTGCTATTTTACTACGTTCCAAAAACAACTTTGAATAAATGCAAGCATCCAGAAACCACAATCCTCTGGGGAAGGGAATTTCCACTTGAACAGCCCTTTGAGAATTTCTCATTTGTGTTCCAACAAATGTTGGAAGGTCACTATGTCATTTTCCAGTCCCACTCCTCCGCTGGTTACACCAATCTGAAATGCAACCAGTTTAGGAATGTGGCCAATGATTTGGATCTCAGAGTCGGTAATTTTCGAGAAAAATGTGAGACACAGAAAGTTGAACTCATAACAAATAGTAAAATGACAGGGTGCCCCAAATGTTATTCTGCCTTTGAAGTTACTCTGCTCACACAAGCTACTGCTAGTGGGATTTCTTTCTGGAACAGTAGGATTTGGCTAAATTCCCTTCGTTTCAGGCAGTGGAGAATTCCAATGAGTCCTCACTAGGAATCCTTCACAAGTGGTAAAAATAACTCAGAGATGTTCTGATCTCACACTTTGCTATCGGGCAGAACAAAGTAAGAGAGAGGAATCAATCGGCTGCTGCTTCTCAGCCAGGGAACATTTTTCTCCCTTTCTGTGTTGGAACAAACAGTAATGTCAATGGAACACCAAACTGGACAATGTGCGATCTCCTGGAACATTCTCTGGAAAACCTGATTATGGATTATATGCAGGTGCGCCATTGCTCTTGTTGTACACAATCCCTTCCAATCCCAAAAATGTCCCCACTTTATAATTTGATGACATGCTTATATGTGTCTGTGTAATTTGTAAATATTGATAGGTGTCTTCATAGTATGAGTGTTAACATCAATGTACCTTTTTCTTAAAATTTATACTCTAGCTTTTGTCTCCCTGACAGGAGATAATATGCATCCAGCTGATACACTTTTCAGAAAGTCATGGATGGTTCAATACTATTTCTCAGCTAAGATCAAAGCTGATAATCCCCCATAACAAAATGCCGGCATTCCAGGAATGAGTAAAGGGAAACCTCTTTGGAAATCTTCGAAAAGCATTATATCATTTTATTTTATTTCAGGATATCAAACCTGCGCACAGTGTATTAGGTGTGGTCTCAGCAATGCTCTGTACAGATGCAGTAAAACATTCCTGCGATTAAAACTGATACCTTTTGCCAAAAACAGCATCATTCCACTTACCTCCCAAATCACTTGCTCATCTGAATTCATATGATTCATGTCGCAAGAACATGGAAACTTCATGTACACAGAATTCGGCAATTTCTCTCCATTTAAATTGTTTACCATTGTTTCATCTTTCATGCCAAAATAGATAACTTACCTTATGTTATTTCTGCTGAAGGTTTGCTCACTAACCTTCCCTGTCTGTATCACATTGCAGACTCACTACCTCCATTTGACGACACATTGAATGGCCATCTTGGTGTACGAGCTAATTGAGCTCCAAGCCATTCCCTCCCCTTCCTCCAGATCTTTGATACAGATTATTGATCATTGATGACCCCACAGTGATGTCTGAGGCACTCCATCAGTTACAGTTCTGCAGCCTGAAAATAAACATTTGTCTCTACTCTCTATTTCCTGTTAGCGACAGCTTCCCTGTTCCTGTGTAGCAGCTCAGGCGGGTTGAAAGGCCTCCTCCTAGACTGTGTAGTGTACTGAACGAGCTGAATTACTTCATTCTATATTCCTGTGTAATTCCTTAGAGGGTCAGAATGGTCTCCTCCTGTCTCATTGTAACGATCCTGTCTGACTTCATGGAGTGGTCCCCTACCTTGTCACAGCATCAAGGGGTAGATTGAGGGAACAACACATGGGGTAGGGACAGCAGTATATCTCTGTAACAGCCTCGAGGGGTGGATTGAGGGAACACATGGGGTAGGGGCAGAAGTTGCCCATTCGGCTGCACCATTCAGAGTGCTCATGGCTGATCCGAGTGTGCCTGACCATCCATTTCCTATTTCTTCACAATAAACACTGTCCCTTCTGTCCAGTAAAGCTCTCAGCCTGGAATATCTTCTATAACCGAGTCTTCAATGCTCCCTGAGGATGAGGACACCACAGGTAGCACAAAACTAAAGTGAAATGGACGTCCTCATTCCATTGTGGGACAACTGTTATTTTAAAACTGTGTTGACTGAACATAAAATCACCACCTCTTTTCAGACATAAGGACAGAATAATTATGAATAAATATAAACCATTCCGGACTCCAAACCTATCCAACGTTCCCACTGACCCTTTCTAATCAAATATGTATCACACCCAGGCTCTGCTGCTGTCTCAGGAAGAGAATGCCTGATAGCATAATACCGCAGGAGCATTAAGGAAATGAGCAGATTGAGGCCATTCAGCCTATCGAGCCTGAAATTCCGTTCATTAGTTTCTTACTAGTACCTCGACCTCATTCTTCTGTCTTCTCCCTGGAATCCTTGATCCCCTTACAAATCAAAAACATATCGAGTTGTGTCTTTATGACACTATTGTCTGTGCCTCTGTGTGCCTGTATGTGAGTAAGTGAGTGTGCGTGTGTGTGTGTCTGTGTTTTTGTGTGTCTATATGCATTTGTGTGTCTGTGTCTGTATATGTGTGTGTGTGTGTGTGTGTGTCTGCGTGTGCGTCCGTGTGGTTGTTATCTGTGTGTTTCCGTGTCTACATCTGTCTGTCAGTGTTTCAGCCTGTGTTGCTATCTGAAATAAGCCTATTTTGTATGTGACAGTATATGTCTCTGTGTGTTTATACGTGTGTGTGCCTATCTCTTTGTAAGTATTGTGTGTGTTCGTCTGTGTATTTCTGTGTCTGCGTCTCTGTGCAATGAGGTATCTGTGGTTTTCTTTGGAAGTGAAAGGACTGTTGTGACTGTTGTGGGAGCTGCCAGTGAGTTTAAACTGAGAATTGTGTTTCACTGAACATTGCTCCTTAACTGGTCAGTAGAACGTGGATGTTTCAAGTTCTCCACACGAGGCGTCCTGGTCCTCTCCAGCTCTTTAAGATTACTCCCCACATGGCGGGGTGAGGGGAGTGAGGGAACGGATATCGGGCACTCCACTACCCGGCATGGACCTTTCTATCCTATTCCAGGCGGTTTCTCCTGGAATGGGAGAAAGGGATGAAGGGAGAGTGTGAATGGGTGAACCTGCTGTTTGTGCTGGTGTAGGTGGGGAAAGTTGTGAGGTGTCTGGAATGAGTCAGTCGACAGTTTTGAATCCATATAGTATTATTAGTTGCTGAATTCAGTACTGAGAGTGGTAGTGCCTGAGCCTTATTTGGAGACAGAGCATGAACCTTGTTCAGTGTTAGGTGCTATAACAGATATACAGTGAGTGTGAGGGAGCAGAGAGTATATGGTAACTCTTATCCTAACAGAACGAGGAGGATATTGTTGCTTGTCCAGTTTTGTGGGACATTTCTTCAGATCATCTCAGCGTCGAGGTGAGCCTCCTAAATGACTTGTCCTGGTCTATCACTAATAATGATACAGACCTGTCCCTCAGCTTCCGCAGAATCAGTTTAGGTAGCGTTTACAGATAGCAAGGAGAAGCAAATATTGGTATTTTATATATCAAAACCAAAACAGTAGCAGAAAATCTGAGCATCATATGCTCTGGAAATTAGATAGACAAGTAATGTCGGTACCGCAGGCCACAGGTTGTATCTAAGCTGCGTTAACTATGACAGCTGAAGCAGTGAAAACTAAGTTCCGTAAGTGTATGTGAGGTAGGTTGAAGAGAATTTTGTGAAGCAAACTATAGGGCAGGTTATTTCGGATTTCATGTTGCGTGGTCAGAATGACGAATTACTAACCTAGATCTGAAGCAGCTTTTAAGGGATAATGGCATTTATAAGGTACATTTTGCAAGGTGTCTATATACAATATAGAATGCTTGAATATTCTAGTCAAACATCATGGAAGATTGGAGGCGAGAGTGTCAAGATATCTTCAGTGCCTTTGGAAAGTACAATATAACATTCAGTGGGAGACAAGCAATGCTTGTTAGAGTCATAGAGTCCAAAAGCACGGAGACAGGTCCATCAGCCCAAACTGGTCCATTACGACCAAAATGTCCATCCACGCTAACCCCACTTCCATGCCATTGTCCCATATCCTTCTAATCCTTTCCTATCCGTGTATTTGTAGAAATGCCTTTTAATTTTTTTTAATGTATCCGCCTCAACCACTTCTCATTCCATATGTGTAATAGCTCCTGAATTAAAACGTTGTCCCTCAGGTTCCCTTTTATTCTGCCCCCTCTGACCTTAAACTGATGCCCTCTAGTCTGTGATTACCCAACTCTGGGAAAAAAGACTGGGTGCATTCACTCTATCCATGCCTGACATGATCTTATCAACCTCAATATGATCCTCTCTTTATCTCATGCACACAAAAGTAAAAGGTCCTAGCTTAGAACATAGAACATAGAACATAGAAGAATACAGCGCAGTACAGGCCCTTCGGCCCTCGATGTTGCGCCGATCCAAGCCCACCTAACCTACACTAGCCTAATATCCTCCATATGCCTATCCAATGCCCGCTTAAATGCCCATAAAGAGGGAGAGTCCACCACTGCTACTGGCAGGGCATTCCATGAACTCACGACTCGCTGAGTAAAGAACCTACCCCTAACATCTGTCCTATAACTTTCACCCCTTAATTTAAAGCTATGCCCCCTTGTAATAGCTGACTCCATACGTGGAAAAAGGTTCTCACGGTCAACCCTATCACAACCCCTAATCATCTTGCACACCTCTATCAAGTCACCCATAAACCTTCTTTTCTCCTATGAAAACAACCCCAAGCGCCTCAGCCTTTCCTCATACGATCTTCCTACCATACCAGGCAACATCCTGGAAAACCTCCTCTGCACCCGTTCCAGTGCCTCCCCATCCTTCCTATAGTATGGCGACCAAAACTGCACACAATACTCCAGATGCGGCCGCACCAGGGTCTTATACAATTGCAACATGACCTCAGGACTCCGGAACTCGATTCCTCTACCAATAAAAGCCAGTACGCCATATGCCTTATTCACTGCACTTTTTTACCTGGGTGACAACTTTCAGAGATCTGTGTACATGGACACCAAGATCCCTCTGCTCATCCAAACTACCAAGTATCCGACCATTAGCCCAGTACCCCATCTTTTTGTTACTCTTACCAAAGTGAATCACCTCACACTTAGCTACATTGAACTCCATTTGCCACCTTTCTGCCCAGCTCTGCAACTTATCTATATCCGCTGTAGCCTGCCACATCCTTCCTCACTGTCAACAACTCCTCCGACCTTTGTATCATCCGCAAACTTGGTCACCCAATCTTCTAACCCCTCCTCCAGGTCATTTATAAAAATGACAAACAGCAATGGTCCCAAAACAGATCCTTGTGGAACACCGCTAGTAGTGGCACTTGTCCAACCTCTTTCTATACCTCAGACCATTGAGACCTTGGCAACATCCTTGTAAATGTTTTCTGCACTCTTTCCAGTTTAATAACATCCTTCCTATAGCAAAGTGAGCAACACTGAACATAACGGTACCAATATGGCCTCAACAGCATCCTGTATAACTGCAACATAACTCCCTAATTTCGATACTCAGTGATACAAACCGATTAAGGCCACTGTGCCAAAAGCTTTCGTCACTGTCTACCTCGGAATCAACTTCCAGAGAACCATGCATCTGAATTCCAAGGTCCCTCTGTTCCACGACACTTCTTAGGACCCAACCATTCACCATGAAACTCCATACTTAATTTGACTTTCCAAAATGCAAGAACTTACACTGATCTATATTAAAATCCATTTGCCATTTCTCAGCCACTTCTCCAGCTGATCAAGATACTGCTGTAATTTCTGAAATTTCTGATAACTTTCCTCACTCTCCATGATGCCGTCTGTTTCAGTGCCAACTTCAAACTTCCAAATCATGCCTGTACATTCTCATATAAATCATAGATGTATGTAATGTGTAGTGATCCCAATATCAACCCCTGAGGCATTTCACTATTCACAGGCCTCCAGTTTGGCCAGCATGTATCCAGTATTAATCTCTACTTCCTACCATCAAAGCAATTTTGTACCTAATTTGCCAGCTCCCCTTCTATTCCATGCGATCTAACCGTCCAGAGCGGCGTACCATGTGGAGCCTTACTGAAGGCCTTAGTGGAATCAACCCAGACAAGTATATCACCCAGACCTCCTCAACGTTGCTGGTCACTTTAGCTAAGAACTCCAACAAAATTGTGAGTCATGATCTCCCTTGCATAAACTCCCGTGCTGAATTTGATGAAGGGCTATTGCCCAAAATATCGATTTTCCTGCTCCTCGGATGCTGCATGACCTGCTCTGCTTTTCCATCACCATTCTAATCTTACTCCGCACCAGACCCTGTCTTTCCAAATGCACATATATCCAAATCTCTCCGAATCTTCGAAAGTAACCTACCCACTAGCTTTTAGGATTACTGGTATTTAGTTCTCAGATTCATCTTTGTAGCATTTCTTGTATACGGGCTCAGCATTCGCTACATTCCAGTGGTCCAGGACGGCACTCGTTGGCCAGCGATGATAGAAAAGAGACAAGCAGAGCTCCCGCAATTTCTTCTCTATCCTCCTATCCTCCTGCGGTGTTCCTGAATATAACTGGTCAGGACCAGGAGGTTTTAGAAAAACTGCAAAGTCTGAAACATGCGTCTATTTATTTCAGGTGCAAACACCAAAGAGTGAGAAAGTGACTCAGTGATGGTTAACATTGAAAATTAGAAAATATGTTAATCAGAAGAAGTGACTTCACAAGAATTCCAGCTATTGTGGAGACCTGAGAATTCTCAGAAATTAACGATCCAAAAATGGAAGGCCAAGAAACTGAAAAGGAAATCAAAAAGAGAACATGCATGCTAACAAACAGGAACACAAAAATTGCATCAATCTGCGATCTATATTCCAAAGGAAACAAAATAAAAGCAAGATCAAATGTGGAAATTTGTAATCGGGAGAGGAGAAGTCATTGTGGAGAACTGGGAAATGGCCAAGAAAACAACCAGTTACATTGCATCTGTCTTCATGGAGGAAGATCCAGAAAATCACCCAGTAATACCAAGTGATCATATCGGACTCCTGGAGCAAAAGACATAACGTCATTTTATATCAGTAACAAGGTAGTACTTGAACATGGAGCTGGATTGAGCATTGCTAAGTCTGACGAAACAGATGTACTTCCTCTTAAAATGCCAGAAATAAATCACCAATAGTAGTATTAATTGCACTGTCGATGACTGTGTTTTATTTTCCTGCACATTCTGCAGAGACCGGAAACTATTGTGGATAAATGTGAAACAAGCACTGTACATGAATGGAAGGGATCCAAACAGATCAAGGGAAAAATACATAGTGTGGAGAACTGCAGACTAGTTAATATGAGAGTTGTAGTGAAACTGTTGGAATCTATTACACAGGATGACATTTTTGCTATTTAGAAATTTAACAGCAACAATGGAGAGAATCAGCATTTCTGATACAGACATCATACTTGATAAACTTCGGAATTGTTTGAAGTTGTTTCTTACAGCATAGATAATGGGGAAACAGTAGAAGTGGTTATATATTGGATTTTAGGAAGGGTTTCTATAAGAACTCGGTGAGTTCGTAAATGCAATGAATGTGAAGGGTATTTGGAGGAATATATGTAAGTGGAAAGTGAACGTTTGATTCACCTTCATTTAAGAGAGTCAGAACATTGATATAAAGACATGTTGAAGCAGTTTCACTGCGTGTTGATAGGACTGTAGCTGGAGTATTGTTGCACAGTTTTGGTGACCGAATCTCAGAAAGAATATACTGACCACAGGCCAATGGACATTCTCCAGATTAATCCCTCAGATGGTGAGATTGTCTCATGATGAAACTCGGCCTGTGTTCTCTAGAGTTTCCAAGAATTTGTGGTGGGTCACAGAGAAATTTAAAAATTCACAAAACATATGACAAGTTGGCAATTAACAGAACGCTTCCCTCACTGTCTATTCAACATTCAAGGCAAATAATGGCAGGATCTGGGACAGGCCAAGTAAGACTGCAATAAGATGGAAATTCTTCACTTGGAGGGGACTTACTAACACAGGGGCATGGAAACCTACTGGCAGGCAAGATTAGTGAGAAGATCTAGATAGTCTCCAAGTGTGTCCAGCGGAACAGAATAACTATTGAACAGGTAGGACTCATTAGTGACTTGCCAAGTTGCATTCAAATCAACTTTAGTGGTATGAGACAGACGGTGGTGGTAGAAGGCTGTTTCTGTGATTGGAGGCTAGTGTCCATTGGTGTACCATGGGGATCAGTGCTGTGTCTCTTAATATTTGTGATTCGGAGGTGTTGGTGTTGGACTGGAGTGGACAAAGCTAAAAATTGCATAACACCAGGTTATAGCCCAAAGGTGTATTCGGTGGCACTAGCTTTCAAAGTGCTTCATCAAAGCGCATATCCACGTGATGAAGAAGCAGCACTTCGAAAGCTCGTGCCTCCAAATAAATCTGTTGACTATAAGCTGATGTTTTCTGATTGTAAACCTTATCATAAAGGATGCAGCTGTGAATATGGACGAGGGGTGGGGAGTGTCATAAGTAAGTCTGTGCTTGATACAAAGATTGGCAGTGAGGAGGAAGGCCTTATGTTGCAGGAAGATACAGATGGAATGGTCAGATAGTCACATCAATGGCAGATGGAATTGAATGGAATATGAGGTCATGCATTTGGGAGAAGGAACCAGGCAGGGGAGGACTCAATGAATGGCAGCACACAAGGAAGCTCAGATCATGCTTTTCCACACATCCCTGAATGTGGCTGGACAGGGTAACACACAATTTGAGAAAGCGTACGTGAGCGCAAACACAGCTTTCACACATCAAAGCATAGATTATAAGAGCTATGCAGAACTTTCGTTAGGCCAAGATGGAATGCTGTGTGTAGCTCGGGGAGCTACATTATAGGAAGGATGTGATTGTAGTGGAGGGGTGCAGAGGAGATTCACCAGGATGTTCCCTGGGATGGAGCATATCAGCTATGGAGAGAGGCAATGTAAGCTCGGGTTGTTTACATTGGAGCGGAGAAGGCTGAGAGGGATGTGATTCAGACGGATAAGATTACGAGGGGCATGGAGAGCGTGGATAGACAGCAGCTGGTCCTTTTAATCAAAGTGAAGGGTTTGAGGTTTAGTGAGGATTTGAGGACTGTTTTTCACCCAAAGTGTGTTGTGGTCTAGGATGCACTTTGTGAGAGGGGAATTGTCACTGTAACCTCAAAACCATTAGAAAAGACATGGTTGTGCACTTGAGATGCCATAAAATTCACAGCGACGGGTTTTGTGTGGGAAAGTGGGGCTAATGTAGTACATTTCCAAAACTGCACCTAACCATCGGAGTGGCCTTGATCTGGCCCTGTGCAGCAGGTCCGAAGGGCTGAATGGAACATCAGAACATAGGGCTGAGGGACACGAGCGGGCCATTCGGCCTTTGACACTAATCCACCAGTAAATAAAGTCGTGGCTCATCTCAAAGTTGTCCTAGCTGCACTTTTCTCTCCATGCACCATTATCCCTGATTCACGTATGGAAAATCAGACGAAGCTAGCCTCAATATAATATAATGATTCAGCCAAACCAAACTTCTGGGAAAGAGAATTCCCACTTGAACGAATTCCCACTTCGTGATTTTTTTCTCACTCTAATTGTGACTGAGGATGGAGGGTGTCACTCTTTTCTTTTCTAGTCCCACTCTTCCAATGCTCACAAAATTTTTTAAATGTAACCAGCTTGGTGATATGGCCGATGATAAAGGTCTCAGACTGGGTCAGGTTCAGTGATAGGAACAAGTCAGGCAGATTTATTTAGTCAGCCACAAGTTACTAACAGAACGAACGGAGATGTATGTTGGATCTGTTGGTAGCACTGCTGCCTCACATCACCAAGGAGCCGGGTTCAATTCCAACCTCAGGCGACCCTCTATGTGGACGTTGAACATTTTCCGCATGCCTGTGTGGGATTTCTCCCAGTACTCCAGTTTCCTGCCACAGTCAAATGATGTTCAGTGTAAAGTGAATTGTCCATAGTGCCCAGGGATGCGTCGGCTAGGTAGGCTTGTTATGGGAAATGCAGGGTTACATGGATAAGATTGGGGGGCACGTCCAGGTGGAATGCTGTTTGGTGGGTCAGTGTGGACTTAATGGACGGAATGTCCTGCCTCCACACTGTAGAGGTTCTATGACAATGACAACAAATTTGGACTATACAAACACCCTGTGGGTAGAAACCTGATCCACTCTCCTCAAGGTGTTGTATGTTTTTTTTCTCTCATTCCAAGAGTAACCTGTGAAAGCCTTCATAATATACCAGGAATACGTGAAATGAAATATCTCTGAACTGCTTCCAAAGTAATTATACTTTTCTCAAATAAGGAGTCAAAAAAAACTAATCTCACACTCAGATCATAATATTTATAATTGTTTCCTCAATGTGCTGTGCGTCTTTGGAACACTCTTGCCACGGAGCAATGGAGACAGAGATATTGAATTTTGTTTTGGGGCACAGACGGAAGGTTCATAAATAACAACACAGTTAAGGATTATCGAGGAATGGGCAGCAATGTGCAGAGTTGGGGGAAATGTAGACAGTGGTATCAAGTAACACGGCTTCAGAACCTCCAGGAACATAATGCAAAATGAAATGATAATATCGATAACATGTTAAGGGGGAATACAAGATAGCGGCGATCCAGAAGGTCTGCTTTGCTGGGCTCTGCATCAATGCATGGGAAAAGTGTTTCTCTAAACCACACCGTCCCCGCCATTTACTTAAAATTCAACACTCGAAGAGCGCTAAAATCTTTCCTAATCCCGTTTTGTCAAATGGAAATGATAAAACACGGGAAAGGATCGACTCAGTCCCAACAAGCGATGCACCCAACAGAAGCATCGAACATAAGACCATAAGACATAGGAGTGGAAGTAAGGCCATTCGGCCCATCGAGTCCACTCCACCATTCAATCATGGCTGATGGACATTTCAACTCCACTTACCAGCATTCTCCCGGTAGCCCTTAATTCCTCGTGACATCAAGCATGCCTGAGACCATAGCTGCAACCCACTCTGCCCGTTCCATGGACCCAGTTACTCACCAGGCCTTGGTCACAGAGTTCACCAAGTTATGTGAAATGATTGAAGCCAAGATTGAAGAAGGGTTCAGCAGTGGCTAGAGCCGCTCTCAGCCGCGCTCCAAAAACATGAGCAGCAACTTGGCAGCCTTGGAAACAGAACAGACGATGCCAAGGGCCGAACTGCAGCGACAGAGCCCGTGTTCGATTCCTGTCGGGAGAGGATCATCGGTCTGGACAAACAGATCTGCACCTTAAATGAACAAGATGACGACCTCGACAACAGAGGGAAGATGAAGAACATTTACATCGTCGGTTTGCTGGAGCGGACAGAAGGTGATTAGCGGGTGACTTTTTTCAAGAACTGACTGCAGCGATCCCTTCACTTCGAAACTGACGAGGGACAGGTGAAGAGTGAGACAGTTCATCGGGTTACGGCGCGGAAGTCAGACTCAGACCAACGCCTTCATCCTGTTCATGCACGATTACATAGTTATAGAAACAAACAAAGACTGGTGGAAGCTTTCAGAACCCAGGGAAAGATCCGATGGTTTTAATTCACAAGAGCTCCAGGATTATGTTCTTTCAGGACTTTTCAGTGGCGGTGATTCAGGAAAGAAAATCTTTTGATGATATCAAGAGAAGAGTAAGGGAACTCTGGATTCAGTATTCCTTACGGTTCCCACTGGTGTTCCGTATTGCTTTGAATAGATCTGTGAATCCGTCTGACTCTCCAGAGAAAGCAAATATTTTGTGGACATTTTAAAGTAAGCTGGATATTTAGGTATTCATGTTTCTCTCTTAAAGAAATTTTGTTGGATTTTTCTACTATTAACTAGTGTTAAATTATCGCCGGGACTGGGTTGAATACTCATTTTTAACTTCTTCATTAGTATTACTACTTTTTTCTTTCTTTGCTTGTGTCTGGGGTGAAGCTCAAGTTGGAGGGAGTTACAAAGGTAGTTGTGATAACTAAGTGCCGACCGCAGGGCAGTTCAAGCCCGATTTTTGTTGTTAATTGCCCAGGATTCCATATTGGTAGCAGGCATAGGATAAAGTTTTGAAATATGTAAGCATACCCAGTGGGCGGTGGGGGGTAAATTCCCCAATCGAATGTCATTGGCATTTTGGATTTTATTTCGTTCTTTGGTTTTTTATGTGTTTAGCTTTGGAAAGTTTTGAGAGCTTGTTAGTTGTAGTAGTTTTAGTTTGTAAAGTTTTTCGGCTCAATAAGTCTTTTTTTTCATTAATGATCACTGATGTGTAATTCGATGTGAAACTCTAGAGTTGAAATTTTGATACAGTGTGTTTTGGATAATGATATGCTTAAATGTTGTACCTGGAACATTAAGGGGAGCCATCTGCCAGTCAAGTGGAAAAATGTACTTTCTAATCTTCAAAAAGAGAGGGTGGATGTTGTCCTAGTGCAGGAGATGCACCTTGATGACAAGGAACATTTGACGTTACAGCAGGGTGGGTTTGATCGGATTTATTTCTCGTCTTTTAATACTAGGAGTAGGGGAGAAGCCATACTAGTGAAGAAAAATCTTCCATGTAAATTTCTAGATTGTATTAGACACTCACGGAAGGATCATCATCCCTAAAGTCTTGAACTATGGGAAACATTACAGTATTTTGAATGTTTATTGCCCTCCGGTGCACCCTCTTAAAATCCTGGTAGATGCATTTTCCAAAGTAAGCTATCGTGCATAGTGGCAGATTATTGTAGAAGGAGATTTCAACTGTCTTATGGACCCACCGTGGACAGACTGTCCAAATGTCCCCCAGTACCCTCGTTATAATGTAAGCAATTAGTGGATGTGTGTGCAGAACTAGATGTCTGGAGGCAGATCTACCACACAAGTAGGGATTTTATTTTCTCCTTTAACCCGCAGAAATGGCACGGGAGGGTTTATCTCTTCCCCATCCCTGCAACAATCTTAGATACGGTGGCATCCTGTACAATTGGGAATATTATCCCAACATTGCTGCCCCTGAATTAAGATAGAAGTAAATAAGATTACATTGTATGCAGATGACGGTCTTATGTTTTTGTCAAATCCCACAGTTTCGGCAGCTCACGTGATGCAATGCATTAATTCGCTTATCACATTTTCGGGCTATAAGATTAATTTTGCAAAGTTTGTGGCCATCCCTATGGGAGGTATTAGGGAAGTACCTGATGTTTAAAGCAAATCCTGGTTTCCTTTTAAATGGTCAAGGGGGTGGTTTCCCTATTTTAGTATATTCATTACATCCGTCTTTGATCATTTATTTAACGTGAACAATGTCCAATTGTTTGACAAAATTAAACAAGACCTTCAAAAATGGAAGGCACTTCCAATATCCTGGCTCGGTCGGACAGCTGTTCTTCAAATGAATGTCCTTCCTTATTTGCTATACCCCGTGTGAATGCTTCTTTTTATGTTTCCCAGCCAGATATTTAGGAGACTTAATGGCTGATTTAGCTCTTTTATTTGGCACCATAAGCGACTCTTTATCAAGCTAACCAAATTGCAACTACCCCACAGAGTGTGGGGAGTAGATCTCCCAGATTAAAAACTATCAATTAAGTTTTTTATTATCCTATGTTCGTGTCTGGGCAACTGAGGACTCGGTGTCAATACTGTTAGATATTGAACCCACTCAGACAAAGTGAACCCTTATTAGTCTGTTGTTCTTAGACAAAATGACAACATTTATGGAGTATTCTCATAACCCAATAATTATCAATAAAGTTAAAGGATGAATGACAATGCGTCAGTTCGAGGGCAATTCAGCCAAAACTATTCTGTTTCTCCCGACAATTGGTACAATGAGTTGTCAACTGGGGATAATGGATTCCATGTTTAAACTGTGTGAAGCCAGGGGTGTAACTTGCTTGAGTGATTTAGAATTAATAGAATCCCTACAGTGTGAAAACAAGCCCTTGGACCCAACAAGTCGACTTCGACCCACCCAGACACATTCCCTGCCATCCTATATTTACCCTGACTAATGCTCCAACCTACATATCCCTGAACACTTTGGGTGATTTATCAATAGCCAATTCATCTAACCTGCCCATCTTTGCATCCTGGTGCCGTGAGGCCGCAGTGCTAACTACTGAGCTACCACGTGTTATTTGAGGGAGAAAGAATGACATGATTTAATCAAATAACTCATAAGTATCGCCTACCTAGTCGAGGCCTCTTCGTTATTGTTTGTTCAGATCAGAGATTTGATTTAATAAAAATACACCTTTACCAGACTCACACAGATCCGATACAGAGAAGTGGGTGCTGATTGCTTAGAACACACTCTCTGTCAGAAACCTTTATCATTAGTTGGAGTGTGTCCCCTCAGACGAGACTGTGCAGCTTTGTGATGTCTGGGAGAGAGAGAGTTGGGCGTTCAGAACATCTCGGAGAGATGGGAGGACATTTGTGAAAATGCTCGAAGGATTTTGATCTGTAATAGGACCCATTCCATGCAGTTGGAAATTCTTCACAGGGTCTATCTGACCCCAGATTGTCTCTCAAAATGCGAAGTGGGATTATCTTCAGCATGTCGTAAATGCAGAATGACTACAGGCACTCTTTCTCATTGCTAGTTGTCATGCTGCAGGCTTCATATATATTGGAGCACTGTGGTAGCTGTGATAGAGTACGTATTGGGGACTGAATTGGAGATGGACCTGTTTTTTCTTTTCCTGGGTCTGCTCAGGGTACCTTACGCAGATGCACAGGAGGAAAAAATATATCCTTACTTTCTGTGCTACGAAACATGTTCTGTTGTGTTGGATGTCTGAAAACCTCGGGTCTGTTGGGTCGTCGTAAGTTCTTCATGGAGAATATCCCTTTGGACTTTCTCACTAGCATGGTGCATCACAAAAACAGAGATTTATATAAGACATGGCAGCCCTTTTTGGATTACCACGATGCAGGTTTATCTGTCACATTAAGAAGGGCTTTTATATAGCCATGACGATATTGTCTAATGAATCTAATATCCAGCAAGAAACAATTATGAACATAAAAATGTGTATCAGTTAATGCTCTTGAAGAACGAGAGCTATCGTTTTGTTATGCTGAGCTGTACTATTTATTCATTATTTATTGTTTATTTTTGTTTTTCTTCTGTCCATTTAGTGTTTTTAACTTTTTTTTATATGTACATGCACATGAGTGTAATTCTGTTCAGTTATTTGAGTTGTGTTGTTATTGGGTTATTATAGTATTAGAAATCTCTTTTCAATAAAATTACTTCTTTTTTAAAAAATAAAATGCTAACATTGAAAGAATAGAGTCCCAAAGAACTCTCTTTCGAGGGACCACTCATGCTGGTTTAACCTGAGCGTCACCACATCTTGGGTGATGGGGTGAGGTTGGGGATGAAAAAGCGTCCCCTTCATCGTAACCTCTGTCAGTGTGAGGAACTGAACATGCGCTGTTGGCCTCCCTCTACATCACAAACCAGCCGTCCAACTAATTGAGTGGGAGACAGAGCAACTGTCACAGACAGAAACAGTCACAAGCAAAGGGCAAGAGAAACATGCATGATAAGGAAAATGGTACAATTCAGATAACGGCTGAGGGTAAAATCGTTCTCTGCTCGAAATTGTATTTTATAACAAGACGTGTTTAGAAGCTGTCTTTGATTTAATATTATTAAGGTGGGTCAAGTGAAATAAGAAGTATTACTAAGTGTGATGGGAATCCATAACCATAAAATAAATGTAGATGTTTTTGTTTGGTCTGTGTAAAGCATGCTGACTGTCGTATGAAAGTATAAAGCAGATGGAATATATTGTTAGGAGAGTGCGTTCCATGGGAAATGCCCTCGAACAGGCACTTGATGAAAACTGGGGTAAAAGTGCCGGAGTGCCATCTGGTCAATCATGATGGGTGGGAGAATTGGGCTGGTATTGAATGAGCGGGACACCATGGGGTGGAGTGGGTAGCTAATGAGGTGAGTTCGACAAGACAGCACCAGGAAACTAGCCCAGCTTCGTACAGACAATCCCTCTGTCACATTCAACGAAAATGAAACTGAGACAAATTACAGTTTTATACAGCTCAAAGTGTTGAAGACTCTGCAATCCTCCCTCCCAGTTACAAAGCTGCAGGACAAATGCTCATTCAAAACTCTCTATTGCCTGAACTCGTACTAATATACCATTCACTCATAATTCTTCATAATACTGACCCGGCTTGCATGATACTGTCGAAATGTCTTCATTTCAGCATTCTGGAAACAGTGAACACATCTTTCCATGACATTTTTTCTCAGTCTCCCCCTCCCTGCCTCTATCCCAAAGTACACGTATTTACAATCATACGGTTCTACAGACAGAAACAGGCCCTTCTGCCCAGCTGTTCCATGCCGAACAAAATGTCCATCCACACTCATCCAATTTCTCTGCCCTTGCTCTGTACCCTTTAATCTTTTCCTATCTGTGTATTTGTCCAAATGCCTTTTAAATGTTGTTATTGTACCCACCTCAACCATTTCCACTGGCAGCTCAGTCCATATGTGTATCATACTCTGTGTAAACAAGTTGCCCTTAAGGGTTAATTTTTATATTATTCCTCTCAAAGCATTAACGGATGTCCTTTAAGTCCTCGATTCCACAACCTTGCGAAAAAAATGAAGTATTCACCCTTATGCACGTCTCTCATAATTTGATAAGATCTTCACTTCTTATTGTGGTTCTGTTCGCCAAGTTGGGAATTTGTGTGGCAGACGTTTCGTCCCCTGTCTAGGTGACATCCTCTGTGCTTGGGAGCCTCCTGTGAAGCGCACCTGTGATGTTTCCTCCGGCATTTATCGTGGTTTGTATCTACTGCTTCCGGTTGCCAGTTCCAGCTGTCCACTGAAATTCTGCTACACAAATTCCCAGCTCGGCGAACAAAACTACAACAACGAACACCCGAGCTACAAATCTTCTCACAAACTATCTACACTTCGAAAAGTACCCTCTCAGTTTCCTAGGCTGTAATAAAATAAATTCTAACCTGTCCAACTGCTCCCTATAACTTAAACCCTTTAGCCCAGGAAACATACTATGAAATTTCTTCTACACTCTTTCTTATTCAATAATAACCTTTCTAGAGCAAGGAAAGCAAAACTGAACCCAATACTCCAACTGCAGCCTTACCAACATCCTGTAAAACTGCTTCATAGCGTCACACCCAACTTCTATACTCAATGCCCTGATGAAGGCCTGTGTGCCAATAGCCTTCTTCACTGTCCTGTGTATCTATGACTCAAATTTCAGACAACCGTGCACCTGATCTCTCATGTCCTTTGTTCCACTACACTCATTAAGGCCCTCTCATTCATCATTAAAATTCTACCTGGATTTGACTTTCCAAAATGCAAGACGTCACCCTTTTCTATGTTAAACTCCACATGCTATTTCTCAGCCCACTTCCGCTGCCAATCAAGGTACTGCTGCAATTTCTGGTAATGTTCCTCATTGGATCCCTCCTATTTTAGTGTCTTCTGCAAACTTATTAACGTTGCGGTGTGCATTCTCGGCCAAATCGTTGATATAGATAACAAACAGCAAAGTACCCAGCACCGACCCCTGAGACATTCCTCTAGTCACAGGCCTCCAATCCGACAAGCATACCTCCACTAGAGCCATTTGCTTCCTAACGCCAAGCCAACTGTGTTGCGAATTTGCCAGATTACTTTGGAGTCCATGCGATCTAACCTTCTCGACCAGCCTACCATCTCGAACCTTATCAAAGGCTTTACTGAAATCCATATAAAGTATGTCCACCACCCTGACTTCGTCAACCTTCCTGGTCACTTCCTCAAAAAACTGAACAAAATTTGTAAGGCATGATCTGCCATGCACGAAGCTATGCTGACTGTTCCAAGTCAAACTCTTTCATTCCAAATGCATGCATATCTTATCGCTCAGAACCTTCTCAAGTGGTTTACCGAAAACAGATGTGAAGCTTACTGGTCTATATTTCCCAGCCTTTTCTTTGCAGCCCTTCTTGAATAAGGGCACAACATTTGCTACTGCCCAGTCTTCCAGAACCTTGGCCCCTGAACTGTCTTCTTTCCCCTCTTGCAGTGCTCTTGGATATATCTGGTCAGGACCAAGAGATTTACCTGACTTTATGCATTCTGATATGTCCAACAGCACCTCTATTGTGAGAAAAACCATACCAAGATATGACAACTAAACCACCCAAATGTCACAGATCTTCACGTCTTTCTTCATGGTAAACACAGAGGGGAATTTGAGGCCCTCGCCCATCTGTTGTGGTTTTACACATGAATGCCCACTTTGGATTTTAAGGCGTCCTATTTTCTCTGTAGTCGTTCTTTTTCTTTACTATAGTGAAAGCACATCTTTGGATTCACCCTATTTTTCTCAGCCAAGGCTATCTCATACCCCCTTTTCGCCCTCCTGATTTCCTTCTTCAGTAAACTCCTGTATCCCTTGTGTCTCTCCAGAGATTCCATTGATTCCAGTTGCCTGAACCTGAGCCACGCCTCCTTTTTGCTGGCCAGATCCTGATTATCTCTTGTCATTCAGGGTTCTCTCTTCCTGTCTGACTTTCCCTTCACCCTCACAGGAACATATAGACTTTGAACTCGAGCTATCTCACTTTAAAAGTCCTCCCACTTACCAGAGATCCTTTTTTCCTGGAAACAAGCTACTGCAATAAACCTTTGCAAGTCCCTGTCTAATTCCAACAAAATTCGCCTCGCCCCAATTTAGAACTTGAATCTGTGGACCAATTCTGTCCCTCCCATAACTAGTTTAAAATTAATACAATTCTAGTCACCGGTCCCAAAATGCTCCCCCACTTTACCCCCGTCACCTATCCTGCCCTATGTCCCAACAGTAGATCGAGTTTGTCCCTTCCCGAGTAGGACCCTCTACATGCTGTTCGTGGAAACCTTCCTGAACACACTTAACTAATTTCTTAACATCTAAGTCCTGAACCCTCTGGAAGTCCCAGTCTATGTTAGTATAATTAAAATCAACTATTATGACAATCCTATTGCTCCTGCAAGTCTCCCTAGCCTCCCTGCATATTTTTTTCTCTAATTCCCACTGACTATTTGGAGGCTTATAGTGCAACCACTATAACATCGCCAACCCCCTCTTACTTCTTTGCACCATCCACAAAACATCACTCAACATTATCTCAGTTATTTCATCTCTAGATATTGGAGTGGTATGCGCCTGAATCAGAACCATTGGTATTGAAACTGTTTAATTTCACACCTCTCCCTTTCAGTGATGTTCACACCCACAGCACACCTCGTCAAGGCGCAATGGAGATATAAAGCTGTAAAAGGATGCAAGCTGCACATCCTGTTACTGCCAGCATTGGCTGCAAGTTTCCCCATACTGGGCAGTGATCTAACACAGTGTTACCGAACAATGCAAAAGCCTGGGGTTATATATGAATGAACCAGTGCGCTCTGCATAGCTCCTCACACTGGACATTTAGCCCACGATTATAATCAAGCATTGGTATGGACTGCACAGAGTTCCACTCTGGACATTGCTGAGTTGCATTCAGCAGTTCACTAGCTGGATCTACACAGTGCTCCATACAGAACGTACTATGGATGGGCTGATTATGTGAGTTGGATTGCGAATGTGAGAGAACTAAACATCTGGCAATGCCTTTATTTTGTGTTTTCATTCTTGTGATTGGACCGTTCAAATCCTGACTCATCAGTTTAGACCCGACCCTCTGGATGAGTGATGGTGACTGTTGTTATAGCATCTGGGTCTGCAACATGACCAACAAATGCAGCAGAGGCTGCAGAGAGGACTTTCTCCGTAAAGTGGCATGAGGCATCACTATCAGATCAGCCGTGCTCTTAGTGAATGGTGGGGCAGGATTGTGTGGACCACGAATGCAACTTATTCATTTATTTCTATTTGTAACAGGCAAACTCCCCTCCTCTCCGTGCCCAAAGCTGGTGGGGAGTGAGTCACCTCCTGCTGTCCCTGTGTAACAGGATCCTGGGGCCTGACAAGCCTCCAGATTTCCCAGTGCCAGTCTCGAGCAGTTGAGTGACTGCCTCCTGTTCCTGTGTCCCAGTCTCGAGCAGTTCCTGTGTCCCAATCTCGAGCAATTGAGTGACTGCCTCCTGTTCCTATGTCCCGTCTCGAGCAGGTGAGTGACTGCCTCCTGTCCCTGAGTCCCAGTGTCGAGCAGTTGAATGACACCCTCCTGTTCCTGTGTCCCAGTCTCCAGCAGTTGAGATACTGCCCCCTGTTCCTGTGTCCCAGTCTCGAGCAGTTGAGTGACCACGTTCTCTTCCTGTGTCCCAGTCTCGAGCAGTTGAGTGACTACGTCCTCGCCCTGTGCGCCAGTCTCGAGCAGTTGACTGACACCCTCCTCTTCCTGTGTCCCAGTCTCGAGCAGTTGAGTGACTGCGTCCTGGTCCTGTGTCCCAATCTCGAGCAGTTGAATGACACTCTCTTGTTCCTGTTTCCCAGACTCGAGCAGTTGAATGACACCCTCTTGTTCCTATGTCCCAATCTCGAGCAGGTGAGTGACTGCCTCCTGTCCCTGAGTCCCAGTCTCAAGCAGTTGAATGACACCCTCCTATTCCTGTGCCCCAGTCTCCAGCAGTTGATTGACTGTCTCCCGTCCCTGAGTCCCAGTCTCGAGCAGTTGAGTGACTGCCTACTGTCCCTGAGTCCCAGTCTCGAGCAGTTGAGTGACTGCCTCCTGTTCCTGTTTCCCAGTCTCGAGCAGTTGAGTGACTGCGTCCTGGTCCTGTGTCCCAGTTTCGAGCAGTTGAATGACATCCTCCTGTTCCTTTGTCCCACTCTCGAGCAGTTGAGTGACTGCCTACTATCCCTGAGTCCCAGTCTCGAGCAGTTGAGTGACTGCCTCCTGTTCCTGCTCCCAGTCTCGAGCAGTTGATTGACTGCCTCCTGTTCCTGTGTCCCAGTGTCGAGCAGTTGATTGACTGCCTCCTGTCCCTGTGTCCCAGTCTCGAGCAGTTGAGTGACTGCCTCCTGTTCCTGTGTCCCAGTCTCGAGCAGTTGAGTGTCTGCCTCCTGTTCCTGTGTCCCAGACTCGAGCAGTTGAGTGACTGCCTCCTGTTCCTGCTCCCAGTCTGGAGCAACTGAGTGATGCCTCCTGATCCCAAGTTTGTGAAAGTAGATGTCCTACTCTTGCTACTGACTAACAGGCTCCAATAGCTCTGTGCTCACCTGCTGCTCCTGTTTAATGGAATTGAGGGACTGAATGGCCTCTTCACATTCCTTACAGCTTCTCTTGACTAAAAGCCTTTCTCCTGTTTCTGTACAAACACCATCAAAATCTGAGTGATGTATTTTTGTATTTGACTCTCAGTAATTGAGCAAACAAGTTAACTGACAGTTTTCAGAACCTGAATAGTCTCTTCCTGTTCCCGTGTTATACATTCAAGAGTCAACAGAGTCTCAGTGATGTACAGCACGGAAAACGCCCTTCGATCCAGTCATCCATTCTGGACAAATATCCCTAAATTAATCTCGTCCCCCTTGCCAGCACTTGGGCCATATCGCTCTAAACCATTCCCATGCACGCACCCATTCAAATGCCTTTTAAATGGTTTAACAGTGCCTGCCTCCACCACCTCTTTTGGGTGCTCAATCCATACACACAACAATCTCTCATTGAAAGTGTTGTGCCTCATTTTCCTTTATAAATCTTTCCCCTCTCACCTTAAACCTTTGTCCTGTAATTTTCAACTCGCCTATCCTGTTTGCCTTATCTATGACCCTCATGATTTTATAAACGTCTTTAAGGTCACCCCTCAGCCTCAACACTTGAAAATAGTCCCAGCCTATTCAAACTCTCCCTGTAGCTCAAAGCCTCCAACATATGCAACATTCTCTTAAATCTCTTCTTACCCTTTCATGTTTGACAACGTCTTTCCGACAGCAGGTTGGCCGGAATTAAAGGCAATATTACAAAAGTGGTCAAACCCATGTCCTGGACAGGTGCAACATGTCATGCAAACGCTTCGACTCAAAGCACGCACCAATAAAGAGAAGATCACCAAATGCCTTCTTCACTGCACTGTCTACCTGTGACAGCACTTTCAAGGACCTGAGAGCCTGCACCACCAGGTGACACAGTAGCTCAGTGACTAGCATTGCTACCTCAGAGCACAGCGACCTTGGTTTAATTCTATGCTTGAATGACTGCCTGTGTGGAGTTTGCACATTCTCCCCGTGTCTGCGTGCGTTTCTTCCGGGTGTTACGTTTTCCTGCCACAGTACAAAGATATACAGGCAAGTATAGATTGGCCATGCTAAACTGCCAAAAGTACCCAGGGATGTGTGGGTGAGGAGGATTAGCCATGGAAAATGCAGCCTCAGAGGGATAGGGTAGGGGTTTGTCCAGTAGGATTCTGTTTAGAGGGTCGGTGTGGCCTCGATGGGCTGAATAGCCTGTTTCGTCACTGTAGAGATTCTATAATTTCAATGAAGTTTTCTTTGATTGGTAAATTTCGACAGAACCCTACCGACATGTCTTGCCCTGATTTGTCTTGCCAAAATGCAACACCTCACATTTATCTAAATTTAACTCCATCTGCCACCCCTTGGCTCACCTAATCAACTTTCCCCTTTGTTCGGAGATATCATTTTTTACTGTCGATTACACCACAAAATTAAGAATTATCTACAAGCTTACTGGCCATACTTCATATACTCAAATGCAAATGATTTGTATACGTGACAAGAGGCAGAGGACCCACTGTTGATCTTTGTGGCACACCACTGGTCACAGGTCTCCAAGTTTAATGAACAAATGTCCACTGTCACGTCCTGTCTCCAATATTCAAAAAAAGTTTCGATCTAAATGGCGAGCTCTCCCTGGATTCCAGGCAGTCTAACCTTGTTAACCAGTCTACCATGTAGAACATTTTGGTTTTCTTACTGAATTCCATAAAGACAACATCCACTGTCCTGCCTTCATCAGTCATCTTCATCACTTCCTCAAAAAATTCCACCGAGTCAGTGAGACGTGATCTCCAATTTACAAAGCCCTCTTCTGTCCTTGTCTTTCCAAATGCATATACATCCTTTCCCTCAAAATCCCCTCCAACAATTTAGTCACCGTTGACGTCGGGCTCACCAGTCTATAGTTACCTGGTTTTTCCTTCCTTTCTTAAATGATGACACTACGTTAGCATCTCTCCAGTCTTCTGACACATCACCTGTGGAAATCAATGATACAAATCTATCAGCAAAATGCAGAGCAATCGCTTTCGTAGCTTCCCAAAAATGTCTGGGATACAACTATTCAATCCCAGGGATTTGTTCACCTTTATGTGATTTAAAATGTCCAACACCTCCTTGTAATATAGATACTTTTCAAGCTATCACTATACACTTATTCATTCTCTCGCTCTTGTAACTCCCTCCACATTAAATAGTGAGGAGAAATACTCGTTTCATATCCCTCCCATCTCTTGTGGTTCCACACATAGGTAGCCTTACTGATCTTTAAGGTTCCCTAATCTCTCCCTGGTTAAGCTTTTGCCATGAAAAGATTTGTAGAATTTCTTGAATACCTCGATAACCCTATTTCTAAAGCCAACTCGTGTTCACATTTTTCTGGCCTGATTTCTCCGTTGACTATACACTTACTGCCATTATACTCCTCTGGGGATCCACTTGATTTCAGTTCTGTTTACCTGACATATGCCTCCTTTCTTACCTTGACCAGAGCATCAATATTTCTAGCCATTCAGCACTCCCTGCACCAACCAGCCTTGCCCAACTCACGAATGGGAACACGTTGGCTCTGGACTCTCTGAAACCAAGCTGGAAGTTTTTGTTGCAAACGTTTCGTCCCCTGGCTAGGCGACATCATCAGTGCTTGGGAGTCTCCTGCGAAGCGCTTCTTTGATGTTTCCTCCGGTGTTTATAGTGGTCTGTCCCTGCCGCTTCCGTTTGTCAGTTTCAGCTGTCCGCTGTAGTGGTTGGTATATCGGGTCCAGGTCGATGTGTTTGTTGATGGAGTTTGTGGATGAATGCCATGCCTCCAGGAATTCCCTGGCTGTTCTCTGTCTGGCTTGCCCTATGATAGTAGTGTTGTCCCAGTCGAATTCATGTTGCTTGTTGTCTGCGTGTGTGGCTACCAAGGATAGCTGGTCCTAGCTGGTCCAGACGTGATGGTACAGAGAACATCGAACGGAGAATTCACAACAAGGGTATACAGAAAAGCCACGCACACAGACCAAGTCCTAAACCATGAAAGTAACCACCCCAACACACACAAACGAAGCTGTATCAGGACACTATTCAAAAGTGCCACAACACACTGCAGTATAGCAGAACTACAAAAAGAAGAAGAGGAACACCTATACAAGGTATTCGCCAAAAACGGATACCCGCACAACTTCATCAACAGATGCCTAAGAGAAAGACCACGGAACGAGGACATACTACAACCAAAAGGACTAGCCACACTACCATACATCAGGAGCATCTCGGAACTGACAGCCAGACTACTGCGACCCCTCGGACTCATAACGGCACACAAACCAACAGCCACGCTCAGACAACAACTCACCAGAACCAAGGACCCGATACCCATGTGCAAGACGAATGTAGTGTACAAAATACCATGCAAGGACTGCACTAAACACTATATAGGACAAACAGGAAGACAGCTAGCAACCTGCATACATGAACATCAACTAGCCACGAAACGACACGACCAGCTATCCTTGGTAGCCACACACGCAGACAACAAGCAACGTGAATTCGACTGGGACAACACTACTATCATAGGGCAAGCCAGACAGAGAACAGCCAGGGAATTTCTAGAGGCATGGCATTCATCCACAAACTCCATCAACAAACACATCGACCTGGACCCAATATACCAACCACGACAGCGGACAGCTGAAACTGACAAACGGAAGCGGCAGGGACAGACCACTATAAACACCGGAGGAAACATCAAAGAAGCGCTTCGCAGGAGGCTCCCAAGCACTGATGATGTCGCCTAGCCAGGGGACGAAACGTTTGCAACAAAAACGTCCAGCTCGGCGAACAGAACCACAGCAACGAGCACCCGAGCTCTGAAACCAAGTTTTGATTGCCTTGCATTTTCAAACCATCACTTTACCTGCGAATAGAGTATTCCAATTAGCCTTTCACAGGACTCGCCTAACACTTTCAAAATTGGCCTTGTTCCAAGTTAGAACTTTATTGCTTACATCAGGTCTTTCCTATTCCATAACTAGTTTAAACGTAATATTTATGCGTAACAGACTTGAAATGTTAACTAAACACTTCCTGCCCCTCTGTATCAGGCTCGAGAGGCTGCATGGGATCCTCCTGTCCCTGTATAATAGCCATGAGACTTTAAATGACACATCAACCCCTGGATTACTAGCAGCCAGTAAACTGAATCTGATGGAGGTCCATTCTTTCTCAGTTACAGAAACAATGAACTCCAGGTGTCCTCTCAGTGACACCTCATACAGCTGTAGCGACAAATCCTTTTATTTTGAATGATTTTGTTGGCAAAATGAGCGAATATTCCAGAGTTCCACCTTTTCAAGTAACAGCAGGCTAATATGGACTGAATGGCCTTCTCCTATCCCTCTGTAAGAGTCCCATAGGCATAGAACTGCTTCGGCCTGTTGCTGAGCAGCAGTCTCCATTCTCTGCCTCAAGGTTATGAAAGGATTTGAAAACATGGCACTTAAAACCCGGAGTACCCTCATACTGGTCATTAAGTATCATACTGGAGGTTAAGGCATTTAGAAACTTACCCATCCAACGTTTTTTTTTATGTAGCCCATCTGTTATTTTATAACTGCTTCCTTTCGTAAACAGAGTGGAACATATATAGACCCCTGCAGTGTTCTTAATACTCTCAGATACAACTAAAAAAAAGATTAAAAATATTTAAAGATTTATGGTCCATCCCTCAGCAACCCTCATCCATTCCACCCAAAACCGGTAAATGTTCCCTTTTATAGTGATATGAAAAGTGATGTATGGAACTGGATAACTGATCCTATTTGTTCAGTGACTGCAATAAATGCCAATCTCCATGGATTCTAATTATGCCAGTGGAGGGTTTCGATCTTTTAATGATAAATAGATGTCGTTCAATGTGTTACTCCATAATATGAGCGGGAACATCATCAACAGCACTGACAGGGATCAACAGATCCGGAGAGAGGGGGAGAAGAGATCAGAATCTGAGAACATTAAACTGGAATGTTCCAACAATGGATCAGAATTTGAGAACATTAAACTGGAATGTTCTAAACATGGACCAGAATCTGAGAACATTAGACTGGAATATTCCAACAATAGACAGGAGCTTATCCGATTATGTTTGGTATCTTTCTGCATTTTATTGGTTATCATTATCATCGCAGATCTATTACGCTCTTCGCATTATTCAATATTTTTATTATCCCTTCCTGGCTATCGTTGGTGTTCCTGGTAAGTGTTACTGTCCATTTTTTTCTATAAACCAGTTATGACTGTATTATTGGTCTTTCATATATTCTACACTTCTACCCACTATTATTGTTCCTGTTGAAACTCTGAATCCAGATATTTACTCTACAGACCTCTACAACTACATCAATGAAGGTGTTCAATTACTGTCTCCCTCTGCTTTGGCAATGTTACTCATGAGTCTCTATGTTGACCTATTCAGTTTCAGCAGATAACCGCAATGTATTGTATCGTTGCCTTTTTTTAAATATTAAGAGCATGGAGGTCACTGTCTGCTGTCCTGGTTACTGACTCCACTTCCTTCCAGTGTTTCCAACCCATCCTTGACCAATATCTGCGGCTGAAGCAGACGAGTCATAACTGTGGGTGAACCTTTTGATCATGAGTTGATTCTTGACACCATGCCCTGACCATTTCTAACTTGAAATACTCACCACTCCACAATGTATCTCACTGGCTTATTCCATCTCCTGTTTGAACCTTGAGTTATGAAATACAGTCTTAATGAAGATAATAATCTGCTGCTGACGCTCCCGGCTTCAAAACTGCCCAAGCAAATCTGATTCGAACTCACACCAAATTCCCATACATCTGTCATTCATGTGCACGCGGATATATATTGCTATTTTTATGGCAATGCCTTTATTGAACATTTTAAAACACTTTACCTCATCTGTCCATGAAAAGTCTCTCGTTCTCTCTCTGTCGATTATTCAAAAGCCTGCCATTTGTTCGTATTTAAAATAGTTTCCTCCATGTGCGTTCCTTCTCAATGAGTTCGCATTCCACCACGCTAATCGCATGCACACACGCACTGTCTCTCTCACACTCTGATGAACACACACACACACGCACGCACGCACAGAGAGCAAACCTTCCCATTGGAGATAGTAATCTGATGCGAGTATAGTTAGCATATGATAGTAAAGTTTGCAATACTCACGATGCTGGGCAGATAGTGCAGTTTACTGAGCCACACACGAGCATGGTCGGCACAGCTCTCCATGCTGGGCTGTCATCTTGTCCCAGTTTATGTTGTTTGTGGTGTCCTGTCAAGCAGATTGAGAATTTGGTGTAACAAACCATTCCAGCTGATCTGACACTGCCTTTATTCAATGTTCTCATTCTCATAATTTTACTGCCGAAGATCTCACTTCTCCAGTTAGTCCCACTGTTCTGTCTTTTTTCCCATATTTCCGCAACCTCCTCCCAGTTAAGTGACTGTCTTTAATATGAATCTCTGTCCCTCTGCATCTTTCCCTGGCCTTGGGTTTTGGCTATATTTTGTATCGAGTGCTGGCATTGTGTAGCTCAGAAACAGTGAAATGGTGTGTGTCAGGCTGTTGTTCACTTCCCGGTATGTCCCATGTGATGGCTATGGACAGGCATGTTTCAGAAGTTATGCAACACATACTTGTAACTTGGAGTGTACCTGTGTTTGCCAACTCAGGTGATCTTGCGATCAGTAACACGGGGAAGCTCATGGAGTAAAGGACCAGGCATCTAAATTGTGTGACAATGCTGTCACTCTTTTTTTTAGAAAGGTCATTTTCTCTTTTTTTTGAACAAGAGATCTAAAAGTCCAAACTGCCGACTGTAAACGGCTCAAGTAAATAACTTTTAGGGTTTTAGGGTTTTTAATAAATAGCAGTAATAATGGCCAGCTCGCATAGACTAGGCTTTCTAGTTTTTTTTCCTTATAGCTGTAAGTCACCAGGTGCTTGATTCCCAGAAGAGTTGGAAGTTTTAGTAAATTATCCCGAGCTGCTATTCTCTCTGAAGCTTCACTTGATGCTATTTCCTCCTGGATTGGAGAACTGTATGTCTGAATGCGCCTTTTTACCATGGTGTGTTTTAGGTGATATTAGTATATTGGAACAGTTCATTTCTGGAAGGTTTTGTATCCACTGTTCGGTTAAGGTTTCCAATAGTTAAGTTATTCTAAAATCCTCTTCATTTTCTATGGATTTTCATTAGAGTGTTTAAATATATTGTGTTTTAATTACTGGTGAGTGGTTTGGCGAGTAGCATCAAATCTGGAACACCCACCTCACATCTACCTTTAAAACAAGAAAATGTTGGCATCCAAGCTACCCACTTGAAATAGTTTGAGGCAGTCTGGTTGGTCTATAGCAAACTGTAGACTCTTGTCTGGTTCTAAATCGATAATACCAAATTGGGTTTGAATTACAATCCCTACAATGTGTAAACAGGCCATTCGACCCAACAAGTCCACACCAACCCTCCGAGGAGTAGCCTCCCCAGAAACATTCCTCTACACTATTATTACACATTTATCCCGACTAAGGCATTTAACCCACACATCCCTGAAAACTACAAACAATTTAGCATGTCAAATTCACCTGATATGCACATCTTTAGATTGTGGGAGGAAACCAGAGCATCCAGAATACTCTCATGAAGACAGTGGAGAGTATGCACTGGGAGGCTATTGGGTTCAAAGGTCGTGAATGGTAGTTGTTAGTGTCTTTTGTTCCGGATGTTGAATTCGGTTGGTTTAAAGATTCTTTCAGTCACTCAGAGTTCTTTGGGTGTGGAAGAAGTCAGGTTGGGGGTTTAACAAAAGGTAATGAAGGCAAAGCTGTAGGAATTGACAGAGAAGCTGGAGGTGGGGTTGCGTTTGTCTGTGAGAAAATGAGAGATAATTACAGCTACAGCTCGGCACTTACATTTGGTGGAAACGCCATCAGAGTCTTCGGAAATGGCGAGAATTCAATTTCAAATGAGGCACCGTGAACATGAGAAGGAATTGAAACTTTGAATTATGATGAAGCGTAGTAATTAAAGAACAGAAAATGAAGAAGAAACAGAGAAAAAGTGAGAAGAAAAGCAGAGAGTTTCAACTTCAAAAGTTAGTAATTAGAGAGGAGAGTTGACATAGAAGGCGGAGATGAAGGTAGACGGTCGGTGGGATGAGGAGGTTAGTGAGGATGAGCAACCCTATAGTAGCCAAAGGACTGATGGGGATCTGTTTAAATACATCCAGGCATTATCTAAATTTGATGAGAATGATGGGGGAGCCTTTTCAATTTCATTTGAGAAAGTGCCTAAGCCAATGCAGTGGCCAGTGACCATGTGGATTTAGTTGATTCAAACAAAGCTGATAGGTATTTGCATCCCTCTCAGAGGCGGTGTCTGGGGAGTAGGAGGAGGTGAAGAAAGCCATCTGATGTGTATATGAGCTTGTGCCAGAAGCTGACAGACAGCGTTTCAGGAATCTAAAAAAGGGTCCCTGGTTAAACGCACATTGAGTTTGAAAGGATCAAACAAAGTAATTTTGAAAGGTGGGTAAGGCTATGAAAAACAGAGCAAACCTATGACACTGTTAGAGAGATTCTTATTTTGGAGAAGTTCAACAATTCACTTCCTGCAGCCGTGAGAACTCGTGTGGAAGGGCAGAGAGTTACAATTGCAAGGTTAGAAGCTGAAATGACTGATGATGATGATTGGTTTCAGAATTCAAAGTTTGGTTTCTGTGAGGGATTGAGAAGAATGTGTGAGGTCTTCTTAAAACATATCCCTGTGAGAGTAAGGTTTACTGGCATAGGCCAGGCGTAGCAGGTAAAGAGGTTCCAGCATTAAGCGGTACAGAAGTATATAATTCTTTTACACTGAGACGTGAGGAGCTATGTCATTCAGAGGGAGTGTTGGAGAGATGAGAAGTGCTGCATTATGTAACTTGTGGTTGGAGTGTCCAGTGGAAACATCAAAACATTTATTCCACAATGGGGAAGGAGGTCTTCAGCTTGGCGTTGGCGTTACAACATTTCAGCATTTAAATTGCGAATAACATACCTGAGACAAATCTTTATCACTGATTGTGACCCTTTAAAGTTTTTGGAGAAGTTGAGGGAGAAGAATGCCACTCTGTTTCGATTGAGCTTATTATTGCTGTCATTCAATTTGAAATCATACAGGTGACAGGGCGAGAAAACCTAAGTTTTGACACATTGTGGACACTTGGATGAAGAAAGACAAAGGCATTCTGTGGCAGGAGTAAAATGACTGAAATCGAAACTAGTTGTGAACATTTGTATGCTCAGAGTCAATGTAATATATATATGCACCTCTTCCTCCGCTACATTGATGACTGCATTGGTGCCACCTCTTGCTCCCGTGAGGAATTTGAGCAATTCATCAACTTCACCAACACATTACACCCTAACCTTAAATTTACCTGGACCATCTCTGACACCTCCCTTCTCTTCGTGGACCTCTCCATCTCCATCAATGACGACCGACTTGACACCGACATTTTTTACAAACGCACTGACTCCCACAGCTAACTGGATTACACCTCTTCCCACCTGGCACCTTCCCCTGCCATTGCAGGAATTGCAAAACTTGCGCCCACACCTCCTCCCTCACCTCCATCCAAGACCCTAAAGGAGCCTTCGACATTAGGTCTCCTCTACATTGGGGAGTCTGGACGTCTCCTAGCAGAGCACTTTAGGGAACATTTCCGGGACCCCGCACCGATCAATCACACTGCCCTGTGACCCAACATTTCACCTCTCCCTCCCACTCTGTCGAGGACATGGAGGTCCTGGGCCTTCTTCACCGCCACTCCCTCACCACCAGGAACCTGGTGGAAGAACGCCTCATCTTTCGCCTCGGAACACTTCAACCACGGGGCATGAATATGGACTTGAACAGTTCCCACATTTCCCCTTCCCCCACCTCACCCCAGTTCAAAACTTCCAACTCAGCACTGAGCCAATAATTATCTTACCTGCCTATCTTCTTTTCCACCTATCCACTCCACCCTCCCCCCGAACTATCACCTTCATCCCCTCCTTCACTCACCTATTGTACTCTATGCTACTTTCTCCCCATTCGCATCCTCCTCTCACTTATCTCTCCACCCTTCAGGCTCTGTGCCTGTATTCCTGATGAAGGGCTTCTGCCCGAAACGTCGACTTTACTGCTCCTCGGATGCTGCCTGAACTGCTGTGCTCTTCCAGCACCACTAATCCAGAATCGTGTTTCCAGCATCTGAAGGTATTTACAATATGCATTTCAGTCTACAAATAGAGGACGATTAGCAGGTCTACAATTAATCCATCTTTGTATATTGATGGGTCATTTTATTAAAGGTGAGTTGTGAGTATACTAACACTGTAAAGAGGTTAGTTTCTCTTAGGTTGTTTTTGAAGAGAGGTTCTAAAGGCAGAGGTGCAGAACTGCTGTCTGAACACAGTTCAAGTAAATAACTGAGGAGGCCTTTAGGTTTAATTAAGTGGTGGTAACAATCGAAGGGCAGCGGCCAGCTCTCCCTCACCAGGTTTTCTCGTTTTGTTTTTAGCTGAAGCATTCAGAAGCTGCTGGGGATCCCAGAATGGTTGGAAGTTTCAATACATGTTCCCCAGCTGTTTCTCTCTGAGATCTCTGTCGATGTTGTTTCCCCCAGGATTGGAAAACTGCTGTAAGGATCTGTATTTGAATATATTTTTGTGCCAAGCGGTGTAAACCACAAAGGTACTGTATCTATTGTTTGTGTTAGTGTTCCAACATATAAGCTATCCAACAATGTTCTTTTTTTTATTGTATTTTAACTAAAGCATTTAAATAGATTATGTTTTGCTTAATGTTGAGTGGTTTGACCAGTCGCAACATATCTGAAACGCACACTCCCCATCTATACTCAAAATAAGGAAAGCTTTGGGTCTAAGCGAACTTCTTAAAATATTTTGCAAGGATCAGTAGCCGAGGGGTTTCAGATTGACTCCTGTTATGGAAAAGTTAGTGGAGGGGCTGGGGATGGTTTGTTGGAAGTTGTGCTGTGAGTGCCTCAGACATTCAGGGAGACCTGAGGATTTGGTGACCCAACTCTGGATAGAGCCTGGGGACTGTAGCTACAGCATCTGGGTCTGTAAGATGAACAACAAATGGAGCAGAGGCTGCAGAGAGTGGAAGCTCTGAAACCACGGAATGAGTGTGTGTGGGGAAAGGGATCTGCTGTATGCACTCTGGGATTTCCAGGAACAGCTTCCCAAGCTTCACTTAACCCAGGAGCAGAGTGTGAGGGGACCCTGACTGAACAAGGAGCTGGTCACAGAGCGGTGTCATCTCCTTTAATACGACTTGCAGCTTCACACCAGGGGGACGACGGTGCTGCCAGTGGCTGTTAGGGTCACTGTTTCATTCACCGTCTATGATCCAGAACTTTCCAGGCAGGACAAGGTGACATATCCATCATTTCCCAGTATCTCAACATTAATGTCACCATTCGGTTTTGGAGGATATATATGGTGGATGAGGTAAATACATTGTTCTGCCTCAGCAGATAACTGCCGGGTGTATCCAGTATAGTGGCATTCCTGATGGTGTACATGGCATCTGCAGAGTACTCATGTCAATGGGGAGAAGTAGAGGAACTGTAGGAGGTCTCTCTCTATTAATGTTACAGTGTGCCCATGCACAGTACATCATGTTGGTGAATACCCACTGTCCTGGCAGCAGTCACGACCTCTTCATTCGGAAGCAGTCAGCCATTCCCATCGTCATCGGGTCTCCACGTAGAAAGAAATGAATATATCTTGGAGAAAGGCCGTCCCCTTGACGCACGTTTCCAAACACCATCCCCACCACCAATCAACCACGTCAAAGTATTCCATGTGTACGGAGAGCAATGGGGTCACTTGGAGTGTCTGGGAGCTGACGATCATGGAAGAAGCAAAACCTCCCTTGTCTGAACGGATCTGAGTGAACCTCCCAGTACACAGTATCAAAAGTCCTTTGATCCCTCTCCATTTCAGTCACATACTGCCTTCATTATTCCTGTATATGGGATGACAGGTTATATCATGTTAAATTCCACCTGCCAAACTATTATCTATTGTCTTTACCTCTCTGAATCTATTTGCAGACTCTCCACCCTCTCTTGATAATTTAATCTCTTGCTTATCACAGCGACATAACAATTATTTGAAGAGGTGACAAGTAGGTTAGACCAGGGAAACCCAGTGGATGTGGTCTATCTAGACTTCCAAAAGGCCTTTGATATGGTGCCTCACGGGAGGCTGCTGAGTAAAGTGAGGGCCCATGGTGTTCGAGGTGAGCTATTGGCATGGATTGAGGATTGGCTGTCTGACAGAAGGCAGAGAGTTGGGATAAAAGGTTCTTTTTCGGAATGGTAGCCGGTGACAAGCGGTGTCCCGCAGGGTTCATTGTTGGGGCCGCAGCTGTTCACGTTATATATTAATGATCTGGATGAATGTACTGGGAGCATTCTAGCAAAGTTTGCCGATGATACGAAGATAGGTGGTCAGGCAGGTAGTACTGAGGTGGGGAGGCTGCAGAAGGATCTAGACAGTTTGGGAGAGTGGTCCAGGAAATGGCTGATGGAATTCAATGTGAGCAAATGCGACGTCTTGCACTTTGGAAAAAAGAATACAAGCATGGACTACTTTCAAAACGGTGAGAAAATTCATTAAGCCAAAGTACAAAGGATTCTGGGAGTGCTAGTCGAGGATTCTCTAAAGGTAACCATGCAGGTTGAGTCTGTGATTAAGAAAGCAAAAGCAATGTTGCCATTTATCTCAAAAAGGTTGGAATATAAAAGCAGTGATTTGCTACTGAGACTTTATAAAGCTCTGGTTAGGCCCCATTTGGAGTACTGTTTCCAGTTTTGGGCCCCACACCTCAGGAAGGATATACTGGCACTGGAGCGTGTCCAGCGGAGATTCACACAATGATCCCTGGAATGGTAGGTCAAACATACGAGGAACGGCTGAGGATCCTGGGATTGTATTCATTAGAGTTTCGAAGGTTTAGGGGACATCTAATTGAAACTTACAAGATAATATATGGCTGGGAAAGGATGAACGCTAGGAAATTGTTTCCGTTCGGCGAGGAGACTAGGACCAAAGGGCACAGCCTCAGAATTAGAGGGGGTAAAATCAGAACAGAAATGCGGAGACATTTCTTCAGTCAGAGAGTGGTGGGCCTGTGGAATTCATTGCCGCGCTGTGCAGTGGAGGCTGGGATGCTAAATGTCTTCAAGGCAGAGATTGATAAATTCTTGATGTCACAATGAATTAAGGGCTATGGGGAGAATGCGGGTAAGTGGAGTTGAAATGCCCATCAGCTATGATTAAACGGCAGAGTGGACTCGATGAGGCGAATGGCCTTACTTCCACTCCTATGTCTTATGGCCTCATGGTCTTATGGACGTCACCAAACTCAGCATCTGTATATCTGTTCTATCCTCCTGATCATTAACATAGACTGTAAATAGTTGAGAACCCAGCGCTGGTCACTGTGTGACCCGACTGGTTACGTTCTCTCCAGCTGATTTATTCTGAGTGTCTGCTTCTTGTATGATACCCAGTCCTCCCCCATTCCTGGGCAACATAGTCGAAGAGTTGAATAAGAACAAGGAGCATCTCGATGAGGCTGATGTCAACGCAGCCTCTATTCCACTTTCCTGCCATCTCTCCATCCTAAAACTCTAGTCTCTTGTTGTAGATTGCGCCACGTGTAAAAATCCACTCCACATCTCTACTTTCAATGAATGTTCGCATTTTACAGACCTCAATGAGATCTCCTTTCATTCTTATAAAGTCGAGAGTATAGGCCTAAACTGCTCAATTACTCTTCATAAGACAAACACATCAAATATGGAATCAATCTAATGAAGCTCTTCTGAATTGCCTCCAATGGAAATACCTCATTCTGCAGGACACCCAAACTGTACTCCAGTTGCAGCCTCACTAATTCCTTGCATAGCTACACCAACATTCCCTACCTTTCTACTCTATCCTTTTATGAATAAACACTGAAATTATGCTTGCATTTCTCATTACTTGCTGTACCCGCAGGCAGGTTTTCTGTGATATGCAAGCAGACACACAGATCCCTTAAGAACTTTGAACTTTCTCTCCATTTAGATAATAATTTGTCTTTCTATTATACTGGCCAACTTGAATAGCCCCATATTTATTCACTTTAATTTTCCTTGTTAAATATTGGCCCATTCTTCCAACCTATCCATATGTTTTTAAATCTCTTGCATTATCATTCCGAAGTAATGTCCCATCGATGTTAGTGTCATCTGAAAATGTGGAATTGTATTTTCTCTCCCGTCAACCGAGTACAGTAATACCATCGATTGCAAATGGTTGAGGCATGAGAACTGAAATTAATGTCAAAATAAAATGACACATTTATTCCATCTGACTACATTATGTTGGTTAACCAATCCTCCATCCAAGCTAATAAATTACTCCTAAACCCATGTTGTCTGATCGTACCATTTACTCTTTGGAGAAGCGCCGTATCCGATGCCTTCAGGAAGACCAGATATGTTCCATCTCCAGGATTCCCACTATCCACCTTAATTGTGACATCTTCGAATAACTCAAGCAAACAATTCAAACACGATTTAGCCTTCGTAAAACCATGTTGACTCTGACGAATTGTGATTTGAGTTTGCAAATGTCCTGAACAATGGATTCTAAAAATTTGCCTTAAATTACATAGTTTATTGTTACATTTTACTCCCTAATGTATACCATTATGAGAAGCTCTTCCCTTTTGAATACCTTCACCTTTTGCTTTGAATTCCTTTTTTATTGGGCACAAGGCTTTCAGAGATCTGCTCTAATTCTGGATCAATAGTGCTGGAAGAGCACAGCAGTTCAGGCAGCATCCGAGGAGCTTCGCTCCGCTATAATTGCTGAGTAAGAGCCACGTGTAGCCGAATGGACCCATCATCCTGCTGGTGTACAATATCGATGGGCTGACGTCTTTCTGGTGTTCCCATGTGTAACAATCTCCAGTCACTGTGTGACCTCTTCCAGTTCCTATGTTACAGCCTTGAGGAGACTGAATGGACTGATCCTGTTGCTGTTTAACAGGATACTGGTGCAGCATGGCCTACTGTTATAGGCTCGAGTGGTTGATTGGCCTCCTTCTGTAAATGTAACGGGGTTAAATAGCTTCGTTCTGTTTTGGTGTAACAGGTTCGAAGGCCTGAATATCCTCCTGTTGCCCCTGTGTAACAGGCTGGAGAACAGAATGGATTCCTCCATTATCTGTGTAATTGACTTCACTTGTTAACTCCTTCTGTCAGCTATGTTCAAATAAGATCAACTTTAATTTTTGTAAACTCCAATGGCTACTGGGTCAACCTGATCATCCTTTCGTTATAAGGTAGCACCTTCATTGCAGGAATCAGTTGAGGGAACCATCTCTGAGCTGCTTCCAATATAGCAACATCCTTTCTTCATAGAATAGGCGAAATCTGTACACACTACTCCAGATGTGATGTCTCTGTACAGCAGCAGCAACACTTTACCAGCCTGCTGTAAACTTCCCACCCAGGTTAGAGCTGTCCCAGCCCTCTGGGCGAATACAGAGCATTGTTGGAAGATCATTCTCTACTCCATCAGCATAACGGGAGATCCGGAGAAGTTAAAGTTGGAGAAGATCATAAATGATGTGAGAGATGTCTACCATTAATCTCCCCAGAGCCCACGTCGCTCAGATTCCACAGAATCTAGTAAGGTGGAGCGCAAAAACAGCAAGGAGGAGCAAACATTGATGGGAGTTATATATCAAAGGGAAAGCTGCAATACAAATGATGGACATGTTATAAAACAGGAAATGAGATATGCACATTTGTGGGTACTGCAGTAATAATGTTCTGTTTAAATTATATCTAAACTGTGTTAACCCAATTGAATGCTAATGCTGGAAAATATGGATTTCATGACCACGTATGAGATGGTTTACATCGAGATCAGTTTATTTAGGAATTGGTATTGAGTGCTCAGAAGGGCCAATTGAAAATTTTGCTGTGAAGGACCTTTTGGAATCAGTGACCAAAATGTATTGGTTTTCTTTTATGCTGTTGGAGTACAAGACAATTCTTGTTTTATTTGCTGTAACCGTTATAAATCTGAGTCATGCAAGCCATGAAGGTGTGAGGAGAAAGTGGGGACTACAGATGCTGGAGATCAGAGTCGAAGAATGTGGTGCTGGAAAAGCACAGTCAGGCAGCATACTAAGAGCAGATAAATCGATGTTTCGGGCATAAGCCCTTCATCAGGAATGAAGCTTCTGGGCCAAGGGGGCTGAGAGATAAATGGGAAGTGGGTGCGACAGGGGGAGGTAGCTGGGATTGCGATAGGGAGATGAAGGTGGGATTGAAAGTGATAGGTGACGAAGGGAGACAGAACGCCTCATATACTGCATCCATTAAACCCAATGTGTCTTCTCTACATGGATGAAGCAGGAGGTCAACTAGTGATTAATTCAGAGAACATCTCTGGGACAACCACATTGAACAAATCCATCACCTTGTGGCTGAGCACTTCAATTCCCCTTCCCACTCTGCCAAGGACATGAGGGTCCTTGGCCTGCTCTATCGCCAAACCCGAGCCACCAGAAGCCTGGAGGAAGAAAGCATCCTCTTCTGCCTTGGGACCCTCCAACCACAGGGGATCATCGTGGATTTTCCCATTTCCCCTAATCTCACCTTATCCTACTCCAAACTTCCAAATCAGCACCGCCCTTTTGAACGTTCCTACGTGTCCACCTTCCTCCCTATCAATCTGTCCACCCTCCTTCCTCTCCGACTATCACTTTCAACCTCACCTTCATCTTCCTATTAGATTAAAGGAGGCAGATTAGAAAAATGCCAAGTGCTGCAGTAAGCCAGTGGATTCAGAGAAATGTCGGACCCAGCAAAGGATGACCAAGAAACTGAGAAGAAAATCAGAAAGAGAAAAAGCGTGCAAATGAAAGAAAAACATAAAGACTGCTAAAAAGTGTCTATAAAGGTATGAAAAAAACTAAAAACAAGGTCAAATGTGGATCAGTTGGTGCGCTTTCAGGATAATTTATTGCAGAGAACAGAGAAATCGCAGGGAAAAGAAACAGCTTCTTTGTGTCTATCTTCATGGAAGAATGTCCAGAAATTCTTCCAGGAATACCAAGTGTCCATGGGACTGGTGTAAGTAAAGTCTAAGATCATTCTTATCAATACTGAGGTCATCTTTGAAAAGAAAGCTGGATTGAGTATTTATAAATCTGACAGACGAGATATACTTCATACAAGAATTTCACAGGAAGCAGCAATAGACATGTTAATTGCATCGTGGATTTTCACCTTATTTTCCGACACATTCCCGAAAGGCATTTAGCCAATCTGGATAAGGCAAAGGTTATAAATATTATCCAACATTTTAAGAACGGATAAAGATGGTGAGTGGTGAACTACAGACCAGTTATCTTGTCATCCTCAGTCACGTATGTGTTGGATTCGATTACAAAGGACAAGCTACTAGATATTTAGAAGGTAATAACATAACTGGGGAGTGTGAGAATGTACCGATGAAAGGAAAACCAGAATTGGCAAACATATTTTTGGAACGGTTTGACGATGATTCTTGTGGACATAGGCAATGATGAACCATTGGATAACGAATACTTGGATATTCATGAGATTTTTTTAAAGAACTCACACAGCAAGTTCATAAGAAAAATTAAAGCGAGAGGTATTGGGAAGGACATATGCAAATGGGAAAGTAAAAATTAGGTTTACATTCATGTGAATGTAATTGGAAGATAGCGGATGTCGTGCACCAGTTGCATCGAGCGTTGGTGAGACTAAACGTAGAATATTGTGTATCGTTCGGAGTCCCAATCTAAGAAAGAATATATTGACGAGAGAGGAACTGCAAAAGTATTATGCAGATTAATCCGTAAAATGGCAAGATTGTCTGATGGGGAACCTCAGCCTGTAACATTGAGTTTCAAACATGAGAGTTGATTGTAGTGAATCTTAGAAACATCGGAAGGACTGAATAACAGAGGGCCATGAAGAAGTACAAGTAGGCGAGATAAGGGAGAATCCCACGATATTCTACACGGACTATAGAACAGAATAATCAGCAAACAGTTAGTGTCCATTCGAAACCAAAGGGACAATCTGTGTGTCAAGCTGGAGAACATTAATGGATTGTTACATGAGACCTTCACATCTATTTTACTTGGGATAAGGAGGAGGCAGGTACAGAATTCAAGAAGATGGACTAGGAAGCTCTTGAACAGATTGATGTAAAATACGAGAAAGGATTTGAGATTTTGTTCTGTATAAATTTGGACCAATCTCCATGTCTGAATGAGTTGTATCACAGGCGGCTGTTGGGGTCAAGGGAGGAAAACCCCTGACTGAATATTTTAATTAGAATCTGACCTTAGGGGAGGTGCCAGAGAACTGGAGAACTGCTGATACGATTCCACTTCACAGTAAGAGTGGAAGAGATAGGCCAGGTTACTATAGACGAGCAAGCATTAGATCACTGTTAAGGGAACTACTGGATAAAATCGGGAAGGTGAAAATCGAACTCCAATCAGAGTTACAAGGTTTGATCAGGGATAATCATCATGACTTTTTCAGGAGGAAGTCACATCCAATGGATATGATTGAATTAGTTTGAGGAGGTCGATTATTTCGTTTTGTAGGAAGGCCTTTGACAAATTTCCACCTGGGAAACTGAAAAATAAAGTAAAATCTCACAGTATGATGGATAACTTGACAAGTTGCAATAAAAATTGTCTTAGTATCAGGAGACAGAGGGTGTTGGGAGAAGGCTGTTTGTGTACCTGGAGACCAGTATCCCCTGGTGTACCACAGAGATCAGTGTTGTGTCCCTTATTGTTTGTGGTATTCATAACAAAATATAGATCTGAATGTGGAAGGGGCTAGGTGGAGCATGGGGGAGGTGTGATAATAAGTGTATGTTTGACATAAAGATTGGCTGGGTAGTTCGCAGTGAGGAGGAAGGCCTTAAGTTACAGGAAGATGCAGATGGAATGGTCAGATGGGTACATCAATGTCAGATGGAATGTAACCCTGATAAATATGAGGTGATGCACTTTGGGAGAAGGAACCAGGTGGGGAGGACTCAATGAATGGCAGCACACTGGGAAGCTCAGATTGTGCTTCTCCACACATCCCTGAATGTGACTGGACAGGTTAATGCTTAAAAATGTGTTGCTGGAAAAGCGCAGCAGGTCAGGCAGCATCAAAGGAGCAGGAGAATCGACGTTTCGGGCGGATTCCTGAAGAAGGCTTATGCCCGAAACGTTGATTCTGCTGCTCCTTTGATGCTGCCTGACCTGCTGCGCTTTTCCAGCAACACATTTTTTAAGCTCTAATCTCCAGTATCTGCATTCCTCACTTTCTCCTAGACAGGTTAATGGACGAGTTAAGAATTGGACCTTGGGTGTAGCGTTTCCTAATCAGGGCGTAGATTATAAGAGCAATACCGGGCTTTGGTTCAGCCAAAATTGAGTACTGTATGTAGCTCTGGGAACCACATTCCAGGAAGGATGTGATTGTACTGGAGAGGGTACAGAGGTGATTCACCAGGATGTTCCCTGGGATGGAGCATATCAGCTATGGAGAGAGGCTGGATAAGCTCGGATTGTTTCCTTTGGAGCAGAGAAAGCTGAGGGGTCCGTGATTCAGAAGGATAAGATTATAAGCGACACGGACAGGGTGGATAGACAGCAGCTGTTCCTTTTAGTCAGAGGGGCAAGAACAAAGGAGCACACTTTTAAAGTGAAGAGTTTAAGATTCAGAGATGATTTAAACATTTTTTCACCTCGAGGTGTGAGGATCTGGGATTATTTCCTGAGAGGGGAATGATCACCTCTCAAACGTTAAAAGTACTTGACGAGCAATTGGAAGTGTCATAACATTCCAGACTATGGGCCTGCTGTAGGAAAGTGGGACTAATATAGATCGTGCTGTATTTCTGTTGGCACAGAGTCTATGCTCCTGTGAGTGTATGGTGTGGAAGGTCAATTATTGAACAGTTGATGGCAGGAATTGATGGGTTTCTGAAGAATTATATTCACAGTGGGCGGCACGGTGGCACAGTGGTTAGCACTACTGCCTCACAGCGCCAGAGACCCGGGTTCAATTCCCGCCTCAGGCGACAGTCTGTGTGGAGTTTGCACGTTCTCCCCGTGTCTGCGTGGGTTTCCTCCGGGTGCTCTGGTTCCCTCCCACAATCCAAAATACGTGCAGGTCAGGTGAATTGGCCATGCTAAATTGCCCGTAGTGTTAGGTAAGGGGTAAATGTAAGGGTATGGGTTGGTTGCGCTTCGGCGGGTCGGTATGGACTTGTTGGGCCGAAGGGCCTGTTTCCGCACTGTAAGTAATCTAATCTAATCTGTAAGTAATCTAATCTATAAGGGTTATAAGAGAGAACTGTAATAGCTTGTTAAATTATGTCAATGCGAGAAATATGAGAAAACAAGTGCAAATTCCTTACAGTTTGAAACCAGAGAATGGAGAATAGGGATCAGGGAAATAGCAGAACTATGAAGCCACTACTTCCGTTCTGTCTTCACAAAACTTTCTAACAATACAAGGAAAACCGAGTCTGGTGTGGGAAAATGATAGAGTACATGGAACAATAAACATAGTAAGTAAATGGTTTAGCAGAAATTATTGTGGCTGAAAGTAATGGTCATAGACAACATTAACATAGATTTGTGAAATGGGAATTATGTTTGAGAAACAAACTGGGAGACAAATGAAAGAGAAGCAATGGATGTAAAACATTTTGATTTTTAGAAAAATGTTGGTAAAGCTCCAAGCCCAATTTGCAAAATCAAATCTGAGTGGATTGGGGCTAATATATGGACATGTTTCTAGAATGGGACAACTGGCAGGAAACAGTGAATAGAAATAAACTGACACGTCAAGTAATAGCCTGACATTTTCTGAAAGGTATGATTCTGTGAGTATGACTATGTCCCAAACTCCCCATTACCTTCCCAGATATCTCCTGTCTCATCAGCAGGACGGACACAGCAGAAGCGGCGGTACAGTGGGATACAGTTGGAAGGGAATTGCTCTTGGAGTCCTCAACAGTGATTCCGTATTCCATGAAGTCTCATGGCATTAGTTTGCACATGGGAAAGGAAACCTCCTGCTGATTACCATGTACCAGCCTCTCTGAACTGATGAATCAGTACTCCTCCATGCTGACCAACACTTGGAGGAAGCTCTGAGGGTAGCACGGACGCAAGATGTACTCTGGGTGGGGGATTTCAATGTTCACCACCAAGAGGATCTCAGCGACAGCATTACTGATCGAGCTGGCCAGGCCCCAAAGGATATAACTGCTCGACTGGTTCTGCGGCAGATGTTGAAGGAACCAACAAGAGGAAAATACATACTTGACCACAACCTTACTACTCTGCCAGTTGCAGAAGTATCTGTCCATGACAGTATCGGTAAGAGTGACCATCGCATAGTCGTTGTGGAGACAAAGTCACACCTGTATATTGAGAATAACCTCCACCATTTTGGGTGGTGCTATCATGGTGCTTAATAGGGCAGAATTCAAACAGATCTAGCAGCTCAAATCTGGATGTCCATAAGGTGTTGTGGGTCATCAATAGCAGTGGAATTGTTCTCCCGCATAACCTCATGGCCTGGCGTATCCCCCTCGCAACAATTGCCATCAATCCAGAGGATCAACATTGGTTCAATGGAGTGTGCAGGATGGCAGGAGCAGTACCAGGTAAACCTAAAAATAAGATGTCAGCCAGTTGAAGCCACCAAACAGGATTACTTGTGCGCCAAACAGCATAAGCAGTAAGTAAGATCTAAGCTCTTCAGTCCTTCCACATCTAATCGAGAAACGTTGGGGACAATTAAACAATTCACTGGAGGAAGAGATTCCACAAATAACCCCTTCCTCCATGATGGAAGAGCCCAGCACTTCAGTGTATAAGATAAGGCTGATGCATTCGCAACAATCTTCAGTCAGAAGTGCTGAGTGGATGATCCATTTCAGTCTCCTCCAATGGTCGTCAGCAATTCAGTTACCAGTCACAACCAATTTGATTCAGTCCACGCGATATCCAGAAACAATTTGAGATACTGGATACTCCATAGGGTCCATAATCTGACAACATTCTGGCAATAGTACTGAAAACTTGTGCTCCATAACTTGCCACTCCCCTAGCCAAACTGTTTCAATGACATTTCCCCGGTTATGTGGAAAATTACACCAAGTATCTCCTGTATATAAAAAGCAGAACAAATCCAATCCGGCCAAATACCACTTCATCAGTCTACTCTCGATCATCAGTAAAGTGGTGGAAGGTCTCAGTGCTTTTAAGCAGCAACCTGCTCAGCAATACCCTGGTCAATGACACGCAGTTTTGGCTCCACCAGGGCCACTCAGCTCCTGACCTCATTACCGTGGTTCAAACATGGACAAAAGGGCTGAATTCCAGAGGTAGGGTGAAAGCGACAGCCCTTTAAGTCAAGATTGCATTCGACCCTGTGTGGTATCAAGGGTCCTTAGAAACACTGGAATCAATGGGTATCAGAGGCGAAACCCCTGCTGGTTAGATTCATACTTGACACGTAGGAAGGTGGTCATGGTTGATCAAGGTCAGTCAACTTAGTTCCAAGTCTGTAGGAGTCCCTCGAGCAGTCACCAAAACTTCTTCAGGGATGCTTCATCAATGACCTTCCTTCTATTTTAAGGTCAGAAGTGGGGATGTTCGCCAATGATTGTACAATGTTCTGCAACATTTGTAGCTCCTCAGACACAGTCCATGTTCAAACGTGACAAGTTCTGGAGAGTATCCAGGCTGACAAGTGGCAATTAATATTCAGCCCACACGAATGCCAGACCATGACAATCACTACTAAAATACAATCTAACATGCCCCTTGGCATTCAATGGTGTTACTATCACTGAATCCCCCAGTATCAGATTCCTGGTGGGTAATCATTGCTCAGACACTCACTGGCCTCTCCACATAAACACAGTAATTATAAGAGCAGATCAGAAGCTAGGAATACTGCGGCGAGTAACTCACATCCTGACTTCCAAAAGTCTGTCCATCTTCTACAATGCCTAAGTCAGAAGTGTAATAGGAGACTCCCAATTTGCCTGGATGAGTGCAGCCCCAACAATACTCAAGAAGCCTTATACCATCCAGGACAAAGCAGCCAGTTTGACTGTTCCTTCATCCACAATGCTCCACCATCAACGCTCAGCAGCAGCATCAGTGTTTTACTATCTGCAATGAAATGATTTACATGCTGCAATGAAATGATTCACCAAAGATCCTCAGATACCATCTTCCCAACTCACGACCATGTCCATCTAGAAGGACAAGGGCTACAGATGTATCGGAACATCATCATCTTCATGTTCCTTCCAAGCCATATACCATCCTGACTTGGAAATTTATCACCTCTCCTTCACAGTCACTGGGTCAGAATTCTGGGATTCCCTTCCTAATGGCATTGGAGGTCAACCACAGCAGGTGGACTGCAGCGTTCAACAAGGCAGCTCACCACCACCTTCTCAAGGGCAACTAGAGACAAACAATAAATGCTGGCCCAGCCAGTGACTCTGAGATTAAATAAATAAAGAAATACAAATTAACAGAGGACGGTTGCTGAGGTGTCACAGGGATCGGTACTTGGGGCACAGCTGCTCACAGTGCCCTTTAAACATTTGGTTGCGGGAATCAGATACAATATATCCCAGCCTGCTGACAGAACTAACGAATGTGGGATTGTGAGTGGGTGAGGAGGATGTAAAAAAGCACCGAGAAGACTAAGATAAGTGGAGTGAATGAGTAAATATGTGACAGATGGAGAACAATGTGGATAGAGGTGACGGTGTGCCCTTTAGCGGAAATGGTAAATTGGCAGCCTACCATTTGAAAGAGATTGGTTGAAACATGTTGATCTACAAAGGGACGTATGTTCCTTTTTGTTGTTTCCTTCTGCATAAACCTCTGAGGTCCCTGCAGCGCAGTGAGTTCTGCAACCAGAAGTCAATACCGGGCATGGCATTGGCTCGCTGACCAGTGTATACAGACCCACAAAGTGGGGAGCTGCAACACTGAAAAGGATCTGCATCTCCTTGTACACCAGTCGCTGAAAGTAATATTGCGGAAACAGAAAGCAGGGAGGAAGATAAATGGTGTGTCGACCTTCCTTTCAGGGGGATGTGAGTCCAGGAGAAAAGGTGTCTTACTGCAGCTGTACAGAGCCTTGGTGAGATATCATCTTGAACATTGTGCAGTAGTTAGTGTAGTTTTGGTCTCCTTACCTAATAAAGGACAAACCTGACATTGAGGGAGAGCAGTGAAGGATGACCAGACTGATCTCTGGGATGATGGGCTTGTTGTGGGAGCATAGTTTGGGGTGACTGGGCCAGTATTCCATGGGGTTAAGGAAAATGAGTGGAGATCTCAGTGAAATATACAAAACTCTGACAGGGTGAGACAGATTGGAAGCGGGGATGATAATTCCCCTGGCTGGGACTTCTAAAACAAGGGGCCACAGTATTAGGTACAGGCAGTCACTCTGCATTGAGATGTCTGCTCTCACTGACTGGGGAAACTGGGGAATTCCCTCGCACCTGGAAACTGAGACACTGATTATAAATAAGGATTTAGAGACAGTCAAGGGATGGGGGGAGAGCAGGAGTACGGTATGGAAATGAAGGGTCAACCATCATTACATTGAGTTGGGTAGCAAACTCGATGGACCAAATGTACTACTGCACTTACTATTTTAAAGCTTCCCAAGGTTACTCACATTAACGGATATGCATAACGTGTGGGGTAAGTGCATTGAGGAGAATTTTTCCATGAACTAGAATGGGGAGGCTCAATATGTTGTATGACCTACTCCTTTCCCGCTGTTTCTCTGCAGTCTGTGGGAAAACTCTGTAAATGTTGACACAAGCTCTCAGATGTTAGGAAGGGGGTCTCTGCAGTGTCGACAGGACTGTGTTCCCATTCCCTTTTCTGACGCTGATGCTTAGGCCAGGTGTTCTGTCCGATTTCATCCTTTCAGACCTCAGAGTAGTTTGATACAAATGAGTAGAAAGTGAGGTCTGCAGATGCTGGAGATCAGAGATGGAAATGTGTTGCTGGAAAAGCGCAGCAGGTCAGGCAGCATCTAGGGAACAGGAGAATCGACGTTTCGGGCATTAGCCCTTCTTCAGCCTGAAGAAGGGCCAATGCCCGAAACGTCGATTCTCCTGTTCCCTAGATGCTGCCTGACCTGCTGCGCTTTTCCAGCAACACATTTCCATCTCTGATACAAATGAGTGCCTTGCTTGGCAATTTCAGAGACTTGAAATGTTTATCACATGTTAGCGTCTTTGGAGTCACTTTTAGGCCAGCCCAGGAAATCATGGGAGATTCACTTCCTAAAAGTACATTGGAGAAGGAAATTCTGTTTAAAATCCATATTTGCTTCAAGGTCACTGTTACTGACACCAGATTTTAGATCTCGATATTTTATTAATTGTCTTTAACTTCCACCCGCTGCCAGAGCGTTAGTCTGGTCTGGATTAATAATCCCGTAACATTTCCACAACAGCACCATCTCCACATGGGGACCTATTGGAAACCACTAAGCAGGTTGTTTCTGTGCTGCTAGACAGCTCTGTCAAAAAGAACTCCCACCAATTTGACTGTCATGATGGGACTGAGGAGGTGGTAATTGGTCAGATTGTAATTATTCCCGTTTTAGGGGATGGGACTTAGCCGAATAATTATCGACATTACCAGGGAGATGTCAGACTTGGAGCTGGAATGAAGCAGTTTCCCCAGGGACATGGCTTGCTGTGCAGCACGAGTCTTCAGTCCTATTGCTGGAATGGAGTCAGGACCCATTGTCTGTGTCGTATCTTCTGTGTTCACCTGTTTCTTCATGTCACGTGCAGCGAATCAAATTGGTTGAAGACTGGCATCTGTGAGTTTGTGGGCATCATGATGAGGATGAGGTGTATCATCGACTCCACACTTCTGGCAGAGGATGGTGCAGATAAAACATCCTTCTCTTTTACACTGATGTGCAGGTCTGTTCCATTATTTAGTATGGGGATGTTTGTGGAGCCCTCTCCTCCAGTCATTTGTTTAATCGTCCATTATCATTTATGACTGAATGTGACAGGATTGCAGAGCTTCAATCAGATCTGTTGGTCAAGTCCGGTAGCTTTAATGAGTTAGCATCAGGTTAAAGTTCATGTGATTCTGACTCTGACATGTTCACCCACACTCATCACTGAGCCATAGATAGTGTTGATAGTAATGACAGACTGAGGTGTTACCCTGGCAAAAAGTTACAGGTTGTGGTTGAATGCAAGTCTGCCTCTCCTGATGCTGTGGTTTCGAGCTGCAATATCTGCAATGCAATTCTGCTGTCTGTTCCCCAATTCTCACTGAGACCCATTCACCCATCAGCCCTGCACTCAGTGACCTACCCTGGTTTCCGATGTGGAAATACTTCCATTTTCAAACTCTCATTCTACTGAGGGTCTGTCTCCCCCGGTCTTGCTTCCAATCTGACACATTCCGCAAAAGCATTTAACTGATCTTAATTCAAATATTTAATTCACCTGAATCTTTTTCCTTGAGAAATGCCATCTTCTGTGTTTAAAGTGAATGTGTTTCCTCTGTTTCTCTCCCTGACCATGATTAAGAGCTCTGTAGTGTCAGTGATGCCAGCCTTATGCAGTTTCAGAGCCAATGAATTCTCTGGATTCCCAATCATCTTCACCACATTGCATGTTTTGTCTTTTGGTTTGATGCCTTGTAACTCATGGCTGCCTTGTCCTCCCATGAGTATGTTTCATGTGCTTGGGGTTGCATTTCTGGTATTATCTTCCGAATTATCCCCCACAAACTTCTGCTATTGCGGCTCCATGGTCTTTCCTGCTCAGCTCCCATTCCAATTAAACCTGGTCAGCTCCTCCCGCATGTCTTTGTAGTTACATTGTTTAATTATAACCACATTACATCTTGAAGAGAGCATTGCGTATAAACTGAAAGAAGGAGTTTTGAGAGATGGGCCACGAAGAATAATTGGTGGATTTCTTAACTAGCAACAAAGGGAGAACGAGAGAGAGAAAGGATATAGATATGGAGATGTGGAAAATGAGAAATTTATATTATCGAAAGAAGTAGATACACTTCCCTCAATGTTTTGGCAATTCCTGTGTGCTGTGGTCCTTTGTACAGTGCACGTACAACAGAGCAATATGTTCAAATGCTGGGTCTGATGCCTAAACATTTCTCTCCAACAATGTAACAGACACTAGCTTTGAAAAGAACCCAGCAGGCCAACATAATTAATTCCTGGTAGAAAGGGGATTAACTGAAATAAGTTGGGAAACCAGAACCAAGAATTTATAACACACATCCTGATAAGAGTTGGGAATCCCAGAAAAGGGGGAAAGTTGAGAGAAAGGGAAGGTATCACTTCAGATGAGGATCAAATAATGTTTTAATGCTTTATAAATTTTATACATCGTGTGCATCACTTTTCGTTAACGGTGTCTCCGTTGTTCATTCAGAATGTATTGTACACATATGAACAATCTTCCTTATCTGAACATACACTGATTAAACAGTGTATGAAAAATCATTTTTTCTCCATTTCAGTCTGCCCTATTTTCGTGCTAGCAGGATATATGAACACCAACTGGCCACCAAAAGACATGACCCATTCTCACTAGTTTCCATACATACAGAAAAAAGGACACCACGTTGACTGTGACAACATACACTTCCTAGGACAAAGCCACGCACGGAAGTTCTTAGAAGCATGACATTCTAGCCAGAAGTACATCAATAAACACATCAATTTAGATCCTATCTACCTTCCCTTGAACAAAAAAAGTGGAAATGACATCACGCAACTTACGAAACCAAGACCTAGAAATGGAAAGACACGACATACCACCAGTGTGTCACCGAGACTCTCACTGATAATGTTACCCATTCATGGTGACGAAACATCTGAAAACAAACCGTCAAGCTCAGCGAGTTAACATACATACTTATAAATTGTTATTTTTCTCTTAATCGTGGAATTTCGACTACTTTGTCACTCATGTTTTAACAGATAACGAGGTGAGGTGAGCTTTTCTGGGTGTGTGGTTTTAATTAACAGAGGGGTTCAACAGCGACATCATAACAGTTTGAGGGCTTGTCGTATGGAATTTAGACAGATTTGAACAAATTTGGGGTACAAAATGATCCAGTAGTTTCCATCACTTGGCAGTTAGTGACCTAGATCTTCAAATAAAACAGGTGAGAAAATTTATTTAATTTTGTTTCCTTGTGTTTTGGGTAATTTAAAAGAAATGGCTTTTAATATTACTAAAAAGGTTCTGATGTTTGAAGATGGTACCCAAATTTGACAAAAAAGTGTAGAAAGACAAAGGAAGGCCATACTTTTAGAATTAACATGTAGATTAGAATTGGGTTTCACCAGGGACAAAAGGAAAGCTGTCACCATAATGGAGTTGGTCAAGCACTTTGGCGTATCAGAGATGCAGGCAACTGCAGTCGAGTTCGAAAAAACTTAAATTGCAAATGTGGCAACTGCAGTTAGAAGATAAAGAGAGAGACTGAAAGGGAGAGAAGATAGATAAAGAGAAAGAGAGGAAAAAGGAAGAGTGGGAGAATTTGAAATTCAGAAGTTTGGAATGAGATAAGAAAGTTAAATTAGCAGGATGAAAATGAAGGGAGAATGTATGGATGTATGCAACTATGTTAATACATTGCCATATTTTGGTGCGAAAAATGCCAAAACCGTTTTTATTTCATTTACGAAATTGTCTTGGCAGATGGCATGTCCAGTCAACCTGTGGGTAATGCTAGTTCAGACTAAGGTGGTGGGTACAGCTTGAGAGGTATGTGCAGTGCTGTCACATGAGGGAGCAAGAGATTATGCAGATGTCAAACAGGCTATTTTGAGTGCTTATGAATTGGTACGAGAAGAATATAGACGGTTGTTCAGAAATATAGAGACGGAACCAGGTCAGACTTATATTGAGTTTGAAAGAATTAAACACAGTCATTTTGATCGATGGGTGCAGGCCTTAAAAATGGATAAGACCTGTGAGGCTCGAAGGGAGATTATTCTGCTGGAGGAGACTCACTTCCAGAGACGGTAAGAATTTATGTGAATGAACAGGAAGTTCAAGAAGTGAGAAGCGCAGCAGAAAGCGCACCGTGGGCGGCACGGTGGCACAGTGGTTAGCACTGCTGCCTCACAGCGTCAGAGACCCGGGTTCAATTCCCGCCTCAGGCGACTGACTGTGTGGAGTTTACACATTCTCCCCGTGTCTGCGTGGGTTTCCTCCGGGTGCTCCGGTTTCCTCCCACAATCCAAAAGATGTGCAGGTCAGGTGAATTGGCCATGCTAAATTGCCCATAGTGTTAGGTAAGGGGTAAATGTAGGGGTAGGGGTATGGGTGGGTTGCGCTTCGGCGGGGCGGTGTGGACTTGTTGGGCCGAAAGGCCTGTTTCCACACTGTAAGTAATCTAATCTAAAAAAAATGGCAGGTGAGTATGCGTTGGTGCATGAGATGAAATTTAGCTTCTGGGAAGATTTTCATCCTATGAGGGATAGAAATTGGGAGAAGGGGAGATCCTACGCTACAAAACATAGAGAAAAGCACACTGCAAACAGTTTACCACAGGTGAAAAAACAAGTCCAAGGAGTTGAAAGGAAGTGAAAGGCCTCAGGTGTTCTTACAATAACGTAGTGGAACACATAAAAATAACAGTGCCGATGTTTTATGAAGGGCACTATGAAAAGTGTTTTCACTGCAGTAAGCTGGGACACACAGTGCTGGGGATTCAAAGAAGACACTTTGGGAAAAGATGTTATGAAGGAGTTTAAGCCAGTGGCATTAGTGAACCTGGTAAAGGAGACCCCAAGTGGAGCCGAGGAGCTGCAGGAGAGTGCACAGCCTAGGCAGGGGCTGGGTATGGAGTCAGTGCCTGGTCTCTATAAAGAATTCGCCTCCGTAGATAAACCTTAAGAAGGAAAACCGGGGTGTGGGGGGAGGACAAATAGTTATAATTTTCCAAGATACGGGATCTGCTCAGTCTCTAATAGTTGAGAAGTAAAGGGACTAAAAGGCACAACAGATCAGGCAGCATTCGAAGAGCAGGACAATCGACACATCAGCATAAACCCATCGTCAGGAATGTGGCGGGGGGACAAGGGGGCTGAAAGTTAAATAGGAGGGTACGAGCTGGGCTGGCGGGAGGGTCACTGGGAGGACGTTAGGATCTCCCCTTCTCCCAATTTCTATCCCTCATAGGATGAAAATCTTCCCAGAAGCTAAATTTCATACCTCTCAAGCTGAAGATGTAGGTGGGAGTGATGGTGATAGGGTGGAGGGGAGGGTGGAGTGGATAGGTGGGAAGGAAGATGGTCAGGTAGCACAGTTCAAGAGGGTAGAGCTAAGTTGAACGGTTGGATGTGGGTTGAGGATGGGGAAAGGGAGATTTGGAAATTGGTGGTCAACGTTGATGCTGTATAGTTTGAGAGTTCCAGCTGTCCTACCACCTTTCCACTTCACCCTCCTCTCCGACCTTTCACCATCAGATATCACCTGCATCTACTGATCGCCTTCCAAGCTCCCTTCCACCCAGCTCCACTCCAACCCTCCTATTTAATTCTCAGCCGCTTTCCCCCTCCCTTACCCCTCACTTTCCTGATGAAGGACTTGCGCCTGAAACGTCAACTCTCCTGCCCCTTGGATGCTGCCGACCTGCTGTGCTTTTGCAGCCCCACACCTTTCAACTCTGATCTCCAGCATCTGCAGTCCTCACTTTCCCTCCGCCTCTAATAGTAAGCGATGAAAGTAGTTTCACTCTTTCTGACATGTTACTCAACAGCGTGATAATTTGTGGAATGGGGACAGAAATTAAGCATTTCCTGTGTAACATCAAGTTGGAGTGCCAAATCAAGGTTGGTGAAGTAACAGTAAGAGTGAGTGATAGAGTGTCAGTTCCAGGAATACAGATTGTTCTTGGGAATGATTTAGCAGGATCCAAGGTGGGAGAGGCACCACTTGTGGTGGAGAAGCCAAAGTAAGACCAGGGAACAGGCCAATTAAAAGAAAAATACCCAGGGATTTTTCCAGACTGTGTAGTAACAAGATCCCAAGTTACAGCAGGAAGGAAAACCGAAAGAAAAAGCCAAAGGAGTTGATGCACGGAATATTCAGGCTAAAGCATTTCTAGTGGCTGGAATGCACAAGGACATGGTTAATTTTTGTTGTACATCATACATTCCAAATGGTAGTTACGTCACAGGCAGTAATAAAACCAGCAACTTTCTTGCCAATTCCTGTATTCGAAGAACCTGTCAGGTGGGTTATGATTAGTTGTGGAGCTCCCATTTCCAAAATAAAAGTGGAAACCAATATCTGCTGATCATAATGGATGTGTCTACCCGATTTCCAGGGATAATTCCATTATGGGGTGTTAAGGCAAAAAGGGAGGTAGAGGAATTGGTAGCTTTCTTTACTCACTGTGGGCTATGCAGTGTGATTCAGTCAGACCAAGGGTCTCATTTTGCCGATCAGCTGTTTAAGGACGTCATGGATAGCTTCTGCATACAGCAGTTTGAATCAAGTGCCTCTCCTCCCGAATCCCATGGGGCCTTGGAAAGTTGGCATCAGAAGCTGAAGACAATATTAACGGCATACTGTCAGAATTACTCGAATGATTGGAATAAAGGCGTCTCATTATATTGTTTGCCATTAGAGATGCCCCAAATAAATCTACTCACTTTACTTCCTTTAAGTTAATATTGGTACATGAAGTCAGAGGTCCTTTGAAATTAATTAAATATAAATTGACAGGACCGAAGTCGGAAATCTCACACTTGGATTATGTATCTGAGGTGAGGGAGAGTTTAGATGGAGTAGGTGAGTTAGCTAAACAGCACCTGAAGAGGGCACAGTGTTGATTGAATCAGGTGGCAGATAAAAACTCTGAAACTTTGACGATTTCCCGTGGGGATGAGGTACTAGTATTGCCACCAGTGGAAGGAAATCCCTTCAAAGCCAGGTTTAGTGGCCCCTTTCAAATTAAAAAAATGTTGAGTCTAACAGTTAAACTATCTGGTAAAGCTACCGAATATGACAAAAAAAATGTTAGAGAATGTCATGTGAATGAATAGTGCTCCAGACATATTGAAGACTGAGGAACAGAGTTGTGACCAGATGAACAGATGGTGCATTTTATCTGTATGATGTAGTGATCTTTAGCAAGTGATTGAAAGCTCCCATGTTACAGTTGGCTTAGCATGTTGAACGATTACAAGAAGCAAACTTGGTAATAAACTTAAAGAAAACAGAATTCACGAAGGCAGAGGTGACATTCTTGGGATATTACATTGGAAATGGAAGGTTGCCCCCATGGAACACAAAGACGAAGGGCTTTGAGGAATTTCCACGACCATCCTCGAAGAAAGAGGTGCTTCGATTTTTGGAACTGAGTGGATTATATCGGAAATTTGTTGCAAACTTCAGCAGCGTATTGGCACCACTGATGGATTTATTAAAGAAGAACACAAAATCATGCTGGACAGAACAATGCCAGGAGGCTTTTGGGAATTTTAAAGCAGGATTAATCACCACACTCGTTTTAACTGTACGAAATATTTTGAAAATCTTGGAAAATTGTATTTGATACTAGGGATATAGGGCTTGGAGATGTACTGATACAGAAAGATGATGGTGGAGTTGAATGGCCAATTGGGTACGTCGATACTTGTCAATATCCACCAGAAAGAAACACAAAATTTCCATTATTGAAAAAGAATGATTAAGTTTCGCACTGGACTGACAATATTTTAATGTTTATATGACAAAAAAAATGTTGGAGATGATTGTGAATAACGACAAACCTCTCGTATTTTTTTGAATATTTAAAGACCAGAATATGAGAATATTTATTTGGAGTCTTATCTTACCGACTTTAAACTTACAAAATGTACATGCTGTGGGTCCTAAAATGTGATAGCAGATGTGTTATCTCAGATTTAGAAGAAAAAGTTTAGATAAGTTTTGACTTATTGCAGTGTTATATATATGTGCAGAATTAATATGTATGGTATAGCTGAGGTTAATACTTTTGTAATTCATAATAATGGAATTAAGAATGAGAGGAAAAGAAATGAAGCCATCTTTTCATTCTGCTGGTTAATGTTCTTTCTCTGAAGGGAGGAAGCCGAAAGCATGTCCGGTCCCTTTAAGACAGAATGGGTTTTGCTGAACAGAAAGTACTGCCACAGATGCCAGCTAAAGGTCAGCCTGTTCCACGTGTCACCATCAGCTGGGAAATGGATACCTGAGTTTTGGTTGCTGTTTTGACAATTCAAATACAACCAAAGAGTTTAAATAACGCTCAGGATACCAGAAGCCAATGGAATTTGAATATTATTGTTGGACACCTGGAAAGCAATCAAATTATGAGAATCATTATATCATGGGGAGTATATAAACCCAGCATTTTGAACACTAGAGGGAGAGCCACTGCCACCCAACCGCAGAGTAACTGCTGTAGAGCAGGAGTGCTAACTGGCCATCTCAAACACTTTCTATCAATGATACTTGCCCATGTGAAACCTACTTTCAATTGAAAAAAATACATGACCCAAGGAAATCAGCAGCTGGAAGAGTGAAGACAGCGGGTAAGATGGATTCCGTGTGGTTTTGAGATTGTAATCTTTAATATGTGGGTTGTTGGACTAGCATTTTTACAGAGTTGGAGTCAGAGAGTAAGTAGTTAAGAAAAGAGGGGCTTGCATTTGTGAATAGTTGTTGTTTAGTGTTCACTATTAAAGTTAAGAAACTAACTTGTTATTTTTTTGTTTAAATAGTGGAATGTAGGAGATCTGTGTCACTCATATTTTAACAGATTATGAGCTGAGGTGAGCTTTTCTGGATGTTTGGTTTCAATTAACAGAGGGGTTCGACTCCACTTTGTAAATGTCCATCCACGCTCACACCATTTCCCTGCAGTTGGCCCATGTCCTTCCAGTCCTTTCCTATCCACATATTTATCCAAATGCTTTTGAAATGTTGTTAATGTACCCCCCTCAACCACATCTGCTGGCAGCTCATCCACGTACCAACCTCTGTGTAAAGAAGTGGCCCCTCAGGTTCCCTTTTATTCCTTCCCCTTTAACCTTAATCTGATCCCCTCTAATCCTCGATTCTCTACAGCTTGGAAAGAGAAAGCGAGCATCAACCCTATCGTTAACGCTCGTGATCTTATACAGCTCTATACGGACTCCCTCAGTCTCCTACAAGCAAAAGAAAATGTCATAGCTTGTCCAAACTCTCCCTATAACTCAGACTATTGGGTCCTGGTAACGTCTTTCTAAATTTCTTCTGCACTCTTTCTAATTTAATAACATCCTCCCTATAGCAAGGTGACAAAACTGAACACAATACTCCAAGTGCGGCCTTCCCAAAGCCCTGTGTAACTGCAACATAAATTCCCAACTTCTATACTCAATGTCCTACCTGATGAAGGCCAATATGCCTAAAACCTTCTTCACTGCCCTGTTTACCTGTGATTCCACTCTTAGAGAACCGTGCACCTAAACGCTAAGGTCTTTCTGCCCACTGCACCCCTTAAGACCCTCCCATTCACCATGAAACTCCTACCTTGATTTGAATTTCCAAAATGCAAGACCCCACACTTCTATATTAAATTCCATTTGCCATTTCTCGGCCCACTTCCCCACCTGATTAAGGTCCTGCTGCAATTTCTGATAAACTTCCTCACTGATCACTCTCCCACTTACTTTAGTGTCATCTGCAAACTTGCTAATCATACCTTGTACATTCTCAACCAAATCATAGATAACAAACAGCAATGGATACAGCCTCCAGGCTGACAAGCATCCTTCCACTAAACCCTCTGCGTCCTCCCATCAAGCCAACTGTGTATCCAATTGGCCAGTTTCCGCAGTATTCCACGTGATGTAACCTTCCTGAGCAGCCTGCCATGTGGAAACTTATCAAAGGCCTTACTGAAATGCATAGAGACTACATCTACCGCTCTGTCCTCATCAACCTTGCTGGTCACTTCAACAAAGAACGCCAGAGAATTTGGGAAGCATGATCTCCCACTCACAAGTCTATGCTGACTGTTCCGAATCAAACTCTGTGCAAGTAATGGGTGCAGTCAATGGTATGCTGTCCTTCATTGTAAGATGATTCGAGTACATAAGTAAAGCCATCTTCCTGCTGTTGTCGAGCCTTGCTGAGAGAGCGTTTGAGGCACTCTCTACAGAGTTGATTTCCTTTGTAAGGAATGATCTTCTTACCACAGACACGGATGATGGTAACATGAGGATAGAGTGAATAAGCTGAGTGTTTTATCTGTAGAGCTGTGAGAGAATGAAGAAATGCTGATACTGAAATACAACGAGTGGCAGCGATCACTTATTTGCAAAGGAGACATTGAGAAATTCCATACTTTACCCAGGGTTGATTGGTTTGATTTATTGTCACGTGTACCTCAGTACAGGGAAACACTTTATTTATGAGCAGTGTCGGCAGATCATAGTAAGCATCGCCAGGCAGATCATAGGATGGAAATAGACTTGGAGAGAGTAAGGCATACAGGTTACACTGAACAGGATGTGCACTAGACAAGATCAACATGAACAAGATCAGCATTATTTGAACTTAGAGAGTCCATTCATCAGTCTAACGTGACTTTCCTAATAGTTTATAGGCCTAAATTAACTCTCCCCATATTATTGTGCAGTCAGCGTGTGAACGTACTGAACGTCAGGTTGCTCACAATCCCCAACAGCAGCCACAATACTTTCCACCTGAAACAGGTAGCCATTCTAACCAGCTTCCACCCTACATAGAGAACAAGAGGCTGGCTTCTCGGAGATGAAAGATGCCTTCTTGAGACTTCACACAAGACATATGGCTTCCCTCCTCATCACTAGAAAGCCATGTTAAAGTCCCACGTGTGTGTCATGAGCAATGGAGCCAAGAGGAACAACGTGGAGCAGTCTTTCCGTGCCTCCTCTGCTCCACTTGTTCATCATGTTAGAGCATCAATTAGGAGACAGTAAGGTCTGCCGATGCAGGAGATCAGAGTAGAGACTGGATTGCTGGAAAAGCACAGCAGGTCAGGCAGTATCCGAGAAGCAGGAGAATTGATGTTTTGGGCAGAAGCTGTTCATCAGAAATCAGCATCAATTATTTCATTCTGTCCCTGTGTAAGTGCGTTGAAGGAGAATGGCCTCCTCCTGTTCCTGTATAAGTGGCTCAAGGGGCTGAATGGCTTCCTCTTGTTCCTGTGTAATTGACTCAAGGGGCTGAATGGCCTCATCCTATTGCTGTGTCAGTGACTTAACGGACTGACTGGCTTCTTCCTCGTCCAATTGGACAGGGCCATAGTCCTAATTGGGTTACCCCTGGTTCCTGTTTGACAGCTCGATGTGCTGACAAGTATGATGATGCTGTAGCTTTAAGAGGTTATTTTGTTCTGGATTCTTTTAAGAGAGAGGTTGAACGATCGTTGCCAAGCTGGCTAGTTAAGAACACTTGAGTAAACAGCTAGGGAGACCTTGGGTTAATTTTAATGCAGCCTGAATGGGTGTGGCCAGCTCTCACAGATTAGGGTCTCTGGGTTTTGGTTTCTCAGTAACATCAGAAACTGTAGGGGTCTTCACAGAGTTGGAAGCTTCAATGACTATCTCCTGGCTGCTAGTCTCTCTGAATTTTCTCTTGATGCTGTTTTTAATTCCTGGATTGGAGAAATATTTGTGAAAATCTGTGTCTGAATATTCCTTTTTGCCAGGGGCTGTTTTTATGCAACTTTCCTACATTGGAACTGTTCACCAGTAATAGTTCTTAGATCTATTATTCTGTTAACTTGGCCCATAAAATTAAGTTATTCTAAATTCCCCTTTCTTTGGTTTCATTTTATCTTCTGTGTTAAAATAAATAGTGTTTTGCTTCATACAGAGTAGTTTGACCAGTCACATTGCACCTGGGACAGACAGTTTACATTTCCTTTAAAATATGAAAACATTAGAGTTTAGGTTACCGCCTTCAAATATTTTCCAGGCGCTCTGGTGTGGTCCATCACACTATACTCCTTCCCTTCCTGAGGGAGGCTAGAGGCAGTGAATGGGCTGTCCCTGTTCTTCTCCAATAGAGTCAATGGGCTGAATGACTTCCTCACATTCCTGTGAAACTAGCGTGAGGAGCTGAATGAACTCTTGTTTTACTGTGGCAATGTGCAGTGCCAGGCAGTGCTGTTACATGAATGTTACCGACACTTTAACAGCACAAGTCTCAATGGAGTCTGGGTCTTGTTGCACATGGACACAGACAGTTCAGGAGCTGACGGGGGACAAAACGCTCTGAACATTGTGGAATCTTCAGTGACCATCCCCACATTCTGATCTTATGTTTGGGAGCGGAGAGACATTTATGAATCAGCTGAAACTGTTTGTGAAGAGGTGATTACCCTGAGGATCTCGCACAGAGCTGACCCAGGACTGAGATGATGAATATCTTCCTTTGTGCCATGTTTGACTCCAAACACTGGAGAGTTTACTCTGATTCCCATTAAGTCCAGTTTTTTTTTAAGTTCCTTGATGTCAACAGAAGTTAACCACTGCCTTGATATCAGGGCCAGTCATTTTTACCTGAACCCTTGAGCCAACCTCTTTTGTTCATATCAATAGATCATGATATAGGAGCAGCAAGTGTTTTCTTCAAACAGGTTGTATTGAATGTCAGGATTTCTGTTTTCAAGTGTGTTCCAGGAGCTAGATGACTGAAAGTATTTGAAGAGGGGGTAGATGGAAATTGACCTGTCAGAGAGTTGAGGGATATGAAGAATTGGGTATGAAAGAGGATTTGAGGCCAGGAGCAGATCAGCTATGATCTTAGTGAAGGCAAGGCAGGCTTGAGGGATGCATGACTGCCCCTGTTGCTGATGTTCTCACATTCTGTTATTGGAAAGTTAGTGGGTGTTATTTTCATGAATGTTCTGTTATTGCATATTGCCGTCAGGGAGACCAGAGGATTTTATGAACCATCTCTGGGTGAGGTATGTGGGCCGTATTCACAGTGAATCTGGGTTTACAACATGACCAACAAATGGTGCACAAGTTGCAGAGAGGGGAAGCTCTGTGAAGAAAGATGAGGGGCCTCTTTCATACCCAGTTACATTTCCCAAATCACCTCAGTGTGTGTGAAGGTCTTGAGAGGCTGAATGGTTTCCTCTGTTTGTGTGCACCAGGTTTATAGGAGTAAGTGGCCTCCAACTGTTCCTGTCTAGCAGGTATGAGGGGCTGAATGGAGCACAAGAACATGGGATTGAGGGAAGGAGTGGGCCATTAGACACTTCGAGCCTTCTCCACCAGACACTAAGATTGTGGCTGATCAGGTTGTGGTCTCAGCCCCACTTTCCTGTCTGCGTCCCATTATGCATGACTCAATTCCCTGTCAAATATTTTACTAACTCAGCTTGAATTTTCCCGTCTGAATTATTCGTCATCCCTCTTGTAGACTCAGAGAATCATGCAGAACGGAAACAGACCCGTTAGTCCAATCTGTTCACTCCGATCAGATATCAAATCTGATCCAGTCCCATTTGCCAGCTTTTAGTCAATATCCCTCCTCTTTCAGATACTTTTTAAATGTGCGATTGTAACCGCCATCACCACTTCCTCTGACAGCACTTTCCGTACACACACCACTCTCTGTGTGAAACATTTACCCTAAGGTCCTCTGGACTCCCCTATGCTGGGAAACAGAACATGGCTGTTCAGAATATCCATGCCCCTGATGACTTTATAAAGCTCTCTAATGTTACCCCTCAGCGTCTGGCACTCCGGGGGAAACACCTCAACCTAACCAGCCTCTCCCTGAAACTCAAATCCTTCAGTCCTGCACCATTTGTATAAATCTTTTCTGCAGCCAACCGAGTTGTATGCAGTATTCTTAAACTGGCCTCACCAGTATCGTATACAGATGCAACAATGCACCCAACTCCTATACACAATGCTCTCACTGATTAAGGCAAATATGCCAGATGTGTTCTGCATCATGCTGTCGACCTCCGACTTAACTTTCAAGGAACAATGCACCTGCAGCCCTATGTCGCTTTGTTCCACAACACGCCCAGGACCTTACCATTAAGCGTATAACTTCTGCCCTGATTTGCCTTCCCAAAATGAAAAACCTCATATTTATCTAAATTAAGCTTCATCTGTCATTCCTTGCCCTTTTTCCCATCTAATTGTGGTCTCATTGTACTCTGAGATAATCTACTATTTCACCTTTCTGATGGCATCTGTATACTTACTAACTATACCTCCAATATTCATATCCAAATCCTTGATATAAATAATGAAATGCAGTGAACTCAGTACTGGCTCTCGCCGCACACTGCTGCTCACAAGCCTCCAGTCTGAAAAATATCCCTCTTCCTTCGAGCCAATTGTGACTAGCTTCCCCTGTATCCCATGTGACCGAAACTTCCTCATCTGTCCACCATTCGGAATGTTGTCAACACTTTGCTGAGGTCCATGTAGACAATGTCTACCAAACTGCCTTCAAAAGTCTTCTTTGTCATCTCTTCATAAAACTCAATCAAATTAATGAGACATGATTTCCCATGCAGAAATCCACGTTGACAACTCTGATAAGTCCTTGCCTTCCCAACTCTATGTAAATCCTGTCCCTGAGAATCCCCTCCAACAACTCACCCACCACTGACATTAGGCTCACCGGTCTATAGCTATCCTGATTTTTGGGTCACTGTTTCCTTTTCTAGTCCCACTCTTCCACTTCTCACAACAAATGTTAAATGTAACCAGGTCGGTGATATGGCCGATGACTTCGGTCTTAGACTGATTCAGAGTCAATTTTAGGAACAAGTCAGGCTAGTTTCTTTAATCAGCTGAAATAGTATGTTTATGATTCAGAGCAATGTCACTCAAACTATGATGGAAAGATGAATGGCAAACTGTTTGGATATTGGAAATAAAGAATCGATATTTCCCTTTCTAAAAACACTGGCGTGTGCACACACGCACGCGCAGGAAGATGTGTTGGGTAGGCCAGAGGTTATTAAGGTGGACAAATCCCCAGGACTGGATGGGATCTATCCCAGGTTGCTGAAGGAGGCGAGAGAGGAAAAATCTGGGGCCGTGACAGGTGAGGTGCCGGAGGACTGGAGGGTAGCTTATGTTGTCCCCCTGTACAAGAAGTGTAGTAGGGATATTCCGGGGAACGACAGACCAGTGAGCCTGACGTCAGTGGTGGGAAAGTTGCTCTAGGAGGTACTGGGAGATAGGATCTATTTATATTTAGAAAAGAATGAGCTTATCAGTGACAAGCAACATGGTTTTGTGAAGGCGAGTTCGTGCCTTAGCAAATTAATAGTGTTGTTCGAGGAAGTGACCAAGTTAATGGATGAAGGAAGGGCTGCTAATGTCATATACATGGACTTTAGTAAGACGTTTGATAAGGTTCCCCATGATAAACTAATGGAGAAATTGTGGTTATATGGTGTGCAGGGTGTTCTAGCGAGGTGGATAAAGAACTGGTTGAGAAACAGGAGACAGAGAATCGTAGTTGAAGGGAGTTTCTCAAAATGGAAAAAGGTGACCAGTGGTGTTCCACTGGGGTGAGTATTGGGGCCATTGTTGTTTGTAATGTATATAAATGATCTGGAAGAGGGCACTATTGATATGATCTGCAAGTTTGCAAATGACACGAAGATTGATGGAGTAGCAGAAAGCACAAGGGACTGTCAGAGAATACAGAAGGATATAGATAGACTGGAGAGTTGGGCGGAAAAGTGGCAGATGGCTTTCAATCCAGACAAATGTGAGGTGATGCATTTCGGCAAGTCTAATTCAAGAGCAAATTATACAATGAACGGAAGAGCCTTGGGAAAAGTTGATGGGCAGAGAGATCTGGGAGTGCAGGTCCATTTTACCCTGAAGGTTGCTGCTCAGGTGGATAGAGTGGTCAACAAGGCGTATAGTATGGTTGTCTTCATTGGAGGGGTACTGAGTATAAGAAGTGGCAAGTCATGGTAACATTGTACAAGACATTGGTTCGGCCGTATTTAGAATACTGTGTACAGTTCTGGTCGCCACATTACCAAAAAGATGTAGACGCTTTGGGGAGGATGCAAAGGTTTACGAGGATGCTGCCTGGTATGGAAGGTGCTAGCTATGAAGAAAGGATGAGTAGGTTAGAAAAAAGGAGATTGAGGGGGAACCTGATTGAGGTTTACAAAATCATGAAGGGTATAGACAGGGTGGATAGGGACAGGCTTTTGAACCAGGTTGAAGGATTCAGTAACGATAGGTCTCGGTTTCAAGGTGAGAGGTGGAAAGTTTATGGGAGATACACTCGGTAAGTACTTCACACAGAGGTTGGTGGGCATTTGGAACGCATTGCCAGCAGAGGTAGAAGAGGCAGGCATGGTAGATTCATTTAAGATGCATCTGAATAAATGCATGAGTAGATGGGGAGCATACGGGTGCTTAGGAATTGACCGACAGTTTTCGACAGTAGATTTAATCGGCTCAGGCTTGGAGGGCCGAAGGGCCTGTTCCTGTGCTATAAATTTTCTTTGTTCTTTGTACTCGCGCATACACACATGCGCACACACACCCGATAAACAAAATCTCGGCAATTTCAAGTTGAAAGAACTTTGCCCAAATATGAGTGTAACTCATGATAAAAGTAAAAAAAAATGAGAGATTGTCCAAAATGTTACTCTGCTTCTGAAGATGTGCACAGTTTTCAGGGATTTTTAGATTCGTTACATTAGTCAGGGGTAAATGTGGGCGAACGGCTCTGGGGAGGTTAATCATTGGAAGGTTGGTACGTACGTGTTGGGCTGAAGGGCCTGTTTCCACACTGCAGGAATTGCATAAAAACAAGAATGGTAACGATGACTGTAGAGTTCTTTTTTTAGCTCGCATTGCTGTGATGAGGAACAATGAAGGAGAGAGAGTGTACAATGGGCCGTTCCTTCTCGGGCAGATTACATTTTCTCCCTCTCTGAGCTGAATCACACAATAATGTTATCCTCTCCCAAACTGGATCTTGTGAGGTCTCCTTGTACATTGTCCAAACTATGTCTCCATCACATTCCCTGCTCCATGTAGGTGAATCATTGCTGCTGTCATATACAAAGCCATACCCTGAGCAGAAAATGGTCTCGGTTGATTTGAAGATATGTTTATATGTCACTGCGTCATTAAAAAATAAAATGTTTAATGTATTCAGAATACCTGTGTTAAAATAAAGCATTTTTTAACAAATACAGAAATTGCTCGAAAAGCTCGACAGGTCTGACAACATCCAGGTGCCTTTTACGTGCTGTAGTTGTACCAGCCTCCACCACTTCCTCTGGCAGCTCATTCCATACGCACACCACCCTCTGTGTGAAAAGGTGCACCTGAGATCTCCCCTCTCACTTTCAACCAATGCCCTCTGGTTTTGGACGCCCCTAACCTGGGAAAAACCCTGACTACTCACCCTATCCATGAATATTCTGATATTATAAACCTTTACTGCTGCAAAATGTGACGCCAATCAACACGAATAGCTGTGTTTTCAGTCATCCTGGGCCTAAATTCTGAAATTCAATTCTGACACCTCTTCCTTCTCCATCAGTTCACAATTCTAAATCCATTTTAATCAGTTTGTTCAGATGTATTTTGAGACACTTCTGTGGGATTTATACCGAGACCTTTGCATGCGGAGGTGTGATTGCTCATCACCTGTTATGACATGTTTTTGACATACCTCTGCAACAGGCAGGACTTGAATCCAGACCTTCTAGTCCATTGCTATGAACACTACCACACGAATTCAGGAATTAGCATCAAAGCCAGAGTTCTGGCTCAGAGGCAGAGACACTGCCCACGACACTACCATACCGAGATTTTGGGTCATATTTTAAGTGCCAGCTTTCAGCTCAGTGTGGATTTATTATAATCAGGTTACCATTACGGAACTACACAAAACACTTTGCTTTGTTAAACAAATGCAAATATTAGTTTCAACTGTAGGATGTTGAGTGCATGTGCTGTGCCATCGAAATTAATTATGAACGTCTTTAATCGTTATTATCTGTAGTCTGCAATATTAGGGAAAGAAATCCTACAGGCACACTCTGCACAATGAAGGGTCTCGAATAGATATTTATTACTGAACACCAGTAGAGACGGAGAAAGACCATCATTTCTGGCCCCAAAACACCGATCAGTATTACCCAACTCTCACGTGTGTCTGCCCTCTTCGTAAAACCATGAAATGATACCAGGCCGCTGATTGCTGTCCAGCCTTTCTTCCCCACCGACTGTGCTTGCAATCTGTCCCTCCTCCCCCTAACCACAAAAGGCAAACCAAGCTCATGGTCTTTGTGAAAATCAAGGCTGGAGTATGCAGGCCTCCTGGAGATGGGGAGGGACTTTTAAAATTAAACGGGGAAGGTGAAGTGGCAGTAATATCACTCACTGGGCTGAGGGGTGGCAGATGGATTTTAGTTTGGATTAATGCGAGGTGTTGGATTTGGTAAATCAAACAAGAGCAGGACCTATACAATTAAACATAGGGCCTTTGGCAGTGTTGTAGGACAGAAACCTAGGCCATCAGGTATAAATCTTTATAATTTGCATTTCATATAGATAGTATGGTTAAGAAGGTGTCTAACACACTTGTCTTCATTGGTCAGGCCTTTGAGTATCGGAATTGGGACGTCATGCAATACTGTGTTCAGTCTGGTTACCCTGCCCGCTCATTCCATAGGTACACCACCCTCTGGGTGAAAGAGCTGCCCCTCAGGTCACTTCTAAATGTTCTCCTCTCACCTTAAGCCTATGTCCTCTAGTTTTGGTCCCCCCCCCCGCCCCACCCTCAGGAAAGGACTTGACGATTCACTTTGATATTATTGACCTTGACATTATTAAGCTGGAGGGGATTGAGAAGAGATTAACCTGGATGTTGTTGGGAATGGAGGGATTGAGCTATAAGGAGAGGCTGGATAGGATAGGACTTTTTTCACTGGAGAGTATGAGATTAAGGAGTAACTTTACAGAGGTTTATAAAATAATGGTGGATACAGATAAGCTGAAGGGCTGATATCTTTTCCCTAGAGTTGGTGATTCAAAACTGAGGGATACTTTAAGTTGAGAGGAAAAATATTTACTAAAATCATGAGAGCTAATTATTTTAGACAGAAGCTGGCTTGTGTGTGGAATGAACTTCCAGAGGAAGTGGTGAAAGCAGGGACAGTTACAACGTTTAAAGGACATTTAGATCAGTACATGGATAAGACATCAGTTTGGATCGTGCTGTGAGCAGCTGCCCACTCCCTCCCCCTCTCTGAATGAATCCCTGTTGGTTTTCACCTTCTGCCAATGTCTGTGCAGTGGGGTGGGGAGGCCAGCAGAGGGTGGCATTGCATCAGTTTGAACACCACAGAGACTGCCAGACCTTCCCCACACAGAGACACACACAGTAATTGTTAGGACACGGCATGAAGCACATCTCGTAACTTAAAGTAAATATAAAGAAATGCTGAATTCACCTCATAAAATATAAAAATTTGAGTGGCAGAGACATCACAAATTCCACTGTTTAAATAGAAACATCATTTTTTTTAAAACTCTGAAAGTGAACATTTTACATCAACTATTCACAACTCTGAGACTCCTTTCTCTAAACTGCTTATTAACTGCCTACAGCTCTATAGCAATATACTGTTTCAATAAACTGCTTATTGAAATTCCATTAACTTAATTTCAAAACCACACAGCAGCTGTTGTTTGCGATGTCTTCTTCCCACTGTGGATCTCCCTGGGTCATCTTATTTCTGTTTACTGCGGATATGTTTCATATGAGAAGGAACCCTTGATATAGAGTGTTTCCTAATCTATTGGATCTGTGTTGATGGCATTTGTTCTGTCTGCAATTCTCAAAATGTCTACATTTTTAACATCCACAACATTGTATTATCTAATTGGTTCGATTTTCGAAAAACAATAAATTCAAACTTGATTTGGTTTTAGTATCCTGGGGCATAATTTAAACTGATTTGTAAAATTCGAATTGTTGTCCAAAGAGCAACGACTCAGGGATCTATTTCCCAGCCAAGTGTGACATATTTTCAGTTGTCTTTGACACTCTGGGTCTGTCATCCTTTCATACCAGAGGTGCTTGGCAGCTCTCAGTTCAGAACAGCATTCACTCTCTCTTAAAGGTACAGTACACACTTTCAAATTCATAACATTAATACCCTGTTTTCAATGAAGATAGGTGGAGCCTATCCAGATTTCTCTTGCTACATGGTTTGTCAATGTTTCATTCACTCCGTGTCGTGTGTGTCAGGACTTTTGTTGTTCCATTGACAGCATGTCATTATTCGACTCTATCCTGGGGAATATAGCAATAGACAATAGACAATAGGTGCAGGAGTACACCATTCTGCCCTTCGAGCCTGCGCCACCATTCAATATGATCATGGCTGATCATTCTTAATCAGTATCCTGTTCCTGCCTTATCTCCATAACCCTTGATTCCACTATCCTTGAGAACTCTATCCAACTCTTTCTTAAATGAATCCAGAGACTGGGCCTCCACTGCCCCCTGGGGCAGAGCATTCCACACAGCCACCACTATCTGGGTGAAGACGTTTCTCCTCATCTCTGTCCTAAATGGTCTACCCCGTATATTTAAGCTGTGTCCTCTGGTTCGCCACTCACCAATCAGCGGAAACATGTTTCCTGCCTCCAGAGTGTCCAATTCTTTTAAAATCTTATATGTCTCAAACAGATCACCTCTCAGTCTTCTAAACTCAAGGGTATACAAGCCCAATCGCTCCATTCTTTCAGCGTAAGGTAGACCTGCCATTGCAGGAATTGACCTCGTGAACTTACGCTGCACTCCCTCAATAGCCAGAATGTCTTTCCTCAAATTTTGAGACCAGAACTGCACACAGTACTCCAGGTGTGGTCTCACCAGTGCCCTGAACAGTTGCAGAAGTACCTCTTTGTTATGAAGGCCAGCATGCCATTAGCCTTCTTCACTACCTGCTGTACCTGCATACTTACCTTCATTGACTGGTGTACAAGAACACCCAGATCTCTTTGTACTGCCCCTTTACCTAAATTGATTCCATTTAGGTAGTAATCTGCCTTCCTGTTCTTGCCATCAAAGTGGATAACCATACATTTATAAATATTAAACTGCACCTGCGATGCATCTGACCACCCACCTAATCTGTCCCGGTCACCCTGTAATCTCATAACATCCTCCTCACATTTCACCCTGCCACCCAGCTTAGTATCATCAGCAAATTTGCTAATGTTATTGCTGATACCATCTTCTATATCATTGACATATATTGTAAAAAGCTGCGGTCCCAGGACTGATCCCTGTGGTTCCCCACTGGTCACTGTCTGCCACTCCGAAATGGAGCCGTTTATCACTACTCCTTGTTTCCTATCAGCCAATTGACTTTCAATCGAAGTTAATACTTTGCCCCCAATACCATGAGTCCTAATTTTGCTCACTAACCTCCTATGTGGGACTTTATCAAAAGCTTTCTGAAAGTCCAGGTACACTACATCTACTGGATCTCCCTCATTCATCTTCAGAGTTACATCCTCAAAAATTCTAGAAGATTAGTCATGCATGATTTCCCCTTCATAAATCCATGCTGACTCTGACCTATCCTGTCACTACTATCCAGATGTGTCGTAATTTCATCCTTTATAATAGACTCCAGCATCTTTCCTACCACTGAGGTCAGACTAACTGGTCTATAATTTCCTGCTTTTTCTCTCCCACCATTCTTAAAAAAGTGGTACAACATTAGCCACCCTCCAATCCGCAGGAACTGATCCCGAATCTATCAAATTCTGGAAAATAATCACCATCACATCCACGATTTCTTGAGCCACCTCCTTCAATACCCTGGGATGTAGACCATCAAGCCCCAGATTCTTATCAAACTTCTGAACTAACAGTATCTCCAACACCAAATCCTGGCTATTATAAATTCCCTTAAGTGCAGGTCCTTCAGCCACTGTTACCTCAGGGAGATTGCTTGTGACTTCCCCAGTGAACAAAGATCTGAAGTAACAATTCAATTCTTCTGCCATTTCTTTGTTCCCCTTAATATATTCCCCTGCTTCTGTCTTCAAGGGCTCAATTTGAGTCTTAACCATTTATTCCCTTTCACATACCTAAAAAAAGCTTTTACACTCCTCCTTTATATTTTTGGCCAGTTTACCTTGGTACCTCATTTTTTCTCTGCGTATTTCCTTCTTAGTAATCCTCTGTTGTTCTTTACAAGCTTCCCAGTCCTCAGTTTTCCCACTTACCTTTGCTATGTTGTACTTTCTCACTTTGAACTTTATATTTTTCTTAACTTCCCTCGTCAGCCACGGCCACCCATGCCTCCTCTTAAGATCTTTCTTCCTTTTTGGAATAAACTGATCCTGCATCTTCTGTATTATACACAGAAATATCTGCCATTGTTCCTCCAATGTCATCCCTACTAAGCTATTGCACCATTTAACTTTGGCCAGCTCCTCCCTCATAGCTCCATAGTTCCCTGTATTAAACAGAAATATTGTCCCTTCCGATTGTACCCTCTCCCTCTCAAATTGCAGGTAGAAGCTTCTTGTATGATGGTCACTACTTTCCAATGGCTCCTTCACTTCGAGTTCCCTGATCAATTCTGGTTCGTTGCACAATATCAGATCCAGAATTGCATTCTCCGTGGTAGGCTCCAGCACCAGCTGTTCTAAGAATCCATCTCGGAGGCACTCCACAAAGTCTTTCTTGTGGTCCAATAACATCCCGATTCTCCCAGTCTACTTACATGTTGAGATCCCCCATAACAACTGTAGTGACATCTTTACATCAGGCCAATTTCAGCTCCTGATTCAACCTACATCCGACATCCAGACTACTGTTTGAGGGCCTGTCGATAACTCCCAATATGGTCTTTTTACCGTTAGAATTTCTCAGCTCTATCCACACTGCTTCTTCAGCCCCTGATTCTAGGTTCCCCCGCGCAAGGGACTGAATACAATCCCTTACCAACATGGCCACACCACCCCCTCTGCCCGTCAGTCTGCCCTTACGATAGCATGTATAGCCTTGAATATTCATTTCGTAGGCCCTGTTCACTTGAAGCCACGTCTCAGTTATCCCCACAATATCGTATCTGCCAATTTACAAAAGAGCCTCAAGCTCATCCATCTTGTTTCTAATGTTTCGTGCATTCATGTGTAGTATTTTTTAATTTTTTACTGCCCTCACCCTTCCCATCAACTCCTATTTCAGTCAACCTTGCAGCATGATCCCTTTTCCGCCTCATTGATACATTTGTCATTCTTGATTTCCCTTGTTCTAACTTTCCCTTCAATTTGTTTCATAAACATCCAGTTTGTCCCCCCCCCCCCCCCCCCCCCGTAGCTGTGTTGCAGTCGCAAAACTGCCTGCCAGTCCCTAATAGGTCCCTAACCTATTAAGGTGCAAACCGTCTCTCTTGTATAATTTATACTTACCACAAAACATACCCCAGTGATCCAAGAATTTAAATCCTTGCTTCTTGCACCAGTTCCACAGCCACACGTTCAAGTCCATTATCTCCCTGTTTCTGGCCTCACCAGCCCGAGGAACCGGAAGCAAACCGGAGATAACCACCTTGGACGTCCTGCTTTTCCGCATTCTTCCTAGTTCTCCGAAGTCCCGCTGTAGTATGTTCCTCCTCTTCTCCCCGACGTCATTTGTGCCGACATGTGCCACCACCTCTGGCTCTTCATCTTCGTCCTTAAGGATTTCCTGCACTCTGTCTGTGATGACTTTAACCCTGGCACCAGGAAGGCAACACACCATCCTTAAGTCCCGCCTGCTGCCACAAAAACCCCGGTCAGTTCCTCTCACGATGGAGTCCCCTATTACCACGGCTCTGTGCGGTGTCTGACTCTTCCGCTCTGTCTCCACGCCAACTTTTGATTGACAGACCTGGCCGCCTTGCGAACTGGCAGTGTCATCTGTCTCTACTGTTTCCAAAAGCTTCAACTTGTTCTTGACAGGTTCTTCCCCCGGGGTCTCTTGCACCTGTCTCCTCTCTGCCTTCCTCGTCGTCTGCTCTCTTCTGCTCTCTTCTGGTACGATTGGTGTAATAACCTTGCTGAAGGTCTTGTCCAGAAAAGTCTCGTTCTCTCGGATGAACCCAAGTTTCTCGAGTTCTTTCATCAGTGTTGCAATATGATCTTTCAGTATAGCGAAGTTAAAAAAAAATGACTGCAGATGCTGGAAACCAGATTCTGGATTAGTGGTGCTGGAAGAGCACAGCAGTTCAGGCAGCATCCAAGGAGATTAGAAATCGACTTTTCGGGCAAAAGCCCTTCATCAGGAATAAAGGCAGTGAGCCTGAAGCGTGGAGAGATGTCCTTTCAGTATAGCAGTATATCACTCTCTCATACTAGTGAGTGTAGCAGGATTTCAGATCTTTCATGGAGACTGTGATGCTGCGACAATCTCAACGTTTGTAGGTGGCACCAATCTTGGACGAATTGTGAAGTCTATGGAGGACAGTGTGGAACTCGAACAGGACAATGTTGGTGTAGTTTTCGGGCAGTTGGGGATCAATGCAGAGCAATGCGAGATGATGCACTTTGGTAAGAAGGACATTGAAAGACAATATAAAGGAGGCTGTACCGTTATAAAGGGAATGCAGGAGCAGATTTTCCGGAGTGTACATGAACACAGATTCTTGAAGATGTCAGGACAAGTGAGGAGAGCAGTAACTATCACAGATTAGTTTCAGTGTCTGAGCTGTTTACAGGAGGAGGTGTAGGAGGGAGTCTCGGTGCTCCCTTCCTGCGAAGTGGTGGTGACGATGTGTTGTGAGCCCACCGTCCCGCCCACCGAGACCGTGGGGATTCCATTTGTACCAGCTCGACATAAAAGGGAGATGGCATCAGAACCACGGCTTCTAAGTTGTGCCGGGGGAAAACGGAGCTGCCAGTGGGTTTAAAGTGAGAATTGCCCTTCAGTGAACATTGCTCCTTACTCGGCTGGTGGGACGTGGATGTTTCAGAATCCCCACACAAGGCGTCCCGGTCCTCTCCGGCTCTTACCAAGGCCCTCCCCACATGGCGGGGGAAGGGGGGTGAGGGAATGGATACCGGGCTCTCCACCACCCGGCTTGGCCCTTTCCGTCCTATTCCAGGCAGTTTCTCCTGGAATGGGAGAAAGGGAGGGTGGGACTGAAGTGGGAGTTGGTGGCCATGCTCTTAGTGCTGTTATAGGTAGAGGACATGGTAAGGGGTCCGTAGTGATTCAGTCCACAGTGTTGGATTCATGCAGTGTTATTGGTGTGGGAAGGGGTGAGTAAAGTGGAGGGGAGGGAGAGAGATCGGGGTGGAGGCGAAGGTGCTGCATGCAGTAGTGAGAGTAATGGAGCATGAGCCTTGTTCGGAGTGGGTGCTATAATAGTTATACAGTGAGTGTGAGGGAGCAGAGAGAATAGAGTGACATTTATCCTGACAGAGCAAGGAAGGTTATTGATGCTTGTCCTGTATTGCTGGATATTTCTTAGACCGCAGGTACTGCACTGAGCTAGGTGAGGAGCTCAGATCATTCTCGGTGGGTCTGGTGGTGTGGCCCCTATGAGAAGAAAATGGTCCCCCTCTGTATTAACCCATCTACCAGAAACTCTGTGCCCCTGTCGACAATAAAGGTGCATGTGCCACTTATCTGCCATGGTCGAAATATCCAGGGGCACCCGGGCGGTGGTGAGTACCTCCAACCATGATGGGTGGGAGAATCGGGCTGTTATTGGATGAGAGGGACACCATAGGGTGCGCTAGGTAGTTAATGAGGTGAGTTCGATACGACAGCACCAGGAAACTAGCTCAGCCTCGTGTAGACAATCCCTCTGTCACGCGCAAGGAAAATCAAACAAAGATAAATTATTGTTAGAATCTACCCAATGAGTCATAGATTCTGTTGAAACCAATTCCAGTTACAAAGATGCAGAACAAATGCTCATCTGACCTCACACCAATATCCCTTTTCCTCATCTTTCCTGGGGAGACTGGCTCATGTTACACGATGCGATCCAACTGTCTACATTTCAGGATTCTGAAACCTGGGAACGCATCATTCCATGTCACTGTCTCTCAGTCTCCCCGTCTCTGTCTACTTCCAAAACGCCTCCCATGTGGTGATATTTAAACTGATTCCCCCTGCCATCTCTCTCTGGCAGTGATGTTCACACCCACAGCATCCCCTTGTCATGGTACAATGGAGATATGGAGCTGGAAATGGGTGGGAGTTGCACATCCTTACACTTCCAGCATGGGATGCAATTTTCCACACATTGGGCAGGGATCTAACACTGTGTTAATGAGTAATGCAGTGGGGTGGGGTACACAGTCCTACATGCTGGGAGGCTAACTGCTCCTGGGTTAGATCAATGCACTGGGGTTGTGTACACGGTCCTACATGTTGGGAGGGTAACTGCTCCTGGTTTACAGATTAATTCAGGGGTGATCACTGCACAGTTCGCTGTGCTGGTCAGACTATCTGGTTAAAGTTTATAGATAATGCACTGCTGTGGTCTGCACAGCTCACCATGCTGGACAGATATATGGTCTGGGTTTGTAGATCTATGCCCTGATCTGATCTATGCAGTGTTCCACTCTGGAAAAATTGCTGGTTTGTATTGACCAGTGCAATGGATAGTCTGCACAGTGAACAGATATCTCCTCTGGGTTTACGGTATCTGGGCTGGTTATGTGAGGTGGATTGAGAATGTGGTATATCTAACCATTTTAGCTGATCTGGCAATGCCTTTAGTTCACATTCTTGTGATTGGGCCCTCCCTCTCTCATTCCATGAATGTTACAGTGTGCCCAGGTACAGTACATCATGTTGTTGGGATGGATAGGGGGGGGGAAAGGTGATGGACAGGTCAAGGGGTTTCCCGGAACGTTCTGTCCACAACATTCTACAACTGACATTCAGTGGAACGTTCTGTCCCAACATTCCATAACTGACATTCCCCGGAACGTTCTGTCCACAACATTCTATAACTGACATTCAGTGGAACGTTCTGTCCCAACATTCTATAACTGACATTCCCCGGAATGTTCTGTCCCCAACATTCTCTAACTGACATTCCCCAGAACATCCCGTCCCCAACATTCTATAACTGACATTTCCCGGAACGTTCTGTCCCTGACATTGTTTGTGAACGGCCGGACGTCAGTGAATTGAACAAACGATAAGATTCCGAGGGAAGAGATCCCGTTCCAGGAAGAAGGAGACACTGTTCCGAAGTCCCCACAGGCAGTTAAAGGGGTGAATATCTTTTCCCTGCGTTTACATTTCTTCACGGCACAGGATGACCACAATTTAGACCAAAATACAGAAATTCCCAAACTCCGTTTGTCTTCAGGAAACTGGGAGAGAATCCTTCAGGACAGCAACGTTTGCACCCTCCGTATTAGGAACTGGGAAGTAGTGACCTATGTCAGCTCTCGAGTGATCGAGTGCGTGGGAATGTTCTAGAAACCATCTGTCCTTATGGATGTGTCTCTGTGTGTTTGGGGAGGGAGGGTTTCTTGTGGTTTATGTCACATTTTTGTCAGTAATTCTGACCTTTCCATTTGTTATTCCAGCTCCAATTATTTTAATAAATCCCTGAATACAGTGACACATTTGAAAATCTCACTGGGTCCCCAATCAAACGGGTCCCTTTGCCTCCAGGCCGATGGATAATGGGTTTGTTTTCCTTCCTCACAGCTAACGTAGTGACCATCTACGTCCTGCTTTATAAAGATTGTGGATTGTCTCCATGTGTCAGACGTTACCTGGGGGCCATGGCAGCGGCGGATCTCCTGGTCATTATCCTCGACCTGATACTGAGACACATTCCCATTGTTTATGATGAGCAGTTTTATTTCCTGGTGGACTCCGTCCCAGTGTGTAATATCCACGCTGTCCTGCTTTATGCAGCCACAGACTGCTCTGTCTGGTTCACCGTCACTTTCACCTTTGATCGTTTTGTGGCCATTTGTTGCCAGAAGCTGAAAAGTCAATATTGCAGTGAGAAAACGGCAGCTGTGGTTCTGGGAGCAGTGACTGTGCTGAGCTGTTTAAAGAACATTTTCTGGTATTTTATGCTCACGCCTCGGTATTGGCTGATGAACGAGCCCTGGTTTTGTGATATTACACTCGCTGCTCGTTACTCCAGTGTCTGGGTCACAATCGAGTTCCTCCATCACATTCTAACTCCGTGTGTCCCATTTCTCCTGATTCTGCTGCTCAATGTTCTCACCGTCAGACACATTGTAGTGACCAGCAGAGCCCGCAGGAGACTCCGCGCTCACACCAATGGGGACGCTCAGTCTGACACTGAAATGAGAAACCGAAAAAAATCCATCATTTTACTGTTTGTGATCTCGGCCAATTTCATCCTGTTATGGTCAACGTTAATGCTGTATTCTGTGTGGAACCGGATGTGGTATATGGTGGATACCCTTGCGATGCTGGATTACTTTGTGCAGGAATTGGGCTTCATGCTGCAGCTCCTCAGTTGCTGCACAAACACTGCGATTTATGCCGTGACCCAGACTAAGTTCAGGCAGCAGCTGAAGAATGTGCTGAAATATCCCTTCACCCAAATCCTTCCATCAATCAAATTCCCTCATTAATCAATCCATCCGGGATTTTCTCATTTCAGTTCAGTGTTTCAGTGATGGAGCAGCCTGTCGCTGTGATAACAGACTGAGGGGAGCGCTGGTTTGTCCATCCTTATCCCACAGGGGGGGTGACAGGGACACATTTCAATGTTTCTCACAACTCAGGTGCCTGTGAGAAAAGGCACGATCCCATTGACTGTTTCCATCACTTCCATTTGTAAACAATAAAAATGTTGCCGAACAGCAGAGTGACAGATGTTGTTGTGTGTCTTTGTGTTGGAGAGGCTGAGCTGGAGAGACACAGACTCAGCCCCAAGTCCTGGTCCTCAGGGAAGGGGAGGGCACCGCGCCCTGAGCTCAGGAGCTGGGTTTAACTCCCTCTGTCGTTACTGTCCCTTCTGGGTCTCCCACTCCAACTTGGCTCTCAGCAGAATTCACCTTGCTCCCTTTGTCACTCTCCCTCCACTCTCACACTGCACTTCTATTCCTCTCTCCTTTTCCCATTTACACACTCAATTCCACTGTCCTTGCCTTCCCCAATCTCATTCACTCTCTCTCCATCTTGCAATCATAACATCCCAATGTTACTGTCTTCCTTGAATCTTTCGGGGCTGGGGAAACAGAAGAGGTTTGTAGATCTTCAGGCTGATGTTAGGGAACAGAGATTGGGACGGCATATTAGGCCTTTGCCAGGGCAACCGTATGGAGCTTGGGCCAAACGCCATTGCTCGGGGACAGAGTGGGTGTGAGATCACGAGCCGTTACTAGGGGGTAACAGGTCGAGTGGCACCATAGGCTGTGGCTGAGACCGGTACAACAGGATATCACAAACAGGACACATTGTGTGGGACATACTGTCTGTTACTCGGGGAATAGAATAGGGATGGGGTTAAAGGCCATTTCGAGGGGATCAACTGGATCGGTGTTCACAGGCAGGAGCTCAGTTTATTGTTGTGTGAGGAGTGTTATGGTGGGAGACTGCGTGGGCGTGTGAGTGTGATGCTGGGGCAGTGTGTAGGGGAGTGAGCAGGATGATAGAGAGAGTGTGGGGAAGTGAGAGTGACAATGGGGGAGTGTGCAGGGAAGTGAACGGGAGAATGGGAGTGTGTGGCAGAGTGAGACTGATGGTAAGGGAGTGCACGGTGTCTGAGAATCAGGGTGGGGCAGTGTGTGGGAGAGTGAGCGATACAGTGGGGAGAGGGCGTTTGAGCGAGTTGATGGTCAGGCTTGGTGCAGAGTGAGTGCGCATGACAGTGGAGCATTGTGTGGCGGAGTGAGTGTGATGGTGGGCGACTGTGTTGGAGAGTGAACGTGTTGGAAGGGGAGTGTGTGGGAGAATGGTGGAGTGTGTGGGGGTGAGCGTGACAGTGGGGGTGGTGTGGGGCAGTGTGTGTGTTGGTTCTGGAGTGTGTGGGGGTGAGTATGACAATGAGGGTGTTGTGGGGCAGCGTGTGTGATGGTGGTGGAGTGTGTGGGAGTGAGTGTGACGGTGGGGGTGGTGTGGGTCGGTGTGTGTTATGGTAGTGGAGAATGTGGGGGTGTGCGTGATGGTGAGGGTGGTGTGGGTCAGTGTGTTTGATGGTGTTGGAGTGTGTGGGGGTGAGTATGACAATGAGGGTGTTGTGGGGCAGCGTGTGTGAGGGTGATGGAGTGTGTGGGGGTGCACGTGGCGTTGAGGGTGGTTTGGGGCAGTGTGTTGGTTATGGAGTGTGTGTGGCTGAGCATGATGGTGGGGGTGGTGTGGAGCAGTGTGTGTGAGGGTGGTGGAATGTGTGGGAATGAGCGTGACAGTGAGGGATGGCATGGGGCACTGTGAGAGTGTGCTGGAGTGTGTGGGTGAGCGTGACGGTGAGGGGGTGTGGAGCAGAGTGTGTGATGGTGGTGGAGTTTGTGGGAGTGAGCATGACGGTGAATGTAGTGTGGGGCAGAATGTGTGATGGTGGTGGAGTGTATGGGTGAGTATGACGGTGAGGGTGGTGTGGGGCAGTGTGTGTGATGGTAGTGGAGTTTGTGGGAGTGAGTGTGACGGTAGGAATGTTGTGGGGCAGCGTATGAGATGGTGGTGGAGTGTGTGGGAGTGAGGTGACGGTGGGGGTGGTGTGGGTCAGTGTGTGTTATTGTGGTGGAGAATGTGGGGGTGTGCGTGATGGTGAGGGTGGTGTGAGGCAGAATGTGTGTGAGGGTGATGGAGTGTGTGGGAGTGAGCTGACGGTGAGAGTGGCGTGGGGCAGTGTGTGTGAGGGTGGTGGAGTGTGTGGGAGTGAACGGGACAGTGAGGGTGGTGTGGGGCATTGTGTGTGATGGTGGTGGAGTGTGTGGGTGTGAGCGAGACGGTGAAAGTGGTGTGGGGCAGTGTGTATGAGATGATGGTGGAGAGTGTGTGGGTGAGCGTGACAGTGAGGGTGGTGAGGGGCAGTGTGTGATGGTGATGGAGGAGTGTGTGGGGGTGAGCGTGGCGGTGAGTGTACTGTGTAGCAATGTGTGTGATGGTGGTGGCGTGTGGGGGGTGTGCGTGATGGTGAGTATGATGTGGGGCAGCTTGTGTGATGGTGGTGGAGTATGTAGTGAGGAGCGTGATGTTGAGTGTGTTGTAGGGCAGTGTGTGTGATGGTGGTGGAGTATGTGGTGGTGAGCGTGATGTTGAGTGTGTTGTAGGGCAGTGTCTGTGATGGTGGTGGAGTGTGTGGGGGTGAGAGTGATGGTGGGGGTGCTGTGGGGAAATGTGTGTGATGGTGGTGGAGTGTGTGGTGGTGAGCGTGACGGTGGAGATGGTGTGGGGCAGCGTGTGTGAGGATAGTGGAGTGTGTGGGAGTGAGGGTGACGGTGAGGGTGGTGTGGGGCAGTGTGTGTGATTGTGGTAGAGTGCGTGGGTTTGAGCGTGACAGTGAGGGTGCTGTGAGGCAGTGCCTGAGGTGGTGGAGTGTGTAAGGGTGAGCGTGACGGTGAGTGTACTGTGTAGCAGTGTGTGTGATGGTGGTGGAGTGTGTGGTCTTGAGCGTTACGGTGGGGGTGGTGTGGGGCAGTGTGTGTGAGGGTGGTGGAGTGTGTGTGTGAGCGTGACGGTGGGGGTGGTGTGAGGCCGTGTGTGTGATGGTGGTGGCGTGTGTGGTAGTGAGCGTGACGGTAAGGGTGGTGTGGGGCAGTGTATGTGTTGGTGGTGGACTGTGTGGGGGTGAGCGTGATGGTGAGTGTGGTGTGTGGCAGTGTGTGTTGGTTGTGGAGTGTCGGGGTTGAGCGAGACGGTGGGGGTGGTGTGGGGCAGTGTGTGTGAGCGTAGTGGTGTGTGTAGGAGTGAGCATGATAGTGAGGTTGCTGTGGGTGACAGTGTGTGAAGTGGTGGAGTGTGTGGGGCTGAAAGTGATGGTAAGGGTGGTGTGGGGCAGTTTGTGCGATGGTGGTGGAGTGTGTGGGGGTGAGTGTGAAGGTGGGGGTGGTGTGGGGCAGTGTGTGTGATCGTGGTGGAGTGTGTGGTTGTGAGCGTGACGGTGAGTGTCGTGTGGGGCAGTGTGTGCGATGGTGGTTTAGTGTGTGGGGTTGAGCGTGATGGTGGGAGTGTTGTGTGGCAGTGTGTGTGAGGGTGGTGGAGTGTGTGGTGGTGAACGCGATGGTGAGGATGGTGTAGGGCAGCGTGTGTGAGGATGGTGGGGTGTGTGGGTATGAGCGTGACGGTGTGGATGGTGTGGGGCAGTGGTGTGATTGTGGTGGAGTGCGTGGGGTTGAGGTGACAGTGAGGGTGCTGAGAGGCAGTGCTTGAGGGTGGTGGAGTGTGTTAGGGTGAGTGTGACGGTGAGGGTACTGTGTAGCAATGTGTGTGATGGTGGTGGCATGTGTGGGGGTGAGCGTGATGGTGTGGGTTGTGTCGGGCAGTTTGTGTGATGGTGGTGGAGTGTGTGAGGTTGAGCGTGACGGTGGGGATGTTGTGTGGCAGTGTGTGTGAGGGTGGTGGAGTGTGTGGTCGTGAACGTGACGGTGGGGATGGTGTGGGGCAGCGTGTGTGAGGATGGTGTAGTGTCTGGGTATGAGCGTGACAGTGTGGGTGGTGTGGGGCAGTGTGTGTGAGGGTGGTTGAGTATGTGGGTATGAGCGTGATGGTGAGGGGTGGTGTGGGCAGTGCGTGTGATGGTGGTGGCGTGTGTGTGGGTGAGCGTGACGGTGGGGTTGTTGTGGGGCGGTATGTGTGATGATGGTGGAGTGTGTGGGTGTCAGCGTTATAGTGAGGCTGGTGTAGGGCAGTGTGTGTGGTGGTGATGGAGTATGTGGTGCTGAGCGTGACGGTGGGGGTGTGGTGGGGCATTTTTTTGTGGGTGGTGGATCGTGTGGGATGAGTGTGTGTTTGGGTATGGTGTGAGACTGTGTGTGTGATTGTGGTGGATATGTGGGGGTGAGTGTGACGATGGGGATAGTGTGGGGCAGTGTGTATGATGGTCGTGGAGTGTGTGGGGGTGACAACGACGGTGATGGTGGTGTTGGGCAGTGTGTGTGATGGTGGTGGAATGTGTGGAGTTGAGTGTGACGGTGTGGGTGGTGTGAGGCTGTGTGTGTGAGGGTGGCGGAGTGGGTGTGTGAGCGTGACGGTGGGGGTGGTGTGTGGCAGTGTGTGTGATGGTGGTGGAATGTGTAGGAGTGAGCGTGGTGGTGAAGGTGGTGTGGGGTAGTGTGTGTGAAGGGTGGTGGATTGTGTGGGGGTCAGCGTGACGGTGGTGGTGTTGTGTGGCAGTGTGTGTGGTGGCGATGGAGTGTGTGGGGATGGGCGTGACGGTGGGGGTGGTGTGGGGCAGTGAGTGTGAGGGTGGTTGAGTTTGTGGGGGTGAGCGTGACGGTGAGGATGGTGTGGGGCAGTGTGTGTGATGGTGGTGGAGTGTGTGTTGGTGAGCATGACGGTGGGGGTGTTGTGGGGCACTGTGCGTGAAGGTGGTGGAGTGTGTGGGAGTGAGGGTGACGGTGGGAGTGGTGTGGGGCAGTTTGTGTGAGTTTGGTGGAAGTGTGGGGGTTAGCGTGACGGGAGGGTGGTGTGGGGCAGTGTGTGGGATGGTGGTGGAGTGTGTGGGTGTGAGTGTGACGGTGAGGGAGGTGTGGGGCAGTGTGTGAGAGGGTGGTGGAATGTGTGGAGGTGAGCGTGACGGTGGTGGTGTTGTGTGGCAGTGTGTGTGATGGTGATGGAATGTGTGGGGGTGAGCGTGACGGTGGGGGTGGATTAGGGCAGTTTATGAGTAGGTGATGGATTGTGTGGGGGTGACCGTGAAGGTTGGGTGTTGTGGGGCATCGTGTGTGATGGTGGTGGATTGTCTGGTGGTGAGCGTGACGGTGAGATTGGTGTGGAGCAGTGTGTGTGATGGTGGTGGATGTGTGGGGGTGACCATGACGGTGAGGATGGTGCGTGGCACTGTGTGTGAGTGTTGTGGAATGTGTGGGAGAGAGTGTGACGGTGGGGGTGGTGAGGGGCTGTGTGTGTGAGGGTGAGCGTGAGGGTGGGGTTGTTGTGTGGCAGTGTATGTGATGGTGATATAGTGTGTGGGTGTGAACGTGACTGTGGGGATGATTTGGGGCAGTGTGTGAGATGGTGGTGGAGTGTGTGGAGGTGGGCAAGACGGTGCGTGTGGTGTGGGCCAGTGTGTGTGATGGTGGTGGAGTGTGTGGGGGTGAGCGTGAGGGTGAAGGTGGTGTGGGGTACTATGTGTGAAGGGTGGAGGATTGTGTGGGGGTGAGCGTGACGGTGAGGGTGATGTGGGCAGTGTGTGTGACGTTGGTGAAGTGTGTGGGAGTGAGCTGATGGCGTGGGTGGTGTGGGGCAGTGTGTGTGAGGGTGGTCGAGTGTGTGGAAGTGAGCGTGACGGTGATGGTGTTGTGTGGCAGTGTGTGTGGTGGCGATGGAGTGTGTGGGGATGAGAGTGGCGGTGGGGGTGATGTGTGGCAGTGAGTGTGAGAGTAGTGGAGCGTTTGGGAGTGAGGGTGACGGTGAGGGTGGTGTGGGGCAGTGTGTGTGATGGTGGTGGAGTGTGTGTGGGTGAGCATGACGGTGGGTGTGTTGTGTGGCAGTGTGTTTGATGGTGATGGAGTGTGTGGGGTGACAGTGAGGGTCATGTGCGGCAGTGTTTGTGAGGGTGGTGGAGTGTGTGGGAGTGAGGGTGATGGTGGGCGTGATATGGGGCAGTTTCAGTGAGGTTGGTGGAATGTGTGGGGTGAGGGTGACGGTGGTGGTGTTGTGTGGCAGTGTGTTTGATGGTGATGGAGTGTGTGGGGATGAGCGTGAATTTGGGGATGGTTTGGGCCAGTTTGTGTGAGGATGGTGGATTGGGTGCGGGTGGGCGTGACAGTGGGGGTCATGTGTGGCAGTGTGTGTGATGGTGGTGGAGTGTGTGGGGTGAGTGTGGCGGTGGGGTTGTTGTGGGGCGGTATGTGTGATGATGGTGGAGTGTGTGGGCGTAAGCGTGATGATGAGGATGGTGTGGGGCAGTGTGTGTGGTGGTGATGGGGTGTGTGGTGCTGAGCGTGACGGTGGCGTTGGTGTGGGGCTTTTTTGGTGTATGGTGGATCATGTGGGGTGAGTGTGTCTTTGGGTATGGTGTGAGAATGTGTGTCTGATTGTGGTGGATGTGTGGGGGTGAGTGTGACGATGGGGATGGTGTGGGTCATGTGCATGATGGTGGTGGTGTTGTGTGGCAGTGTGTGTGGTGGTGATGGAATTTATGGGGATGAGCGTGACGGTGTGGGTGGTGTGGGGTAGTGTGTGTGATGGTGGTGGAGTGTGTGGTGGTGAGCGTGATGGTGAGGGTGGTGTGGGGCAGTGTGTGTGAGGGTGGTGGACTGTGTGGGAATGAGCGTGACGGTGGGGGTGGTGTGGGGCAGTGTGTGTGATGGTGGTGGATTGTGTGGGGGTGATCGTGATGGTGAGTGTGGAGTTGGGCAGTGTGTGTGATGGCTGTGGATGGTTGGTGTGAGTGTGACGGTGGCGGTGTGTTGGGGCAGTGTGTGTGATGGTGGTGGAATGTGTGGAGGTGTGTGTGACGGCGAGGGTGGTGTCGGACAGTGTGTGTGATGGTGGTAGAATGTGTGGGGGCGAGCGTGACGGTGGTGGTGTTGTTTGACTGTGTGTGTGAGGGTGATGGTGTGTTTGGGGGTGAGCGTGATGGTGGGGGATGAATTGGGGCAGTTTGTGAGTAGGTGGTGGATTGTGTGGGAGTGAGCGTGAGTTTGAGGGTGTTGTGTGTGAGGGTGGTGGATTGTGTGGGCGTAAGCGTGATGATAAGGATGGTGTGGGGCAGTGTGTGTGGTGGTGGTGGAGTGTGTGGGGATGAGCCTGACGGTGGGTGTGGTGTGGGACATTTTTTGTGGGTGGTGGATCGTGTGGGGTGAGTGTGTCTTTGGGTATGGTGTGAGACTGTGTGTGTGATTGTGGTGGATGTGTGGGGGTCAGCGTAACGGTGAGGCTGGTGTGGGGCAGTGTGTGTGATGTCGATGGATTGTGTGGGAGTGTGCGTGAGGGTGAAGGTGGTGTGGGGGCGAGCGTGACGGTGGTGGTGTTGTTTGACTGTGTGTGTGAGGGTGATGGAGTGTTTGGGGGTGAGCGTGACGGTGGTGGTGTTGTGTGGCAGTGTGTTTGGTGGGGATGGAGTGTGTGGGGATGAGCGTGAGGGTGAGGGTAGTGTGGGCAGTGTGTGTGATGGTGGTGGACTGTTCGGCAATGAGCGTGACAGTGAGCGTGGTGTGGGGCAGTGTGTGTGATGGTGGTGGAGTTTGTGGGGGTGACTGTGACGGTGAGGGTGGTGTGGGGCAGTGTGTGTGATGGTGGTGGAATGTGTGGAGGTGTGTATGACGGTGAGGGAGGTTTGGCGCAGTGTGTGTGAGGGTGGTGGAATGTGTGGTGTTGAGCATGACGGTGAGGGTGGTGTGTGGCAGTGTGTTTGATGGTGGTGGAGTGTGTGGTGGTGAGCATGACGGTGAGGGTGGTGTGGAACAGTGTGTGTGATGGTAGTGGAGTTGTGGGATGAGTTTGTCGATCAGTATGGTTTGGGACTGAGTGTGATGGTGGTGGATGTGTGGGGGTGAGTGTGATGATGAGGATGGTTTTGGGCAGTGGGTGTGATGGTGGTGGAGTATGCGGGGGCGACCGTGACGGTGAGAGTGGTGTGGGGCAGTGTGTGTGATGTTGGTGGAGTGTGTTTTGGTGAGGGTGAAGGTGGGGACGTTGTGGGGCACTGTATGTGAGGGTGGTGGAGTGTGTGGGAGTGAGCGTGAAGGTGGGGGTTGTCTGGGGTAGTTTGTGTGAGGGTGGTGTAATGTGTAGGGGTGAGCGTGATTGTGGGATTTGGTGTGGGGTAGTGTGTGTAATGGTGGTGAGCATAACGGTGAGTTGGTGTAGTGCAGTGTGTGTGTGATGGTACTGGTGTGTGTGGCTTGAGTGTGTCGGTGGGTATGGTGTGGGACTCTGTGTGATGGTGGTGGATGTGTGGGGGTGATTGTGACAGTGGGGGTGTTGTGTGGCAGTGTGTGGTGGTGATGGAGTGTGTGGGGGTGAGCGTGATGGTGGGGGTGATTTGGGGCAGTTTGTGTGAGGGTGGTGGAGTGTGTGGGGGTGAGCGTGAGGGTGGAGTTGGTGTGGGGCACTGTGTGTGAGGGTGGTGGATTGTGTGGGGGTGAGCGTGAGGGTGAGGTTGGTGTGGGGCAGTGTGTGTGTTCGTGATGGATTGTGTGTGGGTGAGCATGACGGGGGATGGTGTGGAGCAGTATTTCTGATGGTGGTGGTGTGTGTGGTGGTGAGCATGACGGTGAGGGTTTTTTGGGGCAGTGTGTGTGACGGTGGTAGAGTGTGCGGGATAATCGTTATGGTGGGGGATGTGAAGAGCAGTATGTGTGATGGTGGTGGAGTGTGTGAGCGTGAGTTTGACGGTGCTGATGGTGTGGGGCAGTGTGTGTGATGGTGGTGGAGTGTGTGGGGGTGAGCGTAATGGTGAGGGTGGTGTAGGGTAGTTTGTCTGATGGTGGTGGAGTGTGTGTGGGTGAGCGTGACAGAGAGGGTGGTACGGCGCAGTGTGCGTGAGTTTGGTGGAGTGTGAGAGTGGTGAAATGTGACGGTGAGGGTGGTGTAGGACAGTGTCTGTGATAGTGGTGGAGTGTGTGGTAGTGAGCATGACGGTGGGGGTGTTGTGGGGCACTGTGTGTGAGGATGGTGGAGTGTGTGGGAGTGAGCTTGACGGTGGGGGTGTATTCGGGCAGTTTGTGTGAGGGTGTGGAGTGTGTGGGGATGAGCGTGACGGTGAGGTTGGTGAGGGACAGTGTGTGTTTGTTGGCGGTGGGTTGTGTGGGGGTGAGCGTGAGGGTGGAGTTGGTGTGGGGCATTGTGTGTGAGGATGGTGGATTGAATGGGGGTGAGCGTGACGGTGAGGGAGTTGTGGGGCAGTGTGTGTGAGGGTGATGGAGTGTGAGGCTGGTGGAGTGTGACAGTGAGGTTGGTGTGGGGCAGTGTCTGTGATGGTGGTGGAGTGTGTGGCGCTGACTGTGACGGTGAGTGTGTTGTGGGGCAGTGTATGTGATGGTGGTGAAATGTGTGGAGGTGTGTGTGACGGTGAGGGAAGTTTGGGGCAGTGTGTGTGAGGGAGGGTGGTGAAGTGTGTGGGGGTGAGCGTGACGGTGAGGGTGGTGCGGGGCAGTGTGTAATGGTGGTGGAGTGTGTGTGGGTGAGAGTGATGGTGGGGCTGGTGTGGGCCAGTGTGTGTGAGGTTGGTGGAGTGTGAGGGTGGTTGAGTGTGACAGTGAGGGTGGTGTGGGGCAGTGTCTGTGATTGTGGTGGTGTGTGTGGTGGTGAGCATGACGGTGAGGGTGTTGTGGAGCACTGTGTGTGAGGATGGTGAAGTGTCTGGGAGTGAGAGTGACGGTGGGGGTGGTGTGGGACAGTTTGTGTGATGGTGATGGTGTGTGTGGGGGTGAGCGTGACAGTGAGGGTTGTATTGTGGCAGTTTGTGTTAGGATGGTGGAGTGTGTGGGAGTGAGCGTGATGGGTGGGTTTGGTGTGGAGCATTGCGTGTGAGGATGGTGGATTGTGTGGGCGTGAGCGTGAGGGTGGGGTTGGTGTGGGGCATTGTGTGTGAGGATCGTGGATTGTGTGGGGGTGACCGTAACGGTGAGGCTGGTGTGGGGCGGTGTGTGTGATGGCGCTGGATGTGTGGAGGTGAGTGTGACAGTGGGGATGTTGTGAGGCAGTGGTGTGTGATGGTGGTGGAATGTGTGGAGGTGAGTGTGACGGTGAGGGAGGTGTGGGGCAGTGTGTGTGAGGGTGATGGATTGTGTGGGGGTGAGCGTGAAGTTGGGGGTGGTTTGGGCCATTTTGTGTGAGGGTGGTGGAATGTGTGCGGGTGAGCGTGACGGTGGGGTTGTTGTGGGCCGGTGTGTGTGATGATGGTGGAGTGTGTGGGGGTCAGCGTGATGGTGAGGCTGGTGTGGGGCAGCGTGTGTGGTGGTGATGGAGTGTGTGGTGCTGAGCGTGAGGGTGGGTGTGGTGTGGAGCATTTTTTGTGGGTGGTTGGTCTTGTGGGGTGAGTGTGTCTTTGGGTATGTTGTGAGACTGTGTGTGTGATTGTGGTGGATGTGTGGCTGTGAGTGTGACGATGGGGATGGTGTGGGGCAGTGTGTATGATGTTGGTGGAGTGTGTGGGGGTGACCACGACGGTGAGGGTGGCGTGGGGCAGTGAGTGTGATGGTTGTGGAATGTGTGGAACTGAGTGTGACCGTGAGGGTGGTGTGGGGCAGTGTGTGTGAGGGTGGTCGAGTGTGTGGAACTGAGCGTGGCAGTGGTGGTGTTGTGTGGCAGTGTGTGTGGTGGTGATGGAATGTGTGGGGATGAGCGTGACGGGAGGGTGGTGTGGGGCAGTGAGTGTGAGAGTGGTGGAGTGTGTGGGGATGACGGGGAGGGTGGTGTGGGGTAGTGTGTGTGATGGTGGTAGAGTGAGTGGGGGTGAGCATGACGGTGAGGGTGGTGTGGGGCAGTGTGTGTGAGGGTGATGGTCAGTGTGGGAATGAGCGTGACGGTGGGGGTGGTGTGGGGCAGTGTGTGGTATGGTGGTGGAATATGTGGGGGCGATCGTGACGGTGGGGGTGGATTGGGCCAGATTGTGAGTTGTTGGTGGATTGTGTGGGAGTGAGCGTGAGGTTGAGGGTGTTGTGGGGCTTTATGTGTGATGGTGGTGGAGTGTATGGGGGTGAGCGTGACGGTGAGGCTGGTGTGGGGCAGTGTGTGTGGTGGTGATGGAGTGTGTGGGGATGAGCGTGATGGTGGGTGTGGTGTGGGGCATTTTTTTGTTGGTGGTGGATTGTGTGGGGTGAGTGTGTCTTTGGGTATGGTGTGAGACTGTGTGTGTGATTGTTGTTGATGTGTGGGGGTGAGTGTAACGATGGGGATGGTGTGGTGAAGTGTGTTTGATGGTGATGGAGTGTGTGGGGGTGACCATAAAGGTGAGGGTGGTGTGGGGCAGTGTGTGTGATAGTGGTGGAATGTGTGGAGTTGAGTGTGACGGTGAGGGTGGTGTGGGGCAGTGTGTGTTATGGTGGCGGAGTGTGTGTGGTTGAGCGTGACGGTGGGGGTGTTGTGGGGAAGTTCGTGTGAGGGTGGTGGAATGTGTGGTGGTGAGTGTGAGGGTGGGGTTGTTATGTTGCAGTGTGTGTGAAGGTGGTGGACTGTGTGGGAATGAGCGTGACGGTGAGGGTGGTGTGGGGCAGTGTGTGTGATGGTGGAGGAGTGTGTTGGGTGGGTGTGTTGTGGGGCAGTGTATGTGATGGTGGTGGAATGTGTGGAGGTGTGTGTGACGGTGTGGAAGGTTTGGGGCAGTGCGTGTGAGGGTGGTAGAATGTGTGGGGTCGAGCGTGACGGTTGTGGTGTTGTGTGGCAGTTTGTGAGATTGTGATGGAGTGTGTGGGGATGAGCGTGATGGTGGGAGTGGATTGGGACAGTTTGTGAGTTGGTGGTGGATTGTGTGGGCATAAGTGTGACGATGAGGATGGTTTTGGGCAGTGGGTGTAATGGGGTGGAGTGAGTGGTGGTGAGCGTGATGGTGAGGGTGGCGCGGGGCAGTGTGTGTGTTATGCTGGAGTGTGTGGGGGTGAGAGTGATTTTGGGATGGTGTGTAGCAGTGTGTGTGATGGTGGTGGAGTGTGTGGTTGTTAGCATGATGCTGAGGGTGTTGGTGAGCAGTGTGTGTGATGTTGGTGGAGTGTGTTTGGGTGAGGGTGACGGTGGGGACGTTGTGGGGCACTGTGTGTGAGGGTGGTGGAGTGTATGGGAGTGAGCGTGAAAGTGGGGGTTGTGTGGGGCAGTTTATGTGAGGGTGGTGTAATGTGTAGGGGTGAGCGTGATTGTGGAATTTGGTGTGGGGTAATGTGAGTAATGGTGGTGGAGTGTGTGGTGGTGAGCATGACGGTGAGTGTGGTGTAGTGCAGTGTGTGTGATGGTACTGGAGTGTGTGGCTTGAGTGTGTCGGTGGGTATGGTGTGGGACTGTGTGTGTGATGGTGGTGGATGTGTGGGGGTGATTGTGACAGTGGGGGTGTTGTGTGGCAGTGTGTGGTGGTGATGGAGTGTGTGGGGGTGAGCGTGATGGTGGGGGTGGTTTGGGGCAGTTTGTGTGAGGGTGGTGGAGTGTGTGGGGGTGAGCGTGAGGGTGATGTTGGTGTGGGGCAGTGTGTGTGTGTTGGTGGTGGATTGTGTGGGGGTGAGTGTGACGGTGGGGGTGGTGTGGGGCAGTGTGTGTGAGGGGGTGGATTGTGTGTGGGTGAGCATGACGGTGGAGTGGTGAGGAGCAGTGTGTTTGATGATGGTGGTGTGTGTGGTGGTGAGCATGACGGTGAGGGTTTTTTAGGACAGTGTGTGTGACGGTGGTAGAGTGTGTGGGATGACCGTAATGGTGGGGGATGTGAAGGGCAGTATGTGTCATGGTGGTGGAATGTGTGAGCGTGAGTGTGACGGTGCTGATGGTGTGGGGCAGTGTGTGTCATGGTGGTGGAGTGTGTGGGGGTGAACGTAACGGTGAGGGTGGTGTAGGGCAGTTTGTGTGATGGTGGTGGAATGTGTGGGGGTGAGCGTGACAGTGAGGGTGGTACGGGGCAGTGAGCGTGAGGGTGGTGGAGTGTGAGGGTGGTGCAATTTGGCGGTGAGGGTATTGTGGGGCACTGTGTGTGAGGATGGTGGAGTGTGTGGGAGTGAGCGTGATGGTGGGGATTTTGTGAGGCAGTTTGTGTGATGGTGATGGAGTGTGTGGGGGTGTGCGTGACGGTGGGGGTGTATTAAGGCAGTTTGTGTGAGGGTGGTGGAGTGTGTGGCGGTGAGCGTGAGGGTGGGGTTGGTGTGGGGCACTGTGTGTGCTGGTGGTGGATTGCGTGTGGGTGAGCGTGAGGGTGGAGTTGGTGTGGGGCATTGTGTGTGAGGATGTTGGATTGTATGGGGGTGAGCATGACGGTGAGGTTGGTGTGGGACAGTGCGTGTTTGTTGGAGTTGGAGTGTGTGGTCGTCAGCGTGAGGGTGGGGGTGGCGTTGGGCATTGTATGTGAGGGTGGTGGATTGTGTGGGGGTGAGTGTGACGGTGGGGGTAGTGTGCGGCAGTGTGTGTTAGGTTGGTGGAGTGTGACGGAATGAGTATGACGGTGGATGGTGTGGGGCAGTATGTGTGATGGTGTTGGAGTGCGTGGGGATGAGTGTGACAGTGAGGGTGGTGTGGGGCAGTGACTGTGATGTTGGTGCAGTGTGTGGTGGTGAGCATGAAGGTGAGAGTGTTGTGGGGCACTGTGTGTGAGGATGGTGGAGTGTCTGGGAGTGAGCATGACGGTGGGGGTGGTGTGGGGCAGTTTGTGTGATGGTGATGGAGTGTGTGGGGATGGGCCTGACGGTGGAGTTGGCGTGGGACTGTGTGTGTTTGTTGGTGGTGGTTTGTGTGGGGGTGAGCGTGAGGGTGGGTATGGTTTGGGTCATTGTGTGTGAGGGTGGTGGATTGTGTGAGGGTGAGTGAGACGGTAGTGTTGGTGTGGTGCTGTGTGTGTTAGGGTGGTGGAGTGTGTGGGAATGTGCGTGACGTTGGGGTGGTGTGGGGCAGTGTGTGTGATGGTGGTGGACTGTGTGGGGGTGACTGTAACGGTGAGGGTTGTGTGGGGCAGTGTGTGTGATGGCGGTGGATGTGTGGGGTGAGAATGACGGTGGTGGTGTTGTGTGGCTGTGTGTGTGATGGTGATGGAGTGTGTGGGGTTGAGCGTGCCGCTGGGCGTAGATTAGGGCAGTTTATGAGTTGGTGGTGGACTGTGTTGGGGTGACCGTGAGGGTGTGGGTGTTGTGGGGCATTGTGTGCGATGGTGGTGGAGTGTGTGGGGGTGAGCATGACGAGAGGGTTGTGTGGGGCAGTGTGTATGATGGTGGTGGAGTGTGTGAGGGTGAGATTGATGATGGAGCTGGTGTGGGGCAGTGTGTGTGAGGGTGGTGGAGTGTGTGGGGGTGAGCGTGACGGTGGGGGTGGATTAGGGCAGTTTATGAGTTGGTGGTGGATTGTGTAGGTGAGCGTGACGGTGAAGGTCATGTGGAGCAGTGTGTGTGATGGTAGTGGAGTGTGTGGGGTGAGTTTGTCGGTGGGTATTGTGTGTGACTGTGTGTGATGGTGGTGGGTATGTGGGTGTGAGTGTGACGATGGGGATGGTGTGGGACTGTGTGTGTGATTGTGGTGGAGTGTTTGGGGTGACTGTGACGGTGAGGGTAGTGTGGGGCAGTGTGCCTGTTGGTGGTGGAGTGTGTGGGAGTGAGGGTGACGGTGGGCGTGGTGTGGGGCAGTTTGTGTGAGGTTGGTGGAATGTATGGGGTGAGGGTGACGGTGGTGGTGTTGTGTTGCATTGTGTGTGATGGTGATGGAGTGTGTGGGGGTGAGCGTGAAGTTGGGGGTGGTTTGGGCCATTTTGTGTGAGGGTGATGGATTGTGTGCGGGTGAGCGTGATAGTGGGGGTGGTGTGGGGCAGTTTGTGTGATGGTAGTGGAGTGTGTGGAGTGAGTGTGTCGATGGGTATGGTGTGGGACTGTGTGTGATGGTGGTGGATGTGTGGGTGTGAGTGTGATGGTGGGGGAATTGTGTGGCAGTGTGTGTGCTGGAGTTGGAGTGTGTGGGGGTGAGCGTGATGGTGGGGGAGATTTGGGGCAGTTTGTGCGAGGATGGTATAGTGTGTGGGGGTCAGCATGACGGTGGGAGTGGTGTGGGGCAGTGTGTGTGTTGGTGGATGATTGTGTGGAGGTGAGCGTGAGGGTGGGGTTGGTGTGTGGCATTGTGTGCGAGGGTGGTGGATTGTGTGGGGGTGAGCATGACGGTGATGTTGGTGTTAGGTAGTGTGTGTGTTGCTGGTGGATTGCGTGCGGGTGAGTGTGACGGTGGGGATGGTGTGGGGCAGAGTGTGTGAGGGGGTGGAGTTTGTGTGGGTGAGCGTGACGGTGGGGTGGTATGGGGCAGTGCGTGTTGGTGGAGGAGTGTGTGAGCATGAGTGTGACGGTGGGGATTGTGTGGGGTAGTGTGTGTGATGGTGGTGCAGTGTGTGGATATGAGCGTGACGGTGAGGGTGGTGTGGGGCATTGTGTGTGTGTTGGTGGTGGAATGTGTGGGGGTGATTGTGACGGTGGGGGTGGTGTGGAGCAGTGTGTGTGTGGTGGTGAGCATGCCGATGAGGGCTTTTTGGGGCAGTGTGTGTGATGGTGGTGGAGTGTGTGGAATGATCGTGTCGGTGGGGGATGTGAAGGGCAGTTTGTGTGATGGTGGTGGACTGTGTGAGCGTGAGTGTGACGGTGGTGATGGTGTGGGGCAGTGTATGTGAAGGTGGTGGAGTGTGTGGGGGTGAGTGTAATGGTGAGGGTGATGTAGCGCAGTTTGTGCGATGGTGGTGGAGTGTGTGTTGGTGAGAGTGATGGTGGGGGGCTGGTATGGGGCAGTGTGTGTGATGGTGATTGAATGTGTGGATGTGAGTTTGACGGTGAGGGTGGTGTGGGGAGTGTGTGTGTGATGGTGATGGAGTGTGTGGAGGTGAGCGTGACAGTGGGGGTGGTGTGGGGCAGTTTGTGTGATGGTGATGGAGAGTGTGGGTGTGAGCATGACACTGCACGTGTGTTGGGGCAGTTTGTGTGAGGGTGGTAGAGTGTGTGGGTGTGAGCGTGATGGTGAGGGTGGTGTGGGGCAGTGTGTATGATGGTGGTGGAGTGTGTGGGGGGTGTGTGACGATGGGGCAGTGCATGTGATGGTGGTGGAGTTTGTGTGGGTGAGTGATTGTGGGGGTGGCGTGGGGCAGTGTGTGTTATAGTGGTGGAGTATATAGGTGAACGTGATGGTGGGGGTGCGGTGGGCCAGTGTGTCTGATGATGGTGGAGCGTGTGGAGGTCAGTGTGATGGTGAGGCTGGTATGGGGCATTGTGTGTGATGGTGGTGGAGTGTGTGGGAGTGAGCTGACGGTGAGGGTGGTGTGGGGCAGTGTGTGCGAGGGTGGTGGAGTGTGTGGGAGTGAACGTGATGGTGAGGGTGTTGTGGGGCAGTAAGTGTGAGAGTGGTGGAGTGCGTGGGGGTGAACGTGACGGTGAGGGTGGTGTGGGGCAGTATGTGTGAAAGGTGGTGGAGAGTGTGGGAGTGAGCGTGACGGTGAAGGTGATGTGGGGCATTACTGTGATAGGTGGTGGAGTGTAAGGGTGAGCGTGACGGTGAGGGTGGTGTGGGGCAGGTGTGATGGTGGTGGAGTGTGTGGGAGTGAGCTGACGATGAGGGTGGTGTGGGGCAGTGAGTGTGAGAGTGGTGGAGTGTGTGGGGGTTAGCGTGACGGTGGGGGTGGTTTGGGGCAGTTTGTGTGAGGGTGGTGGAGTGTGTGGGGTGAGGGTGACGGTGGGAGTGGTGTGGGGCAGTGTGTGTGATGGTGGTGGAGTGTGTGGGGGTGCGATTGACGGTGGGGGTGGTGTGGGGCAGTTTGTGTGAGGATGGGGGTATGTGAGGGAGTGAGCGTGACGGTGGGGGTGGTGTGGGCAGTGTGTTTGTTGGTGCTGGTGTGTGTGGAGGTGAGCGTGATGGAGTGGGTGGGGTGGGGCAGTGTGTGTGAGGTTGGTGGAGTGTGTGGTTGTGAGCGTGACGGTGGGGGTGATGTGGGGTATTGTATGTGATTGTGGTGGAGTGTGTTGAGGTCGGCGTGACGGTGGGGGTGGTGTGGGGCAGTTTGTGTGAGGGTGGTGGAATGTGTGGGAGTGAGCGTGACGGTGGGGGTGGTGTGGGACAGTGTGTGCGAGGGTGGTAGAATGTGTGGGGGTGAGCATGAGCCTGTGGGTGTTGTGGGGCATTTTGTATGAGGGTGGTAGATTGTGTGGGGGTGAGCCTGACGGTGAGGGTCGTGTTGGGCAGTGTGTGTGATGGTGGTGGAGTGTGTGGGTGAGCGTTACGGTGGGGGTGCTGTGCGGCACGGTTTGTGAGGGTGGTAGAGTTGGTGGGGGTCAGTGTGACGTTGGAGGTTGTGTGGGGCAGTGTGGGTGATGATGGTAGAGGTTGTGGGGTGAGCGTGACGGTGAGGGTGGTGTGGGGCAGTGTGTGTGATGGTGGTCGAGTGGGTGGGGGTGAGTGTGACGGTGGGGGTGATGTGGGGCAGTTTGTTTGATGGCGGTGCAGTGTTTGAGGGTGAGCATGACGGTGAGGGTGGTGTGGGGCAGTGTGTGTGATGATGGTAGAGGTTGTGGGGTGAGCGTGACGGTGAGGGTGTTGTGGGGCAGTGTGTGTGTGATGGTGGTCGAGTGGGTGGGGATGAGTGTGACGGTGGGGGTGGTGTGGGGCAGTGTGTTTGATGGGGGCGGAGTGGGTGGGTTGATCGCGATGGTGGGGGCAGTGTTGGGCAGTGTATGTGATGGTGGTGGAGTGTGTGAACGTGAGTGTAACGGTGGGAATGGTGTGGGGCAGTGTGTGTGATGGTGGTGGAGTGTGTGGGGCTGAGCTTGACGGCGAGGGTGGTGTAGGGAGGTTTGTGTGATGGTGGTGCAGTGTGTGGGTTTGAGTGTGACGGTGGGGGTGGTGTGTGGCAGTGTGTGTGATAGTGAAGGTGTGTGTGGGGGTGAGCGTGACGGTGAGGGTGGTGTGGGGCAGTGTGTGTGATGGTGGTGGAGTGTGTGTGGGTGAGAGTGATGGTGGGGCTGGTGTGGGGCTGTGTGTGTGATGGCAGTGGAGTGTGAGGGCGTGAGTGTGACGTTGAGCATGGTGCGGGGCAGTGTGTGTGATGACAGTGGAGTGTGAGGGGAAGCGTGACCGTGGTGGTGGTGTGGGGCAGTGTGTGTGATGGTGGTGGAGTGTGTGGAGGTGAGTGTGACGGTGAGGGTGGTGGAGTGTGTGGGGGTGAGCGTGACGGTGAGGGTGGTTTGGGGCTGTGTTAATGATGGTGGTGGAGAGTGTGGGGGTGAGCGTGACTGTGGGGGTGGTGTGGGGCAGTGTGTGTGATGGTGGTGGAGTGTGTGGGGTGTGTGTCACAATGGATTGTGTGGGGCAGCTTGTTTGAGGGTGGTGGAATGTGTGGGGGTGAGCGTGACGGTGGGGGTGGTGTGGGGCACTGTGTGTGATGATGGTGCAGTGTGTGGATATGAGCGTGACTGTGGGTGGTGTGGGCCAGTTAGTGTGAGGGTGGTAGAGTTTGTGGGGGTGAGCGTGACTGTGGCAGTGATATGGGGCAGTGTGGTTGAGGGTGGTGGAGTGTGTGGGGGTGAGCGTGACGATGGGAGTGGTGTGGGTCAGTGTGTGTGAGGGTGGTGGAGTGTGTGATGGTGAGCGTGACGGTGGGGGTGGTGTGGGATTGTGTGTGTGATCGCGGTGGAGTGTATGGTGGTAGGCTTGAGGGTGGGGGTGGTGTGGGGCCTTGTGTGTGAGGGTTTTGGATTGTGTGTGTATGACCGTGACGGTGGGTCAGTGTGTGTGAGGGTGGTGGAGTGTGTGATGGTGAGCGTGACAGTGGGGGTGGTGTGGGGCAGTGTGTGTGAGGGTGGTGGAATGTGTGACGGTGAGTGTGACGGTGGGGGTGGTGTGGGGCAGTGTGTGTGAGGGTGGTGCAGTTTGTGTGAGTGAGCTTGATGGTGAGGGTGATATGGGGCAGTGTGTTTGATGGTGGTGGAATGTGTGAGCTTGAGTGTGACGGTGGGGATGCTGTGGGGCAGTTGTGTGAGGGTGGTGGAGTGTGTGGGTGTGAGCGTGACGGTGAGGGTGGCGTGGGGCAGTGAGTGTGATGGTGGTGGAGTGTGTGAGGGGGAGCATGACGGTGAGAGTGGTGAGGGTTATGCATGTGATGGTGGTAGAGTGTGTGTGGGTGAGCATGATGTTGAGTGTGGTATGGGGATTTGTGTGCTAGAGTGGTGATATGTGTGGGGGTGATCATGACGGTGGGGGTGCTGCGGGGCAGTATGTGTGATCTTGGTGGAGTGTGTGGGGGTGAGCATGACGGTGCGGGTTTTGTGGGGCAGTGTGTGATGGTGGTGGTGTGGGTGGGAGGAAATGTGACGGTAGGGTTTGTATGGGACAGTGTGTGTGATGGTGGTGGGCTGTGTGGGGGTGAGCGTGACGGAGAGAGTGTTGTGGGGCAGTGTATGTGAGGGTGGAGTAGAATGTGGGTGTGAGCGTGACGGTGAGGATGGTGTGGGGTAGAGTGTGTGAGGATGAAAGTGGTGTGGGGCAGTGAGTGTGAGTGTGGTGGAGTGTGCGGGCGTGAGTGTGACGGTGGGGGTGGAGTGGGGCAGTGTGTATGATGCTGATGGAGTGTGTGGTGGTGGGCTTGACGGTGAGCATGCTGTGGGGCAGTGTGTGTGATGGTAGTGGAGTGTTTCGGCGTGAGCATGACAGTGGGAATGGTGTGGGGCAGAGTGTGGTGGAGTGCGTGGGGCGAGCGTGACGTTGGGGGTGGTGTGGGGCATTGTGTGTGATGGTGGTGTACTGCGTCAGGGTGACCATGACAGTGAGGGAGATGTTGGGCAGTGTGTGTGATGGTGGGGGTGGTGAGGGGCAGTGTGTGTAATGGTGGTGCAGTGTGTGGAGGTGAGCGTGTGGGTGCGGGTGGTGTGGGGCAGTGCGTGTGAGAGTGGTGGAGAGTGTGGGTGTGAGCGTGACGGTGAGGGTGGTATGGGGTAGTGTGTGCGAGGATGGGAGTGGTGTGTGGCAGGGATTATGAGTGTGGGGGTGGTGTGGGGCAGTGTGTGTGATGCTGATGGAGTGTGCGGTGGTGGGCTTGATGGTGAGGGTGGTGTGGGGCAGTGTGTGTGATGGTAGTGGAGTGTTTTGGGGTGAGCATGACGGTGGGAATGATGTGGGGCAGTGTGTGTGAGGGTGGTGATGTGCGTGGGGGTGAGCGTGACGGTGGGGGTGGTGTGGGGCAATGTGTGTGATGGTGGTGGAGTGTGTGGGTGTGAGCGTGATGATGAGGGTGGTGTGGGTCAATGTGTGTGATGGTGGTGGAGTGTGTGGTGTTTAGCTTGACAGTTCGGGTGGTGTGGAGCAGGTTGTGTGAAGGCGGTGTTAGAGTGTGTGCTTGGTGAGCGTGACATTGAGGGTGGTGTGGGGCAGGGTGAGTAAAGGTGGAGGAGTGTGTGTGAGCGTCATAGTGGGGGTGGTGTGGTGCAGTGTGTGTGAGGGTGGTGGGGTGTGTGGGGATGCGCATGATGGTGAGGGTGGTGTGGGACAGTGTATGTGATGGTGGTAGAGTGTGTGGGAGATAGTGGGATAATGAGTGTGGTGTGGGGCAGTGTGTGTGAGGGTGGGGGTGTGCGTGACTGTGAGGGTGGTGTTGGGCAGAGTCTGTGATTTGTGTTTCGTGTGACGGTGGGGGTGGTGTGTGGCAGTTTGTGTGATTGTGGTGGCGTGTGTGGGGGTGAGCATGACGGTGGGAGGGTGTGGGACAGTGTGTGTGAGGGTGGTGGAATGCGTGGTGGTGAGCGTGACGGCGGGGGTGCTGTGGGGTAGTGTATGTGATGGTGGTGGAGTTTGTGGGGATGAGTGTGACGGTGGGGGTGGTGTTGGGCAGTGTGTGTGATGGTGGTGGTGTGTGTGAATAACGTGATTGGTGATGAAAGTGTGGGGAAGTTTGTGTGAGGGTTGAGGAGTGTGTGTGTGTTAAAATTATGGTTAGGGTGGTGTTGGGCAGTGTGTGTGAGAGTGGTGGAGAGTGTGCGTGTGAGCGTGACGGTGAGGATGGTGTGGGGCAGTGTGTGTGAGGGTAGTGGAGTGTGTGGGGGTGAGTGTGACAGTGAGGGTGGTGTCGGGCAGTGTGCGTGATGGTGGTGGGGTGTGTGGGGGTGACCGTGATGGTGGGGAATATGTGGGTTTGTGTGTGTGAGTGTGGTGGAGTTTGTGGTCGTGCGTGTGACGGTGGGGGTGGTGTGGGGCAGTGTGTGTGATGCTGGTGGAGGGCGTGGTGGCGGACGTGACGGTGAGGGTGGTGTGGGGCAATGTGTCTGAGGGTGGTGGAGTGTGTGGGATTGAGAGTAACAGTGGGGGTAGTGTTGGGCAGAGTGTGTGAGGGTGGTGGAGTGTTTGGGGTGAGCATGACGGTGAGGGAGGGATGGGGCAGTGTGTGTGATGGAGTTGGACTGCGAGGCGGTGGCGTGACGGTGAGTGTGGTGTGGGGCCATGTGTGTGATGGTGGTGGAGTCTGTGGTGGTGAGCATTACGGTTCATTTCCTTTCTGGTTCATTTCCTTTCTGATGACCATTTACATGCACTACCGCTATTTCTCGGGGGAGTAATAGGGACTCCAAGAACCGTTTAACCAACTCCTCATGTGCTAATTCCTTCCTCCGGCTATTGATCAGTCCTCTTCCTGCCATATCTTTCCAACAGTGTGCACAACACCAAATGCATATTTAGAGTCACTATATGCTGCTCCCTCTTTATTTTCTAACGCCCGAAGGGCTCTTTCAAATGCATAGAGTTCGCAGGTCTGAGCTGACCACCCATTTGGAAACCTTCCTGCCTATACCACACTACCTTTTGTCCTGTCTACAAATGCATACTCATTATTTATTTTCCCTTCAGTCACCCGGGATGATCCGTCTATAAAAAGTCAGGCTCCTGCATGAAGCGGAACATCTCTCAGGTCCATGCAGACCTTAGTTTGGTATTCTACAATGTCAAAGCAGTTGTGCTCTGGATTCTGAGGATATTGTCCTTCCCCTTTCCAAAGAAAGGCAGTTGGATTAAAACAATTGTCCGTGACCAACACTAGATCATCCTTTTCTATTAATATTGCCTCATATTTCAGAACCCGTGAGTCTGTCAACCATCGCCCAGCTTTTTGGTTTAGGATCGTTCTCACTTGGTGTGGGGTGCTTACTATTAGGGCTCTCCCAAATGTGAGCTTCCTGCTTTCCTCCACCAACAGTGCAGTGGCAGCCACGGCCTGCACACACTCAGGCCACCCCCGGGATACTGGATCCAATAGCTTCGAAAGATATGCTACTGACTGTTTGATTCCTCCCCACCTCTGGGTTAATACTCCCAAAGCCGCTCCCTTATCTACAGTGGCAAAGAGCTGGAAAGGTTTATCTAGAGAAGGTAAGGCTAACATTGGGGCATGGATCAGATCTCTTTTGAATTCTTAAATAGTTCTTTTTCCTCTTCTTTCCAACTCAGACACTTTGGTTCCTCCTCTAATAGTTTGAGATATAATTTATTCGCCTTTTGAGCATAAGAATCAATCCACAATCTGCAATATCCCATGAAACCGAAAAAGTTACATAATTCCCGTTAAGTCCTGGGAAACGGAATCACCTCTACTCCCTGCAACCGTTCCGGGCTTATCTTTCGCGATCCGTCACTAACTAAATGCCACAAGTATTTCGCTTTTCGCTCCACATATTGTATTTTGTTTTTAGATAGTCGCAGTCCCTGCTGACCCAGGAAATTCAATATTTTTTTAGTGGCTTCTACTACTCTTTCTCCTCTCTTTCCTGTTACTAAGAGGTCGTCTACATACTGCAACAGGGTAGTTCCCTTGGGGCTGCTAAATTTCTCCAATATTTGTTCTAACATCTGTCCAAATAAATTCGGGGATTGCGTAAACCCCTAGGGGAGAGCGGTCCACCGGTATTGCTGTTTCCATCCTGTCTTGCGATATTCCCATTGAAAGGCAAAAAATTCCTGCTTTCCTCCGCCAAGGGTCAAGCCCAAAAGGCATCCTTTAAATCTATCACACTAAACCATTTGTGGTCATGAGGGATGTTACTTAATAACGTATAGGGATTTGGCACCACTGGGTGCCTAACCTGTTCTATTCGATTCAATGGTCTCCAATCCTGCACCAATCAATAAGTTCCATCGCATTTTCGCACTGGTAGAATTAGGATATTATTACGAGACATACATGGCTCCAACAGTGCATCTCTAGCCCCTCAATTACTGGCTGCAGTCCTCGTTTATCTTCTATGGAAATGGGATATTGTCCCTCATAAACAACGTCCCCTTTCCTTTTTAAACTTATTTCTAGGGGACGGATCTGTATTTTTCCACGATTCCCTTCTCTAGCACATACAATAGGGTCTATCTCTCTCTCCACATCTTCTGTCAACATTGCCATTTGTACACCTAATTCTTTTTCCTGAATTCAAATCTCCAGTCCTGAGAGGATAATTAAATCTCTCCCTAGTAAGTTACTTGCTATATCAGGGATATACAACAGTTCCCCTGTAACTCGATCCTTAGGACCTTCTATCATCATAGGTTTAAATACTGGAACAGTAAATCCTTCCCCCTTTCCCCCGGAAACAGTAATTGACCATGTTGACATTCCTACTTTCTTTGGTTTAAAATTCAGCGACGACCGTGCTGCCCCCGTATCTACTAGGAAGACTACCTCTTCCCCACAGGGTCCCACCTTCAAGTTTATCAAGGCTCCTGGTGGCTCCCCAGGGGCAGGAACCCCTGACACCCCTATTCTTCATCAAAATTCATAAGCGGAATTGCCCTTTCTTCCCTTTGTAGATCAGGACAGTCCCGCTTAAAATGCCCTATCTTTCCGCAATAATAGCATCCTGCCTGTGGAGACTTCCATCTCTGCCCCTGTTCCCGAACCCTCTATCAAATGCTCCCCCTTGTCCTCTCCCTCTCCCCTTTACTCTCTGTCCTGCATGCTACCACCTGCCGCTCCAGTTGCTCACTATTGGTTCCATTCTTTTCTTAACTACCTCATCAATCGCAGCGACCATCAGTTTTGCCTTCTGTTTTTATCGCTCACCCTGTCTTTTTGCAAACACTTTCTGTGCTTCTCTTAACAATTCATCTAATGGTTTTTCACTCCACCCTTCTCTCTTCAGTATCTTTCTCTGTGTCTGGCCATGCCTTTGTCACAAAATGTACTTTCAAAAGACCCTGTGCCACTGGGTCCTCAGGGTTCATTCCAGAGTATTTCCGCATTAAGTCTCTTAATCTTTGCAAGAAAGCTGAGGGAGTCTCATCTTTCTCCTCGCTAACTTCAAAGGTTTTAGTCAGATTCTGCGACTTCAGAACTGCCTCTCTTATTCCTTTTAGAATCAGGTCTTTCAATTCCCTCATTTCTTCCCGATGTTCCGGGTTTTGATTTTGCCACTGGGTGTCTCTGTGGAGAAACTCCGTCTCTCCCTGTCCAGTATCCCCATCCCCAATGGGAAGTTTCCTGTCCCATATTTTAATGGCTGCTCCTGGTATAAGTCCTCTTTCTTCCCCAGTAAATAGTATATTCAAAATAGACATTAACTCAGTCCACGTATACAGACTGGGCCCCAAGAATTGATTAATTTGTTCACACAACCCTACCGGATCCTCAACCAGGACCTTCATCTCCTTTTTAAATGTTCTGACCTCCCCACTGGTGAGGGGGGCACTTACAAACCCAATCTCTTTGTCCCCTATTGGTACCTCCCGAAGGGGATAAGTCTTTATATTCTTCCCCTTTTTTGTTTTGTTTTTCCCCCTTAGGCTTTCGTTTAGATACTCCAGAGGCCTCCTCTACATCTACTTTATCTTCCCGTCCTTTTGTTGTGGATTGAGGGTCGGGAACAACAACATCCCCGTCCTCCGCCCCTTCGTCCTCCTCTTGTAGGTCTTCCATTCCCTGTCCCTGTCTGTCTGTCTCTCCTCCTCCCCCATTTTCACCTAATCTGATTTTATGGTACGGGGGGCGGGAGTGCAAACAGGCAAAAGGTTCCCAGGGATTGGGTGGGGCAGAGGGGGAATCCTTTGTCTTTACTGCCATCATTCCCAAACTGCCCTTCCAACAGGACGCATAGTCCGCCTCTTCTTGACTAAATGTTTGTTTTTTATTCACATACAAATCTACATACTGACATACCCAATACTCATACGAATCATACTTTGGCCAGAAGACAGCTGGATGAAGGATTGGTTCTTTGGCCCATACTAAACAACAATATTTAATCATTTTCTTTTTATGTTTTTCCCTTGTACAAGTGTTACTTGTCCATTCCCTCAACATCGTCCCCAACGGACTTTCAGGAGGAATGTTACCAGGGAATTTTTCTTCCTTTACTCCGTGACAGTTCGACGTACTCTGCCTACCCCCCATTTCTCGGGGCCCTCACCAGTCCCTCAGTGATTAAATACCCCTTTTCCCGGCACCAAGTTAATGCTTAAATGTGCACAGAGTTGCCTGGCCCCTTTTTTCCCATATTATTTTATCGACCATCTTTCACTGTCTGATTCAGATGTCTCTCTTGTGGGATTCGTACCAGTCGCCCAAGGGAGCGGACAAAACTGGGACAAGAAACCGCTCGTCAATTGTGAATGGGAGACATCTTCCCAGTGTCCAGGGCCAGCCACTCCCCCCCCCCCCCTCCCACCCGGCGTAGGAAGAATATCCCCGACGATCCCCCAATTGTGAGAAACTAAGCACACTCACTTCAATAATTTCAGTGCGAGACAAGATCTGAAGCAATCAGTATGTTTATTATACGGTTGCAAGCGTATTGCCTGAAATAGACTTGCAGAGTTTAGCAAGTACATCGGATTTACTACTCCAAACCCGGTGCCCATTCCTATTGTTTCTCTCTTGCCTTATCCGGTCTTGTGCATAACAAAGTGCAGGTTTTACTTGGCCTTTTCACCACTCCCTGGCTGTGGTCAACTGTTAGGTATATCCTCCTTCACAGCGATCTATTTCCCCCACTTGTGACATTTCCTCCCTTTCCCCAACCATATTGAACCTTACGACCTTTTAATTGGGGTTTGTTTTTTGTTCTTGCAGAAATGGGAAACAAATGCTTATAACTACTGCTTGTGCAAGCATATCTTGCTTAACCTACATCCTCACATCACCTTATCTATTTTTCTGTACATATACCATTGTTTGCAGACACCTTTAATTCGTGTATGCACATTTTAGCTAATATGAAAACAATTATATATTTCCTTCATATAGGTTGCATTCTTGTTGACTCAGCTCTTGGTTGAAATAATTGTACGCTGGTGTGAGTTAATTTACCTTGCATAAGTAATGATGATTGCAGAAGTAACACTACTTCACCTGTAACCCACAGTTGGCAGTGTAGTGAACAAAGAAGAACAAAGAATACAGAAAATGTGCAGCCCAGGAACAGGCCCTTTGGACAGCCAAGCCTGAGCCGGTCCAAACTAACTATCTAAACATGTCGCACAATTTCTAAGCATCCATATCCCTCTGCTTCTCACTTACTCATACCTCTGCTGTCAATGCATTCCAGCACCTACCACCCTCTGTGTAAAATACTTTCCATGTCTATCTGCCTTAAACGTTTCACCTTTCTCATTGAATGCGTGACCTCTCATTATTGAATCCCTCATCTTGGGAAAAAGCTATCTCGATCTACTCTGTCTGTACCCTTCATGATATTGTACACCTCAATCAGGTCCCCTCAATCTCGTCTTTTCTAATGAAAGGAAGAGTAACCTGCTCAACCCCTCTTCAGAGCTTGCATCTCCCATACCAGGCAACATCTGCGTAAACCTTCTCTGCATTGTCTCCTAAACGTCCACATAATTTTCGTAATTTGGCGACCAGAACTGTACAGAGTATTCTAAACGCGGCCGAAACAAACTCTTGTACAGTTTGAGCAGGACTTGCCTGCTCTTTTACTCAATGACCTATCAGGGGAAGGCAAGCATGCCATGTGCCTTCTTGACCACTCTATCCACCTGTGCAGTCACCTTCAGGGTACAAAGGACCTGAACTCCCAGATCTCTCTTCTCATCAGGTTTACCCAAGGCTCTTCCGTTTACTATATACTTGTCTCTGGAATTAGACTTCCCCAAATCATCACCTCACATTTGCTTGGATGTAATACCATTTGCCACTTTTCCGCTCAACTCTTCTGTCTATCTATGTTTTCCTTCATTCTTTGACAGTCCCCTATGTTTTCTGGCTACTCCACCAATCTTTGTGACATCTGCAAATGTCATGGCGAGATACTGGACTAGCAACCATTGGAGATTGGAACATGGCGGTTGTTCATCCGATGCAGCAAGGAACCATGTTTGGATGCTTGTTCCCAGTGAAGTACTGTTTCCTGATGTAGATCAATAATTCAAACTTTTTTATCAGGAGTCATGATTTAGAAGTTTACTGACGATACATAGTCGTGTAGTTGACTATGATGAATAATGTCAGGGACAGCAGGGATGTATCCATCAGGTGGAAAGGAAAAATGGCCAATGGAATTGAATCCAGACCAATAAGTGGTAGTGAATTTGCGGAGTTGTAACAATAACAGCGAGGAGTCTGAGTGGTGTACAGGAACAAAGAGATCTTGGAGTGGACATTCACGGATCCCTGAAGATTGTTGGACAGGGAGATCAGTTGTCCTAGAGGTTTTTGGATATTTTCTATTGTTGACCACAGACTGTGGATGATATTCGATCTGTAGCAACCGCCAGTTTAGGAAACAACTAAAGGAACGAGCACAAGTCTGGCCCATGCAATAATCTATATTTTAAAAATTGAAAGATGAAAGATAGAGGGCTGAAGTATAAATCTTTGCCCATCAAACTACTTCACCACTCAATGAATTAACCACTGATTCCTCTCCAGGTTATCCTCCATTATGCCTTGGAGGATAATTTGCAAATGGTGAAGGTTCAGTGCATCTTCAACCTTGTCCTTATAGTCGGTACAGTTTTTGAGCTTTGAAGGTTCTGTCAACAAAGCCTGGATGACTTACTCCAGTGAATCTTCTATGTGGTGCACTCTGCTGCAATTGTGCCAGAGCAGTTCAGGGAATAAATATTCAGGTGTCGAACAATATACAGTTATGTGACTGCATTGTCGTGGAGGGTGTCCTGTTCTTTCAATGGCATTGAAGCTGCACCCACCTAGGCAAATGGAGAGAGTTCTGTTAAACATCTAATTTGTGCGTTGCGGACGATGTAGGGTTCACGGAGACGAGAGTTGAATTAATAATCAAACAAATCGTCCGACGGACACGTCATTGTCGTCAACTTCTTTATAGGGGTGGTCAGGTTCCATTGTTCCTAAATACTAGCCCCCAGGACGATTACACGGAGGAAATCAGTTACATTGAAGCCATTGAATGTCAATTGAATATGATTCGATTTTCATTTGTCAGAGTTATCTTCGCTGTATTTGGTCCTTCTGTGGGTCAATCCGATTCTAATCGCTTTCTTCCTGATTTCAAGTTCCAATTCCCGTCTGCGCCTGAAATTTCAACCCGTTTCCTCGCCGAAATTTTTCCACCTGTCTTAATAATGTGTAAGGACGCTGTAAGGGACAGCGCAGACTTACTAACATGTTGCTAATTCTGTATACAGTAGAACTTCGTGGAATGATTGGTTAGGCTGGGATTATTCTCCTTGAAACAAAGGAGGAGGAGGGGAACTTTATAATCACATAATAACAATTATAAATGTTCAATATTTGTGGGATCTTGACAGGGTAGATACGGGCAGGTGGCCTGCCCTATGCTGTGAAGAGAGCACCAGAGGACATAATCTCAGAATTAGATATTGCCCATTAAATTCAGAACTGAGGAGTAATTTCTTTGCTCAGGGGTCAAAAAATCTGTGGCATTTTCCAGTAACCGCTGTTGAGACTGTGTGGTTGGGTATTTTCAAATTGTGCCAGATAGTTAATCAGAAAGATGATGAAACTTTGTCGAGCTAAGTGAGCAGAAACGAATTCAAGATTATCAGATCAACTATGTTAAAAATCACACAACACTAGGTTATAGTCCAACAGGTTTAATTGGAAGCACATTAGCTTTCGGAGAGACACTCCTTCATCAGGTGATAGTCAGGTAACTGTTGGACTATAGCCTGGTGTTGTGTGATTTTTAACTTTGAACACCTCTATCCAACACCGGCATCTCCAAATCAGATCATCCATGAGTTCGTTGAATGGTTGAGCAGACTCCTTGGGCTGAATAGCAAACTTCCACTTGGTTTAACATTTCGTCTAACGCCTTATTTTATTCATAAGTTCAGAATTGTGAGGGGATGGGATGAAGTGACAGAAAAGGTTTATTAAAAAGATCAGACAGATCAGGAACAAGGCTCATAAACTCAGGAAGAAGAAATGAGCTGTGACCTGGGGCAACAAATGACACTGGGCCCAGCACAGGTGGCTGTGTACAGAAGCTGTGATTGCTGAAGGAAGTTGCTAGATCTTATACAGTTGGCAAGTCAGTGATCACGCTGGATGATGGATCGTTGTATGATTCACACACAGCAGAAATTTGTGAAAGAATTAAATGTTGGTTTCATTGGAGAATTTTTCTGCGGTTCCCATTCCGAGTGACTGTTTGAAATACTGATCAGGTCTTTGGGTGAAGTGTTAGGTTAAAATACTCATGAACAACCCCACTGGATAAACTTGTGTTCCCGATCTCTTGTTATTCTTTTTTCTTTCTTTCGATGTAAATTCATAGAAAGACAAGATGGAATGTAGGGCGGAAAGAAAAATGCGTCCCTTCTCATTCCACTAATTTCATCAACAATTGAATAGAATGACTGCTCTCACTCTTCATTTCGACTTTAATGTGGTGTCGATTATTTGTGAATCTCCCATGCAGTGAAGGCAAGAACAAGATTCTCGATCCAGTGTATACCAGAGTGTGAGGTGCAAAGGAAAACTGCTAGAGCGGTGCGTAAAGTTAGCAACCAGAGTGTGACTCGAACCCGTGAATATGGAGCACAGAGGTATAATAACCCACCACCATAATCTCTCGGTCTCCTCTGCACATTTTGTAGTGGGGTGACATGTGACCTCATCAGGTTACATGTGGTGAAAGTCATGGATGAGAACGTTCCAGAGAGGAATCGAATCCACGCCATTGTATTTCTGCTTTCACTAGAATTATAATAACAGCAAATTCCAATAAATAGCTAGCTGGTCAGAATGAATAGCTGTCATTAATACATTGAGTCAGAACTGAGTCAGAATGAAACAGGACAAGAAATTTCTGTCATATTTACAGCTACATTTGACTCATAATTTCTTCAGTCACTTTCTCTCTCAAGTGAAGACGCTGCCATGGTGAGTGAAATAAAGGCGATGTTGTCGCTCAATGGCCTTTCTCATATGGCTGAAACTGAATTGGATTAAATCGCAAGAAATGCTGATTTGTTCGTTTCATTTTAATTTTGCTGAAACCTCACAATGTTCATTGTAATAATCAGAAGTGAATTAGATATATCTCAACGGAACGATTAATGTTGTATTCAAATTTGCTCTGACTTTATTTCAGCTTAAAGAATATACTGCTTAGAAAAACAAAGGGTTAAAGTGCAAAACAAAACCTACCAGTTTTGTTGCTCGTTGCTTTGGCAGGTTTCACTGAGTATTAAATGGACCAATCAACACGGTGTTTGTTCTCACATCCTTAACGCAGGTGATGAAAGCAGGAAGTCGATCTCCAAGCAAATGGTCATTTCCTATTCATTATGTAATATCTTTCCTTCACAATAAATAAAAATCCACTCAGTTCCATTTACAATGCTTTCGGTGGAATATTATGCCAAATCTTTCAAAATGCAGTGTTTTGGAACAGAATCTTATTCAGCTGCACACATTAAAGAAATTTATTTACATTTAACGTCAACCAACTTAGACATTGTTTCCCCTCAACTTCCGACCGACTACACCCCACCTCTGCACCTTTACCTAGCCACACGCTGTCTCTCTCCTTGTGCAATTTATTCCTTGCATGCCACCAAATGTGCCTTTCCAAATATTTTGAAAAACAGATTCTCGAAGTGACAGCAATTCTGTTCTCATCATTGCTTTGTCCTTCAGAGGTTTTATCAAAGGTATTGAATGTCTGACATCTAGATGTTTACAGACTTGAAAGAGGGAATTTTCCACCTATTTACTCTGTCCAAACATTTCATAACCTGAAAAAAACCATTAAGTCTTCCTTGGTTCAGGGAAAACTGTTCTCAATTTTCCAAGAAGGCAAGTGAATAAAATCTCATCCTCAGTACACCCCCATCAGCATCTTCTCGAATGGCTTTATACCCCAGTAAACACCGTCATTATCAATTCATAGAATCACAGAATCCTACAGTGCAGAAAGAGCATTTCAGTCAATCGAGCCGGTGTTGACTCTCTGAAGAGCATCTCACCCAGACCTAGCTCCCCTCCCTATTTCCCTATATTTCACCTGAAGAAGGGGAATCCCTCCCCCTTATGATTTCAAATAAACCTGTTGGAGTTTCACCTGACGTCCTGTGACCTCTGACCTTATCCCCGCGTTACCCATGGCAAAATCACCTAACTTACCTAATTCACTCCCTGGACACGAGAGTGCAATTTAACTTTGCCAATCAACCTAACCCTCCCTCTGAACCGCAGTGCGAATTACTGAGACAATGTTCCATCATATTGAGCAAATGCTGTATCATTTTTTAATGGTTTTACACCCTGGCAAAACTGATCAAAACAAAAGAACCCAAATTCAATGTATCGAAACGCTATTCTGTCCTTCACAATTTTATTTGTGCTGCGGGAAATGTTTCTGCACTCATATTTGACTGTGTTAATGTTGTTTCTTCCTCAGCTTCATGCTTCTAGAAAAAACTTCAATCCGGAACAAGTCTGTCAAATGCTTTTCATTCCAACACAGTCACAAGGTGAAGTTTGCAGAAGTCACGTGTTTGGCCGTTCACTGACACTCTGCCTCCCTGAGAGTTGCCTTCCCCACCTTTATTCAGGCAGCACTGTCCTTCCTGTGATAAGCCCCATCGGGAATGGAAGGACAGGTATCAATACCCGCACTTGGGAATGGAGCGACAGTTTTAAAACGTTTACACTGTCCCCAGCGGAGAATTGAGCCCCGTGACAGGCGGGGTCACTAACCATTATACGACCAAGGACAAGAGTGTCAAAGGAGGCCCTTCAACCAAATGTGGCCACACTTGTCAAAAACAACTGCCTAATGAACTGAATCCCATTTCAGAATGCTCACCCCACAGCCTTATATGTCTTGGCATCAAAAGTTCACATCTGAATATTTATTCAGGTTATGAGGGTTTCTGCCGCTCTGAAAAATGCAGACAGTGTATTCCAAATTCCAACCAACCACTGGCTGATAAAGCTTTTTCGCACATCTTCTCAAATCTTTCTGGCTTTCTCCTTAAATCTCTGGCTCCTGCTGATCGATGCCTCCATCAATGGGAAACTCGTTCTGTCAACCCTGGACATACCCTAACTCAATAATGTCTTGTATACATCTCCTTTGCACTGCGACAAACATTCCACTCTGTCCTGTCTTTCTTCACAACTGAAACTCTTCATCCCAAACAATATCCCGGTAAATGTCTCATGCAATGTTCTCAGTGTGATGACATCCCTACTGTAATGTGACTTGCAAAACTGCACACAACACTCTTGCTTAAGCCTAATGAACATTTGTTTTGAAATTTCTGGATTAGTATGAGGGCGATTCTGGCTAAGCAGAATTTACAGTGACCGCAGCAGCAGCACAGACAGAACAGTATGAATGTGAAAGAGAGTGATAGATTGTGCATTGCCCCAGAGAAATGGGGGGAGGACAGAAATGAGGTTTAATGATCGTGGGAAGAAGAGAAATCTCCGACAACTGGTGTGTTTGAATGCTGATACATGAAACGCAGAGATGTGAGTGAGCGGAATTTGAGGTAAAACAATTAATCTCTTAGCATGTGTCTCAAAAAGGACAACAGAGAGAACACGTAGTACCGTGAATTGGTTTCAAATCGAGATTACTGTGGTCACAATGCAAAATACCGACAACCAAGATCACAGCACCCACAGACCAAGATGCTTGCAAGCAGCAATAAGTATCCTAGCAGAGGAAATATTCGGAAGAACAGCAAATGTACAATATCAGTACCCAGCGAACAGTGACAGACATATGGGAACTGAAAATGAGCTGAATCTTTCAGTGAGCGTGCAGTCCTTCTGTGATGGTATAGAGGCGCACGAAATTCCTAGGTTGAGTGTGCTCCTGATCAAGGGAATGGTTGTCCCCGTTTATACTATCATAGCGATTTACAGTGCATCTTGCCAAGACAGCTGAGTGGCACAACTGGAGAGTGTTGAGCCCTTAACCTTGCAGTGGTGGGATTAAAAAATGATTTTGCTATTTGGATCTGTTTCCGACACTGGCGTTGGCAGCTGCTTTTGCATGCATAAGCTCAGAGTCGGTTTCGTCCAAACAGTAAAGACTTCAACCTGGAGAAGGTGGTATTGCGGTGATATTTGAAACTAGTCATCCGTGGCGACTGGGACACGGAAACGGTGATGTTTAAGTTCGACGAATAAAACCTGGAATACTAGCCTGACCTCAGAAACAGAGATCATGACTTTACTTTCCTGAAATCCCATTCATTCATGTCCTTTATGCAGGGGATTCCACCATCTTTATCCAGTCCTGTCTACGAAAGACGTCACTACCAGAAAAATGTTAGCTGACCGTTAATTCAAGAATCCCCACCGTGTGGGGAAGCAGGCTAGTCGGCCCTTCCACTCCACATGGTCCCTCCGAAGCGCATATCACCAGACCTCACGGTATTCCCGTTCCCATAAGCCTGCATTTCCAATTGTTGATCCCTGTAACTGGTACATCTTTGGTCAGAGGGTGGAATAGAAACGCAAACACACAGAGAATATTCAGACTGCCCACAGACAGACACCCGGGGCTGGGATCGCACCCGGGTTTGTGGTGTAGCCAGACAGCAACGGATGAGGGGCAAAGAATAAATGTTGTCCTGACCAGTGATACTCACACCCTGTGGGTGAATGAGAAACAAGAAAACACATTCAAAACATGGAAAACAGGATTCGTATCTGTGTGGACAGAATGTGAAAGGTTTGTTCACCCTGGGTAGAAAAAAGGACGCCAATACCACAGAGAACGCAGGACAATGTGGGAACTGCTGGAAGGGATTCAATTAACCACAGAAATGGAAACTCATTTAATCAGTAACACTGGGGAGAGACCTTTCACCAGTCCCTTGTGTGGGAAGGGATCACTGAGCAAAACAATCTCCGGAGACGCCAGCAGGATTACATATCCCATCAGGTGTTCGATTATACTGTCAATGCTGCTGTTAATCCCAACCAGCTATTTGTTCCTTAGCGTCAGTCAGAGAGTCATACAGCGTGAAAACAGGCCAGTCAGTGCAACCAATCCATGCTGAACATACTACCAAAGTAATCTACTCCCATCTGCCTCCTCCTGTACCCGTTGAGTGGTTATAATGCCCTTGTAGTATTATTACTGTGTTGTTAATCCAAAAACCCAGGTAATATTTTGGGGACCAATGGTTCAGGTCCTGGCATGACAGATGGTGGAATTTGAATTCAATAAGTACCTGGAATTGCAGAGTATCGTGATTACCTTAATCAATTGTGTGGAAAATCCCATCTGATTCACTCATGCCAGTTCGGGAAGCAAACTGTCATATTAATCTGCTCTGCCCCACAGGAGACTCCAGATGGGTAATATCGTGGTTGACCCTTAACTGTCCTCTGGGAAATAACTGATGTACTAGGCATGAATAAATTTATTTTAAAAATCCCACTTTCCCATTCATGTTTGGATCAAATTGTGCTTTAAACGTTGCAAATGTACCCTCATCCATCGCTTCCTTAGCAAGTTAATTGCACACGTAAAACACCTTCTCCAAAAAAAAAAAGCGTCACATGTCTTTCTTTTTAACATCTCTCTCTTTTCCTCTTAAACATAAGCCCTCTAGTCTTGAAATGCCCCTCCTGGGAAAGGCAGCTATCGTTAACTCTAACATATCTCTCAATAATTCATAAACTTCTATAAGGTCGCCGCTCAAACCCCTAACCTAGAGTGAAAACAGTCTCAGCTAGGAGAAAGTGAGAACTGCACATGAGAGATCAGAGTCGAGAGTGTTGTGCTGGGAAAGCACAGCAGGTCAGGAAGCATCTGAGGAGCAGGAGAATCGATGTTTCGGGCAAGAGCCTGATGAATGACACTTGCGCGAAAAAATGATTCTCCTGCTCCTCGCATGATGCCTTACCTGTTGTGGTTTTTCAGCACCCAAATCTCGAATCTGAAAATAGTCTCAGCCTATCCAGCCTTTCATTATAACTCAAACCTTCCACACACGGCAACATGCGTGCATACCTTTTCTGAACGTGCTCCAGCTGAATAATATCATACCTTCAACTGGGCGACCAGAACTGGTCATAATATTCCATAAAAGGCCTCATCAACGTCCTGCAAAACTTCAACATAACATCCCAACTCCGATACACAAAGGACTGAGCAATGAAGGGAAGAGGGTCAAATGGCTTTTAACCATCCTGTCTCTATGTGATACAAACTACAAAGAATTATGTAACTGCACCACCAGCTTCCGTGTTCTCCAACACCACTCAAAGCCCTATCACTAACTATATAAGCCCTACTCTTTTTGTTGTACCAAAATGCAATGCATTCCATTTACCCAGATTGACCTCCATGTTACATATTTCAGTCCAATGACTCATTGGGTTAAGATCCTTTTGAATCTTAGATAATCTTCCTCACTGTCTACAATTCTGGTGTCACCTGCAAACTTACGAAGCATGTTTGTGAGTTCCATTGTTTTCTCATATCGATCAATGATTCCTATTTACTTGTAGTGGTCGTGATTTAGCAGTGTGCAGATCATACAACAATTAGTCATGCAAGCAACCATGAAGAAGAAAGCCGCAGATTGCAGGGAGATATCAAACAATTGGAAAGAAAAAATGCGAAAGCAATTCATTCCAGGAATGTGGGTGATAGTGAAGCAAAATCAAACTTCAAACCAGCCGCCCACGCTCCAGTTGTGGCAGTCAGCTGTCTCAGCAAGTTGCTCTGTCGATTGCTATGTTTTTATAAAAGGGAACAAATTTTCCCTTCTGCCCCGCCTTTGAGCAGGAGCACTCCCAACCTTGGAATTGCTTGCGCCTCTAAACCATCATAGAAGTACTGTTCATTCACCGGTTGTGTCACTGGAGTCATCGAGTAGCTCTCCGACCTCATTCCCATCCCGATTTCCAGTTGGATCCACGTGACTGCGCCACTCAGTTCCTCTGATTCTGGCGCTGGGAATTGGGAATATGTGGCAGCAGTGGTTACTGCCTTGTGTGGGGAAACTGGTGAAGTAACCAATGTTAAATTGCATTGATATTGTAGCATACATTTCAATAAAACTGGCACTGTCCCCGGAATCTTTAATATTTCAGAGAAATCTATTTATCTCAGCCTTCAGTATATTAATGATGGAATCATCACAGACTCTGGGGGCAATGATATTAAACGGTCAGCCAATTCTGAGTTCCCGCATATCTGCCACTGTTCGTTAAGCACTGATATTGTGCATTTGGTACGCTGCTTAACATTTCCTATGCTACTGTATTATTATCCGCTGTCAGTGTGCTCGTCTGTGGTTTGATGTTATTGTATAGTGGTTAGTACTCTGACTTGCGGCTGCAGCAACCTTGTTTCGAATCCGAGTCACTGCAGTAATTGCTCTATCTGCTCCAGCTTTTGTGAAACACAAAGGAATCAGTTGTTTTAACATGGTAATTTTCTCCAAGGTGATGATTTTTTCCCTTCAAATTCTACTCGCTCACATATCTATGTTTCATATGTCAGAATTCAAATCCACCCGTTCTCAGAGATTTCTTCCCTCCTACGATCACAAACCCAACTTTTCGTCCCACACCCCCATTTCATTATTTTGGAGAAGCCAGTATTGGACTATGGTGTACAACGTTAAAAATCACACAAAAGCAGGTAATAGTCTTACAGGTTTAATTGAAGCACTAGCTTTCGGGGCGCTGCTCTTTTATCATGTGGTTGTGGAGTCATTTCCTGTTTCATTAAGGCACTGCAGAAACTAACACTGACTCTCCCATTGATACCTTTCAGTCTGTGCTGCTGCGGTCACTGTTGCTGGGTGAAAGTGCCCCAACCTCACGATCGGGACAGATGACCAGTTGATCCATTTGGTGACCGTTGTTGTGAGATCAATGTTCATGTAGCAGCTTTTACTGACATTGACCAGATATTATTGGAGGGTCAAGCTCAGGAAATTGACAGGACAATATCGGGGAAAAGCGACTTCATTGGAAAAGATCAGTTTCACCGGTTTTCCACAATGACCGAGTGCTCTTCCCACTGGACTGTTAATTCAGACACCACGGACTCGGGTTTGACTCCGACCTTGCTAGGTGTTAGAATTGGAATTCAATAAATATCTGGAATTACGGATCTAATAAGTCCTATAAATCCAGGGTCAATTCATTGTGCACAAGTGGGTACAAATCCTACTCTGGTTGTTACTTCTAGCAAACGCAGCTGAGGTTTTCCTTTGTGCCTCGCATCTTTAGAATACATTAGATGGAGAATCTTGCTCTTGCCCTTCATTGCACCGGAGATCTGCGATAAATTGATACCACATCAAAGTCGAAATAAACCAATTTGATTCTGTTGTAAGTTAAATTGGTATAATGTAAAGGAGTGCAACTTTTCTTTCCTTCCTGCATTCCATCTAGACTTTCTATGAATTTACATCGAATGAAAGAGAAACAAATAAGGAGAGATCGAGAGCAATAGTTTATCCAGTGGGATTGTGAATCTGTATTTTGATGTACCACTCCACACAAAGGTCTGATCAGTACTTCAAACAGTCAATTGGAACTGGAACTGCAGAAAACCTCTCCAATGAAACAAACCTTTCATTCTTTCACAAACAATTGCTGTGTGAATCACACCGCGATCCATCATCCAGCGTGATCACCAAGTTGCCAACAATATTAGTTCCACCAATTTTCTTTAGCAATCACAACTTCTGCACATACCCATCTGCGGTGTGCCCATTGCCATTTGTTGTCTCCAGGCCACAGCACATTTCTTGTTCATGAGCTTGTGAGTCTAGTTCCTGATCAGTCTGACCAGTTTGAGAAACCTTTTCTATCACTTCATCCCATCCCCTCAGAATTCTAAATTTATCAATAAAATAATGTGTTAGACCAAATGATGTCGGATTAAAAGTCGGCCATTCAGCCCATCGAGTCTGCTCCACCATTCAACGAACTCATGGCTGATCTGATAATCTTCAACTCCATTCTCCTGCCCTACCTCGACAGAGGTTCATCGTCTTTTTGGTTAAATATCTATTTGGCAAAGTTTTAAAATACATAACAACTCATCCTCAACAACAGTTTCTGTAAAGGTTGCACAGAATCATTGGCCGCTTAGCAAAGAAATTACTCCTCATTTCTGAATAAATTAGGCAATAACGAATTGTGAGTTAATGTCCTCTGGTGCGCTCTTCATACCCGAAGGTAAACCACCTGCCCATAGTTACCCTGTCATGATCCCATGAATATTGAACGTTTATAAATGTTATTATGTGATTATAGAGTTCCCCACCACCTCCTTTGTTTCAAGGAGAATAATCCCAGCCTAACCAATCATGCCACGTAGCTCAATTTTCTCCAGTGTTGGCAACATCCTCGTAAATCTCTGCTGTCCCCTGCAGTGTCCTTACATATTATTAAGGCAGGTGGAGAAATTTCTGTGAGGCAACGGTTGAAATTTCAAAGACAGACGGGAATTAGAACTTGAAATCAGATAGCGATTGGAATCAGATTGGTCCACACAAGGACGAAATAGAGTAATGATAACACTGACAAAAAAGAATCTAATCATATCCCATTGACATTCAATTGCTTTACTGTGACCTAATCCCCCTCAATAATCGTCCACGGAGCTAGTGTTTAGGAAATACGGATTGAGACTGGCTATATAAAAGTTTTGACAACAAAAACATGTCCGTTGGTAGACAGTTTTTGATTATAAACTCAACTCATTGCTCCATGAATCCTACACCGTTTGCAAGGCATAAATGAGCTGTGAAACAGAACTCTCTGCATTTGCGTAGATGGGCGTAACTTCAATAACACTTAAGGAACTGGACACCATCCACGACAATGCAGTCACTTGATTGTACCCTATTCAATACCTGAATGTTTATTCCCTTCACCGCTAAGGCACAATTGCAGCAGAGTGCACGAACTACACGATGCACTAGAGTAAGTCATCCGGGCATTTTTGACAGAACTTTCAAAGCTGAAGGCAATGCAGGAGAATGGAGTCAGCTGTACTGACTATAAGGACAAGGTTGGAAGATGCAATGAACCGGCACGATTTGCAAGTTCCCTTCCAAGGCCCATTGCGCCGTGACATGGAAAGGAATCAGTGATAAACTCATTGAGTGATGAAGCAGTCTTGATGGGCCAAGTTGCATACTTCAGCATTCAAACTTTTATCTTAAAATTTAATAAATGTTGATTAATGCAGTGACCAGACTTGTGTTCAGTCATTTAGCTATTCCCTCAGCTGGTGGTTGCTAAAGTTCTGCTATCGTCCACAGCCTGTGGTCAACAACAGAAAATATATAAAAACTCTCTCAATCAACTGGTTCACCTCAAGATGAAAGTGGTGCTGGAGAAGTACAGCAGGTCCGGCAGCATCTGAGGAAAAATCTACGTTTCGGGCAAAAGCCCTTCATTAGGAATGAGACTTGGAGCCTCTGGGTTGGAGAGATAAATGGGAGGGGGGTCTGGTGAGAAGGCAGTTGAGAGTGCAGTAGCTGGATGGAGGTGGGGGGTGAAGTTGATATATCAGAGGCGAAGGTGGCGTGGATAGGTGGGAATGAAATACACAGGTGGGACAGGTCAGGTGGACGGTGCTGAGATGGAAGGTTAGAGCTGGGGTAAGATGGGGTAGTGGAAATGAGGAAACTGTTGAAGTTCACATTAATGTCACAGGGATGAAATGTGGGAGTGGGAGGGGGAGTTTAAATGTTTGGCCATGTGGCAGTGGAGTTGATTCTTGCAGGTGTCCTGGAGATGTTCTCTGAAGTGCACTTTCAGAAGATATCCGGTCTCCCCAATTTAGAGGTGACCGCATCTGGAGTAGCAGATACAACAAATAACAAGTGTGGAAGTGCAGGTGAAACTTTGATGGATGTGGAAGGCACCATTGGAGGTGAGGGGGAAGATGTGGGTGCGGGTTTTTTTCAATTCTTGCAGTGGCAGAGAAAGGTGCCGGGAGGGAATGGTGGGTCATTGGAGGGTGTGGACAGGACTAGGTATTCGCGGAGAGAAAAGTCTTTGAGGAAAGCGGATAGATTTCGGGAGGGAAATATATCCCTGGTAGTGGGGTCAATTTAGAGGTGGCGAAAATGTCTGCAGATGATGTGATTTATCCGGAGGTTGGTGGAATGGAAAGTGAAGATCTTCCTCTGTCCTTTTTCTGTTGTTGTTGTGTTTGTAGGTGTGGTGTTCATGAATGGATGTGCGGGGCATGGATGAAATGCGTTAGAGGGCATCTTCAACTACATGGGAGGATTATTCCAGTCTTTAAAGAAGGAGGCGATCTGGTGTGTTCTGTGGTGGAACTGGTCCTCTGGGAGCTGACGCGGCAGAGGTGGAGGAGTTGGGAACATAGGATAGCATTTGTGCAGGAGATGGGATGGAGGAGGTGTAATCTAGATAGCTGTGGGAGTAAGTGGGTTTGTAAAAAATATCAGTAACACTGACCTCCAAGGATATTTTTCCTTCCCCAGCCCTATCCACTTTCCACAAAGACCGTTCCCCCCACGACTACCTCGTCAAGTCCACGCCGTCCATTGACCCACCATCCACTCCCAGCACCTTCCTCTGCCGCCAGAGGAATTGCAAAAACTGCGCCCACACACCCCCACCTCCGCCCAATGTCTCAAGGAAGCCTTCCACATGCATCAAAGTTTCACCGCACTTCCACACATGTCATTTATTGCATCTGTTGCTCCTGATGCAATCTCCTCTACAGTGGGGCCACCGGACACCATCTCGCAGAGCACCTCAGAGAACATCTCCAGGAAAATGGCAACAATTAGCCCCAACGGCCCGTGACTGAACACTTCAACTCCCCCCCCCCCCGCCTCTTCCCCGAGGACATGCAGATCCTGGGCCTCCTCCACCGCCACTCCTTCACCACCCGACGTCTGGAGGAAGAGCATCTCATTTTCTACCTCATGACACTTCAACCCCATGGCATCAATGTGGACTTCACCAGTTTCCTCACTTCCCTTCCCCCCACACCTTACCCGAGTTCCAAACTTCCAGCTTAGCAACGTCCTACTGACTTGTCCCACCTGTCTATCATCCATCCCACCTATCCGCTCCACCCTCATCTCCGACCTAACACTCTTACCCCACCTCCATCCACCTAATGCACTCTTAGCTAAATTCTCCCAAGTTACACCCCTCCCATTTATCTGTCAACCTCGCTGCTCCCAGTCCTTTTCCCGATGAAGGCCTTTTGCCCAAAACGTCACTATTTTTTCTGCAACTCAGATGCTGCACCTGATGTGCTTCTTAAGAACCACTCTAATCTTGACTCTGATCTCCAGGATCTACAGTACGCACTTCCATCCAACTGATTCCCCTGTCCATTGATGTTCAGCGATCATGAATGTCCACTCCAAGATGTCTTTGTCCGTCTACACCACACAGAATACTGACTGTTATTGTTTCTTCTCCCCAATTTCGTTAACACTCATTGGTCTGGATTCAATTCCATTTGCCATTTTTCCTTTCGATCTAATTGATACATCCCTGAAGTCTCTGACATTCTTCGTCATAGTCAACTACACAACCTATTGTTGCATCATCAGCAACTTTCTGAATCATGGGTCCTACAACTAATTCTAAGTTATTGGTCGACATCAGAAAACAGTGGAACTCCACTGGAAACACACATCCAAGCATGGTTCATTGCTGGTTGGGATTAGCAGCTGCAATCACAGCAGAATCAAACACCTACTGTCATTTGTAAACTTGCTGGTGACTCTGTCCATTGGTCTCCTGAGGGATCACTTCTCACGTATGGGAGTGGTGAATGACCTGTGCGCACTGTGACTGAGCAAGTGAGTTTACACCTAAGCGGTTAATTGAATCCCTTACTGCAGTCACCCAATGGCTCTGACATCTTGGCGCTGCGGGTATCCTTTTGTCTATTTAGTTCGATAATCAGTTGAATTCGACTCCACACAGACACGATTCCCATTTTCCCAGTTGTCCATGTATTTTTATTCTTCCTTATTCTCCCACCGAATTTTGTTATCATTGGTTTAAAGGGCAATTGTTCATTCTTAGTTCTCCTTGAACTGAGTCAGAGGGCATTCATGGTTGAACCATATTGTTGTGGGTCTGGAGTCACATGTTGACAGGACTCGTTATGGTCTGCAGATTTCCCTTTCGAATGGACATGAATGAATGCGTTTTAAGCAAATTAAAGTTATTGTCCCTGTTTCTGAGGTTGGGTTTATTTTCCAGATTTTATTCATCGAATTTAAATAACAGCAGCTGCCACGTTCCAGTCTCCAAAGATTACTAGCCCAATAGATCGCAGCTGCACTAACAAGTCCCTGCTATATTTCTCCATTCAAAGAATAATGTTGCCAATTCAGATTATTGCAGATGGACAGAGAATACGACGCGTTTCTGTGTTGGAATGGAAGCAATGTACGCTGGATTGGAGTGTTTACTGGAGCAAGAGACTGATGTGAAGACGATGTGAGCAAAAGCAGTTCTTACTGTTAAAGTAACAAAATATCGCTCTGTTAAGGGAAATCTCTTAGAATGCTTTCAATACATCGACCTCTCATTTAAGGCTCCAGCACGCGTCCTCTGATCCAATCCTTAGTGCGGGTTAATGCTGCTGCTGAATCTTAATAATACCATAAATTGAAAGCAACATGTTCCTCCACCCCGCCTTTGAACAGAACACTCCCAGCCTCAGCACTTCACGCTCTTGGATAAATAGTCAAAGTCGTTTCCCTGGTTCGGGGAGTCCAGAACTAGAGGGCATAGATTTAGATTGAGAAGGGAAAGATTAAAAAAAACCTAACCGGTAACTTTTTCATACAGAGGGTGGTGCATGTATGGAATAAGCTGCCAGAGGAAGTGGTAGAGACTGGTGCAATTGCTACATTTCAGGCATTTGGATGGGTATATGAATAGGAAGGATTTCGAGGGATATCGGCAGGGTGCTGGCAGGTGGGACTAGATTAAGTTGGTATATCTGGTCGGCATGGACGGGTTGCTCCGAAGAGTCTGTTTCCATGCTGTACATCTCGATGATTCTATGACCACGCCTTTACCAATCATGTCACTGGTGCGACAGAATAGCTTCAGGTGCTCATTACCACCCCACTTCCGGTTTAGTATTCGAGGCTGCATCACGAAGTTTGTCTAATTCCGGTTCTCGGAACTGGGGTTATGTGACTGACTGCAGCAATGTGTACTTCCTTGTGCGTGAAGCAACCGCTTTAAAACTCATTGTTATTGAATCATATATTGCACCAATATCCCTCACAGTCTCCTGAACCTTTTTGTTTCTAGAAATCTATCAAACTCAGTCTTCAACATGAAGTACTCGATGGAACCAACACAGCGTCTGGGATAATGAATTTACAGATTCAGCTAATTCTGAATTCCCACATGTCTGCTATTGCTTGCCTAATATTCCTCTTGTGCATCTGCTACTCTTCCTAACATGCTCTCTGTCACTGTAATTATTGCTGATTTTAAACGCGTGTCTCTGCATGACTCAGTGATGGTTTGAATGTTAAAATATTCTGCATTGTGGCCGCAGTAAACTCGTTCGAATCCGAGTCACTGCATTTTACTCCTTGTGACTCATGCTGAAGAAACGCAGAAAGAAATTAGTTGATTTTAGATGAAAGCACTTTCAGAGATTATGATTTTTTTCCTTCAAATCTCTCTCTTTCTCATATCTCTACGAGTCAGATATCAGACTCATCCATTCTTGCAGAATTCCCTCCCTCCTGCAATCGCTTACGTCCTTTAAGTTCCCCCGTCCATCTCCCTTACAATCACTTTCACACTGACCCCGTTCAGTCTGTGTGGCTGCGATCACTGTTGCTGGGTGACCATGCCCAAGTCTCACCATCGGGACCTTCAAGCCAATTGATCAATTTCGATAACGCAGGTGTAAAATCAATCCCCATGAAACAGCTTATACTGACATGGACCAGTGATTATTGAAACATCAGGCTCAGGAAAGGGGCACAGGGCAGCATTGAGGAAAAGAAATTTTATTCAAAAAACACCTGTTTCTGTCGACTTCCGCATCATTTATTTCATTTGTTCATTCGGGTCTCGCGAGACTATTGTGTGTAGTTATGCAATTCACATTATAGCAGGGATGTGATAGCACTGGAAACGATGCTGGGGAGATTTGCCAGGATATTGTCTGGGCTGAAGAAGAGAGATTGGACAAACTGGAGTTGTTTTTCTTTGAGCAGAGGAGATTGAGGGGGGCGTGATTAAGATGTACAAAATACTGAGGGATATGGATAGCGTCGACTGAAATAAATGTTTCACTTTGATGGAGATTTCGATCACGGGGGCGGGGGGCATCGATTTAAGGTCAGAGGCGGAAAGATTAGAGTGAATGCGTGGAAAAACGTTTTCAAACAGTGGGTGGTTGAAATCTGGAACACAGTGTATGCAAGACTCGGAGAGGCAGAAATCCACATAACTTTGCGAAGTATTTAGATGTGAATTTGTGATGTCAAGACATACAAGGCTATGGGTCAAGTGATTTGAAAAGGAGTTTATACAGTTAATCGATTGTTGTTGAGCAATACAGATACTCCATTCCAAGTACGGGTTATTAATACCTGTCATTCCATTCTCAAAGGGACATGTCACAGGAAGAACTGTGCTGTCTGAATCAGCGTGGGGAGTCCTACTGCTCCCGGGGAGACAGAGTGACAGTGACAGTGCAAACAGGTGACTTCTGTAAGCTAAACCTAGTGTCGGTGTTGGAATGAAAATCATTTGGCAGTTTTGCTCCATTGTGAAGTGTTTACTCATAGCAGGAAGCTTAGGAAGACATATATTCTACTACCCTTTCCCCACTAGCCCATACAACTGAATACCGGCACTATGCAGGACAATTTCTGTCTTTACACGCTCGTTCAATGCTACTTCCCCCAGGACTTCCCCAAATGGCAGCATTCCACGTAATTCCAGAAGGTGTAATGCTGCTCGTTTACGATGTCTCTTCTCACTGTGAAAGGTTCCCGTGATTTTTCTGCCCCGCACTCAAATTAGAAAGCTTCATTTCCAGCTCACAATATGATCTCGTCTCGACTGGGGAGAGAAAAACAGAGCGGGTGTCAAACGGAAGTACACTACGTTCTGTCTGCAAGCAAAAAAGAACCCTGAACTTCCAGGTTCCTGTCACTGCAACATCCCACTGTGTTCCCATGCCTCCATTTCAGTTTGGTCTGCTGCAGAGCTCCCGCATAGCACAGCGCGAATTGGAAGAGCGGTACGTCATTTCCTACTGAGAGACGTTGCAATATTCAGTACACAACATGGAGTTCAATCATTTTAGACCCTGTCCACCTTATTTCACGTTCCTTCCCCACCTACACATACCATTCGTTCATAGGCAGATCGTTTGGCTGGAAAATCTCTCCCCAGATGAACGAGACCTGCTGATTTTGCTCCGATATTTCTGCATTTCTTTGGATAGTTTTGATCTGTTCTGATCGCCAGCCTTTAGGAAACGTGTGTTTGCACGGTAGGATAGTCAGAGGAGATTTACCAAGGTTGTGCCTGAGCTCAAGCATTCCCCCTGCGAAGATAAGCGAAAATGAGGGCTGCAGGTGCTAGAGTCGAGAGTGTAGTGCTGGAAAAGCACAGCACTTTAGACAGCATCTGAGGAGAAGAGAATCGCTGCTTCGGGCACAAGCCACCACCATTCCATTACCAGCCGATGCCTGGAGGAAGAACGTCTCATACTCCACCTTAAGACGCTGCAACTACACGGGATAAATGTATATTTCAACAGCTTCCTCATTTCAGATCCCCCCACATTATCCCAGTCCAAAGCCTCCAACTAGGCACTGCTCTCTGGATCCGGCCAAGAATCCCCCTTCTGAATTATCACCTTCTCCCTCACCTTCATCTAACTATCGCTTTCCCAGTTACCTGACCACCAACCCCATTTTCCTCCCACAACCCCGACACAAAAATCTCATTCCTGATGAAGGGCTTATGCCGAAACATCGATTCTCCTGCTCCTCGGTTGCTGCCTGACCTGTTGTGCTCTTAAAGCACTACACTCTCGCCACTACTAAGATAGATGAGCTCGACTGGTGCTCTTTATCTGAGAGCAGAGAAAGCTGAGGGAGGATTTGATAAACGTGCACAGAATGGGGATATATCTGTGTGATAGGAATAAACTTCTTATGGGAAGGGTCAATAATCAGGGATATAGATAAAACGCTAGATATAGGATGTTCAGAGAAGATTTAGGAAGAATGTTTACATCCTGAGAGTGTTGTTTGTCTGGAACTCACGATTTGAACGTGTGGTAAAGCTAAGAGTCATCAAAACACTTCAGGAGTATTTAGCCGAACACTTGAGGAGCTAGAGCATTCATGGATAAGGACCAGGTACTGGAAAGTGGGGCGAGGATAAACAGATGTTTGATGAAAGACTTGAACACCGCAACGTTGGCTGCAGTAAAATGGAGGCTCGCACAGCTCTGTGGCACAATGAAAGACGTGTTGGACTTCTACTGCATTGTTAGGATTGTGATTCAAAGTTTGTGGGTTTGAGTCCCACCAGAATCGTGGTTTAGTTCAGATTTCAGCTGAATGAATGATTGTCCTGCTGATTCATCATCAATTCCCGTCGTCTGGAGTTCTCCACCCTGCTACTGACCAGAGAAGATTCCTCACTTTCTGGGTTGTGAGTTTTGAGGGAATCATATCATTTGAACATGATCAGCCCAGAATCGGCTTCACACTCACAAAACATACTGCAGAAGCTCACTGACACGAAATACATTTCCCTCCCACAGTTTCACAGCGTATTTCGGTTTATTCAGTGTCTTTTTTCCTTTGGGCGACCGGCTGATGTGGATGCTGGGAAAAGGCACTGATGTGTTCGGTCAGCCATGGTGACATCAAATGGCGTGGTAGCGTTGGCGGGCGAAATGGCCGCCTCCTATTCCTCACTGTCTGTGCTGTTTCTGACAGAGGGTTTTAAACAATAACATGACGAGGACCCTGTGAATCTGCACCACGGAATACCAAGGTCCTCCCCTTTAACCCACTGCTCTCACAGCTGGAATACACAGCTCCTGTTGCAGCTTTAGATCAGACAGTGGAGGATTCTCCCAGGCGCTCTATCAGACTGCATGCTCCTTCACACAGGTTTCCAACTGTGCACATGGAGCAAACGGCCGTTTGGATATTGGGGATTCAGGGAAATATTTCTCCTTTGCCTGCCTATAGTTCTGGCCACGGTAATAAACATGAATATGGAACATTCAGTATCTCACTCTGGCTTCTTATCACTTTACAATTTAAACTGAAAATCAATTTACTCTTGAATGACATTCTTATATCTTCAGTATTCATGAAAACTGTGCAACATGTCCTTGGATGTAGCCCTGGTGAAATTGATTATGAGTGCAGTATGTTTCATGTTGTCTGTAGGAACTTGCAGAAGGAAGTTAGTGAAGAGTCGTTGAAGCGAATTGAAGCAGACTGAATGAGAAGCCCTGTGACAGTGATAATATAACATTGTCTGTCAACAACGCAGCAACCCTCAGAAACCCCGTTATCAATCAAGTCTATTTTGCGCAACATTTTTCTGTGTCCCAATTCCTGAAACTGATGCTCGAATAGTCACATGTACAAATTGGTTCTTCCTCCTCTAGCTTTAATTTCAGAACCACAGCAAAAGTAGAACAGGCGGGTCGAAGGTCCCAGAGGTACGAGTAGGGCACGTTATAGGCTTGTTTCCGGCAGCTCCAATGGAGCAACTGATCAGCGCTTGGTACTTAATAACGTGTAAAAATGCCTCAGTTGTAATTTCAGTACTTGTCTAAAGCTGCTTTTACTGACGTTAATCAGGAATTATTGGAGAACCAGACTGAAGTGTAGTTGAAGAATAATGTCGAATAAAGCAGCACCTATTCTTAAACTCTATTCTAAAGTTCTGATTTGTGGGATTGTTCTGTCTTTGGGAAATGTATCAATTATTAACCATAAAACTGCACATATTTCCCGATGATTATCCATCTGCGGAGCGAGAAACAGAGGTGATATTTGAGCTTGATGACCTTTTTCAAATCTCTGACACTCTTGATTACATTCTTGAAAAGGCTGTTTAACTCGTTTCATATAATCCTGTTTGCTGCAAACTCACACAGCTCATTAAACCGTTCGAAAGGAATTAAATTTATATCTTTGTGTAGAATGAATGTTGTCAGTGAATCTGGTCGAGTCATGACAAATAGTTTTGCTCTGTGCCTAACAGAGGGTTCAAACAGGAATAAGAATGAATCTTGTCGCTGGACTTTTCGGGAGGAGATCAGTGAGTATTAAATGGACTCAGTCCCGTTCCCTGTCATTGTGAGCAAATGTCCAAGGCAACAGAGAGCAACAAAAATGATGCTTGACATCGACAGGTCCATTCCTACTCACTAGTCATCAGACTATTAAAGATCACCTGAGCGGTGGAGATGATGATCCTTATGGCAACCTGAGACAGTGCGACAATTAATCCCACGTTGTTATTCTCACTCTATACTATAAACCAGTTAGCCAGCGGACTGAGCTAACCGGCCTCCATTCAATGCAAAGCTAAAACAAACAGCTCAGTACATTAACAATTTGTAGTAGTTCAAGTCGAACCAGCGGCTGCACCTTTCAACACAACCAGCTCTTCTTACACTTAACATGTTCAGTTGCTGGTGTTATGCAATTTCTTTCTGATGAACGCTAAACAATTCGTGAGTGTGTCACTTTTGCCTCCCCATCCAGGCAGCCCAGAATCCCTGTCCCTGTTAAGTTCGCTCCTTGTGTGTCTGCACGTGGCCTTTCAAATATGCTAGAATCATCTTCTGAAATGTTTTATTTTCTTTCTGAAAAATCAGCTCCGATTTCAATGACTCTCAGAATGAAAAGTACTTGCTGTCAACTTTTTGTCGTTCCTCGCTGGATTTGAAGCTCGAACCTTTAATTATACACTCACCTGAACGAGGGAATTTCCCTCCTATTTACCCTTACCAACCTCACATCAGCTGGAAAACCTCGATTAGGACACAACTGTCATTCCTGGTTTGTGTCGGGTGATTCTTCATGTATTCCACCATCCCATTAAATCCCTTCTTTTCTTTACTCATGGCTTTATCTCCCAGTAAATCTCATTTCCGTCTTCTCTAACTATTTTGTATCAAGGGAACTCTGACCATATCCTTCCTAACCATTTTCCACCCCCCCAACGGCCATGTATTTAATCATGTCTTTATATCCCAGTAAATTTCGTCCTCAGAAATGATGTTGGGTCTAATTCAACTCGTCAAAACTTACCACATTACCGGTACAGGAGAGGTGTGGGCTGTTTCACTTACAGCTGAATCGGTTGGCTGCAGCAACATTGGGTCAAATCTCAGTCACACAGGTGACTGTTGTTCTCATTTTTATTTCTTCTCAACGCGTGCTGAAGTAACACAGTGAGGAATCAATTAATATTGTAAGACACACATAAGGGGGCGTGTTAAATCTGAGGTTATGTGAATAGGGCAGTTTTCATTAACATAGACCAGAGATTGTTCAAATGTCAGGCACGTGAAATTGATAGAGACCGATGTTGTGTGAAATAGACTGTCGTGGCAAATGACAGTGTTATGAAATTCTGGGTGTAGTGTACTTTTAATGGTGCTGAAATGTCTGGCTAGCACAGCGAGTGCAGAAGAAGGTAACAACATAACATTTGGTCAAAAAAACTAAGAGCTGTGTTACATGGGTACAAAAGACAAATTCGAATTCGACCAATCAGTTTAAATTATGCCCCAATTAAGTTTGAATTTAGTATTTTTACATCGTTCAAACCAATGAAGCGATCCGACATTCTGTGGGACAAATATCGGCCATTTTGAATAGTTCCCAGAGCAGAAAAGAACAGCAAAGAGAGCAGCTAAAAGACGAACAGATGTCGGATGTTCGTAAAATCTCCAAGAGGTGCCTATCTAGAGAAATAGATTACATAGAAAAAAAAGCATCAACACCGACCTGGAGAAAAAAAAAATCTACAGAGGAAGATACAAAGAGAAGATTCGACAACTGGTTGGTTTTTAAATTTGAATTTTTTTGTAAATGTTAATGGGGTCGGGGGTGGGGAAGGAATTATAGAGCGGAAGGTTAAAGACCGGTTGAGAGAAAGGAGTTGTAAATAGTTGTAAGTTGATTTTCTCTGTCAAATGATAAAAAAAGCAATAAAGTTGTTATATTTAACTTTGAATAGTCGTTTTTGGGATAGTTCTTTGCCTCTTGAATTATAACAGATCACAGCACGGGGGGAATCCTTTCTGTTTTGCTGTTTTACGTTAGCAGAGGGGGTTTACCCCGTCACGTAACACCATTTTCTGTGGTTGGTTTGTTATTTCGCTCATTTGTGCATTTTGCCTCATTACCGATTTTCAAGTTGTCCCCTCTACAGAAAAGGTCCGTGCTTTTGCAAAATTGTACAAAAAGTGCAGTGTGTCTAAGCGACAGGGCACACTACAATAACATTCGTCGCTGTTTCAATCTATATATCCTGATATTGACCCATGGAACCAGCACTGCGCACTCTCCTCCAGTCTGGAAAACAATCCCTTCACAGTTAATGTTACATCCTGCTCTCAAGGGGCTTTTTGTTCCATCTCTTTCAATTCCTCACAGAATCCGTTTGAACAGATTTTGTCACTGAGTCACTTCTTTGATTGTGTTCAAATCCTGTGAGCAGAGGGTCACAGTTGGAGCATGATGAGCCCATAACCGAGAGATCAGACCATACTCTGTGAACGTTAATCTGCTGTTCATCATTTCACTAACATCAGGTAGATGTATCTATGCTCTGCAACATTTTCACCCCTGTTTTAAGAATCAAGATAAGCAGTTCCTGGTTCCTGCTTTTGTTGTCACACAGACTAAGACTGTAAATGCTGGAAACATGCACTGGTCGAGACTGTTGCTCTCCCACATCCGTTTTCTCCCCAGCAGGTGTTCAGATGATGGTCTGAATCGATTTCTTCTGTTCCCTGTCACTCTGGAATGATGGGAGCTGTGAAGTCTACTCTCTGAGCTGGGGGTAACGTGATAAAGCTTATACACATCAGGTGCAAATGCCTGAGCTTCAGGACTCGCTGCAATAACATCCCATGCTGATTCAGACAGCAGAGCCCTCGCTGTGATTCGAGAAGGACGCAGACACAGATAACTGGGAGAGATTCCCTCTTTCCCTGCAGTTCTGCACATTTCGATATGTCTCAAATGGCATTATTTGCACAAGGTTCCCAAAAGAAAATCAGGTCCTATGCATGCACGATCTCCCTTTTGTACAGTTTTCCAGAATTTCCATAACTCCCACTCCCTCTAACCCCCTCCGCTCTCCACAACCCCGTGTTTGACAGTGAGCTGAAGAGTGCGTTCACGTTTCTCTCCCACAACACTGATTGCCATGAGGAGATGAGTTCGTCCAGCTGCCAATGGTGGGAGCCCACTCGCGGGCGAACTCGCTAGCACAGCCTCCTGGGAACTGGGATTCAGAATGGCAAGGGACTGTTATTAAAACGCAGTGCTGCCTTCACTCCGAAACAACAGAAAAACCTTTTTTTAAAAAAAAACAAGGAAAGTCACCTGATTTATGGATCATACTTCTGCTGCAGTCTGGCTTGTTGGTCTTGGGTGTTATATCACCTCAGGTGGGTGATGTAAGTACGAGAAGTTACGCTTGAGCCCTGGAGTTTTGTATCCAGTTGCATTTTTGACTCAGAAGGTATAATTTTGATGAGACCGAGTTCAGATCAAGGTGCCGAAGCTTCAAAACATACACCAGCAACTTCTTGTAGGTCCTAACTGGACTGAGAAATGAATTCCCTAACTTCAAATGTTGCTTATCCTGTTAATGTGGATTTTGCCGAGTGCACGTCCTGTGCGGTGAAACCTGACAGCCTTAATCTGTTCAAAATTTGTTTTTTTCTCATTCTGTGTTCTGCATGCCCTTGATTACTATGATCTTTCTTTACCAATCGCAAACAAAAGTATTCACTGTACTCAGGTTCATGTGACAATCAATCAATCAAATAAAGTCAATCAATCGAACCACACAGACATTTCCTTTTTGCTTGGTGCCAGCACAGCGAAGGTGGGCTGCATGGCCTCACTTTGCACTGTGACATATTTTGTGATTCTGAGTGAAATCACAGTTAAACGAACAGAATGTGGGAAGTTACTCACAGGTTATATTGACACAGCCAAAATGCATCTGTGCCACAGAGTATCACACAATAATAGTTAAGATCTTTTGAAATCATTCTCTGAGGTACATGCCACACGCCAGACGAAAAGCTGAAGACTGTGTGAAACTGCTTTGGTCAGCACTAACAGAGCAGCCCAGGGGGAGTGTATTGGGCTCATAACCCGGAAATTAATGGATTGAAAGCATCCTCTGCCCGTTGACAATTCCACGTTTCAGTGTGTGTACTGCCCCCGCCAATGTTTCTCTATAACAGAGCTCTATTCTACGCATTGCCTGTTGTTTCATTTTCCGCTTCCTTTCACTCAATGTATCTGAAATGAACATTTCATACTGATACACCCGGGAACTTTACACAATTGAGAGATCACACTGGTGAACTTCTGGAAGCTCTTTTCCTGTTCTCTGTCGGTCTGCTCTGTTGTGATTCGCAAAATCACTTGCCAGAGCTGGGAATGTACTGGTGAAGGTGAGATATATCAGGTGCAAAGTGCTGTATGCGCATAACGCCCTGCAGTTATTTCCCACTCTGTTTCACACAGCAGTGTGTTCTCCCTGTGAAATAAAAAGCTGTGAATTACAATTGGATCGACTTGTTGGATACAGCATTACGATACAAACACAGCTCCACATTATTAGGACATACATCACCAACTATGAATAACCACAGAGATATACAAGCGACAGAGAGTCGCCATGGACTCAATGGGCTGAACAGCTTCTGTTGGCGCGTGAGTGACGCCGCACGTTGATGCTGCCCTTCTTCCTGTCTCTGGGACAGAGTGGCTGATGATGAAACAATGTCTCATTATTAACTCTAACTTCTGTGTTAGACAGCCTGCAGCCCCGCAGCTAAGGGACATGTGGATGGCTCTCAGTGAGGGAGGGTTTCACTCGGATTGTCTTCATCTGGGACAGTTAGGGCTCAGATGATTGCTGCTGCCCGATTGCAGCAAAGAAGCCGATGTTACTGTTACAAAAGCCTTTCAGCAGACTTGTTGTGTGAAGATTTATTCTGAACAGCAAAGAGGCTGCACAAAAATGCCCTCGCATGAGTTTACCTGAGGGTAGAGTGTCCGGAGTACATTTCAGTCTTTCCCACCAGCTCAACATATTTATCGCTGTTTCAATTAAATGATATTTGCAGGAAGTTTCCAATCAAACTTGCTGATTTCCAGCACTTGATGGAACTGGCTGTGCCAATGAGAGCGAGCTTTCGAGCATATCCGCGCTTGCCTCTCCTCACACTGCTTGCAGGTGGAGGGAAACAGCTGAATACTTTGCCGATGGAGACATCTTAGTCCAAGCGGAAGGGATAAATAAGAACAAGGAGTCGGAATGAGAAGGAATATTCTTGAAACACCTTGGTGCTTAGAAATCTGAGGACAAAGTGGAATGTAGTTGGACCTGAGCGACTCTCGGCTGGTTTGGTGTTGGAAATGTAAGAGTGTCTAGGGCATGATTTTCGCTCAGTAGCTTGTGTTAATACTGGCATGTGAGAATCTTACTTCAAGTCGCCATCGAGCCTTGGTTGTTTGATTTCACTTTTGTCCAGTCTTCCTATCAACTATTTGAAAAAAAATATGTAAATCATTAAGTTGCATCCCTTGAAATACCTTTGGGTTTTGGGGTCAGAAGTATCATTGTAGTGAGCATGGCACAGTACCACATGTGGTGAAAATGAAACAAGTGTTTCAGGATGCTCACCCACACAATCCCACTCTGAATAAATCCACCATTTGGATATTCGTGCAGTTCTGAGTGTGAGACTTTAGGAAGTGGGGACGTGAAATGTTTGGAACCAGTGCTGAACAGGTTGATGGGAATGGTGTGGTGTACGAGGAATGTCGACAATAAATATCATTTGGAAAGTTGGGACAGGTCTCCTTGGAGAGAAAAGCCGGCCTTGTTAAACCTTTCCAAGACATGAGTTGGTTAGACAGAGGAAATAAGGAAGGGAGAATGCTTCCTAAGCCTGAAAGGATGGAGAACGATTCGGCAGAGTTTTAAAGACAATAGTAAAAGAAGAAAAATGTACATAAGGAGAAATGTGTTCACATAGTGAGTGGTTAGGGTCTGTAAACCACTGCCTGACATTGACAAAGACGTAGTTTCAATCGAGTTGTTTAAAAACTAATTCGATGTTTATGTTGAAAGTAAAAATGTGTAGAGTTACAGGGAGAAAGCAAGAGAATGATACCAAAGGAGAAGCACATTTATCTTTGTCGAGAGCCAGCACAGCTAAGGTGTTTTGTGACACATTTGTGATTCTGACTGGAATCGCAGTTCGACCAACAGAATGTAGGGAGTTAAACAACGGTGACATTGGCAAAGCCGAGACACATCTACACAACAGAATCTTAGCCAGCACGTACATGTCACAGGGAGGATGGCACTGTCTGAAAATCCTGCAGGGTGTCCTGCGGATCAGACACAACTCACTTCACTATGCAGGTGAGGCCAGTGCTCTGTTGGGTGGCCATGCAGCCTAAGACGCTGCATTCTGTCTCCAGTCTCCAAGGTGGCATAGTTTCGCATCCCCCGGCTGCAATTTCTTTGAGGCAGCAGCGTGTTCCAAGCCCCGAAAAAGCAAAACCGTGATTTTGATTCTTGTAGAACTAGCAAGAGTGTGAGCTCTCGCAAAGCGGTCAGTGTCTATGTTGTCATGGTCGTGTTCACCTCCCACATGGTCAATCGTAGGCTGAAGCAGCCCTACTGCTGCAGCTTTGTTACAGGCAAGATGAGTTTTCACTGGAACCGAAGAGAGGTTGTTGTTTCATCTCTGTTGTGAAACAAAGTCCTGCAGTGACTCTACTCTTCGTTATTTGGTGTTCTGGCAAATTGGAAAATAATTGCGATGTTATATGTTTTTAAATTTCTCCCATTTCTTCAATTTCTGTCCTGGAGACGGCGGAAGAGAAAGGTAATCTAATTGAGACTGTGATTGGTGAAATTCACTTTTTATGGCCCATTCTTATTGTGTTCTTTCTTTCTCTCTTTTCAGCATTTTCTAGGAAGTGGTGGTGCACTAAGGCTCCAGTATGTTTGAAAGAGTAGTTTGGAATTGCCCTGCTGTTAGTTGTGAGATTAGTTTATGGCTCATGCTCTCGGACTGTCTCACATTTAGCATTCATGTTTCGCTGTGTCTGAAAATGCATTTGGTTTGTCATTTTTGTTTGTGTTCCCTGTTAAATGCTGCCTGTTTTGCCATTCTATAAATACATTACGAGATACCACGGTTTGTGAGGAAATTTCCAGTCGTAAAAATCCTCAACTGAGGATCTGGGAAAATTTCACGGAGTATGGTCAGTCGGGGCAAAAGTAAGGAAGTCTTTCAGTTCTGCAGTGTTTCACAATACCACCTTTCAGGTGAACAGCCACAGAGAGCAATGGCGAGCCACGCTAAAAGTAATCCTTTCAAGCAACACAACGTTATTCGGGTACTAGTGTGGAAACAGAGTCTTTAGTGGATCTCATCCATGCTGACTACATAGCCAAAATTAAACATGTCCCATTTCCCAGCATCCATCGAAACCCTTCCTATCCAGAAACTCATCCGGTTACTTTTGCAATCTTCTGAGTGTACTAGCCTTCTCCACTTCCACTGGTAGCCTATTCCATACACGCACATCCTTCAGCGTGGGAAATATGCCTCAGGTCCCTTTAAAATTTTAGCCCTCTCACCTTAAACTTATGCTCTCCAGTTTTCAACTCGCGCCAGCTTGGGTAAGAAACCTAAATACTCCGTTTACAAACCTTCCATAACATCATGCCCCAGCCGCTATGTTGCAGGTAAAGTGTTCCCAGCCTATTCTGCCACGCCCAACAGACCAAACATTGACGACATCCTTGTCTATAATTTATAAGCAATTTCACATTTTTTTTACATTTTCGATGATGCCAATTACGCTGGACAACAACGAGCTATTGAAAATGGAAATGTGAAGCATAGAACTGCTGCAAATATCAGTGTTGGACACCTCTGCGCAGCAGTCGGCGCTGTCGGGCCTTGTTTCTGTAGTGTAGTGGTTGTCGCATTCGCCTTACACGCGAAAGGTCCCCAGTTGAAAACAAGGCAGAAACAGTCCTTGTCCCAACGCCAGCATTTTAGACGGGCGGGAACAGAGCTTTCCTGCTTGCTTTACCATCAGCAAATCTGGCATCGTGTTCGCTCGCGCAAATCTGCTCTCGTGATGAAAAGTAATGCAATTCCATTTAATTACCGTGTGAAACATTGCTAAGATTTTCTCCAACCTGGTAATGAACATACGCCATTATGTTGAAGAGTGTAGTTCCCGTGTTCTGATCCTTCCACAAAAAGCAGCAATACATTTGCATTCCTTGCGCTGGCGGCCCGGTTCAAAGCCAGGTAGAAAGCTGATGTGCACCAGGGCTTCCTAAAGTAGTCTCACTGCTAAATGTATCCCAAAGTAGTCTTTGAAAGGTCTCATTTGGAGGCTGGCTGTCGTTATTCAACGTGCGAGAATTAGCACCAGAAGTCCTGAATAATCTTTTGTATAATTTCGGACGTTAGTAGCTCATTCAATGATCAACAACAATGAATGAATTTACACTCTCAGATGAACCTTTGGACTTGTGCTATCAAAGCGTCACTCATATTAATGTGTGCCGTGAGACGTAAGCCATGTTGGAACTGAAACTTTGGTAATGACAGACAGGCTATCGAATGACATTGCATCCATTTGGTTTTCTTTAAATCACAGATGAGCAGGAAAATGTAAACAGGGAAGGGGGAATGGGCAAGGGGAATATCAAAGTGAGGCAGTTGCAGCTCTGGTGAAACTCCTTCTTTATGATTCCCTCAGCAACAAGAGACGTGAAAGTGACTTAGGCGGGACAGCTCCTCACCTCGAGAACAAAAAGCACTCAAGTACGGTTAAGCACCTCTTTATCATCTTCTGGAGTGGGGGGTGGGGTAACCACCTTTTGACTTCTGTTAATATGTTCAGATACTGCCTTTTACAGTGACCTGATCAGAAACTGCATCTCTAATAACCACCATCGAATTTAGTAAAATTAACTGAGTCGCTACTCATTAATTCCCACACAGGGTTCCACCTCAGCTTGCAGCCATGTGGCTCATGTCCTGGTGTGGACATTCTGCAGCAAGCCGCACAGTTAAGGTAAAAGACAGGGAAAGTGGCAACTCGTACTGGCACCGAGGTTTGAGCAAGCTCACAATTTGATCTGTCTTCTCGGTTTGTTCAGCTACCTCCGCTATTCAGGTAGAGAGCATTCTTTGGGACCCTTATTCCGCAAAACAGACGTAGTAACTGTAAGTGTGCTGCACGGTATGATGTGGAACACGGCCTGCTCAGCTTTGTGCATTTACTCTGTAGTCCGGTATGTTTCGTGTTCCGTGTAAACGTGAAAGTTGTCCTGTTTCGAGCAAAGGACGAAATCACTTACCAAGGCAAGAATCGAAATACCAGTAATGTCATGCAGCTCATGGTTTCTTAGTCGAATCATAACAGAATATACATTCTCTCATATAGACATTACATTTGTGGCTTAAGCGAATCTCAGAAGGTTTATTCAGCTTTCCAATGATTTTTATCTGGATTGAAAGTTTGTTGCGAAATTGATATTGCAGTCGGACATATCCCTGCAGTTGTGTGAGCTGGACAGGGATCGCAGAACCGTTTCCCTGTGACTTTGCTTCTGATGTTTCGCAGGAGCACCATGGAAGGTGTAAGAAAATATGCGGCAGCTGTGACTGGTTTCATGGCAAAGTGGTCAAAGGCACGGCTTTCTCATTACAACCTCTAGGGTGGCGTGTGTTCAGATCGGACTGCTGCCCTTTATGTGTGCGTTGCTTGTTAAATGCTGCTGTGTTTAAATTCCAACGCAACCATGTGGTTTTGCTTCTTGGAAATGTACCTTTGATTTGGGAGAGCGCACACTCTCCATCCTGTCAATGTTGATGCCGTTATGTTCACGTTTGCGTCCCACATGAAATGTCCCGGTCACAAGCGGTTCCACTGCTGCATGATATTCTGGTCAAGTTGTGTTGTTCACTGTTTTCACTGAAACCTAACGGAGATTGGTATTTCATCGCTGTTGTGAAAGAAAATCCTGCAGTGACTTTACTCCTCATTATTTGGTGTTCCGGCAAATGGGAAAATAATTCCAGTGAATTGTGATGTCATATGTTACATTTCTTTTATTTCCTTAATTTCTGTCCTGGTGACGTGGGCTGCAGGCACTGCTGCATTGTTGATCGGATGGGCAAATTAATCTAACCGAGACTGTGTTTGGGAATCTTCACTTTTCATGACCAATTCATGTTCACGTCTTTCCTTTTCCTCATTGTGGGTCATTTCGGGAGGTGGTGGTGCACTAGGTTTCCAGAGCAGTTTGGAACTGCTCTGCTGAAGGATCTGGGAGCCGTTTATGGCTGATTGCCCTCGGACTGCCCCGAGAAAAGTAGTCATGCTTCGAAATCTCTGAAAATGCATTTTAAACAAACTCCTATTTCCCAGCATTTGGCCCCTATCCCACTAAACCTTCCTATCCATAAACACATCCGGTTGCATTTGAAATATTCTGAGTGGACAGGCCTCCTCTCCTTCCTCTGGTAGCTGATTCCATACTGTACAACCTTCTGTGTGGGAAAGCTGCCTCAAGTCCCTTTTATATTTTACTCAACTCACCTTAAACCTATGCTCTCCAGTTTTCAACTCGCCCCATATTGCGGAAAACAAAAAAACTTAAATATTCTGTTGACAAACCTTCCTTAAGGTCATTCCCAACGATGAAGGGAAAGTTGTCCCAGCATGTTCAGAATCGCCCTACATTGCAAACTGTGCACCCCTGACAGCATCCTTGTCTATATTTTGTGAGCAATTTCACGTGATTTTCTTAATTTTTCCATGATATCAATTACGCTGGAGAATGACCAGCTCCTGGAAACAGAAAGGTGAAACGTTGAACGGCTATAAATGTTAGTGCTGGCCGACTCGGAACACCATCTGCTCGCAGAGATGCTTCCTGTAGTGTCGTGGCTGTTGGAGTCACCTCATATACGAAAACTCCCCACTTCAAAATCCGGCAAGAATAGCCTTATTCCCGATGGCAGACTTTCAGACTGACATGAGCAGAGCTTTGTAACTTGCTGTTCACATCAGCAAACCTGGCTTTGAATTTTCTCGCTCATACATGCTGTAGTGGTGAAAAGGAATGCAATCCCGTTTCATTACTGTGTGAAACATTGTTACGGTTTTCTCCAACCTGGTTCTGAATATGCACAGATGTGTACAGCACTGATGGCCATTCTGTTTCAGAGTGGAGTTACCGTGCTCTGATCCTTCCACTAAAAGCAATACCACATTTGCTTTCCTTGGGCAGGCGGCCCAGTTCAAAGCCAAGGAGCAAAGGTTCCCAACAAAAATCCTCAACTGAGGACCTGGGCATGTTTCATGGGGAATGGTCAATGGGGGCAACATTATGGAAGTCCTCGGTTCTGCAGTGTTTCTAAACTCTAAATTCAAGTGCAATTGGATTTTAGTATTCTGAGGCATAATATAAATTGATTGGTAAAATAGGAATTGTTTACAAATATCAACCAACTCAGGTTTGTTTCACAGCCAAACGTTACATGTTTCCAATTTTCCAGTGCATGCTGAGACTGCTAGCTGGTCATCACAGGTATTTGTCAGCTCTCAGTTCTGAACAGCATTCACTCTCATTTAAAAGTGGACGGCACGCCTTCAACTTCATAACTTTGTCCTTATCACAAAATCCTGCAGCTTCTAATTTGGAGGACAGGGGTTGGATTGCAGCCATTACCACATTAAATGTAAAGATTTTCACACGGGAAACGCCGTTCATGAGGAGGGAGTTTCTTTAAGCTGTGTCCCAGGGATATGCAGGGAGCTGCAGTGGCCACTTTCTGTTGACAGAGGGGGTCTGGAGAGAAAATTGTGTTTGTCCCTATCTTACTGGATCATCAATGGTTTGGGCTGCAATCCAATCTTGCCATGGATTTTCTGGTTTAAATAGAGGTAGGGTGGTATTCCCATAGTCTGATCTGGAACAACCCAAGCTCCATACCTGGATGATCTCAAACAACCAACCTTTATCTTGCAGTCCGCTGCTGACGATTTGAGCCACACAGCCTGTCACCAACCAGGCGTGCCGATTTCCCTACAGCAGGAAGGTTAGCGGGCATCTGAAGGGCGGTGAAACAACTGGAGCTCTCACTGTTTTCAGAGTCTGCCATCAATTTTCCTGCTTTCATCACCAAGAGTGTCAGAGAGCTTGAGGGGTCTGCAAACACCAAGAGGAAAAGGAACCATCACAAATTGGAAGACACCCAGGACCTTCAATGTGACTGCCTGAGCTACATCACTATGGCTCTGGAACTGGGATTATTCAAGCCCACGGCTTGAATTGGAAATTAAATACAGAACTTCAGGCTGTTCAGTCCAAATTTACACCATTAAGATACAGTGGGTATTGAATCCCTTCCACATAACTACGTCATCAAATCTTCCCTGTTAATCTATCCAAAATCTTAATTTTTGTATCTCATCGTCCATTTCTCCCAGCTAATGTGAACATCTTATTTTCATCTTCCTTATCTTCACCAATTATAAGCCAATAAACTCTGTCGCATCTCGCTTCAACTGCAATTGGTCCATCGCATCATAAATCACTCCTGAAAGTTTCTGGTAAATGAATGAGCCTATCCCCTCTCAGGACACTGCCATCCTGCACAATGTGTGATCATCTCTGTTGTGAGTATGCTGATAACCCTCGGCCATGAGGAGGGATAACGTGAGTTTCTGAAATAAAAGAGATTGCTGGAGGAACCCAATAGGACTGGCACCTTTTGGGAGGGAAAAATAATGTTCATGTTTAGAGACAATTTCTTACTTTATTTTGATTATTCTTTTCTTTCTGCCCTAATAGTGATGGATCTTGGAAGTTTCTTTCTCTGAGGATTGCAAGGAAGCATATACACACAAAAACATCAAACAAAGGAAATTATTTGACTGTCTGATTTCTCACCTGGACCGACACAGCCTTTAATATACTTCTTTGAATATTTGAAGAAGATTCACAGACAGGAAGCTCCAAAGAAACATTTAATCAAAATCTGACATGATCAATCGATTCATCAGAAACTGAAAACAATTGACGTTTGAGAGTTGCATCCTCAGTCATTACCAATCACTGCATATAATTTCTCCATCATATCCTCCCTGACAATCTGTACCAATGTCTTAGATGATTGTTGGTGTGTCCCATACCTGGGGGGAGGTGTGTTCCAGGTAGAGGAAGCTGGGAGATGACTGGATGAACTGGGTTGGGGAGGAGATGGGGTTTGAGTGACAGACTCTGGGAGTATTTGAACCTCGCTCAGTCAGCCATTACCCTCACGCCATGCGGGCTGACCGGGGGAGTATTGACCTGTTATTGTCTCTGTCTGTCTGTGACAGAGTATGGGCTGGGGGTCACTTGTTCCCTTTTTGCCTTTTCTATCTCTCTCTCTCTCTCTCTCACTCTGTCTTTCTCTTCTCTCCCCTCTCTCTCTCTTTCCCTCTCTCGTTTTCTCTCTCACACTATCAGTCTTCTGCTGTCTCTTGTCCACCTCTTCTTCACCTCTCTTCTCCTCCTCCCCTCTTCTCCCTCTCTCCCCTCCCCTCTCTATTCCCTCTCCCATCTCTCTTCTCTCGCCCCTCTCTTTTCCCTTACTCTTCTCTCCCCCTCTCTCCCCCCACTCTCTCTTCATCTCTCTCTCTCTCTCTCTCTCTCTCTCTCGTTAGGGTTGCACGGTGGCTCAGTGGTTACCACTGCTGCTTCATAGTGCCAGGTACCCTGTTCAAATCCTGCCCAAGGCGACTGTCTGTGTGGAGTGTGCACATTCTTCCCAGTGTCTGCGTGGGTTTCCCCACCCGGTCCGATGGTGTGCAGATCAGGGTGGACCGTTCATGGGGGAGTTGCCCACAGGGTTAGGTGAACTATTCAGATGGAGAAAGGTCTGGGTTGGTTACTCTCCACCCATCTTCCACCCTCTCTTCCCCCCAGTCTCCTACTCCCCTCTCCTCTGCCACCCTGCCCTCACCATTCTTCCCGATTCGCTCCTCACTTTCCTCCACTACTTTCACCGTCCTACCCATCTGCCTTTCTGTCTTTCACCCAATCTCCTCCTCCACCACCTCCAACCGCTCTGTCCTCCTGAACTCTCCTCGCCACCTCCTTCTACTCCCACCCCTCCTACTGTCTACTCCCTCTCTCCACGCCACCACCTCCTCCCCCTCACCTCTTCTCTCCCTGCTAACATCCCCCGCTCTCCTTCTCCTTGCCCCCACACCTCACCCACTCTCCTCCTCCCCCTCTCTGACACCCTCCTTTGCCCCTGCTGCTCTCTGCCTCATCTACCACCTCTCTCCCTGCCCCTCTCTCCTCCCACTCTCACTCCTCCACGTCTCTCTCTCCTCCCCTCTCTCTCCTCCCCCTCTCCATCCTCCCCCTCTCCTCACCCCTCTCTCCTCCTCCTCTCTGTCCACCCCCTCTCTCCTCCCACTCCCTCCCCTCCCCTCTCTCTCCTCCCACTTTCTCTCCTCCCCTCTCTCTCCTCGCCCCTCACTCTCCTACCACTCTCTATCCTCCCCCTCTCCGTCCTCCCCTAACCTCCCCTCTCCGTCCTCCCCTTCTACTCCCACTCTCTCTCCTCCCCTCTCTCTCTCCTCCCCTCTCTCCCCTCTCTCTCCATCTCATCTCTCTCATTCCCCCCTCTCTCCTCCCACTCTCTCCTCCCCCAACCTCTCCCCTCTCCCCTCTCTCCTTACCCTCAACCGCTCCTCTTCTCCTCTCCCCTCTCCTCTCACTCCTCACTACTCTCTCCTCTCACTCCTCACCACTGTCTCCTCTCCCCTCTCTCCCTCCCCTCTCTCCTCTCCCCTCTCCCGCTCAACTCTCCTCTCACTCCTCACTACTCTCTCCTCACACTCCTCACTACTCTCTTCTCTCACTCCTCACCATGGTCTCCATTCCTCTCTGCTCCCTCCTCTCTCCTCTCCTTTCTCCTCTCTTTTCTCTCCTCTCCCGTCTCCCCTTCTGTCTCTACTATCTCCTCTCTCCGCTCCCCTCTCCCCTCTCACCTCTCCCCTCCCTCCTCTCTCCTCTCTCCCCCTCACCTTTCCCCTCTGCTCTCCTTTCTCACCTCGCCCGCTCACCTCTCCACTCTGTCCTCTCCACTCTCCCCTCCTCTCACTCCTCACTACTCACTCCTCTCTCTCCTCACCACTGTCTCCCCTCTCCTCTCCCCTCTCTCCTCTCCCCTTTTCCCCTCCCCTCTCTTCTCTCCTCTCTCCCCTCTCCCCTCTCTCCTCTCGCCTCTTCCCTCTCTCCTTTTTCCTCTCTCCTCCCCCTCTCACCTCTCCACTCTCCTCTTTCTCCCCTCTCCCACTCACTCTCCACTCTCTCCTCTCCCCTCTCCCCCTCTCCTCTCCCTTCTCTCTTCTCCCCCTCCCCTCTCTCCTCATCCACTCTCCCCTCTCCTCCTCCCACTCTCCTCTCTCCTCTCCCTGCTTCCCTCTTCCCCTCCTCTCACTCCTCATTAACCAATCCTTTCAATTCTCACCACTGTCTCCTCTCGCCTCTCCTCCTCCCATCTCTCCTCTCCCCTCTCCTCTTTCTCCCCTCTCCCGCTCACCTCTCCACTCTCCCCTCTCCCCTCTCTCCTCATCCTCTCTCCTCATCCCCTCTCCTCACCCTTTCTCTTCTTCCACCCTCTCCTTTCTTCACTTCCCCTCCTCTCCTCTCCCCCTTCCCCGACCTCTTCTCCCCCTCTTCTCCAAACTCACTTCTTCCCCTCTCCTGTCCCCCTCTTCTTCACCCTTTCTCCAGAACTCCTTCCCTACCCCCTATGTTCTCCCCTCGTATCCTCTTCTCCCACCTGTCCTCCCCTCTACTCTCCCATCTCTCCTGCCCCCTCCTCCCTGGCTCTCCTCACTGTCTCTGCTCCCCTTCCCTCTGCTCCCCTTCATGTATTGCTTCACCTGGAAGGTGTGTTTGGGCCATTGGAAACAGAGGAGAGAAGACGCCAATAGACGGGTGAGTAGACACAAGAAGCTAACGGAAATATTATTAGTGAAATCATGAGGACAAGAAACCGAACAAAAGGGCACTTCACCTGAATGCTGGTCGCATTTGTAACATGGTTGAAGACTTAATGGCACAAATCAACACAAATGAAAATGATTTAGTAGCCGAAAGAGAGATACGGTTAAGGGCTGGACACGATTGGGAGTTAAATATCCAGGAGTACAAGAGTATTTGGAAGGTTAGACAGCAGTGTAAAGAAGTTGGTGTCTTTCTGTTATTCAAGGCCGACATCAGGGCCGTGTGGAGAGACAAAATGTGTTCTATTGGGAATGAGTTTGAATTACTTTGCATGGAAAGTAGAAATTCTAATAAGAAAAAGTCACTGATAAGTGCAGTCTATAGACCAGCAAATAATAACATCACACTGGTGAAGGCAATAAGCAAACAAATAAGCAATGCCTGTAAAAATGGGTCAGCTATTATCATTAGGGATTTTAATTTACATGTAGCTTGGTCGAACCAGCTGAGTCACAGTACCTTTGAGGAGGAGGTTGATAAATGTACCCATGATAGTTTGCTTGAACAGTATGCAATGGAACCAACGAGGGAAAAAGCAATCCTAGATCTGGTCCTGTTTAATGGAACAGGAATAATTAATGATCTCATAGTTAGGGATCCTCTTGGAACGAGTGATCACAGTATGGCAGAACTTAGAATTCAGATTGGGAGTGTGAAGATAAAATCCTGTGCATGTACAGGTGGCACAACAATAGAACGAGAGCGCACCATAAATTCTGTGTTACGATCGAGCCCTCCACAATCACCTGATGAAGGAGCGTCGCTCCGAAAGCTAGTGTGCTTCCAATTAAACCTGTTGGACTATAACCTGGTGTTGTGTGATTTTTAACTTTGTACACCCCAGTCCAACGCCGGCATCTCCGAATCATTACTAATATAAAGTAAGACTGCAGTTGTTTCTTTATTCATATAAACGCAAAAGAGAGGTAGAAGTTGACAATGGGCCATTGGAAAATGACAATTGACAGAAAGTAGTGGAGAACAAGGAAATTGCTGAGGAACTGAAAAAATATTTTGTGCCAGTCTTCACAGTGGAAGACATGAGTTAGACCCAAACATACAAGAGAATGGAGGGGAACAGATGTGAGTCTAGTGGCCATCACTGTGAAGGTGCAAAAAACACTGAATGGCCTGAAGGTCGATACATCATCTGGATCAGATAGAGTACCCTCCAGCGTTCTAAGGTAGACAACTGAAGAAATAATGGATACGTTAGCGGAGAGCTTTCAGGAATCGCTAGAATCAGAAAGGGTGCTATAGGACTGAAAAATCACTAACGTGACACCCCACTTTAAAAAGAAACAACACAAAAGCTCGCAAATTATAGACCAATCCGCCGAATCTTGGTTGTGGATAAGATCCTGGAATCCATTCCGTTGGAAGAAATTTCTGAATACTTGGAAGTGCATGTTAAAATAAGGCAAAGTCAGTAATGTTTCATCATGGAGAGGCCATACTTGACAAATCTGCAAAAATTCCACTTTGAGGAAGTAACGAGGAAGATAGACCAAGGAGAGCCATTGGATGTTATGTGTCTATGCTTCATGAAGGCCTTTGATATTTGCCGCACAGGAGACTACTGAATAAGGTAAGGGCCCATGGTTTCAGAGGAAAGCTGCGCTATCAGGACAGAGAGCAGTGATTGGAAGCAAAATGATCCTTCTCAGGATGGCAGCTGGTGAGAAGTTCCTCAAGGCTGTGTTGGGACAACAACTTTTAATTTTCTCCATTAGCGATCTAGGTAAAGTACCTGAGGGCATTGTGTGTCAATTTGCAGACAATGCAATGGCAGGAGGACAGGTAGCATTGAGGAGGTGGTGATGCTGCAGAAGGATATGGACTTGTAGGGACCATTGGAAAATAAATGGTAGATGGAGCACAATGTGGGAAATTGTGAGATGTTGCACTTTGGTAGGAAGAATAAAGACACGGACTGTTGTCTAAATGAGACGAAGGTGCACATGCCTGTAGTGCAAGGATACTTGAGTTTATTAGCCCAGGATTCTCTTAAGATGAACTTGCAGATTGAAGCTATAGTTTGGAAGACGGCTGCAATGCTGACATTTATTTTTGGAATATTTGAATATAAAAGCAGGAATACACTTCCACAGCTCTATAACAATCTGGTCAGACCACATCTGGATTACTGTGTGTACGTTTGGTCCTCAAATTTCAGGAAGGATGCACTGGTGCTGGGGTTGGTTCAGAGCTTATTCACCATTATGGTGACAGAAATGAAATGCTTGACACATGAGGAACGTTCGAGGACTCTGGGTCAATACTCGATGAACTTTAGAAGAATAAGAGGAAATCTAATTGGTACTTATAGAATCGTGAATCGCCTAGACAGAGTGGATGCTGGGAAGGTGTTTCCATTTTTAGTAGAGACTAGAACCCAAAGGCACAGCTTTGGAGAAAAGGGAAGACATTTGTGAGTAGTAATAAGAGACACTTATTCAGCCAGAGAGTGGTGAATGTATGGAATTCATTGCCAGATAAGGCTGTGGAAGCCAGGGCTCTGATTATATGTAAGACTGAGGTATGTAGCAGCGTGGTTGTAAAGGATATCAAGGTTTATGGGGCAAAAGCTGGAGAATTGGGTTGAGAAAGTATCTGCCATGATTTAATGGAAGAGCAGAAACACTGCGCTGAATGGTTTCATTTCTGCTCTATCGTCAAATGGACTTATGCATCGAATGACTTCCATCTGCAAGTTCTCCTCCAAGGAACGTGCCTGACTTGTCAGCGAAGATCTGATTGAGTGCTGATCCAGATTTGATGCGCCAAATGGTCTATTTCCGCCCTCCATCTTCTATTTTATCATTCTTCATAAAAAAGATGAATGCAATGACCAGACTTGTGGCCAGTCCTCTGACTCATCTCTGAACAGGCAGTTGCGAAAGTTCCAGCATCATTTCCCTGCTCTTATATTCCCACCTGTGATCAAGAACAGAAAGTATCTCCAACCCCTCGAGACCACTTGATCCCTTGTCCAATCCCCTTCAAAGATTCGTGAATGCCTACTCCAATTTCTCTTTTATTACTGTAAACCACTCATTATTCACTCTTGTATCATTGTTTCTCCCCAAATTCATTATCACCCACTTCACTGGATTGAATTCATTTCAGCACTTTTTCTTGCCAATTGTTTCCAATCTCCCTGCAGTCTATGGCTTTCTTCCTCATGGTTAACAACATAACCAATTGTTACATAATTTGCACACTGCTAAATGATCACCACGACAAATAATTAAAAATCGTTGACCAATATGAGAAAACAATGGAACTTATAGAAGCCATGGTTCATAAGCTCACAGAGGACACCAGAATTGGAGACTGTAAAGAAGGTGATCTAAGATTCCAGAATGATCGCAATCCAATGCGTCTTTGGGCTGAAAAATGTCACTAAGAATTCAATCTGGATAAATGGAAGGTATTGCATTTTGCTACATCAAATATGAGCATGGCTTATACAACAGGGCGTTGCATCGTGTTGTGGAACACGGAGGCCAGGGATGCAGGTGCATAATTCTTTTTAGTTTGCTTCACAAATCGACAGAATGGTTAAACAAAATTGTCATCCTGCATTCGTTGCTCAGTCCTTTGAGCATAGGAGTTGGTACGTATTGTTGAAATTGAATAGGATGTTGGGTGAGGTCTCTTCTGGAGTACTGCGTCCAGTTCTTGTCGCCAAGTAATTGCAAGGAAATTATTAACCTGGAGTAGTTTTAGAAGAGGTATACCAGCGCATGGCTAGTGGGAAAGGTTTGTGTAAAAACTAAAGGCTGGATAGGCTGAGAATATTTTCACTCGAGCACTGGAGTTTGAAAGGCGAACTGATAGAAATTTATATTTTTTTGAGAGTTCGTATAGAGTTAGTACTGTCTTTTCTCCAAGGAGGGGGACTTCAAAACGAGAGGGCAAATGTTTTCGTTGAAAAGAGAAAGATTTAAAATAAGACATGAGAGGCTTGTTTTTTAACAGAGGATGGGTTATGTGTGCAATTCACTTCCCTAGGTAGTGATGAATGAAAGTACATTTACAATGTTTACAGGATATTTAGATAAATGAATTGGAAAGTTTCAGTGGTATTTAAAAATAGCTATTCATTCATACCTAGTCCATTATTTATTGCCCAGAGGGCAATTTGGAATCAACCACGATATTATGGATCTGGAGTCACATGCCAGCCAGACCAGAAAAGTATGGCAGTTTCTTTCTTTATCAGGCATTAGTGAATCAGATCTACAACAACTGATTCAACATCATCAGACTCTTCAACTCTAGATATTTAGAGAAATAAAATTCCAGCATCTGCCATGCCAGGATTTGAACAGAATTATATCTGGACGTTCATATTAACAGTGCAGTGATAATAATACAAGGGCATTATTAACCCTCAACAATTACAGGAGCCGTCAGATGCGACTCGTTTAGTTTGGCATTATGTTCAGTGTGAGCTGGTAGGAGTGAAAGGCCTGTTTTCATGTTACATGAGTCTATGACTTTGACGGTATTAAACTGGCAGCTGGTTGGGATTAACTGCAGCATTGACAGTGTAATTGATCTCCTTCTGGGATATGTAATTTTGTTGGTTACGCTGGAGGTTTTTTTTGCTCATTGAGCCCTCCCCACACACGGGACTGTTGAACAGTCATTCCCCAGTTTGACTGAGTAAATGAATTTCTACTTCAGCAGGTATTTGAATCCCGCATTGCCCTAGTTTCTCTGTGATATCGGTGTCCTTGTATCTACCCAGGGTGAACGATTGGTTCAAATCATGTCCACGCAGACGCAAGTCTCGTTGTCCATATTGTGAATGTGTTTTAATTCTTCCCGATATACCCACAGGGTGTGGATGTCCCTACTCAGGACAACATTTGTTGTTCATCCTGATTCGCTGTTGCTTCGCTGCACGAGAGACATGGATTCAATCCCAGTCTCGTGTAACTGTTTGCAGTTTGCACATTCTCTCTTTGCTTGTGTGAGTTTCCTCCCACAGTCTGAAGGGGTGCAGGTTACTGCGATCAGCCATGGGAAATGAAGGGGAATGGAGTAGGTATGGGGTGTGAGTCTGATAGGATGTGCTTCAGAGGGATGGTGTCGACTGCAAGGGCCGAATGGCCTGCGTTCCCACACGGTCGGCATTGTCGGATTAAGGGTCAGCTAAGTCGTTCTGGACCTGGAGTCACAAGTAGGCAGCATTGGGTAAAGATGGTAGCATGTCCCTGCGTAAGGGACATGCATGAATGGGATTGCAGGAAGTTAAAGTTATGTTCTCTGTTCCTGAGGTCAGCTTTTCATTCCAGGTTTTATTCGACGAATTTTAACATTACCAGATCCGTGTCTGAGTCCCCAAGAATGACTCGTTTATTATATAACCACAACACAACCTTCTCCAGGTTGCAGTATTTACTGGGAACAAGAAGCAGTTTCTGAGCGGATGCGAGCAAAGACAGCCACTACTGCCAATGTCAAAAACATGGATCAAACATGAAAATGAAATTTCGAACATTGCCACCCAAAGTTAAAGTCTTAACACTCTTTAGATGTGCCAATCAGCTGCCTCAGCAACATATACTGCTTATGGCTATAATATTATAAATGGGGGCAAGTATTCCCTTCCGCCCCGTTTTTGACCTCGGAAATACACAGGCTGCTCTCCCGTCATTCCATCCCAACTTCGAATTTGATCTTCATGGCTGCTTCACATAGTTTCCCTGATTCCGAGTCTGGAACTGGAATTATGTGTGATTGCCTGCAGCAGTTGTTATTGCCTTGTGTGGGCAAAGTGATGAAATGGCCGATGTTAAACTATAATGCTATTGAAGCATATATTTGAACAATATCCTGCACTGTCCCATGAGTTTCGAGAGTTTCATTAATCCCATTCTCCAATACTCTCATTAATGGAATCTCCACAGTCTCTGGGGACGTTGAACGTAAAGATTCAGCCCATTCTTAGTTGGCACATGCCTGCCACTAAGTCCTGATATTGTATATTATTCCTGACATTTCCTCTGCTAAAATACTAGCTGCAGTTGGCAAGCGTGGTCTGTGGAGTGTTGCAACCGTTTAGTATTTCGTCTACTGCCTTGTGATTGCCACGACTTCGGATCGACTCTACATCGTGATAGTCAGTTCTCTCAAAGTTTTACTTTTGGTGAAACACGGTAAGAAATTACTCGTTTTTACATGATAATATTATCCGAGGTGATGATTTGTTTTCCATTGAATTTCGTTCTCTGATATTTCTGCGCTTCATGCATCAGTATTTAACCCCAAAATTTCTTGACGATGTCTCTCCCTCTCACTCACCCTACTCTCTTTTCCGACCCTCGTCTCATTTGACTGAGGCATTGCACAATTTAACATACACTTTCACGATGATACCATCTACTCACTGTTGCTGGATGACCATGCCCCAATCTCTTTATTGGCACGTTTAAATCATTCAATTCGTTTGGATATCGTAGCTGTGTGATCAATTCTCCTTTAGCGGTTTTTACTGACATGGACCAGAGATTATTGGAACGTGAGTCTCAATAAATGGACACAGAGAATAATTGGGAAAAAAGAGACTCTATTGGAACAGATCAGCCGTGATGGCTTTCTGCGATAGCCTACTGATATTACCGCTTGATTGTTAAAACGAAAGGCCAGGTAACATTCCAAGGTTGATGAGTTCGATTCCCACCACACCACGACAATGGTAAAATATGAATGCAAGAAATATCTCCAATTAAGGATATGCCAAATCCGTTGCCTTAAAGACCCATAAGTTTCACTGACGTCCTTGAGGGAGGGAAACTGCCGTCCATGTCTCCTTTGGCTTCCACGTGTCCCCGGACCGCAAGCCGATAAAGGCTGCAGAGCCACACCACATGCTGGTGCAACAACGTAAAGACGGTTCATTCGGATCTACTTAGACTATTGTCTGCAGTTCACATAAGTCCATGGATGTGATCGCACTGGGAAAGTTTCAAGAGAGATTCACTCGGATAGTGTCTGGTCTGAACACTTTCAGTCATGAAGAAAGAAAGGACAGACTGGGATTGTTTGACACCGTGCAGAAGAGTTTGCGAGAAGGCATGGTTAAGTTGTACAAAATCATGAGGGGTATGTATTAGGTAGACTGAAAGTAGCGTTTCCCATCGACGGAGATATCGTTCATAGGGGACCAGAAATTTAATGAGAAGGACAGAAACGTTTAAATAGATGTGTGGAAAAGCATGAGAGTCCGGCAGGTGTTGGAATTTGCAATACTGTGTCTGTAAGGGTCAGGGAGGCAGGAACCCTTATAACCTGAAGACATATTCAGATGTGAATGTGTTCTGCCAATCCCTATACAGCTATGGGCTAAGCGATTCGAGTCGTTAAGCAGTTGTTTTTGACAATTGGAGCCACAATGGGCTGAAGTGTCTCCTTTGAAACTGTTGTCCTCGGTAGTATAGTGGTTCGTGTCGCCGTATGTTATGCGGGAGATAGGAGCTCAATTCCTCGCTCGGGCAATGTAAATGTTTAAACCTGCCGCTCTGTTCCCAAGTGCGGGTTATTAGTTCCTGTCCTTCCATTCTCCATGGAATATGTCACAGGTAGGACATAATTGTCTGAATTAGCGTGGGGAAGGACTGCAGCTCCCGGCGAGACAGAGTATCAGTGAAAGTACAAACACGTGACTTCCGCAACCTGCACCTCGTGTCTGTACTAGAATCTAAACCATTTAATACAAAGAATAAGGAAGCTGAAGAAGAAACAGGGTACACCAATTCAGATCTGAGTACATGAACATTTTCCACAGGATCTTGAGGAAAACTGACATTCGGCTCTGAGAAAGAGTTTGTTAGAACCTCTGTTAGTTCACAAAGGTGTTTTGTAACACTTAAGCCCTTAAGAAATTGAATAACAATTTAACTGAAGACTTGAAATGTTAGAACACACCAGGCGATGAGTCTCGTGCTGGAAACTGTATTTACAAGCCAGATGTTTGATTATTGATAATGATGCAATAGGCTGAAGAGCCTCTCGCCATGCTTTTAGAAACTCAATGACTGTCATTTTTCAACTGAACCAATAAGACAAAAACAAAGTCACCAAGAAAATTTGCAAGCATAGCATCTGTCTTCCTTGTTGTGAAAATGTTGAAATTCAGCTCTCTCACTGCTATCTCCCAATGTTGATTTCCAATCAGGGAAAAATATTTGTTGTTCCTTAGGAAAATCGTAAATTGAAAATGAATTCCTGACATTACAAAACAGCAAAGATGCTAGTTTTCGGACCGCTGCTCATTCATTAGGTGGTTGTGGAGTTCACAGTTGTAAGACACAGAATTTATAGCACAAGTTTACAGTGTGATGTAATTGAAATTATACATTGAAAAATACCTCAATTGTTTGCTAAGTCTCCCATCTATTAAAATGAATGTGTTAGCTTCACTTCTTTCATATGTAAAGCGCAAAACTTTTTATATTGAAGTTACATTCTCAGATGAACTTTAACAATTGGTGTTAGCCCCCATTGCACTGCTGTCTGTTCCATAATGTGTAGACTGATACTAGTTGTATAAAATGAGTTACCAGAGACTTACATGGGTTCATGCAGTTTATGAGCAAAGTACAATGTAACTCTGCAAGTACAAATTCACCCCACAAATGTATATATGTGTGTGTGTGTGTGTGTGTGTATGTGTAGGAGGGTCTCTGTTTGTAGATAGGGTAATGGGATCACCTGTACTGTGACATTAGCCCAAGGTCCCGGCTGAGGCCATCACCATGGGTATCGAACTGAGCTATCAGCCTCTGCTTGGGCACTTTCAGCTGCTACCTGTGCCCAAGCAGAGGCTGATAGCTCAGTTCGATACCCATGGTGATGGCCTCAGCCGGGACCTTGGGCTAATGTCACAGTACAGGTGATCCCATTACCCTATCTACAAACAGAGACCCTCCTACACATACACACACACACCTGTTCCGAAGTCCGCCTTGGATGATGGTCACCCAAAGGTCTGAGGTCGAATGTACAACATAGAACATAGAACATAGAACATAGAACAATACAGCACAGAAACGGCCCTTCGGCCCACGATGTTGTGCTGAACATTTGTCCTAGCTTAAGCACCTATCCATGTACTTATCCAATTGCCGCTTAAAGGTCACCAATGATTCTGACTCTGCCACTCCCACATGTAACGCATTCCATACCCCCACCACTCTCTGGGTCAAGAACCTACCCCTGACATCCCCCCATACCTTCCACCCTTCACCTTAAATTTATGTCCGTTTGTAACACTATGTTGTACCCGGAGAAAACGTCTCTGACTGTCTACTCTATCTATACCTCTGATCATCTTATAAACCTCTATCAAGTCACCCCTCATCCTTCGCCGTTCCAATGAGAAAAGGCCTAGCACTCTCAATGTATCCTCGTACGACCTATTCTCCATTCCAGGCAACATCCTGATAAATCTCCTCTGCAACCTCTCCAAACCTTCCACATCTTTCCTAAAGTGAGGCGACCAGAACTGCACACAGTACTCCAAATGTGGCCTAACTGAAGTCCTGTACAGCTGCAACATCATCTCACGACTCTTGAATTCCATCCCTCTGCTAATGAACGCTAATACACCATAGGCCTTCTTACAAGATCTATCCACCTGAGTGGCAACTTTCAAAGACCTATAAACATAGACCCCAAAATCCCTCTGCTCCTCCACCTTACTAAGAACCCTACCGTTAACCCTGTATTCTGCATTCTTACTTCTCCTTCCAAAACCTCACACTTGACAGGGTTGAACTCCATCTGCCACTCCTCAGCCCAGCTCTGCATCATATTTAAGTCCCTTTGCAGCCGACAACAGCCCTTCTCACTATCCACAACTCCACCAATCTTCGTATCGTCTGCAAATTTACTGACCCCCTATCCTTCGACTCACTCTTCCAAGTCATTAATAAAAATTACAAACTGCAGAGTACCCAGAACTGATCCCTGCGGAACTCTACTTGTAACTGGGCTCCAGGTTGAATATTTACCATCTACCACCACTCTCTGACTTTGACCGGTTAGCCAGTTCTCTATCTAACTGGCCAAATTTCCCACTTTCCCATGCCTCCTGACTTTCCACATAAGCCTACCATGGGGAACCTTATCGAATGCCTGACTAAAATCCATGTAAACTACATCTACTGCTCTACCCTCATCCACATGCTTGGTCACCTCCTCAAAGAATTCAATAAGACTTGTAAGGCAAGACCTACCCCTCACAAATCCGTGCTGGCTGTCCCTAATCAAGCAGTGCCTTTCCCGATACTCATAAATCCTATCCCTCAGTACCCTTTCCATTACTTTGCCTACCGCTGAAGTAAGACTAACTGACCTGTAATTCCCGGGGTTATCCCTATTCCCTTTTTTGGACAGGGGTACAACATTCGGCACTCTCCAGTCCCCTGGTACCACCCCCGTTGACAGTGAAGACGAAAAGATCATTGTCAACGGTTCTGCAATTTCCTCTCTTGCTTCCCACATAATCCTAGGATATATCCCGTCAGGCCCGGTGGACTTGTCTATCCTCAAGTTTTTCAAAATGCCCAGCACATCTTCCTTCCTGACAAGTATCTTCTCTAGCTTAACAGTCCGTTTCCATACTCTCGTCTTCAACAATACGGTCCCACTCATTTGTAAATACTGAAGAAAATACTTATTCAAGACCTCTCCTATCTCTTCCGACTCAATACACAGTCTCCCACTACTGTCCTTAATCGGACCTACCCTCGTTCTCGTCATTCTCATGTTTCTCACATACGCATAAAAGAACCTTAGGGCCAACCTTGATCCTACCCGCCAAAGACTTTTCATGCCCTCTCTTAGCTCTCCTAATCCCTTTCTTTAGCTCCCTCCTGGCTATCCTGTATTCCTCCAACGCTTTGTCTCAACCTTGTTTCCTCAGCCTTATATAAGCCTCCTATTTTCTCTTTACTAGATATTCAACCTCCCTCGTCAACCAACGTTCCCTCACACGACCATCTCTTTCCTGCCTGACAGGTACATACATATCAATGACACGTCGTATCTGTTCCTTGAAAAAGTTCTACATTTCAATGACATCCTTCCCTGACATCCTATGCTCCCAAATTATGCTCCTCAGATCCTGCCTTGCAGCATCGTATTTATCCTTCCCCCAAATGTAAAACCGACCCTGTTGCATGCACCTATCTCCCTCCATATCCAAGGTGAAAGTTACAGAATTGTGGTCACCATCACCAAAATGGTCACCCATTAACAAGCCCATCACTTGTCCTGGTTCGTTACCGAGTATCAAATCCAATGTGTCCTCCCCTCTGTTCGGACAATCTACATCCTGAGTTAGAAAAGCTTCCTGGACTCACTGCACAAACACTGCCCCATCCAATCTACTTTATCTAAAGAGCTTCCAATCAATATTTGGGAAGTTGAAATTGCCATGACGACTGCCCTGTGGCCTCTGCACCTTTCCAAAATCTGTTTCCCAATCTGTTTCTCCACATCTCTGCTGCTATGAATGTCCTGGACAACTGTCGTGTTCCCCAACATGGAAGGGGCACACCTGTCTGTTGATTGATGTGCAGTCGGCATTCATCCGTTCTGTATCCTCGGCTCGGTTTCACCAAAGTATCATGCCTCAAAGCATCCTTGCCTGCAGCGCGTTTTTTTTTAGTTTAGCGTCAGTCTAAACATTATGGCATGGACACAGCACACAGGGACTAACACCTTCAACAAATTATCTGGGTTGACACTAATTGTTAAAGTTCACCTGAGAGTGTAACCATGAAAATAAAGTTTCACGATTTACATAAGAAAGAAGTGAACCTAACGTAGTCATTCTAACAGATGGAAGACTTAACAAACAATCAAGTTATTTTTCAATGTATAATTTCAGTTACGTCACACTGTAACCATTTGCTATAAATTCTGTGTCTTACAATTGTGTAGTCCACAACCACCTGATGAAGGAGCAGCTCTCCAAAAGCTAATGTTTCAAATTAAACCTGTTGGACTATGACCTGGTGTTATGCGATTTTTAACTTCATATTAGAATGCGGATCTCACAATTAAAACAGAAATGAGGAAGCATTTATTCTCTCAGACAGTTCTGGATCTGTATAATTTCTTGTTGCAGAAGGCTGTTGAGGAAGAGTCATTAGGAGTAATCAGGTTGAGATTGGCAGATCTTCAAACAGCAAAGACATCAAGTGTTACGGTTCGGCAGGACGGGAAAAAACGGGCGTAAGCAATGATCCCGTTTGGCAGCAAGAACGAGGTGAAAAAGTACAAACTACAGAGTGATGGGGAAAGAATGGGCCAGGAATACTGGGACGGGAGAGGCTCAATGCTTCCTTTCTTTGCTGTAACTGGACACTGGTGTTAAAGTCTGAAATGGGACAATATCAGCCAAGTGGGTGAAATCTTACTTTCTGCTTGTTTTCTCCATAGGCCTGTGTCACTCTTGGGGAAATGTGTCTGCGTGCTTCAGTCTGTGGGTAAAAATGGGTTTCACTGCTGCTTCATTCAGCCACAATGGTATTAGAATGAAACGTCTGTTAATGACATGTGTTTAAAGACTTTTGCAATCAGTTTATGTTTATGCTGCATTAATCTGCGGTTATTGATCCACAGTTCAGATTAAGTCCCTGCAGTTAACTTGCTGACTTCTCCAGTTTTTCATAGTTCAATGTGATGCATCAAGTGTGTGTATAACGAGACGGAGCTTGTGTCTTATGTCCAGCCTTCACCAATGGCTAGAGCAAGGGGAAAGGATGAGACCAATGTATAAGTCTGTCCGTGCCCATGCACGGCACCCACATCGGTAATTCTCTACTGTGGATTTACAGACAGTTATAGGTACTCCTACACCCAACCCCTTCCCCTTTTGAAATATCTCCATTGTTTTGTGCTGTGTCTCTGTGCTCATTTCACCAAGGTGAATCACTTCTACCCAACCTGCTACAGATTTCATCTGACAAAACACTTATTAAGAATCCCATGCATAAACATGCACTTCGCATCTCTCGTTATTTGGTTTTCCTGGATCTCTTTCAGACAATAAACTTTCTTGGCAACTTGACTTGGAAAAGAAAATGGCGTTCCTTTTAATTATTCCAATTCAGTCTACATTTCAATGCAGTTTAGGCAACAGGCTCAAATTATTCTTTGAGACTTTATGATAGCGTTGATGCATATAAACACACTATTGGAGTTCCAATTTCAATAAGACAGCTGTGATCATCCAAAAATAGCAACACTGAAAATCGTCAGTAACAGCGGCGAGAGTGGGGTTCGAACCCACGCGTGCAGAGCATAATCGATCAGTCGCCCACCTCCTTAACCTCTCGGCCACCTCGTCAGCTAGTCGACTAATCCTCTGATCTTATTAATAAGTGAATTTCGTAAATTATGCACACCAGCGATGTTTCTCCTTAGTATTGGTGAAATGATAAATATCACAGTATGGTTCAAAGACTATCGTCTGACCTCTGCGTGTGGGGCAAGCGCACTCCCACTGTGACACTCTGCTCACAGTGATCAGAGCAAAAATGAAGAAATGGCTATGCAACAAGATCTGTTGAATTCTGTGAAGATTTGAAGTCAATGGAGTGGAGAGCCGGTGACAGCAGGAGATGTAAAGTTGTGTGTGAGGAATTGTTTTCCAAACTGGAGGAGAGTGAATAGTGCTCAATGTCATTATTTGGAACATCTTTCTTCTGCTCAGATATTTTTGACACGCCCTTGCGTACAGGACAGACAATTTCAAAATCCTAAATAAGGCTAAACTGACAATTGAATTCAACAATGCAAAAACCTTGATCTGTATAATTTTCCTGGGCCGTGCGACACCAAGTCACTGTAACAACAGCAACACAGTGAGCAAGTGTCAGAAGGAAAATGAGTGCAGTGCCAGAGCGCATGCTGGGAGCAGCAGTTGACACACGGGGAAGTACATTTCCCATAACATGAACACTTCCCAAACGGCAGACTGCGGTGGAAGAATTCAGAGGGGTTTACACTTTGGAATTTGATGTCAGAGACACAATGGAGATCTGTCACTGAGTCTGTTGAGATGACGATTTTAACATTTCTACCGATGAAAAACAAAATAAAAGGCTCATGGGTCAGGAAATGCAAATGTTGAATTTGTACATTTCAACAAACTACCCATCTTTGCAATGAGTAGCTCACCACATTCCTTAAACGGTGTCAGAACCACTGGTGAAGATGATCGCATAATGCCAGTTACCAGCTATGGAATCAGAGAAACTCGGTTCCTTACCGTTAAGGTTCAGCCAGGAATGTGGAGGTAAGCATTAATTTGTCGCTTCAGTGCTGCAGGTGACCAGCGCAAAGTATCTCTGTGCCAGTATCGTGGGCTGTGCTCTGCCGAAGTTTTAAGCTTGAGCCTCACATGGAGCAGCTTTGATTTGTCGTCGTGTTAAGAGGTAGGGATGGAAGGTGATATTGAGCAAAGTCAAGTTTATGGAAAAGTACCAGTTTTTGTGGATTGAGAAACGACCTTTTCTAGATAATGACACCTTGATCAACAAACATACTATAAATATTTAAAACGTGAAGAGACGGGTGGGGAGAGAGCCGAAGACGATTTCTTAGTATATGGATGACGTTTCCCATGTGCACTGCGTTAAATTCCGGGAAAATCGATGTTGATCTGGTTTCATGTTATGCAGTTTGTTGCAAACTCGCAATGGTCATTGTAATAATAAAAAAAAAAATGACTGATCGCATAGGACCGTCTGAATATTGTTTTCAATTTTAGTCTGAGCATCTTTCAGCTGCATTGGTGTGCTGCAGAGAAGTACAGAGGGTTAAAAATACAAAAAAGACACGGTCTACTTCGTGGTGGAGATACGAAAGCGTGAAAGACACCTATTATCATGTGAATGTGATCAAATCTTTAAAGTAGGTGTTGCGTCTCCAAGTGACGATTCAATTGCTACTTATTAGGATGCAACTTCTGCCTGCAGTTATTTTAGGACATCAGCCCCATTTAGAATGCTTCACCTTGAATACTACGCTACACTTTTCAAATCCATGAACGTTTTTTAATCAGTCTTATTCAGCTGAACGTGTTTATGAAATGCCTTTGTGTCTAAAAACAACCAAATTCGAAATTAAACCACACCCACACGTTTTCTTTCTTTCAATGGTAAATTCCTTCCTTGTCTGTTTGTACGTGCGTCTTTTAAAACACTACGAAATCAGAAATCTACGTTTTAGTTCTGGAAAGTCATTCAGGATTTCAGTAACTTTATTGAGTGGAAGAAACTCTCATCCAATCTTTTCTTAATCATTCACTAATAGTTTTGAAGCTCTAACTAAAGTTGTTGATTGACTCAAAAGAGGGAATTTCTTCAATTTAGTCACGTCAAACCATACATTATGTGAAAATCTCTTTTGTTTACTTTTAAACTTGAGTGTTTCTGGTCCAGCATTTCCACATCTCGTGAATAAACTCCTTCACTATGTCTATTATGCCGATGAAACCATTTCTATCCTTTCTGATGTCTTTATGTCTCGGGAAACCCCGTCCCTGGGCTTCCTAATATCTTGATATTCAGTAAGGAGTGTCTGTGCCTTTCCTAACCTCTTTACATGTCTTTGGTGGAGAATGAGGACAAGGATTACACACAATGCTCCCTCTGAGGGCGACCTAAAGATTTCACAGTTACGTGATGAACTATTTGCTTATTAAATATAATTTCTCTAAATCTCCATGACCTGAGTGAGTCTCAGCTATTTCTATTGGTAACTGAAGTTCAAATACATCACATCGGGCTCCAGTCATTCCAGTGCAGACTGATTCTGGACAGTAAATATCATTACGAAATGCCACCGTGGATCTTAAATCAACACTTTCCACATAGTAATTGTCGTAGCTATTGTATTGTATGTCCGTGTTGTTGCCCACTTTGTTCCTCAATTCATGTGTTCCTGTATTGAGTTCTACTGAATTATTAATTTGTGAATGGAAACATTCCCTTCACCTCTTAATTGAAACTCCATGGAGCATTGAATAATTGTACTTATATGCTTCCAGAGGACAGTCCTGCCATTACTGCGATGAATCAGTGAACTTTCTCCGCGTATTCTCGAAGGCAAGGATTTCCTTCGACAGTTTAGGAGATCATTACAGCACTTAAGCCCATGTGCGCGTTCATTAAAACTAAAGCAGTTGCAGCAAGAGTTTCAGACTAAGATTTTGCAATCTGCTGCTTGTCCTAAAAGTTACATTCCAAATTGTGTTATGTTTGTGAATTATAGCAATGACATTTAAATTTTTCCAGAACACTATCATTCACTGTTCTCTCTTTCCCTTATGGTTCTCCATTTAATATCCTGTATTTTTTCAGTTTATCTTACTGTTTCAACAATTCAAACAATCTCGCTCCTGCTTACCAATCTGAGAGAATACCATAATTTTGTTAATTTATATGTTGTGCAGCTGTAGGTGACCAAGTGGAAAGGCATTGGTCACGTGAACCAAGTAGCAGTAGCGGGCTGGTGCAATCTAGCCATTCGATCGCAGTCATATTCAAAACATTTAACATAATCTTGAGCCAAATCATATTCGTAGAAAATAAGAAAAAAAAGCGAAAGAACCGCCGATGTTGAAAATCAAACAAAAATAGAGGTCGTTGGAAACGTTCAGAAAGTCTGGCAGCATGTGTGGAGGGATGGACCCAGTGGATCTGAAACGTTAACTGTGATTCACCTGCACAGATGCTGCCAACTCGGCTGAGGTTTTACAGCAATTTCTGTTTATGTTTGAGATTGGCAGATGTTGCAGCACGTTATGAGAACAGTGATTTCTGGAGGCAAACAGACAGCACGGACCTGGTAGTGTGAAATGAAACCGCACTAATGAATGATTCGAAAGTGTGATGCTGGAAAAGCACAACAGGTCAGGCAGCATCCGAGGAGCAGGAGAATGGATGTTTCAGGCGTAAGCCCTTCATCAGGAATGATGCTTGTGAGTCGGCGTGAGGCACACTGTTGAAGCCAGGCGCCAACTCGTAGACAACTCCTCCGACTGCCCCCGATAACAGCCTCACCTCCCATCATCTCCCAGACAATCGCAATCTCATCACCTCTGGGGAATCTCCCATCCACAGTCTCCAACCTCATTTTACATGAACCCCACACTCCCTATTTCTACCTTGTTCCTTAGTTCTGTTGTCTCAGACTGCGCCTGTCCGACCCGACTCATCTCTTCCTATCTCAACACCTTCCTGTCTCCCCAGTCCAGGAAATCCCCACCTACGTTCGTGACACCACCTATGCACTTCATCTCCTCCAAGACGTTTGTTTCCCTGACCCACAATGCGTCATCTTAACCTTGGACGTCCAGTCCCTGTACACATCCATCTGCCATGATGAAAGTCTCCATGACCTCTGTTTCTTCATCTCACCCCATCCCAACTAGTACCCTTCCACCGACACCCTGCTCCACCTGGCTGAACTAGTCCTCAACCTCAGCAACTTCTCCTTCCAATCCTCCCACTTCCTCCAAGCCAAAGGGGTAGTCATGGGCACCCGCATGTGACCTAGTTATGCCTGCTTCTCTGTCAGATACGTGGCATTGCCCGTCTTTTGCAGTTACACTGGCACCTCTTTCCACCTGTTCCTCCACTACTTTGATGAATGCATTGGGGCCACTGCATAATCCCACGAGGAGTTTGAACAGTTCACCAACGTTACCAACACTTTTCAGCCCGACCTCAAATTCACCTGGATCATCTTGGCAAATTTCCTCCCCTTCCCGGGCCTGTCCATCAACATCTCAAGGGAATGACTAATTACAGATATACACGGCAAGCCCACCGACTCCCACAGCTACCAATACTACAACTCCTCTCACCCCACTTCGTGTAAAAACGCCATTCCTTATTCCTAATTCCTCCGCTTCCACCATATATTTTCCCAGGATGACCAATTCCACCTCAGAAAGTCGCAGTTGGTTGCCTTCTTCAATAATCGCAAATTCCCTTCCCACGTGGTTGACGATGCCCTCCATTGTATCTCCTCCACTTCACACAACACCGTCCTTGAACCCCACCCCTCCAGCAACAAGGACAGAACCCCATGGCCCTCAACTTTTACCCCACCAACCTCCGTATAAAACACACCATGCTCCACCACTTCTGCCATCTCCAAACAGACCCCACCATCAGATATATATTTCCTTCCCAACCCCTATTATGATTCTGAAAAGACCATTCCTCCCAGATCCTCCCCCCATCGGGTCTACAACCCCCAATAAGCCCACACCCCACTACTGGCATCTTTTCATACCTCCGCAGGAAGGGTAAAACCAGCACCCACACCACTCCACTCATCTCCGTCCAAGGCCCCAAGGGATCCTTCCACATCCATTAGAAATTCACCTATACCGCTTCCAATGTCATCTACTGCATCCGTTGCACCCAGTGTGGTTTCCTCTACGTCAGGGGGACAGGACGCCTTCTTGCAGATCATTTCAGAGAACATCTCTGGAACACCCGCACCCACCAACGTCACCAACTCGTGACTGAGCACATCAACTCCCCCTCCTACTCCATCAAAGACGATCAGGTCCTGGGCCTCCTTCACTGTCAAACCATAACCACTCAATACCTGGAGGACGAACGGCGTACATTCCGCCTTGGGACTCTGCCACCTCACGGGATAAGTCTGGATTTGAACAATGTCTCATTTCTCTTCCCCCAAGTCCCAAGCCTCAAACTTGGCACCGCCACCTGGGCCTATTCCATCACTGCTCCTTCTAACCTATCATCTTCTCCCTCACCTTCATCCAACTATCGCTTTCCCAGCTAACTCCCCTCAACCCCACACCCCTAACATTTATCTCTCAGTCTCGAATCATATGCCTTATTGCTGGTGAAGGGCTTATGCTTGAAACGTGGACTCTCTTGCTCTTCGGAAGCTGACTGACCTGCTGTGCTTTTCCAGCACCACACTCCCGACTCTGATCTCTAGCATCTGCAGTCCTAACTTTCTCCTAGGAATAATCAATGAGGTCGGAGTGAAGATGCTCCTGGAGTGCAGTGATCACAATGTGACTGTGTTTTCCTTTTATTTTGAGTGAGGGCAGGCTGGATCTGAGACGAGCGCTTAACACCTAAACAACGGGAATGGTATCAGATAGCGAAGTTAGGGCGGGCTGAAGTGAAGTGGAAAATTCTGTCAGAAGGTGGATCAGTACAACTGCATCATATCACCCAGACTGTTAAAGACATGCAGAAGGAGCAAATCAATTTCAGTGCAGGCACAATGACAGGTAAAGTGAAAGGAGAAAATACAACACACTGAGATGGAGTGGAATTATTTATGAGAAAGGGTTCAATATTTAAGCTATTTTACACACAGACTGCCTACACATTGGAAAAAAGGAATTTCCAGCAGTGTAACGTCGATATTTGCCTGCGCCATCACAATTCCAAGAGACACTGACATATTATCTTCTGCAGCAGCGTGGCCATGGAAAAGCATGATTGGTCCATCAATCAGAATTCAATACTTCAAAGCTCTCCTCTGCACCGTACAAACTATTTGCTGCTACTGTAGTCAGATCCCATTCGCTTCACAGTGTATCTTTTTCTGCTTCCTGCCTCACGTAAACACTTGAAACCTGATCTAATCACCAGCGTTTCCACTTTAACCCATCTTTTGTAACTCCTGAGCTGACACAGGTACGAGTGACCTATTGGCCTTCTCGAGCGCTCTCACTCTGATATGATCTGAATGATAAAGTGTAATGTGTCTGATCCGCAGGACACACTGCAGAATTTCCCCACACGGGACGGTGCTGTTTATCCCATCCCAGCGGACTGAGCTGCCTCCATTGGTAGAGCTGTCTCCATTGGTAGAGTATCACACAGTGAATATCTTTTGATGTCATCCTTGAAGGTACATGCTCCAAAAGCTGAAGACTGCAGGGAACTGCAGTCGTCAGCGCGAACAAAGAGGCCCAGCGGGAGCCTGGTGGGCCCATAAACCAGAAGTTAATAGATAAAAAGATTCTTCTTTGCAGAAGAAACCGATTCAAACCATCATCTTAACACCTCCTGGGGAGAACATGGATGTGGGAGGGCGGACAGTTTCAACTGGTTCCAGCATTTACAACCTTGGTCCGTGCGACAACAAAAGCAGAAACCTGGAACTGTTTATCTTGCTTCTGAAAAACAGGTTAGTAAATTTTGAAGAACTTAGATATTTCTTCTTGGTGTTCATGAAATGATCAAGAACAGACTACGGTTCCCTGAGTATGGTCTGACTTCTGTGTTATTGACTGTGATATTCTGCTCACATGATCTGAACACATACAAAGAAATAGCTCAGTGACAAGATTTGCTGAATCGGATTCCGTGAAGAACAGAAGCTGATGGAATGCAAAGAGCCATAAGAGCGAGAATGTAGCAAGTTATTTTCCAGACCAGAGAAGAGTGCACAGTGCTGTTTCCAGGAGTCAATATCTGTATAAGTTGACCAAATCATTGTTGGGTGTTATTGTACTGCATCTTTTGTAAAATAGTGCAAAAGCACGGAACGTTTGTGTAGAGGGGACAACTTCAAAATCCTCAACGAGGCAATACACACAAATGAGGTAAACAACAAAATAACCACACAAATTAGTGTTACGCCATGGGGTAGACGTCCTTGCTCAAATTTCGCTCAAAATCGCGCTCTGTCCAATTCCTAAGACTGAGATTCGAACAGTGAATGGTATGTCAATACAAACTGCTCTGATCTCACAACTTCAGCATTTCATATGCCCCCTTGTGTATGTCTGACAATAGTAATTGACCCCTCACTGTGTTACGTCAGCACACGTAAAGAAGAAATAACTGTAAGGACAACAGTCATGTATGTGACTGGGATTTTATCCGATTCTGTTGCAGCCAATTGATTCAGCTGGAATTGAAATTGCTTCCACCTTTCCTGTGTCGGTAATAACATTGCATAGCTTAGACGTGAGTTTTCATGCATTGAATTGGACTCGGCATCCTATCTCAGATTGAAATTTAATGGGATATAAAGACATGATGAATGACACGAGCAGCATTTATTGGAATATAAAGATATTAGGAATGACACGGCCAATGATTCACTTGATACCATGTCGTTAGAAACTATGGAAATGAGGTTTACTGGGTGATAAAGCCACTAGAAAAGAATAGAGGGGTTTTAATGGGATGTGGCATAGATAAAAAATAATGCGGGAGAAATCAGGAAGGATTTAGTTGTGTCTGAAGAGAGGTCACCCAGCTGATGTGAAGATGTTAAGAGTAAATTCGAGGGAAATTCCCTCGTTTAGGTGAGTTTAAACTAGAGGTTAGAACTTGAAACCCAGCGGGGCACGATAAAGATGTTTGGAGTAGGCATTCTTTATTCTAAGAGTTATTGAATTCGGAGATGAGTTTTCATAAATAATAGCATTTTAGCAGCTGATTCCAAAATATTTGAAAAGCGTGTGCTGGCACAGAAGGAGTGAATTAAACAGCGACAGGGATTCTGGGCTGCCGAGACGGGGATGCAAAAGGGAAATACTCTCTAATTGGTTAACATTCTTAGGAAAGAAATTGCAAAGCACATGCAACTGAAAATATTGAATATAAGAAGAGCTGGTGGAGTTGGAAGGTGCAGCAGCTCATTCTACATGAAATGTTATATAACGTAAATGCACTGAGCTGTTTGGTTTAGCTCTACTTTGAATGGAAGTCTGTTAGCTCAGTCCACTGGTTAACTGGTTTATGAGAAAAATGAGACCAGCAGCGTGGGATTAATTGTCTCACTGTCTCATGTTTACACAAAGATCATCATCTCCCCCACTCATCTGATCTGTAATATTGTGGTGCCTCTAGTGAGCAAGATTTGGCCTGTCGATGTAAAACATCATTATCATTGCTATCTGTTGTCTTGAACATTTGGTCATAATCAACCGAAAGGGGAGTTTATCTCCGCTTGAAAAATCCTGCGTCAAGACTCAACCTGATTCCAGTTTGGCCCCCTGTTCCTCCCAACAGCAAAACTACTTGTCCAGATCCTTTACCAGGTTTACTGACAACATTCAAACTCCACAAAGAGATAAATCTAATCATTTCGATTGGTTTAATGAGCTGTGCAGTTCTCAGGAAATGGAATGATATGAAACGAGTCAAACAGACATTCCCAGGATGTAATCCAGTGCTGGGTCAGCAATGTGAGGAAGGTCATCAAGCTTAAACTCAACCTCCGTTTCTTTATCCACAGATGGATATTCAACTGGGGAATACTTGCAGATTTCCGATTAATAATTGGCATGTTTCTGAAAGACAAAACTTTTCCCCACGTCAGAAACTGGAGTTTTCAATGCCACTTTACTCACCATTATTTTCAACAGCGTTTCTGTCTAATACTTCAATAAACCCTGGTAAAATGTCAGTAACAACATCTTTAGATAAGCATTGAACTTACAACCTTGGCATTTTCTGCACCTTTATGTACTAGGTGCTGACCAATTGCGCGACTGGAGCCGCAGACAGCGAACCTGTCACGGGACCTACACATACCATGGGAACTTTAACTCAACTGCTCTATTACTGCTGTGATGATGATATTCCCTACAGTATGGAAACAGGCCCTTCGGACCAACAGGTCCACACCAACCTTCCGAAGAGTGCCCCAACCAGAACTATTTCCCCTCTGACAAATGCACTATGCGCAATTTAGAATGGCCAACATATCTGACCTGCACAATCTTTGGACTGTGGGAGGAAAATGAAACACCCGGAGGAAACCCACGCAGTCACGGTGAGAATGTGCAAACTCTACACAGACAGTCCACCGAGGCTGGAATAGAACTTGGGACTCTGTTGAGGCGGCAGTGCTAACCACTGAAATATAACACTGTGGGATTTTTTGGTGGTGATGTGCTGCCGCAATAATACCACAGTCACTCACCCTACCTCATTTCCCTGAAACGTCTGGTTGTGTAATTAAAGCGAATGCAGACAAGGTGAAACTGACATGAACGTATGATTATTGAAGCATCAGGTTCACGAAAAGGATACAAAAGGGAGACAAAAATGTGAAAAATAGACTACATTGAAAAATGGGTTTCCGTTGGTTCCTGCGTTGTTTACAGACAATGTTAGATTGCCGCTGTCGCAGAGGTTTCCCTTCAATCAGCTTCAATCAGCACAGAATTCGAATCAATGAAACCTCACCAACTTCCTGCTGAAAGGTCATACAGGTAACATGAAACTTATTGCATTCATCAATAATCTTCACCATTCCTACATTCAAGAAAACGATGCACAGTTTCAATGAATATTGAAGATGTAAGAATGGTATGCAAGAATAAATTCAATCACAGTTGAAATTGGAAAGTAGGAATAATGCACAGAAAGACTCAGCATGTCAGAAATTCATGTGACCAGAACTGCAGACCAGAAGAGTGGAAATCTGCCCCTGAATCCCAATATCCACACGTTTGCTTGCTCCATGTACACAGTTGGAAACCTGTGTGAAGATAGCTTGCAGTCTGACAGAGCGCCTGAGAGAATCCTTCACTATCTGATCTAAAGTTGCAATTGGAGCTGTCTATTCTGGCTGTGAGAGCAGTGGTATAAAGGGGAGGACTTTGATATTCCCTCGTGTAGATTCACATTGCCCTCATCAAATTATTGTTGAAAGCCCTCTGTAAGAAACAGCACAGAAACAGTGGAACAGGAGGAGGCTATTCCAAACACCTGTCCTTCCCGCCGTTTGATATCATCATGTCTGACCAAACACGTCAATGTCTTTCACCAGCTCATCCACAACAATTTGTCACACAACGGGATAAATACATTTAAGCAATCAAAAACTTCTGTGCAACTTTGGGAGGGAAATGCGTTTACAGACAATGGGTTTCTGAACGAAATTTTCAGGTGTTGCGGGTGAGCACCTGATTCTGGTCTGATCATGATTCAAACGATATGATTCCGTAAAAACTTATAACCAAAAAGGTAAGGAATTGCCTCTGGTCAGTAGCAGTGACAAGAACTCCAGACGACAGGGAGTGGCGACGAATCAGCACAACAATCAATGATTCAGCTGAAAATTGAAGTAAACACCATTTCTGGTGCGGTTCAAACCCACAAACATTGAACAGCAAAGTTCCTAAAGTTGCAGAGATCTAACACGCTTTTTTTTGCACCACAGAGCTGCAGTCGCCACAATTTTATTGCACCCAAAGTTGCGGTTGTCGTGGAGAAAATGTCAACAATCACCAGGAGATGCGGGGAGTTATTCAATGAGTAGATCTTTTATTTGCAACCAATAACTGTGACATTTAGAAAGCAAATTCTTGAATGCCGCCGAACGTCAGGATCCATGGCATAGAGTCGTAGTATCATTGAGATGTGCAGAATGGAAACAGACCATCTGTCAATCCAATCCAGTCGCACCTGCTAGCACCTGGCCCATATCCCTCCATACCCTTCCTATTCATATACCCATCCAAATGCCTCTTGAATGATGCAATTGTACCAGCCTCCACCACATGCTCTGGCAGCTCATTCCATAAACGTACCACTCTCTGCGTGGAAAAGTTATCCCTTGGGTCTCTTTTATATCTTTCCGCTCTCCCCCTAAACCTACGCCTTCTAGTACTGGACTCCCCGACCTCATGGAAAATACTTTGTCTATTTATCTTATCCATGCTCCTCATAATTTTGTAAAACTGTATAAGGTCACCCCTCAGCCTTTGACGCTTCAGGGAAAACAGCCCAAGCCTGTTTAACTTCTCCCTATAGCTCAAATCCTCCAACCCTGGCAACATCCTTGTAAATCTTTTCTGAACCCTTTCAAGTTTCACAACATCTTTACGATAGGAAGGACACCATCATTGCACGCATAATTCCAACAGTTACCTAACCAATGGCCTGTACAGCCGCAACATGACCTCCCAAATACTGTACTCAATACTCTGACCAATAAAGGAAAGCATACCAAAAGCCTTCTTCACTCTCATATCTACCTGCGACTCCACTTTCAAGGAGCTATGAAAATGCAATCCAAGATCTCTTTGTTCAGCAACACTCCCCAGGACTTTTCCATTAAGTGTATAAGACCTGCTAAAATTTGCTTTCTCAAAATGCAGCACCTGGCATTTATCTGAATTAAACTCCATCACTTTATACTTTTTCTTTAATCATGTTTTGTTAGCTTATCAGAATGTCCAACCGTGTTAGTCAGAATTACCTCACTACAGCTAAACAATAAACCAATAGTGTTGGTTCCCATTGTCGTTCTACGTCTGCCACTATGGGTTTTCCTAATTCTACTTAATATTATTCGACTGTCACTATTAGGTATTCTACTGCCACCTGTGCTACAATGATCTTCCATCCCAGACTAATCTCTCATGATTAGATATTTAGCTACCCCATCTCTCACAATGTTTTCCTTTCCCAAGCAGACTCTCCAACCACTGATTAGATATTTAATGTCGTATCCTGCTACAAACGTCTCAAGCAGGCTGAATCTACTAGCAATTTATTATTTAAAGTCATGTCCTAAGTATTTATAGTCACGACTTGTCCCAACCTGTCATGATGATAGTTAGTAGGCCACCCTGACGTTACTAATTATTATTATCTCAGCCTGCCATAGTAACCTTTCAGCCTCAGTCTGACTCTGCTAATTGGTGTAGGAGCATTCCACTATTCTTATCCCATCTTGCCACAGCGGCCCTATCCTGCCCCAGTGACTTTTTGACGAGTGTAGCATTCCGCACACCCCTTGTAACAGATCGCCAGTAGTTGCCATGCCTTTACCCTTCCCATGCTTTCATGCTCTGTATTTTCTGTACAGTGTTCGGACATTTCATCAGACATTTCCTTTATCTTCACTGACTTTTCAGTAGCTGGTCCTTATCCATGTGTGCTCTGGCTTCTCAAGTATTCGGCTAAATACTCATGAAATATTTTGATGACTCATAGCTTTACCACACGTTCAAACAGTGAAGTCGAAACAAACAACACTCTCAGAGTGAAAGCGTTCTTCCTATATCTCGTCTGAACATCCTCTCCCTTGTGTTTAATGGAGATTCCTGGTTGTTAGCTCTTCCCAGAAGAAGTTTATTGCTACCACACATACCGATCCCCTTAATGTGCACCTTAATCACTTCCTCACTCAGCCTTCTCTGGTCTGAGTTAAAGAGCCTGCGATGAGCTCTTCTATCTTCGCCATGGCGATACTGTCATGCTGGAAAAGTACAGCAGGTCAGGCAGCATCTGAAGAGCGGGAGAATCGATGTTTCTGGCATAAGTCTTTCATCAGGAATGAGTCTTATGGGTGGGGACTGAGAGATAAATGGGAGGGGTTTGGGTTTGTGTGCAAGGTATCTGGGAAATCGAGTGGTGGATGGAGGCGGAGAGAATGTGATAAGTCAGAAGGGGAGAGATGAATGGGTCCGGAGGGTGGTGCTGAGTTGAATAATATGAGGGGAGTGGAAATGAGGAAGCCGTTCAAATCCATGTTTATCCCGTGTGGTTGCAGGGTCCAAAGGTGAAATATGAGGCGTTCACCTTCCATGCCTCAGGTGGGAACGGTTTGATGGAGGCTTATGCCCGAAACGTCGATTGTCCTGCTCTGCAATTCACATGGCAGGAGAGATGTGAAAACCAACGACTAAAAAAAGGACAAAAACGTATAGATTAAGAGTTAATGGAATTGGAAACAGTGCAGACAGAAACCATTTGGCCAGATGAGTCTGAACTGTGCCGTGGAAGAGATTCAACTCCACCACTCTACCTTTCTAAACCCGCATTTATGACCAACCTACAAAAATAGAAATTACTCCAAAAGTTCAGCGAGCCACGCCGCATCAGTGGAGAGAAATCAGAGTTAACATTGCAATTTAAAAACGGTTCCGAGGAAGGGTCTGTTGACCCGAAATGGTCATTCTGTTTTCCCCCGAGCTGCAATTCTGACTTTTGTCTCTTATTTAGAGCATTTACAGTCCATTCAGACTTTGTTTGCCATTTGCCTAAATTGCACACCTTTGCATTGTGGGAAGGAATCGGAGCAGCCAGAGGAAACTCACACGGAAGAGAGAGAACAGGAGTGTGCAAATTCCACACAGTCAGTCACACAAGTCTGAAATTGAAGGAGGCTTTCTGGCGCTGAAAGGCGCAGTTCTACCCACTGTGCTTTCCCAATATGCCAGCGCCCATCCTGGAAGCGAATTCAATCCGATCTCGTGCAGTGACAGGCGGTGGTACTACCCAGGAATTGTATGTAAAAAGAAGTCTATTTGTGAATACTGGAAATTAACATTTGCTTAACTATCCGAACTCTTTTTTAAAATTACTTGGCCTGTAGCCTTGTATGACTTGGCATCACAAATTCACATCTGAATACTTCTGAAAGTTGTGAGGATTTCTGCCTCTCCAAACTTTGCATGCACTGATTCCCAATTTAAAACAACCGCTGTTTCAAAACATTTGTCTGCACATTCACTCAAAACTTTCCTCTTCTATTCTTAAATCTATGCCACCCTACCCCTCCCCCCGTGAATCGAATTCACCATCAAAGCGAAATGGTTATTTCAGTTTATGCCATCCATATTCCTTATTGTTGTGTACACCTCAATCATGTTTCCTCTCAATGTTTTCTGCTCTAAGAAAAACGCCTCCAGTTTATCCAATTTCTCTTCATAAATTAAACTCTTCGACCCAGACAATATCCTGGTAAATCTCTCCTGCATCATTTCCAGTGCTATCATATCCGTGCTATTAGGCGAATTGTAGAAATGCACACATTAGACAAGATAGAGCTAAATGAACAAGTGAAATAAATGATGTAGAAGTCCACAGATAAAGGTATTTTCGAATAAATGTTCTTTTCCTCAGTGCTTCCATGTGTCCTTTTCCTGAGCCTGATATCCCAATAATCTCTGGTCCATGTTGTAAAAGCTGCTACATGAGAATTGATCTCACAACCACGGTATCGAAATGGATTGACTGGTTTGCAGGTGCGCACTTGGTTCTTCTATGACGGCACAGAGGCGCATGAAATGCCAAAGCTGAAAGTGCTCCTGGTTAAAGGCGGGGAGGAAGGCGGGGAGGAATAATATTCGATTATTAAGATACAGCAACAGCATTAACCTGCACTGCAGATTGGCTCAGTTGAAGCGTGTTGGAGCCTGAAGCGGGAGGTCGATTAATTGAAAGCATTCTCTGAATTTTCCTTAACAATGCGCTGTTTTGTTACTTTGACAGTAAGAGCTGTTTTTGATCACATCGTTCCACATCAGCCTCTTGCTCCCAGTAAACACTCCAATCCAGCGTACATCACATTCATTCCAACACAGCAACATGTCATATTCTCATTCCCTCTGTGATAATTCGAATCGACAATGTCATTCTCTGAGTTGCAGCAATGTAGCATGAAGTTGGTAGTGTCGTGAACAAAGAAGAACAAAGAACACAGAAACTTTACAGCCCAGGAACAGGGCGTTTGGACGTCGAAGCCTGAACTGATCCAAATCCACTGTCTAAAACTATCACCCAATTCCTAAGCATCTGCATCCCTCTGCACCCCACCTACTCATGCAGCTGTCCAGGCACACCTGAAATGAATCTACCGTGCTTGCCTCTACTACCTCTGCTGGCAACACTTTCCAGGCACCTACCACCCTCTGTGAAAAATACTTCCAATTTCTATCTCTCTTAAACTTTTCACCTCTCAACTTGAACGCGTGACCTCTCATTATTTAATTCCTCACCTTGGGACAAAGCTTATCTCTATCCATCCTGCCTATATCCTTCATGAAATTGTAGACGTCAATCAGGTCCCCTCAATCCCTCCTCAGAGCAAGCATCTTCCATATCAGGCAACATCCTCATAAATCTTCACTGCACACTCTCCTGAACGTCGACATCTTATTGGTAATTTAGCTACCAGAACGATGCACAGCATTCTAAATGTGGTTGAACCAAAATCTTGTACAAATTTAGCATGACCTGCTAGCTCTTATACTCAATGCCCCGTCCAGTAAGCGCAAGCTTGCCATATCCCTTCCTGTCCACTCGATCCACCTGTGCAGCACCTTCAGGGTTCAAAGGACCTGAATTCCCAGATCCATCTGCTCATCAACTTTACCCAAGGCTCTTCCGTTTACTTGGTTCTCGAATTAGACTTCCCAAGATGCATCACCACACATTTGCCTGGATCCAACTCCACCTGCCACTTCTCCGCTCAACTCTCCTGTCTATCTATTTTCTCTTTCATTCTTTGACATTCCCCTATGCTTTCTGCTACTCCATCAATCTTCTTGTCATCTGCAAATAAAATGGCGATATTTGTACCAGTAACCCTTGGAGAATGGAGCTTGGCAGCTGCTGCTAATTAGATTTGATGAATTCCAAGTTTGTGAGAAGATTTGTAGCTCTGGTGCTCGTTGTTGTGGTTCTGTTTGCCGAGCTGGGAATTTGTGTTGCAGACGTTTTGTCCCCTGTCTAGTTGACATTCTCAGTGCTTGGGAGCCTCCTGTGAAGCACTTCTGTGATGTTTCCTCCGGCATTTACAGTGGTTTGTATCTGCCGCTTCTGGTTGTCAGTTCCCAGCTGTCCGCTGCAGTTGCCGGTATATTGGGTCCAGGTCGATGTGCTTATTGATTGAATCTGTGGATGAGTGCCATGCCTCTAGGAATTCCCTGGCTCTTCTCTGTTTGGCTTGACCTATAATAGTAGTGTTGTCCCAGTCGAACGCATGTTGCTTGTCATCTGCGTGTTTGTCCTATCTAGTGTTTTGTGCAGTCTCAAAACTGCACGAAAAACGACATAGGACAAACAGGAAGACAGCTAACGATCCGCATCCATGAACACCAACTAGCCACGAAACGACACGACCAGCTAACCTTAGTAGCCACACACACAGATGACAAGCAACATGAGTTCGACTGGGACAACACTACTATTATAGGACAAGCCAAACAGAGAACAGCCAGGGAATTCCTACAGGCATGGCACTCATCCACAGATTCAATCAATAAGCACATCGACCTTGACCCAATATACCGGCCACTGCAGCGGACAGCTGGAACTGACAACCAGAAGCAGCAGATACAAACCACTGTAAATGCCGGAGTAAACATCACAGAAGCGCTTCACAGGAGGCTCCCAAGCACTGAGGATGTCAGCTCGACAGGGGACAAGACGTCTGCAACACAAATTCCCAGCTCGGCGAACAGAACCACAAGAAGTTTGATGACGACAATCTGGAATATAAACCCGCTCAGAAGAAGAGTGACAAAAAGATTTAATTTGCTGGAAACCCATTCATTCGTGTCCCTTCAAAAGGGAAATCTTCCTTCCTTAACGAGACCTGCCAACATATAACTCCAGACGCACCATAGTACGGGTCACCCATAAATTCCTTCTGAATCAGTTCAAGGAGAGTTAAGGATGAACAACAAATGCTGTTTAGACTATGATAGCCACACTCAGTGGGAGAATAAGGAAGGATAAAAAAGATACATGGATGACGGGGAAAATCGGGGGTCGTGTCAGCGTGGACTCAAATTTAACTGATTATCCAAACTAAATAGACAAAAGGATAACCACGCCGCAATGAAGTCAGGTCCATGGGGGTGGGGTCTGTAGGAAGGGATTCAATTACCCGCTGAGATGTAAACTCACTTGCTCAGTCACAATGTGGACAGGTCATTCACCGTTCCCATATTTGAGAAGGAATTAGTCAGGAGACCAACCTGCAGAGTTGCCATCAGGTTTAAAAATGATTACAAAAATCCGATTCTGCTGTTATTGAACAGCATCCCTTCCAGCAATGAACCATGCTTGGATGCCTGTTTCCAGTGGAGTGCAACCGTTTCCTGATGTAGATCGATAATTCAAACTTAGTTGTAGTCGTCATGTTTAGAAGTTTACAGACGATGCAACAATTGGTCGTGTAATTGACTGTGATGAATATATCAGGGAGTGCAGGGATGTATCAATCAGGTGAAAAGGCAAAACGGCGAATGGAATTGAATCCAGACCAATAAGTGGTAATGCATTTGGGGAGTTGTAACAATAACAGTGAGGATTCTGAGTGGTGTACAGGAACAAAGTGATGTTGGAGTGGACATTCAGAGACCTCTGAGGATTGTTGGACAGAGAGATCAGTTTGTCGAGAGGCTTTTTGGATATTTTCTATGGTTGGCCACAGTCTGAGGATTACATTCGATCTTTAGCAACCGCCAGTTTCTGAAACAACTGAAGGAATGAGCACAAGTCTGGTCAATGCGATAATCAACATTTTTAATAATTATAAAATAAAAGGTGGAGGGCTGAAGTATAACTCTTTGCCCATCAAGACAGCTTCACCCCTCAATTAATTTACCACTGATTCCTCTCTAAAACATGCTGGTATGTGCATTTGAGGGTAATTTGAAAATGGCGAAGTTTCATTGCATCTTCAACCTTGTCGTTATAGTTGGTACAGTTTTTGAGCTTTGAAGGTTCTGTCAACAAAGCCTGGATAACTTACTTCAGTGAATCTTCAAGGTTGTGCACTCTCTGCAATTGTGCCTGAGCAGTTGAGGGAATAAATATTTAGGTGTTGAACAATGTACAGTTAAGTGACCGTATTGTCATGGAAGGTGACCAGTTCCTTCAGTGGTATTGAAGCTGCGACCACCTAGGCAAATGGAGAGGGTTCTGTTAAACATCTAATTTGTTCATTGCGGACAATGTAGGCTTCACGGACGCAAGAGTTGAGTTAATAATCAAACAAAGTCGACCGACGGACATGATTTTGTATTCAATTTCTTTATATGGGCGTTCAGGTACCATTTCTCCTAAATACTATCTCCAAGGATGATTCCATGTAGGAATTCAGTTGCAACGAAACCATTGAATGTCAATCGAATATGATTAGATTCTCATTTGTCAGGGTTGTCATTGCTGTATTTGGTCCTTCTGTGGATCAATCCGATTCCAATTGCTTTCTGATTTCAAGTTCCAATTCCCGTCTGCGCCTGAAATTTCAAACCGTTTCCTTACATAAATTTCACCACCTACCTTAATAGCATGTAAGGACGCTGCAGGGGACAACAGAGACTTACGAGGATGTTGCCAACTTTGTATAAAATGGAGCTTCGTGAAATGATTGATTAGACTGGGATTATTCTCCTCGAAACAAAGGAGGTGGAGGGGAGCTCTATAATCATAAAGCACCAATTATAAACGTTGAATATTCGTGGAATCTTGACAGGGTAGATACGGGCCAATGGTTTGCCCTGTGCTGTGAGGAGAGCACCAGAGGACATAATATCAGAATTAGGTATTGCCCAATTCATTCAGAAATGAGGAATAATTTCTTTGCTCAGGGGCCAAACAATCTGTGGCATTTTTCAGCAACCGCTGCTGACACTGTGTTGTTGGTTATTTTCAAATTGTGCTGAAAATTTGTTGCTGGAAAAGCGCAGCAGGTCAGGCAGCATCCAAGGCGCAGGAGAATCGACGTATTGGGCATGAGCCCTTCTTCAGGAAATCACAGTTTTCAAACTGTGCCAGATAGTTAGTCAAAAAGATGATGACAATTTGTCGAAGTAACTGAGCAGAAAGGAGGTGAAGATTATCAGATCAACCATGAGTTCGTTGAATGGTGGGGCAGACTCTATGGGCTGAATTGCAAACTTCCAGTTGTTTAACATTTGGTCTAACGCCTTATTTTATTCATAAGTGCAGAATTGTGAGGGGATGGGATGACGTGATAGTAAACGTTTATTAAACTGGTCAGACAGATCTGGAACAAGGCACATAAATTCAGGAAGAAGAAATGTGCTGTGACCTGGGGCTAACAAATGACACTGGGCACAGCACAGTTGGCTGTGTACAGAAGCTGGGATTGCTGAAGAAAGTTGGTGGACCTTGTACAGTTGGCAAGTCAGTGATCACGCTGGATGATGGATCGTTGTACGATTCACACACATCAGAAATTTGTGAAAGAATGAAGGGGTCGTTTCATTGGAGAGGTTTCCTGCGGTTCCAATTCCGAGTGACTGTTTGAAATACTGACCAGGTCATTGTGTGAAGTGTTAGGTTAATATATTCATGTACAACCCCACTGGATAAACCTGTGCTCCCGATCTATTGTTATTAGTTTTTCTTTCTTTCAATGTAAATTCATAGAAAGATAAGATGGAATGTGGGGGGTAAAGAAAAATGCGTTCCTTCTCATTACACCAATTTACTGTACAATTGAATAGAATGACTGCTCTCACTCTTCATTTTGACTTTAATGTGGTGTCGATTATTCGTGAATCTCCCGTGCAGTGAACGGCAAGAACAAGATTCTCGATCCAGTGTATACCAGAGTGTGAGGTGCAAAGAAAAACTGCTGGAGCGGATTGTGAAGTCAGCAACCAGAGTGTGACTCGAATCCTTGAATGCGCAACACAGCAGTATAATAACCCACCACCATAATCGCTCGGTCTCCTCAGCACATTTTGTCGTGGGGTGACAAATGACCTCATCAGGTTATATGTGGTGAAAGTCATGGATCAAAAATTTCCAGAGCGGAATCGAATCCACACCATTGTGTTTCTGCTTTCACCAGAATTATGATAATAGCAAATTCCAATAAATAGCTATGCTCGTCAGAATAAATAGCTGTCAGTGATAAATTCTGAGTCAGAACTGTGTCAATATCAAACAGAAAATAAGAATTTTCCGTCATATTCTCACCTACATTTGACTCATAATGTCTTCAGTCACTTTCTCTCTCACGTGAAGAAGCAGCCATGGAGAGGGCAATAAAGGTGATGTTGTGGTTCAATGGCCTTTCTCATATGACTGAACCTGAATTGGATTAAACCGCAAGAAACGCTGTTTTGTTCGTTTCATTTTAATTTTGCTGCAATCTCACAATGTTCATTGTAATAATCCGAAGTGAATTAGATAAATATCATTGTAACGATTAATGTTGTATTCAAATTTGCTCCGACTTTATTTCAGCTTAAGGAAAATATGGCTTAGAAAATCAGAGTGTTAAAATGCAAAAGAAAACCCACCAGTTTTGTTGCTCGTTGCTTTGGCAGATTTCACCGAGTATAAAATGGACCAAACATCATTGTGTTTGTCCTCACATCTTTAACGCATGTGATGAAAGCAGGAAGTCGATCTCCAAGCAACTGGTCACTTCTTATTCATTATGTAATATCGTCCCTTCACAATGAGAAAAATCCACTCAGTTCCATTTACAATGGTTTAGGTGGAATATTATGGCAAATCTTTCAAAATCCAGAATTTTTGAAACCGAATCTTATTCAGTTGCACACGTTCACGAAATTTCTTTACATTTAAAGTCAACCCACTTAGACATTGTTTCCCTGCAACTTCCGACCGACTACACCGCACCCCTACACCTTTACCGAGCCACACGCTGTCTCCCTCCTTGTGAAATTTATTCCTTGTATGTCACTAAATGTGCCTTTCCAAATATTTTGAAAAACAGATTCTCGGAGTGACAGCGATTCTGTTCTCATCATATCTTTGTCTTTCAAAGGTTTTATCAAAGGTTTTGAATGTCTAGCGTCTCGATGTTAACTTACTTGAAAGAGGGAATTTTCCACATATTTACTCTGTCCAAACATTTCATAACCTGAAAACACCCCAAATAAGTCTTTCTTGGTTCAGGGACAACAGTTCTAAATTTTCGAAGACAACAAATGAATAAAATCTCATCCTCAGTACACCCCGTCAGCATTGTCTCTAACGGCTTTACACCCCAGTAAACCCCGTCATTACCCTCTCCGTGAGAATCACAGAATCCTACAGTGCAGAAAGAGCATTTCAGTCAATCAAGCCGGTGTCGACTCTCTGAAGAGCATCTCACCAAGGCCTATCTCTCCTCCCCAATCCCTTATATTTCACCAGAAGAAGGGGCAAGCCTCCCCATTATGATGTCAAATAAAGCTGTTGGGCTATAACCTGGCGTCCTGTGACTTCTGACATTGTCCCCGCGATACCCGTGGCTAATTCACTTAATTTACTTAATTCAATCCCTGGACACGAGAGGGCAATTTAACTTGACCAAACAGCAATGCGAATTACTGAGCCAATGTTCCATCATAGTGAGCAAAACCTGAATCATTTTTAATTGCTTTATACCCTGGTAACTCAGCCTCATCAAAGCAAATCAACCCAAATTCAATATCTCGAAACGCTACTCTGTGCTTTACAATCTGATTTTTGCTGCGCGAAATGTTTCTGCACTCATATTTGAATGCTTTTTCGCTGTTACTCCCTCACTTTCCTGCTTCCAATAAACACTTCAATTCGGAACAAGTCTGCCAAATGTTTTTCATTCAAACACTGTAACAAGGTGCAGTTTGCAGAGGTCACGTGTTTGCGCTTTCACTGACACTCTGCCTCCCTGAGAGCTGCTGTTATTCCCCACTTGATTCAGGCAGCATTGTCCTTCCTGTGACAAACCCCATCGAGAATGGAAGGACAAGTATCAATACCCGCACTTGGGAATGGAGCGACAGTTTTAAAATATTTACACTGTCGCCAGTGGAGAATTGAGCACTGTGACAGGCGGGGACACTAATCACTATACTACCGAGAACAAGAGTGTCAAAGGAGGCCCTTTAACCAATTGTGGCGACACTTGTCAAAAACAACTGCCTAATGAACTGAATCCCATTTCACAATGTTTATCCCACAGCCTTATATGTCTTGGCATCACAAGTTCAAATCTGAATGTTTGCTCAGGTTCTAAGGGTTTCTGCCGCTCTGAAGAATGCAGACAGTGTATTCCAAATTCCAACCACCTACTGGCTGATAAAGCAGTTTCGCACATCTTCTCAAACCATTCTGCCTTTCTCCTTAAATCTCTGGCCCCTGCTAATCGACCCCTCCATCAATGGGAAACTCGTTCAGTCAACTCTGTCCATACCCTAACTCAATCATGTCTCCTCTACATCTCCTTTGCACTGCGACAAACATTCCACTCTGTCCTGTCTTTCTTCACAACTGAAGCTCTTCATCCCAAACAATATCCCGGTAAATATCTCCTGCAATTTTCTCAGTGTGATCACATCCATGCGATAATGTGACTTGCAAAACTGCACACAACACTCTTGCTTGAGCCTAATGAACATTTGTTTTAAAATTATTATATATGTATGAGGGCGATTCTGGCCCAGCAGAATTTATTACCCATTCTGAATTGCCCAGAGGGCAATTGAGACTCAACCATATTGTTATGAGTCTGAAATCACATGCAGGCCAGACCAAGTAAGGACAGCAGATTCCTTCCTGAAATGACATCAGTGAACCAGATTTTCTTTTCAACAATTGTCAATGGATATATAGTAATCATTAGATTCTTCATCGCAGATATTTGCTGAATCAAAATTTTATAATATGGCATGGTGGGGCTCAAACCCGAGCACTCAGACTATTACCTCGGTGTCTCGATTATGAGTCCTATGAAATTACCACAAGAGCAACACAGAAAGCCACAAAAGCTGATCATTTCCAGTAAAATCTATTTTCCCCAAAACTGGCCTGGGTCTTTTCCATGAGCCTGACGCTCCAATTGTCTCTGTCCTACGTCAGTAAAAGCTGCTACAAGGGGATTGATTTCACAACCGCGGTATTCAAATGGATCGACTTGTTTGGAGGTCCCGATGGTGGGATTGGGGCACGTTCACCCAGCAAAAGTGACCGCAGCAGCAGCACAGACAGAACAGTATGAATGTGAAAGAGTGTGATAGATTGTGCATTGTCTCAGAGAAATGGGAGGAGGGACGGAAAGGAGGTTGAATGATCGTTGGAAGGAGAGAAATCTCTGACAACGGGTGTGTTTGAATCCTGATATATGAAACGCAGAGATGTGAGAGAGCGGAATTTGAAGGTAAAACAATTAATTTCATACCATGTGTCACAAAAAGGACAACGGAGAGAAAACTTAGTGCCGTGATTTGGTTTCAAATCGAGGTTGCTGTGGTCACAATGCAAAATACAGATGACCACGATCACAGTAACAACAGAACAGGATGCTTGCAAGCAGCAATACGTATACTAGCAGAGGAAATGTTCGGAAAAACAGCAAATGTACAATATCAGTACTCAGCGAACAGTGATAGGCATGTGGGAACTGAGAATGAATTGAATCTTCAAATTCGATGTCTTCAGAGGCTGTGGAGATCCTTGAATGAAAATGTTGAAAACTGAGATTGATAGATTTCGCCAAAATATCAAAGACTTGGGGGACAGTACAGGATATTGTTGAAATGTATGCTTCAGCAGCATTTTAGCTTAACATTGGTGACTTCATCAGCTTCCTCAAGGCCATAACCAGTGTTGCAGATAATCACACATAATCCCAGTTCACAGCCTCGGATTCAGAGAAACTGCGGCACAGCCTCCCAGATCCAACCTGAAATGGGAATGGGATGAGTGCGCGATGTTACTCTCTGGTTCCAGTGATGCAATAGCTGACAGTGCGGTCCTTCTATTATGGTACAGAGGCGCAAGAAATTCCTCATGTTCCTGATCAAGGGAATAGTTGTCCCCGTTTATACTCTCATAGCAATTTAAAGTGCATCTTGATACGACAGCTGAGTGGCACAATTGGAGCGTGTGGAGCCGTTAACTTTGCAGTGGTGGGTTAAACAGATGGTTTTGCTGTTTGGATCTGTGTTCCCGACACTGGCGGTGGCATCTGCATTTGCTTGCATCAGCTCAGAATCAGTTTCTTCCACACAGTCAAGACTTCAACCTGGAGAAGGTGGTGTTGGGGTGATATTTTGAACTGGTTGTCCTTGGGGGCTGGAACACGGAAAAGGTGATGTTTAAGTTCGACGAATAAAACCTGGAATGCAAGCCTGACCTCAGAAACAGAGATAATAATTTTAATTTCCTACAATCCCATTCATTCATGTCCCTTATGCAGAATCTTCCCCAGTCCTGCCTACGAGAGACTCCAGGGCCAGAAAAACATGAGCTGACCCTTAATTCAAGAATCCCCATTGTTTGGGGAAGCAGGGTAGTCGGCCCTTCCAGTCCAGACGGTCCATCCAAAGCGCATTCCACCAGACCCCACGATATTCCCTATCCCATAAACCTGCATTTCCCATTGTTGATCCCTGTAACTGGCACATCTTTGGTCAGAGGGAGAAATAAAAACGCAAACACACAGAGAATGTGCAGACTGCCCATTCTGTGCAGACAGAGACCCGAGGCTGGGATCGCACCTGGGTGTGTGGCGTAGCCAGGCAGCAACGAACAAGGGGCAAAGAATAAATGTTGTCCTGACCAGTGATACTCACACCCTGTGGGTGAATGAGGAAGAATGAAAACACATTAACAACATGGAAAACAGGATTTGTATATGTGTGGACACAATTTGAAAGGATCGTTCACCCTGGGTTGAAGAAAGGACGCCGATACCACAGAGAAAGCAGGGCAATGTGGGAACTGCTGGAAGAGATTCAATTAACCACAGAAATGGAATCTCATTTAATCAGTAACACTGCGGACAAGCCGTTCACCAGTCCCGTGTGTGGGAAGGGGTCACTGAGCAAAATAACCTCCGAGACTCCAGCAGGATTACATATCCCATCAGGTGTTCGGTTATGCTGTCAATGCTGCTGTTCATCCCAACCAGCTATTTGCTCCATAGCGTCAATCACAGAGTCATACAGCATGAAAACAGCCCCCTCAGTCCAACCAATCCATGCTGAACATACTGCCAAACTAATCTACTCCCATCAGCCTCCTGCTGTACCCGCTGAGTGGTTATAATGCCCTTGTAGTTTTACTTCTGTGTTGTTGATCCAAAAACCCAAGTAATATTTTGGGGACAAAGAGTTCAGGTCCTGGCATAACAGATAGTGGAGTTTGAATTCAATAAGCAACTGGAATTGAAGAGTCTCGTGATGACCTGAATCAGTTGTGTGGAAACTCCCATCTGATTCACTCATGCCAGTTCAGAAAGCAAACTGTCATATTCCTCTGCTCTGTCCCACAGGGTACTCCAGATGGATAATATTGTGGTTGACTCTTAACTGTCCTCTGGGAAATAACTGATGTACTAGGCATGAATAAATTTATTTTAAAAATCCCACTTTCCCATTCATGTTTGGATCGAATTGTTCTTTAAATGTTGCAAATATACCCTCAGCCATCACTTCCTCAGCAAGTTAATTGCACACGTAAAACACATTCTCTAAAAAAAAAGCCTCACATGTCTTTTATTATTAACTCTCTCTCTCTTCATCTTAAACATATGCCCTCTCGTCTTAAAATCCCCCTCCTGGGAAAAGCCAGCTATCGTTAACTCTAACTTGCCTCTCAAAAATTCATAAATTTCTGTCAGGTCGCTGTTCAAACCCCTAACCTCGAGTGAAACCAGTTTCAACTAGGAGAAAGTGAGAACTGTAGATGAGGGATCAGAGTCGATCGTGTTGTGCTGGGAAAGCACAGCAGGTCAGGCAACATCTGAGGAGCAGGAGAATCGACGTTTCAGGGAAGAGCCTGATGAACGACACTTGCGCGAAAAACTGATTCCCCTGCTCCTCGCATACTGCCTTCCCTGTTGTGGTTTTCCAGCACCCCGATCGGGAATCTGAAAATAGTCTCAGCCTATCGAGCCTTTCATTATAACTCAAATCTTCCACACACGGCAACATGCGTGTATACCTTTTCTGAACCTGCTCCAGCTGAATAATATCATTCCTACAACTGGGCTAATAGAACTGGACATAATATTCCAGAAGAGGCCTCATCAATGTCCTGCAAACCTTCAACATAACGTCACGACTACTATACACAAAGGACTGAGCAATGAAGGGAAGTATGTTAAATACCTTTGACCACCTTGTCTGTAGGTGATGCAAACTACAAAGAATTATGTACCTGCATCCCTAGCTTCCGTGTTCTCCAACACTACGCCATGCTCTACGCTTTTTATTGTACCAAAATGCAATACCTTCCATTTATCCAGATTGAACTCCATGTTACATTTTTCAGTCCAACGGCTCATTGGATTAATATCCTTTTGAAACTTAGATAATCTTCCTCACTGTCTACAATTCTGATGTCGCCGACAAACCTACGCAGTATGTCTGCTGTGTGTTCCATTCTTTTCTCATATAGACCAATGATTCATATTTACTTGTAATGATCGTTATTCAACAGTGTGCAGATTATACAAGTTAGTCATGCAATTAACCATGAGGAAGAAAGCCGCAGACTGCAGGGAGATATTAAACAATTGGCAATAAAAATGGTGAAAACAATTCATTCCAGCGAAGTGGGTGATAGTGAAGCAAGATCAAACTTCAAACCAGCCGCCCTCACTCCAGTTGTGGCAGTCAGCCGTCTCAGCAAGAAGCTCTGTAGATCGCTATGTCATTATAAACGGGAAAAAATTTCCCTTCTGCCCCGCCTTTGACCAGGAGCACTCGCAACCACGGAACTGCTTACCCCTCTAAACCGTCATAGAAGTACCGTGCATTCTCCGATTGTGTCACTGGAGCCATCGAGTATCTCTGCGACCTCATTCCCATCCCGATTTCCAGTTGGATCTTTGTGACTGCGCCAGTCAATTCCTCTGATTCTGGGGCTGGGAACTGGGACTCTGGCAGCCGTGGTTGCTGCCTTGTGGGGGAAAACTGGTGAAGTAGCCGATGTTAAACTGCATTGCTATTGTAGCATACATTTCAACAAAACCTGCACTGTCCCCAGAGTCTTTGATGTTTTGGAGATATCTATTTATCTCAGCCTTCAGCATATTAATGATGGAATCACCACAGCCTCTGCGGGCACCGATGTTAAACGGTCAGCCCATTCTGAGTTCCCACATATCTGTCACTGTTCGCTAAGCACTGATATTGTGTGTTCGGTACTCTGCCTTTCATTGTCTATGTTACTGTACTTATCGCGTCATGGTAGTATGCTGCTATATGGGATGCCGCGATGTATAGTGGTTAGTACTCTGCGTTGTGACCGCAGAAACCTCGGTTCGAATCCGAGTCACGGCAGTAGTTTCTCAATTCGCCCCAGTTTTTGTGAAGCACACAAAGATATAAGTTGTTTTAACATGGTAATTTTGTCCAAGGCAATGATCTTTTTCCTTCAAATTCTGCTCGCTCATAACTCGGTGTTTCATATGTCAGCATTCAAATCCACCCGTTCTCAGAGATTTCTTCCCTCCTACGATCATAAACCCGACTTTCCGTCCAACACTACCATTTCATTAATTTGGGGATGCCGGTGTTGGACTGTGGTGTACAAAGTTAATAATCACACAATACCAGGTTATTGTCTTGCATGTTTAATTGAAGCACTAGCTTTCGGAGCGCTGCTCTTTTGTGGAGTCATTTCCTATTTCATTAAGGCACTGCAGAATCAAACACTGACTCTCACATTGATACCGTTCAGTCTGTGTTGCTGTGGTCACTTTTGCTGGGTGAACGTGCACCAACCCTACGATCGGGACCTGCAGAAAAGTTGATCCATTTGGTTACTGCTGTTGTGAGATCAATACTCTTGTCGCAACTTTTACTGAGACGGACAAGAGATTATTCGACGGTCAAGCTCAGGAAAATGACACAGGACAGTATCGGGGAAAAGCAACTCCGTTGGGAAAGATCAGTTTGATCGGTTTTCTGCAATGGCCGAGCGCTCTTACCACTGGACGGTTAATTCAGACACCAGGGACTCGGGTTTGACTCCGACCATGCTAGTGGTAGAATTGGGATTCAGTGAATATCTGGAATTATGAATCTAATAAATCCCATAAATCCATGGTCAATTGTTGAAAAAAAATAAAACCATGAGTTTCACTGACGTCCTTTAAAGAAGGAAACTGCCATTCTTATCTGGTCGGGCCTCCATATGACTCCAGACTCACTGCAATATAGTTGAGACTCAGTGCCCGCTGTATACTCAGAGATAGCAAAATATACTGCAGAGACCGCGATGCCCTCATACAGTAACAGAATAAAAGAAGTTTATTTGGCTCTAGCTCGAGTACTGTGTGCAGTTCTACAATTCACATAATAGCATGGATGTGATCGCACTGGGAACAGTGCAGGAGAGATTCACTGGGGTATTGTCTGGCTGAAGAGTTTCAGTTATGAGGACAGACTGGGGTTGTTTGTCGCCGAGCAGCGGAGATTGGGGAAGACATGACTGAGATGTACAAAACAATCAGGGATACGGATCGGATAGACTAAAAGAAGCGTTTCCTGTTGATGGAGGGATCGAATATCGGGCCAAGAGATGTCGGGAAAAGGCAGAAAGGTTTGAGAAGATGTGCGCAAAGCGTCAGAGAGGCGGAAACCCTTTACACCTGAAAACAAAATTCAGATGAGACTTTGTGATGCCAAGATATATAAGGCTATGGGCTGAATGATGGAAAACTTGATTCAGGTCGTTAAGCAGTTTTGTTGGACAAGTGCGGCCACAACAGGCTGAAGGGCCTCCTTCGACGTTGTTGTCCTCCACAGTATCGTGGTTAGTGTCCCCGTCTGTCACAGGGCTCAATTCTCCGCTGGGGGCATCGAAAAGGTTTTACACCTGTAGCTCTGTTCCCCAGTGAAGGTTATTAATGCGTGGCCTTCCATTCTCGATTGGATATGTCACAGCAAGGACACTGCTGTCTGAATCAGCTGGGGAAGGACTGCAGCTCCTGGGGGGAGAGAGTGTCAGTGAAAGTGCAAACACGTAACTTCTGCAAACTGCACATTGTATCTGTGTTGGAATGAAAACCATTTCATCGATTTGTTTCTGACTGAAATGTTTGCTTAAAGCAGGAACCTGAGGAAGAAAACAGGGTAAACCCATTCAGATATGAGTGCAGAAACATTTCCTGCAGCACGAATAAGGTTGTACAGCGCAGAATCGCGTTTGGGTGCATTGAATTATGGTTGATGGGCGCAGCTTGCTTTCACTCGGCTGAGTTACCATGTATAAAGCTATTAAACATGATTCAGATGGTGCTCACTGTTATGATATAATTGCTGAGTGGCTCGCACTGATTTTAGATCTGCAGTTGAGGTGGATTGACCATGTTAAATTGCCCTGTCATGTCCAGGGATTGAAATCACTAAGTTAAGTGAATTAGCCATGGGTAATGCGGGGATAAGGTCAGCAGTCACACGATGCAATGTTTTACTCCGGTAGGTTTATTTGAAATCACAAGCCAGAGGGCTGTTCTTTCTTCAGGTGAAATATATGGGAGTGAGTGGGGGGCTAGGTCTGGTTGTGATGCTCTTCAGAGTGATCCTATAGACTCGATTGGGTGAATTGTACTTTCTGCATTGTAGGGTATCTGTGATTCTATCAGAGAGGACAGTGCCAGCGTTTACTGGGCTGCTAAGACATTAGAGACGATGCTGACGGCGTTTAGTGGGGATGGGATTTTATTTATTTGTGTTTGGAAAATTTGGAACTGAACCAAGAAAAACCGAATGGAAGTTCTCCAGAGTATACGAGGTTTGGAGGGAGGAAATAGGTGGTAAATTCACTCTTTCAAGTTACTAAATTTCTGAACGTCAGGTATTCAAAACCATTGATGTAGGACAAATAAATGATGGGAGCAGAATTTCTGTACTCAGAGAATCCGTTTCCAAAATATTTGGGAAGGCACATTTAGAGACACACAAGCAGTGAGTTTCACCAGGCGAGAGAGACAGCCTGTGGCTGGGTAAAAGTGATAAAGTGGGGTGTGCGGGATGGAAGGTGCGAGGAAACAATGTCTAATTTGGATGAATTGAAATGTAAAGAAATATCAGAAACGTATGCAACCGAATAAGAGTCAGCAAAAATTTCAGAGTTTTGAAAGATTTGCATTAATATTCCACATTAAACATTATAAATGGAACTGAGCAGATTTTATAGATTGTCAAGGAAAGATATTCCATAATGCATAGGAAGTGACACGTCGCTTGGAAATCGATTTTCTGCTTTAGATTCATGCCTTAAAGGTGGGAGGACAATCGCCATGATGTTGGGTTCATTAGATACCCACTGAAATCTGCCAAAGTAACTGAGCATCAAAACTGTCTTTTTCTTTGTAGTTAAACTTTCAGTTTTTCTCATCAGTATTTTCTTTAAGCTGAAATAAATTTGGATCAAAATTGAATAAATATTAAACATTCCAATGATACAAATCCAATTCACTTCCGATCATTGCAATGAGCAGAGTGAGGTTGCAGCAAAATTAATAAAATGAAGCGAACAAAACTGCATTTCTGGGAAATTTACCCAGATCAGGTTCAGCCATATGAGAAAAGCCATCGAGCTAAAACATCACCTTCACTTCTCTCTCCATATATACTTCCTCACGTGAGGGAGAAACTGTCTGAAGAAATTATGAGTCAAGACTAAATATGCGTATGAATGTGACGGGAATTTCTTGTTCGCTGGTTCATTCTGAGACAGTTCCGACTTGGAATGAATCACGGACAGCTATTCCCTCCAAGGATGGTGCCAATTCCTTGGATTTTGCTGATATTATCATTCCGCTGAAAGCAGAAACATAATGGTGTGGATTCGATTCCGCTCAAGGAATTTCTCATCCCCTATTAGCACCATATGTAATCTTAACAGGGTCACATGTGAGTTCCTTTGTTTTGCGAGGAAATGGCCCCAAGGTTATGGCGACGGGTTTGTAATTCATCGTTCACACGTGGGTTGAAATCCTACTCTGGTTGTTACTTCTATTAAACGCAGCTGTGGTTTTCCTTTGTGCCTCGCATCTTTAGTGTACATTGGACGGAGAATCTTGCTCTTGCCCTTCATTGCACTGGAGATTTGCGATAAATTGATACCACATCAAAGTCGAAATAAACCAATTTGATTCTGTTGTAAGTTGAATTGGGATAATGAAAAGGAGTGCAACTTTTGTTTCATCCCTTCATTCCATCTTGACTTTATATGAATATACATCGAATGAAAGAGAAACAAATAAGGAGAGATCGAGAGGAATAGTTTATCCAGTGGGATTGTGAATGAGTATTTTGATGTAACACTCCACACAAAGGTCTGATCAGTATTTCAAACAGTCCATTGGAATTGGAACTGCAAAAACCTTCTCCAATGACACAAACCTTTCATTCTTTCACAAACTATTGCCGTGTGAATCACACTGCGATCGATCATCCAACACGATCACCAAGTTGCCAACAGCATTAGATCCACCAATTTTCTTTAGCAATCACAACTTCTGCACATACCCATCTGCGGTGTGCCCAGTGCCATTTGTTGTCTCCAGGCCACAACACATTTCTTGTTCATGGGTTTATTAGCCTTGTTCCTGATCTTTCTGATAAGTTTGAGAAATCTTTTCTATCACTTCATCCCATCCCCTCAGAATTCCAAATTTATCAATAGAATAATACGTTCGACCAAATGATGTAGGATTGGAAGTCGGCAATTCAGCCCATCGAGTCTGCTCCACCATTCAACGAACTCATGGCTGATCTGTTAATCCTCAACTCCATTCTCTGGCCTTACATCGACAGAGCTTCATCGTCTTTCTGGTTAAATATCTGTCTGGCACATTTTGAAAATACACAATAACTCAGCGTAAACAAAAGTTTCTGGAAAGAGTTCCACAGAATCACTGGCCCCTGAGCAAAGAAATTACTCCTCATTTCTGAATTAAATTGGCAATAACTAATTGTGACTTCATGTTCTCTGGTGCTATCCTCATACCAGAGGGCAAACTACCTGCCCGTAACAATCCTGTTAAGATCCCATGAATATTGAACGTTTATAAATGTTATGATGTAATAATAGAGCTCCCCTCCGCCTCCTTTGTTTCAAGGAGAATAATCCCATGCCTAACCAATCATTCCACGAAGGTCCAGTTTATCCAATGTTAACAACATCCTCGCAAATCTCTGTTGTTCCCTGCAGCGTTCGTTCATATTATTAAGGCAAGTAGAGAAGTTTATGCGAAGGAACGATTGAAATTTCAAGCACAGACGGGAAATGGAACTTGTAATCAAATAGCGACTGGAATCAGATCGTTCCACACAAGGACGAAATAGAGTAATGATCACTCTGACAAATGAAAATCTAATCATATCCCACTGACATTCAATGGCTTTACTGTAATCAAACTGTCCCATTTAATCGTCCACAATGCCAGTATGTAGGGAAAAAATGATATAAACTGGCTATATAAACACTTTGACAATAAAAACATGTCCTTTGGTAGACATTCTTTGATTATAAACTCAACTCGTGTCACCATGAATCCTACATCGTTTGCAAGGCACAAATGAGACATGGAGCACAACTCTCTCCATTTGCTTAGATTGGTTTAACTTCAGTAACACATAAGGAACTGGATACCATTTACGACAATGCAGTCACTTGATTGTACCGTCTTCAATACCTGCAATATTCATTCTCTTCACCGCTAAGGCACAATTCAGCAGAGTACACCAACTACAAGATGCACTGGAGTAAGTCATCTGGGCATTTTGACAGAACGTTCAAAGTTCAACAGCTGTACTGACGATAAGGACATGGTTGGAAGATGCAACGAAACGTCACAATTTACAAGTTACCCTCCAAGGCGCATAGCACCCTGACTTGGAAAGGAATCAGTGATAAACTCAAACAGTCTTGATGGGCAACATTGCATATTTCAGCCTTCCATCTTTTATCTTAAAATTTAAAAAAAAAATGTTGATTTATGCGGTGACCAGACTTGTGCTCTGTCCTTTAGCTGTTCCCTAAAGTTCTGCTATTATCCACAGCCTGTGATCAACAATAGAAAATATCCGAAAACCCTCTCAATCAATGGATTCCTCTCAAGATTAGAGTGGTGTTGGACACGTACAGCAGGTCCGGCAGCATCTGAGGAGCCGGAATAATGAACGTTTCAGGCAAAAGCCCTTCATCAGAAATGAGACTGGTAGCATATGGGATGGAGAGATAAATGGGAGGCAGTGGGGCTTGGGAGAAGGTAGCTGAGAGCGCAGTAAGTGGATGGAGGTGCGGGGTGAACGTGATATCTCAGAGAAGAAGGTGGAGCAGATAGGTGGGGATGAGGATGCATTGGTGGGACAAGTCAGGAGGACGGTGTTGAGCTGGAAGGTGGGAACTGGGAAGGTAGGGGAGGGGAAATGAGGAAACTGGTGAAGTCCAAATTGATGCCATGGCGTTGAACGGAGCCAAGGCGAAAGATGAGGCTTTCTTCCTCCAGGCAACGGGTGGTGAGACAGTGGCGATGGAGGAGGCCCAGGACCTGCATGTCCTCGGGAGAATGGGAGGGGGAGTTGAAATGTTTCGCCAAGGAGCACTGGGGTTGATTCTTGCGGGTGTCCTGGAGATATTTTCTGAAGTGCTCTGCGAGAAGGCATCCAGTCTCCCCAGTTTAAAGGAGACCACATCGAGAGCAACAGATACAATAAATGGCATGTGTGGAAGTGCAGATGCACATTTGATGAATGTGGAAGGATCCATTGGAGCCTTGGAAGGATGTGAGGGGGATGATGTGGGTGCAGGTTTAGCAATTCCTGCGGTGGCAGGGGAAGGTACCGGGAGGGGAGTGTGGGTCATTGGTGGGCGTGGACTTGACTAGGTCGTCGTGGAGGAAACAGTCTTTGTGAAAAGTGGGTAGGGGTGGGCAGGGAAATAGATCTCTCGAGGTCAGTGTTGCTGACATTTTTTTACAAACCCACTGACTCCCACAGCTATCTGGATTATACCTCCTCCCACCCTACCTCTTGAGTAAATGTTATCCTGTATTCCCAATTCCTCCACCTCCATCGCATCTGCTCCCAAAGGACCAGTTCTGCCACAGAACACACCCGATGTCCTCCTTCTTTAAAGACCGGAACTTCCCCTCCTTTCTGGTTGAAGATGCCCTCCTACGTATCTCATCCATGTCCCGTACCTCCGCCCACGAAGTCCACACCTCCAACTGCAACAAGGTCCTCATCTTCTATCCCACCAACCTCCACATAAATCACATCATCCGCTGACAGTTTCGCCACCTCTAAACGGATCACATCCCTGTCCACTTTCCGCCAAGACCATTCGCTCCGTGACTTTCCTCCCGATGCAGTCTCGTCTACATTGGGGCCAACAGGCACCTACTCGCTGAGCGCTTCAGAGAACATTTCTAGGACATCCGCAACATTCAACCCCAACGCCCCATGACCAAAAACATCATCTACCCCACCCCCCCACCCACTCTCCCGAGGACATGCAGGTCCTGGGCCTCCTCCACCGCCATTCCCTCATCACTCAACGCCTCATCTTCCACCTCGGGACCCTTCAACCCCAGGGCATCAATGTGGTATTCACCAGATTAGTCCTCTTCCCACACCCACCTTATCCGAGTTCCAGCCTTCGAGCTTGGCACCATCTACTGACATGTCCCATCTGTTTACCTTCCTTCCCGCCTATCCGCTCCACTCTCATCTCCGATCTATCACATTTAACCCCACCCCCATCCACCTACAGCACTCTCAGCTAAATTCTTCCCAGACCCAGCCGTCCCGTTTATCTCTCCACCCTCGAGGCTCCCAGCTATAGTCCTGATGAAGGGCTATTGCCCGAAACATAATTTTATTTGCAACTCGGATGCTGCCTGACCTGTGGAGCTTCTTTAGAACCACTCTAATCTTGTTTCTGATCTCCAGCATCTGCACTACCACTTCCGTCCAACTGACCCCGTCCATTGATCTTCAGAGATCGCGACTGTCCACTCCATGATCTTTTTGTCCGTCTACACCACACAGAATATTCACTGTTATTGCTTCTTATCCCCAAATTCATTAATAATCTTTGGTCTGGATTCAATTCCATTCAGCATTTTACCTTTCCACCTGATTGATGCATCCCTGCAGTCCCTGGCATTCTTCACCATAGTCAACTGCACGACCAATTGTTGAATCATCAGCAAACTTGTAATTCCTATCTTCTACAACTAAGTCTAAATCAAAGTTTGTGCGAAGATTTGTAGCTCGGGTGTTCGTTGCTGTGGTTCTGTTCGCCGAGCTGGAAGTTTTTGATGCAAACGTTTCGTCCCCTGGCTAGGCGACATCGTCAGTGCTTGGGAGCCTCCTGCGAGGCGCTTCTTTGATGTTTCCTCCGGTATTTATAGTGGTGTGTCCCTACCGCTTCCGGTTATCAGTTTCAGCTGTCCGCTGTAGTGGTTGGTATATTGAGTCCAGGTCGATGTGAGTGTTGATGGAGTTTGTGGATGAATGCCATGCCTCTAGGAATTCCCTGGCTGTTCTCTGTCTGGCTTGCCCTATGATAGTAGTGTTGTCCCAGTCGAATTCATGTTGCTTGTTGTCTGCGTGTGTGGCTACTAAGGACAGCTGGTCGTGTCGTTTCGTGGCTAGTTGATGTTCATGTCTGCGGATTGTTAGCTGTCTTCCTGTTTGTCCTATATAGTGTTTTGTGCAGTCCTTGCATGGTATTTTGTCCACTACATGAGTTTTGCTCATGTTGGGTATCGGGTCCTTCGTTCTGGTGAGTTGTTGTCTGAGCGTGGCTGTTGGTTTGTGTGCCGTTATGAGTCCTAGGGGTCGCAGTCGTCTGGCTGTCAGTTCTGAGATGCTCCTGATGTATGGTAGTGTGGCTAGTCCTTTTGGTTGTGGTATGTCCTCGTTCCGTGGTCTTTCTCTTAGGCACACTATATAGGACAAACAGGAAGACAGCTAACAATCCGCATACATGAACATCAACTAGCCACGAAACGACACGACCAGTTATCCTTAGTAGCCACACACGCAGACAACAAGCAACATGAATTCGACTGGGACAACACTACTATCATAGGGCAAGCCTGGCAGAGAACAGCCAGGGAATTCCTAGAGGCATGGCATTCATCCACAAACTCCATCAACAAACACATCGACCTGGACCCAATATACCAACCACTACAGCGGACAGCTGAAACTGACAACCGGAAGCGGCAGGGGCACACCACCATAAATACCGGAGGAAACATCAAAGAAGCGCTTCGCAGGAGGCTCCCAAGCACTGATGATGTCGCCTAGCCAGTGGACGAAACGTTTGCAACAAAAACTTCTAGCTCGGCGAACAGAACCACAGTAAGTCTAAATCATTGGTCTACATCAGAAAACAGTGGCACTCCACTGGAAAAGGCATCCAAACAGAGTTCATCGCTGGTTAAGATCAACAGCTTCAATAACAGCAGAATCGAACTCCTGCTGTCATTTGTAAACTTCCTGGTGACTGTCAGTTGGTCTCCTGAGTGATTACTTGTCGCATATGGGAGTGGTGAATGACCTGTGCGCATTGTGACTGAGCAAGTGAGTTTACACCTCAGCGGGTAATTGAATCCCTTTCTGCAGACACCCCATGGCCCTGACTTCTTGAACTGAGTCAGAGGGCATTCATGGGGGAACCACATTGTCGTGGGTCTGGAGTCACATGTGGACAGGACTCTTTACCGTCGGCAGATTTCCATTTCGAAGGGACATGAATGAATGCGTTTTCTGCATATTAAAGTTATTGTCTCTGTTCCTGAGATTCGGTTCATTTTCTAGATTTTATTCATCGAATTTAAATAACAGCAGCTGCTACGTTCCAGTCTCCAAAGATTACTACACCAACATATCGCCGCTGCATTAATAACTTCCTGCTGCATTTCTCCATTCAAAATGACATTGTCAATTCAGATTATCCCAGATGAAGAGAGAATCGGACGCGTTTTTGTGTGGGAATGGAAGCCATGTATGCTGGATTGGAGTGTTTACTGGAGCAAGAGACTGATGTGGAGACGATGTGAGCAAAAGCTGTTCTTACTGTCAAAGCAACAAAATGCCACTTTGTTAAGGAAAATCTCTTAGAATGCTTTCAATACGTCGACCTCTCACTTAAGGCTCCAGCACGCTTCCTCTGAGCCAATCCTCAGTGTGGGTAAATGCTGCTGCTCAATCTTAATAATGTAATAGATTGAGACCAATATGCCTTCCACCCCGCCTTTGACCAGAAGCACTCACAACATCAGCATTTCACGCACTTGGATATACAGACAAAGTCTATTCCCTGGGGTCGGAGAGTCCAGAACTAGAGAGCATAGGTTTAGGTTGAAAATGGAAAGATATGAAAGAGACCAAAGGGGCTACGCTTTCATACAGAAGGTGATGCATGTATGGAATGAGTTGCCAGAGGAAGTGGTGGAGGCTGGTACAATTGTAACATTTCAAAGGCATTTGGATGGGTATATGAATAGGAAGTGTTTGGAGGGATATGGGCTGGTGCTGGCAGGTGGGACTAGATTGGGTTGGGATATCTGGTCTGCATGGACGGGTTGGACTGAAGAGTCTGTTTCCATGCTGTACATCTCTATAACTCTATGACTCTATGACCGGGCCTTTACCAATCATGTCACTGGTGCCACAGAATAGCTTCACGTGCTCATGTCCACCGCCACTTCCAGTCCCTATACACATCCATCCCCAATAACAAAGGCCTCAAAGCCCTCCGCTTCTTCCTTTCCCACCGAACCAACCAGTACCCATCCGCTGACACCCTCCTTCGACTGACTGAAATGGTCCTCACTCTGAACAACTTCTCTTTCCAATCCTCCCACTTCCTCCAAACCAAAGGAGTAGCCATGGGCACCCGCATAGGCCCCAGCTATGCCTGTCTCTTAGTTGGATATGTGGAACAGTCCATCTTCCGCAGCTACACTGGCACCACCACTCACCTTTTCCTCCGCTACATCGATGACTGTATCGGCGCTGCCTCGTGTTCCCACGAGGAGGTTGAACAGTTCATCCACTTTACTACAACTTACACCCCGAACTCAAATTTACCAGGACCGTCTCAGACTCCTCCCTCCCCTTCCTAGACCTCTCCATTTCTATCTCGGACGACCGACTCAACACGGACGTTTACTATAAACCAACTGACTCCCACAGCTACCTAGATTACACCTCCTCCCACCCTGCCACCTGTAAAAACGCACTCCCATATTCCCAAATCAGTCGCCTTTGCCCCATCTGCTTCCAGGAGGACCAATTCCAATAACAAACAACCCAGATGGCCTCCTTCTTCAAAGACTGCAATTTCCCCTCAGACGTGGTTGACGATGTTTTCCACCGCATCTCCTCCACTTCCCGTTCCTCCACCCTTGAACCCCGCCTCTCCAATCACCACCAGGGCAGAACCCTACTGGTCCTCACCTACCACCCCACCAACCTCCAGATACATCGTATCATCCTTCGTCATTTCCGTCACCTTCAAACAGACCCCACCACCAAGGATATATTCCCCCCACTACTATCAGCGTTCCGAAAAGACCATTCCCTCCGCGACTCCCTCGTCAGCTAAACACTCCCCACCAACCCAACCTCCACTCCCGGCACCTTCCCCTGCAACTGCAAGAAATGCAAAACTTGCGCCCACACCTCCCCCTCATTTCCCTCAGGCCCCACAGGATCCTTCTATATCCATCAGAAATTCACCTGCACCTCCACACACATCATTTACTGCAGGCGCTACACCCGATGTGGCCTCCTATACATTGGGGAGACAGGCCGCCTACTTGCAGAACGGTTCAAAGAACACCTCTGGGACACCCGCACCAACCAACTCAACCGCCCCCTGGTTGAACACTAACTCCGCTTCGCTCTCCGCCAAGGACATCCAGATCCTTGGGCTCCTCCATCGCCAGACCATGGCAACAGGATGCCTGGAGGAAGAGTGCCTCACCTTCTGCCTAGGAACCCTACAACCACAAGAGATGAATGCAGATTCCTCCAGCTTCCTCATTTCCCCTCCCCCCACCTTTTCTCAGCCCCAACCCTCAGACTCAGCACCGCCCTCTTCACCTGCAATCTTCTTGCCGACCTGTCCGCCCCCACCCCCTCTCCGGCCTATCACCCTCACCTTAACCTCCTTCCGCCTATCGCATTCCCAAACGCCCCTCCCCCAAGTCCCTCCTCCCTACATTTTATCTTAGCCTGCTTGGCACACCCTCCTCATTCCTGAAGAAGGGCTTATGCCCGAAACGTCGTGTCTCCTGCTCCTTTGATGCTGCCTGACCTGCTGCACTTTTCCAGCAACACATTTTTAAGCTCTGATCTCCAGCATCTGCAGTCCTCACTTTTTCCACCGCCACTTCCAGTTTGATATTCGCGGCTGTGCCACAAAGTTTGCCTGATTCTGGTTCCAGGAACTGGAGTGATGTGACTGACTGCAGCAATGTGTACTTCCTTGTGTGGGGAAGTTGGCGAAGAAACTGTTATTAACACATAGTTAATAACACATTGTTATTGAAACATTCATTGCACCAATATCCCGCATCATCCCCTGAACCTTTTTTTCTAGAAATCTATCAAACCCAGTCTTCAACATGCAGTATTGGATGGAACCACCACAGCGTCTGGTGATATCGAATTTAAAGATTCAGCTAATTCTGAATTCCCACATGTCCGCTTTCGCTCACGTAATATTCCTGCTGTGTATCTGCTTCTCTTCCTAACGCATCCTCTGTCACTGTAATTTTTGCTGTTTTTAAACGCGGGTCTTTGCATGACACAGTGGTGGTTTGAATGTTAAAATATTCTGCATTGTGGCCGCAGTAAGATCGTTCGAATCCGAGTCCCTGTATTTTACTCCTTGTGATTAATGCTGAAGAAACACAGAAAGGAATCAGTTGATTTTACATGAAGGCATTCTCTGAGATTATGTCTTTTTTCCATCATACACCTCTCTCTCTCACACATCTCTGCGAGTCATATATCAGGATCCAGACTCACCATTCTCGGAGAATTCCCTACCTCCCGCAATCTCATACCTCCTTTAAGTTTCCCGTCCCATTTTCCTTACAATCACTTTCACATTCACCTCCTTCAGTCTGTGTTGCTGTGCTCACTGTTACAGGGTGATCATGCCCAAGTCTTACCATCGGGATGTTCAAACTATTTGGTCCATTTCGATACCGCAGTTGTGAGCTCAATCCACATGGCGCAGCTTTTACTGACATGGACCAGCGATTATTGAAACATCAGGCTCAGGAAAAGGGCACAGGAAAGCATTGAGGAAAATAAACTTTATTCAAAAAACACCAGTTTCTGTCGACTTTCGCATCATTTATTTCACTTGTTCATTCGGCTCTAGCGAGACTATTGTGTGTAGTTATGCAGGAGAGATTTGCCAGGATGTTGTCTGGCTGAAGAAGAGAGATTGGACAAACTGGAGTTGTTTTTCTTAGAGAAGAGGAGATTGAGAGGTGCATGATTAAGATGTACAAAGTACTGAGGGATATGAATAGCGTAGACTGAAATACATGTTTCGCTTTGATGGAGATTTCAATCATGAGAGGCCATCAATTTAAGATCAGAGGCGGAAAGATTAGAGTGAATGCGTGGAAAAAGTTTTCAAACAGTGGGTGGTTGAAATGGGGAGCTCAGTGTATGCAAGGGTCGGAGAGGCAGAAATCCACATAACTTTCCGAAGTATTCAAATGTGAATTTATAATGCCAAGACATACAAGGATGTGGGTCAAGTGATTTGAAAAGGAGTTAGGATAGTTAAGCAATTGTTATTGAGCAATACAGATACTCCGTTCCAAGTGCGGATTATTGATACCTGTCCTTCCATTCTCGAAGGGACATGTCACAGGAAGAACTGTGCTGTCTGAATCAGCGTGGGGGAGCACTACTGCTCCCGGGTAGACAGGGTGACAGTGACAATGCAAACACGTAACTTCTCAAGCTGCACCTGGTGCTGTTGTTGAAATGAAAATCATTTGGTACTTTTGCTCCGTAGTGAGGTGTTTACTTATAACAGGTAGCTCAGGAAGATATACATTCTACTGCCCTTTCCCCATTGGCCCACACCACTGAATACCGGCACTATGCAGGAGAATTGCTCTCTGTACACTATCGTCCAATCCTCCTTGACCCCCAGCACTTCCCCATTTGGCATTATTACACGAACTCCCAGAAGGTTTAATGCTGTTCGGTTACGATGTCTCCCCTCACTGTGTAAGGTTCCACTGATTTATCTGCCCATCACTCAATTTATCAAACTGCATTTCCTGCTCAGAATGTGGTCTCATCGAGTCTGTGGAGAGAAAAAACAAAGCGGGTGACAAACATAAGTACACCTACATTCTGTCGGCAAGCAAACTAAGACCCTGAGCTTCCAGGTTCCTGTCACTGCAACATCCCACTGTGTTCCCATGCCTCCATGTCAGTTTGGTCTGCTGCAGCGCTCCCGCATAGCACAGCGCGAGTTGGAAGAGCAGCACGTCATTTCCTACTGAGAGACCGTGCAATCTTCAGCACCCAACATCGAGTTCAATCATTTTAGGCCCTGCTCCACCCACACATACCATTTGTTCCAAAGGTAGATCGTTTGGCTCGAAAATCTCTCCTCAGATCCACTGGACCTGCAGATTTTGTTCAGATATTTCTGCTTTTCTTTGGATAATTTGTTCTGTTCTGATCGCCAGCCTTCAGGAAACGTGTGTTTGCACGGGAGGGTAGTCAGAGGAGATTTACCATGGTGGTGTCCGAGCTCGACCATTCCCCCTGCGAAGATAAGCGAAAGTGAGGGCTGCAGGTGCTGGAGCTCAGAGTCAAAAGTGTAGTACTGGAAGAGCACAGCACGTCAGACAGCATCAGCGGAGCAGGAGAATCGATGCTTCGGGCACAAGCCACTGCCATTCCATTACCAGCCTATGCCTGGAGGAAGAACGTCTTTTATTCCACCTTAGAACCCTACAACCACATGGGATTAATGTGTATTTCAATAGCTTCCTCATTTCACCTCCCCCCACATTATCCCAGTCCAAAGCCTCCAACTCGGCACTGCTCTCTGGACCCGGCCAACAATCCACCTCTGAACTACCACCTTCTCCCTCACCTTCATCCACCTATCTCTCTCCCAGCTCCCTGACCACCAACCCATTCCCCTCCCTCAATCCTGACTCATAAGTCTCATTCCTGACGAATGGCTTATGCCCGAAACATCGATTCTCCTGCTTCTCGGATGCTGCCTGACCGGCTGTGCTTTTTTTAAAGCACTACACTCTCGTCACAGCAAAGATAGATAAGCTCGATTGGGGCTCTTAATCTGAGACCGGAGAAATCTGACAGAGGAATTGATTAACGTACACAGAAAGGGAATAGATATGTGTGACAGGAATAAAATTCTAATGGGAAGGATTAATAACCAGGGATATAGATGAAACGCTAGAGAGAGGATGTTCAGAGAAGATTTAGGAAGAACGTTTGCATCCTGAGAGTGTTGTTTGTCTAGAACTCACTGTGTGAACATATGGTAAATCTAAGTGTCTTCAGAACACTTCAGGAGTATTTAGCCGAACACTTGACGAGCTAGAGCATGTACGGGTAAGGATCAGGTACAGGAATTGGGGCGAGGATAAATAGATGTTTGATGACTTGAACACCGTAACGTTGGGTGCAGTAAAATGTAGGCTAGCTCACCTCAGTGGCACAATGAAAGTCGTGTTGGACTTCTACTGCATTGTTAAGATTGTGATTCAAAGTTTGTGGGTTTGAGTCAAAGCAGAATCGGAGTTTAGTTCAGATTTCAGCTGAATCAATCATTGTTCTGCTGATTCATCATCAGTTTCCATCGTCTGGAGTTCTCGTCCCTGCTACTGACCAGAGAAGATTCCTCACCTTCTTGGTGGTGAGTTTTGAGGGAATCGCATCATTTGAAACATGATCAGTCCAGAATACGCTGATCATTCACAAAACCAACTGCTGAAGCCCACTGCCTCTCAACACATTTCCCTCCCACGGTTGCACAGAGTTTTTCGGTTTAATCAGTGTCTCTTTCCCTTTGGACGACAGGTTGATGTGTATGGGCTGGGAAAAGACATTGACGTGTTCGGTCAGCCATAATGATATCAAATGACGCGGTAGCGCTTGCGGGTGAAATGGCCCCACTTATTCCTCTCCGTCCGTGCTGTTTCTGACAGAGGGTTTTAAGCAATAACATGATGTGGACCCTGTGAATCTACACCACGGAATACCAAGGTCCTCCCCTTTAACCCACTGCTCTCACAGCTGGAATACACAGCTCCTGTTGTAGCTTTAGATCAGACAGTGGAGAATTCTCCCAGGCACTCTGTCAGACTGCATGTTCCTTCACACAGGTTTCCAACTGGGCACATGGAGCGAACAGCCGTGTGGATATTGGGGATTCAGGGACAGATTTCCCCTTTGCCTGGCTAGAGTTCTGGCCACGGTAATACTAATGAATTTCGGGCATTCTGGATCTTACTCTGGATTTCTATCACTTGACAATTTAAACTGAAATTCAATTTACTCTTGCATAACATTCTGATATCTTCAGTATTCATGAAAACTGTGCAAGATGTCCTTGGATGTAACCATGCTGAATATTGATGATGAGTGCAGTATATTTCTTGTTGTTTGTAGGAACATGCAGAAGGAAGATAGTGAAGTGTCGTTGAATCGAATTCTGTGCCAAATTGAAGCCGACCGAATGAGAAGTCCTGTGACAGCGATAATTTAACATTGTCTGTAAACAACGCAACGACCCACAGAAACTCAGATTTCAATCAAGTCTATTTTGCACAACGTTTTTCAATGTCCCATTTCCTGAACCTGATGCTCGAAAAGTCACAGGCCCATATCAGTTCCTCCTCCTCTGCCTTAGCTTTAATTTCAGAACCACAGCAAAAGTAGAACAGGCGGGTCGAAGGTCCCAGAGGTACGATTAGGGCACGCTATGGGCTTGCTGCCGGCGGCTCCAGTGGAGCAACTGATCAGCGCTCGGTCCTTAACAGCGTGTAAAAATGCCGCAGTTATAATTGCAGTCGTTATCTAAAGCTGGTTTTACTTACGTTAATCGGGAATTATTGGAGCATTAGCCTGAAGCATAGTTGGAGAATAATGTCGAATAAAGCAGCATCTATTCTTAAACTCCAGTTTCTGATTTGGGAAAGATATCAATTGTTAACCGTAAAACTGCACATATTCCCCATGTAATTATCCATCTATGGATCGAGAAACAGAGATGATATATGAGCTTGATGACCTTTTTCAAATCTCTAACACTGCACTGGATTATATTCTTGAAAAGGCTCTTAAACTCGTTTCATATAATCCTGTTTGCTGCAAACTTACACAGCTCATTAAACCGTTCGCAAGGAATTAGATTTATTTCTTTGGGTAGAATGAATGTTGTCACCGAATCTGATAAAGTCATGACAAATAGTTTTGATGCTGTGTGGAACAAAGGGTCAAAGTGGAATAAGGATGAGTCTTGTCGCTGGATTTTTCGGACGGCGATGAGTGAGTATTAAAAGGAATCAGTCCCGTTCCTGGTCATAGTGACCAAATGTTCAAGGCAACAGATTGCAATGATAATGATGCTTGACATCGACATGTCCATTCCTACTCACTAGACTCACTATTGTATTACAGATCATGTGAGCGGAGGAGATGATGATCCTTATGGTAACCTGAGACAGTGCGACAAGTAATCCCACGTTGTTAGTCTCACTCTATACCATAAATCAGTTAGCCAATGGACTGAGCTAATTGGCTTCCATTTAATGCAAAGCTAAAACAAACAGCTCAGTACATTAACAATCTGTAGTAGTTCACGGAGAACCAGCTGCTGCACTTTTCAACACCACCAGATCTTCTTACACTTAACATGTTCAGATGCAGGTATTTAGCAATTTCTTTCCGATGAACGCTGAACAATTCTGAGTGCGTCCATTTTGCCTCCCCATTCAGGCAGCTCAGAATCCCTGTCCCTGTTAAATTCGTTCCTTGTGTGCCTGCACGTGGCCTTTCAAATATGCTGGAATCATCTTCTAACATGTTTTCTTTTGCTGAAAAATCATCTCCGATTTCAATAACTCAGAATAAAAAGATAACTGCTGTAAACTTCTTTGTCGTTCCTCACTGATATTGAAGCTTTAACCTTTAGTTATACATTCACCTGAACGAGGGAATTTCCCTCTTATTTATCCTTTCCAACCTCACATTAGCTGGAAAAGCTCCATTAGGACACAAATCAGTCATTCTTGACTTGTGTCGCGTGATTCTTCGTCTATTCCATCATCGAATTAAATCCCTTCTTTTCTTTTCTCGTGGCATTATCTCCCAGTAAACCTCATTTCCGTCATCTCTAACGATTTAGTATCAAGGGAACTCTGGCCATATCCTTTTTAACTATATTCCACACCCCAACCCCCGTCTATTTCGTCCTGAGAAATGATGCTGGGTCTAATTCAACTCATTAAAACTTACCACTATGCTACGCAGTCTCATTACTGGCATAAGAAAGGTGTGGGCTATTTTATTTGCAGCTGAATCGCATGGCTGCAGCAACATTGGGTCAAATCGCAGTCACACAGGTGACTGTTGTTCTCATTTTTATTTCTTCTCAACGGGTGTTGAAGTAACACAGTGAGGAATCAATTAACATTGCAACATACATAACAGGGTGTGTTAAATCTAAGGTTATGAGAATAGGGCAATTTTAATTAACATAGACCAGAGATTCTTCGAATCTCAGGCACATAAGATTGACAAAGAGCGATGTTGAGCGAAATAGACTGTCTTGGCAAATGGCATTGTTATGAAGTTGTGGTGTAATATACTTTTAATGGTGCTGAAATGTCTTTCTAGCACAAGGTAACAACATAACATTAGGTCGAAACAACTAACAGATGTGTTACATAGATACAAAAACAAATTCGAATTTGGCCAATCACTTTCAATTATGCCCCAATCAAGTTTGAATGTGGTATTTTTACAATGTTAAAACCAATGAAACGGTCCGAGGTTTTGTGAGACAAATATCGGCCATTTTGAACAGCTACCCAGAGCGACAAAGAACAGCAAAGAGAGCAGATAAAAGATCAACAGATGTAGGATGTTAGTAAAATCTCCAAGAGTGCCTATCTGGAGAAATAGATTGCATAAAAAAGAAGCATCAACACCGACCTGGAGGAAAAAATCTACAGAGAAAGATACGAAGAGAAGATTCGACAACAAGCACGTTTGTAAATTGATTTTTTTTGTAAATGTTAATGGGGTCGGGGTTGGGGAAGGTGTTGTAGAGCACAAGGTTTAGAGAAATGAGTTGTAAGTAGTTATAAGTTGATTATTCTCTGTCAAATGTTAAAAAAACAATAAAGTTGTTATTTTTAACTATAAATTGTGATTTTTGGAATAATCCTTTGCCTCTTGAATTTTAACAGAATACAGTACGGGGTGAATCATTTCTGTTTTGTCGGTTTACATTTGCAGAGGGGTTTACCCCGTCACGTAACACCAATTTCTGTGCTTGCTTTGTTGTTTCGCTCATTTGTGAATTTTGCCACATTTACGATTTTGAAGTTGTCCCCTCTACACAAAAGGTCCGTGTTTTTGCACCATTGTACAAAAGGTGCTGTGTGTCTAAGCGTCAGGGCTCCCTACAATGACATCCGACGCTGTTTTAACCTATCTATCCTGATATCGACCCATGGAAACAGCACTGCGCAGTCTCCTCCAGTCTGGAAAACAATCCCTTCACAGGTAATGCTACATCCCGCTCTCAAGCGGCTTTTCATTCCATCGCTTTCAATTCCTCACAGAATCCGTTTCAACAGAATTTGTCCCTGAGTCATTTGTTTGTGTTCAAATCCTGTGAGCAGAGGGTCACAATTGGAGAGTGCTGAGCCCATAACCCAGATGGCTGACCATACTCTGTGAACTGTACTCTGCCGTTCATCATTTCACTAACAGCAGGTAGATGTGTCTATGCTCTGCAAATTTTCACGCCTGTTTTAAGAAGCAAGGTAAACATTTCCTGGGAGCTGCTTTTGTTGTCACACAGACAACAACAACAGCACTAGTCGAGATTGTCTGCACTCCGACATCCGTTTTCTTTCCAGGGGTGTAAAGATGATGGTCTGAGACGATTTCTTCTGTTCCCTGTCACTCTGGGATGATGCGAGCTGTGAAATTTATTCTCTGAGCTTGGGGTAACGTGATAAAGCTTATACATATCAGGTGCAGTGTGCCTGAGCGACAGAATATGCTGCAGTAACATCCCATGCTGATTCAGAAAGCAGAGCCGTCGCTGTAACTTCGAGGAGGACACAGACACAGTTCCCGATGACTGGGAGAGACTCTCTTTTTCCCTGCAGTTCTGCTTCTGAATGTTTCATCTGTTTCACACGGTTCCCAAAAGAAGATGGGTTCCTGTGCATGTGCAATCTCCCTTTTGTACAGCTTTCCAGAATTTGCATAACTCCCACTCCCTCTAGCCGCCTCCCCGATCCCTAAACCCGTGTTTGATATGGAGCTGAAGAGCGCGTTCACGTTTCTCTCCCACGACACTGATTGCCATGCCACACACCAGACGAAAAGCTGAAGACTGCGGGAAACTGCTGTGGTCAGCGCTAACAGAGCGGCCCAGCGGGAGCGTATTGGGCTCATAACCCCGAAATTAATGGATTGAAAACATCCTCTGATCGTTGACATTTCCAGGTTTCAGTGTGTGTACTGTCTCCGCTAGTGTTCCTATATAACATAGCTCCATTCTACGTATTGCATGTTGTTTCACTTTCCGCTTCCTTTCACTCAATGTATCTGAAATGAATATTTCGTACTGATACACCCGCCAAATTTACACAGGTGAGAAAACACACTTGTGAAGGTCTGGAAGCTCTTTCCCTGTTCTCTGTCGGTCTGCTCTGATCTGATTCGCAAAATCATTTGCCAGAGCTGGGAATAAACTGGTGAAGGTGAGCGATATCAGTTGTAGAGTGCTCTATGCGCATGACGCCCTGCAGTTATTCCCTATGCTGGTTCGAACAGCAATGTCCTCCCCGTGAAATGAAAAACCGTGAGTCACAATTGGATCAACTTGTTGGAGACAGCATTATGACACTGACACAATTCCGCATTATTATAACAGAGATACCAATTATGAATAACCACAGAGATATACAAGCTGCAGAGAGTCGCCATGGACTCGATGGGCTGAACAGCTTCTGTCGGCGCGTGAGTGACGCCACACATTGATGGTGCCCCTCGTTCTGTCTCTGGGACAGAGTGGCTGATGGTGAAACAATGTTTCATTTTAACCCTCCCTTCCGCGTTAGACTGTCTGCAGCTCCGCAGCTCAGGGCCATGGGGATGACTCTCAGTGACTGAGGGTTTCATTCGCATTCTCTTCATTTGGGACAGGTGTTAACTGCTGCCCGATTGCAGCATAGAAACCGATGTCACTGATACAAAAACCTTTCTGCAGGATTGTTGTGAAGATGGTTTCTGAACAGCAAACAGGCTGCACAAAAATGCCCTCACATGAATTTACCTAGGGTAGAGAATCCGGAGTACATTCTGTCTTTCCCAACAGCCAACTCTCCGATAAATGATATTTTCAGGAAGTTCCCAAACAAACTTGCTGATTTCCAGCACTTGATGGAACTGGCTGTGCCGATCAGAGCGAGCTTGAGAGCACATCCACGCTTGCCTCCCCTCACACTGCCTGCCATTGGAGGGAAATAGCTGAATACTCTGCCGATGGAATCCAAGCGGAAGAGATAAAAACAGCACTGTCCCGTGAACAAGGAGACGGAATAAGAAGGCGATATTCTTGAAACTCTTTGGAGCTTTGAAATCCGAGAGCAAAGTTTAATCTCAGCGACTTTGAGCTGGTTTGGTGTTGGAAACGTAAGAATGTCACTTGTCTAGGGACATGATCGTCGCTTAGTAGATTGAGTTAATACTGGCATGTGAGAATTTCTTACTGCAGGTCGCCATCGAGACTTGGTTGTTTGAATTCACTTTGCCCGGTCACCCTATCAACTGTTTGATAAAAACAAGGTGTAAATCATGAAGTTGCACCCCTTGAAATAACGTTGAGTTCAGGGGTAATAAGTGTCATGGTAGTGAGCATGGCGCAGTACCACATGGAAAGTGAAACAAGTGTTTCAGGATGTTCACCCACACAATCCCACTCTGAATAATTCCACCATCTGAATGTTTGCACAGTTCTGGGTTTGAACATTTAGGAAGTGGGGACGGGAAAGGATTGGAAACAGCGCTGAACAGGTTGATGGAAATGGTCTGGTATATAAGGAATGTCAACAATAAAGGTAATTTGGAAAGTTGGGACAGTTTTCCTTGGAGAGCAGAAGGCCGAAAGCTGGCCTTGTTACACCTTTCCAAGACATGAGTGTGATAGACAGAGGAAATAAGGAAGGGAGAATGCTCCCTACCCCTGAAAGGATCGAGAACAATTCGGCAGATATTTGCAGTCATTAGTAAAAGAAGAAAAATGTACACGAGGAGAAACGTTTTCACATAGACAGTGGTTAGGGTTTGTAAAACACTGCCTGACATTGACAAAGACGCAGTTTCAATTGAGGTACTTAAAAACTAACTCGATGTTTATGTTGAAAGTAAAAGTGTGGAGAATTACAGGGAGAAGACCAGAGAATGATACCAAAAGAGAAACACATTTATCTCTGTGGAGAACCAGCACAGCTAAGGTGTTTTGTGACATATTTGTGATTCTGAGTGGAATCATAGTTAGACTAACAGAATGTAGGGAGTTAAACAACGATGATGTTGGCAAAACCGGGATACATCTACACAACAGAATCTTAGCCAGCACGTACATGTCACAGGGAGGATGGCGCTGCCTGATAATCCTGCAGGGTGTCCTGCGGATCAGACACAGCACCCTTCATTACTCAGAGAAGATCAGGGCTCTGTAGCGTGCCCAAGCAGCCTCAGCCGCAGGATTCAGGTTCCAATTTGGCAGGTGGTGGCGGTTTGAATTCCACTGCTACAATTTCCGTCGCATCCGCTGCAACGTGTTAAAGTCCCGTGGTCAAAGGACAACTGCGGGTCTGTCTCTTGGAGAGTAAACTGCAGTGTGGGAGAGTGCAGATTTTCTCCAAGGGGTCAGTGTCCGTGCTGTCATGACGTGTTCGCCTTCCACGCGGTAAATCGCGGGCTCAAGCAGTTCTCCTGCTGCTGTTTCGTTCCAGGCAAGTTGTGTTTTCACTGGAACCAAAGAGTGACTGCTGTTTCATTGCTATTGTGAAACAAAGTCCTGCGGTGACTCCACTCATCGTTATTTGTTTTTCTGGCGCAAGGGAAAATTATTCCAATGAATTGCGATGTCATATGCTCTTAAATTTCTCCTATTTCCTTCTTTTCTGTCCTGGAGACGGCGGAAGGGAAAGCTAATCTAATCGAGAATGCGATTGATGAAATTGACTTTCTATGGCCCATTCTTATTATGTTCTTTCTTTCTCTCTTTTCAGCACTTTATGGGAAGTGGTAGTGCACTAAGGCTCCAGTATGCTTGAAAGAATAATTTGGAATTGCCTGCTGTTAGTTGTGAGATTAGTTTATAGCTCATGCCCTCGGACTGTCTCACATTTAGCATTCATGCTTCGCTGTGTCTGAAAATGCAATTGGTTTGTCATTTTTGTTTGCGTTCCGTGTTTAATCGTGACTGTTTGCGATTCGCTCAGTACATTTCGAGATAACACAGTTTGTGAGATAATTTCCAGTAGCAAAAATCCTCAACTGAGGATCCGGGAATATTTCACGAAGAATGGTCAGTCGGGACAAAAGTAAGGAAGTCTTTCAGTTCTGCAGTTTTACACAATGCTACCTTTCCATTGAACGGTCGAATAGACTAAACTATTGCACCACAGCGAGCGATGGCAAGCCCCTCTAATAGTAATCCTTTAAAGGGGGTGTAAGCAACACAACGTTATTGAAGTACATAGCATGGCAACAGAGACTTCGGTGTATCTCGTCCATTCTGACCACATCGCCAAAATTAAACAAGTGCCATTTCCCAGCATTTTGCTTCCAGTGCAGCTTGTTTTTATAGTGTAGTGGTCGTCACATACGCCTCACCCACGAAAGGTCCCCAGTTCGGAACTGGGCAGAAACAGCCCTGGTGAAACATTAAGTGTTTCTCCAACATGCTTCTGAACATATGCCATTCTGCTTAAGAGTGTAGTTCCTGCGTTCTAATCCTTCCACAAAAAACAGTAACACATTTGCATTCCTTGCGCAGATGGCCCATTTCAAAGCCAAGGAGAAATTTGATGTGCTGGTGTCACGGTTCACCATGGATTCCGAATGTAGCCCCTATGTCAAATGTACCCCCAAGTACTCTCTGACAGGCCTCATTTGGAAGCTGTCTGCCGTTAATCAACGTGCGAGAATTAGCACCAGAAGTCCTGAATCATGTTTTTGCACGTTAGCGGCTCATTCTGTCAGCAACAGCAATGAATGAATTTACACTCTCAGAGGAACCTCTGGACATGTGCTGTCATAGCGTCACTAATATTAAGGTGTGCCCCGAGATCTAAGCCATGTTGGAAGTGGGAATTCGGAAATAACAGCCAGGCTACCGAATGCCATTGCATCCATTTGGTTTTCTAAATCATAGCTAAGCAGGAAAATGTAAACGGGGATGGGGAGAGGAGGGGGAAATTTATTCTCTGAGCTTGGGGTAACGTGATAAAGCTTATACATATCAGGTGCAGTGTGCCTGAGCGACAGAATATGCTGCAGTAACATCCCATGCTGATTCAGAAAGCAGAGCCGTCGCTGTAACTTCGAGGAGGACACAGACACAGTTCCCGATGACTGGGAGAGACTCTTTTTTTCCCTGCAGTTCTGCTTCTGAATGTTTCATCTGTTTCAGATGGCGTTATTTGCACACGGTTCCCAAAAGAAGATGGGTTCCTGTGCATGTGCAATCTCCCTTTTGTACAGCTTTCCAGAATTTGCATAACTCCCACTCCCTCTAGCCGCCTCCCCGATCCCGAAACCCGTGTTTGATATGGAGCTGAAGAGCGCGTTCACGTTTCTCTCCCACGACACTGATTGCCATGCCACACGCCAGACGAAAAGCTGAAGACTGCGGGAAACTGCTGTGGTCAGCGCTAACAGAGCGGCCCAGCGGGAGCGTATTGGGCTCATAACCCCGAAATTAATGGATTGAAAACATCCTCTGATCGTTGACATTTCCAGGTTTCAGTGTGTGTACTGTCTCCGCTAGTGTTCCTATATAACATAGCTCCATTCTACGTATTGCATGTTGTTTCACTTTCCGCTTCCTTTCACTCAATGTATCTGAAATGAATATTTCGTACTGATACACCCGCCAAATTTACACAGGTGAGCAAACACACTTGTGAAGGTCTGGAAGCTCTTTCCCTGTTCTCTGTCGGTCTGCTCTGATCTGATTCGCAAAATCATTTGCCAGAGCTGGGAATAAACTGGTGAAGGTGAGCGATATCAGTTGTAGAGTGCTCTATGCGCATGACGCCCTGCAGTTATTCCCTATGCTGGTTCGAACAGCAATGTCCTCCCCGTGAAATGAAAAACCGTGAGTCACAATTGGATCAACTTGTTGGAGACAGTATTATGACACTGACACAGTTCCGCATTATTATAACAGAGATAGCCAATTATGAATAACCACAGAGATATACAAGCTGCAGAGAGTCGCCATGGACTCGGTGGGCTGAACAGCTTCTGTCGGCGCGTGAGTGACGCCACACATTGATGGTGCCCCTCGTCCTGTCTCTGGGACAGAGTGGCTGATGGTGAAACAATGTTTCATTTTAACCCTCCCTTCCGCGTTAGACTGTCTGCAGCTCCGCAGCTCAGGGCCATGGGGATGACTCTCAGTGACTGAGGGTTTCATTCGCATTCTCTTCATTTGGGACAGGTGTTAACTGCTGCCCGATTGCAGCATAGAAACCGATGTCACTGATACAAAAACCTTTCTGCAGGATTGTTGTGAAGATGGTTTCTGAACAGCAAACAGGCTGCACAAAAATGCCCTCACATGAATTTACCTAGGGTAGAGAATCCGGAGTACATTCTGTCTTTCCCAACAGCCAACTCTCCGATAAATGATATTTTCAGGAAGTTCCCAAACAAACTTGCTGATTTCCAGCACTTGATGGAACTGGCTGTGCCGATCAGAGCGAGCTTGAGAGCACATCCACGCTTGCCTCCCCTCACACTGCCTGCCATTGGAGGGAAATAGCTGAATACTCTGCCGATGGAATCCAAGCGGAAGAGATAAAAACAGCACTGTCCCGTGAACAAGGAGACGGAATAAGAAGGCGATATTCTTGAAACTCTTTGGAGCTTTGAAATCCGAGAGCAAAGTTTAATCTCAGCGACTTTGAGCTGGTTTGGTGTTGGAAACGTAAGAATGTCACTTGTCTAGGGACATGATCGTCGCCTAGTAGATTGAGTTAATACTGGCATGTGAGAATTTCTTACTGCAGGTCGCCATCGAGACTTGGTTGTTTGAATTCACTTTGCCCGGTCACCCTATCAACTGTTTGATAAAAACAAGGTGTAAATCATGAAGTTGCACCCCTTGAGTTCAGGGGTAATAAGTGTCATGGTAGTGAGCATGGCGCAGTACCACATGGAAAGTGAAACAAGTGTTTCAGGATGTTCACCCACACAATCCCACTCTGAATAATTCCACCATCTGAATGTTTGCACAGTTCTGGGTTTGAACATTTAGGAAGTGGGGACGGGAAAGGATTGGAAACAGCGCTGAACAGGTTGATGGAAATGGTCTGGTATATAAGGAATGTCAACAATAAAGGTAATTTGGAAAGTTGGGACAGTTTTCCTTGGAGAGCAGAAGGCCGAAAGCTGGCCTTGTTACACCTTTCCAAGACATGAGTGTGATAGACAGAGGAAATAAGGAAGGGAGAATGCTCCCTACCCCTGAAAGGATCGAGAACAATTCGGCAGATATTTGCAGTCATTAGTAAAAGAAGAAAAATGTACACGAGGAGAAACGTTTTCACATAGACAGTGGTTAGGGTTTGTAAAACACTGCCTGACATTGACAAAGACGCAGTTTCAATTGAGGTACTTAAAAACTAACTCGATGTTTATGTTGAAAGTAAAAGTGTGGAGAATTACAGGGAGAAGACCAGAGAATGATACCAAAAGAGAAACACATTTATCTCTGTGGAGAACCAGCACAGCTAAGGTGTTTTGTGACATATTTGTGATTCTGAGTGGAATCATAGTTAGACTAACAGAATGTAGGGAGCTAAACAACGATGATGTTGGCAAAACCGGGATACATCTACACAACAGAATCTTAGCCAGCACGTACATGTCACAGGGAGGATGGCGCTGCCTGATAATCCTGCAGGGTGTCCTGCGGATCAGACACAGCACCCTTCATTACTCAGAGAAGATCAGGGCTCTGTAGCGTGCCCAAGCAGCCTCAGCCGCAGGATTCAGGTTCCAATTTGGCAGGTGGTGGCGGTTTGAATTCCACTGCTACAATTTCCGTCGCATCCGCTGCAACGTGTTAAAGTCCCGTGGTCAAAGGACAACTGCGGGTCTGTCTCTTGGAGAGTAAACTGCAGTGTGGGAGAGTGCAGATTTTCTCCAAGGGGTCAGTGTCCGTGCTGTCATGACGTGTTCGCCTTCCACGCGGTAAATCGCGGGCTCAAGCAGTTCTCCTGCTGCTGTTTCGTTCCAGGCAAGTTGTGTTTTCACTGGAACCAAAGAGTGACTGCTGTTTCATTGCTATTGTGAAACAAAGTCCTGCGGTGACTCCACTCATCGTTATTTGTTTTTCTGGCGCAAGGGAAAATTATTCCAATGAATTGCGATGTCATATGCTCTTAAATTTCTCCTATTTCCTTCTTTTCTGTCCTGGAGACGGCGGAAGGGAAAGCTAATCTAATCGAGAATGCGATTGATGAAATTGACTTTCTATGGCCCATTCTTATTATGTTCTTTCTTTCTCTCTTTTCAGCACTTTATGGGAAGTGGTAGTGCACTAAGGCTCCAGTATGCTTGAAAGAATAATTTGGAATTGCCTGCTGTTAGTTGTGAGATTAGTTTATAGCTCATGCCCTCGGACTGTCTCACATTTAGCATTCATGCTTCGCTGTGTCTGAAAATGCAATTGGTTTGTCATTTTTGTTTGCGTTCCGTGTTTAATCGTGACTGTTTGCGATTCGCTCAGTACATTTCGAGATAACACAGTTTGTGAGATAATTTCCAGTAGCAAAAATCCTCAATTGAGGATCCGGGAATATTTCATGAAGAATGGTCAGTCGGGACAAAAGTAAGGAAGTCTTTCAGTTCTGCAGTTTTACACAATGCTACCTTTCCATTGAACGGTCGAATAGACTAAACTATTGCACCACAGCGAGCGATGGCAAGCCCCTCTAATAGTAATCCTTTAAAGGGGGTGTAAGCAACACAACGTTATTGAAGTACATAGCATGGCAACAGAGACTTCGGTGTATCTCGTCCATGCTGACCACATCGCCAAAATTAAACAAGTGCCATTTCCCAGCATTTTGCTTCCAGTGCAGCTTGTTTTTATAGTGTAGTGGTCGTCACATACGCCTCACCCACGAAAGGTCCCCAGTTCGGAACTGGGCAGAAACAGCCCTGGTGAAACATTAAGTGTTTCTCCAACATGCTTCTGAACATATGCCATTCTGCTTAAGAGTGTAGTTCCTGCGTTCTAATCCTTCCACAAAAAACAGTAACACATTTGCATTCCTTGCGCAGATGGCCCATTTCAAAGCCAAGGAGAAATTTGATGTGCTGGTGTCACGGTTCACCATGGATTCCGAATGTAGCCCCTATGTCAAATGTACCCCCAAGTACTCTCTGACAGGCCTCATTTGGAAGCTGTCTGCCGTTAATCAACGTGCGAGAATTAGCACCAGAAGTCCTGAATCATGTTTTTGCACGTTAGCGGCTCATTCTGTCAGCAACAGCAATGAATGAATTTACACTCTCAGAGGAACCTCTGGACATGTGCTGTCATAGCGTCACTAATATTAAGGTGTGCCCCGAGATCTAAGCCATGTTGGAAGTGGGAATTCGGAAATAACAGCCAGGCTACCGAATGCCATTGCATCCATTTGGTTTTCTAAATCATAGCTAAGCAGGAAAATGTAAACGGGGATGGGGAGAGGAGGGGGAAATTTATTCTCTGAGCTTGGGGTAACGTGATAAAGCTTATACATATCAGGTGCAGTGTGCCTGAGCGACAGAATATGCTGCAGTAACATCCCATGCTGATTCAGAAAGCAGAGCCGTCGCTGTAACTTCGAGGAGGACACAGACACAGTTCCCGATGACTGGGAGAGACTCTTTTTTTCCCTGCAGTTCTGCTTCTGAATGTTTCATCTGTTTCAGATGGCGTTATTTGCACACGGTTCCCAAAAGAAGATGGGTTCCTGTGCATGTGCAATCTCCCTTTTGTACAGCTTTCCAGAATTTGCATAACTCCCACTCCCTCTAGCCGCCTCCCCGATCCCGAAACCCGTGTTTGATATGGAGCTGAAGAGCGCGTTCACGTTTCTCTCCCACGACACTGATTGCCATGCCACACGCCAGACGAAAAGCTGAAGACTGCGGGAAACTGCTGTGGTCAGCGCTAACAGAGCGGCCCAGCGGGAGCGTATTGGGCTCATAACCCCGAAATTAATGGATTGAAAACATCCTCTGATCGTTGACATTTCCAGGTTTCAGTGTGTGTACTGTCTCCGCTAGTGTTCCTATATAACATAGCTCCATTCTACGTATTGCATGTTGTTTCACTTTCCGCTTCCTTTCACTCAATGTATCTGAAATGAATATTTCATACTGATACACCCGCCAAATTTACACAGGTGAGCAAACACACTTGTGAAGGTCTGGAAGCTCTTTCCCTGTTCTCTGTCGGTCTGCTCTGATCTGATTCGCAAAATCATTTGCCAGAGCTGGGAATAAACTGGTGAAGGTGAGCGATATCAGTTGTAGAGTGCTCTATGCGCATGACGCCCTGCAGTTATTCCCTATGCTGGTTCGAACAGCAATGTCCTCCCCGTGAAATGAAAAACCGTGAGTCACAATTGGATCAACTTGTTGGAGACAGTATTATGACACTGACACAGTTCCGCATTATTATAACAGAGATAGCCAATTATGAATAACCACAGAGATATACAAGCTGCAGAGAGTCGCCATGGACTCGGTGGGCTGAACAGCTTCTGTCGGCGCGTGAGTGACGCCACACATTGATGGTGCCCCTCGTCCTGTCTCTGGGACAGAGTGGCTGATGGTGAAACAATGTTTCATTTTAACCCTCCCTTCCGCGTTAGACTGTCTGCAGCTCCGCAGCTCAGGGCCATGGGGATGACTCTCAGTGACTGAGGGTTTCATTCGCATTCTCTTCATTTGGGACAGGTGTTAACTGCTGCCCGATTGCAGCATAGAAACCGATGTCACTGATACAAAAACCTTTCTGCAGGATTGTTGTGAAGATGGTTTCTGAACAGCAAACAGGCTGCACAAAAATGCCCTCACATGAATTTACCTAGGGTAGAGAATCCGGAGTACATTCTGTCTTTCCCAACAGCCAACTCTCCGATAAATGATATTTTCAGGAAGTTCCCAAACAAACTTGCTGATTTCCAGCACTTGATGGAACTGGCTGTGCCGATCAGAGCGAGCTTGAGAGCACATCCACGCTTGCCTCCCCTCACACTGCCTGCCATTGGAGGGAAATAGCTGAATACTCTGCCGATGGAATCCAAGCGGAAGAGATAAAAACAGCACTGTCCCGTGAACAAGGAGACGGAATAAGAAGGCGATATTCTTGAAACTCTTTGGAGCTTTGAAATCCGAGAGCAAAGTTTAATCTCAGCGACTTTGAGCTGGTTTGGTGTTGGAAACGTAAGAATGTCACTTGTCTAGGGACATGATCGTCGCCTAGTAGATTGAGTTAATACTGGCATGTGAGAATTTCTTACTGCAGGTCGCCATCGAGACTTGGTTGTTTGAATTCACTTTGCCCGGTCACCCTATCAACTGTTTGATAAAAACAAGGTGTAAATCATGAAGTTGCACCCCTTGAGTTCAGGGGTAATAAGTGTCATGGTAGTGAGCATGGCGCAGTACCACATGGAAAGTGAAACAAGTGTTTCAGGATGTTCACCCACACAATCCCACTCTGAATAATTCCACCATCTGAATGTTTGCACAGTTCTGGGTTTGAACATTTAGGAAGTGGGGACGGGAAAGGATTGGAAACAGCGCTGAACAGGTTGATGGAAATGGTCTGGTATATAAGGAATGTCAACAATAAAGGTAATTTGGAAAGTTGGGACAGTTTTCCTTGGAGAGCAGAAGGCCGAAAGCTGGCCTTGTTACACCTTTCCAAGACATGAGTGTGATAGACAGAGGAAATAAGGAAGGGAGAATGCTCCCTACCCCTGAAAGGATCGAGAACAATTCGGCAGATATTTGCAGTCATTAGTAAAAGAAGAAAAATGTACACGAGGAGAAACGTTTTCACATAGACAGTGGTTAGGGTTTGTAAAACACTGCCTGACATTGACAAAGACGCAGTTTCAATTGAGGTACTTAAAAACTAACTCGATGTTTATGTTGAAAGTAAAAGTGTGGAGAATTACAGGGAGAAGACCAGAGAATGATACCAAAAGAGAAACACATTTATCTCTGTGGAGAACCAGCACAGCTAAGGTGTTTTGTGACATATTTGTGATTCTGAGTGGAATCATAGTTAGACTAACAGAATGTAGGGAGTTAAACAACGATGATGTTGGCAAAACCGGGATACATCTACACAACAGAATCTTAGCCAGCACGTACATGTCACAGGGAGGATGGCGCTGCCTGATAATCCTGCAGGGTGTCCTGCGGATCAGACACAGCACCCTTCATTACTCAGAGAAGATCAGGGCTCTGTAGCGTGCCCAAGCAGCCTCAGCCGCAGGATTCAGGTTCCAATTTGGCAGGTGGTGGCGGTTTGAATTCCACTGCTACAATTTCCGTCGCATCCGCTGCAACGTGTTAAAGTCCCGTGGTCAAAGGACAACTGCGGGTCTGTCTCTTGGAGAGTAAACTGCAGTGTGGGAGAGTGCAGATTTTCTCCAAGGGGTCAGTGTCCGTGCTGTCATGACGTGTTCGCCTTCCACGCGGTAAATCGCGGGCTCAAGCAGTTCTCCTGCTGCTGTTTCGTTCCAGGCAAGTTGTGTTTTCACTGGAACCAAAGAGTGACTGCTGTTTCATTGCTATTGTGAAACAAAGTCCTGCGGTGACTCCACTCATCGTTATTTGTTTTTCTGGCGCAAGGGAAAATTATTCCAATGAATTGCGATGTCATATGCTCTTAAATTTCTCCTATTTCCTTCTTTTCTGTCCTGGAGACGGCGGAAGGGAAAGCTAATCTAATCGAGAATGCGATTGATGAAATTGACTTTCTATGGCCCATTCTTATTATGTTCTTTCTTTCTCTCTTTTCAGCACTTTATGGGAAGTGGTAGTGCACTAAGGCTCCAGTATGCTTGAAAGAATAATTTGGAATTGCCTGCTGTTAGTTGTGAGATTAGTTTATAGCTCATGCCCTCGGACTGTCTCACATTTAGCATTCATGCTTCGCTGTGTCTGAAAATGCAATTGGTTTGTCATTTTTGTTTGCGTTCCGTGTTTAATCGTGACTGTTTGCGATTCGCTCAGTACATTTCGAGATAACACAGTTTGTGAGATAATTTCCAGTAGCAAAAATCCTCAACTGAGGATCCGGGAATATTTCATGAAGAATGGTCAGTCGGGACAAAAGTAAGGAAGTCTTTCAGTTCTGCAGTTTTACACAATGCTACCTTTCCATTGAACGGTCGAATAGACTAAACTATTGCACCACAGCGAGCGATGGCAAGCCCCTCTAATAGTAATCCTTTAAAGGGGGTGTAAGCAACACAACGTTATTGAAGTACATAGCATGGCAACAGAGACTTCGGTGTATCTCGTCCATGCTGACCACATCGCCAAAATTAAACAAGTGCCATTTCCCAGCATTTTGCTTCCAGTGCAGCTTGTTTTTATAGTGTAGTGGTCGTCACATACGCCTCACCCACGAAAGGTCCCCAGTTCGGAACTGGGCAGAAACAGCCCTGGTGAAACATTAAGTGTTTCTCCAACATGCTTCTGAACATATGCCATTCTGCTTAAGAGTGTAGTTCCTGCGTTCTAATCCTTCCACAAAAAACAGTAACACATTTGCATTCCTTGCGCAGATGGCCCATTTCAAAGCCAAGGAGAAATTTGATGTGCTGGTGTCACGGTTCACCATGGATTCCGAATGTAGCCCCTATGTCAAATGTACCCCCAAGTACTCTCTGACAGGCCTCATTTGGAAGCTGTCTGCCGTTAATCAACGTGCGAGAATTAGCACCAGAAGTCCTGAATCATGTTTTTGCACGTTAGCGGCTCATTCTGTCAGCAACAGCAATGAATGAATTTACACTCTCAGAGGAACCTCTGGACATGTGCTGTCATAGCGTCACTAATATTAAGGTGTGCCCCGAGATCTAAGCCATGTTGGAAGTGGGAATTCGGAAATAACAGCCAGGCTACCGAATGCCATTGCATCCATTTGGTTTTCTAAATCATAGCTAAGCAGGAAAATGTAAACGGGGATGGGGAGAGGAGGGGGAAATTTATTCTCTGAGCTTGGGGTAACGTGATAAAGCTTATACATATCAGGTGCAGTGTGCCTGAGCGACAGAATATGCTGCAGTAACATCCCATGCTGATTCAGAAAGCAGAGCCGTCGCTGTAACTTCGAGGAGGACACAGACACAGTTCCCGATGACTGGGAGAGACTCTTTTTTTCCCTGCAGTTCTGCTTCTGAATGTTTCATCTGTTTCAGATGGCGTTATTTGCACACGGTTCCCAAAAGAAGATGGGTTCCTGTGCATGTGCAATCTCCCTTTTGTACAGCTTTCCAGAATTTGCATAACTCCCACTCCCTCTAGCCGCCTCCCCGATCCCGAAACCCGTGTTTGATATGGAGCTGAAGAGCGCGTTCACGTTTCTCTCCCACGACACTGATTGCCATGCCACACGCCAGACGAAAAGCTGAAGACTGCGGGAAACTGCTGTGGTCAGCGCTAACAGAGCGGCCCAGCGGGAGCGTATTGGGCTCATAACCCCGAAATTAATGGATTGAAAACATCCTCTGATCGTTGACATTTCCAGGTGTACTGTCTCCGCTAGTGTTCCTATATAACATAGCTCCATTCTACGTATTGCATGTTGTTTCACTTTCCGCTTCCTTTCACTCAATGTATCTGAAATGAATATTTCGTACTGATACACCCGCCAAATTTACACAGGTGAGCAAACACACTTGTGAAGGTCTGGAAGCTCTTTCCCTGTTCTCTGTCGGTCTGCTCTGATCTGATTCGCAAAATCATTTGCCAGAGCTGGGAATAAACTGGTGAAGGTGAGCGATATCAGTTGTAGAGTGCTCTATGCGCATGACGCCCTGCAGTTATTCCCTATGCTGGTTCGAACAGCAATGTCCTCCCCGTGAAATGAAAAACCGTGAGTCACAATTGGATCAACTTGTTGGAGACAGTATTATGACACTGACACAGTTCCGCATTATTATAACAGAGATAGCCAATTATGAATAACCACAGAGATATACAAGCTGCAGAGAGTCGCCATGGACTCGGTGGGCTGAACAGCTTCTGTCGGCGCGTGAGTGACGCCACACATTGATGGTGCCCCTCGTCCTGTCTCTGGGACAGAGTGGCTGATGGTGAAACAATGTTTCATTTTAACCCTCCCTTCCGCGTTAGACTGTCTGCAGCTCCGCAGCTCAGGGCCATGGGGATGACTCTCAGTGACTGAGGGTTTCATTCGCATTCTCTTCATTTGGGACAGGTGTTAACTGCTGCCCGATTGCAGCATAGAAACCGATGTCACTGATACAAAAACCTTTCTGCAGGATTGTTGTGAAGATGGTTTCTGAACAGCAAACAGGCTGCACAAAAATGCCCTCACATGAATTTACCTAGGGTAGAGAATCCGGAGTACATTCTGTCTTTCCCAACAGCCAACTCTCCGATAAATGATATTTTCAGGAAGTTCCCAAACAAACTTGCTGATTTCCAGCACTTGATGGAACTGGCTGTGCCGATCAGAGCGAGCTTGAGAGCACATCCACGCTTGCCTCCCCTCACACTGCCTGCCATTGGAGGGAAATAGCTGAATACTCTGCCGATGGAATCCAAGCGGAAGAGATAAAAACAGCACTGTCCCGTGAACAAGGAGACGGAATAAGAAGGCGATATTCTTGAAACTCTTTGGAGCTTTGAAATCCGAGAGCAAAGTTTAATCTCAGCGACTTTGAGCTGGTTTGGTGTTGGAAACGTAAGAATGTCACTTGTCTAGGGACATGATCGTCGCCTAGTAGATTGAGTTAATACTGGCATGTGAGAATTTCTTACTGCAGGTCGCCATCGAGACTTGGTTGTTTGAATTCACTTTGCCCGGTCACCCTATCAACTGTTTGATAAAAACAAGGTGTAAATCATGAAGTTGCACCCCTTGAGTTCAGGGGTAATAAGTGTCATGGTAGTGAGCATGGCGCAGTACCACATGGAAAGTGAAACAAGTGTTTCAGGATGTTCACCCACACAATCCCACTCTGAATAATTCCACCATCTGAATGTTTGCACAGTTCTGGGTTTGAACATTTAGGAAGTGGGGACGGGAAAGGATTGGAAACAGCGCTGAACAGGTTGATGGAAATGGTCTGGTATATAAGGAATGTCAACAATAAAGGTAATTTGGAAAGTTGGGACAGTTTTCCTTGGAGAGCAGAAGGCCGAAAGCTGGCCTTGTTACACCTTTCCAAGACATGAGTGTGATAGACAGAGGAAATAAGGAAGGGAGAATGCTCCCTACCCCTGAAAGGATCGAGAACAATTCGGCAGATATTTGCAGTCATTAGTAAAAGAAGAAAAATGTACACGAGGAGAAACGTTTTCACATAGACAGTGGTTAGGGTTTGTAAAACACTGCCTGACATTGACAAAGACGCAGTTTCAATTGAGGTACTTAAAAACTAACTCGATGTTTATGTTGAAAGTAAAAGTGTGGAGAATTACAGGGAGAAGACCAGAGAATGATACCAAAAGAGAAACACATTTATCTCTGTGGAGAACCAGCACAGCTAAGGTGTTTTGTGACATATTTGTGCTTCTGAGTGGAATCATAGTTAGACTAACAGAATGTAGGGAGTTAAACAACGGTGATGTTGGCAAAACCGGGATACATCTACACAACAGAATCTTAGCCAGCACGTACATGTCACAGGGAGGATGGCGCTGCCTGATAATCCTGCAGGGTGTCCTGCGGATCAGACACAGCACCCTTCATTACTCAGAGAAGATCAGAGCTCTGTAGCGTGCCCAAGCAGCCTCAGCCGCAGGATTCAGGTTCCAATTTGGCAGGTGGTGGCGGTTTGAATTCCACTGCTACAATTTCCGTCGCATCCGCTGCAACGTGTTAAAGTCCCGTGGTCAAAGGACAACTGCGGGTCTGTCTCTTGGAGAGTAAACTGCAGTGTGGGAGAGTGCAGATTTTCTCCAAGGGGTCAGTGTCCGTGCTGTCATGACGTGTTCGCCTTCCACGCGGTAAATCGCGGGCTCAAGCAGTTCTCCTGCTGCTGTTTCGTTCCAGGCAAGTTGTGTTTTCACTGGAACCAAAGAGTGACTGCTGTTTCATTGCTATTGTGAAACAAAGTCCTGCGGTGACTCCACTCATCGTTATTTGTTTTTCTGGCGCAAGGGAAAATTATTCCAATGAATTGCGATGTCATATGCTCTTAAATTTCTCCTATTTCCTTCTTTTCTGTCCTGGAGACGGCGGAAGGGAAAGCTAATCTAATCGAGAATGCGATTGATGAAATTGACTTTCTATGGCCCATTCTTATTATGTTCTTTCTTTCTCTCTTTTCAGCACTTTATGGGAAGTGGTAGTGCACTAAGGCTCCAGTATGCTTGAAAGAATAATTTGGAATTGCCTGCTGTTAGTTGTGAGATTAGTTTATAGCTCATGCCCTCGGACTGTCTCACATTTAGCATTCATGCTTCGCTGTGTCTGAAAATGCAATTGGTTTGTCATTTTTGTTTGCGTTCCGTGTTTAATCGTGACTATTTGCGATTCGCTCAGTACATTTCGAGATAACACAGTTTGTGAGATAATTTCCAGTAGCAAAAATCCTCAACTGAGGATCCGGGAATATTTCACGAAGAATGGTCAGTCGGGACAAAAGTAAGGAAGTCTTTCAGTTCTGCAGTTTTACACAATGCTACCTTTCCATTGAACGGTCGAATAGACTAAACTATTGCACCACAGCGAGCGATGGCAAGCCCCTCTAATAGTAATCCTTTAAAGGGGGTGTAAGCAACACAACGTTATTGAAGTACATAGCATGTACAGAGACTTCGGTGTATCTCGTCCATGCTGACCACATCGCCAAAATTAAACAAGTGCCATTTCCCAGCATTTTGCTTCCAGTGCAGCTTGTTTTTATAGTGTAGTGGTCGTCACATACGCCTCACCCACGAAAGGTCCCCAGTTCGGAACTGGGCAGAAACAGCCCTGGTGAAACATTAAGTGTTTCTCCAACATGCTTCTGAACATATGCCATTCTGCTTAAGAGTGTAGTTCCTGCGTTCTAATCCTTCCACAAAAAACAGTAACACATTTGCATTCCTTGCGCAGATGGCCCATTTCAAAGCCAAGGAGAAATTTGATGTGCTGGTGTCACGGTTCACCATGGATTCCGAATGTAGCCCCTATGTCAAATGTACCCCCAAGTACTCTCTGACAGGCCTCATTTGGAAGCTGTCTGCCGTTAATCAACGTGCGAGAATTAGCACCAGAAGTCCTGAATCATGTTTTTGCACGTTAGCGGCTCATTCTGTCAGCAACAGCAATGAATGAATTTACACTCTCAGAGGAACCTCTGGACATGTGCTGTCATAGCGTCACTAATATTAAGGTGTGCCCCGAGATCTAAGCCATGTTGGAAGTGGGAATTCGGAAATAACAGCCAGGCTACCGAATGCCATTGCATCCATTTGGTTTTCTAAATCATAGCTAAGCAGGAAAATGTAAACGGGGATGGGGAGAGGAGGGGGAAGCGGGATAGAAAATGAGGCAGTTGCAGCTCTGGTGAAACTCCTTATTTATGATTCACTCAACAACAAGAGATGTGAAGGTGACTCAGGCGTGAGATCCCTTCACATCGAGAACAAAAAGCACTCAAGTGCAGTTAGCACCTCTTTGACATCTTGTGGGGTGGGAGGATGGGGTAATCTCCTTTTGACTTCTGTAAATATGTTCAGAAACTGCCTTTTGCATTGACGTGAACAGAAACTGCATCTCTAATAAGCACCACGGAATTTTGTGAAATTTACTGAGTCGCTTCCCATCGATTCCCACACAGGTTTCCAACTCAGTTCGCAGCCAGGTCGCTCATGTCCCGGTGGAGACATCTCTGCAGCAAGTTGCATGGTTAATGCAACAGACAAGGAAAGTGCCAACTCGTACTGGCATCGAGGTATGAGCATGCTGACATTGTGATCTGTCTTCTCGGATTGTACTGCTACCGCGGCTTTTCAGGTAGAGAACATTCTTTGTGACGCTTATTCTGCCAAACAGACACAGTGACAAACTATGCTGCACGGTATGGAACACGGCCTGCTCAGCTTTGTGCATTTTCCCTGTAGTCCGGTGTGTTTCGTGTTCCGTGTAAATGTGAAAGTTGATCTGTTTCGACCAATGGGCGAAATCATTTACTAAAGCAAGAATCGACATTCCAGTAATGTCACGGTTATTTTATCAAATTATGACGGAACATACATTCTCACACTCGCATATACATTTGTTGCTGAAAAGAGTCTCCGAAGATAGATTCAACTTTCCATTGAATTTTGTGTGGTTTGATGGGCTACCTTTATCTGTTGCGAAATTGGCCTTGTAGTCGGGCATATCCCAGCTGCGATGCGAGCAGGACAGGGATCACGGAGCACAATTGCACAAAAAATATATGAAAATAGACGGCACACTTTCGGGTGTTACCATGGCCGAGCGGTCTAAGGCGCTGGAACGAAGTCGCAGTCTCTAAGGGGACGTCGCTTCCAATCCCACGAGTGCCCTTTCTCTGGACCAACAACAAAGCTGCAGCGTGTTTCAGTGCTGTGTTCAAAGCAAACAATAAACCCCGAACTGGTGCGTTTGCTACTTGGAAAATTAACTGCGGTGTGGGAGAGTGCAGACTCTCTCAAAGGATCAGTGTCCATGTTGTCATGATCGTGTTCGCTGCCCACATGATAAATCATAGGCTCAAGCATCTCTACTACTGCTGTTTTGTTCCAGACAAGTTGAGTTTTCACTGGAACCGAAGAGAGACTGTTATCTCATCGCTGTCGTGAAACAAAGTTCGACGGTGACTCGACACACCATTATTTTCTGTTTTGGCGAATGAGAAAATAATTCCAATGAATTTCAATGTCATATGTTCTTAAATTTCTCCCATTTCCTTCGTTTCTCTCCTGGAGACGGCGGAAGGGAAAGGTAATCTAATCGAGAATGTGGTTAGTGAAATTCACTTTTTATGGCCCATTCTCTTTGTGTTGTTTCTTTCTCTCTTTTCAGCACTTTCTGGGTCGTGGCGGTGCACTAAGGCTCCAGGATGTTTGCAAGAGCAGTCTGGAATTCACCTGCTGTCAGCTGTAAGATTAGTATATGGCTCACGCACCTGGTTGTGCCAGCCAGAACCTACCCTCGCCTTTCCTGACCCTCTTCGCTCCTCGATATCAACTACCCATTCATCCTCCACCCATTCTCTGGTGGGTGCTGTTGTCAGGTCGTTTTGTCGATCAATTTCAGTGTCCATCTTCCACCCCCCAGAACCAGCATCAACATATCCTCCGTTCATGGACTCACATCTAGAGCTCAAATCCCCACTAACCATGACTGGCAGATACGTAGTCAGACCACAGGGTGTTGCAACAGACGTGCAACTCAGCGCATAGGAGGCCGCACTGGCCTGAAAAGGCCCTTTATAATTAAGAATACGTGGCACCTCAAAGATCTCACAACCATGATGGGGCGTGTCGCACAACCAACAATACATTTCACACCCTTTGGGCAAAACACAGACCCCTTAGTAGAGCTTACACTGATTGGACAGGGCGAGTTTTGTGCGCGCTATTCCCCCGCATTACTACAACCTACTTTTACAAAACAAGGCACAGACGCTGCCTCCTCCTCCGAGAGCCAACTGATATTAGCTGATCTCCCACAATCACTGTGGGCACAGCAATAGAACCATGCAGGCCAGCTATTGTCCTCCCAAACACATACAGTTACTCTCAGACAGGGAGCAATGCTGCCATCAACACAACACCCGTATCACCCGCAGCAGTATTGGGAATCAAACCAGTTATTGAATCACCTTTTCAACAAGGAATCCTGTGCCCACAACCAGCCCATGCATCACTCCCTTCTTACCTATCCCGAAGCTTGGAAGACCATGAAAATAGTGTTCTGAGCAAGATCTTAGGGCTGTTAATGCCATTGTTGTTCCCACTAGTCCCGGACACAAATGCTAACCTGACCAATATCCCCGCCTCCTCCAGTTGATATTCTTGTAATCGACCTTTGCTCAGCCTCATTCTCCATTAAGTTGCCCCCTGAAACTTTATGTTTTTAGATCTGGCGGCTGCCAAAATACATAGGCCGGTTTTTCCTAAGGGTATTCGGAGAGTCCCAAAGTTTATGCTATTGCAGTTTTCCTCACCCTGTCTATCCATCACCGACCAGGCCACAGCACCTTCCTCCAATTTGCGGATGGCCTGCTATTGGCTTCCACCTCCGCTACTACATGCAGGCAGTTTACGGTGGCCTTGCTCTACAGTCTGGCACAGGATGGGCCTAGGGTGTCTATCAAGAAAATGCATATGTTTCAGCAAAATGTCTAATATCTGGGGTGCAATCTTTCCTATGGCCTCAGAGCACTGTCCACGGAGCAATTGGCTGTCATCGCCCAGATTCCCCTACCTGCCAAAAACAGGCAGCTGCAAGTGTTTCTGAGGCTGGTAAACTACTGCAGGCCCTGGATTCCTGTCCATTGTGCTATTGATGAACCACTGTGGGAGGCAACTTCCCCTAAACAGCCAGCCAAAGTGAAGTGGACACCCGAAATTTAACGTGCATTCACTGAACTGAAGCAACAACTAATCTCCACTCCTGCTCTGGGAGTCCCAGATTACTCACAGGCCTTCTATCTTTATGTAATCAAGTCAGAAGGGTTCGCGTCTGGCATTTTAACACAGCTTCATGGGGATCTCCGTCACCCTGTTGCCTTGTATAATGCTTAGTTACGAGAATGCCGCATGTTTGTGCATGGTGGAAGCAGTCACGTAACAGTGGATAAGGCCATCTCCATTGTGCTAGATCACCCGTGTACTGTTTTGGTTTCACTGTCACTCTCCCTGCTGCTTAATGCAGCAGCAATCCAACTCAGAGAACTGGTCATGAGGTCGCTTTATGATCTAGGCAAGCCGCCACGCCAGAAGAAAGGGCCGCATGGGCCCGCATTGGTGCCATACAATCACTGTTCTTACAGGTTCTTACGTACCCCTGCATCATTTAACTGAAAGTCCACCTGCACTTACTCGCCCTGGTGGTACACGGAATCGGGCACACAGGCAAGATGCTGTCAGCCATTCCTGGTATGCAGCGGGAGTCGCTGCAGCTGCTCAAGCTCTGCTGTCACAGTGCCTCATCTGTCTGCCGAAAAATTCAGGGAAGCGGATGGCCAAAAGTGACTACATGCCAGTTCCTGAGGGTCCATTCACCCTCCTTCTAATTGACCTTGTCCACGTGCCTCAGAAGAAGGAATAAAAATTTGTCCTGGTTATTGTCGACATGTTTTCAAAATGGGTAGAGTAACTTCCCATCAAAAAAAAATGACGCCAGAGCAGTGGTAAAGTGTATCCTGCAGGACGTTATTACAAGAGTTTTATATCCCAGGGCGCATAGAAACATAGGGGGGATGGTGCCCATTTCTCCGCGAAGCTCATTACTGCTGACTGTGACGCCCTTGGGCTACCCTGGAGATACCACATTCTGTACCACCCCCAGTCATTAAGAATAGTGTAGCGAATGAACAGCACCCTCAAAACCACCCTCCCCAAAAGCACTCGGGACACAGTACTGGTTTGGCCTGATGGCCGGCCACTGGTACTTCACACAGTAAGTGGACAGGGAAACCTAACGACGGAAATTACACAATTTGAAGTGCTAATGGAACGATCCATGCCCACAGCCACCGGACCCCCAAAACTAGCCAATGACAGAGCGCTACTCTTAACACAGGAAACTCTCTTGGATTACGTTCAAGCCATTAGTAGAAGGATCACTGTAAACCAAGATTTGCTAAAAGCTGTGATGAACTTGAGTGCTACTTATCCTCCTGATGGTGGAAACTAAATAAAGATTCGTGCACCTTGTGTCTTTCACTGTGTCTCAAACCTGCACACATCACAACATGGGTGCTGAGGAAAGAATAAGCACTACCGCAGTTAGACAATAGTGTGGGGGTACAAAATAAAGCAAACAAAAATAAAGCTGTCGTATCCACACCACAGCAGGAACCACTTCAGTCGTTTAAACTGGGCACTATATAATGAGACCGTCCCTACCGAAAGATTCTCTCTTCCCGAGATGGAAAGGACCACTCTTGGTCTGTCTCACGACCACGACAGCTGTCACGCTCTCAGGGAGACCAGAATGCGACCCAGTGAAAGAGGGTCCGCCTCCACAGAAGGACAACAAAGCAGAAGAGGATACAGTTCCAGACACCATAGAGGGATCCAACTGCTCGCTGCAACCATTGTAATCATCACTCTTGGTCTGACCTGCCCACCACCACTGACCTGTAACAGGGCACACAGAACAGGGCACTTAATCCACCTTGAGCCGTGGGTGAACATTTTCCTTGACATGACCCACATTTGTGCCCAAAGGTAAACCAGAGCAGCTGCTGGGTCTGTGCCCATGTACCTGAACATTCCCACGGGGGCATTCCCCACGGCACTGTCCCTTTTAACACCGCAGAGATGGCAGAATTGTGGCTGAAACTGGACAGGTCCCAGGGGTCACAACGCTCAGTCTGCTAACCTGACCGGCCATTTTCACAGGATGGTTCTACGCAGCCCAGAACCTCTCACATGTACACCCAAACTTGACCATCACTGACACCACCGCACGGGGTTCACGCAGAGAAACCATGTGCCTAACAGGATGCCAGCCATCCACATGGGTGGCTGGGTGGAGCTGATGCACTAGCTCACTGGTCTTGACCCCTGCAGCAGTCTGGTCTGTAGCAGAGTGTAGCATCCTGGATTTACTTGGCCACAACATGTCTGCCCACAATTCCATTTTCAATAATATTTGGACAGGATCCCAAACCCACCACCTAAGAACATACAATGATACTTATTTTGTCTGCAACCACAAGGCATACCCCGGCTGGCGTTGTCATGGGCTAGCACGTGGTATGTGGGACCACTCCATTACCACTCCAAGCTGTCTCCCTTCCAGAAGCTTATTCCCACAGAAAACGCGGCCTCACTGCCCTAGACGTGATAGCCCCGCCCCCCCCCACCGTTTTTGTGTCACTTACGAAACCCTGCGCCTCGACATCGAGGCACATCAGGTGGCCACCACGCTGGAGGAGATAACATGCTACGGCTGAAGTGCTTGCCCAGCTGAATCCAGAGGTTGTCGCCATTCGTACTGTCGCCCTACAAAACAGAATGGCCCTGGAATACTAGCTGGCCACAAAAGGGGCACTAGCGTCTTCATTGGCACAGACTGCTGTACCTACATCCCTGACCCCAGCGAAAATATAACGGACCTGACACACCGCTTTCCACAGGCTGCTGCTGTCTCAAATGAACCGGAGTCCCACTGGGAACTGTGGACCTGGGCAACCTCCTGGCTTCGCTCACGGGGCACTGAATTTCTGGAGGAACTGATATTCCGTAATGCAGTTGTGGGTACCATTATCCTGGTCATGGGCCTCCGTATGTGCTACTGCTGGTTTTGTACAGCACTGTTACCCCTGCCCTCCTCACAACCCAGCTTGTACAAGTTCACTGGAGTGAGATCCCCTCCCCTGACACAAATTACCCTTGGTCAGATTTAGACACTGACTACTACCTCTCTGACATCAAAGCCCCACCACCTGATAGCCTCCCCGGTCCGGGCTACTTTTCATTTCTTCAACATGGTCTTAACAAAAGAAGGGCGAACTTTGGGAGAAAATCTGCTACACTGCGCACCATAGCATAACCACATAAAAACACAGAAGTATGTCGGTGAAACAGAGAAATCATGCCTGCCAACACACACAGAACACACCCACAATGCCTCTGTCTTGACCAAAGAGGCGAATATAGAATCCAGACATTCTAATCTACTCCCAGACCAGATAGTACACTTCTCAAACAGCCTTCACAGTAAGCTCCTAGCCTCGATCATCACTTTAGTCCTAATACCCTAAGCACAAGCTCGTTTCCCATATAAACCGATGGCGCATAAACAAAGAGGTAGACTTTGCTCCCAGGAGGAACACAGTGGACAGAACTGAAAGCCACGAAAATGAACATTTACACATACTCGTGCAGACAGGAAATACTCGAGAAGACATTCTCACCTATTCAAGGAGATGGCTGGAATATCCAGTGTCAATTACAAATGAATTATTCCTGGCAGACGTTTGTTTAAATCGCTATACAATTTTCACCACTGTACTGTTGTTGCTTTACAATTATCACCTTTGTGATGTACCCCTATGAAATCGGTCTGCACTCACTACTTATGGGAGAACATTCTGGCAATCTGTGCGGAGAATCAATTCTGTGTCAGCCTGGTCAATTTCTTTTCCACAATGTCAATTTGCCAGCTTCGTATCTGGTCTCTGATCCATTGGAATGAATTTCTCTGACACCACGTGTTCGTGAATTTCTTATGTTTTTACCCTGTTATCAGTCTCCCGTGTGGAATCTCGCTGAAAACCATATACAGTACATTATTTTCACTCCCCTCATTTAAAAATCTGATCACTTCCTCAAAACATTCAATCAGATTTGTTAGACATCACCTTCTAGGACAAAACCCATGCTGATTCCTTCATCAAACCTTGCATGGACAAGTCGCAATTAATTCTCTCCTTCAGAGGTTTCCCGATCACTCCTGTGAGATTCACTTCGCTGTAATTCCCTGCTTTGCTTCTATCTGTCTTGTTAAAAAATGGAACCCCATTAGTAGTCCCGCAGTCCTCGACCAACTCCCCTTTGGCCAAAGAGGAAAGTGAAACATTGGTCCGAACCTCTTAAATTGCTCCTTTGTCTCACAGAGCAACGTGAGATACAAGTTCACTCTGAGCTGGGAGTTTGTCCACGTTTAAGACTCTCAAAACCTCCAGTATTGTCTCAGCCCCTATATGAAACAGATCAAGAACCTCTCAGTGCATCTTCCTGCATTCTATACAGATGTCTTCCCACAACAGGACTGTTTGCGAGCTGAATGTGTAAAGGGATTCATCCAGTTATCCTGTTTACAACTATACTCAACTGCACTGTCACACTGGAGGGAACACATTCACGTATTTTAACTGGAAGACCCTGTTTTCAGCCTTTGCGCCTATAAACCCTTTATCTCTGATACCCAATGGCACATTATTACAGTGAGAAAGCGTTTAAACGTTCTCTATCTGTAATAAAAACAGTCACTTGATTACACATCCTGCGTGGACTCCAATCCGTTCACATCTGAAATGAGGGATGTTTTTCTCTCTGCTGTTCATCACATCCAGGAGAGAACTACGGCAGAAATGATTGCTGTCTTCATTAACCTAAGACGTTGATGCCGATGGCTCACCTTGTAATGGGAACTACCCACAAGAGAACTTTTCAACAGGGACACAGTTCTGTACTCTGTGCAGGGGATCATTGCACAAGCACAGTATCAATCTTCGACCAGGCCATGCACAGTCATTCTTCCTCGAACATTCACAGTATCCGACTCTAACCAGACCAAAACCAGATGGTGCTGGAAAAACTCAGCAGGTTGAGCAGCATCTAAAAAGAAAATCAGAGTTAACATCTCGTTTCCAGTGACCATTCCGCAGAACTAACAATAGCTTGGAAAATGTTACTCTATCTGCAGAAGATATAGTGGGGGTTGGGAGAGGGAAAGGAGTAAACGATAAGTAGGGATAGAGTTTAAATAGAGAGAAGAACAGTTGGAGAAAGGCGTGGATGATGATCTGGCTAGCAGGGTGAATAGTTGTTAATGGAGATTGCTAGTAGTGAACCATATGTGGTGTGTTACGGCAGGCTATGTGACAACAAGGCTTGGCATGTGGAATAGGGGGATAGGACTTGGGAGAGTACAGACTCTAAAAGAATTGAAATTGATATGTGGTCTGCAGGGCTGCAGACCCCTCAAATAGAAACTGAGGTGGTGTTCTTCCAGAATGCCCTGAAATTCGCTGGAACACTTCTTGAAGACAGAACCTGGATGTTCTGCAGTGTGTTCACCCAGTCCAAACTTCGTTTCCCAAGATAGTGGAAGCCACATTGCGAGCAGTGATTGTAGTAGAGTGGATTGCGTGAAGTGCAGTTCATGTGTTGATTCACCTAGAGGATCCCTAACTATGAGATCATTAATTATTCCTGTTCCTTTACACAGTAGCAGATCGAGGATTGCTTTCTCCCTCATCGGTCTGTTTGGGCCATTGGAATCAAATCAGGGAAGACGTCAATGGACAGGTGAGGAGAGAAAAGAAGCAATAGGTGATATTATTAGAGAAACCTAACAAAAAAGCTTCATCTGAATGCTCGTCATATTTATAACATGGTTGAAGAGTTAATGGCACAACTAAATACGAATGAAAATGATTTAAAAGCCATTAGAGAGATACGGTTGAAGGATGGCCACGACTGTGAGTTAAATGTCCAGGAGTACGAGACTATTTGCAAGGTCAGACAGCAGTGTAAAGAAGGTGGTGTCTCTCTGTTATTCAAGGCCGAAATCAGGGCAGTGTGGAGAGACAATATATATTCTATGGAGAATGGGTTTGAATTAATTTCCGTGGAACGTAGAAATTCTAAGAAGAAAAAGTCACTGATAGGTGCAGTCTATAGGCCAGCAAATAATAACATCACACTAGTGAATGCAATAAACAAATAAATAAGCAATGCCTTTTATCATTAGGGATTTTAATCAACATGTAGCTTGGTCAAACCAGCTCAGTCACAGTGCTTTTGAGGAGGAGTTCGTTGAGAGTACTAGTGATAGTCTTCTTGAACAATATGCAATCCAACCGACGAGGGAGAAAGCAATCCTCGATCTGCTACTATGTAAAGGAACAGGAATAATTAATGATCTCATAGTTAGGGATCCTCTTGGAACGAGTGATCACAGTATGGCAGAACTTAGAATTCAGATGGGGAGTGTGACGAGAAGATCCAATACCAGGGTCCTGTGCATGTACAGGGGCACAACAATAGAACGAGAGTGCACCTGGCTAAAGTAGACTGGAAGCAAAGGTTAGACAGTGGGACAGATATCGAGCAGTGGAGGACTCCCTAAAACGATGATTTTGTAGAAGTGCTCATCAATAAGTATATTCAAGTGAAATGGAAGGACTGTAAGAAAAGGGATAATCTGCCCTGTGTGTCTTAGGAAATAAGGGAGGCTATCAAAGTGAAAGAGAAGGCATACCAAGTGACCAAGAACAGCATGAAATTGGAAGATTGGGATTACTTTAAAGATAAACATGAGGAGAAAAACGAACTAGTACAGAATACAAAGATGGATAGCAAAAGTTTTTATAAAAATATAAAACGAAAAAAGAGTGGCTAAAGTAAAGGTTGGTCCTTTCGATGATGAGAAGGGACATTTAGTTATGCGATGTGATGAAATGACCGAGGCATTGAACAGGTATTTTGTGTCAGTCTTCACAGTGGAGGATACTAATAACATGTCAGTAAGTGGCAAAGAGACAAATGTAGGTGAGGACCTGAAAACAAACATTATTACGGAAGAGGTAGTGTCAGGCAAACTAATGGAGCTGAGGATGGACAAGTCTCCTGGCCGTGAGGGAATGCATCTTAGGGTATTAAAGGAGATGGTGGGAGAAACAGCAAGTTCAATTTTCAAATTCGCTAGACTGCGTGGCAGTCCCAGCTGACTGGAAAACAGCTAGTGTGACACCACTGTTTTAAAAGGGAGGTGGATTAAAGATTGGGAATTATTGATTAGTTACCTTAATTTTTGCAGTGGGGAAGATGCTTGAGTCTATTATCAAGGAAGAAGTAGCGGGGCTTCTCGATAGAAATTGGACAGATGCAACGTAGGTTCATGAAGGTTCAAGCAGTGATGTTATGTTGCATCTGTAAAAGGTGCTGGTGAGGCTATCCTTGGTGTATTGGGTGCATTTTTAGTCCGCGTACTTGAGAACGGATATACTGGCACAGGCCGGAGTGGGGGGTGGCAGTGGAGAGGCGGTTCACTAGTTTGATTCAGGAGTTGAGAAGTTTGGCCTATAAAGAAAGACTGCATAGATAAGGATTATTCTCTTTGGAAATTAGAAGAATGAGCGGGGAATCTTACTTTGAACGGAATAGATTAGGTAGAATTGGAAAGGATGCTTCCACATTGCGTGTGAAATTCTGACAGGAGGGCATAGCCTCAGGATTAGAAGGAGCAGATTTAGGACTGAGTTCAGAAGGACCTTCTTCACCCAGACGGATATTACTATTTGGAAAGCCTAGCCCAGCGAAGAACTTGACGCTGGTACAACAAAGGTTTTTACAGCTAAGAGTGATACTTCTTTTGAACAATAAATGAAATAAGGAATAAAGTGAGAGGGCGAGTAAGCGGCCTTGAGTCTTTAGAAAGATCAGCAATGATGTCATTGAACGGCGTAGCAGGCTTGAAGGGCCGGACAGCCTACTCCTGCTCGTGTTTTTAGGTTCTATGCGTTTATGTGTCACAAAAGCAGCCATGCAGTGTGAAGACTCCATGGGGCGAGTTGGGGGAGGTGTTGCGAGTGAAGACAGAGTGCAACAGGGTTTCCTGTAGGGAATGGTCCCTGTGGATAGTGGACAAGGATGGGAGAGGGATATATGTGTGATGATGACATCTCGCGAGAGGTGGTGTAAATGCATTTTTTAATTGGTGATCACTTGAAGCACCACTGCGAATACATTTGCCAACTTTTATAGGTGCGCCATTGAGAGCATTCTATCTGGATGTATCACTACCTGGTATGGCATCTGTACCATTCAAGATCGGAGACAAAGCGAGTGGTGAACTCGGCCTGGACAATCACAAAGGCCAACCTATTATAAGTTTACATGTTATTTATACATCTATGCCACTTAACACTGCGATCTGCTTGTATTGATCGCAAGACAAAGCTTTTCACTGTGCCTCAGAACATGTGACAATAAATTCAATTGACTTCAATTGTGAAATGTCGACGAGATGGATTTTTGGAGCAGCTTGTGGTGGAGCCAACTAGGGAATAGGCAATACTGGATTTAGAGTTGTGCAATGAGGCAGACGTGACAAGGGAGCTGAAGAAGAAGGAATCCTTAGGAGGTGGTGATGATAACATGATTAAATTTACCCTGCAATTGGAGAGGGAGAAATAAAATCAGAGGTAACGGTTTTAAAGTTGAATAAAGAGAATTACAGAGGCATGTGGGAAGAGCTGGATGAAATTGGTGAGGAGAGGAGCCTAGCAAGAAAGCAGGAAAGTGGAAATGCAAAGGCAGGAGTGTCTGAGCGTAATTCAGCAGACACATCAGAGACACATCGTGTGGAAAATGAGGCATGGTGCGGGGACGATGGGGCAGCCATGGCTGACCTAGGAAGTCATCAATAGCATAAAAGCAAAAGAGAAAATGTATAACGTGGCGAAGGGCAGTGAGCAATCAGAGGATTGGAAAACACACAAAGACCTACAAAGGGCAACAACAAAACAAATGAGGAGTGAGAAGATTAAATATAAGATAACTAAGAATATAAAGGAAGACTGCAGTTGTTTCTTTATTCATATAAACGCAAAAGAGAGGAAGAAGTCGACAATTGGTTGAGGTACTGAAAAAAATATTTTGTGCCAGTCTTCACAGTGGAAGACATAAGTTATACCCAAACATACAAGAGAATGGGGGAACAGAGGTGAGTCTAGTGGCCATCACTGAGAAGGTGCAAGAAACACTGAATGGCCTGAAGGTGGATAAATCATCTGGATCAGGTGGAGTACCCGCCAGGTAGACAAGTAAAGAAATAGTGGATACGTCAGTGGAGAACTTTCAGGAATCGCTACAATCAGGAAGGGTGCTACAGGACTGAAAAATCACAAACGGGACACCCCATTTTAAAAAGAAACAACACAACAGCTGGCAAATTACAGACCAATCAGCCAAAACTTGGTTGTGGGTAAGGTCCTGCACTGCATTGCGTTGGAAGAAACGTTTGAATATTTGGAAGTGCATGTAAAAATAAGGCAAAGTCAGCATGGTTTCATCAAGCAGAGGCCATGCTTTACAAATCTGTAAGAATTCCGCTTTAGGAAGTAACGAGGAAGGTAGACCAAGGAGAGCCATTGGATGTTATGTATCTGGACTTCATGAAGGCCTTTGATATTTGCCTCACAGTAGGATACTGATTAAGATAAGGGCCCATGGTGTCAGAGGCAAGGTGCGCTCGCAGGACAGAAAGCAGTGATTGGGAACAAAAGGATCATTCTCAGGACGGCAGCTGGTGACAAGTGGCGTTCATCAAGGCTGTGTTGGGTCCAGAACTTTTCAGTTTCTCCATTAGCGATCAAGATAAAGAACCGGAGGGCAATGTATGTCAATTTGCAGGCAATACAAAGGTAGAAGGACAGGTAGCATTGAGGAGGCGGGGATGCTTCAGAAGGATGTGGACATGAAGGGAGCGTCGGAAAAAAAATGGCAGATGGAGCATAATGTGGAAAAGTGTGAGGTGATGCACTTTTGTAGGAAGAATAAAAATACGGACTATTGCCTAAATGGGGCGAAAGTTCACATACCTGGTGTGCAAAGATACTTAAGAGTTTTAGCCCAGGATTCTCTCAAAATGAACTTGCAGGTTGAATCTGTACTTAGGAAGATAATTGCAATGGTGACATTTATTTTTGGAATACTTGAATATACAAGCAAAGATGCACTTCCGAGACTCTATAAGAGTCTGGTCAGACCACATCTGAATTACTGTGTGTTCGTTTGGTCCTCAAGTTTCAGGAAGGATGCACTGGTCATGGGGTGTGTTCAGAGGTGATTCACGATTATGGTCCCAGGAATGATAAGCTTGACACATGAGGAACATTTGACGACTCTAGGTCTATACTCGACGAAGTTTAGAAGGATGAGACGAAATCTAATTGGTACTTATAGAATCGTGAATAGCCTGGACACAGTCGATGCTGAGAAGGTGTTTCTATTTTTCGTAGAGACTAAAACTCAAAGGCACAGCCTTGTAGAAAAGGGAAGACATTTGACAGCAATAATAAGAGACTCATATTCAGCCACAAAGTGGTGAATGTGTTGAATTCATTGCCAGATAAGGCTGTGGAAGCTAGGTCTTTGATTATATGTAAGACTGAGATATGTAGCAGCGTGGTTTTCAACTGGATCGAGGGTTATGGGGCGAAAGCATGAGAATTGGGTTTAGAAAGATATTTGCCATGATTTAATGGCAGAGTAGACTCACTGCGCTGAATGGTTTAATTTCTGCTCTATTGTCTTATGGACTTATGCATCGAATGACCTCCATCTGCAAGTTCCCCTCCAAGGAACCTGCCAGCCTGAGTTGAAGCATTGTCAGCGAAGATCTGATTTAGTGCTGATCCAGACTTGATGGGCCAAATGGTCTCTTTTCATCCTCCATCTTCTATTTTATCATTCTTCCGAAAAACAATGATGACTGCAATGACCAGACTTGTGGCCGGTCCTCTGATTCTTCTCTGAACAGGTCATTGCTAAAGTTCCAGCATCATTTCCCTGCTCTTATATTCCCACCTGCGATCAAGAACAGAAAGTATCTCTTACCCCGCGAGACCACTTGATCCCTTGCCCAATCACCTTCAAAAATTCGTGAAAGCCTACTCCAATTTCTCTTTTATTACTGTTAACCACTCAGTGTTCACACTTTTATCATTGTTCCTCCCCAAATTCATTATCACCCACTTCACTGGATTGAATTCCTTTCAGCACATTTTCTTGCCAATTGTTTCCAATCTCCCTGCAGTCTATGGCTTTCTTCCTCATGGTTAACTACATGACTAATTGTTACATGATTTGCAAACTGCAAAATGATGGCAACGACAAATAAGTATAATTCATTGGCCTACATGATAAAACAATGGAACTCATACAAGCCATGGTTCATAAGCTTGCAGAGGACAGCAGAATTGGAGACTGTAAAGAAGGTGATCTAAGATTCCAGAAGGATCTTAATCCAATGTGTCTTTGGGCTGAACAATGTAACATGGAGTTCAACCTGGATAAGTGGAAGGTATTGCATTTTGCTACATTAAATAAGAGTAGAGCTTATACAATTAATGATCGGGCGTTGCATCGTGTTGTGGAACACGTAGGCCAGGAATGCAAGTACATCATTCTTTTTAGTTTGCTTCATATAGAGACAGAATGGCTAAACAAAATGTTACCTTGCCTTCGTTGCTCAATCTTTTGAGCATAGGAGTTGGTACGTTATGTTGAAGTTGAGTAGGACATTGGGTGATTCCTCTTCGGGAATACTGTGTCCAGTTCTTGACGCCCAGTAATAGCAAGGAAATTATTCAGCTGGAGTAGGTTTAGAACAGGTATATCAGCGTATGGCTAGTGGGGAAGGTTTGTGTTATAACGAAGGCTGGATAGGCTGAGAATATTTTCACTCAAACACTGGAGGTTGAAAGGCGACCTTTACATAAATGTATAAATTATTGAGAGTTCGGACAGAGTTAACTGTAACTGCCTTTTCTCCAAAGAGGGGCACTTCAAGACGAGAGGGCAAATGTTTAAAGTGAAACGAGGAATTTAAAATAAGACAGGAGAGGATTTTTTAAACAAAGGATTGTTTATGTGTGCAATTCACTTCCTGAGGCAGTTATGAATGAAAGTACATTTACAATATTTGCAGGATATTTGGATCGATAAAGGAATTGGAAACTTTCTGTGGGATTAACAAAAGCTATTCATTCATGCCTAGTACATTATTTATTGCCCAGAGGGCAGTTCAGAATCAACCACGATATTATGGATCTGGAGTAACATGCCAGCCAGACCAGATAGGTATGGCCGTTTCCTTCCCTATCAGGCATTAGTGACTCAGATCTACAACAACTAATTCAACATCATCATTAGACTCTAGGTAAATATTTAAATAACATTTCAGCATCTGCCATGCCAGGGTGTGAACCCGTGTCCATAGAATTATATCTGGACATTCATATTAACAATACAGTAATAATATCACAAGGGCATTATTATCCCTCAGCAGTTACAAGAACCGTCAAATGCGACTTGTTTAGTTTGGCATTATGTTCAGTATGAGCTGGTTGGAGTGAAAGGCATGTTTTCATGCTGTGTGAGTCTATGACTTTGACGCTATGAAACTGGCAGCTGGTTTGGATTAACAGCAGCGTTGACAGTTTAATTGATTTCCTTCTGGGATATGTAATCTTGTTGGTAACTCTGGAGGTTCTTCTGCTTATTGGCCCCGTCCCACACACACGGGATTGTTGAATAGTCTGTCCCCAGTTTGACTGAGTAGATGAGTTTCCACTTCAGCACGTAATTGCGCTGGTTTCTCTGTGATATCAGTGTCCTTATATCTATTCAGAATGAACGATTGATTCAAACCATGTCCACGCAGAGGCAAGTTCCGTTTTCCATGTTGTGAATGTGTTTTTATTCTTCCTGATATACCCACAGGGTGTGGATGTCGCTGGTCAGGACAGCATTTGTTGTTCTTCCTGATTCGCTGCTGTCTCTCTGCACGAGAGACATGGATTCGATCCCAGTCTCGTGTGACTGTGTGCAGTTTGCACATTCTCTCTTTGCTTGTGTGAGTTTCCTCCCACTGTCTGAAAGTGTGCAGGTTACTGGGATCAGCCATGGGAAATGAAGGGGAACGGAATAGTTATGGAGTGTGGGTCTGATAGGATGTGCTTCGGAGGGATGCTGTCGACTGTAAGGCCCGAATAGCCTTGACACGGTCGGCATTCTCGGATTAAGGGTCAGCTATGTTGTTCAGGTCCTGGAGTCACAAGTAAGCAGGATTGGATAAAGATGGCAGCATCCCGTACGCAAGGGACACGCATGAATGGGATTGCAGGAAATTAAAGTCATGTTCTCTGTTCCTGAGTTCAGGCTTCCATTCCAGGTTTTATTCGTCGAACTTTAATTTTACCAGTTCGGTGTGTGAGTCCCCAAGGATGATTAGTCTATTATATAACACAACACCACCTTCTCCAGGTTGTAGTATATATTGGAAACAAGAAGTTGATTCTGAGCTGATGCGAACAAAAGCAGATGCCAATGTCAAAACCACTGATCCGAACAGGAAAATGAAATTTCGAACCTTTCCACTCCAAAGTTAAAGTCTCCACACGCTTTAGATGCGCTAATCGGGTTTCTCAGCAACATGTACTGTTTATGGTCATAATATTATAAATGGGGGCAAGTATTCCCTTCCGCCCCGCTTTTGACCAGGAGCTGCCCCAACAACGGAAATACATGCGCCTCTCTCCTGTCATTCCATTCCAATTTCCAATTGGATCTTCGTGCTTGCTTCACACAGTTTCTCTGATTGCGGGTCTGGAACTGGGATTGTGGGTGATTGCATGCAGCAGTTGGTACTGCCTTGTGTGTGCAAAGTGATGAAGTAGCCGATGTTCAACTATAATGCTATTGAAGCATACGTTTCAACAATATTCTGCACTCTCCCAAGAGTTTGGAGAGTTTCATTTATCCCATTCTCCAGTACTCTCATTCATGGAATCTCCACAGTCTCTGGGGACGCTAAAGTTAAAGATTCGGTTCATTCTGCGTTCCCACATGCCTGTCGCTAAGTCCTGATATTGTACATTCTTCCTGACATTTCCTCTGCTACCATGCTGGCTGCAGTTCGCAATCGTGGTCTGTGGAATGCTGTAATTGTTTCGTAGTTCGTATTCTGCGTTGTGATTGCAGCGACCTCCGCTGGAATCCACATCGTGGCGGTCAGTTCTCTCAAAGTTTTAATCTTGGTGAAACACGGTCAGAAATTAATCGTTTTTACAAGATAATATTCTCCGAGGTGATGATCTGTTTTCCATCGAATTTTGTTCTCTGATATTTCTGCGTTTAGCGTATCAGGATTTAAACCCAAAAGTTCTCGAAGATGTCTGTCCCTCGCACTCTCCGTCGCTCTCTTTTCCGTCCCTCATCCCATTTGACTGAGGCATTGCACAATCTAACATACACTTGCACATTGATACCATCCAGTCTGTGCCGTTGCACTTACTGTTGCTGGATGACCATGCCACAATCTCTTCATTGGCACCTTCAAATCATTCGATCCGTTTGGATATCGTGGCTGTGAGATCGATTCTCTTTTAGCAGCTTTTACATGAGCAAGACGAATGTAGTGTACAAAATACCTTGCAAGGACTGCACTAAACACTATATAGGAAAAACAGGAAGACAGCTAACAATCCGCATACATGAACATCAACTAGCCACGAAACGACACGACCAGCTATCCTTAGTAGCCAAACACGCAGATAACAAGCAACGTGAATTCAACTGGGACAACACTACTATCATAGGGCAAGCCAGACAGAAAACAGCCAGGGAATTCCTAGAGGCATGGCATTCATCCACAAACTCCATCAACAAACACATCGACCTGGACCCAATATACCAACCACTACAGCGGACAGTTGAAACTGACAACCGGAAGCGGCAGGGACACACCACTATAAACACCGGAGGAAACATCAAAGAAGCGCTTCGCAGGAGGCTCCCAAGCACTGATGATGTCGCCTTGCCAGGGGACGAAACGTTTGCAACAAAAACTTCCAGCTCGGCGAACAGAACCACAGCAACGAGCACCCGAGCTACAAATCTTCGCACAAGCTTTTACTGACATGGACCAGAGATTATTGGAGCGTGCGGCTCAATAAAAGGGCAATAGGGAATAATTTGGGAAAAGAGACTCTCTTGGAAAAGATCCCCCATGAGGGCTTTCTGCGATAGCCTCGTGATATTATCGCTGGATTGTTGACACAGCATAGCCAGGTAATGTTCTGTGGAGACGGGTTGGATTCTCACCACACCACGACGATGGTAGTATGTGAATGCAATAATTGCCTAGAATTAAGAATACGTTGTCTGAAAAATCCATCTGTTGCACTGACGTCCTTGAGGGAAGGAAACTACCGTCCTTATCTGGTCTGGCGTCCACGTGACTCCAACTGGAAGGCAATAAATGCTGCAGAACTACCCCCGATGCTGTTACAGAATGGAAAAATGTTCATTCGGCTCATTGCTAGAATTGTCCAGGTATGTGATCGCAATGGGAAAGTTGCAGGAGAGATTCACTCGGATAGTGTCGAGGCAGAAGAGTTTCAGTCATGAAGGGAGACAGGACAAACTGGGGTTGTCTGTCACCGTGCAGAGAAGTTTGTGAGGGGTATGGATAAGGTAGACTGAAAGAAGCGTTTCCCATCGATGGAAAGAACGATAACAGAGGGCCAGAAATTTAATGAGAGAGACAGAAAGGTTTAAGTAGATGTGTATAAAAGCGGTATAGGCCTGCGGGTGTTCGAATTTGGAACACATTGTCTGTAAGGGTCAGAGAGGCAGCAACCCTTATAACTTGAAGGAATATTCAAATGTGAATATGTTCTGCCAATACCTATAAGGCTATGGGCTAAACGAGTCGGGTTTTTAAGCAGTTGTTTTTGACAAATGCAACCACAACGGGCTGAAGTGTCTCCTTTGAAACTGTTGTTCTCGGTAATATAGTGGTTAATCTCGCCGTATGTTATGCGGGAGATAGGAGCTCAATTCCTCGCTGGGGCACTGTAAATACTTTAAAACTGTCGCTCCGTTTCCAAGTGCGGGTTATTAATGCCTGTCCTTCCATTCTCCATGGGACATGTTACAGGAAGGACAGTGCTGTCTGAATCAGCGTGGGGAAGGACTGCAGCTCCCGGCGAGAAAGAGTGTCAGTGCAAGTGCAATCACGTGACTTCTGCAACCCGCACTTTGTGTCTGTATTGGAATCTAAACAATTTAATAGAAAGAAGAAGGAAGCTGAAGAAGAAACAGGGTAAACAAATTCAGATGGGAGCGCAGAAACATTTTGCGCAGCATCATGAGGAAAACTGACAAATGGCTCTGAGAAAGAGTTTGTCTTTCAGAACTATTAGTTCACAGAGATGTTTTTGTTCCACTTTAAGTCCTTAAGAAATTGAATAACAATTTAACTAAAGACTTGAAATTTTGGAACACACCAGGCGATGAGTCACGTGCTAGAAACTGTGTTTACAAGCCAGCTGTTTAATGACTGATAATGATGCAATAGGCCGAAGGGCCTCTCGCCACGCTTTGAAAAACTCAAAAACTGTCATTTTTCAACTGAACCAAAAAGGCAAAATCAAAGTCATCAAGAAATGTTGCAAGAATTGCATATGTTTTCCTAAGTGCGCAAGTGCTGAAATTCAGCTCTCTCACTGCTATTTCCCAATGTTGATTTCCAGTCAGGGAAAAATATTTGTTGCTCCTTATGAAAATATTAAATTAAACATGAGTTCCTGACATTACAAAACAGCAAAGGCAGCAGTTCTGTCAGAGTCAGTGAGAATTTCATATCGGAGATGAAATCAAATGGGAAGAAACGCTGAAATCAGTTGCCTTTGCCTGCTCAGACTCAGTACTCCAAAAATGATCCTTATTGAAACATATAGATTTTTTTTTTCAAGGAGTTAATAAGTTGGATGCAAAAAGTTTGGTTCTGTGACCAGAGCGCCTCGTATCGAATGAGTTGGAGATGCCGGTTTTGGACTGGGGTATGCAAATTTGAAAATCACACAACACCAGATTACACTCCAACAGGCTTAATTGGATGTACTAGCTTTCGGACTGCTGCTCGTTCATCAGGTGATTGTGGAGTACACAGTTGTAAGACACAGAATTTATAGTACAAGTTTACAGTGTGATGTAACTCAAATTATACATTGAAAAATACCTTGATTGTTTGCTAAGTCTCCGATCTGTTGGAATGACCATGGTAGCTTCACTTTTTTCATATGTAAAGTACAAAGCTTTTTATTTTAAAGTTTCATTCTCAGGTGAAATTTAAAACCTGGTGACTGCCCTCGTGTGCTGCTGTCTGTTCCATAATGCTTAGACTGATTCTAGTTTATAAAAATGAGTTACCAGAGACTTACATGGATTCATGCAGTTTTTGAGCAAAGTGCACTGTAACTCTGCAAGTATAAATTCACCCCACAAACGTGTGTGTGTGTGTGTGTGTGTGTGTGTGTGTGTGTGTGTGTGTGTGTGTGTGTGTGTGTGTGTGTGTGTGTGTGTGTGGTCTCTATTTGGAGACAGAGCAATGGGATCACCTGTACTGTGACATAAACCCAAGGAGCCGGCTGAGGCCATTCCCATGGGTACCGAATTTAGCTATCAGCCTCTGCGTGGGCACTTTTAGCTGCTGACTGTTCCGAAGCCCGCCTTGGAAGATTGTCACCGAGGTCGAATGTCCTGGACCCCTGAAGTGCTCTCCAACTGGGAAGTGACACTCCTGTCTGTTGATTGATGTGCAGTGCCCATTCCGTTGCTGTAGCCTCTGCTCGGCTTCACGAATGTACCATGCCTTAAAGTATCCTTGCCTGCAGCGTGTTGTTTTTTTTTTAGATTAGAGTCAGTCTAAACATTATGGCACGGATGCAGCACACAGAGACTAACACTGTCAACAATTTATCTGTGATGACACTAATTGGTAAAGTTCACCTGAGAATGTACCTGTTAAAAGAAGGTTTTTCGATTTACATAAGAAAGAAGTGATCCTAACATCGTCATTCCAACAGATGGAAGACTTAACAAACGATCAAGGTATTTTTCAAAGTACAATTTCAGTGACATTACACTGTAACCTTTTGCTATAAATTCTGTATCTTACCACTGTGTACTCCACAGCCACCTGATGGAGGGGCAGCTCTCCAAAAGCTATTGCTTCCTTTAAATCTGTTGGACTATGACCTGGCGTTGTGTGATTTTTAACTTCATATTGGAATGCGGATCTCACAATTAAAATAGAGATGAAGAAGCATTTATTCTCTCAGATAGTTCTGTATCAGTGGACTTTCTTGTAGCAGAAGGCTGTTGAGGAAGTGTCATTCGGTGTAATGAGACTGAGATCGGCAGATCTTCAAGCAGCAAAGACATCAAGCGTTATGGGGAAAGGCAAGAAATTGCAGTTCAAGGTTATCAGATCAGATATGAAACCATTCAATAGCGGAGCAGACTTGATGGTCTGAATGGTGTCTTTATGTTCCTAAAAACGTTGGCCTTAATATGAAGCTGCAAAACCGACCTGAGTAAAATGTGCCTAATTTAAAAAAAAACGTGGTCCCCCCGGTGACTGAACCGAGGTGAAATGTACAAAGAACAACACACAAAGGGCAGACAATATTGGGTAATTGATCCGTAGTGATCAGTATACCAAGGTAAACAGGAAAACCGATATTCAGTATCTCCATTGAACCTGGCTCCACGAACCACTATTTCCCTTCCGTTTTCCTGACGCACCCTCCGTTCTTGTGTTAAACTGATCGAACGTCAGGCAAATGCAGATGACATTGCTGATGTCGAACTGTAGCACATTGAACATAGAACATTACAACGCAGTACAGGCCCTTCGGCCCGCGATGTTACGCCGCCCTGTCATGCTAATCTGAAGCCCATCCCATCTACACTATTCCATGTACGTCCATATGCCTCTCCAATGACGACTTAAATGCACTTAATCTTGGCGAATCTACGACTGTTGCAGGCAAAGCATTCCATACCCTAATTACTCTCTGATTAAAGGAACTACCTCTGACATCTGTCTGATACCTATCTCCCCTCACTTTAAAGTTGTGTCCCCTCGTATTTTCCGTCCCCATACTTAGAAAAAGGCTCTCCATTTCCACCCTATCTAACCCTCTGATTATCTTGTATGTCTCCATTAAGTCACCTCTCAATCGTCTTCTCTCTAACGAGAACAGCCTCAAGGCCCTCAGTCTTTTCTTGTAAGACATTCCTTCCATATCAGGCACCATCCTAGAAAATCTCCTTTGCACTCTTTCCAAAGCTTCAACATCCTTATTATAATGCGGTGACCAGAACTGATCACAATACTCCAAATGTGGCCGTAACAGTGCTTTGTACAGCTGCAGCATAACCTCCTGATTCCGGAACTCAATCCCTCTCTTAATAAAGGCCAAAACACTGTATGTCTTCTTTACAACTCTGTCAATCTAGGTGGCAACTTTCTGGGATCTGTGTACATGGACACCGATATCTCTCTGTTCATCTGCACTCCCAAGAATCTTACTATTAGCCCAGTGCTTTGCATTCCGATTACTCCGTCCAAAGTGTAAGACCTCACACTTGTCCACATTAAACTCCATTTGCCACCACTCAGTCCAGCTCTGCATCCTATCTATGTCTCTCTGCAACCTACTACATCCTTCGTCACTATCCACAACTCCACCGATCGTAGTGTCGTCCGCAGATTTACTAACCCACCCTACTAAGCCCTCATCCAGGTCATTTATAAAAATGACGAATAGCAGTGGACCCAACACTGATCTTTGTGGAACGCCGCTCGTAACTGGACACCAATATGAACATGTTACATCAACTACAACCCTCTGTTTTCTTTCAGCGAGCCAATTACTGATTCAAACTGCTATGTCTCCCACAATCCCATTCCTCAGCATTTTGTATAATTGCCTACTGTGGGGAACCTTATCGAACGCCTTGCTGATATCCATATACACCACATCATCCTGTTTACGCTCATCTACCTGTTTGGTCACTTTGTCAAAAAGCTCAATAAGATTCGTTAGGCACGACTTACCCTTTACAAAACCGTGCTGACTGTCCCTCATCAGATTATTATTTTCTAGATGATTATAAATCCTATCTCTTATAACCTTTTCCAACGCTTTACCAACAACTGAAGTGAGACTCACTGGTCTGTAATTACCAGGGTTGGCTCAACCATCCTTCTTGAACAAGGGAACCACATTTGCTATCCTCCAGTCCTCAGGGACTATTCCTGTAGACAATGATGATTTCTAGATCAATTCCACAGGCTCGGCAATCTCTTCCCTTGCTTCCCAGAGGATCCTAGGATAGATCCCATCCGGCCCAGAGGACTTGTCTATTTTCACACTCTGCAGTATTTCTAATACCTCTTCCTTGTGAACCTCAATCTCTTCTAGTCCAGATGCAAGTGTCTCTGTATCTTCCTCGCCAACATTTTCATTTTCTAAGGTGAACACGGTCGAACAATATTTATATAGTGTTTCCCTATGTCTCCTCTGACACCACACACAACTTCCCACTATTATTCTTTATTGGCCCTAATTTAACTCTCGTCATTCTTTTATTCCTGACATATCTATGGAAAGCCTTAGGGTTAACCCTGATCCTATCCGCCAACAACTTCTCATGTGTCCTCCTGGCTCTCATGTCTCCTCCTGGCTCTTCCGAGCTCTCTTATTAGGTCATGCAGGGAAAAGATTCTGTCTTATCCACAATATCATTCTGCATCGAAATATCAGGCAGTATTTCATATTAATTACTGTAAACGTTAACCTTCAACAAGTCATGACAGTGAAAGCATTGAATCCTCATCACTATACTACCAGGGAAGATTTCTTTTAACACCACCCTGGGCACCATGAGATTCATCATTCTATACTCTCATCCTTCCGTGCATGATCCCCTCGGCTCTATTCTGGTCTTGTTGGTTGGTTTACAATACTGAGGCTATCCAATCATCTTTGCATTTCAGTTTCTAATGTATGAGACCTTCTCTCTGAGCTGGCAATGTGCTTGCTCAGTGGCGATAACACTGGCCTTGTAAACTAGAAAAGTGCTCGAAATAGGCCATTCCTGTTTTTCATTCCAAGAACTTGAGGAGAACCGTTCAGCAGGACAGGAAATAGCGGGCGTCAGCAATGATCATGTTTGACAGCAAGAACGGGGTGAGGCAGTACAAACTCCAGATTGAAGGGGAAACAATGGGCACTGGTGCCCGTCAGGTTCAGGTGTAGACCATCCTGTTTATAGAGGTCCCACCTTCCCTAGAAAGAACCCTAGTTATCCAGATACCGGAATCCCTCCCTCCTGCACCATCCCTGTAGATACGCATTTAACTGTTCTCTCTCCCTATTCCTCGACTCTCTATCACGTGGCACGGGTAACAAACCAGAGACAACAACTCTGTTTGTTCTAACTCTGAGCTTCCAACCTAGCTCCCTGAAAGCCTGCCTAACATCCTCAGCCCTCCTCCTACCTATGTAGTTGGTGCCAATGTGGACCACGACTTCGGGCTGCTCCCCCTCCCCCTTAAGGACCCGGAAAACACGATCAGAGATATCACGTACCCTTGCACCTGGGAGGCAACATACCAAACGTGAGTCTCTCTCGCCCCCACAGAACCGCTTATCTGTGCCCCGAACTGTCGAGTCCCCAAAAACAATTGCTCTGCTCTTCTCCAACCTTCCCTTCTGAGCAACGGGGACAGGCTCCGTGCCAGAGGCCTGAACCCCATTGTTTACCCCTTGTAAGTCCCCCCCCCACATGTATCCAAAACGGTATACTTGTTCTTGAGGGGAACGGCTGCAGTGGGTCCCTGCACTGGCTGCTTCCTCCCAGTCCCCCTCACTGTCTCCCATCTGTCTGCAATCTTTGGAGTTACTACTTCCCTAAAGCTCCGATCTATGACCCCCTCTGCCTCCCGAATGATCCTAAGTTCTTCCAACTCCAGCTCCAGTTCCCTAACACGGTCTTGGAGGAGCTGGAGATGGGTGCACTTCCTGCAAGTGTAATTAGCAGTGACGACCATGGCATCCCTCACCTCAAACATGTTGCAAGAGGATCATTGCACTGCCTTCACTGCCATCCCTCTAAAAGTAACCTTTTTTAAAAAAACTAGGTCTAAAGAATAGAACAAGCAAAATGCAGCACTTACCTACTTACCACAACGGGTCTTATGATTAGGTTAGAGGAGGAGGGAGGGTGGGAGGCACTACCGCTGTAGTGCCTCGGGTTCCTCTCATGCGCGCTTTTATAGGAAAAAAGAACGCACCCAGGTAAGCTTACGCTACACCAGCTTCCGGCTGCCCCTCTGGTCGTCGTCACATATCTGCAGTGACATAATTCCAAAAACTGTGTTTTGACGAAACGGTGCAACTGCTTCTGCCCTCATCCCTGGTGGTTTAGTGGTTAGTATTCACCGCTTTAACTGAGTGGCCAGTGTTTCATTACTATTCAGAAATGAGGGCTTCTTGTTCCTGATGCAAAGAGCGCAGCTCTATCAGGAATCTTTTTCATGCCTTAGATCAGTCAATACCCCAGCTCTTCAAAGAAGGGAAAAGTGCCTTCCCTCTCTCTGCACAGTCGCAAGAGGATCATTGCACACTCGGACAGTTAATCCTTCATTCTCCTCTGATTCCACTTCCCAAAGAGTTTCAAAGTACTGTAAAATTGAGTCTCAGCTATTTCTTTTCTGCGCTTTTCATACACAGGAGCTGCAGCGATTGAGTGCATTGGTTTCTGAAATCGAAACGTACCTATGAGCAATGTATTGGGCTTTTCCAGGATTGCCTTCTCTGACAACGGTGGGACATGACTGGTGTTGTCTTTGATATGGATGTGCCAGAATTTGAGTTGAGTAGACAAAGTTAAAAATTACACAACATCAGGGCATAGTCCACCAGGTTTATTCAGAAACACTAGCTTTCAGAGAGCCGCTCCTTCACCAGGTGGGTGTTTTTCTGCAGAAACTTGACGTGTGTGTCAATATGCGCGATCTTTCGGAAGATCATGTGGACTTTAACCGACAGTTCGTGGTGTCGATGGTACCTATGACTTGAGGTGTTGGTGTTGGACTGGGGTGGCCAAATTTAAAAACACACAAAGCCATTTTAGATTCCAACAGTTGACAAATACCTGATGAAGAATCAGTGCATGGAAGACTGGTGCTTCCAAATATGTCTGTTCGATACAATCTGGTGCTGTGTGAGTTTTACTCTGATTGTTCTTGGTAATGTTTAAATGATCGAAGGCAGTGAAAGAATTTTCGTTCGTGGAGATGAAAATTTCAAATATTATCCACCTCAGCAGAACAAAAATGAATAGTTTGTATGTGTGATGAGTCTCCACAATGCGCTTGCGCCAAGTAAAAGTTGAACTTTCAACTGCCTGATCCATAGCCAGCTATACGAATGGTTGTACCACTGGTCAGATGCACAGCTGAGATTTTACACGCTGCAGAGCTGTATGTTAACAAGGACATAAGCAATAACAATAACAGTCATAAGGTGAACAAAGAGCAAAAATAATCACCATCATTGATTCACTTCAAATTGTCCTCAAAAAAACGACCATTCACAATCTGATCAGCCGATCAATGAGGTCACTGCTGATCAAGGGAATTGCAACTTACTTTGCTGCGTTTTCACCATAATTTGATTAACTCCAGCCTAATCATAACATCGCATATTCCCATTAATTTTCAGCTTTAGATTACGTTAATGACCTGTCCGTATTTGCAGGAAAATGAACAACATGAAATGAGTGAAAACGTCCTTCCGGTGATGTAATCCAGTGCAGAGTTGGCCAGAGAAGAAAAGACAAAGACATGAAACATCACTCCCATTTCTCTCTGTACCAAAGCGTTTTCCTGAGTTGGATATTTGCAAGACTTGTCTTTAACATCTGAAGAACTAATTATTTTCCTGGGAAAGATTCATCATAAATCAATTCACATCTGAGGTGTTGAAGAATATTTTACTTCAGATTAAAATAGTTGAATATCCTTTCCCCCAACCTAATGTTCCAATCCTCCCTCCTGTTCCATGTAAATACCAGCTTCTCCAGGAGAGGTTGGAGCTCCCAACCTGACGTTCCAATGCTCCTTGCTGCTCCATTCAATAGAAGCTGCTCTATGTGAATTTGGAGCTCCCAGTCTGATGTCCCAATGCTCCCGACTCCACGTCAATAGCAGCGGTCCAGTTGTGGTTGGATCTACCAGTCTGATGTCCCAATGCTCCCAGCTGCTACATGTCATTAAAAGCTGGTCCTTGTGAGGTTGGAGCTCCCAGTCTGATGTCCAAATGCTCCGTCCTCCATGTCCATAGAAACGGTCCAGTTGAGGTTGGATCTATCACACTGATGTCCCAATGCTTTCTGCTGCTACATGTCATTAAAAACTGCTCCAGGTGAGAGTGGAGCTCCCAGACGGATCTCGCAAAACTCCTTGCTCCATGTCAACTGAAGCTGCTTCAAATTAGGTGAGATCTCGCAGTCTTACGTTCCAATGCTCCCTGCTGCTCCACGTCAATAGAAGCTGCTCCAGTTGTGGTTGGAACTCCCAGACTGATGCCACAATGCTCCCTGCTGCTCCAATTCAATAAAAGCTGCTCTAAGTGTGGGTGGAACTCCCAGCCTGATGTCACAGTGCTCCCTGGTCCATGTCAACAGACGCTGCTCCAGATAAGGTGGGAGCTCCCATCCCTGGCAGCTCACACACGTCTATACCATCATAGAAAGTGCCCACTGACCATTTCCACCACTGGAACCATTGGTGGAATATCCGCATCATGTGAATTGAATATTATTTTTTATCACCACCGAATGATAATTTCCAAAAGACATTCTTTCTTAAACATTGTTTAACATGTGCATATTGCAGTCAATCCGAAATTAGATAATGGTGCTAATTGATGTATGCTCAATAAAAATTACATCCTATTTTTCATGTTGAGTAACTGCTACTTAGCAAGGACAATGTTTGTAATGAAATCACACTTTTATTTCAGGTGAGGGAATGTGGTTTGCATAATTTAAAATGAACTTGTTCACTGTGTAAAATGATCAAATAGATCTCAATTTCAAAGCAAAGTTGGTTACATTGTCATCCATCTTGACATGTGGTGTCCTCTTCTTTCAACCACATGGGTATTAGAATGAAACGTCTGTTAATGACATGCCTATAAAGACACATTAAATCATTTTTCATGCTTATGCTGCATTAAACTGCGCCTATTGATCCACAGTTTAGGTTCAGTCCCTACAGTTAACATGCTGACTTCTCCAGTTGTTCATAGTTCAATGCGATGCATCCAGTGTGTGCATAACGAGAGGGAGCTTACTTCCCACATCTTGTGTTTATCTGTGCCTTATGTCCAGCCTTCATCAATGGCGAGAGCAAAGGGCGAGGGAGATATCAATGTGTAAGTCTCTCCGTGCCCATGCACGGCACCAACATCGGCAATTTTCTACTGTGCATTTACAGCAAGATCTCGTTGCCCCTACACCTATGCCCTGCCACTTTTGAAAAATCTCCATTATTTTGTGCTGTCTCTCTGTGCTCTTCTCTACCAAGATGAATCACTTCTACTCAACCTGCTCCAGATTTCATCTGACAAAACAGTCATTAAGAATCCCACTGCATAAACATACACTTCGCATCTCTCGTTATTTGGTTTTCCAGGATCTCTTTCATACGATAATAGGTCACAGCAGCTTGACTTGAAAATGAAAATCGCGTTACTTCTCATTATCCCAATGCGATCTACATTTCAATGCAGTTTAGGCAACTGGCTCAAATTATTCTTTGTGATTTTATAATAGCGTCGATGCATATAAACTGACCATTGGAGTTCCAATTTCAATAAAAAGCTGTGAGCACACAAAAATAGCAACATTAGAAATAGCGACGAGAGTGGGATTTGAACCCACGCGTGCAGAACACAATAGATTAGCAGTCCATCGCTTTAACCTCACGGCCACCTCGTCACATACCCAGGGACACATATGACCTTATTAATAAGTGAATTGCGTAAATTATACAGCGCAGCAGATATTTCTCCCTGGTGTTGGTGAGATGATAAATAGCACAGTACGGTTCCAAGACTATGGTCTGACCTCTGGGTTGTGGGGCAAGCACATTCCCACTCTGGTCACAGTGATCTGAACAAAAATGAAGAAAAGACAATGTAACAAGTTCTGTTGAATTCTGTGAAGATTTGAAGTCAACGGAATGAAGAACCCGAGAAAGCAGGAGGTGTTCTTTTCAGAAAGAGTTGGATAGATTTCATAAGGATAGTGGAATCAAGGGTTATGGGGATAAGGCAGGAACAGGATACTGACTGAGGATGATCAGCCATGATCATAATGAATGGTAGTGCTGGCTCGAAGGGCAGAATGGCCTACTCCTGCACCTATTGTCTAGTGTCTATTAAATTGCCTGTGAGGAATTGTTTTCCAGACTGGAGGAGAGTGCACAGTGCTCAATGTCATTATTCGGAACACCTTTCTTCTGCTCAGATATTTTTGGCACGTATTTGTGTACAGGGCAGACAATTTCAAAATCCTAAATAAGGCTAAATTGACAATTGAATTCAACAATGCAAAAACCTTGGTCTGTATCATTTTCCTGGGCCGTGCGACAACAAGTCACTGTATGATCACAGCAACAGAGTGAGCAAGTGTCAGAAGGAAAATGAGTGCAGTGCCAGAGCGCATGCTGAGAGCAGCAGGTGACACACGGGGAAGAGCATTTCGCACAACAGGAACACTTCCCAAACAGCAGACTGCGGTGGAAGGATTCAGAGGGGGTTTACACTTTGGAATTTGATGCCAGAGACACAATGGAGATCCGTCATTGAGTCTGTTAAAGATGAAGATTTTAAGATTTCTACAGATGAAAAACAAAATGAAATGTTCATTTGTTAGTGAAGGCAAATGTTGAAATTGTATATTTCAACAATCTACCCATCTTTGCAATGAGTAGCTCACCACTTTCCTCACTCGGGGTCTGAACCACTGGTGAAGATGATCGTAAAATTCCCGTTACTAGCCATGGAATCAGAGAAACTCGGTTTCCCAAACGTTCATGTACAACCAGGAATGTGGAAGTAAGCATTAATGTGTTGCTCCTGTTCCAGTATAGTGGCGTGTGCTGTGCTGAAGTTTTAAGATTGAGCCTCACATGGAGCAGCTTGAATTTGTCGTCGTCTTGAGGGGTACGGATAGAAGGTGATATTGAGCAAAGCCAAGTTTATGGGAAAATACCCGTGTTCGTGGATTGAGAAATGACCTTTTCTGGATAATAATTCCTTGATCAACAAACATACTGCAAGTATCCAAAACGTGAAGAGACATATGTGGAGAGAGAGCCAAAGGTGATTTTTCAGCAGATGGATAACATTTCCCAAGTGCACTGCGTTAAATTCCGGGAAAATAGATGTTGAACTGGTTTCATGTTACACAGTTTTTTACAAACTCACAAAGGTTATTGCAATAATTAAAAAAAACACATAGGGAGGGCCGTTTGAATATTGTATTGAATTGAATTTTGTTCTGAGCATATTTTATCTTCAATGGCGTGTTGCAGAGAAGTACAGAGGGTTAACAACACAAAAGGACAGCGTCTTCTTGGTGGATTTCTTGGTTGGAGTTAAGAATGTACGAAATATACATAACGTCATGTGAATGTGGTCAAATCTTTAAAGTAGGTGTTGCGTCTCCAAGTGACGGTTCAATACCTACTCATTAGGATATAACTTCGATCTGCAGTTATTTTAGGACATCAGTTCCATTTACAGAGTTTCACCTTGAATAATACGCCACACTTACCAATCCATGAACTTGTTATACTCAGTCTTATTCAGTTGTACGTGTTCATGAAATGTCTTTGTGTCTGAAGTCAACAAAATTCGAAATTGTTACGCAACCACACTGACTTTCTCTCAATGGTAAATTCTCTCCTTGTACATTTGTTCGTGTATCTTTGAAAAAACACTCTGAAATCAGCTTCTACGTTTTATTTCTGGAAAGTCGTTCACGATTTACATAACTCTATTGAGTGGAAGAAACTCTCATCCAAACTTTTCTTAATCATTCACAAATGGTTTGCAAGCTCCAACGAAAGTTATTGATTCACTCGAAAGAGGAACTTTCCCAGATTTACTCATTCAAACCTCGCGTTATGTGAAAATCTCATTTGTTTACACCAAATTTGCGTGTTTCTGCTCCAGCATTTCCAAATCTCGTGAATAAACTCCTTCATTCTTTCTATCATCCAGATGAAACCGTTTGAATCCTTTCTGATATTTTTATGTCTCCGTAAACAAGGTCACTTGGCTTTCTAATATCTTGCTATCCAGGAAACAGCAGCTGTGCCCTTTCTAACTTCCTTACATGTTTTTGGTGGAGAATGAGGACAAGGATTAAACACAATGCTCCCACTGAGTGTGACCTAAAGATTTTACAGTTACACTATGAACTCTGCTTTTTAAATATGACGTCTCTATTTTTAAACTCCAATAAGGTAAATTACTATCTATCCAGTTCATGAACATCGTCTCCATGGAGACGAAAATTATCTATCACTTCCTTTATTCTTCCACGGAATGTATGAAAGGTTTGTAAGGTCAACATCTCTAAATCCCCGTGTCCTGAGTCAGTCTCAGCTATTTCTAAAGGCGACTGAAGTTCAAATACTTCATAATGTGTCTCCCGTCATTCCAGTGCAGACTGGTTCTGGACAGTAAATGCCATCACCAAAGGCCACCGTGGATCTGAAATCAACAGTTTTCACATAGTAATTGTCGTAGCTATTGTGTATCGTATGTCCATGTTCTTGTTCAATTTATTCATCATTACATGGGTCCCTGTATTGAATTCTACTGAATGATTAATTTGTGAATGGAGACATTCCCTTCACCACTCATTCGAAACTGCGTGGAATTTTGAAAGATTTTACTCATACGCTGCCAGACGACAGCCCTGCCATTACTGGGATGAATCAGTGAACATTCCCCACGTATCCTCGAAGGCAAGGATTTCCTTTTCCATTTGAGGAGATCATTACAGCACTGAATCCCATGTGTGCGTTCATTATAACCAAAACAGTTGCAGCAAGACTTTAAAACTAAGATTTTGCTATCTGCTTGCATTGGTTTTCCCAAAAATTACATTCCATATTATGGTATGTTTGTGGATGAAAGCACTTTCTGAATCTTGAACAATTATATTTCAGTTTTGTCAAAAATTATCATTCACTGTTCTCGCTTTCCTTTTCAGTTTCCCGTTTTATATACGATATTTTATCAGTTTATCTTAAGTTTTCAATAATTTCAAACAATCTCGCTCCTGATTACCAATCCGAGAGAATGCCACAATTTTGTCAATTTATATGCAGTGCAGCTGTAGCGGTGACCAAGTGGAAAGGCATTGCTCACGATGAAAGCACTTTCTGAATCTTGAGCAATTATATTTCAGTTTTGTCAAAAATTATCATTCACTGTTCTCGCTTTCCTTTTCAGTTTCCCGTTTTATATACGATATTTTATCAGTTTATCTTAAGTTTTCAATAATTTCAAACAATCTCGCTCCTGATTACCAATCCGAGAGAATGCCACAATTTTGTCAATTTATATGCAGTGCAGCTGCAGCGGTGACCAAGTGGAAAGGCATTGCTCACGTGAACCAAATAAAAGTAGCCGGCTGGTGGAATCTGGCCATTCCATCGCAGTCATATTTAAAACTTTTAACGTAATCTTTAGCCAAATCATATTGGCAGAAAATAAGAAACCAAAACCGAAAAAATGCTGATGTTGAAAATCAAACAAAAACAGGCGTTGCTGGAATATTTCAGGACGTCTGGCAGCATCTGTGGAGAGACAGACGCAATGGATGTGAAACGTTAACTGTGATTCATCTGCACAGATGCTGCCAGCACACCTGTGATTTTACAGCAATTTCTGTTTTTGTTTCAGATTGGCAGATTTTGTCGCAGTTCATGAGAACAGTGCTCATTAGAATCAAACAGACAGCATGGACCTGGTAGTGTGAAATGAGACAGTAAAAATGAATGAGTGGAGAGTGTTGTACTGGAAAAGCACAGCAGGTCAGGCAACATCCGAGGAGCAGGAGAATGGACGAGTTCGGCATAAGCCATTCATCAGGAATTAGGCTTGTGAGTCGGGCAGAGGAACAAAGCTGAAGCCAGGTTCCAACTCGCAGGCACCTCCTCCTACAGACCACGATCACAAACTCTCCTCCCCTCACCAAACCATCATCTCCCAGACCATCCACAATCTCATTACCTCTGGGCATCCCCCATCCACAAAATTCAACCTCCTTGCCCGTGAACCGCGCACTCCCTGATTCTACCTCCTTCCTACGATTCACAAACCTGACTTCCCCAGTCGACCTATTGTCTCATCCTGCGCCTGTCCCATCCGAATAATCTCTTCCTACCTTGACACAATCCTATCTCCCCAGTTCAGGAAATGCCCACTTACATTCGTGACACCCCTATGCACTTCACCTCCTCCAAGAATTTCGTTTCCCTGGCCCTCAACGCATCATCTTCACCATGGACATCCAGTCCCTGTACAATTCCATCTGCCATGACAGAAGTCTGCAAGCCTTCCATTTCTTAATCTCACATCATCCCAACCAGTACCCTTCCATCGACATCCTCATCCACCTGGCTGAACTGGTCCTCACAATCAATAACTTCTCTTTCCAATTCTCCCACTTCCTCCATCGAAACTTGTAGTCATGGGCACCCACATAGGACCTAGCTGTGCCTGTCTGTTTGTCAGATACGCGGAACTGTCCATCTTTCGCAATTACACAGGCACCATCCTCCACCTGTTCCTCCGCTACATTGATGAATGTTTGGCGCCACTTTGTGCTCCAAAGAGGAGGTTGAATAGCTCACCAACTTTACCAACACCTTCCACTCCGACCTCAAATTTATCCGGATCATCTTGGAGACTTCCCTCACCTTCCCGGACCTCTCCATCACCGAATCTGGCGACTGACTAATTACAGACATATACTACAAGCCCACCGACTCCCACACGTATCTAGACTACATCTCCTCCAACCCTATCTCGTGTAAGAACGCCATTCCTTATTCCCAGTTCCTCCACCTCCAGCACATCTGTTCCCAGGATGACCAATTACATCTCAGAAAGAGGCAGTTGGTCTCCTTCTTCCACGATCACAAATTGCCTTCCCATGTGGTTGACAGCGCCCTCGAGTTCATCACCTCCATTTCACACACCACCACCCTTGAAGCCACGCTTCTCAACGCAACAAGGACAGAACCTCCTGGTGCTCACTTTCCATCCCACCAAACTCCGCATAAAGGCATCATATTCTGCCACTGATGCCACCTCCAAACAGACACCACCACCAGAGATATATTTCGCTACCCAGCCCTGCCAGCATTCCGTAAAGACAATTCCCTCCATGACCCCCTCTTCAGGTCCGCACATCCCCCCACCATCCCACAACCCTCTCCTAGCACTTTTCACTGCCACCAAACGAAGGGTGAAACTAGCACCCACACCACTCCCCTCATCTCAGCCAAGGCCCGAAGGCATCATTCCACATCCGTTAGAAATTCACCTGTACAGCTACCAATGTCATCTCCTAAATCCGTTGCGCCCAGTGTGGTCTCCTCTACGTCAGGGAGACAGGAAACCTTCTTGCAGATCATTTCAGAGAACATCTCTGGGACACCCGCACCCACCAACTTCACCGTCCCGTAGCTGAACACTTCAACTCCCCCTCCTACCCCATCAAAGACATACAAGTTTTGGACCTCCTCCACTGCCAAACCGTTACCACCCAACGCCTGGAGGAGGGACGCCACACATTCCGGATTGGGACCCTAACACCACACGGGATAAATGTGAATTTGAACAGTTACCTCTTTTCTCCTCCCCCAAGCACAAGCCTTCAACTCGCCACCGCCCTCTCGACCTATTCCATCACTGCCATTTCTGACCTATTTACTTCTCCCTCCTATTCATCCATCTATTGCTTTCCAGCTATTTCCCCTCAACCCCACACCACTTCCATTTATCTCTCAGCCCGACTCACAAGCCTTATTACAGATGAAGGGCTTAAGCCTGAAACCTGAATTCTCCTGCTCCTCGGCTGCTACCTCATCTGCTTTTCCTGCATCACACTACCAACTCTGATCTCCAGTATCTGCAGTCCTAACTTTATCCTTGGAATTATCAATGACCTTAGAGTGAATATATCCCTCGATTGCAGTGATCACAGTGTGACTGAGTTTTCCATTTATTTTGGGTGAGGGCAGGCTAGATCTGAGACGAGTGCTTAACATATAAACAACTGTAATAGTATCAGATAGCGAAGGACTATCAGATACGGCAGGCTGAAGTGAAGTGGAATCTTCTGTCAGAAGATGGGTCAGTACAACTGCATCACATCACCCAGACTGTAAAAGACACGCAGAAGGAGAAAATCAACTTCAGTGCAGGCACAACGACAGGGAAAGTGGAAAGGAACAATACAACACACTGAGGTGCAGTGGAATTATTTATGTGAAAGGATTCGATATATAAGCTACTTTACATATGGACTGCCCGCACATTGGAAAAAGGAATTTCCTGCAGAATAACGGCGACCTTTGCCTGTGACATCACAATGTTGAGAGACACTGACATAGTGTCCTCTGTAGCAGCGTGGCCTAGAGAGAGCATGATCGTCCCATCAACCAGAATTCAATACTTAAAAGCTCTCCTCTGCGCTGTCCAACTTATTTGCTGCTCCTGTCGTCAGATCTCAATCGCTTCACTGTGTATCTTCTTCTGCTTCCTGCTTCACGGAAACACTTGAAACGTGAACAAATCCACTTTCGACTTTCACCAATCTTTTGCAACTCCCGAGTTGGCACAGTTATGAGTGATCGATTGGCCTTCTCGAGCGCTCTCTCTCTGGTGTGATCTGAATGATAAAGTGCACTGTGTCTGACCTGCAGAATGTTCCCACGCGGGACGGTGCTATTTATCCCATCCCCGTGGCCTGAGCTGTCTCTATTAGCAGAGTATTCAGCCATTTCCCTCCACTTGCAGGCATTATGACGGGATGGAAGTGCGGATATGCTCTGAAGCTTCCTTTCACGGGCACAGCCAGGCGCAAGTGCGCCGCTGGAACTTAGCAACTTTGATTGCCAACTTCCTCCAAATATCATTTATTTGAGAGAGAGAGAAAGGTGCTGAGCTGGTGGGAAAGAGAGAAATGGGCTGTGGACTCTTTTCCCTCAGTAAAATTCAAAAAAAGCGTTTCTTTGTGCTGCCCATTTGATGTTTCGAATCAATCTTCGCAGAACAATCCTGCAGAAAGGCTTTTGTTTCAGAGGCGTCGGTTTCTTTGCTGCACTCGGGCAACAGTTAACATCTGAGTCCCAACTGTCCCAGATGAAGCGACTCCGAATGAAACCCTCACTCACTGAGAACCATCCCCACAGCCAGGAGCTGCGGGGCTGCAGGCAGTCCAAAGTGGAAGGGAGGATTAAAACGAGCCATTATTTCTCACTCAGCCACTCTGTCACAGAGACAGGCAGAAGGACGGCAGAGACGTGTGACGTCATTCACGTGCCGACAGAAGGCGTTCAGCCCATCGAGTCCACGGCAAATCTCTATCGCTTGCTTCTCTCTGAGGTTATTCATCATCAGTGCTGCTTGTCCTAATAATAGGGAACTGTGTCTGTGTCGAAAGGTTGCCTCCAACATACTGATCCACATGTCATTCACGGCTGTTCATTTCATCAGAGGACCCTGCTGTGTGACACAGCGTGGGGAATAACTGCAAGGCGTCAGGGGCATGGTCCACACACCACAACTGATTTCTCTCACCTTCGCCAGTGTATTCCCAGCTCAGGCAAGTGACTTTGCGAATCAGGTCATAACAGGCCGACAGAGAAGAGCATAATAATCTTCTATAAAATCAAACGTGTGTTTCCTCAAATGTATAAATGTGGCTGGTGTATCTATTTCAGATACCATTGAGTGACAGGACTCAGAAGGCTCATCAATATGTAATGCGAAGAACGGAGCACTGTTATAGCGAAACACTGGCGGTGGCAGTACACACACTTAAAGCTGGAATTGTCATCCAGCAGAGGATGCTTTTCATTTATTAATTTCTGGATTATGCGCCCACCACGATCCCTCTGGGCCGCTCTGTCAGCGCTGACCACAGCAATTTCCCGCAGTCTTCAGATTTTTGTAGCATGTACCCCGAGGATGACATCAAAAGATCTTCACTGTTATTGTGTTATACCCTATGGCACAGATATGTCCCGGCTGTGTCAATATAACCACTCTGTAACTTCCCCAATTCTGCTGTTTTAATTTCAGTTTCAATCAGAATCACAAAATGTGTCAGACTGCAGACTGAGGCCATGCAGCCCACCTTTGCTCTGCTGGCTCCACGCAATGAGGAAATGACTGTGTTTTTATTGATTGATTATCACATGTACCTAAGTACAGTGGAAAGCATTGTTTGCGATTGGGAAAGGCAGATTATAGCAATCAAGGACATGCAGATCACAGCGTGAGAAAAGCAAAATTTGACCAGACTCAGGAATTCAGGTTATTCCGTATAGGACGTGCGCTCAGCAAAATCCACATTGGCAAGATCAGCATTATTTCAAGTTCGACAGTCCATTTCTCAGAGCAGCAACGGCCGAGAAGAAGCGGTTCTTGAACTTGCTTGTGTATGTTTTCAAGCTTTGGAATCTTTATCTGAACTCGATCTCATCGAAATCACATCTTCTCAGTCGATTCAGCTGTAATTGAAATTGCTTCCACCTTTCCTGTGCCAGTAATAAGATTGCACAGCTTAGTGGTGAGTTTTCGTGCTTTGAATTGGAACCAGCATTCTTTCTCAGGTTGAAATTTACTGGGATATAAAGGCATGGTGAAAGACACGGTAGCGTTTACAGGAAGGATACGTTAGGATAGACACGGTCAGAGTTCACTTGATACAAAGTCGATAGAAACGACCGACATGATGCTTTCCTTGAGATAACACCACTAGAAAAGGAAAGAGCAGATTTAATGGGAAGGTGGGATAGATAAAGAATCATGTGTGAGAAATCAGAAAAGACTTAGTTGTGTCTGAAGGGAGATTATCCAGGTGATGTGACGTTGTTAAGAGTCAAACTGAGGGAACTTCCTTCGTTTAGGTGAGTGGAAACTAGAGATTGGAACTTCAAAACCAACGGGGAATTATGAAGAAGTTTGGAGCAGATTTTTTTAATTCTGAGAATTATTGAAATCGGAGATGAATTTCCAGAAATAAAAACATTTTAGGAGCTGATTCCATTATTTTTCAAAGGTCGTGTGCAGACACACAGGGAGTGAATTTAACAGAGATTCTGGGCTGCCTGGATGGCGAGGCAAAAGGGACCTACTCTCGAAGTGGATAACATTCATCGGAAAGAAATTGCATAATACCTGCAAATGAAAATGTTAAGTATAAGAAGAGCTGCTGGCGTTGATAGGTGTTGCAGGTCATTCTACATGAAATATTATGTATTGTAAATACACCGAGCTGTTTGGTTTAGCTCTGCATTGAATGGAAGTCGGTTAGCCCAGTCCGCTGACTAACTAGTTATGCGAAAAGTGAGACCAACAGCATGGGATTAATTCTCTCACTGTCTCAGGTTTGCATAAGGAGCATCATCTACCCCGCTCACCTGATCTGTAATACTATGGTGCCTCTAGTGAGTAAGATTTGACCTGTAGATGTAAAACATCATTATCATTGCCATCTGTTGCCTTGAGCATTTGGTTACAATCACTCGAAAGGACAGTGAGTCCATTTAATACTCACTGATCTCCGCTTGAAACATCCTGTGACAAGACTCGAGCTTATCCCAGTTTGCTCCCTCTGCTCCTCCCAACAGCAAAACTACTTGGTATACCTTTGCCCGATTTACTGACAACATTCAAACTCCCCAAAGAGATAAATCTAATACTTTCGATTGGATAATGAGCTGTGCGTGTTTGCAAGAAATTGAATGATATGAAATGAGTTAAGCAGACTTTCCCAGAATGTAATCCAGTGCAGGTTGAGCGATTTGAGAAAAGTCATTAAGCTAAAATTTCACCTCTGTTTCCCTATCCACAGATGGATATTCACTTGGGGAATATTTGCAGCTTTTCATATAAAATTAACAGAAATGTGAAACTGGAGTTTTCAAATAAAAGTTACTTAACTCAACATTGATTTCAACTGCGTTTTAGTATGATGCGCTAATAATCTCTCTTCCCGCTCTCTGACCAGTCTCTCTCGCTCTCCCCCCTCTCTCCCACTCTGTCCCCCCACGCCCTCCCCTCCACTCTCTCCCTCACTTTCCCCACCCTCTCTCGCCCCTCTCTCCCTCTCACACCCCTCTCTCTCCCCTCTCTCTCCCATCTCTCCCCTTCGCTCCGCCTCTATCTCCCCCTCTCTCCCCCTCTTTCTCACGCTCACTTCCTCTCTCTCCCTCTCTCTCTTGCATCGCTTTCCCCCTCTCTCTCCCCTCTCTCCCCCTCTGTCTATCCCTCTGTCTCCGCCCTCACTCCCCCTCTCTCTATCTCTATCTCCCCCTCACTCTCCCCTCTTTCTCTCCCCTCTCTCTCGCCCTTTCCCTCCCCTGTCTCCCTCCCTCTCTCTCGCCCCTCTCTTCACCCTCTCTCTCCCCACTTTCTGTCCCCCTCAGTCTCCCCTCTTTCTCCCCCACTCTCTCGCCCCTCTAACCACCCTTTCTCCCTCTCTCTCTCCCCCTCTCCCTCTATCTCCCTCTCTCTCTTGCACACCTTTCTCCCCACTCCCTCCTCCTTTCTCTCCCCCTTCCCTCCCTCTCTCCCTCCCTCTCTCTCCCCTCTCTCTCCACTCTTTCTCCTCTCTCTGTCTCCCCCTCTCTCCTCCCTGTCTTCCCTCCCTGTTCACCCCTTTCTCGGCCTTCTCTCTCCCACTCTCTCTACCCCCCTCTCTCACCTCTCCCCCTCTCTCTTCCCATCTCTTCCCCCTCTTTCCCCTCTCTCTTCCACATTCTCTCCCCCTCGCTCCCCCTCTCCCCCTCCCTCCTCTCCTTCTCCCTCTCCTCCCTCGTTGTCCCCCTCTCTCCACCCCTCTCTCTCTCCCTCACCCACTCTCTCCCTTGCCCTGTCTCACCCTGCTCCTTCATTCTCCCTCCATCTTCTCTCACTCTCTCTCTCTCGCCCCATTCTCTCTCAGTCTGCCGCCCCTCTATCTCAACCACTCTCGCTCTCTCGCTCTCTCTCCCCACCATCTCGCCTCTCTGTCTCTCTCACTCTCTCTCTGGCAGTCTCTCCCCCTCTATCTTGCTCCCTTTCTTGCCCTCCTCTCTCGCGTGCTCTCTCAGCACCTCCCTCTGTCCTCCCTCTCTCTTTTGCTCTGTTCCTCTCTTCCTCTCGCTCTGCCCGTTTCTCTCTCTCCTGCTCACTCTGTGTCTCTCTCTCCCTTTCCTCTCTCTCACCATCTCTCCATCTCTCCCTCTCTCGCCTTTCTCACTCACACTGTCTCTCCCTCTCCCGCTTTCTCTCTCTCACCCTCGCCCGGCCCCCTCTCTACTTACCTCTCCCTCTCCTCTTCTCTCTATCTTACTTTCGCCGACTCTCTTCTCTCCACTCATTCTCTTTGCCACCCCTTTCCCCCCTCCCTCCTCCATCTCACTCTCGCTCTGTCTCTGTCTCTCTCTTTCTGTCTCGCCCTCTCTTGCCCCCGCGTTCTCGCTCTCACCCTCTCTCTCGCCCCTCTCAAACCCCCTCTCACGCACCCTTCTCTCCTTCTTGCCCTTTTTCTCTCTCTCGTCTCTCTCACCATCTCTCTCTATCGCCCTCGCTCTTTCTCTCCGCCCATCACTATCTGTTTCCGCTCATCTTTCTCTCTCACACCCTTGCTCTCTTTCTTGCCCTCGCTCTCTTTTTGCCCTCACTCTCTCTCTCTCGTCCCCTCTCACTCTTCCCCCTTCTCTCCCGTCCCCTTCCTCTCTCCCTCGCCCCCTATCTTTCGATCCCTCTCTCTCCCCATCTCTGTTTTGCCTCCTTCTCTCTCTCGAAACCTCTCTCTCTCTCTCTCTCTTGCTCCTGCTGTCTCTCTTGCTCCCTGTCCCTCTCTCCAGCCCCTGCGCTCTCCCTCTCACCCCTTAATCTCTCTTGCCCATCTCTCTGTCTCTCTCTCTCTTACCGCCTCGCTCTCTCTCCCCATCTTTTTCTTACCCCCTCTCTACTTGCCGCTCCTTCTCTCTCTCTTGCTCTCTCACTCCCTCTCTCTTGCCTCTATGTCTCTCTCGTCCCGTCTTTCTCTCTCTCTGGCCTCATCACTCTCTCACCCACTTCAACTCACTCTTGCCACTCTCTCTCCCCCTCACACTCTCTCTCGCCCTCCTCTCTCTCACCTCCCTCCCTCTTGCCCTATTTCTCTCTCTCGCCCCCTTTCTTTATTTCCACCTCCCTCTTTCTCGCCCTTTCTCTCTCTGTCGCCCTCTCATCCACCCTCTCGCCCTCTCCCTTTCCCACTCTTTCTCGAATCCTCTATCTCTCCCTCTCATCCCACTCTCTCTCTCGCACCCACTCGCCATCTTGACATCTCTCTCTCTGTCGACCCTCTTCCTCTTGTCTCCTCTATCTCTGTCTTTCTATCCCGCTCTCTTTTTCCCCTTCATCTATCTCTCACCCCGTCTCTCTCACCCGCTCATTCTCTCTCTCTGCCCTCTCTCTTTTTCTCTCTCTCTCGCCTCCACATCTCTCTCATCTCCTTTCTCTCTCCTTATCCCTCTCTCTAACAATTGCCCCCTTTCTCTCTTGCCCCCTCCCGCGCCCTCTCTCAGTCTCACACTCTCTCTCTCTCGCGCCCACTCTCTCTCTCCCCGTCTCTCATTATCTCCTCCCCAGTCTCTCTCTCTCTCCCTCCCTCGCCTTATCTCTCCCTTGTCCCTCTCTCTCTATGCCCCTTCTATCCCACCAACTTCTCTCACTCTCGATCCCCCTCCCTCTGTGTCTGTCTCGCTCCCCACCTCCCTCCGTTTCTCCTTGAATGAATCGCTTCCATTCCTGTCCCTCCCTCCCTCCCTCGCTGACACACTCTGTCTCCCTAATCCTTCTCTCTCCCTCTGACCCAGAGACTGGGGGTGCGGTGGTGAGGGTTTGGTGTTGAGGCTGCATGTTGGTGGGGGGGGGGGGGATGAGAGGATAGAGAGACGTGGGAGATGGGAGGAGGGGAAAATTGGGCAGAAACGGAATTGCGGGAGGGAGACAGAGACAGCAGGAGAGTGAGAGTGATGGTGAGGGAGAAAGAAGAATGGAGGCAGGTGGAGAAACCAGGGTTGGGTATGTGTGTGTGTGAGAGGGGGATTTGGGAGAGTGATAGGGAGAGTTGGTGAGAAAGAGAGTGTGTGCAGAGAGAGAGACAGCGGGGGAGAAATGTGGAGAAAGAGTTGGAGGAGAGGAAATGGGGAGGCCAGGTCGGAGTTGGGGTACCGAGGGAGTTAAACACAGCTCCTGAGATCAGGGCCTGGTCTCCTCCCCTTCCCTGGGGGCCAGGACTTGGGGCTGAGTCTGTCTCTCTCCAGCTCAGCTTCTCCAAAACAAAGACACACAACAACATCGTTCACTCTGCTGCTCGGCATGCTTTAATAACATTTTTATTGTTTACAAATGGCAGTGATGGATACAGTCAGTGGGATGGTGCATTTTCTCACTGGCCCCTGAGTTGTTATAAACATTGAAATGTATTCCTCTCACCCCCCTGTGGAATAAGGATGGACAAACCAGCGCTACCCTCAGTCTGTTACCACAGCGACAGGCTGCTCCATCGCTGAAACACTGAACTGAAATGAGAAACTCCCGGAGGGATTGATTAATGAGGGAATTTGATTGATGGATGGATTTGGGTGAAGGGTTATTTCAGCACATTCTTCAGCTGCTGCCTGAACTTAGTCTGGGTCACGGCATAAATCGCGGTGTTTGTGCAGCAACTGAGGAGCTGCAGCATGAAGCCCAATTCCCTCACAAAGAGATGGAAAAACACAGACCCATACCCAATATTCCACATCCGGTTCCATACAGAATACACCATGAACGTTGACCATAACAGGATGAAATTGGCCGAGATCACAAACAGTAAAATGATGGATTTTTTCGGTTTCTCATTTCTGTGTCAGACTGAGCGTCCCCACTGGTGTGAGCGCAGAGTCTCCTGCGGGCTCTGCTGGTCACTAAAATGTGTCTGACGGTGAGAACATTAAGCAGCAGAATCAGGAGAAATGGGACACACGGGGTTAGAATGTGGTGGAGGAACTCGATTGCGACCCAGACACTGGAGGATAGAACAGCGATTGTGACATAACAAAACCAGGGCTAGTTCCCCAGCACATACCGAGCCATGAGCATAAAATACCAGAAAATGTTCTTTAAACAGCTCAGCACAGTCACTGCTGCCAGAACCACAGCCGCCGTTTTCTCACTGCAATATTTACTTTTCAGCTTCTGGCAACAAATGGCCACAAACCGATCAAAGGTGAAACTGACGGTGAACCAGACAGAGCAGTCAGTGGTTACATAAAGCAGGACGGCGTGGATATTACACACGGGGACGGAGTACACCAGGAAATAAAACTGCTCATCATAAACAATGGGAAAGTGTCTGTATCAGGTCGAGGATAATGACCAGGAGATCCGCCGCTGCCATGGCCCCCAGGTAACGTCTGACACATGGAGACAATCCACAATCTTTATAAAGCAGGACGTAGATGGTCACTACGTTAACTGTGAGGAAGGAAAACAAACCCATTATCCATCAGCCTGGAGGCAAAGGGACCCGTTTGATTGGGGACCCAGTGGGATTTTCAAATGTGTCCCTGTATTCAGTAATTTATTAAAATAATTCGAGCTGGAATAACAAATGGGAAGGTCTGAATTATTGACAAAAATGTGACATAAACCACAAGAAACCCTCCCTCCCCAAACACACAGAGACACATCCATAAGGACAGATGGTTTCTAGAACATTCCCTCACCCTCGATCATACGAGAGCAGACACAGGTCACAGCTTCCCAGTTCCTCATATGGAGGATGAAAACGTTGATGTCCTGAAGGATTCTCTCCCAATTTCCTAAATACAAACGGAGTTTGGAAATTTCTGTATTTTGGTCTAACTTTTGGTCGATCCTGTGTCGTGAAGAAATGTAAACGCAGGGGACACATATACCCTGCGTTTACTCTTTAACTGCCTGAGGGGCCTTCGGAACAGTGTCGTCTTCTCCCTGGAACGGGATCTCTTCCCTCGGGATTTTATCGTTTGTTCAATTCACTGACGTCCGGCCGTTCACAAACAATGTTAGGAATAGAATATTCCAGGGAATGTCAGTTATAGAATGTTGGGGACAGACCTTTCCGGGGAATGTCAGTTATAGAATGTTGCGCAGAGTTTGGGAGAAGATTTGTAGCTTGGGTGCTCGTTATTGTGGTTCTGTTCGCCGGGCTGGGAATTTGTATTGCAGACGTTTCGTCCCCTGTTTAGGTGACATCCTCAGTGCTTGCTGCCAGGATGTCACCTAGACAGGGGACGAAACGTCTGCAACACAAATTCCAAGCTCGGCAAACAGAACCACAACATGTTGGGGAGAGAACGTTCCGGGGAACACCTTGACCAGGCCATCACCTTTCCCCCCTATCCACTCCATCAACATGATGCACTGTGCATGGACACACTGTAACATTAATGGGGTGAGAGACGGAGGGTCCAGACATAAGAATGGGAACTAAAGGCATTGTCAGATCAGCTGAAATGGTTAGATGTACCACATTCTCAATCCACCTCAGAGAACCAGCCCAGACACCATCAACCCAGAGGAGATATCTGTTCACTGTGGAACACTGTGTAGACCAGGCCAGTGTGCTGCTCAGTACAACCCTGCAATCTGTCCCGAGTGCAACACTGTGTGCATATTCATCCATTGCACTGGTCAATACAATCCATCAATCTGTCCAGATTGAAACACTGCACAGATCATGTCAGAGCACTTTTATTCAAACGCAGACTAGACATCTGTGCACTATGGAAAGATGGGATAGAGACACAAAAGCTGCAAATGCTGGAATCCAAAGTAGACAGACAGGAAACTGGGAGAGGACAGCAAGCCAGGCAGTATCAGGAGGTGGAGAAGACGACGCTTCGGGTGTCACACTTCTGCAAGAGTCCTGAAGAAGGGCTACACTAGAAACAACCAATTCTACACCTGCTGATGCTGCTTGGCTTGCTGTGTTCCTCCAGCAAGCATTCAGCACGGGAAGCAGTGCAGACCACAGCGTTACATTGATCTATAAACTCGGACTAGATATCTGTACAGCAGGGGGAGCTACAAGACACAGCAGTGCATTGACCTATAACCCGGACAAGATACCTGTCCACCACTGGGAGCTGTGCAGACCACAGCAGGGCACTGATGAGTAACCCTGAAACAAATATCCATCCAGCATGGGGAGTTGCACTGACCACATCAATGCATTATCTCTCAACCTCACCCAGATAGTCTGACCAGCACAGCGAACTGTGCAGTGATCACCCGCGAATTAATCTGTAAAATTGGTGCTGTTACCCTCCCAGCATGTAGAGCTGTGTACACCACCCTAGTGCATTGCTCACCGAGCTGGGAATTTGTGTTGCACCACAGAGGCTGCCAGACCTGCACCACACAGAGACACACAGATACACACATACAGCAATTGTTAGGACACGGCGTGAAGCTCAACTGGTAATTTAAACTAAACATAATGAAATGCTCAATTTGCCTTGTAAACTGTTAAATATGAGTGACAGAGGACTCCCAAATTCCACTGTTTAAACAAAAACATCAATTTATTTTTTAACTCTGAAAGTGGACGTTTTACATCAACTATTCACAACTTTTTCACACAGAGGGTGGTGTACCTATGTAATGAGCTGGCAGGGTGACCAGACTGGACACAGTATTCCAGAAGAGTTCTCACCAATGCCCTGTACAACCTCAACATGAAGTCACAGTTCTGATACTCAAAGGATTAACCAATGAAGACAAGTGTGCTAAACACCTTTTTAACCACGCCATCGATTTGAGATGTACATTTAAAAGAATTATACCTGACGGTCTTGGTCTCGGTTCTACAATACTGCCAAAAGCCTACTTTTAATTGTATAGGTCCTGCTCTTGTTTGATTTACCAAATCCAATCGCTCTCATTAACCCAAATTATACTCCATCTGCCACTCCTCAGCCCAGTGAATGATATTATTGCCACCTCATTCTCCACCTTCAATTTAAAATACCCTCCCCCTCTCCAGGATGCTCTAGCCTTGCTATTCACAAAGACCCTGAGCTTGGTTTTCCTTGTATGGGTAGGGATAGGAGGGACAGATTGCAGATCCAGTCAGTGGGGAGGTGAGGCTGGACAGTAATCAGCGGCCTGGTATCATTTCATTGTTTTAGGAAGAGGGCAGTCATACGTGAGGGTTGGGTAATACCGATCGGTGCTTTGGGGCCAGAAATTACGCTCTCACTTCGTCTCTCATGTTCAGTAATAAATATCTATTCGAGACTCTTTTTTGGGCAGAGTGTGTCTGCTGGATTGATTTCCCTAATATTGTAGAATAATGACAATAGCAATTAAAGATGGTCATAGTTAATTTTGATGGCATAGCATGTGCACTCAACATCCTATAGTCAAGAAAAATACCTTGCATTTGTTTAACAATACAAAGTGTTTTGTGTTGTTCAGTAATGGTAACCTGATTATAATAAATCCACATCGAGCTGAAAGCTGGCACTTAAAATATGACCCAAAATCTGGATATGATAGTGTAGTGGGTAGTGTCTCTGCCTCTGAACCAGAGCTCTGGATTTGATTCCAATTCCTGAAATTGTGTGCTAGTTTTCCTAGCTCTGTGTTAGAAGGTCTGAATTCAAGTCCTGCCTGTTGCAGAGGTGTGTTACAGTATGTCAGAAAAGGCTGATGAGCAAACACATAGGAGAATAATGTTGCAGCTTTATGGGTATTGCCGAGTGGTGCTAGTACCCCGACCTCTGGGCACAAACGTCTAGGTGTAAATCCCACAGATGTATCTCATGATACATCTGAACAAAGTGATTGAAATGGTTGTCGAATTGTGACCTGATGGAGAAGGAAGATGTGTCAGTATTACATTTCAGAATTTAAGACCGGGATGACTGTAAGTACAGCCATTGGTGTTGATTGGAGTCACATTTCGCAGCAGTAGTGGTTTATAAAATCAGAATGGTCATGTGTAGGGTGAGTAGTCAGGGTTTTCCCCCAGGTTAGGAGTGTCCAAAACTAGAGGGCATCAGTGGAAACTGAGATGGGAAAGATTTTGAAGAGGCCGAAGGGGCACCTTTTCACACAGAGGGTGGTGTGCGTATGGAATGAGCTATCAGAGGAAGTGGTGGACACTGGTACAACTGCAGCATGTAAAAGGCATCTGGATGCTGCCAGCCCGGCCGAGCTTTTCCAGCAATTCCTGTATTTGCTAAAATAAAAGGCATTATTTTTAACACAGGTATGCTGAATATATTAAAGATTTTATTTTTTCATGACGCAGGTACATATAACTATTCCTTTAAATTGACCAAGACCATTTTCTGCTCAGGGTATGGGTCTGTGTATGACAGCAGCAATGATGCACCTACACGGAGCAGGGAATGTGATGGCGACATAGCTTGGACAATGTACAAGGAGACCTCACATGATCCAGTTTGGGAGAGGATGACATGATTATGTGATTCAATTCAGAGAGGGAGAACATTAATCTGCCAAGAAGAAACGTCCTATTGCATTCTCTCTCCTTTGTTATTCCTCATTACAGCAATGTGTACGAGGTAAAAAAAATAACTCTACTGTCATCGCTACCGCTCTTATTTTAATAAAATCCCTGCAGTGTGGAAACAGGCCCTTCGACCCAACACGGTCCATACCAAACTTCCAAAGAGTAACCTTCCCATGCCCATTCCCTTACAGTTACCCCTGACTAGTGCACCTAAACTAGAAATCCCTGAACACTCTGGGCAATCCACCTGAACAACACAGCTTTGGACTGTAAGAGGAAACTGGAGCACCCATTAGAAGCTCATGCAGACAATGGGAGAAGGCGTAAACTCCACACAGATAGTCGCCCGAGGCTGTAATTGAACCCAATTCCGTGGTTCGGTGAGGCAGCAGTGCTAACTACTGAGCCACTGTGCTACCCTTTCGGCGACCCCTGAGCAGAATTCATTGGAACCTCCTCACTGTCTCATGCAAAGCGAATTCAGCCAAATCCAACTGTTCCAGCATGAAATCCCATTGCTCGCAGCTTGTGCGTAGAATGTCTTCAGAAGCAGAATCACATTTCTGACAATCTCTCAATTTTTCCTTTTGTCATGAGTTACACTAATATCTGGACAAGGTGCTTTCAACTTGGAATTGCAGAGATATTGTTTATTGTGTGTGTGTGTCAGTGTTTTTAGAAAAGGAAATGTCGATTCTTTATTTGCAATACCCAAACAGCTTGCCATTCATCTTTCCACCATAGTTTAAGTAACATTGCACTGGATCATAAACGTGCTATTGCCTGACTTGTTGCTAAAACTGACACAGATCCAGTCTGAGACCGATATCATCGGCCATATCACCGACCTGGTTACATCGAATATTTGTTGTGCGCAGTGGAGCAGTGGGACTAGAAAAGGAAACAGTGACCCCAAAAGTCAGGGAACTATAGACCGGTAAGTCTAATGTCAGTGTTGGGTAAGTTGTTGGACGGGATGCTGAGGGACAGAATTTACATACTTTTGGGAAGGCAAGGGCTGAATGGGATAGTCAATGTGGCTTTCTGCATGGGAAATGATGTCTAATTAATTTAATTGAGTTTTGTGAAGAGGTGACAAAGAAGGTTGATGAAGGCAGTTTGGTAGACATTGCCCATATGGACCTCAGCAAGGTATTCATAACATTCCGATTGGTAGACAGATTAGTAAGGTTTGGTCACATGGGATACAGAGGAAGCGAGTCACAATTGGCTTGAAGGAAGAGGGATATTTTTCAGACTGGAAGCTTGTGAGCAGCAGTGTGCTGTATGAATCAGGACTGAGCTCATAGCATGTCATCATTTATGTGAAGGATGTAGATGTGAATATCGGAGGCATAGTTTGTAAGTTTACAGATTACATCAGAAAGGTGGTATAGTAGATTATCTCAGAGTACAACGAGACCACAATTAGATGGACCAAAGGGGCAAGGAGTGACAGATGAAGTTTAATTTAGATAAATACGAGGTTTTGTATTTTGGGAAAGCAAATCAGGGCAGAAATTATACACTTAATGGTAAGGTCCTGTGGAGTGTTGTGGAACAAAGAGATCTAGGACTGCAGGCACATTGCTTCTTGTAAGTGGAGTCGCAGGTAGACAGAATGGTGCAGACCACATTTGGCACACTTGCCTTAAACAGTCAGAGCATTGAGCATTGGAGTTGGGGTGGTATATTGCATTTGTACAAGATGCTGGTGAGGTCACTTTAAGAATACTGCATACAACTCGATTGTCTACAGAAAGAATTTACACGATGTTCCAGGACTGGAGGTTTGAGCATCAGGGAAAGGTTGATTAGGTTGAGGTGTTTCTCCCCGGAGTCTCAGAGGCTGAGGGGTTACATTATAGAGGTTTATAAAATCATCAGGGGCATGGATATTCTGAACAGCCACGTTCTGCTCCCCAGAATAGGGGAGTTCAGAACAAGAGGACATTGGTTGAAGGCGAGAGAGCGAATGATTTAGAAGGGACCTGAAGATAAATCTTTCACACAGAGAGTAGTGTGTGTACGGAACGTGCTGTTAGATGAAGTGCTGAAGGCGGTTACAATCGCACATTTACAAAGTATCTGAAAGAGGAGGAATACTGGCCAAATGCTGGCAACTGTGCCGAGATCAGATTTGAATCTATTCGGAGTGAACAGATTGGACTAATACGTCTGTTTCCATTCTGCATGACTCTTTTATTCTATAGAAGGGTTGACGAAAAATTCTGAAAGGACCTTTCAAGTCAGAATTATCTTCACGGGAAGTTTATCATACCTCTATGTTCACATTTTTTGAAAGCTGCATTAGTTAATTATTTGACAGGGAAGCGAGTGACGGATAATGGGATATAGAAAGGAAAGTGGGGCTGAGACCCCAAACAGATCAGCGACAATCTTAGTGCCTGGTGGACAAGGCTCAAAGTATCTAATGACCTACTCCTGCTCCTCAGTCGCATGTTCCCGTGTTCCATTCAGCCCCTTATACCTGCTAGGCAGGAACAGTTGGAGGCTACTTACTCATATAACATGGTGCACAGAAACAGAGGAGACCATTCAGCCCTTCAAGACTGTCCCACACGCTTTGAGGTGATTTTCGAAATGTAATTGGAAAACCCAGGCTGGGTATGAAAGAGGCCCCTCATCTCTCTTTACAGAGCGTCCCCTTTCTGCAACTTGTGCTTCGTTTGTTGGTCATGTTATAGACCCAGATTCACTGTGAATACAGCCCATATACCTCACTCAGAGATGGCTCACAAAATCCTCTGTCACCCTGTCTGCAACATTCCATAACAGAGCATTCATGAAAATAACACCCACTAACTTTCCAATAACAGAATGGGAGAACATCAGAAACAGGGGCAGGTCGTTCACTCCCCAAGCCTGCCTTACCCTTCACTAAGATCATGGCTAACCTGCTCTTGGTCTCAAATCCTCTTTCATATCCAATTCTTCAACGCCCTCAACTCTCTGACAGATCAATATCCATCTACCTCCTCTTCAAATACATTCAGTCATCGAGCTCCCCGAACACTCTTGAGAACAGTAATCCTGACATTCAATATCACCTGTTTGAAGAAAACACTTGCTACTCATGTATCATGGCCTATTGATATGAACAAAAGAGGTTGACACAAGGGTTCAGGTAAAAAGGACTGGCCCTGATATCAAGGCAGTGGTTAACTTCTATTGACATCAAGGAGCTTAACAAAACTGGACTTAATGGGAATCAGTGTAAACCCTCTAGTGTTTGGAGTCAAACTTGGCACAAAAGAAGATATTCATCATCTCAGTATTGATTCACCACTGTGGGAGATCCTCAGTGTAGCTTCCTCTTCACAAACATCTTCAGCTGCTTCATCAATGTCTCCCCGCCCCCAACCCTCCCCATCATAAGATCAGAACTGCGAATGGTCACTGAATATTCCACAGTGTTCAGAGCGTTTTGCCCCCCGTCAGCTCCTGAACTGGTCTGTGTCCATGTGCAGCAAGACCCGGGCTACGTTGAGGCTTGTGCTTTTAAAGGGTCCGTAACATTAATGTAACAGCACTGCCTGACACTGTACATTGCCACAGAGAAACAAGAGTTCATTCAGCACCTCATGCTGGTTTCATCGGAATATGAGGATGTCATTCATCCCTTTGACGCTATTGGAGAAGAACATGGACAGCCCATTCAGTGCCTCCAGCCTATTACTCAGGAAGGGAAGGAGTCTAGTGTGATGGACCACACCAGAGCCCCTCGAAAATATTTGATGGCGGTAGCATAGACTCTGATGTTTTCTTATTTTAAAGGAAATGTTACGTGTCTGTTCCAGATACAATGTAACTGGTCAAACTACTTGGTGTGAAACAAAACACGATTTGTTTAAACACTGAAGATAAAATGAAACCAAGGAAAGAGGAATTTAAAATAACTTAATTCTATTGGACAAGTTAAAACAATAATAGATCTAGGAACTATTACTAATGAATTGTTCCTTTATGCGAAAATCCCATAAACACAGCTCTAGGCAAAAAGGAATATTTAGACACAGATTGTCACAAACATTTCTCCAATCCAGGAATTAAAAACAGCATCAAGAGAAAATTCGGAGAGAGTAGCAGCCAGGAGATAGTCACTGAAGCTTCCAACTCTGTGGAGACGTCAATAGTTTCTGATGTTACTGAGAAACCAAAACCCAGAGATCCTAATCTGTGAGAGCTGGCCACACCCATTCAGGCTGCATTAATATAAACACAAGGCCTCCTTAGCTGTTTACTCAAGTGGTCTTAACTCGCCAGCTTTGTATCAATCGTTTAATCTCTCTCTTAAAAGAATCCAGGATAAAAAAAACTTCTTAAAGCTACAGCATCATCCCACTTGTCATCACATTGACCTGTCAAACATGAACCAGGTGTAACCCAATCAGGCCCTTGGCCCTGTCCAATCGGACGAGGAAGAAGCAAGTCAGTCCCTTGATTCATTTACACAGCAATAGGATGAGGCCATTCAGCCCCTTGACTCAGTTACACAGGAACAAGAGGAAGCCATTTAGCCCATTGAGCCACTTATACAGGAACAGGAGGAGGCCATTCACCCTCAACGCACTTACAAAGGGACAGAATGAGGTAATTGATGCTGATCCTGATGAAGGCATCATGCCCGAAACGTCGATTCTCCTGCTCCTCGGATGCTGCCTGACCTGCTGTGCCTTTCCAGCAATCCATTCTCTACTCCGATTTCCAGCATTGGCAGTCCTCACTGTCTCCTAATTGATGCTCTAACATTATGAACAAGTGGAGCAGAGGGCAAACAGACAGACTGCTCCACGTTGTTTCTCGAGGTTCCGTTGCTCATGACACACACGAGTGACTATAACGTGGTTTTCTAATGGTGGGGAGGGAAGCCATATGTCTTGTGTGAAGTCTCAAGAAGGCACCTTCCATCTCTCAGAAGACAGCCTGATGTTCTCTATGTAGGGCGGAAGCAGGTAGGAATGGCTACCTGTTTCAGATGGAAGGTATTGTGGCTGCAGTTGGGGATTGTGAACAACATGACATTCAGTCCGGGAGAGTTAATTACGGCATATAAACTACGTGCAAAGCCACGTTAGACTGATGAATGGGCTCTCTAAGTTCAAATAATGCTGATCTTGTTCATGTTAATCCTGTCGAGAGCACGTCCTGTTCAGTGTAACCTGTATGCCTTACTCTGTTCAAGTCTATTTCCACCCTATGATCTGTCTGGCCATGCTTACTATGATCTGCCTCCACTGCTCATAAATAAAGTGTTTTCCTGTACTGAGGTACACGTGACAATAAATCAAACTAATCAATGCTGGGTAAAATATGAATTTCTCACCATTTCAATTTCTCTTTTGGAAATAAGTGATCACTGCCACTCCTCGTGTTTCAGCGTCACCATTTCTTTGTCTCTCACAGCTGTATAGATTAAACAGTCAGCTTCTTCACTCTATCCTCATGTTACCATCACCCGTGTCAGTGGTAAGGAGATCATTCCTTACAAAGGAGATCAAATCTGCAGAGAGTGCCCGAAATGCTCTCTCAGCAAGGCTCTACAACAGCAGGAAGATGGCTTTACTTATGCACACGATTCATTTTACAAGAAATGACAGCATACCATTGACTGAACCCATTATTTACACAGGGTTTGATTTGAAGTAATCAGCATAGACTTGTGAGTGGGAGATCACGATTCCCTAATTTATTAGAGTTCTTTGATGAAGTGACCAAGAAGTTTGACGAGGGCAGAGTGATAGTAGTAGTCTCTATGGATTTCTGGAAGGCCTTCGATAAGGTTCCACATGGCAGGCTGCTCTGGAAGGTTCCATCATGTGGACTGCTGGGGGAACTGGCCAATTGGACACACAGTTGGCTTGATGGTTACATTAGATTACTTACAGTGTGGAAACAGACCCTTCGGCCCAACAAGTCCACACCGACCCGCCGAAGCGTAACCCACCCATAACCCTACATTTACCCCTTACTTAACACTACGGGCAATTTAGCATGGCCAATTCACCTGACGTGCACATCTTTGGACTGTGGGAGGAAACCGGAGCACCAGCAGGAAACCCACGCAGACACGGGGAGAATGTGCAAACTCCACACAGTCAGTCGCCTGAGGCGGGAATTGAACCCAGGTCTCTGGTGATGTGAGGCAGCAGTGCCACCGTGCCGCCCGTTGGAAGCAGAGGGTTTAGTGGAAGGATGCTTGTCAGACTGGAGGCTGGATCCATTGCTGTTTGTTATCTATGATTTGGTTGAGGATGTACAAGGCATGATTATTAAATTTGCAGATGACACTAAAATAAGTGGTAGCGTGATCAGTGAGGAAGTTTATCAGAAATTGCAGCAGTACCTTAATCAGGTGGGAAAGTGGGCCGAGAAATGGCAAATCGAATTTAATATAAATGTGTGAGGGCTTGTATTTTGGAAACTCAAATTAAGATAGGAGTTTCACGGTGAATGGGAGGGCTTTACGGGGTGTAGTGGGCAGAGAAACCTTGACGTTCAGGTGCATGGTTCTCTGAGAGTGGAGTCACAGATAGGCAGGGCAGTGAAGAAGGCTTTTGGACCACTGGGCTTCATCATTCAGGGCATTGAGTATAGAAATTGGGAAGTTATGCTGCAGTTACACTGGACTTTGGTAAGGCCACACTTGGAGTATTGTGTTCAGTATTTGTCACCATGTTATAAGGAGGATGTTATGAAATTAGAAAGAGTGCAGAACAAATTTACAAACACTTAGCCAGGACCCAATAGTCTGAGTTATCGGAAGAGGTTGGACAAGCTAGGATCTTTTCTTTAGAGTGTTGGAGACTGAGGGTGGACCTTATCGAGCTGTATAAGATCATGAAGGATATGCATAGGGTGAATGCTCTCAGTCGTTTTCCATGGTTTAGAGAAGCAACGACGCGAGGGGATCAGTTAAGGTTAGAGGGGAAGGAACGAAAGGGAGTCTGAGGGTCATCTTCTTTACAAAAAGGACTGGTACGTGGATGAGCTGCCAGCGATGTGGTTGAGTGGGGTACATTAACAACATTTCAAAAGCATTTGGATAAATATGTGGATAGGAAAGGACTAGAAGGATATGAGCCAGCTGCTGGGAAATGTGGTTAGCGTGGATGGACATTTACAAGGTGGAGTTGAACCCCTCTGTTAATTAAAACCAAACACCCAGAAAGGCTCGCCTCACCTCGTAATCTGTTAAAATATGAGTGGCACAGATTTCCTACATTTCAGTATTTAAAAAAAAATAACAAGTTAGTTTCTTAGTTTTAATAGTGAACACTAAACAACAACTATTCACAAATACAAGCCCCTCTGTTTCTTAACTACTTACTATCTGAATCCATTTCTGTAAAATTATGCTGTTCCAACAACCCACAAATTATACATTACAATCTCAAGACCACATAGTCTCTATCTTCCCCGCTGTGTTCGCTCTTCTAGCTGCTGATCTTCCTGGGTCATTTTTATTATTCAAGTAGGTTTTACATAGACATGTATCTTTGATAGAGAGTGTTTGAGATGACCAGTTAGCTTTCCTGGTCTACAGCAGTTACTCCGCTGTTTGGATGGCAGTGGCTCTTCCTCTAGTCTTCAAAATGATGGGTTTATATACTTCCCATAATACAATAATTCCCATAATTTAATTGTTTTCCAGGTGTCCACACAATAATATTCAAAATCTGTTGGCTTGTGGTATCCTGAGCATTATTTAAACACTTGGGTTGCATTTGAACGGCTGTCAAAACAGCAAACAAAACTCGGGTATCCATTTCCCAGCTACGTATGACATGTGGAACAGTCTGACCTTTAGCTGGCATCTGTGGCTGTACTTTCTATTCAGAAAACCCGTTCTGTCTTAAAGTGACCGGACATGATTTTGGCTTCATAACACCTCTCCTCTTTAGAGAAAATGAACCATCAGAATAAAAAGATGGCTTCATTTGTTTTCCTCTAATTTTTAAATCCATTATTATGAAATACAAATGTATTAATCTCAGTTATACCATTCATATCAATTCTGCACACATATATAAAACTGGAATAAGTCAAATCTTATCGGCACTATTTCCTTTAAATCGGCGATAACACGTCTGCTGTCACATTTGTAGGACCCACAACATGTACATGTTGAAAGCTTAAAGTCGGTAACATAAGAGTCCAATGAAATGGTCTCATATTCAGGTCTTTAAATATTCTAAAAATATTGCGAGATTTTGTCGTTGTTGTCCACAGCAATCTCTGACAATTTGTTTGTCATATAAACATTAAAATACTGTCAGGTCAGTACCAAACTTTATCATTCTTTTTCAAAAATGGAGATTTTGTACATTTTTCCGGTGGATATTGAGTTTTTCCGAAAAGTGCCATTCAATTACATCATCATCTTTCTTTATCAATACATCTCTGACCCCTAAATCCCTAGCATCCAACACAATTTTCAAAAGGTTTCAAAATATTTGGTGTAGATGAAACTGGTGCGGTGATTAATCATGCGTTAAAATTCTCAAATGCCTCCTGTCATTTATCTGTCCACCAAAACTCTGTGTTCTCCTTTAATAAATCCATCAGTGGTGCCAATATGCCGCTGAAGTTTGCAACAAACTTCCGATAAAATCCACTCAGTTCCAAAAATCGAAGCACCTTTCTTGGAGGATGGTCACGTCATTTTCCGACATACCTCCCACTGTACAGGAACCATCATTTTCCGACATACCTCCCACTGTACAGTAACCGTCACGGACCGACATACCTCCCACTGTACAGTAACCATCGCGGCCCGGAATACCTACCACTGTACAGTAACCGTCACGGACCGTCATACCTCCCACTGTACAGTAACCATCGCGGCCCGACATACCTACCACTGTACAGTAACCGTCATTTTCCGACATACCTCCCACTGTACAGGAACCATCATTTTCCGACATACCTCCCACTGTACAGTAACCATCATGGCCCGACATACCTCCCACTGTACAGTAACCATCACGACCCGACATACTTCCCACTGTACAGTAACCGTCACGGCCCGATATACCTCCCACTGTACAGTAGCCATCACGGCCCGAAATACCTCCCACTGTACATTAACCAATATGGCCCGACATACCTCCCACTGTACAGAAACCGACACGGCCCGACATTCCGCCCAGTGTACAGTAACCATCACGGCCCGACATTCCTCCCAATGTACAGTACCCATCATGACCCGACATACCTCCCACTGTACAGTAAACATCACGGCCGATGTCCCGCCCACTGTACAGTAACCATCACGGCCCGGCATACCTCCCACTACACAGTAACCATCACGGCCCGACATACCTTGAACTGTACAGTAACAATCATTTTCCGACAAACCTCCCACTGTATAGTAACCATCACGACCCGACATACTTCCCCTGTACAGTAACCATCACGGCTCGACATACCTCCCACTGTACAGTAACCATCACGGACCGACATACCTCCCACTGTTCAGTAGCCATCTTTTTCCGACATACCTCCCACTGTACATTAACCATTACGACCCGACATACCTCCCACTGTACAGTTACCATCATGTCCCGACATACCTCCCACTGTACAGTTACCGTCACGGCCCGACATACCTCCCACTGTACAGTTACCATCACGGTCCGGCCTACCTCCCACTGTACTGTAACCATGACGGCTCGACATACCTCCCACTGTACTGTAACCATCACGACCCGACATACCTCCCACTGTACTGTAACCATCACGGCCCGACATCCCTCCCACTGTACAGTAACCTTCACGACCCGAAATCCCTCCGACTGTACAGTAACCGTCACGATCCGACATACGTCCCACTGTACAATAACCATCATGGCCCGACATACGTCCCACTGTACAGTAACCATCACGGCCCGACATCCCTCCCACTGTACAGTAACCGTCACGACCCGACATCGCTCCCACTGTACAGTAACCGTCACGATCCGACATACCTCCCACTGTACAGTAACTCTCACGGCCCAACATACCTGCCAATGTCCAGTAACCATCACGGCCCGACATAACTCCCACTGTACAGACACCAAAATCGCCCGACATACCTCCCACTGTACAGTAACCGTCACGGCCCGACATACCTCCGAGTGTCCAGTAACCATCACGGGCCGACATACATCCCACTGTACAGTAACCGTCACGGCCCGACATACCTCCCACTGTACAGTAACCATCACGGCCCGTCACCCCTCCCACTGCACAGTAACCGTCACGACCCGACATCCCTCCCACTGTGCAATAACCATCACGGCCCGACATACCTCCCACTATACAGTAACCATCACGTCCCAACATACCTACCTCTGTACAGTAACCGTCTCGACACAACATACCTCCCACTGTAAAAAAACTAATACACCCTGACACACCTCCCACTGTACAGTAACAATCACGGACCGACATCCCTCCCACAGTACAATAACCATCATGGCCCGAAATACCTCCCACTGTACAGTAACCATCACGGTCCGACATACCTCCCACTGTACAGTAACCATCACGATCCGACATCCCTCCCACTGTACAGTAACAATCACGGCACGACATACCTCCCAGTGTACAGTAACCATCACGGCCCGATATACCTCCCACTGTACAGTAACCATCACGGCCCGACATACCTCCCACTGTACAGTAACCATCACGGCCCGACATCCCTCCCACTGTACAGTAACCGTCACGATCCGACATACCACCCACTGTACAGTAAGCATCATGGCCCGACATACCTCCCACTGTACAGTAACCATCTCGATCCGACATACCTCCCACTGTACAGTAACCATCACGGCCCGACATCCCTCCCACTGTACAATAACCATCATGGCCCGACATACCTCCCACTGTACAGTAACCGTCACGGCCCGACATTCCTCCCAGTGTACAGTAACCATCACGGCCCGACATACCTCCCACTGTACAGTAACCATCACGGCCCGAAATACCTCCCACTGTACAGTAACCATTATGGCCCGACATACCTCCCACTGTACAGTAACCGTCACGGTCCATCATACCTCCCACTGTACATTAACCATCACGGTCGAACACACCTCCCACTGTACAGTAACCAGCATGGCCCGACTTATCTCCCACTGTACAGTCATCGTCACGGCCCGACATTCCTCCCAGTGCACAGTAACCATCACGGCCCGACATATCTCCCTCTGTACAGTAAACATCACGGAACAACATAGGTCCCACTGTACAATAACAATCACACCCTGACACACCTCTCACTGTACAGTAACCATCACGGCCCGATATTCCTCCCACTGTACAGTAACAATCACGGACCGACATACCTCCCACTGTACAGTAAACATCATTTTCCGTCATACCTCCCACTGTACAGTAACCGTTACGGCCCGATATACCTCCCACTGTACAGTAACCATTATGGCCCGACATTCCTCCCAGTGTACAGTAACGGTCACGGCCCGACATTCCTCCCAGTGTACAGTAGCCATCACGGCCCGACATCCCTCACACTGTACAGTAATCATCACGGCACGACATCCCACCCACTGCACAGTAACCGTCACGGACCGACATCCCTCCCACTGTACAGTAACCATCACGATCCGACATACCTCCCACTGTACAGTAACCATCACGGCCCGACATCCCTCCCACTGCACAGTAACCGTCACGACCCGACATACCTCCCACTGTACAGTAACCATCACGGCCCGATATACCTCCCACTGTACAGTAACCATCATTTTCCGACATACCTCCCACTGTACAGTAACCATCACGGCCCGATAAACCTCCCACTATACAGTAACGATTATCGCCCGACATACCTCCCACTGTAGAGTAACCATCATTTTCCGACATACCCCCCACTGTACAGTAACCATCATGGCATGACACACCTCCCACTGTCCATTAACCATCAAACCCTGACATACCTCACACTGTACAATAACCATCACGGCACGACAAACCTCCCACTGTACAGTATCCATCACGGCCGGACATATCTCCCACTGTACAGTAATCATCACGGTCCAACATACCTCCCATTGTACAGTAACCAACACGGCCCGACATACTTCCCACTGTACAGCAACCATTATTCCCCGACATACCTCCCACTGTACAGTAACCATCACGAGCTCAGTGCTTAGCACTGCTGCCTCACAGCACCAAAGTCCTAGGTTCTATTCCGGACTTGGGTGACTGTCTGTGTGGAGTTTGCACGTTCTCCCCGCGTCTGCGTGGGTTTACATTGGGTGCTCCGGTTTCCTCCCACAGTCCAAAAATGTGTAGTTCAGGTGACTTGGCCATACTAAATTGCCCATAGTGTTAGGTGCATTAGTCAAGGTAAAATATAGGGCAGGGGAATAGGTCTGGTTGGTTTACTCTTCTGAGGATTGCTGTGGACTGGTTGGGCTGAAGGGCCTGTTTCCACACTGTAGGGAGTCTAATCCCGCCTCCAAGCTTCAATTCAGGAATATGTTGGGATAATCGCTTCTCTGAATGAGTACATCTCCATCAGTGCTCTAATATTGACTGACCAGCAATAGGCAATACAGTTTTTTGGGGATGAATCTGTCACACAAAGTTGATTGATTATTGTAAGGAAGTGACAAAATTGATTGATCAGTGCGTGGGGCTGCATGTTGGCCAATTGGACCTTAGCAAGGCCTTTGATATGGTTCCTTATGGCAGGCTCATACAGAAGGTGAAGGGAAGTGGGATCAGCGGACAGTTAGTAAGATGGATAGAGAACTGCTTTGCCATTGAATATAGAGTAGTGGTGGAACAGTGTTTTTGTGACAGGAGATCTGTAAATAAATTGGTGGAGTTGCAGATTGTGAGGATGATTGCCAGCGAATTCAGCAGGATATAGGTCAGCTGCAGACTTGGACAGAGAAAACATCGATGTAACTTTATCTGGACAGTTGCAACGTGATGCATTTTAGAAGGTCAAATGCAGGAGATAATTCTAAAGTGAATGGAAAAACTACTGGCCGCATCAACATCCGAAGGGATCTTGGTGGACAGCTCCACAGTTCCCGGAAAGTAACAACACGGGTGGAGAGGGTGATCAAGAAGACTGATGGTAAACTTGCAGACATGCATCAGAGCATGCAGCTTGAAAATTACCAGGTCATAGTGCAGCTGTAGAGAAACTTAGCTTGGGCACATTTAGAAAATTGTGTACAGTACTGGTTGCCAAATCAGTCGAACGATGTGGAGTATTGGAGAGGGTATGGAAAGGTTTTACCAGGATATTGTCTGATTTAGTGGGTCTTAGCCAGAAGGAGAAATTGAACAAACATGGTATGTTTCCAACTGGGTATCATTGGCTATGGGGCGACCTGATAGATATTTACAAAATTATCAGAGACATAGAGAGAAGGACAGTTAGAGTCTTTTTTCCCTGAGTAGAAATATCAATTACTCAGGACCGTAGGTTTTTGATAAAATGGAGAAAGTTTAGGAGATATGATCGGCAAGTTTCTTTTTTGCTTTTCCAGAAAGAATGTGCAAGTGCCTGGAATGCACTGATAGAGCACAAGAAGCTAATATAGCAAGGTTAAATAGGGATCTTGTCACAAGTATGAGTAAGCAGGGAACAGAATGACATAGAGGGTGTCGGAGCAAAAACTTCCTTTTTAACTTTAGAACGGCATCATGTGTCAGTGCGGGCTTGCTGGGCTGAAGGGCGTGTTCCTGTGCCAGACTGTTCCTTAAAACAAGATTTGAGTGCAGGAATGGTGAGATGCTGACTGAATGATTACTGATGATCAACAGCCACATTCAGTGGATCTCTCCTCAACAACTTGAAGCTTCATACCCTGCCTCCCACAGCAGGGAAACTCAATATGGAGAATTGGACGTGAAAATCCAACCTGGCAACTGGTGATTCCACCTCGCCCCTCGCTCGTGTAGCCTTCTATCTTGGACACCAACGTCTCGGGGTCACTGCACAGACAAAAGCTGCATGTACTCCACACCCTCCAATGCTGGCATCTGTCACATGCCAAGCTCGCCATTCCATCCCAGCACATCCCTGACCCACTGAGAGTAAGCTTCTGTATTTCAATGCTACAGCTCAGGGTGCACTAACAACTCTCATTGCAATGCTGCTGCAAGGACCCTGTGCTCAGGGACACACACCCAGCTCATGGAATGTCACTCTGGGCTGCTCACTCAGTGTTTGTACACACTCAATGCTTCTGCAAGGACACTGTGCTCAGGGACACACACCCAGCTCATGGCCTGTCCCTCTGGGCTGCTCACTCGGTGTTTGTACACACTCACATTGAACTGACCTGAATGCTCACAGAATTATTGCCTTGCCTTGCCCTGCCTTCAGCAGTGTTTCCCCTCAGCCAGAGCTAACAGGCTCTCCCGCCTGCTGTATTGTCTTTGTGTTCAGCACAGACACAAACCCAGGAAGCTTGCTATCATTGTCCACAGTCAGTCATGGTGCCCAGCACAGTGAGACAAGAGGTGTCTCCGATCCCAGTCCGGGAGCTTGGACACAGTCATTCAGCCTTTCGTGGTTGCTAGGGTCAGGATCCTTCCCCTGTGATGGGGTGAGGAGCTGAATGTCAGGGAGACCCCTATCCCTCTTGGCTCTTCCTCTCCTCCCGGGGAATGGTTCCTTCTGGGATATGAAAATTATCAAGAGGTATTAAGGGAGATCGAAGTGACTGATACAGCTGTTTGTGCTGGGACAGCTGAGGGAAAGGTGGCGAGATCTGAGTGATAGGCAGCACAAACACCAGGCAGAGTTGGCTAGAGGGGCAGAGATTAGGTTCGAGAGACTCAGAGAAGGTCCTGCATTCAGTGAGGGCGTAGCTACAGGTGTGAAGTGAGAGGGCAGGAAAGAGCAGCGTGTAAGCTGATTAGCATCACAATAATACTGATCCCAACACTTATGCACAAAGCTACTTCACTGTGTTAGCTGGAAAAGCATAGCAGTTCAGGCAGCATCCGGGGAGCGGTAAAATCGACGTTTCGGGCAAAAGCCCTTCATCAGGAATATAGGCAGAGAGCCTGAAGGGTGGAGAAATAAGTGAGGGGAGGGTGGGGGTGGGGAGAAAGTAGCATAGAGTACAATAGGTGTGTGGAGGAGGGGATGAAGAGGGCGGGTTAGGGGGGAGGGGAGAGTGGATAGGTGGAAAAGAAGATAGGCAGGTAGGACAAGTCATGAGGACAGTGCTGAGCTGGAAATTTGGTAGTGGGGTGACGTGGGGCAAGAGGAAATGAGGATACTGTTGAAGTCCACATTGATGCCCTGGGGTTGAACTGTTCCCAGGCAGAAGAAGAGGCGTTCTTCCTCCAGGCGTCTGGTGGTGAGGGAACGGCGGTGAAGGAGGCCCAGGACCTCCATGTCCTTGGTAGAGTGGGAGGTGGAGTGGAAATGTTGGACCACAGGGCGTTGTAGTTGATTGCTGCAGGTGTCCCAGAGATGTTCCCTAAAGCGCTCTGCTAGAAGGCATCCAGTCTCCCCAATGTGGAGGAGACCGCATCGGGAGCAATGGATTCAATAAATGTTATTGGTGGATGTGCAGGTAAAACTCTGATCGATGTGGAAGGCTCCTTTAGGGCCTTGAATAGAGAGGAGAGAGGAGGTGTGGGCGCAGGTTTTGCAATTCCTGCGGTGGCAGGGGAAGGTGCCAGGATGGGAGGGTGGGTTTTCCAGCACCACTCTAATCTAGACTCTGGTTTCCAGCATCTGCAGTCATTGTTTTTACCTCAAATCCTCCACCCAGCATGTCTCTGACTAATCTATAATCGCTTCCAAAAACTCGATCTGCCGTTTGTATGTGACCTTCTCCATAAGCAGGAAGGAGGTTTCGAAGCAGGGAGCTTCATAGGACATGGAGAACTTTACACAAATAGGAATGTTTGCGGAAACTAGTGGGTTTACAGAAGTGTGAAGGGTAATGGGACTTGAAGGATATTCGGGAGACTGGCAGTTTTGAGGCACAGTAGACAGAATGTTTATTTCTGATGCAGACAGACACCGAAAGTGAAATCATGTGATACATTGTCCAGGTAAAATTTTCATCAGGTTTCAGGAGATTGTAGATAAAAAAAATATTGCTTTGGCTGCTCTAGCTCCAGTTTAACTTAAAAAAAAACCTAAAACTATTCTTGTCTTTGTAATCTTCTTCAGCCCCTAGAAAAACACATACCCCTGTAATATCCCCAGCCTTCACACACCTTCCTATCTCAATAACCTCCCCTGGAGCCAACAGCCATCCTGGGCTCTCGCACTTGCTGCCACCCATGAATTCCTTCCTAACGTTTCAACAAAGCCAATGAAATGGTAGCTTTAAATAGTCAGATGTAGCTGGGATTATGGAGATGCTGCTGCAGTGTGACCACGACTGAGAACTGGATAATCAAAGGTTTTCCCCATTTCTACAGGAAGGATAAATAGGCCAACAGAGGGAAGTAGCTTTGTGAATAAATGATGGGATCAGTATTATTGTGATGCTAATCAGCTTACACGCTGCTCTTCCCTGCCCTCTCACTTCATCCCTGTGTATTGATCCTAGTAGATATTGGTAACCTTTGAAAAATTCAGATAATAGCACAGTATAGAGGAGATAACTCTGAACACTGTCTGCATTGGACAATAAGTAATGTTTTATTTAAAACTCTTGTTCTAGGAACCCAAAGAAAAGAAACCCAAACATAAATAGAAAACATGAATTTTCAGCATTAGTTTGCATGAGGTCCACTAAAAATGTTATTTAGTACCTTCTCGAAATGTCTGGAAATGAAACTTTCAGCTCAGCGAGCAAACCAACATCCAAAACCTCAGTCTGAGCTACAAATCTTCTCAAAACTTGCTAACTCTTGTTCTCTCTCCCCAGAGATGTTAGGACTTCAGGTGCAGATCCTGGCACCTTTTCAAAATGTTTTGAGAGTTTCTTCCTCTACTCCACTTCCATGTGTGACTCCCAGATCCCGACCATACTCTGGGTGAAATAACAACTTTCCTCAGCACTTCGCTAATGTTTCATCCAATTCCATGAAATATTCGCCGCTGGACACTGAGCTCTCCAACAGGAAATAGATGTTCTCTCCCTCTCTACCCAGGTCTATCACAACATGTCCACTCCAATGAAATCTCCTCTCAGAATTCTCCATTCCAATCTTGCCTCATAACTGCACTTGCACTTTCACAGAGTGACGAATCTCTTCTGTACCCTCTCCAATCCAATTCCATCCTTCCATGTGATGGGGTGACCAAAACTGCACACGGTCCACAAGCTGTGACTGAACTCATTATTTAGACAGTTCCAGCATAAGCTTCCTGCGCTGAAATTCTGCACTTCGGCTGATAGAGGAAATGATGCCATTTGCTACATTAACGAAGTTATTGATGTTTCCAGCTATCTTCATTTACCTGCCCACACTGACCACACTCCCATTTATTGTGTATTCCTCTCTATTGTTGATGTCCCCAAATGCCTTGCCTTACACTTCTCGGTGTTGTTTGCTCCATTCACCTGGACGCCATAGTTTCTGTTTTAAACAGTCTGCCACGGGATCTCTCATCAAATCCAAGTAAGTCACATGCAGTTACAAGTTACTGCCTCAAACCGACACAGTCCGATGAATTGCACACGATCTTCCTTGAACAAATCCGGACCGACCGTCCTTGATTCCCTGGGACTTCCTTAGTGACCGTTTATCCACTGTCTCAGAATTGCACCCGCAACCTATTCAGTCAGTCCCATTTTCCACATTAAACAAAATAACGGTGTTAGCCGTTCTCCAGGCCTCCGGCACCATCTCTGCATCCAGTGAGGATTGCATAATGCAGATAATTGTGAGGCAGGGATTTTCCCCGGCTTCTTTTTACAGTCTGGACCATTGCGTTACCCCTTTTTTCAGGATTTGAATCTCCTTTATAATTCTCTGCTCCAAGTTTATTGCTCCCAATATTTCACACTGCATCCCTATTTTGATTCAGAAGACAGAGGCCTAACCCATCTTATGGTTTGGTCAAGTCTCATTTTAGTCGAGTTTCATGGAGAGTTTCTCTCCAAAATTTAAGTGCATTTTCTCATGATACCATCCCAAATCTGCTTCATTAAATACCCTCCCTGCCCGCGTGGTCTTCCTCTCACCTGACAATAATGCAATGATTTTTCCCTTCATCATAACAACTGCTCAGATATCCCAGAATGAACTGCCCTGGCTGTTACAGGGGCCATCTTTAAAATGTCATTACACTCTTGGATTGTCAATCCGAAACTGCCTGGACATGGCAGAGGTGATAAGACTGGGGCCTCACTTTGTGGCCAAGCCCCTGAGCTTCTAGTGGATACCATGCTGTAGCAGAGGGACATTATCTTCCTCCAGGACTGGTAGGGGAGTCCATGACACCAGACCCTGCCAGCTTGGTCCGAGGCTGACCACTGGGTCAATGAGGTGCCAATCTTCTGGTTGAATGGCCGGCAGTGTAGGAAGGAGGTCACCGACCTGCCCCACTCCACCAAGGTATGTGCCACCATCTGCACTTTGTGCCCTCACCGTCTCTCTCTCTCTCTGTTTCTGCACCCACATCTCACCAAGGCTCATGTTCTCCCACCCTCACACCTGTAACTGTATGTGACCTACCCACCCTCACTGAATGCAGCACCTTCTCTCAGTCTCTCGAATCTCATCTCTGACCCATAGCTAACGCTGCCTGGTGTCTGTGCTGACTATTCACTCACACAGGCCATCTCGCCACCTTTCCCTCAGCTGTCCCAACACAAACAGCTGTACCATCCACTTCAATCTCTCTTAATACCTCTTGATAATTTTCACATCCCAGAAGGAACCATCCCACAATAGGAGAGAAAGAGCCAAGAGGGATAGGGGGCTCCTTAACATTCAACTCCTCACCCCATCACAGGGGAAGGATCCTGATCCTAACAACCACGAAAGGCTGAGTGACCGTGTCCAAGCTCCCGGACTGAGATCTGAGACACCCCTTGTCTCACTGCACTGGGCACCATGACTGACTGTGGACAATGATAGCAAGCTTCCTGGGTTTGTGTCTGTGCTGAACACAAAGACAATACAGCAGGCGGGAGAGCCTGTTAGCTCTGGCTGCGGGGAAACACTGCTGAGGGCGGGGTTCGGCAAGGCAATAATTCTGTGAGGATTCAAGTCATTTCAAAGTGAGTGTGTACAAACACGGAGTGAACAGCCCAGAGGGACAGGCCATGAGATGGGTGTGTGTCCCTAAGCACAGTGTCTTTGCAGCAGCATTGAGTGTGTACACACACGGAGTGATCAACCCAGAGTGACAGACCATGAGCTGGGTGTGTGTCCCTGAGCACAGTGTCCTTGCAGCAGCATTGCAATGAGAGTTGTCAGTACACCCTGAGCTGCAGCATTAAAGTACAGAAACGGACTGTCAGTGGGTCGGGGATGTGCTGGAGTGGCATGGTGAGGCTGGCATATGACAGCTGCCAGCATTGGAGGGTGTGGAGTACATGCAGCTTTTGTCTTTGCAGTGTCTCCCGAGATGTTGGTGTTCAAGATAAAAGGCCGCAGGAGCGAGGGGCGAGGTGGAGTCACCAGTTACCAGCTCGGACTTTTACGTCAAATTCTCCATATTGAGTTCCCCTGATGTGGGAGGGAGGATAGGAAACTGCAGATTGTTGAGGAGAGATCTAATGAATGTGGCTGTTGTTCATCAGTAATGATTCAGTCAACATCTTGCCACTCCTGCACTCAAATCTTGTTTTAAAGAACAGTCTGGCACAGGAACACGCCCTTCAGCCCAGCAAACCCGCACTGACACATGATGCCGTTCTAAAATTAAAAAGAAAGTTTTTGCACCGACACCCTCTATGTCATTCTGTTCCCTACTTACTCATATTTGTGACAAGATCCCTCTTAAACCTTGCTATATTAGCTTCTTCTCCTCTATCAGTGCATTCCAGTGAATTGCACATTCTGTCTGGGAAAGCAAAAATAAACCTTGCCGATCATATCTCCTAAACTTTCTCCCTTTTACCTAAACCTACGGTCCTGAGTAATTGATATTTCTACTCAGGGAAAGAAAGCTTCTAACTGTATTTCTATCTATGCCTCTGATATTTTTTAAAATATCTATCAGGTAGCCCCATAGCCAATGATACCCAGTTGGAAACAAACCATGGTTGTTCAATTTTACCTTCTGGCTAATACCCTCCAAACCAGACAACATCCTGTTAAAAACTTTCCATACCCTCTCCAACACTCACACATTGTTCTGCTGGTGTGGCAACCAGTACTGTACACAATATTCTAATGTGCCCGAACTAAGTTTCTCTACAGCTGCAATATGACCTGCTAATTTTTATACTGCCTGTTCTGATGCATGTCTGCAAGTTTGCCATCAGTTTTCTTCATCACCCTATCCACCCACACCCTCATCAATTTTGTCACTTCCTTAAAATAATCAATCACGTTTGTGAGACATGATCTTCCCCACACAACTGTGTTGCCTGTTGCTAGTACTGTTAGAATACTGAATACTGTTGTAATACTGTTGGAGCTGCACTCATTCAGACAAGTGTTTATTCCATATATTCCTGACTTGAACCTTGAAGATGAGATGAAACTCCCTACAGTGTGGAAACAGGCCCTTCGGCCAAACCAGTCCACACCAACCCTCAGAAGAGTAAGCCACCCAGACCCATTCCCCTGCCCTATATTTACCCTGGCTAATGCACCTAACACTATGGGCAATTTAGTATGGCCAATTCACCTGAACTGCACATCTTTGGACTGTGGGAGGAAACCGGAGCACCCAGTGGAAACCCACGCAGACACGGGGAGAACGTGCAAACTCCACACAGACAATCACCCAAGGCCGGAATAGAACCTAAGAATTTGGTGCTGTGAGGCAGCAGTGCTAAGCACTGAGCTCTTGATGGTTAATGTACAGTGGGAGGTATGTCGGGCTGTGATGGTTACTCTATAGTGGGAGGGATGTCGGGCCGTGATGGTTACTGTACAGTGGGAGGTATGTCGGTCCGTAATGGTTACTGTACAGTGGGAGATATGTCGGGCTGTGACGGTGACTGTACAGTGGGAGGTATGTCGGACCGTGATGGTTATTGTACAGTGGGGGGTATGTCGGGCTGTGATGGTTACTCTACAGTGGGAGGTATGTCGGGCCGTGACGGTTACTGTACAGTGGGAGGTATGTCGGGCCGTGATGTTTATTGTATAGTGGGAGGTATATTGGGCCGTGATGGTTACTGTATAGTGGGAGCTATATTGAGCCATGACGTTTACTGTACAGTGGGAGGTATGCCGGGCCATGATGGATACTGTACTGTATAGTGGGAGCTGAAAATGTGTTGCTGGAAAAGCGCAGCAGGTCAGGCAGCATCCAAGGAGCAGGAGAATCGACGTTTCGGGCATGAGCCCTTCTTCAGGGGAGGTGTGTTAGGCTGTACAGTGTCAGGCTGTACAGTGTCAGGCTGTGTCAAGCTGTACAATAGCTGTACAGTGGGAGGTGTGTCAGGCCGTGATGTTTCCTGTACAGTGAGAGGTATGTCTGGCCGTGACGGTTACTATACAGTGGGAAGTATGTTTGGCCATGACGGTTACTGTACAGTGGCAGGTATGTCGGGTGTGAGGTTGCAGACTGAGTTGTACAGAGTATGATTCTGCTGCTGTCGATGGCTCATTGCACCTCATAGATGCATCATCATTAGTTTCTCAATCTGTTTAACGTCTCTCCCATTAGGAACACATATCGTGGTGAGGAGGATCTGCAAAATGTGATGGTAGCCCTTGCTTCCCATAAAGACTGTGAAGTGACCATTCTTACCGATATATGAAATGGAGAGGTGTATCTGCAGCAGGCAGATCGGTGACGATGTGGTCAATTATATGTTTCCCTTTTACTGATCCCCTCATAACCTGCCACCGACCAGTCTCGCAGCCACAGGATCCAGCATCAATGCTGAGCACTGTATTGACTATATGCCAAAAACTGCCCCCTCAACCTGGCTATGTCCTGTCAGTGGGACAGAACCTCCCAGACAGGATGGTGAAGTTTCCAGGGACATAGTCCTGTTCACAGAATCCTGTTTTACAGGCAATATCGGACTGTTTTATGATTAGTCCTTGGGAAATATACAACAGGTCCTTTTTACATTTTGTATAATGAAGTGTTAATATCACTTTGTTTTTTACATATTTTAAAATAAACCAAACATCAATATTTTTCAGTTGAAAATAATTGAAGTGAACAATAATTGAAATACCAGAGCGCACACTTCACTATTACACATTTCAGTGACTGTAGTAAACAGCCGATTCATGTTCAGATCAATGAACACACCATCTTGCAGACAGCAAAGCTGTTAGAAATGACTTTGAGGAAAAGCCTGAATTGAGACACAGTGTTACTGGCCCTCACCATGACCTCCAAAACACGGACTATCTACAAACTCTGTCCAGAGAGCATCCAAACTGGAGCTGGGCAATTACTCACACAATAGACTGGTTAGATTTATACCTGAACAACGGGGAGATGTGTTGTGGGGCAGACTGATGAATGGACTAGCACATGGCGCAGTACAACATTTGTAACAATGGCCTGTAAACAGCCATGTCTTGCAAGTATATCCCTTCTGGTATGCCACCTAAACTCTGTAATTCTGCACCTTAGCCCCGATCCTGAATGAAGGTGTTATAAAGGTGATGGGCTCCTACAGCACATGGCATCTTACATTGAATCCCTCATAAACCATATCCAGTGTCTGTTGGCCCCACAATGTCTGTATCGAAACAGAATTGTGCAGCTCCATTGATGGTCTGTATGATCCCAACCCAACATCCTTGTGTGTGACTTGAGCTGGAAATCTGTGTGTAAATGTTTGCAGCATTGTTCTAATCATTAACAGCAAAGTCCCTTTACTGAAGGTTCTCCATCCTTTCATAATACCAACTTTTAGATTGTCCAATAAGCATTGTATACCCCATTTATTCAGTTCACTTTTATAACAACAACATGATGAAAACACTGCCCAACTCACAGTAAGGAGCATTGAAATGATGAATCTCATTCCCACACCCAAGACCACATTATTATTAAGTACAATGACTTTGAAAATATACATTTATTTTCCCTTGTATTAATATTGTGAACTCATAGTCGATTCTCCTGCACCTCAGATGCTGCCTGAACGGCTGTGTTATTTTCAGAACCACAATCTTTGTCTCTGATCTCGAGCATCTGCAATCCTTACTTTCTCCCTGCTAATACTCACTCATAATCATTTTCACGGCAACAATATCACTATGTGTTTAAATATGTTACAGTCAGATATGAGTACATTTTGAATTGCTTATGTGTATCTCAGAGCTCAGTAATGTGAGATGTGAATGTCAGTGTCTGTGTGATGCTCGGTATGTAGGCCATGCCTCTGAGAGACTGAAAGATTGTTTAAAACAGCACATCCCTTCAGCTGTTTACAACAAACAGGTTCCTGCCTGGACCCTAACAGCCTGAGCTCACAAAACTCAAAGCACAGTGTCCAGCATTGGGCAGCGCTGGGCAATATTTTCATTTTTCATTTATTCATGGAATATGATTGGGCCAGTATTTATTGCCCATCCCTTGTTGCCCTTGAGAAGGTGGGGGTGAGCTGCCACATTGATCCACTGCAGTCGATGTGCTGTAATAAGACTTATATTACCATTAGGGAGGGAACTTGAAACAGTGATACTGAAGGAATGACAATATACTTCCCAATCAGGATGGTGGGTGGCTTAGAAGGAAAAGCGAACATGGTGATGATCCCATGCATCTGTTTCCCTTCTCCTTCTTGACGGTCATGGTTTCAGAGGTACGTTGTAAGAAGCCTTGTTAAATTTCTGCAGAACACCGTGTAGATGGCAGGTATTGCTACTCCTCTGTGTCAGTAAATGAGGGGTGAAGCTGCATTCACAGGGAAAATGTGGGAGGGGGCAGGCATTTCATCACACACACATTAAATGTGTGTCTTATAGATGGTGTGCAGACTTTTGGAAATCATGAGGTATGTTATACCTGCAGGATTCCTAACCCTTGAGATATTCTTGTAACCAATTATTAATATGCGTCAAAATGTGGCGCTGGAAATGCACAACAGGTCAGGCAGTATCTGACGTACAGGAGAGTCAACGTTTTAGCATAAGCCCTTTCCAGGAATGGGTAATGAAATAATATGGTCAGTCCAGTTCTGGTTAATGGTAATCCCCGGGATATTGGTCGTTGGGACTTCAGTGATGGTGGTGGCATTGAAAGTTAGATGTTATGGTTCCATTTTCAAATTGTTAGAGGTAATCGTGCATGTGTGCAATGGACATGGTATTGTCACTGTTCAGCACACACCTTCATATATCCAGGTCCTTGTTGCATTTGGATAAGGATTGCTTCAGTATCTGAGTAAATCACAAATGGTGTTGAACATTGTCTAATCATTGGCAAACATTCCCAGTTGTGACTTTACAGTGGAAAGGTGGTCATTTATGAAGCATTTATGAAAATTATTGGGCCTAGGGCAGAGAGGACTTTTAAAGATCTCTGATGCTGTCCCTCTCTTTGAGCTAGGAAGCTGTTTTCTTGTTCCAACTGCTCCAGAGCTGTCTAACAACATATCTGAATGGAATAATATTTCAATATCTACCACAGAGGGCGGCGTGTGGACTTGGTTAGCTCACTCAGTTGGACGGATGGTTTGTAATGCAGATTAATGTCACCAGTGTGGATTCAATTCGTACACTGACTGAGGTGTCTGGAAAGGGCTGTCCTACTCAAGGTCTCCTTCACTTGAGGCTTGATGACTGTTCTGTTAATCTACTGCCAGTCTTCTCTACCTAAGGAGAGAATCACCCTGTGGGGGTATGGTGCCCTAACTTTCCATTTCTGATCTGCAGGCTTACACAAAAAGCCCTCCCCTGAGGACCTGCGGCAGAGCTGAGATGGCTGCTCTCCACCAGGTGTAGCTTCTGCCAGTGCAGACGATTTCTATTTGCTCCAGGTTTGTCGTTAATCCTGGATACATTTGGTCAAATGCAGTTATGATCATGTTAAAAGTGCAGTCACTGTCACCTCACCTCTAGAATTCAGCTGTGTTCTCTTGTTATACATCATTAAACCAAGGCTTCAATGAGCCCAAGGGATGAGAGCCCAAACTGAGCTCAGTGAGCAGGTTGGTGCTGAGAAGTGATGCTTGATCCCACTGTAGATGACATCTGCCACCCCTTTATTAATGATAGAGATGGGAGCAATTGGGCAGTCATTGATTGTCTGACGTTTTGTCTGTGTATCCAGAGGACACACTTGGATAGTTTCCCACATTTTCAGTTAGATGCCAGTGCAGTATCCCAGCAGAAACAGCTTGAATGGAATGTTATCAGGGCCCACAGCCGTTGCATTCTCCAATCCCTCCAGCTGATTGTCAATACCACACACAGTGAATCGGATTAGCTGAAGTCTGCCATCTGGAGGAGACTAAAATAGATCATCCCATCGATATTTCTGTCTGAACATTGTTGTGAAAGTTTCAGCCTTAGCTTTTCTATTATTGTGCTGGGCTCTTCAATCTTTGAGGAAGGTGGTATTTGTGGATCCTCTTCCTTCAATGAGTTGTGTGATTGTCCACCACTACTCACCCGGATTGCAGAGATTAGGTCTGATTCATTGGTTAGATCTGTGTATCATTCGCTATTTCTACCATGTGGTGAGTAGGTGGCCCAGTTTAGTAACCTCATCTCGTTCTGAGGTGTATTTGGCGCTACTATAGGCAGGCCCTCCTGTATTCTCCATTTAACAAAGGTGTATCCTTGACTTGATGGTCAGGATAAAGTGGAGCATTTGCCAGGCAGTGATAGTGAAAATTATACTGGAGTACAATTCTGCTGCTGTTGATAATGACCCGAACCACCTCACACAGGCCAGTGCAAAATTCCAAACTCTATTGGAAATCTGCCCTGTTTAGCACAATGATCGCGTCACACATACACAGGGGGTCTTGACGATGTAAAAGTGCAACTTTGTCTCCAGAAATACTGCGTGCGGTAGCCACCATTCCCAATACGGTCATTGAAGAATGTGTCTGCATGCCAGTAGGTTGGTAAGAATGAAGTCAAGGATGTTTCTCCTTGCCAGTCGTTCCTACCGACTCGGTGCAGACGCAGTGAAGCAGTTGTGTCATTTTGGACCCCACCACCTCGATCAGCAATGCTGCTGCTGAACCTGTCTTGGTGGGGTTTGAAATGGCCCACCCAGTATACATTCTCCAGCTCTGTCACTCTCTCAGTGTTTCCTCCAAGTTCTGTTCAATGTAGAGGGACACTGATCCATTAGCTGAGGACGGGTGTCAGCAGGAGGTTTCCGTGTCAGTGTTTGATCTGACACCGTGAGGCTGAGGGAGGGGAATCAGCAGGAGGTTTCTGTGTCTGTGTTTTATCTGACACCGTGAGGCTGAGGGAGGGGAGTCAGCAGGAGGTTTCTGTGTCAGTGTTTGATCTGACACCGTGAGGGTGAGAGAGGGGAGACAGCAGGAGGTTTCCGTGTCAGTGTTTGATCTGACACCGTGAGGCTGAGGGAGGCGAGTCAGTAGGAGGTTTCCATGTCAGTCTTTCATATGAACCCATGAGGTTTTGTTATGTCGCATTGTTGCTTGAGCAGTCTGTAGGACATCTCTCTCAATTCTGGAATTAGCTCCAAGGCATTAGGAAGAAGGCGTTTGCAGGGACTACAGGATCTTTTATTTTTATTACTGTCAACAGAAGGGCCTCTCATTTGTGTATGACACTGACTCTTTGGCTCTCGTGATTGGACACTCCAAGATCTCACTCCTTCAATTACTCTCTGTCCCTTATCTGTCCATTCATCAACAAACCTATCACCGTAAATATCTGCAGAATCTTCCACCTCCCTATCTCTTTTAATTCCTCCAAACTCTATACCCCTCCATATCTCTGTAACGTCCTCCAAACCCTACACCTCTCACTATCTTGCTAACCACCTCCAAACCCTACACCCCTCCCAATGTCTCTAGCCAACTCCAGCCCCATGCCCTCTCCTATCTCTGTGACATCCTCCAAACCCCACCCTATCCCCATCTCTACACTCCTCCAAATGCTGCACCTCCCTATCTCTGTAACCTACTTCAAATCCTACACCCTCCCAGTCTCTCTAGCCTACTCCAGCCCCATATCCTCTCCTATCTCTGTAACCTCCTCCAAACTCTACCCTATCCCTATCTCTAAACTCCTCCAAATGCTACACCTCCCTACCTCTGTAAATTCCTTCAAACCCGACACCCTCCCTATCTCTCTCAGCTACTCCAGCCCCCATTGCACTCCCTAACTCTGCAAACCCCTCCAAACCTAGATGCTTCCTTATCTCTCTTACCTCATCCAAACCCAGATCCCTCCCTATCTCTCTGACTTCGTCCAAACCCTGCAACCCATCTCTGTCTCTCTAACCTCCTCCAAATCTGACATTCCTCCTTACCTCTCTAACCGACTCCAAACCCTACACCCCTCTCTATCTCTCTAAAGTCTTCCAAACGTTAAGGAAGCACTCTCTATCTCTCTGATCTACTCCAAACTCGATACACCTCCCTATCTCTCTAATATTCTTCACCAACTTCACACCTCCCTATCTCTTGACCTCCTCCAAACTCAGATCCCTCCTTATCTCTCTAACCACCTCCAAAATTTGCACCTTCGTTATCTCTCTCACCTCCTCCAAACCCTACACCCCCCCCCGTCTATATAACCTCCGCCATTATCTACATATATCCCTTTATCTGTGACTTACTCCAGCCCCTACAAACCCTACATATCTCTCTAATCTGCTCTCACATATACCCTGTCGCTGTGACCGCGGCCAGCCACTGCCTGCTCCCGCCCTTTGTAAACCTGATCCAACCACTAGACTCTCCTGATCTGTGTAATCTCCTCCAGCCTCTCCATACCGCCCCATAATTCTGGCATTCTCTAGTACCTCTACCTTTTGTTATGTATATAACCTCCATGAACACGTTTAGTTTAGTGACTGAAGGGGATAGGTATATGCCAAAGGGCAAGAGTTATGACTGGGGGAAGGGCGATTTTAATGTGATTAGGCAGGATTTAGGATGCATAGAATGGGGTAGCAAAATGCAGGGGATGGGGATAATTGAAATATGGCGTTGGTTTAGAGAACAGATATTGCGCGTCTTTGAATAGCATGGCCCTATCAGGCAGGGAGGAAGTGATAATGCAAGGGAACCGTGGTCTATACAGAAATCATATTTCTTGTTAAGCGGATGAAGGAGGTTTATGTGACGATGAGACAATGGAGAGTTTCAGATAAGCTATGAAGGATATAAAGAGAGAGTTAAGAAGAGCAAAGAGAGAACATGAGTAGTCTTTAGCAGGTCAATTAAAGGAGAATCCGAAAGCTTTTTATAGGTACGTTAGGAATAAAAGGATGACGAGGGTGGGAATAGAGCCAGTCAAAGACAAAAGTGGAAAGTTGAGTGTGGATTCTGTGGAGATCGGAGAGGTGCTAAACGAACATTTCTTATTGGTTTTCACTCAGGAAAAGGCGAATATTGTAGAGAAGATGAATGAGATACCAGATATTTGACTAGAAATGATCGTGGTTAGTCAGGAAGAGGTGTTATCAATTCTAGAGCGAGTGAATGTGAAAACGTCCCCTGAGCTGGGTTGGATTTATTCGAGCATTCTCTGGTGCGCTAGGGAGGATTTGGTGGAGCTTTTGGCTTTGATATTTGAGTCTTCATTGTCTGCAGGTTTTGTACCAGAGGACTGAAGGATTTCAAATGTTGTGCCCTTGTTCAAGAAGGGCAGAACAGATGACCCAGGGAATTCTCGACCAGTGAGCCTTATGTCTGTGTAGGAAAAGTTTTGGAAAGGATTATAAGAGAGAGGATTTATAATCATCTAGCAAGCAACAATTTGACTGCAAATTGTCAACATAGTTTCGTCAATGGGAGGTCGTGTCTCTTAAACCTCATTGAGGTTCTTGAGAAGGTGACCAAGCATGTAGGTGATAGTCGGGCAGTTGACGTGGTGTACATGGACTTTGGTAAAGTCTTTGATAAGTTTCCACATGGTTAGATGTTGACGAAAATGCAGAGGCATGGAATTGAGGGTGAATTAGCAGTTTGGATTAGAAACTGACTTTCTGTAAGAAGGCAGCGCGTGGTGGTTGATGCAAAATATTAAGCATGGAGTCCGGTTACTAGTGATGTGCCACAATGATCTGTTTGGGACCACTGCTGTTTGTCATTTTTATAAATGACTTAGATGCAGGCATAGGTGGATGGGTTAGAAAGTCTGCAGATGACACTAAAGTCGGAGAAGTAATGAACAGTATGGAAATATTTTGCGGGTTGCAGGGGGACTTGGACAAATTGCAGAATTGGGCAGAGAGATGGCAAATGGAGTTCAATGCAGATAAGTATGAGGTTATTCACTTTGGGAAGAATACTAGGAAGGCAGAATACTGGGTCAATGGAAAGATTCATGGTGGTGTGGATGTGCAGAGGGATCTTGGTGTCCACGTACATAGATCCCTGGAAGTTTCTACCCAGGCTATAATGTTGTTAAGAAGGCATACGATGTGTTAAGTCTTATTGGTAGAGGGATTGAGTTCCGGAGCCGTACTGCCATGCTGCAAATATACAAAATGTTAGTGCAGCCTCACTTGGATTATTGTGTACAGTTCTGGTCGCCCCATTACAGGAAGGATGTGGAAGCATTGGAAAGGTGCAGAGGAGAGTTACGAAGATGCTGCCTAGTCTGGAGGGAAAGTCTTATGTGGAAAGGCTGAGAGACTTGGGTCTGTTCCGATTGGAGAGAAGAAAGCTAAGAGGGGATTTAATAGAGACATACAAGATGATCAAAAGATTAGACAGGCAAGACAGTTAAAGCCTTTTTTCCTCAGATGCTGACATCAGGTTGTACGAGGGGGCATAGCTAAAAATTGATGGGTGATAGGTTTAAGACTGATGTCAGAGGCAAGTTCGTTACTCAGAGAGTGGTAAGAGCGTGTAATTCCTTGCCTGCCAATGTACTTAACTCAGCCACGTTAGGGGGAATTATACAATCCTTGGATAAGCATTTGGATGACGATGGGACACTGTAGAGGGATTGTCTTAGATTAGTTCACAGGTCGGTGCAACATCGAGGACCAAAGGGCCTGTTCTGTGCTGTATTTTACTATGTTCTACAAACACTTACATCTTTCCCCATTTCCTTAACCACATCCAGACATTGCAGCTGTCTTCAACTCTGTAACCTCCTCTACCCACTTCATCCTCTATCTACGTAAACTCCTCCAGACGCTCTACCCATTCCTACCTCTGTGAACGTCATCCATCATTGACGGTCTTCCTGACCTCTGTCACCTCCTCCAGCCTCTCCACACCTCCCTATATCGGTGACACCCTCCAACACCTAAAACTCTTCTTATCTGCATAACCTCCACCAACACATACATATTCCAGCCCTCCACCGCTATTGATCTCTGTAATCTCCTGCAGTATCTTCAGTCCTTCTTATCACCGTGGCTTCCTTCATTACGAATATCCTTCCATATCTCTGGAACCCACTCGAGCAATTACATACTACCCTCTCGCAATAAACTCCACAAGCTCCTCCAATTCTCCCTGCCTTTGGAAACATTCACAGCCCCTATAGCCTTCTCGAAGTTTATAAAGTCTTCCAGCACATTCACCCGTCCGTATCTCGGTAATCTCCCTGTTCTCTTGCAGCTTCCCCACACTGTAATACCCTCCTGAACCTATACCTCCATATCACTGTAACCTCATCTAACCTGAAGCTCTTCTATATCTCTGTGAAATTTTCACTGCATTCATTGACAGTGCATCCACAATCTTTGGAATGGCTAATACTGAATACGCTGAGACCCTTTGAGGGATGTGTTTTCACATCATCTTAGTCCAAGATAAGTTACCCCTTATCCTGAGATCTTGCCATCATGTTTTGGATTCCCAGACCCACAGAAATAATTTATCAACGTCTGCCTTATCAAGCTCTTTCCACTCAGAAACTTTTGCACCTCAATCAAATCACTTCTCCATTTCCTGAAACTCAAGAATATCCATTAAACCTATTCACAAACGCAGGAAGTGAAACTCAGAAGCCAAACAGTGAAACATTATTGTATTATTCATTGATAGGTATCAGACATTGCAGGGTGGGCCATGTTTTATTGCCCATACACCGTTGTTCTGGATCATGGTGGCCGTGCGCTGCCAATTTGAACTGTTGCAGTCTCTTTGGTGCAGGGTCACCCACAATAATGTTAGGGAATGAAAGGCAGGATATTCATCAAGTGATACCCGTGAGACTGAGATATATTTCCCAGTCAGGATGGTCATTGACTTTGTGTAATTTGCAGGGTTAATGTTGCCCTTGCTACTTCAGATGATCAAGGCTTGAAAGATGCTTTCAAATGGACTTCGCTAAATGTCTGATATGTATCTTGTAGCTGGAACACTCTGCTTCCTTTGAGAGTTGATGGTGGAAGTAGTTGAATGTTGTGGATGTCGTGGCAATCAAGCTGGTCAACACATGTATCCTTTCTTATTCATGGGCAACATAGCTGTTAGAGATATGGTCTTAGCTACTTTTTGGCAATACGACTTCAATTTGTTACAGTCAATGACTCCATGTAATTTAAATGAACAATTATCTGCTGAAATAAGTTTGTAATTGGCTTCATGGTCGCCGTGCCATTGCCACGTGAACACAAGACGTCTGCACTGGATGAGATTGGTGCATTGTCCTTGCGCTTGATCACAATTGAAGGAGATTATAACTAATTTGTTACATAACTCCTTTTACCTGCCTTTGGCCCAAATCTCACGATATTTCCTTCGCAAAATGGTTTCTATCTCAGGTATTCAGATGTAAACAAAGAACAAAACAATACCAACCAAAACAGGTAACAAGATTGATGTTGAGTGGATAACTTGAAACGTGTCAACTCAGTGTTGACTACAGAACGCTTTAGAGGGACAATTTGAATGATGGGATAATGTCTTTAACTCATTGCCTTTGCTTCTGTTGAGAGAATATTTTCTTCAACAAAGACAATTATGCAGCTTTTTAAAGTAGGAAATAAAAGATGTAGAGTGTGTTTGGAAAGTGTCAAGTAAGTTTCAAAGGAAAAGTGGGAAATTGGGTGGAGGTAATAATGCTCAGTTCAAGAGCCAGTGACATCACTATGGGTCTTCTTCACTCTAACAATACCATAATTATGAATGGACTCGTATGGATCAATTATTCACGAAAAGACAGGAAACAGAGTGAAGAATTTACAGTTAATTCTTGTGTGGGAATGTGTGCTGTGAGGAAGATGTAAATATTTATGAAAATTGAATGGGCCACCACATGGGCAAGGTCATTGCAAATGACATATAATGCAGAAACGTGAAGGTATCCACTTTATTGGAGAACTTAATGGGCATAATATTTCTTAAATTGTGAAACGTTGAAAAGTACTGATGTAAATAATACCCAAGGTGTCCTTGTCTATAAGCTGCTGACGTCTACTTACAGGTGCAGCAGGCTATTTGGAAAGACAGTGGAATGAAAACTTTTATTATCAGAGGATGTAAGTACAAGAGGAGAGATGCCTTGCTTCAGTTGGAGAGGAACTTGGCCAGACTGCACCCGGAGGACTCTGTGCAATTTTGGTTCTTTCTCTCAGTAAATATTTTATTGCCATAGAGAGAGGAAAGAGAAGGGTCAATAGGCTTCTACCAAGGACAATGGTATCAAAGGAATCCATGAGAAACTTGGCCTGTGTTCCCTGGTGTTTCAAGGAATAAAAATTATTTTCATTTGAAGTCACAGAATACTGATTAGATTCCTGCTTCTAACTAATTTCTGGCTATTCGTGTACCATTTATAAATTCAGTTGTATTCTGAACTGTGTCTCACTCCAATGGGAGATTGGTTGTTGTTCTCACAAACACAGGAACATTATCAGACTGGATACCATAAGGCATAGGAACAAAGTATGCCCCAGCAGCTCACCGAGTATGTTCTGCCTTTCAGTTCAATGATGTTTGATTTTATAATCCCCAACTCCACTTTCCTGCATTTTCCCCGACACCTATGATTCACTGACTGAATAAAAATATGTCTCTCCGCCTTGAAGATATTTTCAAAGTCTTCTGCAATTGTTTGCCTCACTGATATGAGACTTGGTCGTCTTTATTTCTCTTGTTTATTTCTAGCGCCCTTTGTTGAACCGAAATTAGATGCCGACCTCTCCTATCGCACCTCCACTCTGTTCAAAAGCACAATAAATAAATAAATAAAGCTCAGAGCCTGTTATTATCTCCCTCTTCTTTCATATCAGTTTAAGGTACAGCTCGTACAGATCTGAGGATTTGTCCACTATTTACTCTGCCAAAACGTCCAGTTCTTCCTCCCTGTCTCTATCAATCTGTTAAAGGGTCACACGGTCACTCTCCCTGAATCCAGGAACTCCATCCCCCAAGTGAAGACGGATATGAAAGACGTGTTTCACGTATTTTCTGGCTGTGTGCACAGGCTGCCTTTTTGATCCTTCATATTCCCCTTCTTTCCCTTGTTATCCTCTTCCCCTGATATGTGGATAGAATATCTTGGGCTTCTTACTTATATTACCCGCTAATGTCTTATCGCAAATCCTTTATTCTCTTCTACTGACTTCCTTAACTTCAGCGCTGCACTTTCTACATTCTTAAGGATTCCATTGATCTGCTCACTTTATAGCTGCCTTAAGCTACTCTTTACTTTGTTGTTTAGTTCTGAATATTTGTAGACATCGGCGTGTCTCTGGGATTGCTTCCCTAAGCTTGATCTTAGATTGTAATATATTGGGCCCATACTCTCACCAATTCAATTTTTAGCATATGCACCCGTCCCCACTCCACGCTGTTCGTCTCCAGCTTTACCCAGAAGTAAATGTACCCAGACTACTTTGCCAGATTCTGTTTTCTAATAAACTCTGTCTTCCCAATCCAAAAACCTTATATATTGAAGACTTTTTTTTGCCTTTTCCTTAAGGAACTTAAAATATATGATGTTTTGGTCATGGTTCATAAAATACTCTCCCAATCCTGCCTCGAACATATGATTGGCTTCATTCTCCACAATAAGGCCCAGCAATGCACTATCCCTTGTTGTATCTTCTACATGTTGATATGAGAAGTTCTCAGCAATAAATTTCAACATATTTGTCCCCGCTTAAAAGCACATGACTCCCCAATAAATGCTGGATATTGAAGATCATAAATAGAATTATCCTCTTATTGTTTTATAGACGACAGTGATTGGTTACATAACAGCTCCTGTACTTTCTTCTAACTTGGCGTCTTAATATGACCCTAGCAATGCATCTGTCATCTTTTTCTTCCAGTCTCTGTCATCTTTGTTATTCCAGTCTCTATCCACGAAGCCTCAGTTTGAAGCCCCTTCCACAATATCGTCCCTCTTTACTGCAGTAATTCACTCCTTAAGTAACAAAACCAAATCATGTCCAGCCTATATTTCCTGTACTACAGAATATTAAGTTGTCAATACTGATCTGCTTCAACCATATCTCTGATGGCAAAAAATGTCACTCCATCCAAAACACACCTGACTATCTCTGTACGCTCCTACACACGCTACGCACCTCCCAATTTCTGTATCCTAGTCAAGACCCTACACATTTCCCAATCTCTGTATCATCCTCCAGCCCCCTACAACTCTCCCTATCTCTGGAATCTCGTCCAGGCCCAACAACGCTCCCTATCTCTATAATCTCTTCCAGTCACTACATACCTCCCTATCCCTGTAACATTTCCATCCCTCCACCCCAACTGATCTCCAGCATCTTCACCTCTTGCTGTCACTGAGGATTCCTCCAGCACGTACATCGCTCCACATGACTGGAACCCACTCTCGGAATTACATACCTCCCTATCGCTATAAACACCTCAAGCTCCTCCAGTGCTCCCTATTGTTGTAAACTCTTCCAGCACCTACAGCCTTCTCTAACAACCAGCCCGTAAACCCATCACAATCCAGGAAATCACTATGTTCTGTTATAGCTTCCCTATATCTGTAACATCCCTCTGGTCTTATACCTCCCTATTTCTGTAAGCTCCTCTTACCCTGAGCTCCTCCATATCTCTGTGAACTTTTCACGGTTTTCATTCACAGTACATCCACAATTCTTAAAATGGTGAATACTAAACGCTCTAATATCCATTAATTGAAATGATTTCACATCCTCTCAGACCCAAATAAATTGCCCATTATCCCTAGACCCTGTTATCGTGTTTGGACTCCCTGACCAACAGAAATAATTTTTGAGCATCTGCCCAATCAAGCCTTTGCAATTCAAAATCTTTTCTTTTTCAATCAAGTCGCGTATCCGTTTCCTGAAATTCAAGAATATAGACTAAATTTATTCCGAAAGTGAAACCCAGATTGCAAGCTGTGAAACATTAGTGTATTATTCAGAGATATGTACCAGCCATTGCTGGCTGGGCCATCATTTATTACCCATAGACTGTTGTTCTGGACAAGGTGGCGGTGCGCTGCCTACTTGAGCATTTAAAGTCAGTTTGGGGCAGGGACACCCACAGTAATGTGAGGGAAAGAAAGCCAGGGTATTCATCAAGTCAAACCCATGGAATATAGATGTATTTCCATATCAGGACAGTTATTCACTTTATGTTAACGTGCAGGGGGTGGCGTTTCCATGGATTTGTTGCGTTTGATATTGCAGATGGTCATGGCTTGGAATGTGCTGTCAAATGAACGGTGGTAAATATCTACTATGTATCTTGTTGAATACACTGCTTCCATTGAAAGTTGATGGTGGAGGCAGGAAATGTTGTGGATGTGATGGCAACCAAGGTGGACAGCAAATGCACCCTTCCTTATACATGGACAGCATAACATTTCCAGGTATGTTCCTAGATTTCTTTAGCAATACAAATTCATTATGTTACAATCAGTGACTCCGTTAATTTAATTAAACATTTATCTGTTGAAATGAATTTGTAATTGGCTGCATGTTCACCATGCCATTGCAACATGGAACGCAAGACGATAGGAATAGGATGAGGTTGTTGAACACTTTGCGCCTGTTCTACAATTTAAGGACATTCGTTACCCATCTCTGTTTACCTGCATTTGGCCCAAATCTGTCACAACCTTTCCTTTGCAAAAGGGTTTCTTTCTCAGGTATTAAGGTGTAACCAAAGAACTAAACAATACCAACCAAAACAGGGAACAAGACGGATGTCGAGTGGATAACCTGAAACGTATCAACACGATCTTGACTATAGAAGGCTGCTGAGGGTCAATTTGAATGCCAAGGTGATGTACTTCATTCATTGCCTTTTCTTCGGTTGAGAATATTTTTTCAGAGGAGATTATTCTTCAACAAAGACAGTTAGATTGCTTTTCACAGAAAGAAATAAAATAAGTAGATTGTGTTCAGGATGAGTCAGGGAGGATACAGAGGAATGGCCTGATAATGGTTGGAGGTAATGATGTGCATTTGAGGAACCTGTGAATGCACACTGGGCCTCCTGCTCCCTAACAATTCTAGCATTACAAATCCACTCGATGGATTAGTTATTAGGGAAAAGGCAGTAAACAGAATGTAGGACTTAAACATAATTCTTGTGTGGGAATGCATGCAGTAAGGAAGATGGAGAAAGTTATGAAGATTCAATCGGCGTCCACATGGACAAGATCAGTACAAATATCATCATGTGGAAACAGAAAGTTATCAACTTTTTTTGGCGAAATTGATGTGCAGTATAATTCTTAATTCTTAAAATGTTGAAAAGTACAGTTTTAAATAAAACCTAAACGTTCTTGTCTATAAACTGCCGACGTCTAATATACAGGTCCAGCAAACTACTTGGAATGTCAGTGGAATGGGAACCTTTATTGGCAGAGGATTTCAGCACAGGAGGAGTGATGTCTTGCTTCAGTTGATTAGGGCCTTGGCCAGATTGTACGGGAAGGACTATTTGCAATGTTGATTCTTTATCTCAGGAAATATATCACTGCCACAGAGAGATGGCAATCAAGGTTCAATTGACTTCTTCCAAGGAACATTCTATCAAAGACGGTCATGACAAACTAGATCTGTGTTGCCTCGTGTTTCAAAGAATGAGACTACATTTCATTGAAAGTTATAAAATAAAGATTGGATTCCTGCTTCAAACATATTTCTCGCTATCGGTGTAGTATTTACAAATTCCTTGAATTAATCAGTTGCAATCTGAACTGTGTCTCAGAGAGAGGTTGTTGTTCCTGCGAACAGAGGGATAGTAGCAGACCGAATACCATAAGGCATAGCAACAACAGTCGGCCCAGCAGCTCACCGAGTATGCTCTGCCTTTCAGTTCAATGATGTTTGTTCTGATAATCCTCAACTCCACTTTCCTCGTAACCTTTTATTTATTGACTGATAAAAGTACGTCTCTCAACCTTGAAGAGACTTAATGATCCAGGCTCAATAGCTTTCAGAACCTTCTACAATTGTTTCCCTCTCACTGATATGAGACTTGGTGGTTTTAATTCTCTCGTTTATTTTGAGCACACCTTGTTGAACCTACATTTGATTGCATCCTGTTCTATCGCACATCTTCTGTGGCAAGAGCACAGTAAGAAAAGAGGGCCAGAACCTGTAATTTCCTCCTTCTGTTCCCATATCAGTTAAGATAGAGCTCATTCAGATCTGGGGATGTGTCCACTCTTTATTCTGCTACTCTCTCCGATTCCAATAAGTCACTCTCTAAACTGAAAACTGATATGAAGGACATATTTAACATATTCTCTGGATCCACGCACAGGCTGCCTCCTTGATCCCTAATACGCCCATTCTTTCCCAAGTTATCCTCTTCCCCTTGTATAGCAATACAACACCCGCTGATGTTTTATCACACCCCATTTTTGCTTTTCTACTGATATCCTTCAGTTCAGTGTTACACTTTCTACATTCTTATACAGGTTCCATTGATCTGCTTACTTTATAGCTGCTTTAAGCTTCTCTTTACTCTGTTACTCAGGTCTGAATATTTGCAGATGTTGAAGGTTCTGTGGGCTCGTTTTCCTTCATTGGATCTTAGATTGTAAAATATTGGGCCTATACTCTCATCAAAACCATTTTGAGCATGAACACCCCACCCCACTTCACGCTGCTCGACTACAGCTTTACCCAGAATTAGAATTCCACCATTTAAAAGGCAAATGGATGTATATCTGATTAGGAAGGGCTTGGAGGGATATGGGCCAAGTGGAACTAGATTAAGTTGGGTCCAGAACTAAACCATCCCTTCTTGTATCTTCCACATGCTGATACAAGAAGCTCTCAGCAATAAATTTCAACACATTTGTCCCCTCTTAAAAGCACGTGACTGCCCCATAAATGTTGCATATTGAAAATCATAAATATAATTACCATCTTATTGCTTTTATACAATACAGCGATTGGCTACACATTGGCTCTGATATTTTCTTCTAACTGGCGATCTTTATATGACCCCAGGAATTATCTGTCATCTTTTTTATTCCAGTCGCTATCCTCGAAGCCTCAGTTGAAAGCTCGTCCAAGATAATGTCCCTCTTAACAGCAGTAATTGATTTCTTACTTAATAAACACCAGCATCTCTTGCCTATATTTCCTATGCTACAGAATATAGAGTTGCCAATGCTGACCTCCTTCAACTGCATCTCTGATGGCAAAAAACGTCCCACTTTCACGTGTCAATCTATTCCCTTATCACATCTGTCTGACATATAATAATCCTAGCACCAAGGTAAAGGAAATCCAAACTGGAATATAACACCAAGAACAGTCTGCACATCGTCTGTACTTCGGAGCTCTATAATCATTCACTGTTTGTTGTCAGGCTTCCCAATCTACAACCAAAACTGTAAATCTAAGGCTGTGAGAAGCACTATTTGTTGAATCATCATTTTTTTAAAAAATGATGCATAAAATGCCACTTTAATGAACTGAGCAATCACCTCCACATACCATGAGTTTTTTGGTGATTAATTCCCCACTCAGTGTGCAGGGGTACATCCCTCAGTAATCGGCAGCGTGCAGGGTACAGGCTTGTGCTGATCCTTTGTGAACAATAATTACTCTCCTTCTGGTAGTTCAAACCTGCCTCTCATCATGTGGAGTTTCTCACAGAAAATGGTTAGTGCCTTCCTATGTTTTCCATTCCATGATCCCCCGGATATTGGAAATCATACTGGCTCAGGAAGTCAGCACTACATGTAGCGCTGAAATGGAAAGCAGTCCATAAGTGGGTTGAACAGCCCATTATGGAGTGGACCACCTGAGATGAAGCACAGACTGTTTCTCCCAGGTAGTGGATTCTCATCAATTGGTGAATGGGGGAGGGAGTGAGGTGAGGAAGTTGGGGAGGAGCGTTAGGTTGAGACTTGCACTTATGGTGGCCATTGTTACATTCAACTGAGTGTCAGTACAATGTGTGTGTGGTGACATACATCAGACAAAATCCACACAGTTCAGTTATTAAAGTGGTTCTCGGCTTGGCATTTGCTGCTGTTTCCCTCAGATGCACTCTGCAGGACTGATCTCGATCAAAACCCACTCAAAAGCAGGTTGGGTGATCCTTGTATTAATCTCTGGCCATCGACACAGAAGTTCAATTTTATTTTGACACTGATGAGTGTGAAGGTGACATATACTGCTTATGGCTTTAGAATGTTCACTGTGAGACACAGTGTGCTACAGAAGACAGCCAAATTTTGAATTTCTTCATCCTCGATCGGGTGCAGGGTGCAAATATCTGGAATCTAGGAGGCAGGCCAAATGCTGTCAAGTCGCTTGTGCGGTGTGTTCTGGCAAGACATGCCCATACATCTGCTCCCTGGAAGAGGCTGAGACTGAAGATGAATTTGTATGACCTGTTTGCTGGTCAGTCATTGGCACCTAATTTCGTGTGTGTCTACACTAAGAGCAGCGATAGGCTATTGGTTAGTTGTCACTTGCCCATGGTGGGCTGCGAATGTGTTCTTGTGAAAGTATTTTTGAATAACTGCCCTGACCCAGGTTGTAAGGTCTCTGGACAGGTTAAGGAGCAGGCCAGTGTATCACCCAGTATTACAGGCAGCTGTGAGTTCCAGTAGCACTATGCCTGAATCTATTTATTATGTCGGTCGTGATTCCAAGTGATGAGTTTCCCGGTATGAACAATAATAAAATATCTACTATATTTTGCAAATTGGGGCAGCAATACAATGTGACTTCCGACTATTTCACATAACAATGCGTGCATTATCTCTGAGAAGAACTACATTCTTACTATATGTTTGGAACTAAAATATAAACTCATTACAACACTATATGATACAAAATAAAAGAAAACTACATGTCATTTTATATTGAACAGAGAATATTTGCCTCATTTTTGTACGATCACAATTAAGTATTCAACGTCAGTATTCAAATGAATACATTCTAACTCTAACATTTCGAAAGCTGTTTGCCTCTCAACCATTACATATTCACAGTGAGCAAACAATTCAACAATCAAATCGATTTAGCGTTCTTATGAATTAAAATATAATTAACAAGTTTAATTTCTCACTGAAATGTATGAGCTTTAGCTAATTGTAAACAATTTAAGAATGACAATTATTAAAAATGCACTTCGCATATTAATCTTCGTTAATGATTTGTGTTATTAAATGGTATTTGTCACGAAGCCAAAGCATGTATATCCAATTTAAAATGAACATTGTTTTCGGAATATTGAAGTAAACACAAATTGCAGGGTCAGCTGCCCAAATGGAAGGGCTGGGAGATGAGCTGTTACAAAATGGATACATGCAACAATTGGCTGTTAAATGGATACCTGAGTTTTGACAACAATCCAAATTTAACCAAATAGTTAAGCTATGCCCGGGATACTAAAACCCAATCGAGTTTGAATTTATTGTTTTGATGACATCACACCAGTGACAGGGAACGATGTTGGGGGTATAAAAAAGAGTGGGCATTTTAAAAATTGGTTAGAGCTACTGCCACGGAAAAACAGAGCAAAAGCTGTAGAGTCAAAGGGCTAACTACCTATCTAAAATCTTGCTCTCAAAGAAATCAGAGAGCAGTCTATCAAAAAAATACATTTTGCTGTACAACATATTCAGAGTAAAAAGAAATAAGTCGAGAGTGTGGTGCCGGAAAAGCAGAGCAGGTCAGGTAGCATCCGAGAAGCAGCAGAATCAATATTTCGTGCAAAAGCCCTTCCTCAGCACAACACTCTTGACTCAAATCTCCAGCATCTGAAATTCTCACTTTCGTTCAGTAAAAAGGAATAAGACGACCCAGTGAAATCAGTGGGTAAGAGATTGAATACAGCAGAGAAGGTAGAGACTGTGAAGACATGTGATTAAGTTAATGCAATATTTATTGTGTGTTATTGGAACAGCACGTCAATAGGGTTGTGCTCAGTTAAGGGAAGCAATGTTCAGTTTCTTAATAGTTTTCTTCGGAATGAAAATTGTTACTTTTCTTTAAATGGTGGCAATTTGGTGTTCCCTTTTAGTCCGTCACACTTCGACCAGATGACAAGGTGAGGCGAGCGTTTCTGTGTGTTTATCTTTATTTAGTAGTGGCTCGACCTCTGCATTTTAACAGATTGAAGGCTCGTCTGGGATTTGGACAGGTTTGAACGGAATTGGGGGACCAAAGCTCCCAGCAGATTTAAACACTTGGTGATTAGTGTCGTAAATCTTGAAGCAAAACGTACGTGAAATAATTTGTTTCATGTTGATTACACGTGGTCGGTTAAATTAAAAGAGAGGGAAATGGCTCTTAACTTTGCTAAAGAGGTTCTGAGGTTTGAAGATGCTTCCCAACTTTGCCAAGGAAGGTTAGAAAGACAGAGGAAGGATATTATTTTGGAATTAGCAACAGATTAGAATTGGATTTAACCAGGGACATAAGGAAATTGAAATGGACTTGGTCAAACACTGAGGTATATCAGAGAAACAGAAGTGCAGCAGAGTTAGAAAAACGTAAACTGTGTTTGAGCCAAACGGAAGAGAAGAAAAAGAAAGGAAGAGAAGGATATTAGCTGAGCAAAAAGAGAGAAGAAAGAAGAGAGAGAGAGAAAAGGAGACTGAGAAGAGATGGAGTAAAAGACTGAAGAGAGAGAGAGAAAAGGGAGAGAAGTTTCTTAGCTGAGCAAAGAGAGAGATGAAGGAGAAAGAGAAATGGAGAGAGTGTGAACTTCAGTAGTTGCAAATTAGTCAGGGAAATCAAGTTCAGAGGATGGAAATGAAGTCAAGAGAGTTTATTCTGCTGGAGGGGTCTATAAACACATTTCCAGAGAACTTACGTGATGAACAGAAACTTCAAGAAGTGATAAGAGTAGCAGCGATGACCGAGAAATGTGCATTGATGCATGACGTGAAATTTATTTTCTGACACGAATTTCATCCGTGTGAGGGATATCAGTTGGAAGCAGGCGACAACCTTCACTATAAAACAAAGAGTTGAGCACATGTAGAATAGTTCTCCATTGGCGATAAAAAGAATTCCAAGAAAATGAAAGGCCTTAGATGTGTCCACGGTGGTAAGATGGGACACGTAAAGGCACAGTGGTGGTCATGGAAGAATGACATTGTGGGAAAATATGTGGGGAAAGATGCTAATCCAATGGTATGAGGGCAAGTAGTAAAGGAGATCCAAAGAAAAGCCGAGCAGCTGCAGGAGAGTGAACAGCCTTGGCAGGGGTGGGATATTGAGTTAGTTGCTGATCTCTGTAAAGACTTTATCTCTGTGGGAAAAGTTTACTCAGGAAGATCAGGAAGAGAATGGAAATTAGTTATTATTTCATGAGGTATGGGATCTGGTCAGTCTCTGATACGAAGAGAAGAAAATATGTTCACGCTTTCCGACATGTTACCCGAGAAGGTAATAATCTGTTGAATAGATAGGCAGAAAGTTAGCGTTCCCCTGTGTAAGATCGGGTTGGAGAGCCAAATCAAGACGGGGGAAGTAACTGCAGGAGTGATTGACAGAATGTCAGTTTCAGGAATACAATTTGTTCTTGGGAATTACTTAGCAGGATCCAAGGTGCGAATGACACTCCTTGTAATGGAGAAGGCAACGGAAGATCAGGGAACTAAGGAGATACCATGGAAGAATGCCATGGAAATTTTCCAGACTATGTCGTAGTAAGAAGCCACTGACATAAGTTACAGCAAGAAGGAAAGACGAAGAAGGTGAGGTTCAGTTAGCTGACACCCTGTATGATGTAATGGTACAGGAAAACCCTTAACAGGCAGTGGGTCATACAGAAGTGTTTAGTCCAGAAAGGCTAAGAGACTTGCAACAGAAAGGTGAGAAGTTTTATATTATGACGCCAACTCAGAAAAGGAATAAGAATATATTCCTGAGGGTTATTATCTTAAGGATAGAACCCTAAAACAGAAGTGGAGACCCCAGCAGGTTATTGCAGAGGAGAAATGGGCAGAGGTGCACCAGATTGTGTTGCCTGTAGCATACAGACAGGAAGTGTTATAGGTAGAACATGAATTACCAGAAGGAGGTCACCTCGGTGTAAGGAGGACTCGGGCTAATGTACAAAAGCACTTCCTTTGGCCTGGTATGCTCAATTATGTGGTTGAATATTGCCACACATGTTATACATGCCTAATGGTAGGTATGCCACAGGCAGTAATAAAATCAGTAGCTTTGTTGCCAATTCCCGCATTTGAAGAATCTTTCACACGGGTTATGATTGATTTTGGAGGTCCCTCCCTAAAACTAAAAGTGGGAATCAGCACTTGCTAACCATAATACAGACGTCTACTAGATTCCAGAGGCAATTCCATTACGGAGTATTAAGACAAAAAGGATGGTGGAGGAGTTGGTAGCTTTCTTTACCCGTTATGGGCTACCTGGAGAGATTAATTCAGGCCAAGGGTCACATTATACTTCTGAGACGTTTAAGGAAGTCTTGGATAGCATACGACACTTTAAACTACATAGACACAAGGACTGCAGATGCTGGAAACCAGATTCTAGATTATAGTGGTGCTGGAAAAGCACAACAGTTCCGGCAGCATCCGAGGAGCAGGAAAATCGACGTCTCGGGCAAAAGCTCTTCATCTGGAATCCTGGTGAAGAGCTTATGCCCGAAACGTCGATTTTCCTGCTCCTCAATGCATGAACTGTTGTGCTTTTCCATCAGCACTCTAACATACAACACTTTAAATCAAGTCCGTACCATCCAAAATTCCAGGGAGCCTTGGAAAGGTGGCATTGACCCTGAAGACAATGTACATTCAGGATACACTGCATGATTGGATCAAGGTATCGAACTTGTATGGATTGCCATGAGAGATGCCCCAAATGAATCTACTCGGTTTACTACCTTTGAGTTAATAATTAGGCAGGAAGTGAGAGGGCCCGTGAAACTAAAAAATTAATAGGATCGAAGTCAGAGATCTTACACTTGGGTTATGTAGCAGTGGTGATGGAACAATTAAATCGGGAAGGTGAGTTAACTAAACAGCACCTGAATAGGGCACAGCGTAGAATGAAGCAGTTGGCAGATAGAAACTATAAAATTCAGACGTTTTCCCAAGGAGATGATGTATTAGTATTGTTTCCAATAGTAGGAGATACCTTCAAAGGCAGGTTTAGTGGTCCCTATCAAATTGAGAAAAAGTTGAGTCAGGCAAGCTATCTGATAAAGATGCTGGACAGAAAAGAAGCTGTATTGGCCATGTCATCTAAATATGTTGAAACCTTACTATAATAGCGACAGGGAATTGGAGAAGCAGGTGTTATTTATTGCTCTGCCGTGTGAAAGAGCAGATCCAGATTTAATGGAGTTTGATGTGCCTCAAAGTGCGTTAAATAATGAGGAAGTCCTTAAAGTATGGGGTGAGAGAATTAGCTATCTGTCTCAGGAGCAAAGAACACAATCGAAAGTTTTGTTGCAGCATTATGAGGACATATGCAGGAATAAGTGTGCATGAGGTGGAAGCAGGGAATGCTGTTCCAATGAAACAATACCTTTACTGTCTTAATCATTTCAAAGCCCAAAAGGTCCAGAAGGAAGTGAATGTGATACTCAATTAAGACATCATCGAACCGAGGCAGAGTGGAGTGGAGTTCGCTGATCTTGTTAGTTCTCATAGCTGATGGAACTCAACAATTTTCTTTTCAACGACGTAACAAAATCGCTCTCATAGCCAATACTGAGTTTGGAGGACTGTACAGAGAAAATTGGAAAAGCCAGTTGCATCACAAAGTTGATTTACTGCATTGTTACAAACAGGCATCTTTAATAGAGAAAGCGAAAGAGGTTTCTGCATTTGTTAACCCAAATGGACTGTATCAATTCAAAATAATACCCTTTGGAATGAGGAGCACACCAGCCACATTCCAAAGACTCATGAACAACCTTGTGGCCGGATTAAGAAATAACCTGATGATGTGGTGATCTTTAGCCATTCATGGAAAGATCACATGTGACAGTTGGCAAAATGCTTTCAGTGATTCCTAAAAACAAAGCTGGAAATAAACTTAAAAAAAAAAACATAATTTGTGACATTCTTGGGACATAACATCGAACATGGAAGGATGATTCCAAGGAACGCGTGGATGAAAGCAATGGAGGAATTTCCTTGAGCATGGTGCTTCGACTTTTGGGACTGAGCAGATTCGACCGGAAGTTTGTTTCAAATTTCAGCAGCATGGGGACACTACGGGCAGATTTACTAAAGAAGAACATGGAATTTCGTTGGACAGAATAGTGCCAGGAGGCATTGGAAAATTTACAAGCTATATTAACAATCACATCAGTTTAATATCATTATATTTGCAGACATATATTTGCAGATACATTCTGTTTTGCTCAAAAATGCACACACTGCAGGCAGTCAAAGAAGGCAGTCATTGCATTAAATATTTTGTTAATTCCGCTTTGGAAATAGAACAAGGCTAACTCAAGACTGGGACACAGACAGACTCTGACTTCACATCTTTAATGCATTGTCTGAGCTGAGATGTCACCTTTTGTTGTAAAACGTCAAGTTATCCTGAGAAGATGACTTAAATGAAGTTCTGGGATTTACATATTAATGAACCGAAAACTGCAACCCATTCTAAAACATGAAAGACTTAAAAATCCAGGTTTGTTCAATATACTATTTCAGTTGGATGTCAATCTAATATTTGGCTCTAAATTTTGTGTCTTATGACCTTACACTCCACAAACACCTGATGAAGGGGCAGCGCAATGAAAGCTAGTGCTTCCAAATATACCTGTTGGAATATAACCTGGTGTTGTATGATGTTTACCTTAGTAACTTCAGATAATGGTCTTTTCAAATCGAATAAGACAATTTCTCTCATCCTTCCTTTATCCTGAATTCCAGTTATGATTCTATTTATTGATAATTTTATTGATATTCTTCGACAAAGTAATGCATTGTGTGTGTGTATGGGTCTATGTGGTTATGTTTGTATGCATGTGTATCTGTGTCTGCCTCTTTGCGTGTGTACCTGTGTATGTATGTGTTATCTACGATCAATTGCAATTGGACTGAAATGAAAGAATGAGAAATTCCATATGATTGAGGAAATGTACGAAGACTCCAAGCTGTCTGATATCAAAGAACAAATAAAATTACAGCACAAGAACAGGCCCTTCGGCCTTCCAAGCTTGCACCGATCCAGATCCTCTACCTAAACCTGGCACATATCTTCTAAGAGTCTGTATCCCTTTGCTCCCTGCCCATTCATATATCTGTCTAGATACATCTTAAATGATGCTATCGTGACCGCCTGTACCATCTCTGCTGGCAATGTGTTCCAGACTCCCATACCCTCTGCACAAAGAAATTTTCACGCATATCTACCCTAGACTATTCCCCTCTTACTTTGAACTCGTGACCCCTAGTAATTGAGTCCCCACTCTGGGGAAAACAAGTCTTGCTTTCCATCCTATCTATATCTCTCGTAATTTTGTAGAGCTCAATCAGGTTCCCCGCTCGACCTCCATCTTTCTAATGACAATAACGCTGATCTACTCAAAATTTCTTCATTGCGAGTACCCACCATACCTGGTGAACCTCTTCTGCACCCTCTTCATAGCATCCATATCCTTTTTGAAATGTGGGAGCCAGGTCTGTAGGCAGTATTCCAAATGTGGGGTACAAAAAGTCTTATACAACTGTAACATGACCTGCCAACGCTTGTACTCAATACCTCATTGAATGAAGGAAAGCATGCGATATGCCCGCTTGACCACACTGTTCCATCTTCAGGGAACAATGGACCTGAACATCAGAAATCACTGAACATCAATTTATCCCAGCTCTTTTCAATTTTCTGTATATTTCGCTCTTGAATTATATCTTCCAAATTGCATCACCTCACATTTGCCTGTTTGAATTTCATCTCCCATTTCTCTGCCAACTCTACAATCCATCTATATTGTTCATTATTCTCTTACAATCCCCTTCACTATCTGCTACTCCACCAATCTTCGTGTCATCTGCAAACTTGATAATCAGGCCATCCATACGTTCGTCCAGATCACTTCTGTATATCGAAAACAACAGTGGTCCCAGCATGGATCCCTGTTGAACAGCACTGGTCACAGGTGTCCATTTTCAGAAACTCCCTTCCACTACTAATCTCCGTGAGCTGTGGCTCAGCCACTTCTCTATCCATCTAACTAGCACAGCCTGGACCCTATGCGACTTCACTTTCTCAATCAGCGTACCATGGAGAACCCTGTCAAACACCATACTAAAGTCCATGTATATGACATCTAATGACCGTCACTCAACAAGCAACGTTGTCACTTGCTCAAAGAATTCTATTAAGTTGGCAAGACATGACATTCCCTACACAAAACTATGTTGCCTATCACTGATAAGCACATTATCTTCCAACTGGGACTACATCCTATCCCTCAGTATTTTCTCCAGCAGCTTCCCTGCCACTAACGTCAGGGTCGCCATTCTTAAACAAGGGAACACCATTAGCAATTTGCCAGTACTCCGGGATTTCACCCGTGTGCAAAGATGCTGCAAAGATATCTGTTATGGTCCCACCTGTTTCCTCTCTCATCCAAGATCCCATCCGGACCTGGGAACTTGGCCAGCTTAATGCCTTTTAGAATAACCAACACTTCCTCTCTCCTTATTTCAACTGACCTAAAGGAATCAAGCATCCGTACTTAATCTCAACATTTCTTCTTGGTTAATACCGATACAAAGTGCTCATTCATACTCTCACCCATTTTCTCTGACTCCACGCATAACTTTCCTCCTTTGTCCTTGAGTTGTCCAACCCTTCCTCCAGTTACCCTCTTGCTCCTTATATATGAATTAACGTCTTTGAGATTTTCCATAATCATGTTTGCTAAATATATCTCATGACCCCTTTTAGCCCTCTTAATTCCTTGTTTCAGATTGGTCCTACAACCCCGATATTCCTCCCAAGCATTGTCTGTCTTCAGTCGCCTAGACCTTATGTACAGTTCCTTTTTCCACTAAGCTACTCTCACAGTTTCACCTGTCATCCATGGTTCCCTAATCTTGCCATTCCTACCCCTCATTTCCACAGAAGCATATCTGACCTCAACGCTAATCAACCTCTCTTTAAAAGCTTCCCACGTATCAAATGTGGATTTACCTTCAAACAACTGCTCCCAATCTATATTCCCCAATTTCTGCTGAATTTTGGTATCGTTGGCCTTCCCCCAATTTAGCACTCTTCCTTTAGGACAACTCTTGTCTTTGTCCTTGCGTATTCTATAACGTATGGAATTGTGATCAATAGTCCCAAAGTAATCCCCAACTGAAACTTCATCCACCTGGCCAGGCTCATTCCCCAGCATCAGGACAAAAATGGCCCTTTCCTGAGTTGGACTGTTTACATACTGCTCCAAAACCCCTCCTGGCTGCTCCTTACAAATTCTGCTCCATCCTGTCCTCTAATATTAAGTGAATCCCAGGCAATGTTGCGAAAATAAAATCGCCTTTCACTACCACCATGTTGCTCCCACATCTTTCCATGATCTGTTTACATTTTTGTACTTTCATCTCATGCTCACTGTTGGGAGGCCCCAACATTGTTACTGCACCCTTCCTATTTCTGAGCTCTACCCTTATTGCCTCACTGTTCGAGCCCTCCATAGTGCCCTCCTTCAGCACAGCTGTGGTATCTTCTTTGACCCGTAATGCAACTCCTATACCCCTTTTACCCCCCTCTTCATCCAGCCTGAAGTATTGATATCCTGGGATATTTACTTGCCAATCATGCACTTCCCTCAACCAAGTATCAGTAATAGCAATAATATCAACTCCCAGGTACTAATACCAGCCCTGTGTTCATCTGCACATACTACACTTCTTGCATTAAAACAAATGCACCTCAGATAACCTGTCCCTTTGTTTTCATCAGCTACTCCCTGCCGACTCTTCCCCTTACTCACGCTGACTTCATTATCTATTTCCTTACAGGCTGCAGTTGCTATTTCCTTAATATCGACTAACCTCCTCATTTGATTCCCATCCCTCTACCACATTAGTTTAAACCCTCTGAAGCAGCATTAGCAAATGTTCCCCGAAGGACATTGTTTCCATTCCAACTCAGGTGTAGGCTGTCCAATTTGTAATAGTCCCACGTCCCAGATAAGCAGTCCCAATGTCCCAAAAATCAGAACTCCTTCCTCCTGCACCATCTCTCAAGCAATTCTATTCTTTCATTTCTACTCTGACTAGCACGTGGCATTAGTAGCAATCCTGAGATTACAACCTCTGAGGTCTTACTTCTTAACTTGACTCCGAACTCCCTAAATTCTGTTTGTAGGAGCTCATCCTGATTTTTTAAACCTATATCATTGGTGCCTACATGCACAATGAAAACTGGATATTCACCCTTCCCCTTCAGAATGTTCTGCACTCGGTACGAGGCATTACTCTCCCTTGCACCTGGAAGGCAACATACCATTCTGGAGTCTTGACTTCCAACAGAAAAATGCTTATCTACTCCTTTTACAATTGAATCCCCCATGACTTAGCCCTTCAGTATTTTTCCCGCCCTTCTGAACAGCAGGGCCAACCACGGTGTTTTTAACGGGGCTACTGCTGTCTTCTCCTGGTGAGCCAGCTCTCCAAACAGGATCCAAAACAGTATAACTGCTAAGGAGGGAGGTGAGCGCAGGGGACACCTGCAGTGCCTTCCTGCTCTTTCTCTGCTTTTGGTCACCAATTCCCTTTCTCCTTCAGCAATCCTAATCTGTGATCAGTTCACTGAATGTGCTATCTAAAACCTCCTCCGCATTGTGTGTTCTCCAAGGTGAGTCCATCCGCCGCTCCAGAGCCATCATCCCGTCTGTGCGTTCTTCATAAGAAATGTCTTTGGTGCGAGGATCAGGGATGTTTCCGAGCATGCTCAGGGCATACTGAAGGGGAGGCTGAACAGCCAGCGGCTGTGGTACACATTGATACCAATGACATTGGCAGGAAACGTAACAAGATCCTGCAAGGAGAGTGCAGGGATATGGACACACGTCCTGCACGTGAACAGGGACAGCAGCTGTGTCCCTGAGCTCCCACATTGAGCAAGTGGAGCATAACATGGCTCTGAGATCTCCGGCCACTTTTACTCTAAAGCTTAACTTGGTCTTAAGTTAGATATATGGAAAAGGAAAGGGTTTTCTTTAACCAATCACAGAATTTTAAAAAAGAAGAGAAGCACCTTATCAACACAGTCCAGAGTTCTTTTGCTTTGGTCAGATGAGGAGTTCGGGGTGGGAGACATTACACGTGTAGTGTCTCTCGTTCAAACGCTGTCCAAATATGTCAGATCACTTACCCTCTCAGTGCACAATTCGTCCTCTCCCACTCCGCTCCTCGCTCTCACCGCGGCTGCAAATGGAGGCCTGATGCTCGAGGTAAGTCCGTTTTTGGTGGGAAATTAACCTTCCCAGCAACCCCCTGGTCCCAGCCCCTACCCCACCCCACCCCCACCTCTCTCTAACTCCTCCCAAAAGATAATGCACAAAACATGCAAACATGTCTTTTATTCATGGATTGGCAAAGTGAACAAATGACAATCATGGACCAAATAAAAATAATTTAATGGATATTTGCTGTGATTCTTGAATTACAAAATATTTGGATTTTTATTGAGAAAATAAATTCAGTTTTTTTTTTCAGATCTGAGATGGATACGTTTTGATCAGTATGTGATCATCATTGGTGATAAAAGCAGAAGTTGCTGGGAATGCTCAGAAGTACTCTCAGTATCTGTGGTGCGAAAGCAGAATCAATATATGGGAGGAGACTGACTCTGGCCAGGGTACTACGCTCATAGTGTTCAGGGATGTGTAGGTTAGGTGTATTAGTCAGGGGTACATGTAGAGTATGGGAATAGGCTAATGGGTCTGGGTGGGTTACTCTTTGGAGGGTCAGTGTGGGCATGTTGGGCCAAATGGCCTATTTCCACAATATAGGGATTCGACGATTCTATGCATTCTTCATAAAAAATGTCTTTGGTGCGAGGATCAGGGATGTCTCCGAGAATGCTCAGGGCATACTGAAGGGGAGGGTTTACAGCTAGTGGTACACATTGGTATCAATAACATTGGCAGGAAATGTGACAAGATCCTGCAAGGAGAGTGCAGGGAGATTGGCCTGAGTGGAAACGCAGGATATCCAGGGTTGTAATCTTGGGTTACTCCTCGTGCTAGGTGGAAGTGGGATAAGGAAGATGAAGAGAGAAAACTTTAATATGTGCTTAAAGAACTGGTTCAGGAAGAGGGTTACAGATTTATGGCTCGTTGGGATTTTGTCCAGGGCAGGTGGGACCTGTAAAAAAGGACAGGGTCCATGTTAACTGGAGGGACGCCAACATCCTGGCAGGGAGGTTTAATGATGCATCTTGGGTGGAGTTGAATGAATAATGCAGGAGACTGAAAACCAGAGCAGCAGGACAGCAAGTGAGCTGAAATTAGAGTTTAATAGAACAGACAGGCAGGGCCAGTCTAATGACTATGCTGATACCCAGCATGACCAAAACTAATGTAGTGTACAAATTCCCATGCAGGGACTGCACAAAACACTATATATATCATATAGTGATAAATAATCACAGCAATTTTAAAAATGTGAGTGGAAATGATAGGTTCAGTATTATTGGAGATCAAAAAATAAGAATGGAATGTGTGGAGTACGCCAAAAGTGTTAATGGAGATAACCAATCCAATAGAACTTATGTAAATGTCTTGTACCTAAATGCATGGAATATTTGGGAAAAAATGACAGCACAAACAGAGTTAAAAAGATACGGCCTGGTGGGGCTTACAGAAAGGTGGTTACAGGAAGGTCAGTGTTGGGAAGTTAAATGTCCAAGGGTACTCATTACTCAGACAAGAACGTACAGCAGATTGAGTTGCTGCATTGATTAAGAATGATATCAAGGCTGCACTAAAAATGACATTAGCACGAGGGACCAAAATGACAAATCAGTTTGGATCCAAATAAAGCACATGGAAATAAACCTGCTTCTAGGAGTAATTTCATGCCTCTATACTCCCATACTCCAAATATATTTTGAAAACTGGAAGGTTATGTTGCAAACGTTTCGTCCCCTGTCTAGGTGACACCCTCAGTGCTTGGGAGCCTCCTGTGAAGCGCTTCTGTGGTGTTTCCTCCGGAATTTATAGTGGCCTGTCCCTGCCGCTTCCGGTTGTCATTTTCAGATGTCCGCTGTAGTGGCCAGTATATTGGGTCCAGGTCTATGTGTTTGTTGATGGAGCTTGTGGATGACTGCCATTCTTCTAGGAATTCCCTGGCTGTTCTTTGTTTCGCTTGCCCTATAATGGTAGTGTTGTCCCAGTCAAATTCATGTTGCTTGTCATCTGCGTGTATGTCTACTAGGGATAGCTGGTCGTGTCGTTTCGTGGCTAGTTGATGTTCGTGGATGCGGATCGTTAGTTGTCTTCCTGTTTGTCCTATATAGTGTTTTGTGCAGTCCTTGCATGGGATTTTGTACACTACATTAGTTTTGCTCATGCTTGGTATCGGGTCCTTCGTTTTGGTGAGTTGTTGTCTGAGAGTGTCTGTTGGTTTGTGTGCTGTTATAAGTCCTAGTGGTCGCAGTAGTCTGGCTGTCATTTCAGAGATGTTCTTGATGTATGGTAGTGTGGCTAGTCCTTTGGGTTGCGGCATGTCCTCGTTCTGTTGTCTTTCCCTTTGGCATCTGTTGATGAAATTGCGAGGATATCCGTTTTTTGCGAATACCTTGTATAGGTGTTCCTCTTCCTCTTTTTGCAGTTCTGGTGTGCTGCAGTGTGTTGTGGCCCTTTTGAATAGTATCTTGATGCAACTTCGTTTGTGTGTATTGGGGTGGTTGCTTTCATAGATCAGGACTTGGTCTGTGTGTGTGGCTTTCCTGTGTACCTTCGTGGTGAATTCTCCGTTTGGTGTTCTCTGTACCCTCTCGTCTAGGAATGGGAGTTGGTTGTCCTTTTCTTCCTCTCTCGTGAATCGGATTCCTGTGAGTGTGGAGTTGATGATCCGGTGTGTATTCTCTATTTCCGTGTTTTTAATGATTACAAAGGTGTCATCAACTTATCTGACCCAGAGTTTGGATTCAATTTGTGGTAAGACTGTTTGTTCTAATCTTTGCATTACTGCTTCTGCTATGAGTCCCGAGATCGGTGAGCCTATGGGTGTTCCGTTTATTTGTTCGTATATCTGGTTGTTGAATGTGAAGTGTGTTGTGAGGCACAAGTCCAGTAGTTTAAGTATGCCGTCTTTGTTGATGGGTTCAACGTCCTGTTGTCTGTTATGTCTGTTCAGCAGGTTGGCTATTGTTTCTCTGGCTAGGGCTTTGTCATTAGACGTGAACAGTGCCGTTACGTCGAATGAGACCATGGTTTCTTCCTTGTCTATGTGTATATTTCTGATGATGTCCAAGAATTCCTGTGTTGATTGTATAGAGTGTCTGGATCCGCTGATCAAGTGTTTCAGTTTCTGCTGTAGTTCTTTCGCCAGTTTGTGTGATGGTGTCCCTGGTCGTGATACTATGGGTCTGAGTGGGATGTCTGGTTTGTGCACTTTAGGTAGTCCATAGTATCTGGGGGTGTTGTTGCTTTCAGGTTTCATTCTTTGTAGGTCCCACCTGGTTATCTGTCCGTTTTTTTGTAGGTTCCTCAGTGTGTTGTTTATCCTATTGGTGAGCTGTGGGGTGGGGTCATACTCCCTCTTTTGCTAGGTGTTGGTATCTGCAAGTAGTTGTTGTGCTTTTTGGATGTACTCTGCTTTGTCTAGGATGACCTTCATTCTGCCTTTGTCTGCTGGTAGTATGATTATGTTCTTATCGTTTCTTAGTGATTTTAGTGCTTCCCTCTCCTTGGTGTTGAGGTTATGTGTTTGTCCTTTCCTTGTTATCAGGGGTACGATACTTTGTCTCATTGTTTGTTGTGTCTCTTCTGTCAGTCCATTGTTCCTGAGTGTGCATTCTAGTGCTGCTAGGAAGTCTGCTGTCTTGGCGTCCCTGTGGTTGTAGTTGAGTCCCTTGGCCAGTATTGTTCTTTCCGTGTCTGTGAGCTGTCTGTGGGAGAGGTTTTTAACCCAGGTGTGTGTTGTGGTGTCCTCTTTGTTGTGTGTTAGTTTGGCCATTTTTTCTTTTAGTGCCGTTTTTTTGCAGTGTGTAGTCCTGTTCTGTCATATGGTGACAGCCTGTTCTATGGTCCGGATCCATTCCTGATTCGTGGTTTTTGAAATTAACGACTTTTGGCGCGCAATTTCTTGTCTGTATCTGTGAAGTCTGTTGTGAACGTCTGTAATCATTACCTGGATCATCCTGAGTCCGTTCTGTCTGGCTGTGTCTCTGGCTTGTGGATTGTTGACTGGTGGTCTGTATCTGACACTTGGTGGAAGGATTCGATTCTTTCGTCATTCATGCAGGAACTGGGGTTGTTCGTATGTGGCGATGAGGCGGTTAGCGCAGGATTCACATTTCCTGTCTTGTCGTAGCGTCTCTCGTCCGCAGGTGTTCAAAGTGTGTGAGAAGATTTGTAGCTCGGGTGCTCGTTGCTGTGGTTATGTTCGCCGAGCTGGAAGTTTTTGTTGCAAACGTTTCGTCCCCTGTCTAGGTGACATCCTCAGTGCTTGGGAGCCTCCTGTGAAGCGCTTATGAAGCGCATCCACGAACATCAACTAGCCACGAAACGACACGACCAGCTATCCCTAGTAGCTACACACGCGGACGACAAGCAACATGAATTTGACTGGGACAACACTACCATTATAGGGCAAGCGAAACAAAGAACATCCAGGGAATTCCTAGAAGCATGGCATCATCCACAAACTCCATCAACAAACACATAGACCTGGACCCAATATACCGGCCACGACAGCGGACATCTGAAACTGACAACCGGAAGCGGCAGGGCCAGGCCACTATAAATGCCGGAGGAAACACCACAGAAGCGCTTCACAGGAGGCTCCCAAGCACTGAGGATGTCACCTAGACAGGGGACGAAACGTTTGCAACAAAAACTTCCACCTAGACAGGGGGCGAACAGAACCATAGCAACGAGCACCCGAGCTACAAACCTTCTCACAAACTTTGAATACTTTCAAAAATCATGGAATAACAATGGCTTGTGAGAAGGGCACAAGAGTGAGCAATCTTTGGATGCATATTGGCTTAATTCATCAATTTGGCAAGGGTAGCCTCAAATAACGATGCGCAGAATGTTTGAGGGATTATTTCTTAGAACAACAAAACAGAAAACTGGCTTTTAGATTTGGTGTGAATAATGAGGAAGGAGTAATAAATCATCTTTTCGTAGAGGATCCTCTAGAAGGACTGACCGTAACATGCTGGAGTTTCACATTCAGATTCAAAGATACAAGGGTTTTAGTATCGGGCAGTGATAATAATGTGGAAGGATTGGCCTGAGTGGATTCGAAAAAAATAACATTGAAGGGCAGAATATTTGAAGAACAATGGCAAATACTTAGGAAGATAGTAAAAACACATCAATTAAAGTTTATCCCTGAGTGGAAGTGGAATTATAAAAAAAGATAAAACGTCATTCATACCTTAACAAAGAAGACTATGATAAGATGAAAGTGATGTCCTGGTGGTATTATCGCCAACTGCTGATTCAGCGATCAAGATAATATTCTAGGAACTCAGATTCAAATGCCGGCACTGCAAATGCTGGAATCTAAATTCAACATAAATCTGCAATTAAGCTTTACCGATTAATGGTGAGATCACTTTCACTTCAAAATTATGTCTCCTTCATATTGAGCACTCGAGTAAGGGTACGAGCTGCTCTCTGTTCAAACTGTCCATAAACCTCAAGCTCTTAAATGCCTCAATCAGGAACCCCTCTCAAACTGCTCTGCTTCAAAAACATCTAACCCCTCATCATAGTTTGAGTACTCTCTCTTGTCTTGTTACTTCTGAAATGTATCACCTCACGTTTATCAGTCAAATCACATCAGCCATTGATCTAGCCACCTGAACAAACCATTTATATCATCTTTAAACTAGCATGTTCCTCCTCACTGTGAACCACCCACCTAACCTTTGTGTCATCCATAACATTATTTGTCATTCCCCCAAAATCCATCCCTCACATTCTCATCACCATCAATTTTGAAGCTCACAGATAAGACTTGACTTATTTCTCCTGTTCTTCAGATGTTGTTCAAAGGAGAAGAATTAAGAATTCCAGTCTCTTGTTCTTCCTATTTTTGGTGAATTTACAGCGTGATGCAGTTGAGGTCTTTTTATGAGAGAGCCACAGATTTGTTTTGGACATGTAGCTGAATTCTCCTTTTATACTATTTTTCTCTGTATGTTTTATTCATAATGCTTGCATGTGTTTAATATTGGACTAGGTCGGGCTTACTTCGTCTGCAACATTTGTATTTTACGTGGACCTGGATAATGTCCTTTGTAACATTCCCTGCAATACTCAGAGCTGAAGGAATTTTTCATCTGCAGGATGGGCACAGGCTCATATGATTGCTTAAAAGAGCTGGAGAGATGAGAATAAAGATTCAATTAAATGCTGCACATATACACACGGTAGGAGATCAAATCGTATCGCCAATTCTACCTTGCATTTGAAACAAATTATTAGAACATATGCCCACTCTTCTTTAAATTGTAAAAACAAGTTTTAATACGTGTTCTTAGAGCAGTATGGATCTTACAGCCGCTCGTGGGATTGCAAGCATAATTAAAGATTAATTATAGTTTTTTATTCAATTTAATGTAGTTCATATTGTTTATTAATATAAGATTATTTTCCATTTTGTTTTATTAAAATTCAAAACCAAACCAAAAAATACAAGCAAAATAATCGTTTTTTCGAACGAACATTGTTTTAACGAGCTTTTCAAAGAGCGGGAGGTGGGGGGGGATCTACAAAACAAACTAGTAAAGTCTACATATGTTTCAAAAGTCTGCTTAGTTTTAAATGCAAACATTTTTTTTGTTTCAAAAACTATTTTTAAATAGGAAGATGTGCCTTTATTCTGGAGAGTCCTACACGCGTTCAGCTCTGGAGAAGACTTTTTTCTTCGAGAAATTTATTGAAGAGGAATATTTTTGTTGAGTTAGTTTTCCAAATTGTTGATTTTATTTATTTTTTATACGGATGTATTTTATACGGATCTATTTTAATGTCATGAAAAGTTCTGTTTATAGGCATAATAATATTAAGGCCATATATATAAGTTAGAGAGGGAGATAGCTGGAAGTTGTTATGCAGCAAAGTCAGTCAGATAGATGGGTGACTGTCAGGACAGGTAAGAAGGTAGTTCAACAATCTCCGCTGGCTATTCCTCTATCAAACAGATGTCCAGCTTTTGGAACTGATGAAGGGGTTAGTCTCTCTGAGGAAAATGGAAGAGACATCGGTTATTGGACTGTTGGAAAAATTCTTATGTTAGGCAGCGATTGAGAAGATTTTGTATAATTATTGGGACAGGGATCTCTCCTGTCAGGGGCATAAACAGGAGATTCTGTGGCAGTGAGCGAAAATTTAGGATAGTTTATTGGTTTCCCGGTACTAGGATTAAGAACGTCTCCAAAAGTCTCAAGCATATTTTTGATGGTGTGATTTAGAAGCCAGAAATTATTGTATATATTGGTATGAATGACATTTTTAGGGAAAATATTAAAACAGTCCGGAGGGAATTAAAGAGTTGATGGAGAGGATTAAAAAGAAAACCTTAAAATAGCAATTTCTGGTTTGCTGCCAATGACAAATTCAAGCAGGGAAGGGAAACAAAGGTTAAAGGAGAAAAAACAATGGCATGAAGAGCTGCTGTGTTGTTGATGGATTCAGATTTTTGGGAGATTGGGATGTCTTTTGGAATAGAAAAGGCCCGTTCCAAAAGGATTGTTCTAATCGAAATGGGAAAGCCACCGATATCTTCGCAGGGAGATTTGCTCACCCTATAAAGGCAGACTTTATATTGACAGACGAGGCAAGTGGAGGTAGTCTAAGTAGCAGTGTAAATTGTAGGATGGATGGAGAAATCACTGAATATGATGAGAACATGCCAGTTGGAAAAGAAAGATGAGAGAATCAGAGTATATAGTAATTCTGAAGAACTAAAATGCATTTACTTCAGTGCGATGGGTTTTACAGGGAAGGCTAATCTACTCAGCGCATGTTTCAGAACATGGGATTGGGACATCATAGCTATTATACGAACTTGGGTGAACGATGTTCAAGATCTTTCAATAAGAACAGGCAAGGCGGTAAAAGAGGAGGAGGTGTGGTCTTTTTAGCCAAGGATAACATAACGCTGGCTCTGAGAACTTTTGCTGCGGACTCGTCTATTGAGGTAGTGTGGGCTGAGGTTAGAAACAGGAGAGAAGTCACACTGCTGGAGTTTTTTTTATAGCCTCCGCACAGTTCCAGGGAGGTGGAAGAGAGGATTAGCAAAATTATTCTGGGTATGAGTGAAAGAAACAGGGCGGTCAATATGGGGGACTTTAACTTTCCTAACATTGACTGGAAATGCTATAACTCTCGTACATCAGATGGATCATTTATTGTATAATGTGTACAGGAGGGTTTCCTGACACAGTATGTCGAAGGGCCGACAAGAGAAGAGGCCACAATGGATCTGGTGCTTGGTAATGAGCCACGCCAAGTGTTTGATTTAGTTGTAGTTGAACACTTTGGAAAGAATGACCATAATTCAGTTATGTTTAGTTTAGCGATGGAAAAGGATCGGTACATGCCACAGGTCAAGAGTTATCGATGGGGTAAGGGCAATTATAATGCGATTAGGCAAGAATTAGGATGCATAGAATGGTGTAGCAAAATACAGGAAATGCAGACAGTGGAAATGTGGAGCTGGTTTCAGGAACAGTTATTGTGTGTCCTTGATAGGTATGTCCCTGTGTGAAGAAGTGATAAAGAAAGGGAACTGTGGTTTACGAAAGAAATTGCATCGTTTGTTAAGAAGAAGAAGGAAGCTTATGTGTTGATGAGGCAAGATGTTCAGATGAGACGATGGAGAGTTACAGATCAGCTAGGAAGGATTTAAAGAGAGATTTAAGAAGAGAATAGAAAGGACACGAGCAGCCTTTAGCAAATAGAATAAAGGAGAATCCTAAAACTTTCTCGAGGTATGTGAGGAATAAAAGGATGAATAGAGTAGGAATAGGGCCAGTCATAGACCGAAGTGGGAAGTTGAGTGTGCACCTTGTGGAGATCGGAGAGTTACTAATCGAACATTTCTCATCGGTTTTCACTCAGGAAAAGGAGAATATTGTAGAGGAGAAGAATGAGGTACGAGATATTACACTAGAAAGGATCGAGGTTCGTTACGAACAGGTGTTAACAATTCCGGAAGGAGTGCAAGTAGAGAAGTCCCCTGGACCGAATGGGATTTATCCAAGGATTCTCTGGAAAGCTAGGGAGGAAATAGCAGAGCCTTTGGCTTTGATATTTGAGACTTCATTGTCTACAGGTTTAGTACTCGAGGACTGGAGGATTGCAAATGTTGTGCACTTGTTCAAGAAGGGCAGTAGAGATGACCCAAGTAATTAAAGACCAGTGAGCCTTACTTCTGTTCTAGGAAAGGTTGTGGAAAGGATTATGTATAATCATCTAGCAAGCAACAATTTGATTTCAGATATTGAATATGGTTTCGTCAAAGGCAGGTCGTGTCTCACAAATCTCATTGAGTTTTTTGAGAAGGTGACCAAACATGTAGGTGAGGGTAGGGCAGTTGATGTTGTATACATGGATTTCAGTAAAGCCTTTGATTAGGTTCCACATGGTAGGCTGTTGCAGAAAATGCAGAGGCGTGGAATTGGCGGTGATTTAGCAGTTTGGATTTGAAACTAGCTTTCTGAAAGAAGGCAGACCGTGGTGGTTGACGGTAAATATTCAGCCTGGAGTCCGATAACTCGTGGTGTGCCACAAGAGTCTGTTTTGGGACCACTGCTGTTTGTCATTTTTAAAAACTACTTAGACGCAGGCACAGGTGAATGGATTAATACATTTGCAGACGACACTAAAGTTGGTGGTGTAGTGGGCAGGTTGGAAGAATGTTACAGGTTTCAGGGGGACTTTGATAAACAACAGAATTGGGCTGAGGTGGCAAATGGAGTTCAATGCAAAAATGTGAGGTGATGCACTTTGGGAAGAAAAACGAAAAGGCAGAGTATTGGGTCAATGAAAAGATTCTTTGTAGTCTGGATGTGCAAAGGGATCTTGGAATCCATGTACATCGATCCCTGCAAGTTGCCACCCAGGCGGATAGTGCTGTTAAAAAGGCATACGGTTTGTTAGGTTTCATTCGTAGAGGGATTGAGTTCCGGAGCCGCAATATCATGCTGCAACTGTACAAAACGCTTGTGCGGGCACACTTGGAATATTGTGTACAGTTCTGGTCGCCCCATTACAAAAAAGATGTGGAAGCATTGGAAAACGTGGAGAGGAGATTTGCCAGGATGTTGCCTGGTTTGGAGGGAAGGTCTTCTGAGGAAAGGCTGAGAGAATTGGGTCTGTTCTCATTGGAAAGAAGAAGGCTAAGAGGGGTTTTGTTAAAGACATGCAAGATGACCAGAGGATTAGATAGGGTAGACATTTAGAGTCTTTTTTCCTAGGATGATGATGTCAGCATGTACGAGGGAGTATAGTTACAGATTGAGGGGTGATAGATTTAAGACAGATGTCAGAGGCAGGTTCATATCACAGAGACTGGTAAGGGCTTGGAATGCCCTACCTGCTAATGGAGTTAACTCAGCCACATTGGGGGATTTAAATGATCCTTAGGTGCGCACACAGATGATTTTGGGATAGCATAGGGGGACGAGCTGAGAATACTTCAAAGGGCGGAGCAACATAAAGGGGCAAAAGGCCAGTTCTGCACTGTATTGTTCTGTGTTCTATGTTCTTTGTTCTAAGAGTGGTAATTCAATCTTCCAGCTGTTAGATGCTACAGAAAGGATAGAAAAGGAGACATGGGATGGGGGAGCGGTAGGCGGGCAGGGCTGGCAATTTTGATTAAGGAATAAATTATTGGTCTAACTTGGGAAGATATTTCAAGAAACCCGTCCAGTTAAAATATATGGGTAGAAATTAAAGATAAGAAAGTAAAGGACACTTCGAAGAGATTGTGCTGCATGCTCGTTTGTGACAAATCGTCCAGTGAAAATACATTGGTAGAACTTAAAAGTCAGAAAGAAAAGAACACGTTGATGGAATTGTATTGTATGCTCCCCAGTAGTAAGGAAGAAATTAGGAACAAAGATGTAGGGAGATCGCATATATATGTAAACTTAATAAGATTGTAATAATGGGGGGATTTTAAATTTCCAAACCTTGAATGTTACTAACTTTGTGTTAAAGGTTTGGACGATGAAGAATTTGTCCAATGTGTTCAAGAAAATTTTCTTAATCAATATGTGGTTGCTCCTACTCGAGAATTAACAAAACTAGACCTTATTTTGTGCAAAAGCAGGGCAAGTGAGTGAAGTAAAAGTGGGGGAATATGATGGCTGTTGCGATCCTCACTCTATTCGTTTCAGAATGGTTATGGAAAAGGATAAGCCTTCCATTAATGTTATTTTTTTTTAACTGGAGTGCCATAAATTTAAATAACCTGAGACAAGGACCTTCCAAGTTTGATTGAAGGAGACTGTTAGCAGGTGAAGAGAACCTGTGACAAGTGGAAGGCATTCAAAAGTATGATTATGAGATTCTGTTCGCCGAGCTGGAACTTTTTGTTGCAAACGTTTCGTCCCCTGTCTAGGTGACATCCTCAGTGCTTGGGAGCCTCCTGTGAAGCGCTTCTGTGGTGTTTCCTCCGGCATTTATAGTGGCCTGTCCCTGCCGCTTCCGGTTGTCAGTTTCAGCTGTCCGCTGTAGTGGCTGGTATATTGGGTCCAGGTCGATGTGTTTGTTGATGGAGTTTGTGGACGAGTGCCATTCTTCTAGGAATTCCCTGGCTGTTCTTTTTTTGGCTTGCCCTATAATGGTAGTGTTGTCCCAGTCGAATTCATGTTGCTTGTCGTCTGCGTGTGTGGCTACTAAGGATAGCTGGTCGTGTCGTTTCGTGGCGAGTTGATGTTCATGGATGCGGATCGTTAGCTGTCTTCCTGTTTGTCCTATATAGTGTTTTGTGCAGTCCTTGCATGGGATTTTGTACACTACATTAGTTTTGCTCATGCTGGGTATCGGGTCCTTCGTTCTGGTGAGTTGATGTCTGAGGGTGGCTGTTGGTTTGTGTGCTGTTATAAGTCCTAGTGGTCGCAGTAGTCTGGCTGTCAGTTCTGAAATGCTCCTGATATACGGTAGTGTGGCTAGTCCTTTGGGTTGCGGCAAGTCCTCGTTCCATTGTCTTTCGCTTAGGCATCTGTTGATGAAATTGCGCGGGTATCCGTTTTTAACGAATACCTTGTACAGGTGTTCCTCTTCCTCTTTTTGCAGTTCTGGTGTGCTGCAGTATGTTGTGGCCCTTTTGAATAGTGTCTTGATGCAACTTCTTTTGTGTGTGTTGGGGTGGTTGCTTTCATAGTTCAGGACTTGGCCTGTGTGTGTGGCTTTCCCGTATACCTTTGTGGTGAAGTTGCATCAAGACACTATTCAAAAGGGTCACAACACACTGCAGCACACCAGAACTGCAAAAAGAGGAAGAGGAACACCTGTACAAGGTATTCGTTAAAAACGGATACCCGCGCAATTTCATCAACAGATGCCTAAGAGAAAGACAATGGAACGAGGACATGCCGCAACCCAAAGGACTAGCCACACTACCATACATCAGGAGCATTTCCGAACTGACAGCCAGACTACTGCGACCACTAGGACTTATAACAGCACACAAACCAACAGACACCCTCAGACAACAACTGACCAGAACGAAGGACCCGATACCAAGCATGAGCAAAACTAATGTAGTGTACAAAATCCCATGCAAGGACTGCACAAAACACTATATAGGACAAACAGGAAGACAGCTAACGATCCGCATCCATGAACATCAACTAGCCACGAAACGCCACGACCAGCTATCCTTAGTAGCCACACACGCAGACGACAAGCAACATGAATTCGACTCGGACAACACTACCATAATAGGGCAAGTCAAACAAAGAACAGCCAGGGAATTCCTAGAAGAATGGCACTCGTCCACAAACTCCATCAACAAACACATCGACCTGGACCCAATATACCAGCCACTACAGCGGACAGCTGAAACTGACAACCGGAAGCGGCAGGGACAGGCCACTATAAATGCTGCAGGAAACACCACAGAAGCGCTTCACAGGAGGCTCCCAAGCACTGAGGAAGTCACCTAGACAGGGGACGAAACGTTTGCAACAAAAATTTCCAGCTCGGCGAACAGAACCACAACAACGAGAACCCGAGCCAAAAACCTTCACCCAAACTATAATTATGAGAACTGAGAGGCATTATGTTCTTGATGGAAGGAAGCGGAAGGCTGGTAAGATTAATGAACAATGGATGACTAAAGTTATTGTGGCTCTACTCAAGAATAAAAGAGAATCTTAATTTAGATATCGACAACTTCAATCAATCGAATCTCTTAAACTATATAAAGCGTGTTGGACATTACTTCGAGAGGAATGAGGAAAGCAAAAAGGGGACATGAGATAGCATGGACAGATAAGGTTCAGAATAAACTAAAGATATTATACAAAAACATTAAAAGTAAGAGGGCAACCAGGGAGAGCGCAAGGCCTCTTAAAGATTAAGGAGACAATCTTTGTGTTGTACCACAGCAGATATGGAATAAAATCATTCCGTTCCCAGTGCATCAGACAGCGGCAAACACACACTATTGCCTTCACCTCGCCGTCATCCAGATTGAACTCTCTCTGCTATCTGTCAGCCTATTGACCCATTTGATCAAGATCCTTTTGTAATCTTAGAAAGGCTTCTTCACTGTCCACGGTGCCACCAGTTTTGGTGTCATCTGCAAACTTACTAACCATGCTTTTTATATTGTCATCCAAATCCTTTACATAAATTACCGAACAATGAAAACCCAGAATGAACCTCTGTGGAACAATGCTGGTCACATGCCTCAGTCTGAAAAGCAACCACACACCATTACTCTCTATGGCCTGTTATTATAAAAATTGAAAGTGTTGGAGATAAACTCAGCAGTTCTGGCAGCATTGGAACAGAGAGAAACAAAATTAACTATTTTGAGTCCAATATGACTTGCTCAGAACAGGTTCATATCAGCCTCAATATGATAACATTGTTTCTCTCTCCATATCCTGCCTTATCTGTTGCACGTCTCTACCATTTTGTGCTTGTACGTCTGATTTCCATTATTTTGTTTTTCTGGATGGGTCTTGATGTTATATTTGAACAATTTGCTCCATTCCTGTTCCCGTGACTTGTGCCGGTGACACTCGTATTAAACTGGACTCTGTTTCTTCTTCAAGATCTAAAAATAACTTTTTTGCCAAGGTCCACTTAAATGCACGAATCTCAACACGTTTATTTTGATTTGAAAGACATTTTAGGGATAGCTACATTTATGAAACAACAGGAATAGACTATTGATGATAACATCATTTGTGTCCTTTATTAATAAGCTTGTCCCCGCATGCTCTGAAAGCTTTTAAATATATTTCGCAGGTTAATTAGAACAAAGGTGGTGGTGACTCAGCCTATCATCTCAGAACCAGTTCGGAATGAGCAATATACCCACTCTTATTCTGCTTTAACTCCATGTAACCCCACTCATTTTGTTATGTGTCTGTTTTTAATTCTGAATATCCTGTTCAGCTAAACTATCTTATCAACCTGTATAGCCTATGATTGAATACTCATCTGTAAATTATAATTCCATCCATCACGTTTAAAATTGCCTTTTCTATTGAGATTGTCGTTCAGCATTCCACCTCCCAAATGTCATCTGTTCTCTCACTCTGCATTGCATTTCATTCCATTTGTGAGAAAGAGTGAGGATTGACTGGGAGATGTTACTGTACTCCCCTCAAGTCTGCTCAGCCACTGGTTCCAGTCCTTTCTGCCTCCCAGCCAATATCAGATTCGTTCCATTCCTGACTCATTAATCCTTGTGTTTTAATGAACAAGGTTGCTGTACATTGTTAAGGACCAGACCCCTCAAACATTTTTAAGCACGTAACCCAGACCGTAACTGTGGTATTTGAAGGTAAGTGTACAGTGCATATTCAATGAGGGAAGTAGCTGGTCACACAGCCGAGTTTTAAACAAACAGCATTTATTTACGAAATTACGGAATGAAACAAAATGAACCGAAAACAGAATACCAAACAACTCATCCTATCCGAACCCGACAGGCTATCCCTACTGAAGGATGTTGTTCCAAAGTACATGCAACAATCCCTAAAAAACAAACCCCTTAGCATAAAGAGTAAAAATGACTCAAAACGCGTACATGTTACAATATCGGAAGGCAGAAGGAGAGGGATAGCGTGCAGTTCCAACAGTGACCCTGACTCAACTAACCCCTGAACTGAACTGACTTGCGCAACCAGAGAGCTGGCGATGCGCCCTTCATTGTATCAGTTTTACTTTAAAGACTTGAAAGCCTTCTGCCTGAGGAATTATCTGTGAGGTATAAACAAAATGTCCCCCAGTGAAACATTCAAAATTCAGGCATGTTGGAAACTTGGATCAGCTAGAACGTCTCTGGGAAAAGAAAATCAAGGACAACACAACCTTGTAAAGGGACGGCTTTGTGACAACATGTCACATTTGACTTTGGATTGAATTCAAAAAATGTAAGACTTACTGAATGAAGCCAATAAAGTGTATTAATGTGTTTATGAATTTATAAAAAACAGTGCAGAAACGCATTGTGTGTTGCAGATACAAAATTGCCTTATTAGTGCAACGAGAGAAATGCCCAGGCAAATCCACACTTCTTGTTTATTGGAGTGCAAATATGCCCACTGGAAATCTATTGGTTGGTGCCTGTTCTAGTGGAGAAGCGATCAGTACCGTAACAACGTCTTGATTGTGTTTTTAATGGGGGCAGGGATGTGGGGTTCAGGTGGTTACAGAATTGCAAATAAACAACACAGCAGAATTATCTAGCCTGCACTAAGAAAACATCCATCATTCTCCCTTACAACTGACTTCATAAAAACAATTCATGATGGGAGATGCGACCAATCGCCAGTGATGTCAGCATTCAATCCACTCCAGTTACCATACCTAAAGGGGTTAACTAGAACTGTTTGTTCAGTGACTATGCTTGATGTCAGTCTACATGGATTCTAATTATGTCCCTGCAGGATTTCCCTCTCCAATTAGTAAGGGTATTCTTTCAATGGGTATTCCATTGCAGCAGCACATGCATGAACTCTGAGACTAACAGTGATCAACAGCTCTCGAGACAGGGAGAGGAGAGATCAGAATCGGAGAACCATAGACAGGAATTTTACAATAATGGATCAGAATCTGAGAACATTAGACTGGAATGTTACAACAATGGATCAGAATCTGCGAACATTAGACTGGAATGTTACAACAATGGACAGGAGTATATCCTGGGGTCTTTACTATCTCTACGCGCCTTGGACAACATTACCTTGGTGGATATTAGGTGTACTGATGATTATTCAGGCAGGTTACTATCCCGTGCTCGCTACTGTTGGTGTACCTGGTAAGTCTCCCCATCTCTATCCAAGTATTAATCTCATAAACCATGGTGAACTTCATTGCTATTTCTGTTATCTATATTTTGCAAATACAGAAACTAATGTTTTCAGTTTCAATTGCACACTCCACTCAACACCAGAATTCCACCACTGCCCCCGCACACCCTCCCCGACCTCCATTCTCACAAACATCTGAGAACAAGAATGTTCACAATAATGATTTCCCATTTTGCCCGGAATTGTTTTATTTCTCGCTATTCTCTCCACCACCAAACATATTCACTACCCGCTCCATAATATCCCCAATCCCCACCTTGGCTTCAGTGCTGTTGCTAAATAAACCATTATCTCTGCCTTGGTAACATTCAGATTTCTTGTTTCCAGTTCTCTTCTCAGCACACTTTCAGTTGTAAATATTTCCATTACAACCTTGTTCGGGTCTCTAATGCAAATTCTTGATACCGAAACTGAGTTAGAATAGTAATGTTGCTGGCCATGTAATTCAGAGGCACAGTCTATTACACGAAAGACACTGTTTCACATACTACCACAGATGACGTCAGAACGTGAATCCAAATGACAGGAATTGGAAATAAAAGCGAATTTCACTAATATCAACCATTGCATCACCAGCACTTTATCAATACGTTTATCTATCTCAATGATCTCCTTTGGTAAAGAAATCCAGCATTATTACCTGGTCTAGCTGAAGACTGACATCAGACCAACAGCAATGTGCTTGTCTGTATAATGTCTGAAAGAATGACCTCACAGTAAAGGGTATTTAGTGAGGTCAACAAATGATGCCCCTGTCAGTGATCCGGACATCCCATGTAATAACATTAAAGGTTAAATAAAACAAATAATGATGCTCGAGATTGGAAACAAAAAGAAAGTGAAAGTGCCAAAAAAACTGAGCAGATTTGGAAGCCTCGGGTCGGGAGAGAAACAGAATTGGCATTTTGTGTCCAATGGCCACACATCAGAACGGAACACAGCTGGGAAATAGTGTAATTGATGTTGGTGACAGTGATGTCTGTTGTGAAGGGGAGAAGGACTGTGTTGAACAGATGGAGAAAGAGGGAGAGAGAAAGAAGCAAACAAAGGGATAGTTGATGATCAGCTGGTATGGAAATAAATACAAACGAGATTAATCTTATTTATTTTTCTCCTGTTCCCATATTGCTGAAAATCCTGACCATGTAGGGTATGCATCAAAGTCACTGTTTAAAGTGAGTTATGTCCTTTTGAATGTCTTCATTGAGGGTGATAATCAACTTTTATTCAATAATGGATGCAGAGACAGTATTTAATTCCCATTCTTCATTGTCCTTGACAAGGTTTTGATACTGGTCAAGATGAACCAGTGTCTGTGGGCTGTGAGTAGTCAGTGCTTACTTCTGACTGGTTACATTTCTTTGAGAATTTATAGTGAGTGATATAACTGAGTGGCTGGCTTGGCCATTTCAAACTGCAACTGAGTGTTAACCACATTGCTGTGGGTCTGGTGTCACACGTAGGCCTGACCAGGTGAAGATGGTAGATTCCTTCCCGGAAGGGAATGACGGTGCCAGATACGAAAATTGACAATGTTTTCATTGTTTTATTTGATTCTTAATTCTTGATATTCTATTGAATTCAAATTCCAACATTTGCTGTGGTGGGATTCGAATCCGGGGTCTGGGTCATCATCTGGGTCCCAGAGACAATACAACTCTAGATTAATATTCCAGAGACAATACAACTCGGCCATCACCTCCGCAGCATCTCCAACTGTCTCCACTGGCAATACTGATGTTGCCGTTAGTAAAGCTTTGCTTCATAGTGGGCGGCACGGTGGCACAGTGGTTAGCACTGCTGCCTCACAGCGCCAGAGACCCGGGTTCCATTCCCGTCTCAGGCGATCGACTGTCTGGAGTTTGCACATTCTCCCCGTGTCTGCGTGGGTTTCCTCCGGGTGCTCCGGTTTCCTCCCACAATCCAAAAAATGTGCAGGTCAGGTGAATTGGCCATGCTAAATTGCCTGTAGTGTTAGGTGAAGGGGTAAATGTAGGGGAATGGGTCTGGGTGGGTTACGGGTCGGTGTGGACTTGTTGGGCCGAAGGGCCTGTTTCCACACTGTAAAGTAATCTAATCTAATCTCGTCTATAAGGCAAAGAAATGAATTGACAAAGCATACCATCCTTCTCATTTTGTATTTATGAGAAGGCGAGAAAGTGGTAAGTATTTTTGGTGAGAAGGAGCTGGATGTCCTTGGTCATCAACACTGACATAATTCATACAGAGCAGTAAGGAATCAGCACAGTAAATGTGTGGTATCCTTCATGCAAAGTGATTAAAGTATAAGAGTGAAGACTCCGTCCTGCAGTTGTAGAGTGTTATTGAGACATTACTTTGGTCACTGTGAATAGATGTTCTCTCCATTATAATGAATTATCTCCTTGCAACAGAGAGACAGTCTAAAGGAGTTACATCACACTAATCCCTGCAGTGATGGTACCATGAGGAGAATGTGAAGGAAATTAGTGTTTAAACTGTAATGCTATAAAAGAATAAAAGCTGATTGCATTAAAACTTGAGCGTTATGGACCAACATTCATTATTTCCAAAACAAATACAACATGTTTTCCACGATGCATGCCTTTACATTTGGGCAATATATAGATAGGAAAGGTTTAGAAGTATATGGGCCAGGTGCAGGGAAGCGGGTTGAGCATGGATGAACATTTTGGTCAACATGAACCAGTTTGGGCTTAAGGGCCTGTCTCCATGCTGTAGGATTCTATGAAACTATGATAGTTTATATAGCTCTGTGGATCCCCCATGTTGGTTGCGAGAGAGCTCCCGGTTCTGAATGAACTCTCATCGTCTCAAAGTGCAGTTGATATGTGCCACTGTATTAAACGTGATGTTGTTCACAAATCTGTCAGCAGTCACCCTCTGATACTGTTAACCATTTCCACCAGCTTCTGACCTCCATACAGAGCACTACCCTGTCTTCTCCAGCACAAAGCTAGTCTTTTTTTTTGTAAAAGGCGTTGCTTGGCTCAAGGAGACAGTGTCCTTGTCTTCTTTCAGAGGGGCAATAAAACAGGACCTGACTCCGGTCAGTCTGGTTTGGTACATAGATGAAAACGATTTCCAGAGGCCTTCTGTTTACATGTAAGCAGAAGAGACTTTAGGCCAAATTGGTTATGCCTTTGAAGGGACCGAGATAACGAAAGAGGAGTGGTCAGCTCTTTCAGCTGAACTTGCGGTGCTGAGCAGTTTTCAGTTGTGTGTTGAGTGGGATGTTTAACAGGGAGCTGTGTGGAAACCCTCTCTCTTTTCTGCTCTTCAACTTCAAACTGCAAGCATGTCTTCCATTTCTACTGGGTTTTAAAGGGAATTTGCTTATTGGGACTGCTGTGTGTATTCTGAACAGTATAATTAAGTCTCGCTGGTTAGGTTGAATTTTGTCGGGGTTCTTTATTCTGTTCTTTGTGTTTCATTTTATAATTTTGTGAATATAAAGGTTTTGTCTGTTTTAAAATCTAGTATACAACCTAGCTATCTTACTCTGGGTAATTTTCATTGAAACTTACCAAAACAAGTTGCAAAGTTATGCTCTTAGCTCTCTGCTTAAGAATGTTTTAAGTGGTATAGTCGACTCCATAACATATTGGGGGCTCTTTGCGGTATTTTAAACAGCGAGTGGTAGGTGCTAGTTTCTTTATTTCGGGTATTGGTTTCGTTGAGAAGACAAAGCTTGGGATAGTAATTGGTTCTTTCACTCGCCAAAAGTTTTCTGGATATGGGCGCAGTGACTTTGGAAGTTTTACAATAGGTGAATGAGACAAAGTTGTAAGAATTAGCAGCGAAGCTGGAATTGAAACTGACTGCTTGTGTGAGGAAAGGAGAGATAATTACAGCAGGAGATAATCAATTAAACTTGCTGAAGAATCTACAGAGCTAGCAAGAATTCAATTGCAAATGAAGCAGCATGAGTTAGCGGCGAGGGATAAGGAAAGGACAGCAGAAATGAAACAGTTTGAACTACGGTTAAAAGCAGAAGAGGGGGGAAAAAGAAACAGCAGCAGAACAAAGAAAAAAGAGAGCAGCAGAAGAGAGACAAAAAGAGAGAGCAGCAGAACAGAGAAAAAAAGAGAACAGCAGAAGAGAGACAAAAAGAGAGAGCAGCAGAGGAGAAAGAAAGACAGAGCTTTTGGACAGCAAAAAAAACTAACACTTAAATGTAAAGTCAGCGTAAAAGGCTGGAGTTAAAGGCTGAGATACTTAGTCAATAAGAGAGTTAGGATGAGCAAGACACTGGTAGTCAGAAGCCTAGTGAGTAGCTCTTTAAATATGTTCAAGCAGTGCCTAAATCTGAAGAGAAGGATGTGGAAGTCTTTTTCAAATAATTTGACAAGGTGGCTAAACAAATGCAGTGGCCAGAGTCAATGTGGGTTTAATGATCTAAACGAAACTTGAAGGTCGAGCTGGTGAGGTATTTGCATATCGATCAGAGGAGGTATCTGGGGAGTATGAGGAGGTGAAAAAAGGCCATTTTAACTGAGCTTGTACCAAAAGGTTATAGACAACCTTTCAGGAATCTAAGGAGGGTTCCTGGTAAAGCCTAGGTTGAGTTTGAATGGATCAAACAGAGTAATTTCGAGAGATGGATAAGAGCTTTAAAAATCCAGCAAACCTATGATGCCCTTAGAGAGGAAAGCATTTTGGATGATTTCAAAAATTCACTGCCTGAAGTAATGCGAACTCCTGTGGAAGTGCTGAGAGTGATAACATCAAGGTTCGCAGCTAACGTGGCTGATGATTATGAACTGGTCCATAAACTCGGCATGGCTTCCAGACTCGATTTCAGTCCAAGATGAATACAAATTGGAGCAAAGAGCTATCCTCATGTGGAAAGGGAAAAGTAGATCACAGTGAAGATCATTAGGATAATTTACCACAGGGTCAATAAAGAAACCCTTGATGGGGACAAAGCAGTTCAATGGCTCCGGTGTTTTCATTGTAATAAAGTGGACGACACAAAATCACAGTGTTGGTGGGCTAGGAGAAAACCAGATGTAGGAAAACCAGCCAAGCCTGGGGGTTTTGTTGAAAGTCACAAAAAGCATAAGGGAAGTTAGACAACTGCCTCAGAGTGTACAGGATCATGAGAAGTTGATCAAGGAAGATGTGCCAGATCTGCTTAACAAATATACATGCAAGGGTAAAGTTTATTCACATAGGCCAGGAGTATTTGGTAAGGAGGTTCTAATATTAAGGGGCACAGGATCTTCTCAGTCTATAATGCTGAGGAAGGAGGAGATATGCACTCCTGAGAGACTATTGCCAGAAAATGTGAACAGAGGAGACTTCAGGCCAAAGTGGTCGTGCTTTATAAGTGACCTGTATAATGAACGAGGGAGTGGTGAGCTCTTTTAGCTGAACTAGCTGAGCTGAACTGAGCAGTTTTCAGCTGTGTCTGGAACTGGGAAGTTCAAAAGGGAACTATGTCGAAACTGTTTCTATTTTCTGACCTTCAACTTCAACCTGGAAGCATGTGTTCCGTTTATACTGGTTTTTATTGGGAGTTTGTTTATTGGGACAGTTGTGTATATTCGGAATAGCATAATTAAGTCTAGCTGAATAGGTTGAATTCTGATTATGTTTAATTGTGTAATTTTATGAATAAAGTTTTTGTCTGTTTTAAAATCTGGTAGTCAAACTAGTTAAAGTACTCTGGGTAATTTTCATTGTACACTTACCGGCACAAATTTCAATGTTATGCTCTGGGCTGCCTGCTTAAGAATGTTCTGAGTGGTCTAGCCTAGTCCATAATATCTCGAAGATGGAAGATGCTTCCTTGGGACTTGGTACAAACAAATCACTTTCCCTCCTCATGGTCAGCATACCATGTTAACATAACACAACAGCAATGGAGCCAAAAGGAAAAACATGGAGCAGTCTGTCTTTGCAGTCTTTGCCTCATTGGTTTGACGTGTTGCAGGATCAACGACATCCTCGCATTTCAGTGTAACAGTGAGGAGGGACTGAATGGCCTCATCTGCTCACGAGTCAGTGTCTGAAGGGACTAATTGTCTTACTCCTGGCCCGAGGGCAGAGGTTCAAGAACTTGAATGGGCAACCTATGGTTCCTGCCTACCAGCATGTTGTGCTGACTCGACTCTATCTTCCTGAGTTATAGGAGATAAACAGGAGGCGGGAAGAACACAGCAAGCCAGGCAGCATCATGAGGTATGAAAGTCAAAATTTAAGGTATAGCAATTCTTCAGGACTGGGAGTGGGAGGTAGTGGGAGCTGCAGATATAGAGGGAAGGGAGTGGTTAGCTTGGGGAGAGCAGCGGGATGGTGAGGTACGGATACGTGGATAAGTGGTGGATGCAACCTGGTTGGGCGATGGGAGGGATGAATCCACTTGGGAGCTGGAAGGAGGAGTCGTTAGGTGGAATGGAAAGGAGGAGTATGGGCAGAAAATGGAGTAAGGGTATGGGAAGTAAGATTGTTTCAAATTGGAGAATTCAATGATACATCTTCCAGGTGGTAGGCTTGCAAGGCAGATGAGCTGTTGTTCCTCCAATTTGCAGTCTGCCTCACCAAGGCAACAGAGAAGGCCTGGGGTGGTTATGTCGGAAAGGGAGTGGGAAGGGGAATTCAAATGGGCGGTGATTTGGAAGTCAGGTTGGCCCCTGCAGGCCCGGCTGTGATGCTCAGTGAAATGTGCCCTTAGTTTATGCTCGATTTCCCCAATGTAGAAAAGACCACATCGGGGGCATCTGATGCAGTAAACTCGGTTGGAAGAGAGGCAGGTGAACCTCTACCTGACCTGCAAGTACTGATTGAAGGCCTATAAGGAGGTGGAGGAGGTGTCGTGCCAGCATGTGATGCATCTTTTGCGGTTGCAGGAGAAGGTACCTGGGGATTATGGGTTAGATTGGTGGGGAGTGTGGCACGATAACGAAGGGGACAGTCTTGTGGAAGATGTGCCAGGTGGTGGGATCCAAACCTAGTTTACTGCATCTAGTGCACCCGATGTGGTCTTCACTGTATCAGGAAGACCAAATGTAAATGAAGTGAATGATTTGCGGAGTATTGCAGTCAGGCTTCTAAGGGCTGACCTGACCTCCCAATTGCTTCGTACTTCAATTCTCCCCCCCAATCCCTTTCTGACATGGCCATCCTTGGCGTCCTCCATTGCCACAATGAACCAAACCGTAAATTGAAGGAACAAGTCCTCATATGTCACCTCTGCAGCCTACACCCCGGGGACTCAACATTGATTAGATTAGATTACTTATAGTGTGGAAACAGGCCCTTCGGCCCAACATGTCCACACCGACCCGCCGAAGCGTAATCCACCCAAACCCATTCCCCTACATTTCTCCCTTCACCTAACACTACGGGTAATTGAGCATGGCCACTTCACCTATACTGCACATTTTTGGATTGTGGGAGGAAACCGGAGCACACCCACGCAGAAAGGGGAAGAATGTGCAAACTCCACACAGAGAGTCGCCTGAGGTGGGAATTGAACCCGAGTCTCTATCGCTGTGAGGCAGCAGTGCTAACCACTGTGCCACCGTGCCGCCCACATTGAATTGAAATGTCCAATTTCAAATAACCTCCCTTCTAATCCTACGTATCGCTTCCCAGGCCTTCCCCTTCTTGCCTTCCTCTGATCAACACTTGATTCAGCTACCAACTGAATTCAGCCCTCCCATCACCAACCGGCTGATACCCTTTATCTGTGTTCACTTATGCCCATCTCGCCACTCTGCCTCCTCCTCCCTCACCCACCCTTTATTCTATAGACCCCCTTACTCCTAAGCACAATCCTGATGAAGGGTTATATCCTAGGCGTTGACTGCTCAACGACTTGACGCTGCCTTGCTTATTCTGTTCTTCCAGCCTCCTGCGTGTATATTTTGATTCCAATTGCTGCTGTATTTTTTAAATTGTCTTCTTGTGGAATAGGCAGGAGAGAGGGAATGCGTTGCACCTGTTTTTATCCAATAGTTTTTGATGGGCTGAATGGCTTTCTTATATTACTGTGAAACCAGCTAGAGTTGCTGAAAGGGTTCCTTCTTTTTAACCGTGGAAATGTTTGGTGCCCATCAGTGCTTTTGATTAATGTTACCTATACATTAACAGCACAAGCTGGAATGTTGTCCAGATTTGATACTTTAATACCCGAGGAGGTGACTCATTCTTCTGAACATTATATACTCTTCACAGAACATCCCCACCTCTGATCGTATGACAGAGGGAAAGACATTGATGAAGCATCTGAAGATGTTTGTGCCGAAGAAACTACCCTGCGATTGTCCACAGAGATATCCAGGGACTGAGAGAATTGATGTCCACCAGCCACATTGTGTTCTGAATGATCCAATCAGTGGGGAGTTTCCAACTTCTCTGCTATGATATTGCTTGTCCCTGAGATATCACTACTCACTTCCTCAAGTTCCCAAGTATTCATGCATTTCTCCACTGTAAACATAGTGTAGAAATATTCGTTGAGGACTTCACCCATCTCTTATGGTTTGACACTTACTTGTCCAGTTTGATCTTCGAGGGGTCTTATTCTCACTGCAGCTATTGCTTTTTCTTTTAGTATATTTAAAGTACCTTTTTGGATTAACTCTAATCTTCTCAGCCAAGGCTCTTTCTTGCCCCCTTTTCTCCCTACTGATTTCCTTCTTCCATAGACTCCTGTATCTTTTATATATATCCAGGGATTCCCTTGTTCCCAGCTGCTTGTACCTGAACCACGCCCCAAGTTTGAACATGAACCTGTGGACCTGTTTTGTCCCTCTCCATAACTATTTGAAGATTAATAGAACTGTGGTTACTGTCCCAAAATGCTCCCCACTATTAACTCAGTCGTTTGTCCTGCCCTATTCCTAAGAAAAATTTGAGTTTTGCCACATCCCGAGTTTGACACTCTATATGCCACTTGAGGAAACTTTCCTGACGCATTTACAGATTTTATCTCATCATCCCTTAACGCTCAGGCAGTTCCAAGCCATTAGGTATGAATCAGCTCCAAAAATGTCCCCCAAGGACCTCACATTTGCTAGCCCTCTTTCTATTGCCTGTTAAATCCATAATTTCCAAATATATGTCCAGATCTCTTTTGAATCTTCATCCACAACTTTCCCAGCCAGTCAATTCCAATTCGTAACAACTCTATGAATAAGACATTTTTCCTCAGTTCACTCCTAGCTCTTTTGCTGACAACCTTGAAATTAGAATTCCTTGATGCTGTAATGCCAACTAATAGAGTATTCCTTTTCTACTCTGCAACTTTGTTCATACTTTTGAGGACCGCAATAAATTCACATCTTTGTCTGTTCTGCTCCAGGAACAATAAGCCTTGCAAGAACTGTAAGAAACACTACACGGAAAACAAGCAGAAAACTAGTCACCAGGATATATGAGCATCAACTAGCTACAAAAGACATGATCCCAACACTAATTTCTTATGTACTGATGAGGAAGTACGCCACTTTGACTAGTCTGCATATCCATCCTAGGGCAGGCCAAACAGAGATAAGCACAAGAATTCCTAGAACCATGGTATTTCGGAACTCCATCAACAAATACATCAATTTTGACTCCATCTACCACCCTCTGAGAAAAAAAGGCCGAAAATGACATCATCGACACAGGAAATTACAATACCAACCCAAGGAAACCGAAACACTTGAATAGAAAGTGGAAGATAACACCAGCATTTCACTGGAGGCTCACTTACTGAGTAAGTCAATGGAACAAACCAGGAACTGCCATTAGCTATTGCTTCAGAATATATCACAGTGTTCATGGCTGCCACCACATAGAATCATTGAATGAAAATGCGAGCCTGCACCACCAAGTGCATATCCAAAGGCTTTTTTGAAAGTTTGTGAGATTACCTGCTCAATCACCCACCTAGGCAATGCATTCCAGACACATGTCACCAGGAACAGAACGGCGGATCAGTGGTTAGCACTCCTGCCTTAGAGCGCTGGGGACCCATGTTTGATTCCAGTCTCGGGTGACTTCCTGTTTGGATTTTGCGCATTCTCCCTGTGTCTGCGTGGTTTCCTCGAGGTAATCCAGTTTCCTCCCACAATACGATGATGTGCAGCAAAGGTGAATTGACCATGCTTAATTGCCCATAGTGTTCAGGGATGTGTAGTTTAGGTGCATTAGTCAGGGGTAAATATAGGAGGAACGTGTTTGTGTGGGTTACTCTTTGGAGGGTCAGTGTGTATTGGTTGGGCAAAAGAGCCTATTTCCGCACAGTAGTGATTTTATATTCTATGTCTGTGCCACCCTCTCAGTTCAAAACAGACTCACAAATCCTCTCTGAATCCTCTGCCTTTCACTTTAAGTATGTATCCCTTTGTTTTTGACCCTTCGATTAAGGGAAACAGCTGCTGTCTGTTTATCCTCTCCATTCCCCTTATGCTCTTGTATACCTGTACCAGGTTCCCTCCTCAACCTTCCCTGCTCCAATGAAAAAAGGAGCAAATTTAGCCCTCGCCCTTCACAGTCTGAGTACTCACTTGTCTTGTTAATTCAGATGTGCATCATCTCACATTTATCAGTGTTAAACTTCATCAGCCATTAATCTGGATAATGAAATCATCTGTTTATATCGTCCTGTAAAACCCTTTCCTCCTCACTGTGAACCACCCAGCTAATCTTTGTGTCATCCCCAACATTAGTTATCATTCCACTGCCGTCCATCTTCCACATTCTCACGATCATCATTTATGAATATCACAAACAAATCTTGATTTCCTTCCTATTCTCAAGATGTTATTCACAGAAGACGAATTAAGAATTCCATTCTCTTGCTATTCTTATTTTGGGGAATTTACAGTGATGTCGTTAACATCTATTATGAGGGAGCTGCAAATAGCATTTTCGACACAGAGTTGAATTCACGTTTTACACTCTACCCCTCAGAATGTCTTATTCATAAAGCGTGTACCTAATTTAGAATGAACTATGGTTTGGCATCTTGCACTGAAACATTCGCCTTTTGTGTGGCACTGTTCTTTGTAACAATAGTCAGAACTGAAGAATTGTTCATCTGCAGGATGGATGCAAACCCATTGCTTGAATCAGCTAATATGATGAGGATAAATACTCAATTAACTTCTACGTTATGGACAAACTGCAGGAGATCAAACTATATGCTCATGTCTACCTTGAATTGGAAGCAAATACACACTGTTAAAACAAAATCAAAAATGTTGAGACACCATACCAGGGCGAAAAGAAAAACATGTCATCTGCTATTGATGGAGATGCAGAAATACAGAGTGAATGTGCAATCTGAATAAGAATCAAGTGATAGAAAAAGAAATGCATCAAATCATAATTTTCAATGTAACCAAATCCCAATTTTCCTGAACAGTGATGTTTTCCACCCAATCTCACTTTTGCAAAAGCAAGTTTTTCCAAGTCACTAAAACTTCATTCGCCATTCTTCCTCCGCTTCCGACTCTTTTTTTACACTCCTACTTCCCTTGTATTGCTCCTTCTGCTGCTACATACTCTTCCACTGATGATATCTCTTCACGTCTTTCTTCTCCCACTCCCACTGTAAGTTACACCAGTTCCCTAGTTACTCCCATTTCCACTGGCCATCCCTTGCTCTTTTTGCTTTCCAACTAGGGAGATGGGGACTGCTGGTTTCATGCTGCTATTGGTCATCATTCAACATTGAGATTGGGATGATCAATGTCCAATAGGAACAGGCAATAGTGTGTGTCTGTCACTGTCCAAAACAACATGAAAAGGATGGTTCTGTTACCCCTACAGAGTGGAACATTTTCTGTCTCTGTGTCACAGCGCTTAAGCAAACAGCCTCATCACAAATAGGGCAAACCTCTCCTCAGAATCAGAAGTCCATGCATCAGCTTTTCCTAAAACGTTGTGAGGACAGTGACCACATTGTTCAAACAAGCCGTGTTCGATCATTTTGCTCTTTACCATTTTAACTGATGTTCCAATGTCATTTGAAGTGAGATCAGAGTAACTTCCCTTGCATCAAAGTAATATTTGTCTCATGTGGCATCATTACCCCCCAGCAAACTGTGATTAATGGGAATCAGAGGAAATTCTGTGCTGGTAACTTCCTCATTGAAAAATGACACCTTCACTTGAGCTATTGGGAATGACAAATAAACTCTGCCTTTGCTAGTGGCTTCCAAAAGCATGGATGGATTTGTCTTATTAATAACATAAAATACATCTGTTTTCACAGTTTGGTCTAAAGTCTCAGAAAGGTAAGACCTTGCTGGCTGAGTATCAGCCCAATGAAGCCAGAGGATTACAATAAGATAACGATTCCGATTATTTTCAACCACTTACTTTCTGAGGACTGATCGTACGATGTCAGTTCCACTGAGATCAACATTTTCTCTGTCCAACAGCGTTTCATCACATTGGCTCAAAACTGCAACATTCTCCAATTCTACTTCATTCTCCAGCTCATTTGCCATGTTCGCCAGATATACGAGGCCCACAAGATGGAGTAACTTAGAGATGCCTATGAGCCTCTGGAACCTGCCACCCCACTCATGCCCTGTGCTCTGAGTCCATCCCCTCTCCTTTTCACATTTCTCACATTTGGGGACCTAGATGATGCACATCTGAATCTCTTCTTCTCACATTTCATCTGAGTCCATCCCTTCTCCCAAGCCCACCTCCTGTCGTGTATTCACCATCCCTCCTAAACTTCCACGATCTAATGTTGAATGTTCTGTACTCAGCAAAGTTCTCAGCTTTATCCCGCTGTGCGCCCACTTTAATGAATTTCAGGAACGATATAATGTTGAAATCCTCTTTCACCATTTTCTCCTCAGTGTCCATTTCTTTGGACAAGAGTCCACTCCCCATCCCACTGACCCTTCACTCAGTTCCATCATTGTCCCTCCACCTGGGCACATTCCTCTGGCGTTTACTTGAACTCAATCTGTTCATTGATAACTTTCCATGTGACACTCGTGCACTTAATTTCTCTGCATCCCCCTCACACTATCCAACCTATCACCCTCTGAACAGGCTGTACGCTGTATGCTTCGATCCAAACCTGACTGTGTTATTCAGCCTGTGTCGATAAGGGTGGTGGACTCACTTCTCCATTTCAGAGGCTGAGTTCCAGCTCTTAGACACCTCCACATATCACCTGCTGGTCCATAACCTTTCCATGGCACATAAGGCCATTTTATTAAATAAATCTGACTACATTTCATATGGAGATTCCCACCCACTTGCCCCCACCTAACAGTCCCGACGCTGATGGCCCTCTGATAGCAGAGCTCGCTTTTATATTCTCCTGAAAATCCACAAACAGAACTGCCTGGGCAACCCATTGCTTCAGCCTGCTCCTGCCACACAGAGGGGTGCGCATGGATACACACGTGGGCTCAAGTTATATCTGTTCCTTCATGGGGTACGCAGACCATTCCTTGTTCCACTTCATTCCACCCCCCATCCATAACATTTTCTCCGATACGTAGATGATATCAAAGCTGCTGCTCCTCTCTCTTGTCCAGAAATGGACGAGTATATCGTTTCCAATTTGCACCCCTCTCTCACTTTCACCTGGTCTATCTCTGACTCCTCCTTTCCTTTCCACGACATCTGTGCTTCTATTTCAGGGGATAGACCGGTCACTGATATCGAGTATTAACACACCGACTCCCACAGCTACCTGGAGTATACATCCTCACACCCTGTTTCTTACAAAGGCTCCATTCCATTCTCCCAGTTCCTCCGTCTTCACCGCATTGTTTCTGATGATGTCAACTTCAGAAATGTGGCCTCTGAAATGTCCACCTTCTTCCTCAACCGACAATTCCCCAGCACTGTTGTCGACAGGGCCCCCAACTAGTTCTGACCCACCTGCTGCACTTCTACCCTCACCCTCTCTCCTCCCTCCTGCAACAGAGTTAAGAGTTCTCCTTGCCCTTACCTACCACCCCACCACCATTCACATGCAGAAGATCATTAGTCTGCAATTCCCCCACCTCCAGCGAGGTGCCACCACCAGACACATATTTGCCTCCTCTCCTTTTTCTGCCTTCTGAAGTGACCATTTCCTCCAGGACACCCTGGTCCACTCGTTGTTCACTGCCCACACCTCCCCCCACACCGCCCCCCTGCCACCCCACCACAGGTCCACTTCACTTTCCCCTGTCGGAGGTGTAACACTTTCCCATTTACCTACTCCCTCCTCACTATTCAAGGGCCCAAACGTACCTTCCAGGTGAAGCAGCATCCTACCAACATTTCCCACAATCCGGTCTACTACATTCGTTGCTCACATTGTGGTCTGCTCTACATTGGGGAAATTAGAAGTGGACTGGGTGACTACTTCACAGAATATCCAAGCTGTACCTATGCAAAAGACCCTGAGTTTCCAGTTGCCTGCCAGTTTAATACCCCATCCTGTTCCCTGGCCAATATCTCTGTGTCAGGCTTGCTGCAGTGTTCCAGGACATTTCAACGCAAGCTGGAAGAATAACACCTCATTTTCCGCGGGTGGACCCTGCAGCCCTTCAGACTCAAAATAATGTTCAATAATTTTAAGGACTGAACTCCTCAATGCCCATACCCATACACCTGGCCTAGTTCTCACGTGGCCTTCCATTACTCACCCCCTATTGTTAGCTACTAACAGGCTCCATTAACAGGTATTCAGCCTCTGATGTATATTAATCAACACTTTCAGGGCTACCATCCGTTCTGAGGAAAGGCCTCTGAACGAGAAACGTTAATCCTGATTTCTCTGTACAGATGCTGCAGACCTTTTGCAGCAACTTCGGTTTTTGTTTCCACAATGTCTCACGATGTTTTTGTCTCACAATGCAATACGTCATGGATATTTAGAGCTCTGTCAAACATAGGAACTTAGTAATTTCTCATTTAATGTCCATAAAAAATACTCGAGAGTCAACTGAGACAGCAGCTTTGCTTATATCGTTCACATCAGTCAATTTGTCACAGTTCAGAAAGAAAAAGTAATCGATAGAGGGAAACTCAGCAGATCTGGCACCCTCTGAGCAGAGATTCGCAGAATTACCTTTGATTTCAATATGACTTTTTCAGAACAGTGTCACATCATAGTCGATATGTTAACTTTGTTTCTCTCTGCAGATACTTCCTCATCTGTTGCGCTTCTCCATCATTTTTTATTTGTGTTTCATGTTTCTATATCACTCTATTTCATGTTTCTTGACAGGGTTACATGCTGAATTTGGTTATTTACGGACAATGTAGTCCTTTCCTGTTCCTATTATAGTTGGTGCGTCTGTGACACCTGTGTTACGGCCGAAATCTGTTTCTTCTTTAAGATTCAAAGGAAAAAAAAAGAATATTTTTTCTGATTATCCTGTAAATCGCAGGAACTCCACTTTGTTTGAAAAGACATTTTAGAAGCAGCTGAAATTTCATGAGATAATAGGAATAGATTAATGATGGTGGAACACTCTGTGACCTTCGTTGAACTATCTTATCTACCCCCTCTCCAAAGACTTTGATTACATATCACAGAATTATTTACAGTAAAAGTGGGGGAAACTCAGCTCATTGTCTCTTCCAGTTTGGAATGACTATATCTCTACTGTTAGTCTGCTATATTGTCCCCATTACACTTCACATTTTGTTATTAGTGTCTGCTTTTAATTTTAAGTATCCTGCCAGATATGAACAATATGATAAATCTCAAACAAAAAGATAAACAGAACTTAGAGGGCAAGCTCAGCAGGTCTGGCAGTATCTGTGAAGAGAAATCAAAGTTAATGTTTCAGGTCCGGTGATCTTACTCAATCTGTATTCCCAATGATTAAATGGTGTGTATATACAATATAGTTCATTTTACCATATTTAATATTATCCTTTTAGTTCACATTATCATTCAGCATTGCACCTCCCAAATGTTGGCTATTTCCTTGTTATGCATTAGATTTAATTATGTCTGTCAGAAAGAGGAATGATGACTGGGGACCATCATTGCACTCCCCGTGCAGTCTCCACAGCCACTGCTCCCATTCCGCCTACCTCCCAGCCAATATCAAGTTCATTCGAACCTGACTCATTAATTCATAAGTCTTAATGAATACGTTCATTTTAATTATCACTTTAAGTTTTGGACTGAGGGCAAAATGCGTAAAAAATACAGTTTACAGCAAATAAAACTGCATTTAGACGTCTGTCAATTTATATAAATAAATTACTGAAGCATATTCCCTATGGAAGTTCCAAAGTTGTCTTATTCGAGCAGTGAGAGGAACATTCAGAGAAGTCCACACTTCCTGTCTATGCTCAGGGCGGCTATGCCCAATGACAGTCTGTTCGCTCGCGTTTGTTCTCGTGGAGGAGAGATCAGCACAGTAACAACATACTGATTGTGGGGGTCGGGCGGGGGGGGGGGGGGGCGGTGGTGGAAGGAATTTTGGCGAGATGGTTAAAGCATAGTAAACGGACAATAGAGCAGAATCATGTAGCCTACGAAAATAAAATATTTTTATTCTCCCTCACAACTGACTTCACTAGAGCAAGTAATGATGGGAGATGTGACCAATAGGAAGCAATGTCAACATGTCGTCCAGTCCAGATATATTGTGAACTGAATATGCTGTATTGAAAGCTGGGACTGTTTGCTCTGGCTGTGATTGATGTCAGTCTCCGTGCAATGCAACTGTGTCACTGGAGGGTTTCCCTCTCCTATTAGTAAGAGGCTTCATTCAGTGCGCTATCCCACTGTAGTAACAGATACATCAGCTCCAACAGTAACAGAGATAAATAGCTGCATAGATCTGAATCTGAGAATAGCGGACTGGAACATTACAACAATGGAGAGGTGGTTTTCCTTCAGTCTTTTCAAGATTTCCCCCTCTTGGGGATTTCTACCATATCGGATATCAGCAGTGCTGATGATTATTCTGAGCGGGGTGGACGGTGTGCTACTAACCTATTCTCGCTATTGTAGGTATTCTCTACGTCTGTCCATTCATTAATCCCATAAAAAAAGTTATCTATATTTGTCAGAGGAATAAACAATTGCCTTCAGTTTCAATTGCAGTCTCCATTCATTACCCATGAATGGCAGACCACTCCTTCACAAACATTTGAGAACAAACCTGTGCACAACCCCGAGATCCCTTTTTGCCCTGAACTGATTTATGTCTCGTGTGCTCTCTGACACCAAACCTGTCCACTCCCAGCTCCTAATATCCACAATCGTCATCTCTGTGTCAGTGCTGTTGCTGAACAAACCATTGGCTGCACGTTGGTAAAATTCAGCCTTAATGTTTCAAGCTCTCTTCTGACCACTTTTCCAATTACAAATATTTCAATCACAAAATTGCTCTCGTCTCGGACGTTACTTCATGATTACGACAATGTATGAATGTAGGAATGTCGCTGGATGTAATTCAGAAACAAAGCTTATTAAACGAAAGATATTGTTTCAAATAATGTGCTTCAAGTCCACTCCAGCTGATGACAGAACTTAAATAAAAATGATAAGAATTGGAATAAAAGTGAATTTCACGAAAAACAAACATAAAAGCAACATTTTGTCTGAAACCTTCATCTTTCACTGATCGCCTTCAGTAAAGAAATCTAATGTTATTACCCGGTCTGGGTTAATTGTGACTTGAGACCCATGACAATGTGCTTAACTTTATATTGGCTTGTGGAATGGCCTCATAATCAAAGCAATTAGTGATGGTCACCAAATGCTGTCCTTCCCACGAATGCCAACATCCCACGAATTAACAAAATTGAAGGTGAAATCAAATAAAGAAAGTAGCTGAAAATCTGAAATTATAGAAAGAAATGCAAAGAAACGAACAGAAAGTGCAGAGAAACTTTCCTGAACTGAAAGCAGCTGGAAAGGAGTGTGATTAATACCGTTGACAGGGAAGTCTGCTTTGAAGGGGAGGAGTAATTAATAGAGAAAGAGAGATAAAGAAGAAAAATAGCAAACAAAGAGAATGATGATCAGCTGGTCTCGAAATAAAATGTGAGATTCACCTCATTTATTTTTCGCCTTTCCCGTCTTCCTGAGTATCATGCCCTTGTAAATAAAGGTATCACCCGCTTTTCAAAAGTTCGCTTTTCGCCACTTCCCTTTCGGAATGACTTACATTAGGACATTGTTTCGCGAGCCAAAAGAAATCCGAACAGGATTTTCACTTTTACGAAGAAAGTCGAACATTTTCCCATATAAATCAGTGCTACTGCACTTTACACTATATCTGCTTGTGAACGGTTTTGTAGGAACACTCTACTTACAAATGTTGAGGGAAAACTCTGTATATCTAAGATCATGTTGAAAGCGATTTCCTTCCCTCTGTCTGTCCTTCCTAAGTGTGGTCATCTTCTTATATTCATTAGTAAGATATGGGTATCTCTGACTGGGGCAGCATGAGTTCATTTTTCCAGTTGCCCTTGAGAAGACCTTGAGCCCCTGCAGTCCACGTGTTTGATCTGATTTGGTTTCGTTTATTTTAGTCAAATGTACAATGGAAAGGTTTGTTTTTATTGTAGTGCAGGCACAAGACCCTAAACAAGAAAACAGAGATCACAGGGTCCTTGGACAGAGTGAGGCATACAAGGTTACAGCTTCACAGTCGGTGTGCAAAGTAAGGTCGACATTAGCAAGATTAATATTATTTGAAAAGTGAGAGACGTCAATTTGTCAGTCTAATAATGGTAGGGAAGGAAGTATTCCTGAGAATGGTGGTCCATGTTTTCAAGCCTCTGTATCTCCTCCCTGTTGGAAGAGGTTGTAGGAGATCATTACCGGTTTGATCTTTGATGTTGCCAGCCTGTGACAAGTACAAATAGACGAAAGGTTATCTTCCGTGATGGTCTGGACTGTGCAGACGACCGTCTATAGTTTGTTATGGACCTAGGCAGAGCAGTTACCATGTCAGGTTATTATGCACCCGAATAGAATGCTTTGAGTTGCCAGTATACAGAGCACTGGGAGACGGGCGGTTTTAAAATAGTTAGATGTAACATTTGCCTGTTAAATATATATCCATGTTCTGGTTGCTGTTTTGACAACAACTGACATTTAACTGATAATTTTAAATTATGTCCTCTATACCAAAACCTTGTGGAGTGTATTATATTGCCAACATCGAACCAATGAGCGATCACCTGCTTTAAACTAATAGTGAAGCCATCACCATCACAACGAAGGAGAAAGCGACAGAAACAAAGGGAAGGAGAGAGAGAACACAGCGAGTGAAACAGATGGACAGTCAGTCAAAGAGAGAAAGAAACAGAACAAGGAAACAAACCGTCACATGTGCAGGGAGAAGGGAAGATAATAGGTTCAGGGAAAGAAACAGAAGACAGGGAAAAGGAAAACACAGGGAAACAGACAGTGTGAGAGGAAAAGTGAGAGGCAAAGTTCACAGGGAGCTGGGGATAGGGTCAAGGGGAGGTTGGGAGAATGGGAGGAGCTGGGGGTGAGGACCGGAGAGATCTGGGCGTGAGCACTGGAGGGTGCTGGGGGTACGGAGGTGAGGATTTATTTTGTCCTGTGCCAATATGTCCAGGAAGATCATAGTAAGAATGGATGTACTGAACGATGGCTGTAAAACATGTCAGGGAGGGTTATAGGTTACGCTGCACAGGGCGTGCGCTAAGCGAGATCAATATGAACAAAATCAGCATTATCTGAGATTAGAGAGTTCATTCATCAGTCTAATTACAGCTAGGAAGGAGCTGTTCCAGAACTTACTGCTCTGTGTGTTCAAGTGTCTGTATCTTTTAGCCTGATGGAAGAGGTTGTGAGATCTTTACAGGCATATGATGGGTCTTTGGTAAGGTTAGAACAAAGAACATTCCGGTACAGGAACAGGCCATTCGGCGGTCCAAGCCTGCGCCGATCCAAATCCTGTATCTCAACCTGTCTCCTATCTTCTAAAGGTCTGTATCCCTATGCTCCCTGCCCATTCATGTATATTTCCCGAAACATCTTAAATGGAGCACCACTGGTCACAGTTCTCCATTTTGAGAAACTTCCTTCCTTTACTACGCTCTGTCCCCTGTTGCCAAGCCAGTTCTTTATCCATGTCGCTCGCACACCCTGGGCACCATGTGACTTCACTTTCCCCATAACCCGACCACGGGAAATCTTATCAAACGTCTTCCTGAAGTCCATGTACATGACATCTACAGCCCCTACCTCATCAATCAACTTTGTCACTTCCTCAAATAATTCTATTAAGTTGGTAAGACATGACCTTCCCTATCATTGATAATACCATTTTCATCCAAATGAGAATAGATCCTATTCCTCAGTATCTTGTCTCGCAGCTTCTCTACCCCAGATGTCAGGCTCATCGGTCTATAATTAACTGGATTATTCATGCTACCCTTCTTAAACATGGGGATTAGAAACTTTCCAGTCCTCCGGCACCTCAGATGTGTTCAAGGATGTTACAATGATATCTGTTAAGGCCCTAGCTATTTCCTCTCTCCCTTCCCTCAGTAATCTTGGATAGATGTTGGTAGCCTTTCTGCGGCAACGAGCCGTGTAAATAGAGTCAATGGTTTGGAGATTGGAGTCCGTCATAGTCTGGGCTGTGAACACAATCTTCTGTAGTTTCTGATGGCCCTGGGCAGAGCGTGGCCGTACCAGGCCATTACCCGGACAGTACGTTCACAATAGTGCATCTGTAGAAGTAGTGCATGCTAAATATCCTGATCCAAGTGAAGAAGGAGAGACGTTTTTGAAGCATCTTGACTGTCACAACTATGTGAGAAGTCCAGGATAGGTGGCCAGTTATCATCAGTCCGAGGGACTTGACGCTCTGCACTCTCTCAGCCGTTGATGTAGATAGGGGCTTGTTTCCCTCCTTTCGTTCTAAAGTCAATGATCAGTTCTTTACTTTTGTCGAGTTTGAGAGGGAGGATATTATCATTCCACCATGCCACCAAACCTACTATCTCCATTCTGTGTTCAGACTCATCGTTGTTTGATATCCCTCCTGCTTTGGTGATGTCATCAGCAAACTTACAGTTGGCATTGTTTGGAATTTGGCAACACAGCCACGTGTGTACGGGGAGTACAGTAGGGGGCTGAGGACACAGCCGTGTGTGTACAGGGAGTACTGTAGGGTGCTGAAGACACAGAAGTGGGTGTACCGGGAGTACAGTAGGTCGCTGATGGATGCAGTCGTATGTGTACAGGGAGTACAGTCGGGGGCTGATGGTACAGCTGTGTGTGTACAGGGAGTACAGTTGGTGGCTGAGGGCACATCTTTTGGTGCACATGAAGTACAGTCGGGGGTGAGTACACAGCCGTGCGTGTACAGAGAAAACGGTAGGGGGCTGAGGACACAGCCGTGTTTGGACAGAGAGAACAGTAGGGGGCTGAGGGCACAGCCGTCAGTGTACAGGGAGTACAGTAGGGGGCTGAGGGCGCAGCCGTGTGTGTACAGGGAGTACAGTTGGGGGCTGAGGGCACATCTCTTGGTGCCCATGAAGTACAGTCGGGGGTGAGGACACAGCCGTGCGTGTACAGGGAAAACGGTCGGGGGCTGAGGACACAGCCCTGCGTGTACAGGGAGTACAGTCGGGGGCTGAGGGCACAGCCGTGTGTGTACAGGGAGTACAGTAGGGGGCTGAGAGCGCAGCCGTATGTGTACAGGGAGTACAATAGGGGGCTGAGGGATACTGCCGTGGGTGTACAGGGAATACAGTAGGGGGCTGAGGGACAGAGCCGTGTGTGTACAGGGAGTACAGTAGGGGGCTGAGGGACACAGCCGGGGTGTACAGGGAGTATAGTAGAGGGCTGAGGACACATCCTCCAGGAGCTCCAGTGTTGAGTGTTTTTGTAGCGGAGGTGCAGATACCTATCTTCACTAATTGTGGTCAGTGGGTCAGAAACAGGGGGATCCAGTTGCAGAGGGTGGAGCCACGACGAAGGTCACGGAATTTTGAGATCTGGAGGGGATAATGATGTTTAAGGTGGAGCTGTCGTCAATGAGCAGGAGTCTGGTGTAGGTGTCTTTGTTGTCCAGATGTCCTAGGGATAAGTGCAGGGCTCGGGATATGGCATCTGTTATGGACCCGTTACATCAGTCGGCATAGTATCGGAGATCAAGTCAGGCTGGAGGATTGGAGGTGATGTGGGCCATAACCAGCCTTTCAAATCACTCCATTTTTATTGAGGTTAGAGCCACTGGGCGGTAATCATTAAGTCATTAAAGCATGAGCTTTCTCACTTACAAGGTGGATGTTATGGTTTGGAGATGCTGGTGTTGGACTGGGGTGTACAAAGTTAAAAATCACACAACACCGGGTTATAGTCCAACAGGTTTAATTGAAAGCACAATGATGAAGGTTGATGTTGGTCTTCTTGAAGCACGTTGGGACTTCAGCTTTTGGGAGGGAGAGTCTGAAATTGTATGTGAATACCTCTGCGAGTTGGTCCTCACAGGATCTGAGAGCTTAGCTGGGAACACTATCCAGGCCCGTCGCTTTCCTTGATTTGACCTGCGGGAAGACTGATCATGCCTGCAGCGGTGACAGCGGGCACAAGTACATCCGAGGCTGTCGGGGCAGGTTTCAGCCTGGCAGTCATCATAGACATCCCCTCGCCGACCTCCCTCCATCGTCATCAATACACTGAGACATGGTTGGTGTGAGCACCACACAGCTAGTGTTGAGACGGAGTGACATCAATAAACTAGGATTCTGCGCCATAATGAAGTAAACTCACAACAAAAGGGGGTAGCGTGTGCTTCTACTGAGAGTCAGTGGTGCAGGGAGTGAAGACTCTCCAGGTGTAATTCAAGTCAAACCACTGCTTCAACCTGAATTGAGTCAAGCACCTTGACCTTTGTGCCTTGTAGATTGTGGACGGTTCTCAGGGAGCCAGGAACTATATTATATATGAACAAACTGAGCAAAGGACTTGAGGGCAGCTTTTCTAAGTTTGCAGATGATATTGAGGAAGTGGGGAAGCTGCAGAAAGGCTTGAATAGTTTTGCACTGTGGGAAAACACGTGGCTGATGGAACACAATATGGGAACGTGTGAGAATATGCACTTTGGTGGGCGGAATAGAGGAGATACTATGTTCTAATAGGATCCATTAAATCTGAAGCCCAAAAGGATTTTGAAGCATTCGTCGTCTCTTATGGTTAACGCGCATGTTCACTTGGCAGTTAGGAAAGCAAAAGCAATGTTCGCATTCATTTCAAGAGAGCAAGAATGCAAGACGGGAGACATACTGCTGAGAATGTAATGGGCTATGGACAGACGGCATTTGGACAATTGTGAGCTGTTTTGGCACTATCTCTGGAGAAAGATCTGCTGGTGTTGGAGGTGATCCATCCCAAAGATGATGGCTTTCCATATGAACAGCAGTGTGTGTACTCGATGGAATTTTGAAGAATTGTGGGGGATTGGGGTGTCTGATTGAAACTAATGGATTACTGCAAAGATTGATACAGTCAATGTGTAGAAGATATTTCCACTTTTCATAGAAACAATGACAAAATTGTACAGTATCAGAGTGAAGGAATGGGCTGAATGGCCTACATCTGTTGCTATATCTCATGCCGTTTAGGACATAGGGTCTATTATTCAGTATAGACTTGTAAGTCTCTGACCTGCTCTTGTAATCCTTGTATTTGTATGTTGATTTGACTTCACGTTCTCGTCAATGGTAACCCCTGTGATATGGAAGATGGGAAGATTCAGTGTCAGCGAGTATTCCATTAATATTTTGAATATGAGCTGCTATCAGTGAGTCTCATCTGGCGGGGGTGCATTCTCTCTACGATGATTGCCATTTTCTGTCTGGTATTTTCGAAGGATTGATCCTGTTACGCCAGTACAAAACAGGTGCAATTTATGACAGCACTCAGCAACAATATGTCATCGAATACTGAACACACATCTAACAACAGAATAATCTAAAATTTCAATATTAGAAACTGTCCTTTCCTGTTCGTGTTCAAATCAGATAACCTGTCCCATCGAGATGCTCAACTTGGAACTATTTTAAAAAAAAATCTTTTTTGGATGTGGGCATCGCTGGATATGCCCAGCATTTCTTGCCCGTCCGCAGTTGCCCTTGAGAAGGTGGCGCTGACCTGCCTTCTCGAACTGCTGCCATCTACCTGCTGTGCGGTGACCCACTAGTGATCAAAGTGGGAATTCCAGGGTTTTCACGCAGCAACAGTGAAGGAACGGCAATACATTTCCAAATCAGGATGTTGACTCATTTGGAGGGGAATTTGAAGTTGGTGGTGTTCTGAAAAGTCTACTGCCCTTGTCATTCCAGATGGAAGTGTTCGTGAGATTGGAAGGAACTGTTTAGGATCTTTGGGGAATTTCTCCATTGTGTCTTGTAGATAGTGCACACTGCTGCTCCTGAGTGACCATGGTGAAGGGAGTGAATGCTTGTGGATGTGGTACAAATCAAATGGGCTGTTTTGTCCTGGATTGTGTCAAGCTTCTATTGTGTTGTTGGGGCTGCACCCATTCAGGTAAGTGAGGATATTCCATCTCATTCCTGACTTGTGCCTTGTAGGTGATGGACAGGCTTTGGGTAGTCAGGAGGTGAGTTTCTAGTGCATTATTCCTAACCTCTAATCTGCTGTTATAGTCATGTGGCGAGTCCAGTTGAGTTTCAAGTTAATGATACCACCCCCGCCCCCCACAGGATATTGATACTGGGGGAATTTAGTGATGATAATGCTGCTGAACACAAAGTGGTTATATTGTTTCTGATTGGGGACAGTCATTGTCTGAATGTATGTGGCGCAAATGTTACTTTCCACTTGCCAGCCCAAGCCTGGATATTGCCCAGATATTGTTGCTTTGGGCATGGACTGCTTCCGTATCTGAGCATTTGCGAATGGTGCTGAACATTGCGCAGTCATTATCGAATATCCCCACTTCTGACCTTATGATGGAAGGAAGGTTATTGTTGAAGCAGCTGAAGATATTTGGACCTAGGACATTATCCTAAGGGACTACTGCAGAGATGTGATGGAGTTGAGATGACTTACCTCCAAAAACAATGACCATCTTCCTAACTGTCAGGTATGACTCCAATAATGGAGTGTTGGCCCGCGATACCATTTTTGTTCGGGCTCCTTGATGTCACATTTGGCAGAATACAGCCTTGAATTCAGTTCCTTTTTCTATGTGTGAACCAAGGCTGTGACGAGTTCAGGAGCTGAGTGACCCTGGCAAAACCCAAACTGGGCGTCACTGAGCAAGTTAGTTTTGAGCTGGTGCGGCTTGATAGCACTGTTGTGGTTCTGTTCGCCGAGCTGGAAGTTTTTGTTGCAAACGTTTCGTCCCCTGTCTAGGCGACATCATCAGTGCTTGGGAGCCTCCTGCGAAGCGCTTCTTTGATGTTTCCTCCGGTGTTTATAGTGGTCTGTCCCTGCCGCTTCTGGTTGTCAGTTTCAGCTGTCCGCTGTAGTGGTTGGTATATTGGGTCCAGGTCGATGTGTTTGTTGATGGAGTTTGTGGATGAATGCCATGCCAGGGAATTCCTAGAGGCATGGCATTCATCCACAAACTCCATCAACAAACACATCGACCTGGACCCAATATACCAACCACTACAGTGGACAGCTGAAACTGACAACCGGAAGCGGCAGGGACAGACCACTATAAACACCGGAGGAAACATCAAAGAAGCGCTTCGCAGGAGGCTCCCAAGCACTGATGATGTCGCCTAGCCAGGGGACGAAACGTTTGCAGCAAAAACTTCCAGCTCGGCGAACAGAAACCACAACAACGAGCACCCGAGCTACAAATCTTCGCACAAAATTTGATAGCACTGTTGATGACATCTTCCATCATTTTACTGATGGTGCAGAATAGACTGATAAGGCGATATTTGGACCGGTCGAATTTGCCCTGCGTTTTATGTACAGAACACACTTGAGCAGCTTTTCCCCATTGTCGGTTTGTAAACATACTGGAACAGCTTGGCTAGGGCAGCGGGATGTTCTGGAGTGCAAGTCTTCAGGATTATTGTCGGCATGTTATCAGGGCCCATAGCCGTTGCAGTATCTAGTGCCTTCAACCGTTTCTTGATATCAGTTAATCGAATTTGCTGATGACTGCTATCTGTAATGATGGGGACCACCGGAGGAGGCCGCAATGGATCATCCACTCAAAGCTTCTGAACGAAGATAGCAACGAAAGCTTCAGCCTTATATTTTGCCCTAATGTGCTGGGCTCTTCCATCATTGAGGTTGGGGATATTTGTGGAGACTCCTGTGCCGGTGAATTGTTTAATAGTCCGCCAGCATTCACGATCGGATTGGCAGGACTGCAGAGCTTCATTCTGATGCATTGGTTCTGTGATGGCGAAGCTCTGTCTGTCTCTTGCTGTATATGCTATCTGGGACGCAAGTATTTCTGTTTGGAAGCTTCAGCAGATGAACATTTTATCTTTATGTATTCCTGGTTCTGCTCCTGGCATGCCCTCCTGCATTCTCCATTGAACAAAGGTTAATCCTCTGGATTGATGGTATTGGTTGAGTGGGGGACATGCTGAGCAGTGACGTTACAGATTGTGCTGGAGTATAGTTCTGCTGCTATTGATGGTCCACAGTGTCTTATGGACGGTCAGTCTTGAGTTGCTAGATCTGCTAAAAGTCTGTGCCATTTAGCATGGTGACAGTGCCACACAACACAATACAGTTTATGGAGACAGTAGACTTCCTCTCCACAAGGACAGTGTGGTGCTCACTTTTAGCGATACTGTCATGGATAGATACATCTGCAGTTGGTAGATTGGTACGGATGAGGTCAGGTATGCTTTTTTACCCTCTCGATCATTCCGTCACCACCTTTTGCAGACCCAATCTAGCAGCTATGTCCTTAGGAGCCGACCAGCATGATCAGTAGTGTTGCTGCCAAACCACTCTTGACAGTCGACTTTGAAATCCCCCAGCCAGAATACACTTTGTGCCCTTGCCACAGTCAATGCTTTCTTCAAGTGTTGTTCAACATGGAGGAGGACTGATTCAGCTGAGGAACGACGTTACGTGGTAATCAGTAAGACACTCCGTTGTCCATGTTTAATTTCTCTTATTTCTGTAAGGTATGATTCAGTGAGTATGGACTATGTTATTCTGTTGCTTAACTAGTCTGTAAGGCAGTTTTTCCAATGTTGGCACAGGACCTCAGAAATTAGTAAGGAAGACTTTGCAGGTTGTACAGTGACGTTTCTAATGTTGACTTTTCCGGTGCCCATTTCGATGCCAGGTGATCCATCTGGTTTCATTTGTTTGAAACTTTGTAGCGATTGATACAACTGAATGACTCATTTGACCATTTCAGGGGGCTATTGAGAATCATTGACATTGCTTTGGGTCTGGAGTTGCATGGCAGCCAGACCAGGTGAACATGGAAGATTCCTTCATTGCAGGATATTGGTGAACCAGATGGATTTTTCTGACAATCGACAATGATTTCATTCTCATCAGTAGATTCTTAATTCCAGGGATATTTTTTACATTATTGAATTGAATTTCCATTCTGCCGTGGCGGGATTCAACCTGGAACCACAGAACAGGAGCTGATTTTTCCGGATTGATAATCTATTGGTAAGACCATGAGACCTACTTGGAACCACATGTTGTACTCAGCTGCCATTTCTTGTGTTACCCTGTTTTTCATTCATTGCTTATGTTATTCTGGAATCTCATCCTTTATTAAATCCTGATTGAAATACACACTCATGAAGGTCTTCTCGACTGCTCGAATTTCATTCAGTCTGTTTTGTTTGAACAGACATTTCAAGGCAGCTGTACTCCAGAGAAGAGCAGGAAAAGATAATGGATGATCGTGCACTGTACCTGTCACCGGACCAGCATGTCTGTCCAGGAAGTATTTATTGTGGGTCAGAGAACCTCAATTTTTATGGCAGGGATGGAGGCCATTCAGTCCATCATGGAGTCACAAGCTCTCCAACTGCACAATTGGAGATAGAGAGAATGTGTGAAGAGAGATCGTGTGAGAGAGAAATAAACAGAGAGAAAGCAAGTGAAGGGAGATAAACTGAGAAAGGATTGAAAGGGTAGCGACCGACTGAGTGCGAGGAGAAGAGTTGTTAGATGAGGGTGAAGTCAGATAGATTAGAAGACTGCATTATGGCAGGTAAATATGGACAGACAGAAGTTAGAAGCTTTATTTATAAATTCCTCTGGACGGCAAGTCCTTTGTCTGTGCGCCATACACTGTGAGCACTGAGCTGATACTGGCTGTCATCCCAAATTATTTATTTCTAACAATATCACAGAGCTGGGTTACTGACAGCTAAACAGAACCCATTTGGCCAATAGACTGATTCCATGCAGAAAGCATAGTTTTTAAATAGACTGTGCCAAGAGCAACAGGAAATGATAACCAGAACCCCGCCTCCACGACACCCCCCACCCACCCCCTCCTGCCCACACCGATACTGTATAAGAGACTCGGCCAGAGAATCTCAGTGAGGGGATTCACTGACAGAGGTGAAATCACGATCTTTGCTGTGGGTTAAATAATGATTGAAAAAGTTTGCGTACCACTTACCTAGTTATGTAATTCACATTTCAATATATATAGCTCAATATCAGGAGTGTATTTTAATAACCTTATATCTTTGTACTTTGCATATATTGGTGGGTGCAGAAAATCATTTTGTTTCTGCATTTTATATTGCATAAACGCATTTAATTAATATTGTCTCTGCTAATTCCTCATTGTAGATTTATTCTTGAATCTGTTCTTCATATGAGTTATAAAGAGTAACATTCCAATTCTGATAAATGGGGAAAATCACTGTCCCTCCACTCAGTCGAATCAGCCATGTCCCCCAGTCTTCTCCGTCTTCTATCTTTTCCCCAATACCATAATGTAATTGAAGTCCATTAAATGACACTTCATGACAGTTCCTTATCATCGATAACATCAGCAGCATGACCCACACCTGCCCTCTCTGATCCTGGAATAACAATCTGAACTGTGTTTGCCATGTGCAATTCTCTGTTAACGTATCCATGCCGTTTGTTTGTTGTAACCCACATTTTTACTGGCACATTTTGCTATCACATCATGGATGATAGTTGTTTTCTCAATGTTTTACTGATTTTGGAATGACTGATCAGTAGTTACGGGATTTATTTCTGTATTTATGAACAGAGAAGCATGTTTAGGTTCCGTTAAACTTCTGGCATTACTTTCATATCCAAGGCTGACTGAATGATTACACACAATCAATCTGCCATCTTCAACATTCCTTCCTTCAGTCACACTCGCATATCACACCTAGAATGCATAAATGTTCAACTTTATTTTGAATTTTAATAAAGTAGCATTGAATTCAAAGGGGTTAACTGGAGCTATTTGATCAGCGATTGTAATTATGTCAGTCTCCATGGATCGTTTGCGTCCCGAGACGGTTGCTCTCTTCTATCAATAAGGGAATGCTTTCAGTGTTTCATCCCATAGTGTGAGCGGGAGCATGTCCAACATCAATAAGAGGGACTAGCAGCTTCAGAGAAGGGCAGGAGAGATGGAAATCTGGGAACATTAGACTGGAATGTTCCAACAATGGATTAGAATCTGGGAACATTAGACTGGAATGTTCCAACAATGGATAGGAGTTTATCCTATGGTCTTTACTGGCTTTCCTAACCTTGGATATCATTAGTATCGCGGATTCAAGATGTACTGATGGTTATTCAAGCTGGTTACTATCCTATCCTTGCTATAGTTGGTGTTCCTGGCAAGTCACTCTGTCTGTTTAGTAAAATGGTCTGAACTGAATCGATGCTCATGATATGCAGATTTTGGAAAGGTGCAAGCCAACGTTTTCAGCTCCAATCAAAGATTCCATTCCTTAAGAATTATAACTAGCAAACTATTATTTACAAATTACCCACCAATACGCGAGGGTAAAACACACTGTTCTCAACCTCTTTGATTCATTTTCTCCTGCAAAGTGTACATCTCCATATCCTCCCCACATACCAGTCCTGTCCAGTACCACCATTAAGACGTCCCAGTCTCCTCCTCAGCCTCAGTTCAATTCCTGAATAAACCATCGTTTGTGCCTTTGTTAATTCCAGATATATCTGTTTCAAGTCCCTTCTAACCACGTGTCCATTGCAAAATAATTGCACTTGAGATGTTTAACTTGCTCTCTGCACAAAATCTGAAAGATGGGCAGACAGTGTATGGTGGGTCACGTCATTGGCTCGTATTCTAGAGCCACAGATTGTTGATATCGGCTTGCCGTATGCCCATTAGAGAAGGCAGTGGGTCATCATCCTCTGGTCAAGTCTCTGTTTAACTACAAACCCACGGCAATTTGTTTTACTATTTATTGTCCTGTGGAACAGCTGAAACAACCACCCATTTCAAGATCGGCATAACATGCTGGCCTGACCATGGCTGCACACATCCCGTGAGAGTAGAACAAAAGGAAAGGTAGCTCCCTTCCTCTGCCTGCATCCCATATTCCAACGGCTCATTTCCATTCAGGTAGGTAGCCGTTCACTGTTTTAGATGTATTCTTTGTGATTGAGTCTCTTCCAAGAGTGATGTCCATCTCCATGGGCACCACTGGTGCTGGCTTCATTGATGCTGACCTACAGATGTAAGATGTTTTTAAATTCTACATCAGTGGCAGTGCATTGTAAATGAATGGTTTCCCGTTTCACACGAACGAAATGGAGCTAGCTAAGCGAGGAAAAGGAATTATTGTGATCAAACCTGAGAGTGTTGTTGAGGCAGTATTTGGGGTATTGTGGACAGATTTTCTTTCCTTTATATGGAGTGATCTCCTTACCACAGACAGAGTGAAGAGGAGTTCCACCAGATTAATCCCTGGGATGATGGTACCATGAGGAGTGAGTGAAGGTTGATCTGCAGTGCTGTGAGAGAATAAGAGATGATTGTATTGAACCCTGAGAGAGATGGACAATCACTCCTTATATTCTAAACAGACAATGTGATAAATTCCATTTCACTCAGGATGCATGATTCAGGATAGTTTAAGTGCTTGGGCGGACGTTACGCCCACCCACCGCAACCCCTACTCCCCATTGAGAGAGACGGAGCGGTCCAAGTTTTGAATAAACTCTCCCCACATTAATACAGTGCAGTTGGTGTGTGATCCTGCACTGAATGTCATATTATCCATCACCCCGACAGTAGCCACAGTATCTTCATTCTAAAACAGTTAACTATTCCCAACAGCTTCTGATCTTCATGAAGAACATGAATCCGTTTTCTCAGAGATGCAAGGTGCCTCCTTAAGGTTTAGACCAGAAGTTTATAAGACGTTGGAGCATAAATTAGGACAGTTAGCCCATCGGGTCTGCTCCGTCATTCAATCATCACTGATAGGTTTCTTTAACCCATTCTCCGACCTTCTCCCCGTAACCCCTCATCCCCTGGATAATCAAAAACTATCTATCTCCATCTCACATATACTCTATGACCTGCCCCCACAGCCTTCTGTGACAATAAATTTCAAAGATTCACCATTCTATGTTTCAATAACTTTCTCCTTCTCACTGTTCTAAACGGTGATCGCTTTCATCTCAGGCTGTGACCTCGGATTCTAGTCCAATGCAAACATCTTATCAACATCCACTCTCTCCAGGTCATTCAGTATTCTGTCGATTTCAATTACATTCTCTCTCATCCTTTCAAAATTCATCACGTATAGACCAATAAGCTTTTTCATTCCTATGACCATTCTCGTGAAAATCTTCTGAACACGCTCCAGGACCAGTATATCCTTCCTGAGTTATGGAACTCAAAAATGAGCACAATACTCCAAATGTGGTCTGACCAGAGCCGTATACAGTCAGTTCTTATATTCAATTCTTCTCGTAGTAAATGCTCCCATTCATAATTGCAATTGCCCTCCTAAATACTGCCTCAACCTGAAAGCTGACCTTGAGAGAAGCCTGTGCTAGAACTCCCAAGTCCCATTGCACTTCAGATTTCTGAATTTTCTCGCCATTTAGAAAATAGACCATGTCTCTCTCAAAGGGGAGGAGGGATTGCGGTGGGTGGGCGTAACGTGCATGACTTCACACTTTCCAACGTTGGAATGCATCTGACGATCTCTTTACCTGTCCAAATCCTTGGTCAGCCTCTCCGCTTCATCAGTACGACCTGTCCATCTGCCTATCTTTGTATCGTCTGAAAACCTAGCCAGAATGCCCTCAATTCCCTCATCTAGATTGTTAATGTAACAAGTAAAAAGCTATGATTCCAACACTGAGCATTCTGGATTTCCACTTGTCACCGGCTGCCAACCTGAGAAGTATACTTTTATCCCCACTCTCTGCTTTCTGCCAGACAGACACGCTTCTATTCATGTCACTGCCTTGCCTCTAACACCGCGGACCCTTATTACCCTCAGTAATCTCCTGTATGACACCTTGCCAAAGGCCTTCTTGAATTCCAGCTGGATAACATCCAATGGCTGTGCTTGGTCGTGCCTGCTCATTTCCTCTTCAAAAAATTCCATTAGATTTGTCAGGCATTAACTTCCCTTGATGAAATCATGCTGACTTTGCCCTATTTTACCAAACACTTTCAAGTATTCAGAAATCTCATCCTTCGTAATGGATTCCAGGATCTTATCCACGACAAAGGTTAAACTATTCATGGTGGTTGTTTGTTTTGTCCTTTTCCTTACTCCCTTGTCAAAAAAGATCTGTCACGTTAGTGGGTTTCCTGTGCTCTGGGATGGTTCCTTACTCTAGTGATTCCTGAAAGATCACCACGATCGTCTCCACTCCTTCTTCAGCTATCTCCCTTAAAGTACTGGGATGTAGTCCATCTGGTCAAGGTTATTTAACCACCTTCGGACCATTACATTTTTTTCTAGCATGTTCTCCATGGTGGGGGCCATATACTCAGCTCTGGCCCCTCAATCTCTTGAATGTTTAAGGTATTACTCGTGCCTTCTACCATGAAAGCTGATGCAAAGTAATTATTCAGTTCCTTGACCATTTTCTCGTTCCCCACTAGCATCTCTCTAGTATCATTTTCCAAAAGTCCAATGTTTACTTTTTCCGCTCTTTTGTACTTTATATATCGAAAGAAACTGTTCCAGGCTTCCTTTCTATTTCTGACTAGCTTACCCCCATATTTAATAATCTCCCTCCTTATTTTATTTTGTTTGCCCTCTGGTTTGTCTTTGTAAGCTTTTCAATCCTCAGGTTTCCCACTGCACTTTGCCACATTATACCATTTCTCTTTTGTTTTTATGCTGTACCTGACTTCCCTAGTCAGCTATGGTTGTTCTATCCTCCCTATACAAGTCTCTTTCTCCTCAGGATAAATCTCTGCTGCATCCTGGATTACTCCAAAAACCTCCTGCCATTGCTGTTGTACTGTCCTTCCTGCTAGGCCCGTCTCCCAGTCAATTATACCCAGCTCCTCACTTATGTCTGTGCAATTGCCTTTATTCAGCTGTAATACCGTTATTTCTGATTCTAACGTCTCCATCTGAAACTGCAGAGTAAATTCAATCATATTATGATCACTGTCACCTTAGGCACCCCTCATCTAGTCTGCCTGCACAAGCTGCTCCAAAAAGCCATCTCGTAGACATTCCACAAATTCCTTTTCCTGCCAACCGCTATCAATCTGAATTCCCAGTCCATCTGTAAAATAAAATTCCACATGATCACTGTAACTTTACCTTTCCTACAAATCTTTCTAGCTCCTGGTGTATCTTACATGCCAGCTCTCTGTATATAACTCCAACTGCATTTTTGCACCTTTTCGATTCCTCAATTCTCCCGACAAAGATTCTACACCATCTGACCTTATTTCACTTCTTATTATTGATTATTGATTCAATTCCATTCTTAATACTGAGACAACTCTATCTCTCTGCCCACCTGCCTATCTTTTCGACGGGATGAATATCCTTGAATATTCAGCTCCCAATCCTGATCCTCTTACAGCAATGTCACTGTAATGCCCACTATATCTTACCTGCCAATTTATGAATGCTTTTGTTCGATGGAGAAATGCAGCAAATGTGACAGGTTTTTGTAAAAACAGCCGTGGTTCGCGGGTTCCTCTGGGTGTTTAGGAATCTTTCCCGGCCACTTGTCTGAGTGCACTGTCCCTAGATGCCCATACCATCTCTCTCAGTTCCCTCAGTCCATCGTCACTACATGCAGCCTTTCCTTGTGACACCCCTGGGACTCCCCACACCCCATGCCTGGCACTGTACACTCCCTTCGCCAGACTGTGCACACAACGACACTGGGAACTTTCTGACCCGCTGGGGATGCTGAGTAAAGACCCTGCCATTGAAAGGAACAGAATAACTAGAATCCAATTGAATAGCAAAGCTGAGTAAACAGGCTGAATTACATCCATCTGCTCTGACATTTTCTAATCTTTTGTTTATCCTCGTCCACCTGCAAATAGATGGTCCATATGTGTGCCGTGTCAAACAGGTTTGTTGGCAGGGATAGATATCAGATCCGGTGGTCATTGGACTGATCCAGCCGTCTCACTTTCCTGACGTCACACTTAAGTTTTTATTATCAAGTCTATCCAGTTTAAAGAAAAGGCCTTTCTGGAATTGTGCTGAAATGATATTTGAATTTTGGAGACATTAGAATATGTCACGTGCGAGTAAGGTGAGGAATTGTAAGGTAGCACAGTTAAATACACGATCAAAGTGCTGGTCGGGGAGGCAGCACTTCCGATATGTGAATCATTGGGATTCCCGAGTCGGTAGGATATACACAAAAAGGACAGTATGAACCTGAACCGGCAGCAACCTACGGTATGTAGATTATTGGGATTCACGAGTCAGTAGGATACACACAAGAAGGACGGGATGCACATGAACTGATAACAATCTCCGAAATATGGATCATTGGGATTCCCGGGTTGGTAGGATATACACAAGGTGGGGGAGGGGTGTATGGAACCACAGCAGTAGGTCCACAGATTCAGTGACTGAGGAGGAGTTGGAGACTAATCCCAGTACAGCTAAGACCAACAAAAAAAAACAGAGGGTACTGAACACAGTGGCCTGGCAGTCTGAAGTGTGCAGATTTTAATATGAGGAATCTGTTTGTTTAAACAGATATTTCGATGTCGCTGCATGTTAGAAAATAGGAAGAGATAATTTATAATTGTCTACTGTGTTCTTCACTGGACCAGCTTGTCTCTGCAGGCACCAAAACTTGTTACTGTGTGTCAGAGAACTTCAGAATTAATACACCACAGAAGGAGGCAATTCAGCCCACCATGCGTCCATGACCTCTCCAACTTGATAATTTGAAAATAGAGGGAATGATCGGAGCTAGACTGAGAGGGAGAGGAATAAACAGAGAGAAAGACAGTGAAGTGAGATAAACAGAGTGAAATAAAGAGCTACAGAGTGAGTGAGAGCAAGGGGTGTCAGACGACTGTGAAGTTTGATCAGGAGACAGCATGAGGAGAAATACCCAGAAACCTTTCTTAGAAACTCTCACAGACTGTAAGCCCTTTGTCTGGTGCCATACCCTATGAGCACCATGCTGATACTGGCTGTCATCCCAGATCATTTATCGCCAATAACATCCCAGAGCTAAGTTGCTGACAGCTAAACAAAATCCAATAGACCAACAGATTGGTTCCAGGGAGAAGGTGGATTAATTTAAATATTCTGGGCCAACAGGAACTTGTAGCCCCTCTACACACTACGTGAGAGGCAGGGTGGCATCTCAGTGAAGGGAATCACTGGCAAAGGGGAAATCAGGATCTCAGCTCTGGGTCAAATAATGATTGATAAAGTTTGCACACCACTTCCATGGTTTTGTAATTCACATTACAATTTATGTAGCTCCATATAGTAAGTGTATTTTCACAATATTGTCTTTTTGTAGTTTTCATATTTTGCTATGTACGGAAAAGCTTTTTTATCCTTGTATTTTGTGTTGAATAATTACATTTTATTACTGAGGAAGAAAGGACCTGCTCCGATGGGACAGTCGTCATCTGAACCGCACTCGACCAGAATCCGAGTGAATCCTAACCAGGGCTGGAGACAGAACTTTAAACTGATTAGGGGTGTGTGTGTGTGTGTGTGTGTGTGTGTGGGGGTGGGGGGGGGGGGGGGGGTGCAGTTATAGGGTTTAATTAGAAAAGCCGAATTAAAAGAGGAGATAAGAATACAGAACTCAGGAGAGGTTATTAAAATCTCCAGCACAGGCACAAATAAAATAGAGCATTTGGAAATGTTTAACATATCAAACTTCAAGCTCACTGCACAAATGAATGACAATGAGAAGTGGGACGGTTAATGCAGGACTGAAGGGGTTACAACTGAATGCATCCTGTATAAAGAATAAGGTAAATGAGCTTGTTGTGCAGAATTAAATCGGCAGATATGAAGCGATGGGCATCACGGAGATGTGGCTGCAAGGGGATCTGAGTATTTAAGGATATTTATCCTATCGAAAAGATAGGCAGGTGGGCAGAGGGACTGGATTTGCATTATTAGTAAGAAATGAGATTAAATCAATAGTAAGAAAGGAAGTAAGGTCAGATTATGTAGAATCTGCGTGGGTAGAATTGAGGAACCACAAAGGTAAGACAACCACAGTTGAAGTCTTGTACATGGCTCCAAAGAGGAGTGAGGAGCTGGGGCACAAGATACACCAGGAGATAGAAAAGATGTGTAGGAAAGACAAAGTACAGTAATCATGGGTGATTTCAGTATGCAGGGGAACTGGGAACATCAAATTGGTAGTGGTTCCCAAGAAAAGGAATTTGAGGAATGTTTATGAGTTGGCTCTTTGGAGCAACCTCTGGTGGAGCCCACTCGGAACAGATGATATTGGATTTAATAACGCAGGATTCGCAATGGAGATTAGGGTGAAGGTAAACTTCGGAAGCAATGATCAGAACATGGTTGAAGTTACTCTGTAATTTGAGAGAGAGAAGTCAGAATCAGAGGTAACAGTATTTCAGCTGAATAAAGGCAACTACAGAAGCATAAGGAAGAAGCTGGGTAGAATTGACGGGGAGAGAGGTCAAGCATGAAAGACAGGGGAACGGCAATGGCAGCAGATTCCAAGATTAATTCAGGAGACACAGCAGAGATTCTTGCCGAGGAATAGAGGTATGGTACAGGGAGGATCAGACAGCCAGGGCTGACGAGGGAAGTCGGGGATTGCATACAAGCAAAAGAGCAAGCATATAATGTGGTGAGGGACAGTGGGAAACTAGAGAATGGGAAACGTACAAAGACTAACAGAGGGCAAAAAAAGGACAGAGAAGATTAGATATGGAGGTAAGCAAACCAGTAATAGAAAGGAGACTGTAAGAGGATCTTTAGATATATAAAGTGCAAAAGAGAGGCAAAAGTGAATATTGACCACTGGAAAATGATACTGGAGAGACAGTAGTGGAAAACAAAGAAATGAATGAGGAACTTTGCATCAATGTTCATGGTGGAAGACACGAGTAATTTCCCAAAAATTGAAGAGAGTGAGAGGGCAGAGCTTGGCATGGTGGTCATCACCAAGGAGAAAATGCTAGAAAATTGAATGGCCTGAAATTGAATAAATCACCTGAACCAAATGGACTACACCTCAGCATTGTAAGGGAGATAGCTGAAGTGGTAGTGAAAGTGAAAGTGGCAATCTTTCAGGAATGACTAAAATCAGGATGCTGGAATATTGCTAACGTGACACTCCATTTAATAAGGGAGTTAGGCAGAAGATGGAAAATTACAAACTGATTAGCCTAACCTTGTTAGTGGGTAACATCCTGGAATCCATCGTGAAGGATGGGATTTCTGAATACTTGGAAGTATTTAGCAAAATAGTGCAAAGTCAGCACTGTTTCATCAATGGGAGGTCATGCCTGACAAACCTGCTGGAATACTTTGAGGGAGTAACGAGCAGATTTGACCAAAGAGAACCAGTAGATGTTATCCATCTGCTTCTCTAAATTCCTTTGGTAAGATGCCATGCAGGAGGCACTTGAGAAAGATTAGGACCCCTGGTGTTACAGGCAAGGTGCTAGCTTGGATAGATGCATGGCTGTCTGACAGAAAGCAGAGAGTGGGGATAAAAGTGTCCTTCTCAGGATGGCATCCAGTTACAAGTGGTATTCCTCAAGACTCAGTGTTGGGACCACAAAATTTGCTTTGTGCATTAATGGTCTACATGAAGGAAATAAGGGCATTCTGACTAAGTTTTCAAACAGTGCAAAGATGGAATTGAGGGATAGGTAGCATCGAAGGGGTGGTTCGGCTGCAGGAGGGTACAGTATCACCCTCTAGCACCCCTCTGATGCTTGCCTTCCAGACCACCAACCTCAGTATACAACGCATCATCCTCCTCCATTTCTGCCATCAACAGACCACACCACCACAGATATACTTCACTCCCCACCCCTATCAGCATTCTGAAGAGACCATTACCTTCACGATTCCCTCGTTAGGTTCATGCGTCCCCACTCCCACACCCCAACAAGCCTCCTTCCACTCCCGGCACCTTCCCTTGCCATTACAAGAGGTATGAAACCTGTGCCAACAACTTTCTCCTCACCTCAATCCAAGGCCTCAAAGGATCCTTCCACATCAGGCAGTGAAAATCCTGTTAATCCAAACACCTCATCTACTCTGTCAATTGCTCCTGGTCTCCTCTACACTGGGGACTAACTTGCAGAGCGGTTCAGGGAACACTCTCCGTCACACACCCAACAACCCCACTTCCCTGTGGCTGAATACTGCGCCTCCCCCTACCATTCCTCCAAGGACATGCAATTTCTTGGCTTCCTCCACTGCCACATTCTAGCCACGAGACGTCTGGAGGAAGAGCACGCCATCTTCCACCTTGGAACCCTTCAACCACATGGTATCTAGTGCAATGTCACCAGTTTCCTCATCTCCCCCCCTCTCCACCTTATCCCAGATCTAACCCTCCAACTGAGCACCGCCTATCGAACTGTCCTACCTGTCTATCTTCCTTCCCATCTATCCACTCCAACTTCCACTCTCACTCCGCACCTCCATTTAGCCATCGTCTTCCAAGATACCTTCTTCCCAGCCCCTCCCATTCATCTCTCAACCCCTTTCCGCTCACCCACTTCATTCCTGATAAAGGCTTTATGACTGAAACATCGAATATCCTGTTCCTCAGAGTCCGCCTGACTGGCTGTGCTTTTCTAGCACCACATTTTTTGACTCTGATCTCCAGCATCTGCGGTCCTCACTTTGTCCTGCTGAAGATTAGGTGAGTGAGCAAAGAAGTGGCAGGTGGAGTATAACGTCAGCAAGTGTGAGGTCATGCAATTTGCCAGGAAAAATAAATGCATCGACTATTTTCTAAATAGCGAGCAAGTTCAGAAGACTCGCGGGGGGTGGGGTGGGGGAGGTGTGGGGTGGGGTGCTAGTCGAAGAATCTTGAAAGGTAAACCTGTAGGTTGTCAGCAGTAGGGAAGGCAAATAAAATGATTCCATTTTTATCAGGACGGCTTGAATATAAATGCAGGGATATACTTCTGAGGCTCTATAAAATTTTGATCAGGCTACAGTTGGATTATTGTTCACAGTTTGGGGTTCCATATCTCAGGAAGGATGTACGAGCCCTGGAGCATTTTCCAATAAGATTCACGAAAGTGATCCCAGGAATGAAAAGCTAAACATATGAAGAATATCTGAGGGCTCTGGGTCTACATTTGCTAGAGTTCAGAAGAATGTTAGGAGGTCCACTTGAAACTTAGAAAATGTTGAATGACCTAAACAGGGTGGAGTTTGGGAAGATATTTCCAATGGAGGAGAGACCGGAACCCGAGGGGACAGAGTAAGGTGAAGACCTTTTCAAACACAGATAAAGACAAACCTCTTCAGCCAGAGAGTGGTGAATCTTGGGAATTCACTGCTACAGAAGGCTTTCGAGGCCAGGTAATTGAGTTTATTTAAGAGTAATTCAGATAGGTTCTTGATTGTAAAGGGGATGAAGGGTTACAGATAGAAAGCGGAAGAATGGGGTTGAGAAGCTTAACAGCCATCATTGAATGGCGGAGCAGGCTCAATGGGCTGAAAGGCCAAATTTCTGCTCCAATGTCTTCTGGTCATATGGTTAATATTGGCTCTGTTCATTCCTCATTGGAGATGTATCCTAGAATTTGATTTTCTTATGATTTATAAAGAGTAACATCCCAATACTGAGACTGGGAAATGTCATGTTCCCTCCCTCCAGTCTCTGCAGCCATGTCCCCAAAATCATAACCACACTGCAATCGAAATCCAGTGAATGGTACTTAATCACAGTTGATTGACATCGATGACATTAACAGCATGACCCTCACCTGCCCTCTCTGATCCTCGAATAACCATCTGAATTGTGTGACACATCATATTCTCTGTTAGCATATCCATGCCATTTGTCTGATATCACTCATGTTGTCGTAGGCACATTTTCCTGTCAGATTATGGACGAGAAAAGTTCTCTCCATATTTTACTGACATTATAATCACTGATCAGTAGTTACAGACTGTATGTTTCCATTTATAAACGGAGAAACTTGTTTATGTTCTGACAATCCTTTGACATTACTCTCATATCTAAGGCAGATTTAATGATTACACGCAATCAATCTACCATCTCCAATATTCCTTCCCTCAGTCACCCCCAAAATCCCAAGCTAAATGAGTAAATTTTAAACGTTCTTTTGGATTTTAATAAAATCAATATTGAACTCAAAGGGGTTAAATGGAGCTATTTGTTCAGTGACTGTGATTAATGTCAATCTCCGCAGATCCTAATTATCCCAGTGGAGAGTTTCCATCGTTGAAAGATAAATGGGCTCTGTTCAATGTGCTATCCCATAGTGTGAGTAGGAGCATCTCTTACAGCACTAACAGGGACCAGCAGGTCCAGAGAGAGGGGGAAGAGAGATCAGAATCTGAGAACATTAGACTGGAAAGTTCCAACAATGGATCAGAATCTGAGAACATTATCCTGGAATGTTCAAACAATGTACACGAGTTTATCCTTGGGTCGTTCGTCGCTTTCTCAACCTTGGATATCGTTAGCATATCGGATTCAGGATAACCTTTGGATTATTCAAGGTGGTTACTAATCCATCCTCGCGACAGTTGGTGTTCCTGGTAAGTCATTATATTTGTCTACTAAACCGGGTGGAACTGAATTTCTGCTCATGATATGTACATTTTTGAAAGTGCAAGTCAATATCTTCGGATCCAAACTAAAAATCATTTCCTTTTATATTATAACTATCAAACTACGATTTATAAATTACTCACTGATGCGTGAGAAGGAACCAGAATCTTCTCAAACTCCATAATCCATTCTGTCCTTCATAGATTTACATCTCCATGTCCTCCCCACTCACCAATTCTGCCCAATACAACCATCATGATGTCCCAGTCTCGTTCTCAGTCTCAGTGCTATATCTGAATAAACGATTTGTGCCTTTGTTCAATCCGGATGCAACAGTTTCACGTTCCTTGTAAACACATGTTCATCACTAAATAATTGCTATTGAGAATGTTTAACGTGTTCTCTGCACATAAGGGAAGACATTTTATGGTGGTCAAGCCGTTGACTCATAATCTAGAGCCACAGAATAATGGTCTGTTGATATCTCATGGAGGAAATTGGGGAGTTTAAAAACAACCATTATCATGTGTTATAAAGTCCTTTAGGGAAGTCAATGTGTCATGCTTCCCTCGCCAGGTTTCCGTGTGACGTCTGTGATAAACACGTGTGTGTACTGTATCTTTGAGAGAATTAAAAAACCAACAATAACTATCTGACAGCACCAAGAGTTCTGAAAAATAGATATAATGTAACATTTGGTCGAACAACCCGATTAGCTCATTGTCTCGAAACGAATTCAGCAAATCATTTTAAATTATTCCGCAAAATACCCACCTCCAACCAAGTTTTAATTTATTATATTGACAATCGTAACAGCCAATGATACAATCCAATAGTTTGGCGGTACATGACCATGGATAATTGAATCGTTGAGAGGATAACTGCCAAGCTATCAGCATGCAAAGATTGCCTAAAAAAAAGCTCTCCTGTAGGTACCTTTATAGATTAGCAACTGGTGAAGCAGAGTCCCCAAGAAGAACAGAAGACAGGAATATGGAGAAGAACCGAAATCTTCCTGGTTTTGAGATAAGAAGTTTTGTTTTGTAAATCTTAATTAGGAGTCTTATCGGACTAGTATTGTGGTAGGGGAAGGTAAAAGACAGGTTAGAGGAAGAAGTTGTAAATAGTCATTCATTTATTTTTCTCTGTTATACTTTAAGAAATAAAGTTGTTAATTTTTACTTTAAATAGACTTGGACTCTAGAATTATCACAGATTACTGCATGGGATAAATCTTTTCTCTGTTGCTGGTTTTAATTAAGCAGGAAGATTTATCCTGTGTTGTAACACTACAAACCCATAGCTATGCGTTTTACTCTTTACAGTACTGTGGAACAGCTGAACCAGCCGCTCAGTTCGAGATCTGCATAACATGCTGCCCTGACCAGGGCTTCATACATCCTGTGAGAGAAGAACAAAGGTAGAGATAGCTCCCTTTCTCTGACTGTTTTCTGTATTGCTGCATCTCATTTCCATTCAGGTTCGTGATCATCCCCTATTTTAGGTGTATTCAATCTCATTGAAATTCTCCCCGAGAGTGATGCACATCTCCATAGGTATATCTGGTGCTAGCTTTATTGATGCTGACGTACATATGCAAGGGACTTATAAATTCCATGTCAGTCGTAGTGCATAGAGAAGGAATGGCGTTCACTTAGACATCGCCATTTCTTTCCTGTGCAAGTGAGAGAAAACATGTTTTTTGACAATCCCTGAGAGTGTTGAGGCCGTATTTGGGGTACTGTCGATAGACTTTCTCTCAAGTTTCACCAGACTAATCTCTGGGATGATGGCACTATGAGCAGTGAATGAAGCTCAGTGAGAGAATAAGAGGTAATTGCGTTGAACCTTAAGGGGGATGGACAATCACTCATGATGTTCTAAACAGGCACTGATACAGTGATAAATTCCATGGCTTTTTTATCGCTCAGATTACATGATTCTCGATAGTTTAAGAGCCTCTGAGAACGTTCCACCTAACCACCCCCACTCCCTATTTCAACTGAGACAGAGAGAGAAAGAGTGGAGAAAGAGGAGAGAGAGAGCGAGAGAGAGACAGAGAGAGAGGTTCAGGCTTTTGAAAAAACTCTCCCAACATTAATACAGTTCAATTGGTGTGTGATCCTGCAATGAACGCCATGTTATCCATAATCCCGACATCAGCAACAATACCTTCATTATAAAATAGTTAACTCTTCCCAGCATTGTAGAGAGAAGGAAAGTCTTTTTTACTCCACAGGAAAGAAACGGAGATGTATAAGAGGAAAAAGAGTTATTGTAATCATCGCTGAGAGTGTAGTTGAGGCAGTATTTGGGACACTGTGGACAGACTTTCTCTCCTTTATAAGGAATGATCGCCTTGCCACAGAGAGAGTGCAAAGGGTTTCACCAGACTAATCCCTGGTATTATGGTACCATGAGGAGACTGTGAAGATTAACCTCTGGCGTTGTGAGAGAATGAGAGGCGATTGCATTGAAATTTGATGGGGAGGGACAGTCACTCACGATGTTCTAATTAATCACTGATACGATGAAAAATTCCATGGTTTCTTTTTTACTCGGGTTGCATGATTGTCGATAGTTTAAGAGCCTCTGAGAATATTCTCCTCACTCCACACCCAATCCCCATGTCGCATGAGAGAGACAGAGGGCCAGACTTTGAACAAACTCTCCCCACATTAATACAGTACATTTTGTGTGTAGTCCTGCACTGAAAGTCTCGTTATCCGCAATCCCTACTGCAACCGCAATACATTCATGCTAAAACAGTTAACTATTCCCACCAGATTCTGATCTCCATGGAGAACATGGGTGTGTCTTCTCGGCGATGACAAATGCCTCTTTGAAACTTAGCACAAATCATTTGGCTTCCCTCCCCATTTCCAGTAAACTATGTCAAAGCAGCACACGTTCTACAAACAATGGAACCATGATTAACATCATGGAGTCCTCTATCAGTGCAGTCTCGGTTTCATTGGTTTGTCATGTTGGAATATCAATGATCACCTCTTGTTCTTGTATAACTGTCTCGTGGGGATGAATAGCCTCCTCTTGGTCTCATGTAACAGGTTTAAGGGTCTGATTGGTCTCTGCCTGCCCCTGTTTAATCTGGTGCTGCCTTAACATAGTTTGCTGGAAATGAGGAGGGAAGCCAAATGATTTGTGCTAAGTCTCAAAGAGGCATTTTCCATCGCCGAGAAGACACACCATGGAGATCAGAATCTGGTGGGAATAGTTAACTGTTTTAGCATGAAGGTATTGCGGCTGCTGTAGGGATTGCGGATAACGAGACTTTCAGTGCAGGACGACACACCAAATGTACTGTATTAATGTGGGGAGAGTTTATTCAAAGTCTGGCCCTCTGTCTCTCTGATACGACATGGGGATTGGGTGTGGAGTGAGGGGAATGCGCTCGATGCACTGAACAGACTACTCTTCTTCCTGCATAACAGGCAGGAGTATTGAAAGTGCTGTCACTCTTCCTGTTCCTGAATGCTAGCTCATACCCGTGTGCAACCAGCTTGAGATGCTGAATGAGCTCCTCTTTTAACTGTGGAAATGTGCAGTGTCTGGCCATGCTGTTACATAAATGTTACCGACACGTTAACAGCACAAACTGGAATGCTGTCCGGGTTTTGCTGCATATGGACGCAGAATGGTTCAGGAGCTGATGGGGACAAAATGTTCTGAACATGCTGTGATCTTCAGTCATCATACCGACTTTAGATCTTATGATGGGAAAATACGTTGATGAAGCACGCGGCCTCCATCTGCTCCTTGCCAGAGCTGTGAGGGCTTGAATAGAACATAGCAACACAGAACTGAGCCGCAGAAGTGGGCCATTAGATATTTTGTCACCGCTCCATGTGCTTTTGGTCACAGCAGCATGTTTCTGTCTGTATACCATTTTACGACAAACCAAAAACAACTTTGAATAAATGCAAGCATCCAGGCACCACTATCCTCTGGGGAAGGGAATTTCCACGAAAACAGCCCTTTGAGAATTTTTCAAATGTTGGAGGGCTACTATGGCCTTTTCCAGGCCCACTTCTCCACTGGTTACACCCATCTTAAATGCAGCCAGTTTAGTGAGGTGGCTAATGATTTAGGTCTCAGACTCGGCCTTTTTCTAGAAAAATGTGAGACACAGAAATTTGAACTAATAACAAATGGTAAAATGATAGATTGCCCCAAATGTTATTCTGCCTTTGATGTTATTCTGCTGACACAAGCTACTGGTAATGGGATTTCTTTCTGGAACAGTGGGATTTGGCTGAATTCCCTTCGTTTCAGGCAGTGGAGAGATTCCAAAGAATCCTCACCAGGAATCCTTCACAAGTGGTAAAGATGACGCAAGGATTTTATGGTCTCACACTTTGCTATCTGGCGGAACAAAGTAAGAGAGAGAAATCAATCAGCTGCTGCTTCTTAGAGAGGGAACATGTTTCTCCCTCTCTGTGTTGGAACATACAATTTTGTCAACTGAACACCAAACTGAACCATGTGCGATCTCCTGGAACATTCTCTGGAAAACCTGATTATGGATTATATGCAGGTGCGTCATTGCTCTTGTTGTACACAATTCCCTCCAATCGCAAAACAATGTCCCAAATTTCTGATTTGAAGACACGCTTACGTGTGTCTGTGTAATTTGTAACTATTGGTAGGTGTCTTCATAGTATGTGTGTTAATATCAATGCATCTTTTTCTTAAAGTTTATTCTCTAGCTTTAGTCTCCCTGACAGGAGATAATATGCATCCAGCTGATACACTTCTCAAGGTCATGCATGGTTCAATACTATTTCTCAGCTAAGATCAAAACTGATAATTACCCCATAACAAAAGGCCGACATTCCAGGAATGAGTAAAAGGAAACCTCTTTGAAAATCTTCGAAAATAATTTTATCTTTTTATTTTAGTTTAGGGGATCAAACCTGCATAAAGTGCATCAGGTGTGTTCTCAGCAATGCCCTGTACAGATGCAGTAAAACATTCCTGCAATTAAACCGATACCTTTTGCCAAAAACAGCATCATTCCACTTACCTTCCAAGTCACTTGCTGCGTCTGATTTCGTATGATTCATGTCGCAAGAACATGGAAACCGCCTGTATCACAGGGTTCGGCAATCTCTCTCCCTTTAAATTGTTTCCCATTGTTTCAACTTTCACGCCAAAATAGACAACTTACCTCATGTTATTTCTGCTGAAGGTTTGCTCACTAACCTTCCCTGTCTGTATCACATTGCAGCCTCACAACCTCCATTTGACGACACATTGAATGACCAACTTGGTGTATGAGCTAATTGAGCTCCAAGCCATTCCCTCCCCTTCCTCTAGATCTTTGATACAGATTGATGATCATTGATGACCCCACAGTGACCTCTGAGGCACTCCATCAGTTACAGCTTTGCAGCCTGAAAATAAACATTTATCTCTATTCTCTATTTCCTGTTAGCGACAGCTTCCCTGTTCCTGTGTGGCGGCTCAGGTGGGTTGAATGGCCTCCTCCTGGACTGTGTAGTGTACTGAACGAGCTGAATTACTTCATTCTATATGCCTGTGTAATTCCTTAGAGGGGCGGAATGGTCTCCTCCTGTGTCGTTGTAACAATCCTGTCTGACTGAATGGAGTGGTCCCCAACCCTGTAACAGCATCGAGGGGTGTATTGAGGGAACAACACATCGGGTAGGGACAGCTGTATATCTCTGTAACAGCCTCGAGGAGTGGATTGAGGGAACAACACATGGGATAGGGGCAGAAGTTGCCCATTCGGCTGCAATATTCAGAATGTTCATGGCTGTGTCTGACCATCCATTTCTCCTGTCTGTTCCCAATAAACACTGACCCTTCTGTCCAGTAAAGATCAGTCGAGCTCAGCCTTGAATATCTTCAATAACCGAGTCTTCCCTGCTCCCTCAGGATGAGGACACCACAGGTAGCACAATACTAAAGTGAAAGGGACGTCCTTATTTCATTATGGGAATGTTATTTTAAAACTGTGTTAACTGAATATCAAATCACCACCTCTTTTCAGACATAAGGACAGAATAATTAGGAATAATTAGGAACATAATCCATTCCGGACTCCAAACCAATCCCACATTCCCACTGACACTTTCCAATCAAACATATATCGCACCCAGCCTCTGCTACTGTCTCAGGAAGAGAATGCCTGACAGCATAATACCGCAGGAGCATTAAGGAAGTGTGCAGATTGAGCCTATCGAGTCGGAAATTCCATTCAATAATTTCTTATATGTAACTCGACCTCATTCTTCTGCCTTCTCCCTAGAATCGTTGATCTCCTTACAAATCAAAAACATATTGATTTGTGTCTTAATGACACTAGTGTCTGTGCCTTAGTGTATCTGTATGTAAGTGTTTGTGCGTATGTCTGTGTGTGTGTGTCTGTGCATCTGTTTGTGTCTGCATGTGTGTGTGTGTGCCTGTGTGTGTGCGTGTGTCCACGTGCTTGTTATCTGTGTGTTTGTGTGTCTACATCTGTCTGTGTTTTAGCCTGTGTTTCTATCTGTATTTATGTCGATTTGTATGTGACTGTATTTGTGTGTTTATACGTGTAAGTATACCTATCTCCTTGTAAATATTGTGTGTGTTCGTCTGTGTATTCCTGTGCCTGCGTCGCTGTGCAGTGAGGTACCTGTGGTTTTATTTTGGAAGTGAAAGGACTGTTGTTGGAACTGGCAGTGGGTTTAAACTGAGAATTGTCTTTCACTGAACATTGCTCCTTAACTGGTCAGTAGGACGTGGATGTTTCGGATTCTCCACACGAGGCGTCCTGGTCCTCTCCAGCTCTTTAAGAGTCCGCCCCACATGGCGGGGGTAGGGGAGTGAGGTTACGGATATAGGTCACTCCACTACCTGGCTTGGCCCTTTCTATACTATTCCAGGCTGGTTCTCCTGGAATGGGAGAACGGGGTGGAGGTATAATGGGAATGGGTGACCCGGCTGTTTGTGCTGGAGTAGGTGGGGGGAGATGTGAGGTGTCTGGAATGAGTCAGTCGACAGTTTTGAATCCACATGGTATTATTAGTCGCTGAATTCAATAATGAGAGTGGTTGTGCCTGAGCCTTATTTGGAGACAGAGCGTGAACCTTGTTCGTGGTTAGGTGTTATAACAGATATACAGTGAGTGTGAGGGAGCAGAGAGTATATGGTCACTCTTATCCTAACAGAGCGAGGAGGATATTGTAGCTTGTCCAGTATTGTGCGACATTTCTTCAGATCATCTCAGCGTCGAGGTGAGCTTCCCTGAATGTCCTGTCCAGTTCTATCACTAATAATGACACAGACCTGTCCATCAGCTTCCACAGAATCAGTTTAGGTAAAGTTTACAGACAGCAAGGAGAAGCAAATATTGGTGTGTTATATATCGAAACCAAAACGGTAGCAGAAAATCTGAGCATCATATGCTCTGGAAATTAGATAGGCAAGTATTATGGATACCGCAGTCTTATTGAATGGTCTCAAGTTGTATCTAAACTGCGTTAACTAAGTGACTGCTGAAGCTGTGAAAAATATGTTCCCTAAGTGTATATGAAGTAGTTTGAAGAATATGTTGTGAAGCAAACGAGGGACCAGATTATTTCGGACTTGATGTTATGTGGTCAGACGGACGAATTGGTCCTTGGTCCAATATTAACCATGGTCCGAAGCAGCTTTTAAGGAATACTGGCATTAATGAGGTGTATTTTACAAGGTGTCTGCATACAATATAGAATGCTTGAATATTCTAGTCAAACATCATGGAAGACTGGATGCTAGAGTGTCAAGATATCTTCAGTTAATTTGCAAAGTACAATATAACATTCAGTGGGAGACAAGCAGTGGTTGTTGGAGTCATAGAGTCCGACAGCATGGAGACAGGCCCTTCAGCCCAAACTTGTCCATTCCGACCAAAATGCACATCCACGCTAAACCCATTTCCCTGCCATTGCCGGTATCTTTCTAATCCTTTCCTATCCATGTATTTATTCAAATGCCTTTTAAATGTTGTTAATGTATCCGCCTCAACCACTTCTCATTCCATATGCATACCAGCCCCTGTGTTAAAACGTTGTTCCTCATCTTCCCTTTTATTCTTTCCCCCAGACCTTACATTGATGTCCTCTGGTCTGTGATTACCCTGGGAAAAAAAGACTGGGTGCATTCAATCTATCCATGTCTGACATGATCTTATAAACTTCAATGTGATCTTTCCTCAGTCTCATGCACTCAAAAGTAAAAAGTCCTAGCTTGTCCAACCTCTTTCTATAACTCAGACCATTCAGACCTTGGCAACATCCTTGTAAATGTTTTCTGCACTCTTTCCAGTTTAATAACATCCTTCCTGTAGGAAAATGAACAAAACTGAACATAACGCTACCAATATGTCCTCAGCAGCATCCTGTACAACTGCAACATAACTCCCTAATTTCGATACTCAGTGAAATAAACCGATTAAGGTCAGTGTGCCAAAAGCTTTCTTCACTGTCTCCCTCTGAAACAACTTTCAGAATGCACCTGAATTCCAAGATCCCTCTGTTCCACTACAGTCCTTAGGACCCAACCATCACCATGAAACTCCAAACTTGATTTGACGTTCTAAAATGCAAGAAATTACACTGATCTATATTAAAATCCATGTGCCATTTCTCAGCCACTTCCCCAGCTGATCAAGGTCCTGCTGTAATTTCTGAAATTTCTGATAACCTTCCTCACTCTCCATGATGCCGTCTGTTTTAGTGCCGTCTTCAAAATTACAAATCATGCCTGTATATTCTCATGTAAATCATAGATAAGTGTAATATGTAGTGGTCCCAGCACCAACCCATGAGGCATTCCACTATTCACAGGCCTCCAGTCTGACCAGCATGTTTCCAGTATTAATCTCTGCTTCCTACCATCAAGGCAATGTTGTACTTAATTTACCAGCTCCCCCTCAATTCCATGCGATCTAACCTTCCAGAGCGGCGTACCATGTGGAACCTTATTGAAGTCCTTACTGGAATCCATCTAGACTACGTATACCACCCGGATCTCCTCAACGTTGCTGGTCACTTTATCAAAGAACTCCAACAAAATTGTGAGTCATGATCTCCCTTGCATGAACTCCCCTGCTGAATTTGATGAAGGGCTTTTGCCCGAAACATCGATTTTCCTGCTCCTCGGATGCTGCCTGACCTGCTCTGCTTTTCCAGCACAATTCTAATGTTACTCCGAACCACACTCTGTCTTTCCAAATGCATGTATATCCAATCTCTCCGAATCTTCTAAAGTAACCTACCCACTAGATTTTAGGATTACTGGTCATTAGTTCCCAGGTTTATCTTTGTAGCATTTCTTGAATACGGGCTCAGCATTCGCGATGCTCCAGTCGTCCAGGACCTCACTCATTGGCCAGTGATGATAGTAAAAAGGCAAGCAGTGCTCTCGCAATTTCTTTTCTATCCTCCTATCCTCCTGCGGTATTCTTGAATATAACTGGTCAGGACCAGGGGTTTTTAGAAATACTGCAAAGTCTGAAACATACGTCTATTTATTTCAGTTATAAAATACCAAAGAGTGAGAAAGTGACTCAATGATTTTTAACTTAACAAATTAGAAAATATTTTAATCATAGGAAGTGACTTCAGAAGAATTCTAGCTATTGTGGAAACCTGAGAATTCTCAGAAATTAACGATCCAAAAAAGGAAGGCCATGAAACTGAAAAGGAAATCAAAAAGAGAACATACATGCTAACAAACAGGAACACAAAGACTGCATCAATCTGCGATCTATATTGCAAAGGAAACAAAATAAAAGCAAGGTCAAATGTGGAAATTTGTAATCGGGAGACGAAAGGTCATTTTGGAGAACAGGAAAATGGCCAAGAAAACAATCAGTTACTTTGCATCTGTCGTCATGGAGGAAGATCCAGAAAATCACCCAGTAATAACAAGTGATCATATCGGATTCCAGGAGCTAAAGACATAAAGTCAATTCATATCAGTAACAAGGTAGTACTTGAACATGGAGCTAGATTGAGCATTGCTAAGTCTGACGAAACAGATGTACTTCCTATCAAAACGTCGGAAATAAATCACCAATAGTAATATTTCGTGCACTGTCGATGACTGTGTTTTATTTTCCTGTACATTCTGCAGAGACCGGAAACTATTGTGGATAAATGTGATCCAAGCACGATCGATGAATGGAAGGGATCCTAACAGCTACTAAGGGAAAAAAGACAGAGTGTGGAGAACTGCAGACCAGTTAATTTTACATTTGCAGGGAAACTGTTGGAATCTATTACACAGGATCACATTTTTGCGATTTGGAAATTAACAGCAACAATGGAGAGAATCGGCATGCATGTCTGATAGAGAAATCATACTTGATAAACTTTGGAATTGTTTGAAGTTGTTTCATAGATACTGGGGAACCAGAAGAAGTGGCATATATTGAATTTTCGGAAGGATTTCTATAAGATCTCAGTGAGTTCGTAAATGCAATGAATGCGAAGGGTATTTAGAGGAATATACGTGAGTGGAAAGTTAAAGATTGGTTCGACTTCATTTAAGAGAGTCAGAACAGTGATGTAAAGACATGTTGAAGCAGTTTCACAGCATGTTGATGGAACTGTAGCTGGAGTATTGTGTACAGTTTTGGTGACCGAATCTCAGAAAGAATATACTGACCTGAGAGGAAGTGCAATGGACATTCTCCAGATTAATCCGTCAGAGGGTGAGATTGCCTGATGAGGAAACTCGGCCTGTGTTCTCTAGAGTTTCAAAGAATGAGAGGTGGGTCACAGTGAAATTTAGAAAATTCACAAAATATATGACAAGTTGGAAATTAGCAGAACGCTTCCCTCACTGTCTATTCAACATTCAAGGCAAATAATGACAGGATCTAAGATAGGCCCGTGAAGACTGCAATAAGGAGGAAATTGTTCACTTGGAGGGGGCTAACTAACACAGGGGCATGGAAACCTACTGGCAGGCAAGATTAGTGAGAATCTTCAGATATTCTACAAGTGTTTCCAGCGGAACAGAATAACCAGGGAACAGATAGGACTCATTAGTTACTTGCCAAGTTGCAACCAAATCAACTTTAGTGGTAGGAGACAGACGGTGGTGGTAGCAGGCTGTTTGTGCGATTGGAGCCTAGTGTCCAATGGTGTACCACGGGGATCAGTGCTGTTTCTCTTAATATTTGTCATTCGGAGGTGTTGGTGTTGGACTGGGGTGGACAAAGCTAAAAATTGCATCACACCAGGTATTTCTCCAAAAGGTTTATTCGGTGGCACGAGCTTTCGAAGCGCTTAATCAAAGCACACAACCACCTGGTGAAGAAGCAGCGCTTCGAAAGCTCGTGCCTCCGAATAAACCTGTTGGACTGTAAGCTGATGTTTCCTGATTTTAAATCTTAGAATAAAGGATGCAGCTGTGAATATGGATAAGGGGTGGGGGGTTTCATAAGTAAGTTTGTGTTTGATACAAAGATTGGCCGGGTAGTTGGCAGTAAGGAGGAAGGCCTTATGTTATAGGAAGATACAGATGGAATGGTCAAATGGTCACATTAATGGCAGATGGAATGTAACCCTGATAAATATGAGGTCATGCACTTTGGAAGAAAGAACCAGGCAGGGGAGGACTCAATGAATGGCAGCATACCAGGAAGCTCAGAGGGTGCTTCTCCACACATCCCTGAATGTGGCTGGACAGGGTAACACGCAATTTGAGAAAGCGTACGGGAGTGTAAACACAGCCTTCACACATCGAAACATAGATTATAAGAGCTATGCAGAACTTTCGTTAGCCAAGATGGAATACTGTGTGTAGTTCTGGAGCTACATTACAGGAAGGATGTGATTGCACTGGAGGGGGTGCAGAGTAGATTCACGAGGATGTTCCCTTGGATGGAGCATATCAGCTATAGAGAGAGGCTTGATAAGCTCTAGTTGCTTAGTTTGGAACAGAGAATGCTAAGGGGGACGTGAATCTGGAGGATAAGATTACGAGGGACATGGACGGGGCGGATAGACAACAGCTGGTCCGTTTATTCAAAGGGTCACACGTTTAGAGTGACGGGTTTGAGGCTTAGTGAGGATTTGAGGACTGTTGTTCACCGAAAGTGTGTTGGGGTCTGGGATGCACTTCCTGAGAGGGGAATTGTCATGGTAATCTCAAAACAATTAGAAAATATATGGTTGTGCACTTGAAATGCCATAAGATTCACAGCGACAGTTTTGTGTTGTAAAGTGGGGCTAAGAAAGATCGTGTTGTATTTCTGATAGTACAGAGTCTGTGCTTCTGTGATTGTATGGCTGTGGAAGGTCAATCATTCAGTAGCTTAAGATAGGAATGGATGGGTTTCTGAAGAATATCTTATCAAAGTGTATATGAGTGAACTTGTAATATCTTCTGAAAATACGTCAATGGCAAAATTAAGAGAAAAAGGTGCAACTTTCTTACAGTCTGATACCAGATAATTGAGGACAGGGAAATAGCAGATCAATGGAGCAAATACTTCAGTTATGCCTTCACAGAAGAAAAAAAAACAAAAATAAAAATTCCTCGCAATACTAGGGAACTTTAGTCTCGTGAAAAAGAAGGAATAGAATGATATTAGCAACTAAAAAGCTTTAGAGAAAATATTGGACTGAAATTAATGGGCATAGACAAAGTCAACAGAGGTTTATAAAATAAATATCATATTTGAGACAGTGGCTTTTAGCAAAATTATGAAGAAGGTATTAACGCAATACGATTAGAATCTCAGAATTTTTTTTGATAAAGCCCATTGTGTGCAAATTCGAATCCTATGGGACTGGGGCTAATATATGGCCGTGGTTTTAGAATGGGAGACCTGATAGGAAACAGTGAGTAAGAACAAAACCATGTTTTTTGAATGGAAGGCTTGGAGGATATAACAAGGATCGAGATTTGGCATCCAACTATTCCCAATACACGTCATACCTTTGGATGAGGGGCTCAATTGCAATATTCCCAAGTCTGCTGACAGCACTAAACGATGTCAGCTTGTGAGTGAATGAGAAGGATGTAAAAAAGGCTCCAAAGTGATTGAGATATGTGGAGTTACTGGGCAAATACCTGGCAGATGGAGAGCAATGGCAGAGATGAGAGGTTGTGTACATTGATGGGATCAATTGAATGGCAGCCTATCATTTGAAAAGGGATTGATTGAAAAGTGTTGAACTATAAATGAACTTAAGTGCATTTTTGTTTATTTCTGCGCAGCCTTCCAAGTCCATGTAGGGCAGTGAGTTCTGAACACGGAAGTCAATACTGGGAATGGCATTGGCACGCTGTCTACAGTGTACATAGACCCAGCAAGTGGGCAGCTGCAACATTGAAAAAAATCTAGATTTCCCTGTACACCAGTCACTGAAAGCAATATTGCAGGAGCAGAAAGCAGGTAGGAAGCTAAATGGTTTATTCACCTTCATTTCAGGGGGATTTAGAATACAGGAGTAAGGGTCATTTACTGCAACTGTACAGGGCCTTGGTGGAACGCTATCTCGAACATTGTGCTTTGTTGTGTGCAGTTTTGATGTCCTTACCTAATAAAGGGCAAACCTGACATTGGGGGAGTGCAGTGAAGGATGACCAGGCTGATCTCTGGGATGACAGGTTTGTTGTGGGAGCAGAGTTTGAGGTGACTCGGCCTGTATTCCATGGGTTTTAGGAAAATGAATGGAGATCTCAGTGAGATATATAAAACTCTGACAGGGTGTGACAGATTGGAAGCAGGGATGATAGTTCACTTTATAGAAAACGGTTCACGAATCGCATTGCAGTCAAATCGTACTTAATAAACAAAGCATTATCAGAGAACTCCTTATCTATTGATTGGCCAAAGGCACTATATTTCATAATGTTTAAACATATTTGGGGAGATGAACATTGTGTGGGGAAAACTGAATTGAGGAGATGTTCGGCCATGAATTAGCATGGGGAAAGCTCAATGTGCTGCATGACCTCCTCCTCTCCCGATGTTTCTGTGCAGTCTGTGGGGAAGTTCTGCAAATGTTGTCACAAGCTCTCAGATGTTTGAAGGATGTATATGCAGGGTCAACAGGACGGTGTTTCCCCATTCCCTTTTCTGATAACGAGGTTGATGCCGCGTGTTCTGTCAGGTTTTATCCTTTTCGACCTCAGACTAGTTTGATACAATTGAGTGTCTCACTTGGCTGATTCAAAGACCATGTCTGTGCGTCTCGAGTCACTTTTAGGCTAGACCAGAAAACACGGGAGATTCACATCCTGAAAGTACATTGGTGAAGGAGATCGATGTCTACAATCAACATTGGACACAAGATCACTGTTACTGACACCAGATTTTAAGTCTCGATATTTTATTATGTTTAACTTCCACCAGCTGCCAGAGCATTGGCCTGGTCTGGATTCGTAATCCAATGATATGTTCACTACAGCACCATCTCCACATAGAGACCTATCGGAAACCACACTGGCCTGATTATTTCAGCGCGACTTGACAGCTCAGTCAAAAATATTTCCCACCAATTTGACTGTCGCGATGGGACTAAGGGTTTGGTAAATGGTCAGATTGTAATTATTCTCCTATTCAGGGACTAGACATAGCTAAGTAATTTTCCACATTAGTATGGAGGTGTCAGAGTTGGAACTGGAATGAAACAGTCTCCGCAGGGACCCGGCTTCTTGTGCAGCACAAGTCTTCAGTCCTATTGCAGGAATAGCGTCAGGGCCCATTGCCTTTGTCGTATCTATAGTATTCAGTTGTTTCCTCATGACCGTACAGCAAATCGAATTGCTTGAAGATTGGCATCTGCGATTCTGTGCGAATCATGATGAGTGTGAGGTGGATCATCCACTCAACACGTCTGGCTGAGGATAGTGCAGACATCATATCCTTGACTTTTTTCACTGACATACAGAGCTGTTCCGATATTTAGGAAGAGGATATTTGTGGAGTCCTCTCCTCTTATTAAATTGTTTCATAGTCCATCGACATTTATGTTTGGATTTGGCAGGACGACAGAGCTTCACGTTAAATAAATAATTTGTGGAGTCCTCTCCATCAGACAACAGTTCTGCTGGTCGGAATTTAACCAGTTAAGTGTGGTAGCTTTAATGGGTTGTCAACAGGTTTAGGTCCACGTGATTCCGACCCTGGCATGTTCACCCACACTCATCACTGAACCATGGATCGGCTTGATGGTAATGGTAGACTGATGAATTATCGTCGGGAAAATGCTACAGATTGTCGTTGAATACAATTCTGTTTCTGCTGTTGCTGTGGACTACAGCATCAAATGATAACCCAGTTTGAGTTACAATATCTACAATTCAATTCCATCAACAAACACATCGACCTGGACCCAATATACCAACCACTACAGCGGACAGCTGAAACTGACAACCGGAAGCGGCAGGGACAGACCACTATAAACACCGGAGGAAACATCAAAGAAGCGCTTCGCAGGAGGCTCCCAAGCACTGATGATGTCGCCTAGCCAGGGGACGAAACGTTTGCAACAAAAACTTCCAGCTCGGCGAACAGAACCACAACAACGAGCACCCGAGCTACAAATCTTCGCACAAACTTTGAACTGTAGGGGTTCTATGACAATGAGAACAAATTTGGACTATACGAACACCCAGTGGGTACATACCTAATCCACGCTTCTCTTGTATGTTTCATTCTCATTCCAAGAGTTACCTGTTAAAACTTTCATAATATAACCCCTTCACCCCAGGAATACGTCAAATGAAATATCTCCGAACTGCTTCCAACGTAATTATATCCTTCCTTAGAAAAGGAGACACAAACAAAACTTATCTCACACTCAGATCATAATGTTTATAATTGTTTTCTCAAAATGCTGTGAGTCATTGGAGCACTCTTCCCCAAAGAGCATTGTAAGCAGAGATATTGAATATTTTTGAGGCACAGATTGAAGATAACAACAGAGTCAAGGATTATCGAGGAATGGGCAGCAATGTGCAGTGTCGGGGGAAAATGTAGATAGTGGTATCAAATAACACGGCTTCAGAACCTGCAGGAATATCATGATAATATCGGTAAAATGTTAAGGGGGAATACAAGATGGCGGCGATCCAGAAGGTCTGTTTTGCTGAGCTCTGCATCAACACACGGGCAAAGTGGTTCTCTAACCCACCCCATCCCAGCCATTTACTTAAAATTCAACACTAAAAGAGTGATAGAATCTTTACTAATCCCGATTTGTCAAAGAGAAATGACAAATCATGAAGAAAGGATAGAGTAAGTCCCAACAAGTGGTGCACCCGTCAGAAGCATCGAGCCTGCCTGAGGCTATAGCTGCAACCCCCTCTGCTCGTTCCATGGACCCAGTTACTCACCAGGCCTTGGTCACTGAGCTCACCAAGTTATGTGAAATGGTTGAAGCCATGATTGAAGAACAGTTCAGCCGTGGCTAGAGCCGCTCTCAGCAGCGCTCCAAAACATGAGCAGCAACTTGACAGCCTTGGAAACAGAACAGACGATGCCAAGCGGCGAACTGCAGCGACAGCGCCCGTGATCGATTCCTCTCGGGAGAGGATCCTCGCCCTTGAAAAACAGGTCTGCACCTTAACTGAGCAAGATGACGACCTCGAGAACAGGGGTAAGATGAAGAATATTCACATCTTCGGTTTGCTGGAGCGGACAGAAGGTGGTCAGCCGGTGAGTTTTTTCAAGAACTGGCTGCAGCGATTCCTTCACTTCGAAACTGAGGAGGGACAGGTGAAGACTGAGACAGTTCATCGGGTTACGACGTGGAAGTCAGACTCAGACTAACGCCTTAATCCTGTCCTTGCGCGATTATATAGTTATGGGGACAAGCAAAGACGCTTTCAGAACCCAGGGGAAAGATCTGATGGTTTTAATTCACGAGAGCTCCAGGATTATGTTCTTTCAGGACTTTTCAGCGGCGGTGATTCAGGAATGAAAATCTTTTGATGAGATCAAAAAAAGAATAAGGGAACTCTGGATTCAGTATTCCTTACGGTACCCAGCGGTGATCTGTATTACTTTCAATGGATCCACGAACTCGTCTGAGTCTCCAGAGAAAGCGAAAACTTTGTGGACATTTTAAAGTAAGCTGGATATTTAGATAGTCATGTTTCTCCTTAAAGAAATTTTGCTGGATTTTTCTGGTATTAACCAGTGTTAAATTATAGCCGGGAATGGGTAGAGTCCTCATTTTTAACTTCTTCATTAGTATTACTACTTTTTATTTCTTTCTTTGCTTGTGTCTGGGGTGAAGCTCAAGCCGGAGGCTGTTACAGAGGTAGTTGTGATGTCTAAGTCCCGACCGAAGGGCAGTTCAAGCCCGATTTTTGTTGTTAATTGCCTTAGATTCCATATTGGTAGCGGGCAGAAGATGAAGTTTTAAGTCATGTAAGCGTCCCCAGTTGGCGGGGAATGGGGGGTGCGGGGGAGGTAAATTCCGCTTTCGAGTGTCATTGGAACTTTGGATTTTATTTCGTTCTTTTCATTATGTGTTTAGCTTTGGAAAGTTTTGAGAGATTATTCGTTGTAGTAGTTTTAATTTGTAAATATTTTAGGCCATATGAGTTTTTTTTTCATTAACTATCAGCGATGTGTAATTCGATGTGAAACTTGAGTTGAAATGTTGCTACAGTGTGATGTGGCTAATGATGTGCTTCAATGGTGTACCTGGAACATTAAGGGGAGCCATCTGCCAGTCAAGTGGAAAAATGTACTTTCTCGTCTTAAAACAGAGAGAGTGGATGTTTTCCTATTTCAGGAGATGTACCTTGATGACAAGGAACATTTGACGTTACAGCAGGGCGGGTTTGGTCGAGTTTATTTCTCGTCCTTTAATATTAGGAGTAGGGGAGAAGCCATACTAGTTAGGAAGAATCGTCCATTTAAATGGCTAGATTGTATTAGGTACTCACGGATGGATCATCATCCCCAAAGTCTTGAACTATGGGAAATAATATAGTATTTTGAATTTTTCTTGCTCCCCCCCCCCCCTACCCCGCCGCACCCTCTTAAAATCCTGGTAGATGCATTTCCAAAGTAAGTTATCTTGCATTGTGGCACATTATTGTAGAAGGAGACTTCAACTGTCTTATGGCCCCACGGTGGACAGAATGTTCAAAGGTCCCCCAATACCCTCGTTATAATGTAAGCAATTAGTGGATTTGTGTGCAGAACTAGAGCTGGTGGATGTCTGGAGGCAAATCTACCTCACAAGTAGGGATTTTATTTTCTTCTTTAACTCACACAAATGCCACACGAGGGTTGGTCTCTTGCCCATTCCTGCAACAATCTTAGATACGGTGGCATCTGACACAATTGTTAATATTACCCCAACATACCTGCCCCAGAAGTGGGATAGAAGTCACATAAGATTATGTTGTATGCAGGTGAGGGTCTTATGATTTTGTCAAATCCCACAATTTCGGCAGCTCACGTGATGTAATGCATTAATTCGCTTGTCGCCTTTTCAGGCTATAAAGTTAATTTTACAAAGTTTGTGGCCACGCCTATGGGAGGTCTTAGGGTAATACTTGATAGTGAAGGCAAATCCTGGTTTCCTTTTAAATGGTCAGGGTGTGGGGGGTTTCTCGATTCGGTGTATTGATTACACCCATTTTTGATCATTTATTTAACGTGAACTATGTCCATTTGTTTGATAAAATTATACAAGGCCTTCAAAGATGGGAGGCACTTCCAACGTCCTGGCTAGGTCGGAATGTCCTTCCTTATTTGCTATACCGTGTGAATGCTTCCTTTGATGTTTCCCAGACAGATATTTAGGAGACTTAATAGCTGGTTTAGCTCTTTTTATTTGGCACCATAAGCGACTCTTTATCAAGCTAACCAAATTGCAACTACCCCACAGATTGTGGGGAGTAGATGTCCCAGATAAAAAGCTATCAATTAAGCTTTTCATTATCCTATGTTAGTGTCTGTGCCGCTGAGGACCTGGCGTCAATACGGTTAGATATTGAACCCTCTCAAACAAAATGAACTCTTATTAGTCTGCTGTTCTTAGACAAAGTAACAACATTTATGGAGTCTTGTCATAACCGAATAATTATCAATAAAGTTAAAGCATGAATGACAATGCGTCAGTTCGAGGACAATGCAGCCAAAACCATGTTTCTTACCCGTATGATTGGTATACCGGGTTGTCAACCGGGGATAATGGGATTTTATGTTTAAACTGGGGGCAGCCAGGGGTGTCCCTGCTTGAGTGATTTAGAATTGGTAGAATTCCTACAGTGTGGATACAAGCCCTTGGGCCCAGCAAGTCCGCTTCAACACTTTAAAGAGTAACCCACCCAGACCCATTCCCCTACCATTCAATATTTACCCTGACTAATGCCCCAACCTACAAATCCCTGAACACTATGGGTGATTTATCAATAGCCAATTCATCTAACCTGCACATCTTTGGATCCTGATGCTGTGAGGCTGCAGTGCTATCTACTGAGCCACGACGTTTTATTTGAGGGAGAAAGATTGACATCATTTGATCAAATAACTTGTAAGTATGAACTACCTAGTAGAGTCCTCTTCTGTTTTTATTTCCAGATCAGGGATTTGATTTAAAAAAAAACACACTTTTAACAGACTCTTACAGATCCGATAGAGAAAAGCGGGTGCTTAGTGCTCAGAATACACTCTCTGTCAGTACCCTTCATCATTAGTTGGACAGTGTCCCCCAGGCGAGACTGTGTGCAGCTTTGTGATGTCTGCGAGAGAGAGTTGGGGGTTCAGAACACTTCGGAGACATGGGAGGATATTTGTGAAAATGCTCGAAGGATTTTGATCTGTAATAGTATCCATTCCATGCAGTTGAAAATTCTTCATAGGATCTATCTGACCCCAGATTGTCTCTGAAAATTCAAAGTGGGATTATCTTCAGCATGTCCTAAATGCAGGATGACTATAGGCACTCTTACTCATAGCTTGTTGTCCTGCTGCAGGTTTCATATATATTGGAGCACTGTGTTAGGTGTGATAGAATTGGTCTTGGGGACTGAAATGGTCTTAGGGCTTTACTTTTCCTGGGCCTGCTCAGGGTTCCTTACGCAGATGCACATGAGGATAAAAATTCTATCCTTATTTCTGTGCTAGGAAAAATATTCTGTTGTGTTGGATGTTTGAAAACTCCGGATCTGTTGGGTGTCGTACGTTCTTCATGGAGAATATCCCTTTGGACTTTCTCACCAGTATGGTGCACCAAAATACAGAGATTTATATAAGACATGGCAGACCTTTTTGGATTACCGCAATACAGGCTTATCTGCCATGACGAAGAAGGGCTTATATACAGCCATGACGATATTGTCTAATTTATCTAATATCCAGCGAGGAAGAATTATGAACATAAAAATGTGTATCAGTTAATGCCCTTGAAGAACAAGAGCTATCGTTTTGTTTTGGTGTGCTGTATTATTCATTTTTCATTGTTTATCTTTGTATTTTCTTCTGTCCGTTTAGTGTTTTTAACTTGTTTTGTATGTACATGCACATGAGTGTAATTTTGTTCAGTTATTTGAGTTGTGTTGTTATTGGGTTATTATAATATTAAAAATCTCTTTTTCATTTTTTTAAATTTTAAAGCTAACATTGATAGAATACAGTCCCAAAGTACTCTCATTAGAGAGACCACTCATGGTGGTTTATCCTGACGATCACCATACTTCGGGTGATGGGATGAGGTTGAGAGAGTGTCCCCACCATGGGAACCTCTGTCACTGTGAAGAACTGAATCTGCGCTGTTGGCCTCCCTCTACATCACAAACCTGCCGTCCAGCCAATTGAGTGGGAGACAGTGCAACTGTTACAGACAGAAACAGTCACAGGCAAAGGGCAAGAGAAACATTCATAACAATGAAAAGGGTACAATTCAGATAACGGTCAACATAACGGCTGAGGGTAAAAACGTTCTCTGCTCGAAATTGAATTTTATAACAAGACGTGTTTAGAAGCTGTCTTTGGTTTAAAATCATTAAGGTGAGTCAAGTGAAATAACCAGAATTACTAAGTGTGATTCGATATCGAAAACCATAAAATAAGTGTAGACTTTTTGTTTGGTTTGTGTAAAGCATGCTGACCGTCGGATGAAAGTATAAAGCAGATGGAATATATTGTTAGGAGTGTTCGTCCCCATGGGAGATGTCGTCGAACAGGCACTTGGAGAAAACTTGGGTAAAAGTGCCGGAGTGCCGTCTGGTCAATCATGATGGGTGGGAGAATCGGGCTGGTATTGAATGAGAGGGCTGGTATTGAATGAGAGGTGGGGTGGATAGCTAATGAGGTGAGTTCGTTAAGATAGCACCAGGAAACTAGCTCAGCTTCGTACAGACAATCCCTCTGTCACACTCAACGAAAATGAAACTGAAACAAATTACTGTTTTATACAGCTCAATGTGTCGAAGACTCTGCAGTCCTCCCTCCCAGTTACAAAGCTGCAGGACAAATGCTCATTCAAAACTCTCCATCGCCTGAACTCGTACTAATATACCATTCACTCATACTTCTTCATAATAATGACTGGTGTTGCATGATACTATCAAAATGTCTTCATTTCAGCATTCTGGAAACAGTGAACATATATTTCCATGACATTTTTTCTCAGTCTCCCCCTCCCTGTCTCTATCCCAAAACACACGTATTTACAGTCATACGGTTCTATAGACGGAAACAGGCCCTTCATCCAGCTGTTCCATGCCGAACAAAATGTCCATCCGCACTCATCCAATTTCTCTGCCCTTGCTTTGTATCCTTTAATATTTTCCTATCTGTGTACTTGTTCAAATTCCTTTTCAATGTTGTTATTGTACCCACCTCAACCACTTCCCCTGGCAGCTCAGTCAATATGTGTACCATACTCTGTGTAAAAAAGTTGCCCCTACGGGTTAATTTTTATTTTATTCCTCTCGAAGCACTGACGGATTTCCTCTAGCCCTCGATTCCCCAACCTTGCGAAAAACAATGAACTATTCCCCCCTATGCACGTCTCTCATAATTTGATAAGATCTACTTCTTGTTGTGGTTCTGTTCGCCGAGCTGGGAATTTGCAGACGTTTCGTCCCCTGTCTCGGTGACATCCTCAGTGCTTGGGGGCCTCCTGTGAAGGGCTTCTGTGATGTTTCCTCTAGCATTTATAATGGTTTGTATCTGCCGCTTCCAGTTGTCAGTTCCAGCTGTCCGCTGTAACGTCTGAAACACAAATCCCCAGCTTGGCGAACAGAACCACAACAACGAACACTCGAGCTACATATCTTCTCACAAATTATCTACACTAATATAAGAACACCCTTCAGTTTCCTAGGCTGTAAAGAAATAAGTTGTAACCTGTCCAACTTCTCCATATAACTTAAACCCTTTAGCCCAGGAAACATCTCTGAAATTTCTTCTACACTCTTTCTAATTCAATAATATCTTTTCTAGAGCAAGGAGAACAAAACCTAACCCAATACTCCAACTGCAGCCTTCCCAGCATCCTGCATAATTGCAACATAACGTCCCAACTCCTATACTCAATGCCCTGATGAAGGCCTGTGTGCCAACAGCCTCCTTCACTGTCCTGTGTATCTGTGATTCAAATTTCAGACAACCGTGCACCTGATCTCTAATATCCTTTGTTCCACTACACTCCTTAAGGTCCTCTCATTCAACATTAAACTCCGACCTGGATTTGACTTTCCAAAATGCAAGATGTCACCCTTATCTATGTTAAACTCCACATGCTATTCCTCAGGCAACTTCCGCTGCCGATCAATGTAATGCTGCAATTTCTGGTAATGTTCCTCATTGGATCCCTCCTATTTTAGTGTCATCTGCAAACTTTTGAACCTTGCATTGTGCACTCTCGTCCAAATCATTGATATAGATAACAAACAGCAATGGGCCCAGCACCGACCCGAGGCACTCCACTAGTCACAGGCCTCCAGTCCGACAAGTATACCTCCACCAGAGCCATTTGCTTCCTAACGCCAAGCCAACTGTGTCGCCAATTTGCCAGATTACCTTGGAGTCCATGCAATCTAACCTTCTTGAGCGGCCTACCTGGAACCTTATCAAAGGCTTTACTGAAATCCATATAGACTATGTCCACCACCCTGCTCTCGTCAACCTTCCTGGTCGCTTCCTCAAAAAACTCGAACGAAATTTGTAAGGCATGATGTGCCATGCACAAAGTTATGCTGACTGCTCCAAGTCAAACTCTGTCTTTCCAAATGCAGGCATATCTTATCTCTCAGAACCTTCTCAAGTGGTTTACTGAAAACAGATGTGAAGCTTACTGGTGTATATTTCCCAGGTTTTTCTTTGCAGCCCTTCTTGAATGAGGGCACAACATTTGCTACTGCCCCGACTTCCGGGACCTTGGCCCCTGACCTGTCTTCTCTCGCCTCTTGCAATGCTCTTGGATATATCTGGTTAGGAGTAAGAGATTTATCTAACTTTATGCATTCTAATATATCCAACAGCACCTCTACTGTGATATGAACGGAACCAAGATATGAAAACTAACCCCCCTAAAGGTCACAGATCTTCATGTCTTTCTTCATGGTAAACACAGAGGGGAAATTGAGGACCTCGCCCATCTGTTGAGGTTTTACACATGAATGCTTACTTTGGATTTTAAGGCGCCTATTTTCTCTCTAGTCGTTCTTTTTCTTTACTATACTGACAGCACATCTTTGGGTTCATCCTAATTTTCTCAGCCAAGGCTATCTCATACTCCCTTTTTGCCCTGCTGATTTCCTTCTTCAGTAAACTCTTGTGTCCCTTTTTCTCTCGAGAGATTCCATTGATTCCAGCTGCCAGAGCCTGATTATCTCTTGTCATCCAGGGTTCTCTCTTCCTGCCTCACTTTCCCTTCACCCTCACCGAAACACATAGATTTTAAACTCGAGCTATCTCACTTTTAAAGGCCTCCCACTTACCAGAGATCCTTTTGCGTGGAAACAAGCTACTCCAATCAACGCTTGCAGGTCCCTGTCTAATTCCAACAAAATTCGCTTCGCCCCAATTTAGAACTTGAATCTATGAACCAATTCTGTCCCTCCCAGAACTATTTTAAAATTAATACAATTCTAGTCACCCGTCCTAAAATGCTCACCCACTTTACCTCCGTCACCTATCCTGCCCTATGTCCCAACAGTAGGTCGAGTCTGTCCCTTCCCGAGTAGGACCCTCAATATGCTACTTGTGGAAACGTTCCTGAACAGACTTAACTAATTTCTTTCCATCTAAGTCCTGAACCCTCTGGAAGTCGCAGTCTATGTTAGTATAATTAAAATCACCTAATATGACAATCCTATTGCTCCTGCAAGTCTCCCCAGCCTCCCTGCATATTTGTTTCTCTAATTCCCATTGATTATTTGGAGGCTTATTGTGCAACCACTATAACATCACCAATCCTCTCTTACTTCTTTGCACCATCCACAAAACCTCATTCTAAATTATCTCAGTTATTTCATCTTTAAATACTGGAGTGGTATGCGCTTGACTCGGAACTATTGGTATTGAAACTGTTTCAATTTACATCTCTCCCTTCCAGTGATTTTCACACCCACAGCACCCCTTGTCAAGGCGCAATGGAGATATAAAGCTGTACATGGATGGGATCTGCACATCCTGTCACTGCCAGCATTGGTTGCAAGTTTCCCCCACACCGGACAGTGATCTAACACAGTGTTACCGAACAATGCAACAGCCTGGGTTTATATATGGATGAACCAGTGCGGTCTGCACAGCTCCCTATGCTGGACAGTTAGCAAAGGATTATGGATCAGGCATTGGTGTGGGCTGCACAGAGTTCCACTCTGGAGATTGCTGGGTTGCATTCAGCAGTACGCTAGCTGGATCTACACAGTGCTCCATACTGAATGTACAATGGATGGGCTGGTTATGTGAGTTGGATTGCGAATGTGAGAGAACTAAACATCTGGCAGTGCCTTTATTTTGTTTTTTCATTCTTGTGATTGGACCCTTCAAATCCTGACTCATCTGATTAGACCCGAGCCTCTGGATGAGTGATGGTGACTGTTGTTACAGCATCTGGGCCTGCAACATGACCAACAAATGGAGCAGAGACTGCAGAGAGGGTGTCTCCGTAAAATGGCATGAGGGAATCACTATTAGATCAGCCGTGCTCTGAGTGAATGGTGGGGCAGGATTGTGTGGACCCATGAATGCAACTTATTCATCTATTTCTGTTTGCAACAGGCAAACTCCCCTCCTCTCCCAGTGCCCAAAAGCTGGTGGGGAGTGAGTCACCTCCTGCTGTCCCTGTGTAACAGGATCCTGGGGCCTCACAAGCCTCCAGATTTCTCAGTGCCAGTCTCAAGCGGTTTAGTGACTGCCTCCTGTTCCTGCGTCCCAGTCTCGAGCAGTTGAGTTACTGCCTCCTGATCTTGTGTCCCAGTCTCGAGCAGTTGAGTGACTGTGTCCTGTTCCTGTGTCCCAGACTCGAGAAGTTGAATGACACTCTCCTGTCCCTGTTTCCCAGAGTCGAGCAGTTGAGTGATGGCCTCCTCTCCCTGAGTCCCAGTCTCGAGCAGTTGAGTGACTGCCTCCTGTCCCTGCGTCCCAGTCTCGAGCAGTTGAGTTACTGCTTCCTGTTCCTGCGTCCCAGTCTCGAGGACTTGAGTGACTGCCTCCTGTTCCTGTGTCCCAGTCTCGAGGAGTTGACTGACTGCCTCCTGTTCCTGCGTCCCAGTCTCGAGCAGTTGAGTGACTGCCTCATGTTCCTGTGTCCCAGTCTCGAGGAGTTGACTGACTGCCTCCTGTTCCTGTGTCCCAGCCTCGAGCTGTTGAGTGACTGCCTCCTGTTCCTGTGTCCCGTCTCGAGCAGTTGAGTGACTGCCTCCTGTTCCTGTTCCCAGTCTTGAGCAACTGAGTGATGCCTCCTGAGCCCAAGTTTGTGAAAATAGATGTCCTCCTCTTGCTACTGACTAACAGGCTCCAATCGCTCTCTGCTCACCGGCTGCTACTCTGCACTGGACTTGAGGGACTGAATGGCCTCTTCACATTCCTTACAGCTTCTCTTGACTAAAAGCCTTTCTCTGTTTCTGTAAAATGCCATCAAAATCTGAATGATGTATTTTTGTATTTGACTCTCAGTAATTGAGCAAACAAACTGACTGACAGAATTCAGAACCTGAATAGCCTCTTCCTGTTCCTGTATTATACACTCAAGAGTCAACAGAGTCTCAGTAATGTACAGCACGGAAAAAGACCCTTCGATCCAGTCGTCCATTCTGACCAAATATCCTAAATTAATCTGGTGCCCCTTCCCAGCACTTGGCCCATATCCCTCTAAACCCTTCCCATGCACGTACCCATTCAAATGCCTTTTAAATGGTGTAACTGTGTCTGCCTCCACCACCTCTTTTGGGTGCTCAGTCCATAAACACAGCAGTCTCTCTTTGAAAGTGGTGTACCTCATTTCCCTTTATAAATCTTTTCCCTCTCACCTTAAACCTTTGTCCTGTAATTTTCGACTCGCCTATCCTGGGGTAAAGACATTGACTGTTTACCTTATCTATGCCCGTCATGATTTTTATAAACCTCTTTAAGGTCACCCCATCCTCAACACTTGAAAATAGTCCCAGCCTATTCAAACACTCCCTGTAGCTCAAACCCTCCAACACCTGCAACATTCTTTTAAATTTCTTCTGTACCCTGTCAAGTTTGACAACATCTTTCCGACAGCAGGGAGACCAGAATTAAAGGCAATATTACAAAAGTGGCCAAACCAATGTCCTATACAGATGCAACATGTCATGCAAGCGCATAGACTCAAAGCACGCATCAATAAAGGGAAGGTCACGAAGTGTCTTCTTCACTACGCTGTCTACCTGTGACGGCACTTTCAAGGAACGGACAACCTGCACCACGAGGTGACACAGTACCTCAGTGGCTTGCATTGCTACTTCAGAGCACAGCGATCTGGGTTTAATTCCATCCTTGAATGAGTGCCTGTGTGGAGTTTGCACATTCTCCCCGTGTCTGCGTGCGTTTCTTCCGGGTGCTACGTTTTCCTGCCACAGTACAAAGATATACAGGCAAGTGTAGATTGGCCATGCTAAATTGCCCCAAGTACCCAAGGATGTGTGGGAGAGGTGGATTAGCCATGGGAAACGCAGGCTCAGAGGGATAGGATAGGGGTTTGTCCAGGAGGGTACTGTTTAGAGGGGTGGCCTCGATGGGCGAATAGCCTGTTTCCTCACTGTAGGGATTCTATAATTTCAATGGAGTTCTCTTTGAGTGGCAACGTTCGACAGGAACCTACCTTCACTTCTTGCCCTGATTTGTCTTGCCAAAATGCAACACCTCACATTTATCTAAATTTAACTCCATCTGCCACCCCTCGGCTCACCTAATCAAGGTCCCATTATATTCTGAGAGATCATTCTTCACTGTCGACTACACCAACAAATTTGGAATTATCTACAAACTTACCGACCATACTTCACATACTCAAGCGCAAATGATTTGTATAATTAACAAAAGGCAGTGGACTCACTATTGATGTTTGCGGCCCACCACTAGTCACAGTTCAATGAACAAACATCCACTGTCACGCCCTGTCTCCAATATTAAAGAAAATGTTGAATCTAAATGGCGAGCTCTCCCCGGATCCCAAGCAGTCTGACCTTGCTAACCAGTCTACCATGTGGAACATTTTGGTTTTCTTTCTGAATTCCATAAAGACAACATCCACTCTCCTGTCTTCATCAATCATCTTCATCACTTCCTCAAAGCATTCCACTGAGTCAGTGAGTCGTGATCTAAAATGTATAAAGCCCTCTTCAGTCCTTGTCTTTCCAAATGCATATACATCCTTTCCCTCAAAACCCCCTCCAACAATTTAGTCACCATTGACGTCAGGCTCACCGATCTATAGTTATCTGTTTTTTCCTTACTTTCTTAAATAATGACACTATGTTAGCAGCCCTCCAGTCTTATGACATATCACCTGCGGAAACCAATGAGACAAATATATCAGCAAAATGATGAGCAATCTCTTTCCTAGCTTCCCACATACGTTTGGGATACAACTGATCAGGTCTCTGGAAGTTGCTCATCTTTATATATTTTGAAATGTCCTACATCGCTTTGTAATATTGATACTTTTTAAGATATCACTATATGTTTCTTAATTCTCTGGCTCTTCTAACCCCTTCCCCATTACATACTGAGGAGAAATACTTGTTTCTAATCCCTCCCATCTCGTGTGGTTCCACACATAGATAGGCTTATTGATCTTTAAGAGGCCCTATTCTCTCCCTAGTTAATCTTTTGCCATTAAAGGATTTGCAGAATTTCTTCAATGCCTCGTTAACCCTATTTCTAAAGCCATCTCATGTCCACATTTTTCTGACCCGATTTCCCGATTGACTATACACTTACTGCCATTATACTCCTCCGGGGATTCACTTGATCTCAGCTGTTTACCTGACATATGCTTCCTTCCTTAACTTGACCATAAAATCAATATATCACGCCATCCAGCACTCCCTGCACCCACCAGCCTTGCCCATCTCACTAATAGGAACACATTGGCTCTGGACTCTCTGAAAATATGTTTTGATGGCCTTGAATTTTCCAACCAACCCTTTACCTGTGAATAGGTTTATCCCAGTCAGCCTTTCACAGGGCTCATCTAACACTTTCAAAATTGGCCTTAGTCAAAGTTAGAACTTTAATGTTTACATCAGGTCTTTCCTATTTCACAACTAGTGTAAAACTAATATTTATGCGTAACAGGCTTGAAAAGTTAAATAGACACTTCCTGACCCTCTGGAACAGGCTTGAGAGGCTGAATGGCCTCCTCCTGTCTCTCTGTAATAGACTGGAGTGGCTGAATGACTTCCTCATTTTCCTCTGTAATAGACTGAAGAGGCTTAATGGGCTCCTCCTGTTCTTCTATAACACACTCGAGAGGCTTCATGGCCTCCTCCTGTCCCTGTGTAACAGACCTGAGACATTGAATGACACAGCGACCCGTAGATTATGAGCAGCCAGTAAATTGTATCTGATGGAGGCCCATTCCTTCTCAGTTACAAAAACACAAACAACACAATGTACTCCAGGTACCCTCTCAGTAACACCTCATACAGCTGCAAGGACACAGCACTTTGTTCCGAATGATTCTTTTCACAAAATGTGCCAATATTCCACCTTTCCACCTTTCAAGTAGCAACAGGCTAATATGGGCTGAATGGTCTTCTCTTATCCCTCTATAAGAGGCCCATAGGGACAGAATTGCTTCGGCCTGTTCCCGAGCAGCAGTCTCAATGCTCTGTCTTAAGGTTATGAAAGGATTTGATAGCAGGACATTAAAACCAAGAGTAGCCTCACACTGGTCAATAAGTACCATACTTTGTATTCAGGTATCTATAAACTTGCCCAACTGACTTTTTTATATGCAGCCGACCTGTTAATTTATAACTGCTTCCCTTCATAAACAGACTGGAACATATATAGACCCCTGCAGTGTTCTGTTAATACTCTCATATACAAGGCAAAAAAGATTAGAAAGATTGAAAGGTTTATGGTGCAACCCTCAGCAACCCTCATCCATTCCATCCAAACCCAGTACAGTGATATGAAAAGTGATGTATGGAACTGGTTAACTGAGGCTATTTGTTCAGTGACTGTGATTAATGCCAGCCTCCATTGATTCTAATTATCCCAGTGGAGGGTTTTCATCTTTTAATGATAAATGGGCGCTGTTAATTGTGTTATCCCATAACATGAGCGGAGCATCACCGACAGCACTGACAGAGATCAGCATTCCAGAGAAAGGGGGAGGAGAGATCAGAATCTGACAGCATTAGACTGGTATGTTCCAACAATCGATCAGAATCTGAGAACATTAGACTGGAATGTTCCAACAATGGACAAGTGTTTATCCGATTATGTTTGGTATCTTTCTGCATTTGAATGGTTGTCATTATCATCGCCGATCTATTACGCTCTTCTCATTATTCAATACTTTTATTATCCCTTCCTGGCTATCGTTGGTGTTCCTGGTAAGCGTCACTGTCCAGATGTTGTTTTCTAAAAACCAGTTATGACTGTATTATTGTTATTTCATATAGTCTACACATCTTGCCACTATTATTGTTCCTGTTGAAACTCTGAATCCAAATATTCACTCTCCAGACCACTATTAACTACATCAATGAACGTGTTCGGTTACTGCCTCCCTCTCTGCTCTGGCAGTGTTATTCACGGGTCTCTATGTTGACCTACTCAGTTCCAGCGGAGAACCACAATGCATTGTATCATTGCCTTTGTTATTTAAATATTAAGAGCATGGAAGTCACTGTCTACTGTTCTGGTTCCAAATTCCACTTCCTTCCACTGTTGCCATCCCATCCCTGGCCAATATCTGCGGCTGAAGTACACAAGTCACAACTGTGGGAAATCCCTTTGACCATGAACTGAATCTTGACACCATTCCCTGACCATTTCTGACTTGAAATACTCACTACTCCAGGATATATCTCACTTGTTTATTGCATCTGCTGTTTGAATCTTGAACTTTGAAGTACAGTCTTAATGAAGTCAATAATCTGCTGCTGATACTCCTGGCTTCAATCTTGCCGAAGCAAATCTGATTCGAACTCACACCAAACCCCCATCCATCTGTCATTCATGTGCACGCCGATGTATATTGCTATTGTGTCTGACAATGCCTTTATTTTAACAGTCTCAAACACTTTATCTCATCTGTCCATGAAACGTCTCTCGTTCTCTCTGTTGATTAACAAAAAGCCTGCTAGTTGTTCATAATTAAAATAGTTTCCTCCATGTGCGTTCCTTCTCAAGCAATGAGTTTCACATTCAACCACGCCAATCGCGCACGCACACACTCTCTCTTTCAGTCTCTAATGAACACATACACACACACACATACACAAACACACACACACACACACACAGCAAACCTTCCCATTGTAGGCAGTAATCTGTTGCGAGTATACTTAGCATATGATAGTAACGTTTGCAATACTCTCATGCTGGGCAGATGGTGTAGTTTACTGAGCAATACACTAGCATGGCCAGCACAGCCCTCCATGGTGGGCTGTCATCTTGTCCCAGTTTATGTTGTTTGTGGTGTTCTGTGAAGCAGGTTCAGAATTTGATGTAAGAAACCATTTCAGCTGATCTGACATTGCCTTTGTTTAATGTTCTCATTCTTGTAATTTTACTCTCGAAGATCTCACTTTTGCAGTTAGTCCCACTGCCCTGTCTTTTCCCCCCACATTTCCACAACATCTTTTCAGTTAATTAACTGTCTGTTTCTGTCTTTACTGTGAATCTCTCTGTCCCTTTGTATTTTTCCCTGGCCTTGGGTTTTGGCTGAAGAAGGGCTCATGCCCGATACGTGGACTCCCCTGCTCCTTGGATGCTGCCTGACCTGCTACGCTTTTCCAGCAACACATTTTCAGCTCTGATCTCCAGCAGATTCCTGAAGAAGGGCTCATGCCCGAAACGTCGATTCTCCTGCCCCTTGGGTGCTGCCTGACCTGCTGCGCTTTTCCAGCAACACATTTTCAGCTCTGATCTCCAGCATCTGCAGTCCTCACTTTCTCCTTGGGTTTTGGCTCCCTAGTGTATCGCGTGCTAGAATTGTATAGCTCAGAAATAATGAAATGGGATGTGTCAAGCTGTTGTTACACATCCTTGTAACTTGGTCTGTACCTGAATTTGTCCCTCTCAGGTGACCTTACTATCAGTAACACGAGGAAGCCCCTTGGGTAAAGAACCAGGCACCTAAATTGTATGACAATGCTGTCACTTTTTTTTAAAAAAAGGTTATTTTCTCCTTTTTTTTAGTTAGAGATCTTAAAGGCCAAAATGCCTACTGAAAACGGCTCAAGTAAACAACTTATGAGCCTCTTAGTGTTTTTAATAAATAGTAGCAACAATGGCCAGCTCGCACAGACAGGCTTTTCAGTTTTTTGTTCTTGTAGATGTAACAGTTACTAAGTGCTTGGGATCCCAGAAGGGTTGGAAGTTTTAGTAAATTATAGTAAATTATCCCTCGATGCTATTCTCTCTGAAACTTCACTTGATACTGTTTACTCCTGGATTGGAGAACTTTTTGCAAGAATGTATGTCTGAATGCTCCTTTTTCCCAAGGGGAGGGGGGGGTGAGTGTTCAGATTCGATTGGATTACCTACAGTGTGGAAACACGCCCTTCTGCCCAACAAGTCCACCCGACCCGCCGAAGAGCAACCCATCCAGACCCATTCCCCTATATTTACCCCTTCACCTAACACTACGGACAATTTAGCATGGCCAATTCACCTAACCTGCACATTTTGGGATTGTGGGAGGAAACCGGAGCACCCGTGTGGACACGAGGAGAATGTGCAAACTCCACACAGTCAGTTGCCTGAGGTGGGAATTGAACCCAGGTCTCTGGCGCTGTGAGGCATCAGTGCTAACCACTGTGCCACCATGCCGCCCACGGTGCCATCCTGTGTTTAGGTGATGTTAATAAATTGGAACAGTTCATTTGTAGAAGGTACTGTATCCATCATTCAGTTAAAGTTTCCAATAGTTAAGTTATTCTAAATTCATTTTCATTTTGTATGGATTTTCATTAGAGTGTTTAATATCTTGTGTTTTGCTTAATGGTGAGTAGTTTGACGAGTACCATCACATCTGGAACTCCCAACTCACATCTACCTTTAAATTAAGAAAAGGTTGGCATCCAAGCTACCCTCTTAAAATAGTTTGAGACAGTCGAAATTGGTCTATAGTAAACTGGAGACTTTTGTTTTGTTCTAAATCGATAACACCAAATTGGGTTTAGAATTACAATCCCGACAGTGTGCAAACAGGGTATACGACCCAACAAGTCTACACCGACCCTCCGAGGAGTAACCGACCCAGACCCATTCCTCTACCCTATTATGACACATTTACCCCGACTAAGGCACCTAACCCACACATCCCTGAAAACTACAAACAATTTAGTATGACCAATGCATCTGACATGCACATCTTTGGGTTGTGGGAGGAAACCAGAGCATCCAGAATAAGCCCATTCATACACTAGGGAGTCTGAACCAGGAGGCTATTGGGTTCAAAGGGCGCATATGATAGTTGTTAGTGGCTTTTGTTCTGGGTGTTGAATTCGGTTGGTTTTAGCAGTGTTTTGTGTGTTAAGATTCTTTCAGTCACTAAGAGTTCTCTGGGTGTGGAAGAAGTGAAGTTGGGGGTTTTACAAAAGGTAATGAAGGCAAAGCTGTAGGAATTGGCAGACAAGCTGGAGTTGGGGTTGTGTTTGGCTGTGAGAAAACGAGAGACAATTACAGCTATAGCTCGGCAATTACATTTGGTGGAACCGCCATCACACTCTTTGGAAATGACTAGAATTCAATTTCAAATGAGGCACTTTGAACATGAGAAGGAATTGAAACAGTTTGAATTTTGCTGAAAAGTAGAAATAAAAGAAAAGGGAATGAAGAAGAAAGAGAGGAAAGGACAGAAGAAAAGCAGAGAGTTTCAACTTAAACAGTTAACAATTAGAGAGGAAAGTTGACACAAAAGGCGGAGATGAAGGTAGACGGTCGGCGGGATGAGGAGGATAGTGAGGTTGAACAACCCTATTCTAACCAATGGCCTGATGGAGTTCTGTTTAAATGCATCCAGACATTATCTAAATTTGATGAGAAGAATGGGAAGCCTTTTGAATTTCATTTGAGAAAGTGGCTAAACAAATGCAGTGACCCATGACCATGTGGATTTAGTTTATCCAAACAAAGCTGGTAGGTATTTGCATCCCTATCCGAGGAGATAACTGGCCAGTATGGAGTGGTGAGGAAAGCCATTTGAAGTGCATATGACCTTGGGCCAGAAGCCGACAGACAGCATTTCAGAAAAAAAAGGGTCGCTGGTTAAACGCACATTGAGTTTGAAAGGATCAAACAAAGTAATTTTGAAAGGTGGGTATTGGTATTAAAAACAGAGCAACCCTATGACACTCTTCAACAATTCACTTCCTGCAGTCGTGAGAACTCGTGTGGAAGAGTAGAGAGAAACAATGGCAAGATTAGAAGCTGAAATGGCTGATGATGATAATTGAGTTCAGAAATCAAAGTTTGGTTTCTGTGAGGGATTGAGAAGAATGTGCGAGATCTTCTTAAAACATATACCTGTGAGAGTAAGGTTTACTGGCATAGGCCGGGAGTAGCAGGTAAATAGGTTAGAACATTCAGAGGTACAGAAGCATGTAACTCTTTTTTGCTGAGACATGAGGAGCTATGTCATTCAGAGGGAGTATTGGTGAGATGAGAAGTGCTCCATTATGTAACGTGTGGTTGGAGTGTCCAATGCAAACATCAACAGATTTGTTGTACAATGGGGAAGGAGGTCTTGGGCTTAGTGTTGGCGTTACAACATTTCAGCATTTAAATTGTGAGTAACATATGTGAGACAAATCTTTATCATTGATCGTGACCCCTTAAGGTTTTTGGAGAAGTTTAGGGAGAAAATTACCAGTCTGTTTCGATTGAGCTTATTATTGTTGACATTCAGTTTGAAATTATACAGTTGACAAGGCGAGAAAAAACTACGTTTTGACACGTTGTGGAGACTTGGATGAAGAAAGACAAAGGCATTCTGTGGCAGGAGTAAAATGCCTGAAATCGATATTAGCTGTGAACATTTGTATTCTCACAGTCAGTGTAATGTATATGCATTGCAGTCTATTAATAGAGGAAGATTAGGAGGTCTAAAATTAGTCCACCTTTGTATATTGATGGATTATTTTATTAAAGATGGAGTTGTGAGAATACTATCTGTAAAAAGATTATTTTCTCTTGGGTTTTTTTTTGGAGGGAGGTTTTAAAGGCAGAGGTGCAGAACTGCTGTCTAAAAACAGTTTAAGTGAATAACTAATAAAGACTTTAGGTTTCATTAAAACGGTGATAACAATGGAAGGGCAGTGACCCGCTCTCCCAGACCAGGTTTTCTCGTTTTGTTTTTAGCTGCAGCATTCAGAAGCTGCTGGGAATCCCAAAAGGTTTGGAAGTTTCAATACATGATCCCCAGCTGCTTTTCTCTCTGAGATCTCTGTTGATGTTGTTTCCTCCTGGATTAGAAAGCTGCTGGAAGGATCTGTATTTGAATATATCTTTGTGCCAAGCGGTCTATACCAAAAGGTACGGTATCAATTGTTTGCGTAAGTGTTCCAACATATAAGCTATCCCAAAATGTTCTTTTCTTTGATTGTATTTTAATTTAACCATTTGAATAGATTATATTTTGCTTAATGTCGCGTGGTTTGGCCAGTCACAACATATCTGTAAGACAAACTTCCCATCTATATTCAAAATAAGGAAAGGTTTGGGTCTAAACGGCCTTCTTAAAACATTTTTGGGGGGATCTGGTCTGGTTCACAACACTTGTAGCCGATGGGTTTGTGACTGACGCCTGTAATGGAAAATTTAGTGAAGGGGCTGGCGATGGTTTGCTGGCGGATGTGCTGCTAGCTGCCTCAGACATTCAAGGAGACCTGGAGATTTGGTGACCCAATTCTGGATGGAGAATGGGAACTGTAGTTAGACTTTCTGGGTGTGTAACATGAACACCAAATGGAGCAGACGCTAAAGAGTGGGGAAGCTCTGAAACCACGCAATGAGTGTGAGTGGGGAAAAGGATCTGCTGAATCCACATTGGGTTTTCCAGAAACAGCTTCCCAAGCTTCACTTAACCCAGGAGCAGAGTGTGAGGGGACCCTGACTGAACAAGGAGCTAGTCACAGAGCGGTGTCACCTCATTGAACACGACCTGCAGCTTCACACCAGGGGGAGGATGCTGCTGCCAGTGGCTGTTAGGGTCCCTGTTACATTCAGCTTCTATGATCCAGAACTTTCCAGGCAGGACTAGGTGACATATCCATCCTTTCCCAGTATCTCAACATCAATGTCACCATTCAGTGATGGAGGATGTATTTGGTGGATGAGGTAACTAGATTGTTTCTCCCTCAGCAGGGAGCTGCCGGGTGTATCCAGTCTAGTGGGATTCCTGATGGTGAATATTGCATCTGCAGAATACCCATGTCAATGGGGAGAGGTAGAGGAACTGAAGGAACTCTCTCTCTCTATTAATGTTACAGTATACCCTTGCACAGTACATCATGTTGGTGAATACTCACTGTCCTGGAATCAGTCACGGCCTCTTCATTCAGAAGCAGTCAGCCATTCCCATCGTCATTGGGTCTCCACGTAGAAAGAAATGAATATATCTTGGATAAAGGCCGTCCCCTTGATGCACTTTTCAAAACACCATCCCCACCACGAATCAACCACATCAAAGTATTCCATGTGTACGGAGAGCAATGGGGTCACTTGGAGTGTCTGGGAGCTAACGGTCAGGGATGGAGCAAAACCTCCCATGTCTGAACGGCTCTGAGTGAACCCCCCAGTACACAGTATCATTAAGTCCTGTAATCCCTCTCCATTTCAGTAACATACTGTCTTCCATTATTGCTGTAAATGGAATGACAGGTTGTATCATGTTAAATTCCACCTGCCAAATTATTATCTATTGTCTTTACCTCTCTGAATCTATTTGCAGACTCTCCACCCTCTCTTGATAATTTAATCTCTTGCTTATCACAGCGACATAGGAATTCTTTGAAGAGGTGAAAAGTATGTTAGACCAGGGAAACCCTGTGGATGTGGTCTATCTAGACTTCCAAAAGGCCTTTGATAAGGTGCCACACGGAAGGCTGCTGAGTAAGGTGATGGTCCATGGTGTTCGAGGTGAGCTACTGGCATGGATTGAGGATTGGCTGTCTGACAGAAGGCAGAGAGTTGGGATAAAAGGTTCTATTTCAGAATGGCAGCCAGTGACAAGCGGTGTCCCGCAGGGTTCAGTGTTGGGGCAGCAGCTGTTCAGGTTATATATTAATGATCTGGATGAAGGTACTGGAGGCATTATAGCGAGGTTTGCCGGTGATACGAAGTTAGGTGGACAGGCAGGTAGTACTGAGGAAGTGGGGAGGCTGTAGAAGGATCTAGACAGTTTGGGAGAGTGGTCCACGAAATGGCTGATGGAATTCACTGCGAGCAAATGCGAGGTTTTGCACTTTGGAAAAAAGAAGACAAGCATGGACTACTTTCTAAACGGTGATAACATTTATAAAGCCGAAGTACAAAGGGATCTGGTAGTGCTAGTCGAGGATTTCCTAAAGATAAACATGCAAGTTGAGTCCGTGATTAAGAAAGCGAATGCAATGTTGTCATTTATCTCAAGAAGGTTGGAATATAAAAGCAGCGATGTGCTACTGAGCCTTTATAAAGTTCTGGTTAGGCCCCATTTGGAGTGCTGTGCCCGGTTGTGGGCCCCACACCTCAGGAAGGACATACTGGCACTGAAGCGTGTCCAGCGGAGATTCACACGGATGATCCCTGTAATGGTAGGTCTAACATACGAGGAACTGCTGAGGATCCTGGGATTGTATTCATTGGAGTTCAGAAGGTTAAGGGAAAATCTAATAGAAACTTACAAGATAATACATGACTTGGAAAGGGTGGACGCTAGGAAGTTGTTTCCGTTAGGCGAGGAGACTAGGACACGTGGGCACAGCCTTAGAATTGGAGGGGGTCAATTCAGAACAGGAATGCAGAGACATTTCTTCAGCGAGAGAGTGGTGGGCCTGTGGAATTCATTGCCGCGGAGTGCAGTGGAGGCCGGGACGCTAAACGTCTTCAAGGCAGAGATTGATAAATTCTTGATGTCACAAGGAATTAAGGGCCATGGGGACAATGCGGGTAAGTGGAGTTGAAATGCCCATCAGCCATGATTAAATGGCCTTACTTCCACTCCTATGTCTTATGTTCTTATGGTCTTATGGACATCACCAAACGCAGCATCTGTATATCTGTTCTATTCTCCTGATCACTAATATAGACTGTAAGTAGTTGAGAACCCAGCGCTGGTCACTGTGTGACCATGCTGGTTATGTTCTCTCTAACTGATTTATCCTGAGTGCCTGCTTCCTGTCCTACCCAGTCCTCCCCTATTCCTGGGCAACACAGTTAAAGAGTTGAATAAGAATAAGGAGCATCTGTGAGGAATCCGACCCCTCGATGAGGCTGATGTCAACGCAGCATCTGTTCCACCTTCCTGCCATCTCTCCATCCTAAAACTCTAATCTCTTGTTGTAGATTGCGCCATATGAAAGAAAATCCACTCCACATCTACACTTACAATTACTTTTAGCATTTTACAGACCTCAATGAGATCTCCTTTCATTCTTATAAACTCGAGAGTATAGGCCTAAAGTGCTCAATTACTCTTCATAAGACAAACACTTCAAATATGGAATCAATCTAATGAAGCTCTTCTGAATTGCCTCCAATGGAAATACCGCATTCTGCAGGACACCCAAACTGTATTCCAGTTGCAGCGTCACTAATACCTTGCATAGCTATACCAACACTCCCTACCTTTCTACTCTATCCTTTTATAAATAAACAATGAAATTATGCTTGCATTTCTCATTACTTGCAGTACCCGCAGGCATGTTTTCTGTGATATGCAAGCAGATACCCAGATCCCTCTGCACCTAAAGACTTTGAACTGTATCTCCATTTAGATAATAATTTGTCTTTCTATTATACTGGCCAACTTGAATATCCCCATATTTATTCACTTTAACTTTCCTTGCCAAATGTTGACCCATTCAACCAACCTATCCATATGTTTTAAAATCTCTTGCATCGTCATTCCGAAGTAATTTCCCACCGATGTTAGTGTCAACTGAAAATGTGGCATTGTATTTCGTATCCCGTCAACTGGGTACAGTAATACCAACGATTGCAAATGTTTGCGGCATGAGTACTGAAATCAATGGCACCCCACAAATTGCATTTGCCAAAAGAAAATGACACATTTATTCCTTCTGACTACATTTTGTTGGTTAACCCATCCTCCATTCAAGCGAACAGATTACTCCTAAACCCATGTTGTCTGATCTTACCATTTACTCTTTGGAGAAGCAACATATCCGATGCCTTCAGGAAGACCAGATATGATCCATCTCCAGGATTCCCACGATCCGCCTTGTTTGTGACATCTTCAAATAACTCAAGCAAACAATTCAAACACGACTTAGCCTTCGTAAAACCATGTTGACTCTGACGAATTGTGGTTTGAGTTTACAAATGTCCTGAACAATGGACTCTAACATAGAACATAGAACATAGAACAATACAGCACAGAACAGGCCCTTCGGCCCACGATGTTGTGCCGAACTTCTAACCAAGATTAAGTACCCATCCATGTACCTATCCAAATGCCACTTAAAGGTCGCCAATGATTCCGACTCTACCACTCCCACGGGCAGCGCATTCCATGCCCCCACCACTCTCTGGGTAAAGAACCCACCCCTGACATCTCCCCTATACCTTCCACCCTTCACCTTAAATTTATGTCCCCTTGTAACACTCTGTTGTACCCGGGGAAAAAGTTTCTGACTGTCTACTCTATATATTCCTCTGATCATCTTATAAACCTCTATCAAGTTACCCCTCATCCTTCGCCGTTCCAACGAGAAAAGGCCGAGAACTCTCAACCTATCCTCGTACGACTTCCTCTCCATTCCAGGCAACATCCTGGTAAATCTTCTCTGCACCCTCTCCAAAGCTTCCACATCTTTCCTAAAGTGAGGCGACCAGGACTGCACACAGTACTCCAACTGTGGCCTAACCAAAGTCCTGTACAGCTGCAACATCACTTCACGACTCTTGAATTCAATCCCTCTGCTAATGAACGATAATACTCCATAGGCCTTCTTACAAACTCTATCCACCTGAGTGGCAACCTTCAAAGATCTATGTACATAGACCCCAAGATCCCTCTGTTCCTCCACCTGACTAAGAACCCTACCATTAACCCTGTATTCCGCATTCTTATTTGTTCTTCCAAAATGGACAACCTCACACTTGGCAGGGTTGAACTCCATCTGCCACTCCTCAGCCCAGCTCTGCATCATATCTAAGTCCCTCTGCAGCCGACAACAGCCCTCCTCACTGTCCACAACTCCACCTATCTTCGTATCATCTGCAAATTTACTGACCCACCCTTCGACTCCCTCATCTAAGTCATTAATAAAAATTACAAACAGCAGAGGACCCAGAACTGATCCCTGCGGAACTCCACTTGTAACTGGGCTCCAGGCTGAATATTTACCATCTACCACCACTCTCTGCCTTCGACCGGTTAGCCAGTTTTCTATCCAATTGGCCAAATTTCCCTCTATCCCATGCCTCCTGACTTTCCGCATAAGCCTACCATGGGGAACCTTATCAAATGCCTTACTAAAATCCATGTACACTACATCCACTGCTCTTCCCTCATCCACATGCTTGGTCACCTCCTCGAAGAATTCAATCAGACTTGTAAGGCAAGACCTACCCTTCACAAATCCGTGCTGGCTGTCCCTAATCAAGCAGTGTCTTTCCAGATACTCATAAATCCTATCCCTCAGTACCCTTTCCATTACTTTGCCTACCACAGAAGTAAGACTAACAGGCCTGTAATTCCCGGGGTTATCCCTATTCCCTTTTTTGAACAGGGGCACAACATTCGCTACTCTCCAGTCCCCTGGTACCACCCCCGTTGCCAGTGAAGACGAGAAGATCATTGCCAACGGTACTGCAATTTCCTCTCTTGCTTCCCACATAATCCTAGGATATATCCCGTCAGGCCCGGGGGACTTGTCTATCCTCAAGTTGTTCAAAATGTCCAACACATCTTCCTTCCTAACAGGTATCTCTTCTAGCTTACCAGTCCATTTCACACTCTCCTCTTCTACAATACGGTCCCTCTCGTTCGTAAATACTGAAGAGAAGTACTTGTTCAAGACCTCTCCTATCTATTCCGACTCAATACACAGTCTCCCACTACTGTCCTTGATCGGACCTACCCTCGTTCTCGTCATTCTCAGGTTTCTCACATACGCATAAAATGCCTTGGGGTTATCCTTGATCCTATCCGCCAACGATTTTTCATGCCCTCTCTTAGCTCTCCTAATCCCTTTCTTCAGGTCCCTTCTGGCTATCCTGTATCCCTCCACTGCTCTGTCTGAATCCTGTTTCCTCAACCTTATGTAAGCCTCCTTCTTCCTCTTTACCAGACATTCAACCTCTCTCGTCAACCAAGGCTCCCTCACACGACCATTTCTTTCCTGCCTGATAGGTACATACATATCATGGACACGTCGTATCTGCTCTTTGAAAAAGTTCCACATTTCCACCACATCCTTCCCTGACAGCCTATGCTCCCAACGTATGCTCCTCAAATCCTGCCTTACAGCATCGTAATTTCCCTTCCCCCAATTATAAAATCTACCTTGTTGTGCGCACCTATCTCTCTCCATAACCAAGGTGAAAGTCACTGAATTGTGGTCACCATCACCAAAATGTTCACCCACTAACAATTTGCCTTAAATTACAATAGTTTATTGTTACACTTTAGCCCCTAATGAATACCATTATTACAAGTTCTTCCCTTTCGAAAACCTTCACGTTTTCTTTGAATTCCTGTTTAATGGGCACAAGGCTTTAAGAGATCTGCTCCAATTGCTGAGTAAGAGCCATGTGTGGCTGAATGGACTCATCATCCTGTTGGTGTACAAACTCGGTGGGCTGATGTCTTTCTAGGGTTCCCATGACCATAATGACCTCCTCCTGTTGATGCTTTAGACGATTGGGAGATTATGGAATCTTCCTGTTGCTATGTAACATTTTGAGGGGCTGATGGGTCTTCTCATACTTCTCCATAACAATGGAAATACTGAACGGTCTCCTCATGTATCCCGGAGACGGGACCGAGGGATTGATTGATCTTCTCTTGTTCCCATACAACAGACACGTGTCTGAATTACCTCTTCCTTTCTCATGAAAGAAGTCTCAGATAGTTTTTATCCTTATCCAATTCCCTTGCAATTGGCGCGGTGGGTCTGAATGGCCTCCTGTTATCCCAGTGTAACAATCTCCAGTCACTGTGTGACCTCTTCCAGTTCCTATGTTACAGACTTGAGGAGGCTGAATGGACTGATCCTGTTGCTGTTTAACAGGATAGTGGTGCAGCATGGCCTACTGTTATAGGCTCGAGTAGCTGATTGGCCTCCTTCTGTAAATATATATTAGGCTCCAGGGACTGAATGGCGGCGTCCTGTTTTTGTTTAACAGGTTCGAAGACCTGAATATCCTCCTGTTGTTCCTTTGTAACAGGCTGGAGAACGGAATGGATTCATCCACTATCTGTGTAATTCACTTCGCTTGTTAACTCCTTCTGTCATCTGTGTTCAAATAAGATCTTCTTTAATTTTTGTAAATTCCAATGGCTACTGGGTCAACCTGATCATCCTTTCGTTATAAGCTAGCACCTTCATTGCAGGAATTAGTTGAGGGAACCATCTCTGAGCTGCTTCCAATATAACAACATCCTTTCTTCGGAGAAGAGGCTAAATCTGTACACACTACTGCAGATGTGATCTCCCTGTAGAGCAGCAGCAACACTTTACCAGTCTGCTGTAAAGTTCCCACCCAGGTTATATCTGTCTCAGCTCTCTGGGGGAATGCAGAGCATTGTTGGAAGGTCATTGTCCTTCTCTACTCCATCAGCATAACGGGAGATCTGGAGAACTTAAAGTTGGAGAAGATCATAAATGATGTGGCGAGATGATCTCTCCCATTAATCTCCCCAGAGCCCACATCGCTCAGATTCCACAGAATCTCGTAAGGCGGAGCGCAAAAACAGCAAGGAGGAGCAAACATTGATGGGAGTTATATATCAAAGTGAAAGCTGCAATACAAATGTTGGGCATGTTACAAAACAGGAAATGAGATATACACATTTGTGGGTACTTCAGTAATAATGTACTGTTTAAATTATATCTAAACTGTGTTAACCCAATTGAATGGGGATGCTGGGAAAAATGGATTTCATGACCACGTGACAGATGGTTTACATGAACATTATGTCCAGCACTGAGCTCGAGATCAGGTTATTTAGGAATTGGTGTTGAGTGATCAGAAGAGCTAATTGAAACTTTTGCTGTGAAGGACCTTTTGGGAACAGTGACCACAATGTATTTCTTTTATGCTGTTTGAGTACACGACAGTTTTTGTTTTATTTGAAGTAACCGTTATAAATCTGAGTCATGCCAGACATGAAGGTGTGAGCAGAAAGTGGGGACTACAGATGCTGGAGATCAGAGTCGAAGAATGTGGTGCTGGAAAAGCACAGTCAGGCAGCATACTTAGTGCAGATAAATCGATGTTTCAGGCATAAGCCCTTCATCAGGAATGAAGCTTATGTGCCAAGGGGGCTGAGAGATAAATGAGAAGTGGGTGCGGCAGGAGGGAGGTTAGCAGGGATTGCGGTAGGTAGATGAAGGTGGGGTTGAAAGTGATAGGTGACGAAGGGAGACAGAACGCCTCAGCTACTGCATCCATTAAACCCAATGTGGTCTTCTCCCAATTGGTGAGGCAGGAGGTCAACTTGTGGATCATTTCGGAGAACATCTCTGGGACAGCCACATTGAACAACTCCATCGCCTTGTGGCTGAGCACTTTAACTTCCCTTCCCACTCTGCCAAAGACATGAGGGTCCTGGGCCTGTTCCATCGCCAAACCTGAGCCATCAGGAGCTTGGAGGAAGAAGCTGCCTTGGGACCATCTTCTGCCTTGGGACCATCCAACCACAGGGGATCATAGTGGATTTCCCCGTTTCCCCATTTCCCCTAATACCACCTTATCCCACTCCAACCTTCCAAGTCAGCACCAGGCTTTTGAACCTTCCTATCAATCTGGTCCACCCTCCTCTCCGACTATCACTTTCAACCCCACCTTCATCTACCTATTAGATGAACGCAGGCAACTTAGTAAAATGCCAAGTGCTGCTATAAGCCAGTAGATCCAGAGAAATGTAAGACCCAGCAAAGGATGACCAAGAAACTGAGAAGAAAAACATAAAGAGAAAAAGCATGCAAATGAAAGAAAAACATCAAGACTGATAAAAAGCGTCTATCAATATATGAAAAAAAATAAAAACAAGGTCAAATGTGAAACAGTTGGTGCGCGTTCAGGATAATTCATTGCCTCTTCCAGAGATAACAGAGAAATCGCAGGGAAAAGAAGCAATTTGTTTGTCCCTATCTTCATGGAAGGATGTCCAGAAATTCCAAGTGACCATGGGACTTGTGTAAGTAAAGTCTAAGATCATTCTTATCAATGTTGATGTCATCTTTGAAAAGAAAGCTGGATGGAGTATTTATAAATCTGACAGACTAGATGTACTTCATATAAGAATTTCAGAGGAAGCAGCAATAGACATGTTGATTGCATCGCGGATTTTCCCTTTATTTTCTGACACATTCCCGAAAGGCATTTAGCCAATCTGGATAAGGCAAAGGTTATAAATATTATCCAATATTTGAAGAAAGGATGGATTTGGAGAGTGGTGAACTACAGACCAGTTATCTTGTCATCCGCAGTCGGGTATCTGCTGGACTCGATTACAAAGAACATGCTACTAGATATTTAGAAGGTAATAACATAACTGGGGAGAGTGAGAATGTATCGATGAAAGGAAAACCAGAAGTGGCAAACATTGTTTGGAATGGTTTGAAGATGATTCTTGGAGACATAATGAAGAACTAATGGATTACGTATAGTTGGATATTCATGAGCTTTTTTTAAAGAACTCACACAGTAAGCTTATAAAAAAAGTTAAAGCGAGAGGTAATGGGAAGAACATATGCAAATGGGAAAGTAAAAATTAGGTTTACATTAATGTGAATGTAATTGGAATATAGAGGATGTCGTGCACCAGTTTCATCGAGTGTTGATGAGACTAAACTAAGAGTATTGTGTATCGTTCGGAATCCCAATCTAAGAAAGATTATACTGACGACAGAGGAACTGCAAAAGGTATTCTACACATTAATCCCTGACTTGGCAAGCTTGTCTGATGGGGAAACTCAGCCTGTAACCTCGAGTTTCAAAACATGAGAGGTGATTGTAGGGAATCTTAGAAACATTGAAAGGACTGAATAACAGGGAAATGAAGAATTACAAGTAGGCGAGATCTGGGAGAATCCCACGATATTCTACACGGACAAGTAGAACAGAATAATCAGCAAACAGTTAGTTTCCATTAGAAACCAAAGGGGCAATCTGTGTGTCAAGCTGCAGAACATTGATGGATTGTTACATGAGACCTTCACATCTATTTTACTTGGGAGAAGGAGGATGCAGGTACAGAACTCAAGAAGATGGACTGGAAAACTCTTGAACAGATTGATGTGAAATACAAGCAGGGATTTGAGGCTTTGTTCTGTATAAATTTGGACCAATCTCCATGTGTGAATGAGTTGTATCACAGGCGGCTGTTGGGGTCAAGAGAGGAAAGACCCCGACTGAATATTTTAATTAGAATCTGACCATAGGGGAGGTGCCAGAGAACTGGAGAACTGTTAATATGATTCCACTTCACAGTAAGGGTGGGACAGATAGACCAGGTTACAATAGACGAGCGAGTATTCGATCACTGTTAAGGAAACTACTGGAGAAAATAGGGAAGGAGAAAATTGAACTCCAATCAGAGTCGCAAGGTTTAATCAGGGATAATCATCATGACATTATCAGGAGGAAGTCACATCCAATGGATTTGATTGAATTAGTTTGAGGAGGTCGATTGTTTAGTTTTGTAGGAAGGCCTTTGACAAATTTCAGCTGGGAAACTGAAAAATAATGTAAAATCTCACAATATAAAGGATAACTTGAAAAGTTACAAGGAAAATTGTCTTAGTGGCAGGAGGCAAAGGGTGGTGGAAGAAGGTTGTTTGAGCGACTGGAGACCATAGTCCCCTGGTGTACCACAGCGATCAGTGCTGTGTCCCTTATTGTTTGTTTTATTCATAAAAAATATAGATGTGAATGTGGAGGGGGCTCGGTGGAGAGTGGGGATGGCGTGATAAGTAAGTGTACATTTGACATAAAGATTGACCAGTTGGTTCGCAGTGAGGAGGAAGGTTTTAAGTTACAGGAAGATGCAGATGAAATGGTCAGATGGGCAGATCAATGGCAGATGGAATGTAACCCTGATAAATATGAGGTGATGCACTTTGGGAGATGGAACCAGGCAGGGGAGGACTCAATGAATGGCAGCACACTAGGAAGCTCAGATTGTGCTTCTCCACACATCCCTGAATGTGACTGGACAGGTTAATGCTTAAAAATGTGTTCCTGGAAAAGCGCAGCAGGTCAGGCAGCATCAAAGGAGCAGGAGATTCGACGTTTCGGGCAGATTACTGAAGAAGGGCTGATGACCGAAACGTTGATTCTCCTGTTCCTTTGATGCTGCCTGACCTGCTTCGCTTTTCCAGCAACACATTTTTTAAGCTCTGATCTCCAGCATCTGCATTCCTCACATTTTGCTGGACAGGTTATTGGACTAGTTAAGAACTGGATCTTGGGTGTAGCGTTTCCTAATCAGGGCATAGATTATAAGAGCAATACAGGGCTTTGGTTCGGCCAAAATGGAATACTGTATGGAGCTCTGGGAGCCACATTCCAGGAAGGATGTGATTGTACTGGAGGGGTGCAGAGGTGATTCAGCAGGATGTTCCCTGGACTGGAGCATATCAGCTATGGAGAGAGGCTGGATAAGCTCGGGTTGTTTATTTTGAAGCAGAGAAGGCTGAGGGGTCCGTGATTCAGAAGGATAAGATTATAAGCGACACGGACAGGGGGGGTGGACAGCAGCTGTTCCTTTTAGTGAGAGGGTCAAGAACAAATGAGCACACTTTTAAAGTGAAGAGTTTGAGGTTCAGAGATGAATTAAACATTTTTTCACCTCGAGGTGTGGTGTTCTGGGATTAATTCCTGAGAGGGGAATTATCACGAGTAACCTCACAATCGTTAAAAAGTACTTGGACGAGAACTTGGAAGTGTCATAACATTCCAGACAATGGGCTTGCTGTGGGAAAGTGGGACTAATATAGATCGTGCTGTATTTCTGTTGGCACAGAGCCTATGCTCCTGTGAGTGTATAGTGTGGAAGGTCAATTATTGAGCAATTTAAGGCAGGAAGTGATGGGTTTCTGAAGAGTTATATTCATAAGGGTTATAAGAGTGAACTGTATTAGCTTGTTAAATTATGTCAATGTGAGAAATATGAGAAAACAAGTGCAGTTTCTTTACAGTTTGAAACCAGAGAATGGAGAATGGGGAACAGGGAAATGGCAGAACTATGAAGCCACTACTTCCAAGCCACTACTTGGAAAACCAAGTCTGATGTGGGAAAATGATAGAGTACATGGAACATAGAACATAGTAAGTAAATGGTTTCGCAGAAATTATTGTGGCTGAAAGTAATGGTCATAGACAACACTAACATAGATTTATGAAATGGGAATTATGTTTGAGAAACAGCCTGGCTGGCAAATGAAAGAGAAGCAATGGATGTAAAACATGTTGATTTTTAGAAAAATGTTGGTAAATCTTCAAGCCCAATTTGCTAAATCAAATCTGAGTGGATTGGGGCTAATATATGGCCATGTTTCCAAATGGGACAGCTGGCAGGAAACAGTGAATAGAAATAAACAGACTCGTCAAGCAACAGTCTGACATTGTATATAAGGTATGATTCTGTGAGTATGACTATGTCCCAGACTCCCCATTACCATCCCCGGATATCTCCTGTCTCATCAGCAGGACAGACACAGCAGAAGTGGCAGCACATTGGGTTACAGTTGGAAGGGAATTGCTCTTGGAGTCCTCAACAGTGACTCTGTATCCCATGAAGTCTCATGGCATTAGTTTGCACATGGGAAAGGAAACCTCCTGCTGATTACCATGTACCAGCCTCTCTCAACTGATGAATCAGTACTCCTCCATGCTGATCAACACTTGGAGGAAGCACTGAGGGTAGCACGTACGCAAGATGTACTCTGGGCGGTGGATTTCAATGTTAACCACCAATAGTATCTCAGCTACAGCATTACTAATCGAGCTGACCGGGTCCTAAAGGATATAACTGCGAGAGTGGTTCTGCGACAGGTGGTGAAGGAACCAACAAGAGGAAAATATATACTTGACCACAGGCTTACTAATCTGCCAGTTGCAGAAGTATCTGTCCATGACAGTATCGGTAAGAAAGACCACCGCATAGTCATTGTGGAGGCAAAATTATACCTTCACATTGTGAATGACCTCCACCATTGTGGGTGGTACCATCACGGTGCTTAATGGGACAGACTTCGAACAGATCTAGCAGCTCAAATCTGGGTGTCCATAAGGTGCTGTGGTTCATCTATAGGAGCAGAATTGTACACCACACAACCTGGTATATCCCACTTGCAACAATTGCCATCAATCCAGAGGATCACCATTGGTTCAGTGGAATGTGCAGGATGGCAGGAGCAGCACCAGGCACACCTGGCAATGAGGTGTCAGCCTGGTGAAGCCACCAAAAAAGGACTACTTGTGCGCCAAACAGCCTAAGCAGTAAGTGATAGACAGAGCTAAGTGATCCCACAAGCAAAGGATCAGATCTAAGCTCTGCAGTCCTTCCACATCTAGTCGAGAAACGTTGGGGACAATTAAACAATTCACTGGAGGAAGAGATTCCACAGATAACCCCTTCCTCCATGATGGAAGAGCCCAGCATTTCAGTGTATAAGATAAGGCTGATGCGTGCGCAACAATCTTCAGTCAGAAGTGCTGAGTGGATGATCCATTTCAGCCTCCTCCAGTGGTCCTCAGCAATTCAGTTACCAGTCATCAACCAATTTGATTCAGTCCACGCGATAGCCAGAAACGGTTGGAGACACTGGATACTGCATAGGGTCCACAATCTGACAACATTCTGGCAATAGTACTGAAAACTTGTGCTCCATAACTTGCCATTCCCAGAGCCAAACTGTTTCAATACAGTTACAACAATGGCTTTTCCTCATTGTGTGGAAAATTACCCCAAGTATCTCCTGTATATAAAAAGCAGAACAAATTCAACCCGGCCAAACACTACTTCATCAGTCTACTCTCGATCATCAGTAAAGTGGTGGAAGATCTCAGTGCTTTCAAGCAGCAACCTGCTCAGCAATACCCTGGTCAATGACGCCCAGTTTGGGCTCCACCAGGGCCACTCAGATCCTGACTTCATTACCGTGGTTCAAACATGGACAAAAGAGCTGAATTCCAGAGGTAGGGTGAGAGTGACAGCCCTTTAAATCAAGGCTGCATTCGACCCTGTGTGGTATCAGGGGCCTTAGCAACACTGGAATCAATAGGTATCAGAGGGAAACTCCCTGCTGGTTAGAATCATGCTTAACACGGAGGAAGATGGTCATGGTTGATGAAGGTCAGTCAACTCAGCTCCAAATCTGTAGGAGTCTCTCGATCATTAACCGAAAACTTCTTCAGGGCTGCTTCATCAATGACCTTCCTTCCATTTTAAGGTCAGAAGTGGGGATGTTCGCCAATGATTGTACAATGTTCTGCAACATTTGTGGCTCCTCAGACACTGAGGCAGTCCATGTTCAAACGCGACAAGATCTGGAGAGTATCCAGGCTGACAAGTGGCAAGTCATATTCAGCCCACACGAATACCAGACCAGGACCATCACCAATAAAATACAATCTAACCTGCCCCTTGGCATTCAATAGTGTTACTATCATTGATTCCCCAAATATCAGATTCCTGGTGGGTAATCATTGCTCAGAAACTCACTGGTCTCTCCACATGAACACAGCAACTATAAGAGCAGGTCCGAAGCTAGGAATACTGCGGCGAGTAACTCACATCCTGACTTCCAAAGGTCTGTCCATCGTCTGCAATGCATAAGGCAGAAGTGTAATAGGAGACTCCCAATTTGCCTGGATGAGTGCAACCCCAACAACACTCAAGAAGCCTTATACCATCCAGGACAAAGCAGCCAGTTTGACTGTCTCTTCATCCACAATGCTCCACCATCAAAGCTCAGCAGCAGCAGCAGTGTTTTACTATCTACATGCTGCAATGAAATGATTTACCAAAGATCCTAAGAGACCACCTTCCCAACTCACGACCATGTCTATCTAGAAGGACAATGGCTGCAGATGTATGGGAATACCATCATTTTCAGGTTCCCTCCAAGCCAATCACAATCCTGACTTGGAAATTTATCACCGCTCCTTCACAGTAACTGGGTCAGAATCCTGGGATTCCCTTCCTCATGGCATTGGAGGTCAACCACAGCAGGTGGATTGCAGTATTCAACAAGGCAGCTCACCACTACCTTCTCAAGGGCAACTAGGGATGGGCAATAAATGACGGGCCAGCCTTTGACTCCGAGATTCACGAATTAAATAAATATAAATTAACAGAGGACGGTTGTTGAGGTGTTGCAGGGGTCGGTGCTTGTGGCCCAGCTGCTCACAGTGCCCTTTAAACATTTGGTTGCTGGAATCAGATACAATATATCCCAGCCTGCTGACAGCACTAACGGATGTGGGATTGTGAGTGGGTGAGGAGGATGTAAAAAAGAACCGAGAAGACTAAGACAAGTGGAGTGAATGGGTAAATACGTGACAGATGGAGAACAATGTGGATAGAGGTGACGGTGTGCCCTTTGATGGAAATGATAAATTGGCCGCCTACCATTTGAAAGGGATTGGTTGAAACATGTTGATCTACAAAGGGACGTATGTTCCTTTTTGTTGTTTCCTTCTGCATAAACTTCTGAGGCCCATGCAGCTCAGTGAGTTCTGCAACCAGAAGCCAATACTGGGCATGGCATTGGCACGCTGCCCAGTGGACAAAGACCCACCAAGTGGGGAGCTGCAACACTGAAAAGGATATGCATCTCCTTGTACACCAGTCACTGAAAGTAATATTGCAGAAACAGAAAGCAGTGAGGAAGATAAATGGTGTGTTGATCTTCATTTCAGAGGGATGTGTGTCCAGGAGAAAAAGGTTTCTTACTGCTGCTGTACAGGGCCTTGGTGAGATATCATCTTGAACATTGTGCAGTATTGTGTGCAGTTTTGGTCTCCTTACCTAATAAAGGACAAACCTGACATTGATGGAGAGCAGTGAAGGATGACCAGACTGATCTCTGGGATGACGGGCTTGTTGTGGGAGCAGAGTTTGGGGTGACTGGGCCAGTATTCCATGGGCTTTAGGAAAATGAATGGAGATCTCAGTGAAATATACAAAACTCTTGACAGGGTGAGAGAGATTGGAAGCAGGAACGATAATTCCCCTGGCCGGGACTTCTAAAACAAAGGGTCACAGTATTAGGTACAGGCAGTCACTCTGCATTGAGATGATAATAAATGCTCTCACTGACTGGGGAACCTGGAGAATTCGCTCGCACCTGGAAACCGAGACACTGATTATAAATAAGGATTTCGAGACAGTAAAGGGATGGTGGGAGAGCAGGAATACGGTATGGAAATGAAGGGCCAGCCATCATTACATTTAATTGGGTAGCAAACTCGATGGACCAAACGTACTACTGCACCGCCTATTTTATAGCTTCCCAAGGTTACTCACATTAACGGACATGTATATCGTGTGGGGTAAGTGCATTGAGGAGTTTTTTTCCATGAACTAGAATGGGGAGGCTAAATGTGTTTTCCATTCCCGATGTTTCTGTGCAGTCTGTGGGAAAGCTCTGTAAATGCTGTCACAAGCTCTCAGATGTTAGAAATGAGGTCTCTGCAGAGTCGACAGGACTGTGTTCCCATTCCCTTTTCCGACATTGATGCTGAGGCCGGGTGTTCTGTCCGGTTTCATCCTTTCAGTCCTCGGAGTAGTTTGATACAAATGAGGGACCTTGCTTGGCAATTTCAGAGACCATTGAAATGTTAATCACATGTCAGCATCTTTAGAGTCAGTTTTAGGCCAGCCCAGGAAATCATGGGAGATTCACTTCCTAAAAGTACATTGGAGAAGGAAATTCTGTTTACAATCTGCCACTGTGTCACCGTGGGCGGCACGGTGGCACAGTGGTTAGCACTGCTGCCTCACAGCGCCAGAGACCCGGGTTCAATTCCCGCCTCAGGCGACTGACTGTGTGGAGTTTGCACATTCTCCTCCGGGTGCTCCGGTTTCCTCCCACAGTCCAAAGATGTGCAGGGTCAGGTGAATTGGCCATGCTAAATTGCCCGTAGTGTTAGGTAAGGGGTAAATGTAGGGTTATGGGTGGGTTTCGCTTCGGCGGGTCGGTGTTAACTTGTTGGGCCGAAGGGCCTGTTTCCACACTGTATTCTAATCTAATCTAATCTAATCCATATTGGGTTCAAGGTCACTGTTACTGACCCCAGATTTTAGATCTCGTTATTTTATTAATTGTCTTTAACTTCCACCCGCTGCCAGAGAATTAGCCTGGTCTGGATTAGTAATCCAGTAACATTTCCACAACAGCACCATCTCCATATGGGGACCTGACAAAAACCACACTGAACAGGTTATTTCTGTGCTGCTTGACAGCTCTGTCAAAAAGAACTCCTACCAATTTGACTGTCATGATGGGACTGAGGAGGTGGTAATTGGTCAGATTGTAATTATTCCCGTTTTAGGGGACGGGACTTAGCTGAGTAATTTTCCACTGTGCCAGGGAGATGTCAGAGTTGGAGCCGGAATGAAACAGCTTCCCCAGGGACACGGTTTGTTGTGCAGCACAAGTTTTCAATCCTATTGCAGGAATGGGGTCATGGACCATTACCTTTGTCATATCTACTGTATTCAGCTGTTTCTTCATGTTACGTGGACCGAATCGAATTGGTTGAAGACTGGCATCTGTGATTCTGTGGGCATCATGATGAGGGTGATGTGTATCATCGATTCAACACTTCTGGCAGAAGATGGTGCAGATAAAACATCCTTCTCTTTTGCACTAATGTGCAGGTCTGTTCCATTATTTAGGATGGGAATATTTGTGGAGCCCTCTCCTCCAGTCATTTGTTTAATCGTCCATCATCATTTATGACTGAATGTGACAGGACTGCAGTGCTTCGATCAAATCTGTTGGTCAAGTCTTGTAGCTTTAATGAGTTAGCATCAGGTTAAAGTTCATGTGATTCTGACTCTGACATGTTCACCCACACTCGTCACTGAGCCATAGATGGTGTTGATGGTAATGTCAGACTGAGGTGTCATCCTGGCAAAAAGTTACAGGTTGTGATTGAATGCAGGTCTGCTTCTCTTGCTGCTGTGGTCTACAGCACTACATGAATACGCAGTTTCGAGCAATGCAATTCTGCTGTCTGTTCCCCAATTCTCACTGAGACCCATTCACCCATCAGCCCTGCACTCAGTGACCTAACCTGGTTTCTGATGTGGAAATACTTCCATTTTCATACTCTCATTCTGCTGAGTGTATGTCTCCCCGGGTCATGCTTCCAATCTGACACATTCCGCAAAAGCATTTAACTGATCTTAATGCAAATGTTTTTCCTTGAGAAATACCATCTTCTGTGTTTGAAGTGAATGTTTTTCCTCTGTTTCTTTCCCTGACCATGATTAAGAGCTCTGTCGTGTCAGTGATGCCAGCGTTAAGTAGTTACAGAGCCAATGAATTCTCAGGATTCCCAATTATCTTCACCACATTGTATATTTTCTCTTTTGGTTTGATACCTTATCACTCATGGCTGCCTTGTTCTCCCATGAGTATGTTTCAAGTTCTTGGGGTTGCATTCCTGGTATTATCTTCCGAATTATCCCGAGACTCCTCCCATTTCTGCTCTATGGTCTTTCCTGCTCAGCTCCCCTTCCAATTAACTCTGGCCAGCTACGCCTTTGTAGTTAGATTGCTTAATTATAACCACATTACATCTTGAAGAGAGCGTTAGATATAAACTGAAAAAAGGATTTTTAGGAGATGGTACACGAAGAATAATTGGTGGATTTATTAAGTAGATACAAAGGGAGAACGAGAGAGAGGATATAAATATGGAGATGTGGAAAATGAGAAAACTACATGATCGAAAGAAGTAGATGTTCATCCCCCAATGTTTTGGCAATGCCTGTGTGCTGTGGTCCTTTGTTCAGTGCATGTACACCAGAGTAATATGTTCAAATGCTGAGTCTGATGCCAGAATATTTATCTCCAACAATATGAGACACTAGCTTTGGAAAGAACCCAGCAGACCAACATATTGGCGTCCCGGTAGAAAGGGGATTAACTGAAATAAGTTGGGACACCAGAATCAAGAATTTGGAGCACACATCCTGGTAAGAATGATAGATTAGAGTTGGGAATCCCAGAAAAGAAGGGAACGTTGAGAGGATCAAATCATGTTTTAATGTTTTATCAATTTTATACATCATATGCATCATTTTTCGTTAACTGTATCTCTGTTTACAATGTGTTACGCACATATGAAAAATGCGACTTATCTGCACATACACATTGATTAAACAGTGTATATAAAATCCTTTTTCCACCATTGAAACTGTCCTGTTCTCGTGTTACGAGGATACATGAATACCAACTAGCCACCAAAAGACTTGACGCACTATCACTATGTTCCATACATACAGACAAAGAAGGGCACCACTCTGACTGGGACAAAACACACACACACACTAAGACACGCAAGGACTTTCTTAGAGGAATGGTATTCTAACCAGAAGTCCATCAAAAAACGCATCAATTTAGATCCTGTCGACATTTTCTTGTTAAAATAACCGGAAATGACATCACCCACATTAAGAAACCAAGACCTATAAATAGAGAGGCGGGACATACCACCAGCACTTCAGCAGATACTCTTTCTGATGATGTCACCTAGTCATGGTGACGAAACTTCTGAAAACATACCTTCAAGCTCAGCGAGCTAACCTGCACAGATATAAGTTGTTATTTTTTGTTTATTAGTGGAATTTAGGAGTTCTCTGTCGCTCACGTTTTGACAGATTATGATGTGAGGTGAGCTTTTCTAGGTGTGTGGCTTTAATTAACAGAGGGGGTTTACATTGATGTCATAACAGTTTGGGTCGGTGCCGTGTGGCACTTGGACCGACTTGAACAGATTTGAGATACAACAGGTCCCAGCAAATTCCAACTCATTGCAATTAGTGACTTTGATCTTCAAATAAAACCAGTGGGAAAATTCGTTTAATTTTGTTACTTGTGGTTGGTTAAGTGAAAAGTGAGGGAAATGGCTTTTAACATTACTAAAGAGGTTCCCAAATTTTCCAAGGAAGTTTAGAAAGACAGAAGGAGGACATTTTTTAGAATTAGCAAATAGGTTGGAATTGTGTTTAACCAGGGAGAAAAGAGAAGTTGAAATTTTAATGGAGTTGGTTAAGCACTTTGATGTATCAGACGAATAGGCAACTGCAGTAGAGTTATAAAAACTTAAATTGAAAATGTGGCAACTGGAGTTAGAAGATAAATAAAGGCACGGAAAAAGAGAGGGACGAAAGAGAAAGAGAGGAAAAAGAAAGAGAGAGGAGATTTGAAATTCATAAATTCGGAATTAGACAAGAAAGTTAAATTAACAGGATGGAGATGAAGGGAGAACGTAGGGATGTATACAACTAGGTTAGTAACTTGCCATATTTTGGTGAGAAAAATGTCAAAACCTTTTTTATTTCATTTGTAAAAATGGCTCGGCAGATGATGTGTCCAGTGAACTTGTGGGTAATGCTAGTTCAGACTAAGCTGGTGGGCACAGCTGGTGAGGTATGTGCAGCGCTGTCAGATGTGGGATCAAGAGATTATCAAGATGTCAAATTGGCTATTTTGATTGGTTATGAATTGGTACTAGAAGCATATAGACAGAAGTTCAGAAATAGAGACGGAACCAGGTCAGACTTATATTGAATTTGAAAGAATTAACCATAGTCATTTTGACAGGTGGGTGCTTGCCTTAAAAATGGACAAGACCTGTGAGACTTGAAGGGAGATTAATCTGCTGGAGAAATTAAAAGACTTACTTCCAGTGATAGTAAGAATTCATGTGAATGAATAGAAAGTTCAAGAATGAGAAGTGCGGCAGAAATGGCAGGTGAATATGCATTGTGGCATGTGATGAAATTTAGCTTCTGGCAAGAATTGCATCCTCTGAGGGATAAAAATTGGGAGAAGGGACGATCACACATTACAAAGCGATCAGTAGCTCACAATAGTTTACCACAGATGAAGAAAGAAGCCCAAGGGGGTTGAAAGGTGGTGAAAGGCCTCAGGTGCTCTCACAAGAAGGGAGTGGAACACATAAAATTACAGTGCTGGTGTTTTAAGAAGGGCATACGGAAAAAGTTGTTTGCACTGCAGTAAACTGGGAGACACCGTGCTGGGCGTTAAAGGAAGACACTTTGGGGAAAGATGCAGTAGAAGAGGCTAAGCCCAGTGGCATTAGTGAAACTGGTAAAGGATACCCCAAGTGGAGCCGATGAGCTGCAGGAAATTGCACAGCCCAGGCAAGGGCTGGATATGGAGGCAGTGCCTGATCTCTCTAAAGAATTCACCTCTGTAGATAAAGTTTAGTCAGAAAGAACAGGGGGAGAAGGACAAGAAGTTACAATTTTGTGAGATACGGGATCTGGTCAGTCTCTAATAGTTGAGAAGTGAGGCACCGGAAAAGCACAACAGATCAGGCAGCATCCAAACAGCAGGACAATCAGGCAGAAACCCATTGTCAGGAACATGGTGGGGGGGACAAGGGGGCTGAAAGATAAATACGAGGGTAATAGCTGAGCTGGTGGGAGGGTCACTGGGAAGGCAATAAGAAGATGTAGGTGGGAGTGATTGTGATATGTTGGAGGGTAGGGTGGAGTCGATAGGTGGAAAGGAAGATGGCTAGTTAGGGCAGTCCAAGAGGGCAGTGCTGGGTTGAACGGTTGGATCTGGGAGAGGTTGGTGCAGGGGAGATTTGGAATTTGGTGAAGTCAATGTTGATGCTATACAGTTTGAGTTTTCCAGCTGTTCTACCACCTATAGGAGTCCTATCACCCTCCTCTCCGACCTACCACCATCACACCCCGCTTGCATCTACCTATCGCCTTCCAAGCTCTCTTCCACCCAGCTCCACCCCCACCCTCCCATTTATTTCTCAACCTCCTTCCCCCTCCCTTACCTCCCACTTTCCTGATGTGAGCATTTATGCCTGAAACGTCAACGCTCCTGCCCCTCGGATGCTGCCGACGTGCTGTGCTTTTCCACACTTTTCAACTCTCATCTCCAGCATCTGTAGCCCTCACTTTCTCTCACCCTCTAATAATAAGAGATGAAAGTTTATTTTCACTCTTTCTGGCATGTTAATCAAGAGCGTGTTATTTTGTGGAATAGGGACAGAAATTAAGCATTCCCTTGTGTAACATCAGGATGGAATGCCAAATCAAGATTAGAGAAGTAACAGTGACAGTGAGTAACAGTGTCAGTTCCAGGAATACAGTTTGTTCTTGGGAACGATTTAGCAGGAGGCGAGGTTGGATAGGCACGCCTTGTGGTGGAGCAGCCAAAGGAAGACTGGAGAATTGGTGAGTTAAAAGAAAATTAACCAGGAATTTTTCCAGACTGTGTAGTAACAAGATCCCACTGTCATAAGTTACAGCAGGAAGGAAGAACGAACGAAAAAGACAAATGGGTTGATGCTCAAGGAACTGATACCCTTTTTGATGTAATGGTGCAGGAAAAATCTGAACAGGCACAGAAAAGGAATCAGAATATATTGTTGAACGTTATTAACTTAAAGATAGAATCATAAAATTAAAATGGAGACCCCGATAGGTAACTGCAGAAGGGAAACGAGCCGAAGTGCACCAGATTGTGTTTGCAGTAATGTACAGTGATACGGGTAGCTCATAAACTAACTGCAGGTGGTCACTTAGGTGTACAGAAGACTCAGGCTAAGGTGCAGAAGCATTTCTAGTGGCCTGGAATGCGCAAGGACGCTGTTAATTTTTGTTGTACGTGACATACATACGAAATGGCAGGTAAGTAACAGGCAGTAATAAAACCAGCACCTTTCTTGCCAATTCCTGCATTCGAAGAACCTTGCACGTGGGTTATGATTAATTGTGTAGTTCCCCTTTCTAAAGTAAAAGTGGAAACCAATATTTGCTGTCCATAATGGATGTGTCTCCCAGATTTCCAGAGGCAATTCCATTATCGGAGTGTCAAGGCAAAAAGGGAGGTGGAGGAGTTGGTAGCTTTCTTTACTCACTGTGGACTGCCCAGAGAGATTCAGTCAGACCAAGGGTCTCATTTTACCACTCAGCTGTTTAAGGAAGTCATAGATGGCTTAGGCATACAGCACTTCAAATCAAGTGCTGTCCCATCCTGAATCCCAGGGAGCCTTGGAAAGTTAGCATCAGACGCTGAAGACTATGTTAACAGCGTACTGTCAGGCTTGGCCAAATGATTGGGATAAAGGTGCCCCATTAAATTGTTTGCCATTAGGGATGCGCCAAATAAATCTACTCACTTTACTTCCTTTGAGTTAATATTCGTACATGAGGTGAGAGGTCCTTTGAAATTAATTAAATATAAATTGACAGGACCGAAGTCGGAAATCTCACACCTGGATTATGTACGTGAGGTGAAGTAGAGAGTAGATGGAGTAGGTGAGTTTGCTAAACAGTATCTGAAGAGCACAGCATAGAGTGAAGCAGGTGGCAGATAAAAACACTGAAACTTTGAAGATTTCCCGTGGGGATGACGTATTAGTATTGCCACCAGTGGTAGGAAATCTCTTCAAAGCCAGGTTTAGTGGCCCCTTTCAAATAAAAAAAAATGTGGAGTCGGTTAAACTATCTAGTAAAGATACCAGAGATGACAAAAAACTTTACCGAGTATTTCATATGGATGAATAATGCACCAGCCACATTTAAGACTCAGAAACAGACTTGTAGCCATATGAACAAATGGTGCAGCTTATCTGTATGATGTAGTGATCTTTCGCAAGTGATTGAAAGCTCGCATGTTACAGTTGGCAGAGCATGTTGAACGATTACAAGAAGCAAACTTGGTAATCAACTTAAAGGAAACAGAATTCGTGAAGGCAGAGGTAACGTTTTTGGGACATTACATTGGACATGGAAGGTTGATCCCATGGAACACAAAGACGGAGGGCTTTGAGGAATTTCCACGACCATTCTCGAAGAAAGAGGTGCTTCGATTTTTGGAACTGAGTGGATTCTATCGGTAGTTTGTTGCAAACTTCAGCAGCGTATTGGCACCACTGATGGATTTATTAAAGAAGGAAAAAGAATTGTGATGGACAGAACAATGCCAGGAGGCATTTGAGAATTTTAAAGCAGGATTAATCACCGCATCAGTTTTAGATACACCAAATATTTTGAAACTCTTTGAAAATTGTGTTTGATGCTCGGGATATAGGGGTCGGAGATGTATTGATACAGAAAGAGGATGATGGAATTGAATGACTAATTGGCTACTTGTCGAAAAAACTCAATATCCACCAGAAAAAAATACAAAATCTCCATTATTGAACAAGAATGATTAAGTTTCACACTGGCCTGACAATATTTTAATGTGTATATGACACACAAATTGTCGGAGATGGTTGTGGACAGTGACAAATCTCTCGCATTTTTTGGAATATTTAAAGACCAGAATATGAGACTATTTAATTGGAGTCTTACCTTACCGACTTTAAACTTACAAAATGTACATGCTGTGGCTTCTACAATGTGATAGCAGATGTGTTTCCGCGGATTTAAAGGAAAGCAATGTAGATAAGATTTGACTTATACCAGTGTTGTATTGGTGTGCAGAATTAATATGATTGATATAACTGAGATTAATACTTTTGTATTTCATATAATTGGGATTAAGAATGAGAGGAAAAGAAATGTAGCCATCTTTTCATTCTGCTGGTTCATTTTATTTTCTGAAGCGGGAAGATGAAATGAAGCCAAAAACATGTATGGGCACTTTAAGACAGATCGGGTTTTGTTGAATAGAAATTAAAGCCACAGATGCCAGCTAAAGGTCACACTGTTCCACATGTCACCATTAGCTGAGAAATGGATACCTGAGCTTTGGTTGCTGTTTTGACAGCCATTCAAATGCAACCAAAGAGTTTAAATAATGCTCAGGATACCAGAAACCAACAGAATTTGAATATTATTGTTTGGACACCTGGACAGCAATCAAATTATGAAAATTATTACGTCATGGGGACTATATGAACCCAGCATTTTGAACACTGGAGGGAGTGCTGCTGCCATCCAACAAGAGCAACTACTGTAGAGCAGGAGTGCTAACTGGCCATCTCAAACACTCTCCATCAAAGACACATGTTCATGTAAACCTACTTGCAATAAAAATAATGACACAGGGAGATCAGCAGCTGAAAGAGTGAACACAGCGGGGAAGATAGAGACTGTATGGTCTTGAGATTTTAATGTTTCATACGTGGGTTGTTGGAACAGCATATGTTTACAGAGTTGGAGTCAGATAGTAGGTAGCTAAGAAAAGAGGGGCTTGTATTTGTGAATAGTTGTTGTTTGGTGTTCACTACTAAAGTTAAGAAATTAACTTGATAATTTTTGCTTAAATAGTGGAATGCAGGAGATCTGTGTCGCTCATATTTTAACAGATTACAAGGTGAGGCGAGCTTTTCTGGGTGTTTGGGTTTAATTAACAGAGGGGTTCGAGTCCACCTTGTAAATGTCCATCCACGCTAACCCCACTTCCCTGCAGTTGGCCCATATGCTTCCAGTCCTTTCCTATCCACATATTTATCAAAATGTTTTTGAAATGTTGTTAATGTATCCCCCTCAACCACATCTGCTGGCAACCCATCCACGTACCAGCCCTCTGTATAAAGAAGTGGCCCCTCAGGTTCCCTTTTATTCCTTTTCCTTTAGCCTTAAACTGATCCCCTCTAATTCTCGATTCTCTACACCTTGGAAAACGACTGAGAGCATTAACCCTATCCATACCCCTCGTGATTTTATACAGCTCTATAAGGACTGTCTCAGTCTCTGACACGCTAAAGAAAAGGTCCTAGCTTGTCCAACCTCTCCCTATAACTCAGACCATTGGGTCCTGGCAACGCCTTTGTAAATTTCTTCTGCACTCTTTCTAATTTAATAACATCCTCCCCATAACAAGGTGACAAAACTGAACACAATACTCCAAGTGCGGACTTACCAAATTCCTGTGCAGCTGCAACATAAGGTCCCAACTTCTATACTCAATATCCTGCCTCATGAAGGCCAATGTGCCAAAGCCTTCTTCACTGCCCTGTCTACCTGTGATTCCACTCTTAGAGAACCGTGCACCTGAACACCAAGGTCTCTCTGCCCACTGCACCCTTTAAGACCCTCCCATTCACCATGAAACTCCTACCTTGATTGAGTTTCCAAAATGCAAGATCTCACACTTCGATATTAAATTCCATTTGCCATTTCTCGGCCCTTTTCACACCTGATTAGAGTCCTGCTGCAATTTCTGATAAACTTCCTCATTGATCATGCTCCCACTTACTTTAGTGTCATCTGCAAACTTACTAATCATACCTAGTACATTCTCAACCAAATCATAGATAACAAACAGCAGTGGACCAAGCCTCCGGTCTGACAAACATCCTTCCACTCAACCCTCTGCTTCCTACCATCAAGCCAACTGTGTATCCAATTGGCCAGTTCCACCAGCATTCCACATGATGTAACCTTCCTAAGCAGCCTGCTATGTGGAACCTTATCAAACGCCTTACTAAAACCCATAGAGACTACGTCTATCACTCTGCCCTCATCAAACGTCCTGGTAACTTCATCAAATCACTCTAAGAAATTTGGGAAGCATGATTTCCCAATCACAAGTCTATGCCGACTGCTCCGAATCAAACCCTGTGTGCGTAATGGGTGCAGTCAATGGTATGCTATCCTTCATTGTAAGATGATTCGAGTCCATAAGTAAAGCCATCTTCCGGCTGTTGTAGAGCCTTGCTGAGAGAGCATTTGGGGCACTCTGTACAGATTTGATGTCCTTTGTAAGGAATGATTCCCTTACCACAGACACTGGTGATGGTAACATGAGGATAGAGTGAATAAACTGAGTGTTTAATCTGTAGAGTTGTAAGAGACGAAGAAATGGTGATGCTGAAACACGAGGAGTGGCAGCGGTCTCTTATCTCCAAAACAGACATTGACAGGGAGAGAAATTTCATACTTTAACCAGGATTGATTGGTTTGATTTATTGTCACGCGTATCTCAGTACAGGGAAACACTTTGTTTATGAGCAGTGGAGGCAGATCATAGTAAGCATGGCCAGACAGATCATAGGGTGGAAATAGACTTGGACAGAGTAAGGCATACAGGTTACACTGAACAGGACGTGCACTAGACAAGATCAACATGAACAAGATGAGCATTAGTTGAACTTAGAAAGTCCATTCATAAGTCTAACTTGACTTTCCTAATAGTTTATATGCCTAAATTAACTATGCCCATGTTATTGTGCAGTCGGCGAGTGAACCCTGTACTGAACGTCAGGTTGCTCACAATCCCCAACAGCAGCCACAATACCTTCCGTCTGAAGCAGATAGCCATTCCCACCAGCTTCCGCCCTACATAGAAAACACCAGGCTGTCTTCGTGGAGATGAAAGATGCCTTCTTGAGACTTCGCACAAAACATATGGCTTCCCTGCTCACCATTAGAAAACCACGTTAAAGTCTCACATGAATGTGTATCATAAGCAACAGAGCCAAGAGGAACAACGTGGAACAGTCTGTCTGTGCAGCTTCTGCTCCACTTGTTCATCATGTTAGAGCATCATTTAGGAGACATTTAAGACTGCCGATGCTGGAGATCAGAGTAGAGCATCAATTGCTGGAAAAGCACAGCGGGTCAGGCAGCGGGTCAGGACCAGGAGAATCGGCGTTTTTGGCATTAGACATTCATCAGGAATCACCAAAAATTTCCTCATTCTGCCCCCGTGTAAGTGCATTGAGGTGGGAATGGACTCCTGCTCTTCCTGTGTTAGTGACTCAAGGGAGTGATTGGCTTCGACCTCGTCCGATTGAACAGGGCCAAGGGCCTGACTGGTTACCCCTGGTTCCTGTTTGACAGCTCATTGTACTGACCAATTTGACAATGCTGCAGCTTTAAGAGGTTATATTTTTAAAGAGAGAGATTGAACGATCGTTACCAAGCTTTCTAGTTAAGACCACTTGAGTAACAGCTAGGGAGGCCTTGTGTTTATTTTAATGCAGCCTGAATGGGTGTGGCCAGCTCTCACAGATTAGGATCTCTGGGTTTTGGTTTCTCGGCAACATCAGAAACTATTGGGGTCTCCACAGAGTTGGAAGCTTCAGTGAATGTTTCCTGGTTGCTTACCCTCTCTGAAATTTCTCTTGATGCTGTTTTTAATTCCTGGATTGGAGAAATGTTTGTGACAATCTGTGTCTAAATATTTCTTTTTGCCAAGGGCTGTGTTTATGGGATTTCCCTGTATTGGAACACTTCATTAGTAATAGTTCCTAGATCTATTATTCTGTTAACTTGTCCAATAGAATTACGTTATTCTAAATTCCTCTTTCTTTGGTTTCATTTTCTCTTTCCTGTTTAAGTAGATAGTGTTTTGCTTCACACCGAGAAGTTTGACCAGTCACATTGCATCTGGAACAGACACTTTACATTTCCTTTAATATAAGAAAACATTAGAGTCAAGGCGACCGCCTTCAAATATTTTCGAGGGGCTCTGGTATGGTCCATCACACTAGACTCCCTCTCTTCCTGAGTAATAGGCTGGAGGCACTGAATGGCTGTCCCTGTTCTTCTCCAATAATATCAATGGGCTGAATGACTTCCTTTTTTTTCTGTGAAATTAGAGTGAGGAGCTGAATGAACTCTTATTTTATTGTGGCTATGTGCAGTGTCAGGCAGTGCTTTTACGTTACTGTTACGGACCTTTTAACAGCACAAGCCTCAATGGAGTCCGGGTCTTGAGGCACATGGACACAGACCAGTTCAGGAGCTGACGGGGACAAGAAGTTCTGAACATTGTGGAATCTTCAGTGACTATCCCCACTTCTGATCTTTTTGTGGGGAGGGTAAGGGTGGGAGACATTGATGAAGCAGCTGAAGCTGTTTGTGAAGCGGAAGCTACCCTGAGGATCTCCCACAGAGCTGACCCAGGACAGAGATGATGAACATCTTTCTTTGTGCCATGTTTGATTCCAAACACTGGAGAGTTTACTCTGATTCCCATTAAGTCCAGTTTTGTTCAGCTCCTTGATGTCAATAGAAGGCAACCACAGCCTTGATATCAGGGCCAGTCATTTATACCTGAACCCTTGTGTCAACCTCATTTATTCATATCAATAGGCCATGGTAAAGGCGCAGTAAGTGTTTTCTTCCAACAGGTAGTATTGAATGTCAGGATATCAGTTCTCAAGAGTATTGGGGAGCTAGATGACTGAAAGTATTTGAAGAGGAGGTAGATGGATATTGACCTGTCAGAGAGTTGAGAGCTATGAAGAATTGGGTATGAAAGAGGATTTGAGACCAAGAGCAGATCAGTCATGATCTTAGTGAAGGGCAAGGCAGGCTTGGGGAATGAACGGCATGCCTCTGTTTCTGATGTTCTCACATTCTGTTATTGGAAAGTTAGTGGGTGTCAATTTCATTAATGTTGTGTTATTGAATATTGAAGTCAGGAAGAACAGATGCTTTTGTGAGACATCTCTAGGTGATGTATATGGGCTTTATTCACAGTGAATCTGGGTCTACAGCATGACCAACAAATGAAGTACAAGTTGCAGAGAGGGGAAGCTCTCTGAAGAGAGATGAGGGGCCTCTTTCATACCCAGCCTAGGTTTTCCAATTACATTTCGCAAATCACTTCAAAGCGTGTGGGACAGTCTTGAGAGGCTGAATGGTCTCCTCTGCATCTGTGCACCAGGTTATAGGAGTAATTGTCCTCCAACTGCTCCTGTCTAGCAGGTTTGAGGGGCTGTATGTAATCCAGAAACATGGGACTGAGGAGCAGGAGTGGGTCATTAGACACTTTGAACCTTCTCCACCAGGAACTAAGATTGTGGCTGATCAGGTTGTGGTCTCAGCCCCACTTTCCTGTCTGTATCCCATTTTGCATGACTCACTTCTCTGACAAATATTTAACGAGTGCAGCTTTCAATCAATGTGGAAATAGAGGCACGATAAACTTCCAGTGAAGATAATTCCCAATTGAAAGGTCCTTTCAGAATTATTCGTCATCCCTCTTATAGAATCAGAGAATCATGCAGAACGGAAACAGACCCGTTCGTCCAATCTGTTCACTCCGATCAGATCCAATCCCATTTGCCAGCATTTGGCCAATATCCCTCCTCTTTCAGATACTTTTTAAATGTGCGATTGTAACGCCTTCAGCACTTCCTCTGACAGCACTTTTTGTACACACACCACTCTCTGTGTGAAACATTTATCTTCAGGTCCATTCTAAATCATTCGCCCTCCCGCCTTCAGCCTATGCCCTCTTGTTCTGGACTCCAGTATCCTGGGGAGCAGAGAGAGGCTGTTCAGAATATCCATGCCCCTGCTGTTTTATAAACCTCTATAATGTCATCCCTCAACCTCTGACACTCCAGGGGAAATCGCCTCAACCTAATTAACCTCTCCCTAAAGCTCAAACTACCAGTCCTGGAACATCTGTGTGTAAGACATTTCTGCAGAAAACCAAGTTGTACGCAGTATTCTTAAAGTGACCTCACCAACATCCTGTACAGACACAACATACCACCACAACTCCTATACTCAATTATGGCAAATGTGCCAAATGTGTTCTGTCCCACTCTGTCTACCTGCGACTCCACTTTCAAGGAACAATGCAACTGCAGCCCTATGTCCCTTTGTTTCACAACACGCCCCAGGACCTGACCATTGAGTGTATAATTTCTGCCCTGATTTGCCTTCCCAAACTGCAAAACCTCGTATTTATCTAAATTAAACTTCTTCTGTCACGCCTTGCCGCTTTGTCCCATCTAATTGTTCTCTGAGATAATCTACTACACCACCTTTCTGATGTCATCTGTAAACTTACTAACAATGGCCCCAATATTCACATCGAAATCCTTTACATAAATGATGAAATGCAGTGAACTCAGGACTGATTCTTACAGCATACTGCTGCTCACAAACCTCCAGTCTGAAAAATATCCCTCTTCCTTCAAGCCAATTGTGACTAGCTTCTCCTGTATCCCATGTGACTGAAACTTACTAATCTGTCTACCAATTAGAATGAAATGCTGTCTATGAAGAGAGGCTGGGTAGGTTAAGTTTATTTTCACTAGAAAAAAAGGGACTTGATTGAGGTTGACAAAATTATGAAGGGTATAGATTGGATGGAGAGAGACAAGCGTTTTCCCAGGGTGAGGGATTCAATAACGAGAAGTGGTGCTTTCAAAGTGAGAGGTGGAATGTTTAAGGGGGATACACGTGGTAAGTACTTCGCACAGATGGTGGTGGGCGATTGGAACGCGTTGCTAGCAGAGGTGGTCGAGGCAGGCACGGCAGATTCATTTAAGATGCGTCTGGACAGATGCATGAGTAAGTGGGGAGCAGAGGGATACGGATGTTTAGGAATTGACCGACAGATTTAGACAGGACATTTGGAGATCAGCTCAGGCTTGGAGGGCGAAGGGCCTGTTCCTCGGCTGTAAATTTTCTTTGTTCTTTGTTCTTCAAATGAACACCTTGCTGAAGTCCATATAGACAATGTCTACCAAACTGCCATCATCAATCTTTTTCATAAAGCTCAACTAAATTAATGAGACATGATTTCACATGCAGAAAGCCACGTTGTCTATCCCGATCAGCCCTTGCCTTCCCAAATGTATGTAAATCGTGTCCCTCAGAATCCCCTCCAACAACTTACCCACCACTGGCATCAGGCTCAACGGTCTATCGTTCCCCGGCTTTTTGGGTCACTGTTTCCTTTTCTCGTCCCACTCCTCCACTGCTCACAACAAATGTTAAATGTAACTAGGTCGGTGATATGGCCGATGATATTGGTCTTAGACTGGATCAGGGTCAGTTTTAGGATCCCCACCTCGAAGGAAAAGACATCAGCCCTTCAGCTTATCTGTACCCTGCATTATTTTATAAACCCCTGTAAAGTTACCCCTTAACCTCATACTCTCCAGTGAAAAATGTTCCAGCCTATCCAGCTTCTCCTTATAGCTCAATCCCTCCTTTCCCAGCCAGATCCAGGTTAATCTCTTCTGAACCCTCTCCAGCTTAATAATATTAAGGTCAGTAATATCAAAGTGAATTGCATCCACTGCACCCGATGTGGCCTCCTCTATAACGCCTACTTGCGGAGCGTTTCAGAGAACACCCCTGGGACACCCGGACCAACCAACCCAACCACCCTGTGGCTCAACACTTCAACTCCCCCGCCCACTCCACCAAGGATATGCAGGTCTTTGGACTCCTCCATCGCCAGACCACAACAACACGACGGTTGGAGGAAGAGCGCCTCATCTTCCGGCTAGGAACCCTCCAACCACAAGGGATGAACTCGGATTTCACCAGTTTCCTCATTTCCCCTCCCCCCACCTTGTCTCAGTCAAATCCATCGAACTCAGCACCTCCTTCCTAACCTGCAATCTTCTTCCTGACCTCTCCGCCCCCACCCCAGTCTGACCTATCACCCTCACCTTGACCTCTTTCCACCTATCGCATTTCCGACGCCCCTCCCCCAAGTTCCTCCTCCCTACCTTTTATCTTAGCCTGCTGGACAAACTTTCCTCATTCCTGAAGAAGGGCTTATGCCCGAAACGTCGATTCTCCTGTTCCCTGGATGCTGCCTGACCTGCTGCGCTATTCCAGCAACACATTCTCAGCTCTAATCTCCAGCATCTGCAGACCTCACTTTCTCCACACAGATACACACACGGGGATGGTTAGGGCACGGCGTCTAGCTCATCTGCTAACTTAAATGAAACATAAAGAAATGCTCAATTCGTCTCGTAAACTGTTGAAGTAAGAGGGACAGAGAACACCCAAACTCCACTGTTTAAATAAAAACACCAATTTATTTTATAACTCTGAAAGTGAACATTTTACATCAACTATTCACAACTCTGAGATCCCCAATCTCTTCACTTGCTATTACCCCACTCCAACTCTATAGCAATATACTATTTCAATAAGACACTTGTTAAAATTACATCATTTAATTTCAAAAACACTCAATAGCTGTTGTTTTCGGTGTTTTCGTTCAGCTGTGGATCTCCCTGGGTTATTTTATTTCTTTTTACTGTGAATATGTTTCATATGAAAAGGTACCTTTTATAGAGATTGTTTTCCAACTTCTTGCATCTGTGTTGATGGCATTTGCTCTGTTTGCAATTTTCAAAATGCCTGCATTCTTAATATCCACAGCATCAGATCATTTATCTAAAACCAATAAATACAAACTTGATTTGGTTTTAGTATCCTGGGGCATAATTGAAACTAATTGGTAAAATTCGAATTGTTGTTGAAAGAGCAACCAACTCGGGGATCTATTTCACAGCCAATTGTGACATATTTTCAGTTGTCCTTGACACTCTGGATCTGCCATCCTCTCATATACACAGGAGCTTGGAAGCTCTCTGTTTAGAACAGTATTCCCTCTCTCTTAAAGGTACAGTGCACACTTTCAACTTCATAACATTAATACGATGATGTCACTGAAGATAAGCAGAGCATATCCGGATTTCTCTTGCTCCATGGTTTGTCAGTATTTCACTCACTGTGTCTGGTATGTGTCAGGATTTTTGTTGGTCTGTTGACAGCATGTCATTCTTCGACTCCATCGTGGGAATATAGCAGTATTTCACTTGCTCACACTCGTGTGTGGGGGGCAGGATTTCAGTTGTTTCTTTGAGACTGTCACGCTATGAAAATCTCAATGTTTGTAAATGGCACCAAACCTGGAAGAACTCTGAAGTCTATGGAGGACAGTGTGGAACTCAAACAGGACAGTGACACATTTTTGTAGTTTTCGGGCAGATGGGGATCAATGCAGAGCAGTGTGAGGTGATGCAATTTGGTAGGAAGGACATGGAAAGACAGTTTAAAACAGGCTGTGCCATTATCAAGGGGGTGCTGGAACAGAGAGCGCTGGGTGAATATGAGCACAGCTTGTTGAAGATGTCAGGACAAGTGTGGAGAGCAGTTATTATCACAGATTAGTTTCAGTATCTGAGCTCGTTACGGGGGAGACGTAGGAGGGAGACGTTGGAGGGAGCCTCCTTGCTCCCTTCTTGGGAGGTGGTGGTGACGATATGTTGTGAGCCCACCCTCCTGCCGTGGAGATTCCATTTGTACCAGCTCGACACAAAAGGGAGATGGCATCAGGGCCACAGCTTCTAAGTTGTGGCGGGGGGAAACGGAGATGCCGATGGGTTTAAAGTGAGAATTGCCCTTCACTGAACATTGCTCCTTATTCGGTCAGTGTGAAGAATCTCCACACGAGGTCTCCCTCTCCTCTCCGGCTCATACCAGAGTCCTCCCCACATGGCGGGGGCGGGGTGGGAGGGATATCGGGCACTGCACCACCCAGCTTGGTCCTTTCTGTCCTTTTCAATGCTGTTTCTTCTGGAATGGGAGAAGGGGAGGGAGAGAGGGTGGGTGGGAGTGGGTGGCCCTGCTGTTAGTGCCGGTGGAGGTGGGGGACGGAGTCATGCTGAGGGGTCCGGAGTCCACAGTGTTGTATTCCAGGCAGTGTTATTAGTGTAGGGGGGTAAAGTGGACGGAGACAGGGAGGGAGGGGGAGGGAGAGAGAGAGGGAGAGACAGAGAGAGAGAGACAGTGAGAGAGAGAGACAGAGACAGAGATAGAGACAGAAGGTGCTGCATGCAGCGGTGAGAGTGGTGGAACAGGAATCTAGGGGCTGGTGCTATAACAGATATACCGTGAGTGTGAGGGAACAGAGAGAATACAGTGACCCTTATCCTGACAGAGTGGGGAAGGTTATTGATGCTTGTCCTGTATTGCTGGACATTTCCTCAGACCGCGGATACTGCACTGAGCTGTGTGGTGAGCTCAGACCATGCTCGGTGGGTCTGGTGGTGTCGCCCCCTCTGGGAAGAGAATAGTCCCCCTCTGAACTAGCCCATCCACCAGGACCTCCGTGCCCCTGTCGACAAACTGTGGTGTAATTGCCCCTTATCTGCCATTCTCGGGGTAAACTGTGCAGGGCAGCTCCTAACGGAGAAAGCTCAACCGTGTGCCCATTGACCTTTTAAAGATGGCAGCACTGCCAGGGATCACGGAATATCCAGGGGCATCCGGGCGATGGTGAGTACCTCCAACCATGATGGGTGGGAGAATCGGCCTGGTTTTGAATGACAGGAACACCATGGCGTAGGCTGGGTAGTAAATGAGGTGAGTACGATAAGATAGCACCAGGAAACTCGCTCAGCCTCGTACAGACAATCCCTCTGTCACACTCACTGAAAATGTCACTGAGATAAATTATTGTTAGATTCAGCCCAGTGAATCATAGTTTCAGGTTCACACATTAGTGCCCTGCTGTGGTCTGCACAGCTCCCCGTGCTGGACAGATATCTAGTCCGGGTTTACAGATCAATGCACTGCTGTGGTCTGCACTTCTCACCGCGCTGGACAGATATATGGTCTGGGTTTATAGATCAATACCCTGATCTGATCTGCGCAGTGTTCCACTCTGGACAGATTGCTGGATTATATTGACCAGTGTAATGGATGAATCTGGACAGATTGCTGGGTTGTACTGAGCAGGACATTGGCCTGGTCTGCACAGTGTTCCATGGTGAACAGATATCTCCTCTGGGGTGATGGTGTCTGGGCTGGTTCTGTGAGGTGGATTGAGAATGTGGTATATCTTACCATTTCAGCTGATCTGGCAATGCCTTTAGCTCCCATTCCTGTGATTGGACCCTCCGTCTCTGACCCCATTAATGTTACAGAGTGCCCAGGCACAGTACATCATGTTGGTGAGGTGGGTAGAGGGGAAAGGTGATGGACAGGTCAAGGGGTTTCCCGGAACGTTCTGTCCCTGACATTCTATAACTGCCATTCCCCAGAACTTTCTGTCCCCGACATTTTATAACTGCCATTCCCTGGAACGTTCTGTCCCTGAGATTCTATAACTGCCATTCCCCGGAATCTTCTGTCTCCAACATTCTATAACTGCTATTGCCCGGAACGTTCTGTCCCCGACATTCTATAACTGACATTCCCCGGAACGTTCTGTCCCCGATATTCTATAACTGACATTCCCCGGAACGTTCTGTCCCCGACATTGTTTGTGAACGGCTGGACGTCAGAATTAAACAAATGATAAGGTCCCGAGGGAAGAGATCCCTTTCCAGGGAGAAGGAGACACTGTTCCGAAGGCCCCTCAGGCAGTTAAAGGGGTGAATACATTTTCCCTGCATTTACATTTCTTCCCGACACAGGATCGACTACAATTTAGACCAAAATACAGAAATTCCCAAACTCTGTTTGTCTTCAGGGAACTGGGAGAGAATCCTTCAGGACAGCAACGTTCCCACCCTCCGTATTAGGAACTGGGAAGGAGTGACCTGTGTCTGCTCTCGAGTGATCGAGTGTGTGGGAATGTTCTAGAAACAATCTGTCCTTATGGATGTGTCTCTGTGTGTTTGGGGAGGGAGGGTTTCTTGTGATTTATGTCACATTTTTGTCAGTAATTCAGACCTTCCTAAATGTTATTCCAACTCCAATTATTTTAATAAATCCCTGAATACAGGGATACATTTGAAAATCTCACTGGGTCCCCAATCAAACGAGTCCCTTTGCCTCCAGGCTGATGGATAATGGGTTTGTTTTCCTTCCTCACAGTTAACGTAGTGACCATCTACGTCCTGCTTTATAAAGATTGTGGATTGTCTCCATGTGTCAGACGTTACCTGGGGGCCATGGCAACTGCGGATCTCCTGGTCATTATCCTCGACCTGATACTGAGACACATTCCCATTGTTTATCGGGAACAGTTTTATTTCCTGGTGTACTCCGTCCCCGTGTGTAATATCCACGCTGTCCTGCTTTATGCAGCCACTGACTGCTCTGTCTGGTTCACTGTCACTTTCACCTTTGATCGGTTTGTGGCCATTTGTTGCCAGAAGCTGAAAAGTAAATATTGCAGTGAGAAAACGGCGGCTGTGGTTCTGGGAGCAGTGACTGTGCTGAGCTGTTTAAAGAACATTTTCTGGTATTTTATGCTCAAGGCTCGGTATTGGCTGGAGAACGGCCCCTGGTTTTGTGATGTAACAATTACTGTTGTAGTCTCCATTGTCTGGGTCACAATCGAGTTCCTCCACAACATTCTAACCCCGTGTGTCCCATTTCTCCTGATTCTGCTGCTCAATGTTCTCACCGTCAGATACATTTTAGTGACCAGCAGAGCCCGCAGGAGACTCCGCGCTCACACCAATGAAGACGCTCAGTCTGACACTGAAATGAGAAACCGAAAAAAATCCATCATTTTGCTGTTTGTGATCTCGGCCAATTTCATCCTGTTATGGTCAACGTTCATGCTGTATTCTATATGGAACCGGATGAGGAGGATTGTGTATAGTCCTGTGTATCTCCATTTCTTTGTGCAGGAATTGGGCTTCATGCTGCAGCTCCTCAGTTGCTGCACAAACACCGCGATTTATGCAGTGACCCAGACTAAGTTCAGGCAGCAGCTGAAGAATGTGCTGAAATATCCCTTCACCCAAATCCATCCATCACTCAAGTTCCCGCATTAATCAATCCATCTGGGATTTTCTCATTTCAGTTCAGTTTTTCAGCGATGGAGCAGCCTGTCGCTATGGTAACAGACTGAGGGTAGCGCTGGTTTGTCCATACTTATCCCACAGGGGGGATACAGGGAAACATTTCAATGCTTCTCACAACTCAGGGGCCAGTGAGAAAAGGTACCATCCCACTGACTGTATCCATCACTTCCATTTGTAAAGAATAAAAATGTTGATTAAAGCGTGCCGAGCAGCAGAGTGACCGATGTTTTTGTGTGTCTTTGTGTTGAAGAAGCTGAGCTGGAGAGAGACAGACTCAGCCCCAAGTCCTGGTCCTCAGGGAAGGGGAGGGCACCGCGCCCTGAACTCAGGAGCTGGGTTTAAATCCCTCTGTGCCCCCACTCTAACCTGGCCTCCCATTTCCTCTCCCCTACTCTTTCTCCTCATTTCTCTCCCTCTCTCTCACTGCAAACACTTCCTCTCTCACCACCTCAGGGGGAAGGGAAGAACCAGGGAGACAGAGTGCATCAGACAGAGTGGGAGGGATGGTGGGGGGAGAGAGATTCAGTCAAAGAGAAACGCAAGAAGGTGAGGAGAGAGAGAGAGCGAGAGGAGGGGTGGGCGGACGAGAGAGGGAGAGAGTGCGAGCGAGAGAAGGGGGAGGGCAAGAGAGGGAGAGAGGGTGAGAGAGAGTGAGAGGGCTAGCGAGGGAGAGAGGGCGAGAGAGGCCGAGAGGGCGAAAGAGGGATAGAGGGCGAGAGAAAGAGAGAGGGCGAGAGAGGGAAAGGGAGGGAGAGAGGGGGAGAGAGGGAGAGAGGGCGAGAAAGGGATAGAGGGCGTGACAGGGAGAGAGGGCGAGAGGGAGAGAGGCATGAAGAGGGAGAGATGGCGAGAAAGGGAGAGAGGGCGAGAGTGGGAGAGAGGGAGAGAGAGGGAGAGAGGGCGAGAAAGGAAGACAGGGCGAGAGAGGGAGAGAGGGAGAGAGAGGGAGAGAGGGAGAGAGGGCAAGAAAGGGAGAGAGGGCGAGAGAGGGAGAGAGGGAAAGAGGGAGATAGGGAGGGAGAGGGAGAGAGGGCGAGAAAGGGAGAGAGGGCGAGAGAAGGAGAGAGGGAGAGAGGCTGAGCGGGCGAAAGAGGGAGTGAGGGCGAGAGACAGATGGCGAGAGAGGGAGAGAGGGTGAAAGAGGGAGAGAGGAAGAGAGAGGGAGAGAGGCGGCCACAAGAGAGGGAGAGAGAGGGAGAGAGGGCGAGAGAGAGAGAGAGGGAGAGAAACGGGGCTAGAGGGCGAGGGAGGGGATAGAGGGCGAGAGAGGGCGAGAGAGCCTGAGAAGGCAAGAGGGCGAAAGAGGGAGAGAGGGCGAAAGAGGGAGAGAGGGCGAGAGAGAGAGAGGGGGCGAGAGAAGTAGAGAGGGAGAGAGGGCAAGAGAGAGAGAGGGAGAGAGGGCGAGAGAGGGAGACAGGGAGAAAGAGGGGGAGAGTGGATGAGAGAGGGCGAGAGAGAGAGAGGGAAAGGGCGGGAGAGGGAGAGAGGGTGAGAGAGGGAGAGAGGGCGAGAGAGGGAGAGAAGGCGTGAGGAGAGAGGGCGAGAGAGGGAGAGAGGGCGTGATGGCGAGAGGACGAGAGGGGGAGAGGGCGAGTGAGGGCGAGAGAGGGAGAGATGGTGAGAGAGAGAGGGAGTAAGGAAGGGAGAGGGAGAGTGAGGACGAGAGAGGGAGAGAGGGCGATGGAGAGAGGGCAAAAGAGGGAGAGGGTTTCGAGAAAGGTAGAGATGGCGAGAGAGGGTGACAGATGGAGAAAGGGAGAGAGAGGGGGTGGACGAAAGAGGGAGAGAGTGAGAGCGAGAGGGGGGGCTGGCGAGAGAGGGAGAGAGGGGGCGAGGATGAAAGAGGAGAGAGGGCGAGAGAGGGTGAGATAGCGAGAGAGGGAGAGATGGCAAGAGAGAGAGAGGATGAATTAGTGAAAGAGGGCGAGAGGGTGAGAGAGAGAGAGGGTGAGAGTGGGAGAGAGAGGGAGAGAGGATGAGAGAGGGCGAGAGAGGGAGAGAGGGTGAGAGAGAGCGACAGAGTCTGAGAGGGCAAGAGGGCAAGAGAGGCAGAGATTGGGCGAGAGAGGGAGAGAGAGCGAGAGAGCTAGAGATGGAGAGAGGGAGAGAAAGGGAGAGAGGGAGTGAGAGGGAGAGAGGGCAAGAGAGGGCGAGAGGGCGAGTAGGCGAGAGAGAGGGAGAGAGTGCGAGAGAGGGAGAAACTGCGAGAGAGGGAGAGAGGGAGAAAGAGGTAGAGATAGGGCGAGAGAGGGAGAGAGGGCGAGAGAGGGAGAGGGCGAGAGAGGGAGAGAGGGCGAGAGAGGGCAAGAGGACGAGACGGAGAGAGGTCAAAAGAGAGCGAGAGAGGGCAAGAGGTAGAGAGATGGAGAGCGGGTGAGAGAGGGAGAGTGGGCAAGAGAGGGAGAGAGGGCGAGAGTGGGAGAGTGGGCGAAAGAGGGAGAGAGGGCGAGAGTGGGAGCGAGGGCGAGATGGAGAGAGGGCAAAAGAGAGCGAGAGCGCGTGAGAGAGGAAGAGAGGGCGAGAGAGGGAGAGAGGGTGAAAGAGGGAGAGAGGGCGAAAGAGGCAGAGAGAGTGAGAGAGGGCAAGAGAGCGAGAGAGGGAGAGATGGAGAGAGGGAGATGGGCAAGAGAGGGAGAGACGGCGAGAGACGGAGAGAGGGCGAGAAAGGTCGAGAGAGGGAGAGAGATGGAAAGAGGGTGAGAGGGAGAGAGATGGATAGAGAGCGAGAGAGGGAGAGTGGGCGAGAGAGTGAGAGAGGGCGAAAGAGGGAGAGAGGGCAAAAGTGGGAAAGAGGAAGAGAGGGCGAAAATGGGAGAGAGGGTGACAGAAAGACAGAAGGCGAGAGAGGGTGTGAGGGCGAGAGAGGGAGAGAGGGCGAAAGAGTTCGAGAGAGGGCGAAAGAGTTCGAGAGACGGCGAGAGAGGAGAGGGGGTGAGAGAGGGAGAGAGGACGAGAGAGAGTGAGAGAGGGAGAGGTGGAGAGGGAGAGAGGGAGAGAGAGGAAGAGAGTACGAAAGAGGGAGAGAGGACGAGAAAGGGAGAGAAGGCGAGAGAGAGGGAGAGAGGGCGAGAGAGGGAGAGAGGGCTAGAGGGTGAGAGAGAGTGAGAGAAAGACAGAGGGCGAGAGAGGGTAACAGGGTGAGAGAGGGAGAGAGGGCGAAAGAGATACAGAGGGAGAGAAGGAGAGAAAGGGAGAGTGGGAATGAGAGGGAGAGTGGGAGTGCGAGGGAGAGAGGGCGGAAGAGGGCGAGAGAGGGAAAGAGTGCGAGAGAGGGAGAGACATTGAGAGAGGTCGAGAAAGTGCGAGAGAGGGAGTGTGGGTGAGAAAGCGCGAGAGTAGGTGAGAGGGCGAAAGAGGGTGAGTGAAAGACAGAGGGCGAGAGGGAGTGAGAGGGCGAGAGAGGGTAGAGAGGGGGAAAGAGGTAGAGAGAGGGCAATATATGGAGAGAGGGAGAGAGAGGGAGAGAGGGAGCGAGGGCAAAAGATGAAGAGAGGGAGAGAGGGCGAGAGAGGGCGAGAGTGCGAGAGTGAGGGAGAAAGTGCAAGAGAGGGAGAAGTGGCGAGAGAGGGAGAGAGGGCAAGAAAGCGTGAGAGAGGGATAGTGGGAGAGAGGGAGAGAGAGGGAGAGAGGACAAAAGAGGGAGAGAGCGCGAAAGAGGGAGGGGGCTAGAGGGGCAGAGAGCGAGAGAGGGAGAGAGGGATACAGCAAGAGAGGGCAAAGAGGGAGAGAGGGCGAGAGATGGAGAAACGGTGAGAGAGGGAGAGAGGGCGAGAAAGTTCGAGTGAGGCTGAGAGAGGAAGAGTGGGAGAGAGATGGAGAGAGGGCAAGAGGGCGAAAAGGAGAAAGAAGGATAGAGAGCGAGAGAGGAAGAGTGGGTGAAAGAGGGAGAGGGCCAAAGTGGGAAAGCGAGCGAGAGAGGGAGAGAGGGCGAGAGGGGGAGAGAGGGAGAGAGAGGGAGAGAGGGCGAAAGTGGGAGAGAGGGCAAGAGAAAGACAGAGGGTGAGGGAGGGTGAGAGGGCGAGAGAGGGAGAGAGGGCGAAAGAGTTCGAGAGAGGGGAGAGAGGGAGAGAGGGCGAGAGAGGTCGAGAGGGTGAGAGAGGGAGAGAGGGCGAGAGAGGGAAGGGGGCTAGAGAGGCAGAGAGAGTGAGGGAGGGAGAGAGGGCGAGAGCGAGACAGGGCAAAAGTGGGAGAGAGGGTGAATGAGGGAGAGATGGCGAGAGAGGGAGAGAGGGTGAGAAAGTTCGAGAGAGGGGAGAGAGGAAGTGAGGGAGAGAGATGGAGAGAGGGCAAGAGGGAGAAATATGGATAGAGAGCGAGAGTGGGAGACTGGGTAAGAGAGGGAGAGAGGGCGAAAGAGGGAGAGAGGGCAAAAGTGGGAAAGCGGGCGAGGGAGGGAGAGAGGGCGAAAGTGGGAGAGAGGGCGAGAGAAAGACAGGGGTTGAGAGAGGGTGAGAGGGCGAGAGAGGAAGAGAGGGTGAAAGAGTTCGAGAGAGGGGAGAGAGGGAGAGTGGGCGAGAGGTCGAGAGGGTGAGAGAGGGAGAGAGGGGAGAGAGGGAGAGTGGGCGAGAGGTCGAGAGGGTGAGAGAGGGGGAAAGGACGAGAGGGAGAGAGGTCAAAAGAGGGAGAGAGGGCAAGAGAGAGAGAGTGAGAGAGGGAGATCGGGCGGGCGAGCAAGGTCGAGAGAGGAATAGAGAGGGAGAATGGGAGAGAGAGGGAGAGAGGGCGAGAGAGGGCGAGAGAGGGTGAGAGGGAGAGAGGGTGAGAGAGGAGAGAGGGCGAAATATGCAGAGCGGCAAAAAGAGGCAGAGAGAGAGTGAGAGAGGGCGAAAGGGCAAAAGAGGGAGAGAGGGTGAGAGAGCGAGTGTGGGCGAGAGGGAGAGAGGGAAAGATGGAGAAAGGGAGACAGTACAAAAGGGGGAGAGAGGGCGAAAGAGGGAGAAAAGGCAAGAGAGGAAGAGAGGAGAGTGAGGGAGAGAGGGAGAGAGGGCGAAAGTGAGAGAGAGGGCAAAAGAGAGAGAGAGGGGGCGAGAGAGGGAGAGAGGGAGAGAGAGGGCAAGAGGGCGAGAGTGGGAGAGACGGCAAGAGAGGTAGAGAGGGCGTGGAAGTGCGAGAGAGGTAGAGAGGGCGTGGAAGTGCGAGAGAGAGAGTGAGGGACAGAGAGGGAGAGAGGGCGAAAGAGAGGGAGAGAGGGCGAGAGAGAGAGAGGGCGCGAGAGAAGGCGAGAGAGGGAGAGAGAGTGAGAGAAAGAGAGAGGGCGAGAGAGGGCGAGAGAGGGAGAGAGGGCCAGAGAGGGCGAGAGGGCGAGACAGGGAGAGAGGAAAAGAGAGGGAGAGAGGGATAAAGAGGCAGAGAGGGAGAGAGAGCGCGATACAAGAGAGGGAGATTTGCGAGAGAGGGAGAGAGGGAGAGAGTGGCGAGAGAATGTGAGAGAGGGCGAGAGATGGTGAGAGGGCAAGAGAGCGAAAGAGGGAGCGAGGTCGAGAGAGAGAGAGAGGGCAAGAGAGGGAGAGAGGGCAAAAGAGGGAGAGAGTGCGAGAGAGGGAGGGAGGTCGAGAGAGGGCAAGAGGGTGAGAAAGAGAAAAAGAGGGTCAGACAAGGAGAGAAGGTGAGAGAGGGCGAGAGGGTGAGAGACGGTGAGAGAGGGAGAGAGTGAGAGCGAGAGACTGGGGGTGGGCCAGAGAGGGAAAGAGGGTTTTAGTGGGAAAGAGGGCAAAAGAGAGAGAGAGGGTAAGAGAGAGGGAGAGAGTGCGAGAGAGGGTGAAACGGTGAGAGAGGGCAAGAAAGGGAGAGAGGGCGAGACAAAGACAGAGGGCGAGAGAGGGTGAGAGGGCGAGGGGGAGAGAGGGCAAGAGAGGGAGAGTGGTCGAGAGCCGCAAAGAGGACGCGAGATGAAGAGAGAAAGAAATGGCGAGACAGGGAGAGAAGGCGAAAAAGGGCGAGAGGACGAAAGAGGGAGAGCGGGTGAGAGAGAGGGAAAGAGTGCGAGACAGGGAGAAACGGCGAGAGAGGGCGAGAAAGGGAGAGAGGGCGAGAGAAGGAGAGAGAGGGCAAGACACGGAGAGAGGGGGAGAGAGGGCTAGAGGGCGAGAGTGAGGGGAGAGTGCGAGAGAGGGAGAAGTGGGGAGAGAAGGAGGGAGGGCAAAAAAGTGCGAGAGAGGGAGAGAGGGAGAGCGGGCGAGAAAGGTCGAGAGAGAGATAGAGAGGGAGAGTGGGAGAGAGATTGAGAGAGGGCGAGAGTGAGAGAGGGCGAGAGAGAGAGGGAGAGAGGGCGAGAGCGGGAGCGAGGAAAGGAGAGGGAGAGAGGGCGAAAGAGGGTGAGAGGGCGAAAGAGGCAGAGAGAATGAGAGAGGGCGAGAGATTGAGAGAGGGCGAGAGAGAGAGAGGGAGAGAGGGCGAGAGCGGGAGCGAGGAAAGGAGAGGGAGAGAGGGCGAAAGAGGGTGAGAGGGCGAAAGAGGCAGAGAGAATGAGAGAGGGCGAGAGGGCAAGAGAGGGTGAGAGAGGGAGAGAGGAAAAGAGAGGGAGAGAAGGGGAAAGAGGCAGAGAGGGTGAGAGAGGGTGAGGGCGAAAGAGGGTGAGAGGACGAGAGAGGGAGTGTGGGCAAGAGAGGGAGAGAGGGCGAGAGAGAGCGAGAGAGGGAGAAATGTAGTGAGGGAGAGAGGGCGAGAGAGGGAGCGTACGAAAGAGGGAGAGAGGGCGAGAGAGGAAGAGATGGCTAGGGGAGAGAGAGGGCGAAAGAGGGAGACAGGGCAAGATAGGACGAGAGGCAGAGAGAGGGAGAGAGGGAGAGAAAGGTCGAGCGAGGGATAGAGAGGGAGAGTGGGAGAGAGACGGAGAGAGGGTGAGAGAGGGCACGAGGGAGAGAGGGCGAGAGAGAGGGAGAGAGGGAGAGAGGGTGAGAAAGGTCGAGAGAGAGATAGAGAGGGAGAGTGGGAGAGAGATGGAGAGAGGGCGAGACGGAGAGAGGGCGAGAGAGAGAGGGCGAAAGAGGGAGAGAGTACAAAAGAGGGAGAGAGGGTGAGAGAGGGAGAGATGGCGAGGGGAGAGAGAGGGCGAAAGAGGGAGTGAGGGTGAGAGAGGGCGAGAGAGGGAGAGAGGGTGAAAGAGGGTGAGAGAGGGAGAGAGGGAAGGAGACGGTGAGAGGGCGAAAGAAGGAGAGAGGGCAAAAGAGGCAGAGAGAGTGAGAGAGGGCGAGAGGGCGAAAGAGGGAGAGAGGGCGAGAGAGGGAGTGTAGACGAGAGAGGGCGAGAGAGAGCGAGAGAGGGAGAGATGGAGAGAGGGAGAGAGGGCTAGACAGGGAGAGAGTACGAAAGAGGGAGAGAGGACGAGAGAGGGAGAGATGGCGAAATAGGGAGTGAGACGAGAGAGGATGAGAGAGGGAGAAAAGGCAAGAGAGGAAGAGAGACAGAGAGGTAGCGAGGGCGAGATAGTGCGAGAGAGGGAGTGAGGGAGAGAGAGGAAGAGAGGGTGAAAGAGAGGTAGAGAGGGAGAGAGAGAGAGGGCGAGAGAGGGAGAGAGGGCGAGAGAGGGATAGAGGGAAGGAGAGGATGAGAGGGCGAAAGAAGGAGAGAGGGCGAAAGAGGCAGAGAGAGTGAGAGAGGGCGAGTGGACGAAAGAGGGAGAGAGGGCGAGAGAGGGAAGGAGAGGGAGAGAGGTCGAAAGAGGGTGAGAGGGCGAAAGATGCACAGAGAGTGAGAGAGGGCGAGAGGGCGAAAGAGGGAGATAGGGCAAGAGAGGGAGTGTAGGCGAGAGAGGGCGAGAGAGAGCGAGAGAGGGAGAGATGGAGAGAGGGAGAGAAGGTGAGACAGGGAGAGAGTACGAAAGAGGGAGACAGGACGAGAGAGGGAGAGATGGCGAAATAGGGAGTGAGGACGAGAGAGGGCGAGAGAGGGAGAAAGGGCAAGAGAGGAAGAGAGGGAGAGAGAGAGAGGTAGAGAGGGCGAGAAAGTGCGAGAGAGGGAGTGAGAGAGAGTGAGGAAGAGAGGGTGAAAGAGAGGTAGAGAGGGCGAGAGAGAGAGAGAGGGCGAGAGAAGGCAAGAAAGGGAGAGAGGGTGAGAGAAAGAGAGAGTGCGAGAGAGGGAGAGCGGGCCAGAGAGGGTGAGAGGGCGAGACAGGGAGAGAGGGAAAGAGAGGGTGAGAAGGCGAGACAGGGAGAGAGGAAAAGAGAGGGTGAGAGGGCGAGAGAGGGAGGGAGGGCGAGCGAGGGAGCGAGGGCGAGAGAGGGAGAGAGGGCGAGAGAGGGAGAGATGGAGAGAGGGAGAGAAGGTGAGACAGGGAGAGAGTACGAAAGAGGGAGACAGGACGAGAGAGGGAGAGATGGCGAAATAGGGAGTGAGGACGAGAGAGGGCGAGAGAGGGAGAAAGGGCAAGAGAGGAAGAGAGGGAGAGAGAGAGAGGTAGAGAGGGCGAGAAAGTGCGAGAGAGGGAGTGAGGGAGAGTGAGGAAGAGAGGGTGAAAGAGAGGTAGAGAGGGCGAGAGAGAGAGAGAGGGCGAGAGAAGGCAAGAAAGGGAGAGAGGGTGAGAGAAAGAGAGAGTGCGAGAGAGGGAGAGCGGGCCAGAGAGGGTGAGAGGGCGAGACAGGGAGAGAGGGAAAGAGAGGGTGAGAAGGCGAGACAGGGAGAGAGGGAAAGAGAGGGTGAGAGGGCGAGAGAGGGAGAGAGGGCGAACGAGGGAGCGAGGGCGAGAGAGGGAGAGAGGGCGAGAGAGGGAGAGAGGGTGAGAGAGGGAATGAGGGCGAGAAAGAGAGAGAGAGACAGGGTGAGACAAGGAGAAAGGGCGAGAGAGGGAGAGAGGGCGAGAGGAGGAGAGAGTGCGAGAGCGGGAGAGAGAGTGTGGGAGAGGGAGAGGGCGAGAGAGTGAGAGAGAGGGAGAGAGGACAAAAGTGGGACGAAGGGTGAGAGAGGGCGAGAGAGGGAGAGAAGGTGAGAAAGGGAGAGAGGGAGAGCGAGAGCAAGAGACAGCGAGAGAGGGCAAGACTGCGACAGAGGGAGAGAGGGCAAGAGAGAGCGACAGGGCGAGAAAAGGTGAGAGGGAGAGAGAGGGAGTGAGGAAGAGAGAGGGAGAGAGGTTGAGAGAGGGAAAGAAGGAGAAAGAGGGCACGAGACGGCGAGAGAGGCAAGAGTGCGACAGAGGGAGAGAGTGCGAGAGAGTGTGACAAGGAGAGAGAGAAAGAGAGTGAGGGAGAGAGAGGGAGAGAGGGTGAGAGGGGAGAGAGATGGAGCGAGGGCGAGAGAGGGAGAGTGGGCGAGAGGGCCAGAGAGAGAGAGGGCAAGAGAGGGCGAGTGAGGGAGAGAGGGCGAGAGAGGGGGAGAGGACGAGAGGGAGAGAAGTCAAAAGAGGGAGAGAGGACGAGAGAGGGAGAAACGGTGAGAGAGGGTGAGCGGGCGAGAAAGGTCGAGAGAGGGATAGAGAGGGAGAGTGGGAGAGAGATGGAGAGAGGGTGAGAGAGGGAGAGAGGGCGAGAGAGGGAGAGATGACGAGAGAGGGAGAGAGTACGAAAGAGGAAGAGAGGGCGAAAGAGGGAGAGACGGCGAGAGCGGGAGAGAGGGCGAGAGAGGGAGAGAGGGAAGTAGAGGGAGAGAGGGCAAAAGAAGGAGAGAGGGCGAAAGAGGCAGAGGGAGTGAGAGAGAGCCAGAGTGCGAAAGAGGGAGTGAGGACGAGAGAGGGAGTGTGGGCGAGAGAGAGCGAGAGGGAAGAGATGGAGAAAGTGAGACAGGGCGAGAAAGGGAGAAAGTACGAAAGAGGGAGAGAAGATGAGAGAGGGAACGATGGCGAAAGAGTGAGTGAGGGTGAGAGAGGGAGAAAGGGCAAGAGAGGAAGAGTGGGCGAGACAAGGAGAGAGGGAGGGAGAGAGAGGGAGTGAGGAAGAGAGAGGGTGAGAGAGGGTGAGAGAGGGTGAGAGAGGGAGAGAGGGTGACAGAGGGAGAGAGGGAGAGAGAAGGAGAGAGGGCGAGAGAGGGAGAGAGGGCGAAAGAGGGAGAGAGCGTGAGCGGGCGAGAGAGGGAAAGTGCGTGGGCGGGTGAAAGATGGAGAGAGGGTGAGAGAGGGAGACAGGGCGAGAGACGGCAAGAGTGGGAGAGACGGCAAAGGAGGGAGAGAGGGCAAAAGAGGGAGAGAGGGTGAAAGAGGGCGAGAGAGGGAGAGAGGGCGAGAGAGAGAGACAGGGCGAGAGGAGAAGAGAGTGCGATAGCGGGAGAGAGAGTGCGAGAGAGGGAGAGAGGGCAAGAGAGGGAGAGAGAGCGAGAGAGTGAGAGAGGGTGAGAGGGAGAGAGAGGGAAAATGAGGGAGTGAGGGCAAGTGAGGGAGAGAGGGCGAAGGAGGGAGAGAGGATGAGAGAGGGCGAGAGTGGGAGAGAGGGCGAGAGATGGAGAGAGAGGGAGAGTGGGATAGAGGGCGAGAGTGGGAGAGAATGAGAGAGAGGGAGGGAGGGCGAGAGAGCGAGAGAGGGAGAGTAGACGAAAGAGGGAGAGTTGGCGAGAGAGGGAGAGACAGTGAGAGAGAGCGAGAGAGGGAGAAAGGGCGAGAGAGGGAGAGAGTACGAAAGAGGGAGAGAAAGCGAGAGAGGGAGAGAGGGCATGGGAAGAGAGGGCGAAGGAGGAAATGAGGGCTTGAGAGGGAGAGAGGGCAAAAGGGAGAGCTGGCGAGAGAGCGAGAGTGGGTGAGAGTGCGTGAGAGGGCGAGAGAGGAAGAGAGGGCGAGAGCGGGAGAGATGGAGAGAGGGCGAAAGTGGGAGAGAGCGAGACAGGTCGAGTGTGGGCGAGAATGCGGAAGAGGGCGAGAGAGGGAGAGAGGGCGAAAGGGCGAGAGAGGGAGCGAGGGCGAAAGAGGGAGAGATGGCAAAAGAGGGAGAGAGGGTGAGGGAGGACGAGAGAGGAAGAGAGGGCGAGAGATGGAAAGAGGGAGAGAGAGGAAGAGAGGGCGAAAGTGGGAGAGAGTGTGAAAGAGGCTGAGAGTGAGAGAGAGGGCGATTAGGGCGAGAGAGGAGAGAGGGCGAGAGAGGGAGAATGGGCATGCGAGGGAGAGAGGGCAAGGGAGAGCGAGAGAGGGAGGGAGTATGAAAGAGGGAGAGAGGGCGAGAGAGGGAGAGAGGGTGAGGGGGAGAGAGGGCGTAGGAGGGAGAGAGGGCGAAAGAGGCAGAGAGTTTGAGAGAGGGCAAGAGAGGGAGAGAGGGCGAGAGAGGGAGAGATGACGAGAGAGGGAGAGAGTACAAAAGAGGGTGAGATGGCGAGAGAGGGCGAGAGAGCGAGAGAGGGCAAAAGAGGGAGAGAGGGCGAGAGGGCAGAAGAGGGAGAGGTGGCAAGAGAGATGCAGAGAGCGCGTGAGAGGGAGAGAAGGCGAAAGAGTGGGAGAGAGCGTGTGAGAGAGAGTGAGAGGCTGATAAAGCGAAAGAGGGAGTGAGGGCGAGAGAAAGAAAGAGGGTGAGAGAGGGAGAGAGGGTGAGAGAGGTAGAGAGGGAGAGAAAGGGCGAGAGACGGCGAGAGAGGGCATGAGGACGAGAGAGGGAGAGAGGGCGAAATAGGGAGAGAGGGTGAGAGTGGGAGAGAGCAGGAGAGAGGGCGAGAGACGGAGAGAGAGGATGGGAGAGCGAGCGAGGAAGAGAGGGCCACATGGAGAGAGGGCGGGAGAGGGAGATATTGCGAGACAGCGAGAGAGAGAGGGACTGATTGTGAGAGAGGGAGAGTAAGTGCGATAGGGTGAGAGGGCGAGAGAGGGAGAGAGGGCGAGAGAGGGAGAGTGGGCGCGCGTGGGAGGGAGGGCAAGAGAGAGCGAGAGAGGGAGGGAGAGAGGAGAGAGGGAGAGAGAGAAGGCGAGAGAGTGCGTGAGGGTGAGAGAGCGAGAGGGTGAGGGAGGATGAGACGGTGAAAGAGGCAGAGAGAGGGCAAGAGGGAGAGAGGGCGAGAGAGCGCGAGAGAGCTAGTGCGCGAGAGACAGAGAGAGGGCGAAGGGCGAGACAGGGTGTGTGTGAGAGGGAGAGAGAGAAAGTGGGGAGAGAGAGGGTGAGAGAGGGAGAAGGGGTCGAGAGGGAGAGAGGGCGAGAGGGAGAGAGAGGGAGGGAGGAAGAGCAGGCGAGAGGGCGAGAGAGGGTGATAGAGGAAGACAGGGCGAGAGAGGGGGCATGGGCGAGAGAGGGAGAGAAGGCAAGAGGGCGAGAGCGAGTGAGAGAGGAAGAGAGGGAGAGGGGGGAGCGAAGGCAAGAGAAAGGGGTTGAGCGAGAGAGTGAGAGCCAGAGAGTGGGGGTCGGCAAGAAAGGGAGAGAGGGCAAAATAGGGAGAGAGGGTGAGAGAGGGAGAGAGGGTGAGAGTGGGAAAGAGGGCGAGAGAGGGAGGAGGGACAGAGGGGGAGAGAGGGCGAGAGCGGGAGAGAAGGAGAGAGAGGGAGAGAGGGCTGAGAGCGAGAGAGGGAGAGAAGGCGAAAGAGGGAGAGTGGGCGAGAGAGGGAGAGACAGCGACAGAGAGCGAGAGAGGGAGAGAGGGAGAGAGAGGGGGGGGGGGGTTCAGAGAGAGGGGGACAGAGAAAGCGGGGACAGAGGGAGGGGGACAGAAAGATAAGGTCAGAGAGAGCGGGTAGAGAGGGGGGGGACAGAGAGGGGGACAGAGAGAGGGGGAGAGAGAGGGGGTCATGGAGAGGGGGACAGAGAGGAGGGTAGAGAGAGAGGGGGGACAGAGAGTGGGGAGCAGAGAGAGCGGGACAGAGATACGGGAATAGAGTGAGAGGAACAGACAGAAGGGGTCAGAGAGAGGGGGTCAGAGAGAGGGGAACAGAGAAAGCGGGGACAGAGGGAGGGGGACAGAGAGATAAGGTCAGAGAGAGGGAGGAGAGAGAGAGGGGGACATGGAGAGGGTGACAGAGAGAGGGGGTACACAGAGAGGGGGGACTGAGAGAGGGGAGCAGAGAGAGCGGGACAGAGATACGGGGATAGAGTGAGGGGAACTGAGAGAAGGGGACAGAGAGAGGGCGGACAGAGAAAGTGGGACAGAGAGAGCGGAACAGAGATACGGAGATGGAGAGAGGGGGACAGAGAGAGAGGAGGGACAGAGAGAGGGTGGGACAGAGTGAGTGGGCAGAGGGAGGGGGGACAGAGAGGGGAGTGACAGAGAGAGCAAGGCAGACTTTGGGAGACAGAGAGACATGGGGACAGAGAGAGTGGGGGCAAGAGTGGGTGACAGATAGAGGGGAACAGAGAGGGGGACAGTGAAAGGGGAACAGAGAGAGGGGGGCCAGAGAGAGGGGGAACCGAGAAAGGGGGGCAGAGAGAGAGGGGACACTGAGAGGGGATAGAGAGTGGGGGGACAGAGAGAGGGGGACAAAGAGAGGGGACAGAGAGAGGGGAACAGAGGGTTTGGGGACAGAGAGAAGGTATAATGAGAGGGGGACAGACACAGGTGGACAAAGAGAGGGGACTGAGAGAGGGGAGCTTAGAGAGGGGTACAGGGAGGGGGACAGAGAGAGGGGAACAGAGAGGGGGCACAGAGAAGGGGGTGACAGAGAGGGGAGGACAGACTTAGGGGGAAAGAGAGACGTGGGGACAGAGGGAAGGAAAAGAAAGGTGGGGAAGAGAGAGTGGGGGACAAAGTGTGGATGGCAGAGAGAGGGGAAGAGAGAGTTTGGGGACAGAGAGAGGGGGATAAAGAGAGGGGGGAACGACACAGGTGGATAAAGAGAGGGGACAGAGAGAGGGGAACTTAGAGAGGGGGGACAGAGAAAGGATGGACAGAGAAGGGGGAAAAGGGAGGGGACAGAGAGGCGAACTGAGAAAGTGTTACTGAGAGGGGGCAGAGAGAGCGGAATAAAAAGAGAAGGGGTCAGAGAGGGGGACAGAAAGAGGGGAACAGAGAAAGTGGGGACAGAGAGAGGGGAACAGCGAGACGGGAACAGAGATAAGGGAACAGAAAGAAGGGGACAGAGAGAGGAGGACAGAGAGAGTGGAAAAAAGAGAAGGGAACAGAGAGAAAATGGACAGAGGGAGAGAGACAAAGAGAGGAGACAGAGAGAGGGGAACAGAGAGTTTGGGGACAGAGAGAAGGGATAAAGAGAGAGGGGCACAGAGAGAAGGGGACAGAGAGAGGGGAATAAAGACAGGTGGACAGAAAAAAGGGACCGAGAGAATGGGATAGAGAGAAGGGGACAGAGAGAGGTGGATAAAGAGAAGAGGACAGAGTGAGGGGAACGCAGAGAAGGGAACAGAGAGAGGGGAACGGAGACAGGAGCGACGCGAAGAGGGGGCACAGAGTGAGGGGGACAGAGTGATGGGTGGCAGAGTGAGGGGGACAGAGAGAGGGGGGACAGAGGGAGGGGGCAGAGGGAGGGGGCAAAGAGAGCGGGACAGAGGGAGGGGGACAGAGAGAGGGGGACAGAGAGGCGGGAGACAGATAGAGGGGGGACAGAGAGAGAGGGGACAAGTGAGAGCGGGACAGAGAGAGGGGGTCAGAGAGAGGGGGACAGACAGAAGGGAACAGAGAGAAGGTGACAGAGAGAGTTTCACAGAGAGAGGTGAACAGATGGAGGGGGATAGAGAGAGGGGGACAGAGAGAGGGGACAGAGAGAGAGGGACAGAGAAAGCGGGGGCAGAGAGAGTGGAACAGAGAGAAGGGAACAGACAGAAGGGAGCAGAGAAAGGGGGACAGAGAGAGTGAGGATGTGGAGAGGGGGGACAGAGTGAGGGGGGACAGAGTGAGGGGGGACATAGAGAGGGGACAGAGAGAGGTTCACAGAGAGGGAAACAGAGGGAGGGGACAGAGAGAGGGGGGTCAGAGAGAGGAGTACAGAGAGCAGGGGGACAGAGGGAGTGGGTCAGAGAGGGCGGACAGAGAGTGGGGGAGAGGGGGAGAGGGATAGAGAGAGGAGGGTCAGAGAGAGGGGGACAGAGAGAGGGGGACAGAGCGAGGGTGGACAGAAGATAGGGGGACCGGGAGGGTGGATAGTGCGAGGGTGGGACAGAGAGAGGAGACAGAGAGAGGGGAACAGAGAGTTTGGGGACAGAGAGAAGGTATAATGAGAGGGGAACAGACACAGGTGGACAAAGAGAGGGGACTGAGAGAGGGGAGCTTAGAGAGGGGTACAGGGAGGGGGACAGAGTGAGGGGAACAGAGAGGGGGCACAGAGAAGGGGGTGACAGAAAGGGGAGGACAGACTTAGGGGGAAAGAGAGACGTGGGGACAGAGGGAAGGAAAAGAAAGGTGGTGAAGAGAGAGTGGGGGACAAAGTGTGGATGGCAGAGAGAGGGGAAGAGAGAGTTTGGGGACAGAGAGAGGGGGATAAAGAGAGGGGGGAACGACACAGGTGGACAAAGAGAGGGGACAGAGAGAGGGGAACTTAGAGAGGGGGGACAGAGAAAGGATGGACAGAGAAGGGGGAAAAGGGAGGGGACAGAGAGGCGAACTGAGAAAGTGTTACGGAGAGGGGGCAGAGAGAGCGGAATAAAAAGAGAAGGGGTCAGAGAGGGGGACAGAAAGAGGGGAACAGAAAAGTGGGGACAGAGAGAGGGGAACAGCGAGACGGGAACAGAATTAAGGGAACAGAAAGAAGGGGACAGAGTGAGGAGGACAGAGAGAGTGGAAAAAAGAGAAGGGAACAGAGAGAAAATGGACAGAGGGAGAGAGACAAAGAGAGGAGACAGAGAGAGGGGAACAGAGAGTTTGGGGACAGAGGGAAGGGATAAAGAGAGAGGGGCACAGAGAGAAGGGGACAGAGAGAGGGGAATAAAGAGAGGGGGACAGAAAAAAGGGACCGAGAGAATGGGATAGAGAGAAGGGGACAGAGAGAGGTGGATAAAGAGAAGAGGACAGAGTGAGGGGAACGCAGAGAAGGGAACAGATAGAGGGGAACGGAGACAGGAGCGACGCGAAAAGGGGGGACAGAGTGAGGGGGACAGAGTGATGGGTGGCAGAGTGAGGGGGACAGAGAGAGGGGGGACAGAGGGAGGGGGCAGAGGGAGGGGGCAGAGAGAGCGGGACAGAGGGAGGGGGACAGAGAAAGGGGGTAGAGAGACGGGAGACAGATAGAGGGGGGACAGAGAGAGAGGGGACAAGTGAGAGCGGGACAGAGAGAGGGGGACAGAGAGAGGGGGACAGACAGAAGGGAACAGAGAGAAGGTGACAGAGAGAGGTTCACAGAGAGAGGTGAACAGAGGGAGGGGGATAGAGAGAGGGGGACAGAGAGAGGGGACAGAGAGAGAGGGACAGAGAAAGCGGGGGCAGAGAGAGTGGAACAGAGAGAAGGGAACAGACAGAAGGGAGCAGAGAAAGGGGGACAGAGAGAGTGAGGACGTGGAGAGGGGGGACAGAGTGAGGGGGTACAGAGTGAGGGGGGGCATAGAGAGGGGACAGAGAGAGGTTCACAGAGAGAGGGAAACAGAGGGAGGGGACAGAGAGAGGGGGGTCAGAGAGAGGAGTACAGAGAGCAGGGGGACAGAGGGAGTGGGTCAGACAGAGGGCGGACAGAGAGTGGGGGAGAGGGGGAGAGGGATAGAGAGAGGAGGGTCAGAGAGAGGGGGACAGAGAGAGGGGGACAGAGCGAGGGTGGACAGAAGATAGGGGGACCGGGATGGTGGATAGAGCGAGGGTGGGACAGAGAGAGGAGACAGAGAGAGGGGAACAGAGAGTTTGGGGACAGAGAGAAGGGATAAAGAGAGGGGGTACAGAGACAGGGTGACAAAATGAGGGGACAGAGAGAGGGAAACTGAGAGAGGGTTACAGAGAGAGGGACAGAGAGAGGGGAATAAGGAGACGGGGGACAATGAGGTGGGCAGAGAGAGGGGAACAGAGAGAGAAGGGGACAGAGAGAGGCGGACAGAGAGAGGGGAACAGAGAGAGAGGTGACAGAGAGAGGGGGGACAGAGAGAGGGGAACAGAGAAAGGGGAGACAGAGAGAGGGGAACAGCGAGACGGGAACAGAGATAAGGGAACAGAGAGAAGGAGACAGAGAGAGGAGGACAGAGAGAGTGGAAAAAACAGAAGGGAACAGAGAGAGGATGGACAGAGCGAGAGAGACAAAGAGAGGAGACAGAGAGAGGGGAACAGAGAGTTTGGGGACAGAGAGAAGGGATAAAGACAGAGGGGCACAGAGAGAAGGGGACAGAGAAAGGGGGACAGAGAGAGGTGGACAAAGAGAAGACGATAGAGTGAGGGAACGCAGAGAAGGGAACAGATAGAGGGAAACGGAGACAGGAGCGACGTGAAGAGGGGGGACAGAGTGAGGGGGGCAGAGTGATGGTGGGACAGAGTGAGGGGGACAGAGAAAGGGGGGTCAGAGTGAGGGGTACAGAGAGAGGGGACAGAGAGAGCGGGACAGAGAGAGGGGGACAGAGAGAGGGGGACAGACAGAAGGGAACAGAGAGAAGGTGACAGAGAGAGGTTCACAGAGAGAGGGGAATAGAGAGAGGGCGATAGAGAGAGGGGGCCAGAGAGAGGGGGACAGAGAGAGCGGGACAGAGAAAGCGGGGGCAGAGAGATTGGAACAGACAGAAGGGAACAGACAGAAGGGAGCAGAAAAAGGAGGACAGAGAGAGTGAGGACGTGGAGAGGAGGGACAGAGTGAGGGGGGACAGAGTGAGGGGGAGCAGACAGAGGGGACAGAGAGAGGTTCACAGAGAGAGGGGAACAGAGGGAGGGGGACAGAGAGAGGGGGGTCATAGAGAGGAGTACAGAGAGCAGGGGGACAGAGGGAGTGGGACAGAGAGAGGGCGGAAAGAGAGTGGGGGAGAGAGGGAGAGGGACAGAGAGAGGAGGGACAGAGAGAGGGGGACAGAGAGAGGGAGACAGAGCGAGGGTGGACAGAAGATAGGGGGACCGGGAGCGTGGATAGAGCGAGGGTGGGACATAGAGAGGGGCAGAGAGTGGGGGGGGGGGGGGACAAAGAGGGGGGGGTAACAGAGAGAGGAGGACAGACTTATGGGGACAGTGACCTGGGGACAGAGAGGGGGACAGAGAGAGAGAGGTGTACAGAGAGAGTGGAACAGAGAGAAGGGAACAGAGAGAGGATGGACAGAGCGAGAGAGGAAAAGAGAGGAGACAGAGAGAGGGGAACAGAGAGTTTGGGGACAGAGAGAAGGGATAAAGAGAGGGGGTACAGAGACAGGGTGACAAAATGAGGGGACAGAGAGAGGGAAACTGAGAGAGGGTTACAGAAAGAGGGGAATAAGGAGAGGGGGTCAATGAGGTGGGCAGAGAGAGGGGAACAGAGAGAGAAGGGACAGAGAGAGGGGGACAGAGAGGGGGGTACAGAGAGAGGGGAACAGAGAAAGGGCGACAGAGAGAGGGGGGACAGAGAGAGGGGAACAGAGAGAGCGGGGCAGGGATACGGGGATAGAGTGAGGGGAACAGAGAGAAGGGGACAGAGAGAGGGGAACAGAGAGAGGCGGACAGAGAGAGGGGAACAGAGAGAGAGGCGACAGAGAGAGGGTGGACAGAGAGATGGGACCAGAGAAAGGGGGGACAGAGAGAGGGGAACAGCGAGACGGGAACAGAGATAAGGGAACAGAGAGAAGGGGACAGAGAGAGGAGGACAGAGAGAGTGGAAGAAAGAGAAGGGAACAGAGAGAGGATGGACAGAGCGAGAGAGACAGAGAGAGGGGAACAGAGAGTTTGGGGACAGAGAGAAGGGATAAAGACAGAGGGGCACAGAGAGAAGGGGACAGAGAAACGGGGACAGAGAGAGGTGGACAAAGAGAAGAGTATAGAGTGAGGGGAACGCAGAGAAGGGAACAGATAGAGGGAAACAGAGACAGGAGCGACGTGAAGAGGGGGGACAGAGTGAGGGGGGCAGAGTGACGGGGGGACAGAGTGAGGGGGACAGAGGGAGGGGGTCAGAGTGAGGGGGGCAGAGGGAGGGGGCGGAGAGAGCGGGACAGAGAGAGGGGGACAGAGAGAGGGGGACAGACAGAAGGGAACAGAGAGAAGGTGACAGAGAGAGGTTCACAGAGAGAGGGGAACAGAGAGAAGGGGATAGAGAGAGGGGGACAGAGTGAGGGGGGACAGAGAGAGGGGACAGAGAGAGGTTCACAGAGAGAGGGGAACAGAGGGAGGGGACAGAGAGAGGGTGGTCAGAGAAAGGAGTACAGAGAGCAGGGGGACAGAGGGAGTGGGCCAGAGAGAGGGCGGACAGAGAGTGGGGGAGATAGGGAGTGGGACAGAGAGAGGAGGGTCAGAGAGAGGGGGACAGAGAGTGGGGGACAGAGCGAGGGTGGACAGAAGATAGGGGGAACGGGAGGGTGGATAGAGCGAGGGTGGGACATAGAGAGGTGCAGAGAGAGGGGGGGACAGAGAAGGGGAGTAACAGAGGGGGCGAACAGACTTAAGGGGACAGAGACCTGGGGACAGAGAGGGGGACAGAGAGAGAGAGGTGTTCAGAGAGAGTGGAACAGAGAGAAGGGAACAGAGAGAGGATGGACAGAGCGAGAGAGGAAAAGAGAGGAAACAGAGAGAGGGGAACAGAGAGAGGGCGACAGAGAGAGGGGGTCAGAGAGAGGGGAACAGAGAGAGCGGGACAGTGATACGGGGATAGAGTGACGGGAGCAGAGAGAAGGGGACAGAGAGAGGGCAACAGAGAGAGGCGGACAGAGAGAGGGGAACAGAGAGAGAGGCGACAGAGAGAGGGGGGACAGAGAGAGGGGAACAGAGAAAGGGGGGACAGAGAGAGGGGAACAGCGAGACGGGAACAGAGATAAGGGAACAGAGAGAAGGAGACAGAGAGAGGAGGACAGAGAGAGTGGAAAAAACAGAAGGGAACAGAGAGAGGATGGACAGAGCGAGAGAGACAAAGAGAGGAGACAGAGAGAGGGGAACAGAGAGTTTGGGGACAGAGAGAAGGGATAAAGACAGAGGGGCACAGAGAGAAGGGGACAGAGAAAGGGGGACAGAGAGAGGTGGACAAAGAGAAGATGATAGAGTGAGGGAACGCAGAGAAGGGAACAGATAGAGGGAAACGGAGACAGGAGCGACGTGAAGAGGGGGGACAGAGTGAGGGGGGCAGAGTGATGGTGGGACAGAGTGAGGGGGACAGAGAAAGTGGGGTCAGAGTGAGGGGTACAGAGAGAGGGGACAGAGAGAGCGGGACAGAGAGAGGGGGACAGAGAGAGGGGGACAGACAGAAGGGAACAGAGAGAAGGTGACAGAGAGAGGTTCACAGAGAGAGGGGAATAGAGAGAGGGCGATAGAGAGAGGGGGCCAGAGAGAGGGGGACAGAGAGAGCGGGACAGAGAAAGCGGGGGCAGAGAGATTGGAACAGAGAGAAGGGAACAGACAGAAGGGAGCAGAGAAAGGGGGACAGAGAGAGTGAGGACGTGGAGAGGAGGGACAGAGTGAGGGGGGACAGAGTGAGGGGGGGCAGACAGAGGGGACAGAGAGAGGTTCACAGAGAGAGGGGAACAGACGGAGGGGGACAGAGAGAATGGGTGCTCATAGAGAGGAGTACAGAGAGCAGGGGGACAGAGGGAGTGGGACAGCGAGAGGGCGGAAAGAGAGTGGGGGAGAAAGGGAGTGGGACAGAGAGAGGAGGGTCAGAGAGAGGGGACAGAGAGACGGAGACAGAGCGTGGGTGGACAGAAGATAGGGAGACCGGGAGCGTGGATAGAGCGAGGGTGGGACATAGAGAGGGGCAGAGAGTGGGGGGGTGGGACAAAGAGGGGGGGGGGGTAACAGAGAGAGGAGGACAGACCTATGGGGACAGTGACCTGGGGACAGAGAGGGGGACAGAGAGAGAGAGGTGTACAGAGAGAGTGGAACAGAGAGAAGGGAACAGAGAGAGGATGGACAGAGCGAGAGAGGAAAAGAGAGGAGACAGAGAGAGGGGAACAGAGAGTTTGGAGACAGAGAGAAGGGATAAAGAGAGGGGGTACAGAGACAGTGTGACAAAATGAGGGGACAGAGAGAGGGAAACTGAGAGAGGGTTACAGAAAGAGGGGAATAAGGAGAGGGGGTCAATGAGGTGGGCAGAGAGAGGGGAACAGAGAGAGAAGGGACAGAGAGAGGGGGACAGAGAGGGGGGGTACAGAGAGAGGGGAACAGAGAAAGGGCGACAGAGAGAGGGGGGACAGAGAGAGGGGAACAGAGAGAGCGCGGCAGGGATACGGGGATAGAGTGAGGGGAACAGAGAGAAGGGGACAGAGAGAGGGGAACAGAGAGAGGCGGACAGAGAGAGGGGAACAGAGAGAGAGGCGACAGAGAGAGGGTGGACAGAGAGATGGGAACAGAGAAAGGGGGGACAGAGAGAGGGGAACAGCGAGACGGGAACAGAGATAAGGGAACAGAGAGAAGGGGACAGAGAGAGGAGGACAGAGAGAGTGGAAGAAAGAGAAGGGAACAGAGAGAGGATGGACAGAGCGAGAGAGACAGAGAGAGGGGAACAGAGAGTTTGGGGACAGAGAGAAGGGATAAAGACAGAGGGGCACAGAGAGAAGGGGACAGAGAGAGGGTGACAGAGAGAGGTGGACAAAGAGAAGAGGATAGAGTGAGGGGAACACACAGAAGGGAACAGATAGAGGGAAACAGAGACAGGAGCGACGTGAAGAGGGGGGACAAAGTGAGGGGGGCAGAGTGATGGGGTGACAGAGTGAGGGGGACAGAGAGAGGGGGGTCCGAGTGAGGGGGACAGAGGGAGGGGGCAGAGAGAGCGGGACAGAGGGAGGGGGACAGAGAAAGCGGGACAGAGAGAGGGAGACAGAGAGAGGGGGACAGAGAGAGGGCGACAGAGAGAGGGGAGACAGATAGAGGGAGGACAGAGAGAGAGCGGAACAGAGAGAGCGGGACAGAGAGAGGGGGACAGAGAGAGGGGGACAGGCAGAAGGGAACAGAGAGAATGTGACAGAGAGAAGGTGACAGAGAGAAGTAGACAGAGAGAAGGGGACAGAGAGAGGGGAACAGAGAGAGCGGGGCAGAGATAGGGGGATAGAGTGAGGGGAACAGAGAGAAGGGGACAGAGAGAGGGCGGACAGAGAGAGGGGGACAGAGAGAGAGAGGAGGGACAGAGAAGGGAACAGAGAGAAGGGACAGAGAGAGGGGGACAGAGAGAGCGGGACAGAGAGAGGGGGACAGAGAGGGGGGATCAGAGAGAGGGCGACAGAGAGAGGGGGTACAGAGAGAGGGGAACAGAGAGAGCGGGGCAGAGATACGGGGATAGAGTGAGGGGAACAGAGAGAAGGGGACAGAGAGAGGGCGGACAGAGAGAGGGGACGGAGAGAGAGGAGGGACAGAGAAGGGAACAGACAGAAGGGAGCAGAAAAAGGAGGACAGAGAGAGTGAGGACGTGGAGAGGAGGGACAGAGTGAGGGGGGACAGAGTGAGGGGGAGCAGACAGAGGGGACAGAGAGAGGTTCACAGAGAGAGGGGAACAGAGGGAGGGGGACAGAGAGAGGGGGGTCATAGAGAGGAGTACAGAGAGCAGGGGGACAGAGGGAGTGGGACAGAGAGAGGGCGGAAAGAGAGTGGGGGAGAGAGGGAGAGGGACAGAGAGAGGAGGGACAGAGAGAGGGGGACAGAGAGAGGGAGACAGAGCGAGGGTGGACAGAAGATAGGGGGTCCGGGAGCGTGGATAGAGCGAGGGTGGGACATAGAGAGGGGCAGAGAGTGGGGGGGTGGGGGGACAAAGAGGGGGGGGGTAACAGAGAGAGGAGGACAGACTTATGGGGACAGTGACCTGGGGACAGAGAGGGGGACAGAGAGAGAGAGGTGTACAGAGAGAGTGGAACAGAGAGAAGGGAACAGAGAGAGGATGGACAGAGCGAGAGAGGAAAAGAGAGGAGACAGAGAGAGGGGAACAGAGAGTTTGGGGACAGAGAGAAGGGATAAAGAGAGGGGGTACAGAGACAGGGTGACAAAATGAGGGGACAGAGAGAGGGAAACTGAGAGAGGGTTACAGAAAGAGGGGAATAAGGAGAGGGGGTCAATGAGGTGGGCAGAGAGAGGGGAACAGAGAGAGAAGGGACAGAGAGAGGGGGACAGAGAGGGGGGTACAGAGAGAGGGGAACAGAGAAAGGGCGACAGAGAGAGGGGGGACAGAGAGAGGGGAACAGAGAGAGCGGGGCAGGGATACGGGGATAGAGTGAGGGGAACAGAGAGAAGGGGACAGAGAGAGGGGAACAGAGAGAGGCGGACAGAGAGAGGGGAACAGAGAGAGAGGCGACAGAGAGAGGGTGGACAGAGAGATGGGACCAGAGAAAGGGGGGACAGAGAGAGGGGAACAGCGAGACGGGAACAGAGATAAGGGAACAGAGAGAAGGGGACAGAGAGAGGAGGACAGAGAGAGTGGAAGAAAGAGAAGGGAACAGAGAGAGGATGGACAGAGCGAGAGAGACAGAGAGAGGGGAACAGAGAGTTTGGGGACAGAGAGAAGGGATAAAGACAGAGGGGCACAGAGAGAAGGGGACAGAGAAACGGGGACAGAGAGAGGTGGACAAAGAGAAGAGTATAGAGTGAGGGGAACGCAGAGAAGGGAACAGATAGAGGGAAACAGAGACAGGAGCGACGTGAAGAGGGGGGACAGAGTGAGGGGGGCAGAGTGACGGGGGGACAGAGTGAGGGGGACAGAGGGAGGGGGTCAGAGTGAGGGGGGCAGAGGGAGGGGGCGGAGAGAGCGGGACAGAGAGAGGGGGACAGAGAGAGGGGGACAGACAGAAGGGAACAGAGAGAAGGTGACAGAGAGAGGTTCACAGAGAGAGGGGAACAGAGAGAAGGGGATAGAGAGAGGGGGACAGAGTGAGGGGGGACAGAGAGAGGGGACAGAGAGAGGTTCACAGAGAGAGGGGAACAGAGGGAGGGGACAGAGAGAGGGTGGTCAGAGAAAGGAGTACAGAGAGCAGGGGCACAGAGAGAAGGGGACAGAGAAACGGGGACAGAGAGAGGTGGACAAAGAGAAGAGTATAGAGTGAGGGGAACGCAGAGAAGGGAACAGATAGAGGGAAACAGAGACAGGAGCGACGTGAAGAGGGGGGACAGAGTGAGGGGGGCAGAGTGACGGGGGGACAGAGTGAGGGGGACAGAGGGAGGGGGTCAGAGTGAGGGGGGCAGAGGGAGGGGGCGGAGAGAGCGGGACAGAGAGAGGGGGACAGAGAGAGGGGGACAGACAGAAGGGAACAGAGAGAAGGTGACAGAGAGAGGTTCACAGAGAGAGGGGAACAGAGAGAAGGGGATAGAGAGAGGGGGACAGAGTGAGGGGGGACAGAGAGAGGGGACAGAGAGAGGTTCACAGAGAGAGGGGAACAGAGGGAGGGGACAGAGAGAGGGTGGTCAGAGAAAGGAGTACAGAGAGCAGGGGGACAGAGGGAGTGGGCCAGAGAGAGGGCGGACAGAGAGTGGGGGAGATAGGGAGTGGGACAGAGAGAGGAGGGTCAGAGAGAGGGGGACAGAGAGTGGGGGACAGAGCGAGGGTGGACAGAAGATAGGGGGAACGGGAGGGTGGATAGAGCGAGGGTGGGACATAGAGAGGTGCAGAGAGAGGGGGGGACAGAGAAGGGGAGTAACAGAGGGGGCGAACAGACTTAAGGGGACAGAGACCTGGGGACAGAGAGGGGGACAGAGAGAGAGAGGTGTTCAGAGAGAGTGGAACAGAGAGAAGGGAACAGAGAGAGGATGGACAGAGCGAGAGAGGAAAAGAGAGGAAACAGAGAGAGGGGAACAGAGAGAGGGCGACAGAGAGAGGGGGTCAGAGAGAGGGGAACAGAGAGAGCGGGACAGTGATACGGGGATAGAGTGACGGGAGCAGAGAGAAGGGGACAGAGAGAGGGCAACAGAGAGAGGCGGACAGAGAGAGGGGAACAGAGAGAGAGGCGACAGAGAGAGGGGGGACAGAGAGAGGGGAACAGAGAAAGGGGGGACAGAGAGAGGGGAACAGCGAGACGGGAACAGAGATAAGGGAACAGAGAGAAGGAGACAGAGAGAGGAGGACAGAGAGAGTGGAAAAAACAGAAGGGAACAGAGAGAGGATGGACAGAGCGAGAGAGACAAAGAGAGGAGACAGAGAGAGGGGAACAGAGAGTTTGGGGACAGAGAGAAGGGATAAAGACAGAGGGGCACAGAGAGAAGGGGACAGAGAAAGGGGGACAGAGAGAGGTGGACAAAGAGAAGATGATAGAGTGAGGGAACGCAGAGAAGGGAACAGATAGAGGGAAACGGAGACAGGAGCGACGTGAAGAGGGGGGACAGAGTGAGGGGGGCAGAGTGATGGTGGGACAGAGTGAGGGGGACAGAGAAAGTGGGGTCAGAGTGAGGGGTACAGAGAGAGGGGACAGAGAGAGCGGGACAGAGAGAGGGGGACAGAGAGAGGGGGACAGACAGAAGGGAACAGAGAGAAGGTGACAGAGAGAGGTTCACAGAGAGAGGGGAATAGAGAGAGGGCGATAGAGAGAGGGGGCCAGAGAGAGGGGGACAGAGAGAGCGGGACAGAGAAAGCGGGGGCAGAGAGATTGGAACAGAGAGAAGGGAACAGACAGAAGGGAGCAGAGAAAGGGGGACAGAGAGAGTGAGGACGTGGAGAGGAGGGACAGAGTGAGGGGGGACAGAGTGAGGGGGGGCAGACAGAGGGGACAGAGAGAGGTTCACAGAGAGAGGGGAACAGACGGAGGGGGACAGAGAGAATGGGTGCTCATAGAGAGGAGTACAGAGAGCAGGGGGACAGAGGGAGTGGGACAGCGAGAGGGCGGAAAGAGAGTGGGGGAGAAAGGGAGTGGGACAGAGAGAGGAGGGTCAGAGAGAGGGGACAGAGAGACGGAGACAGAGCGTGGGTGGACAGAAGATAGGGAGACCGGGAGCGTGGATAGAGCGAGGGTGGGACATAGAGAGGGGCAGAGAGTGGGGGGGTGGGACAAAGAGGGGGGGGGGGGTAACAGAGAGAGGAGGACAGACCTATGGGGACAGTGACCTGGGGACAGAGAGGGGGACAGAGAGAGAGAGGTGTACAGAGAGAGTGGAACAGAGAGAAGGGAACAGAGAGAGGATGGACAGAGCGAGAGAGGAAAAGAGAGGAGACAGAGAGAGGGGAACAGAGAGTTTGGAGACAGAGAGAAGGGATAAAGAGAGGGGGTACAGAGACAGTGTGACAAAATGAGGGGACAGAGAGAGGGAAACTGAGAGAGGGTTACAGAAAGAGGGGAATAAGGAGAGGGGGTCAATGAGGTGGGCAGAGAGAGGGGAACAGAGAGAGAAGGGACAGAGAGAGGGGGACAGAGAGGGGGGGTACAGAGAGAGGGGAACAGAGAAAGGGCGACAGAGAGAGGGGGGACAGAGAGAGGGGAACAGAGAGAGCGCGGCAGGGATACGGGGATAGAGTGAGGGGAACAGAGAGAAGGGGACAGAGAGAGGGGAACAGAGAGAGGCGGACAGAGAGAGGGGAACAGAGAGAGAGGCGACAGAGAGAGGGTGGACAGAGAGATGGGAACAGAGAAAGGGGGGACAGAGAGAGGGGAACAGCGAGACGGGAACAGAGATAAGGGAACAGAGAGAAGGGGACAGAGAGAGGAGGACAGAGAGAGTGGAAGAAAGAGAAGGGAACAGAGAGAGGATGGACAGAGCGAGAGAGACAGAGAGAGGGGAACAGAGAGTTTGGGGACAGAGAGAAGGGATAAAGACAGAGGGGCACAGAGAGAAGGGGACAGAGAGAGGGTGACAGAGATAGGTGGACAAAGAGAAGAGGATAGAGTGAGGGGAACACACAGAAGGGAACAGATAGAGGGAAACAGAGACAGGAGCGACGTGAAGAGGGGGGACAAAGTGAGGGGGGCAGAGTGATGGGGTGACAGAGTGAGGGGGACAGAGAGAGGGGGGTCCGAGTGAGGGGGACAGAGGGAGGGGGCAGAGAGAGCGGGACAGAGGGAGGGGGACAGAGAAAGCGGGACAGAGAGAGGGAGACAGAGAGAGGGGGACAGAGAGAGGGCGACAGAGAGAGGGGAGACAGATAGAGGGAGGACAGAGAGAGAGCGGAACAGAGAGAGCGGGACAGAGAGAGGGGGACAGAGAGAGGGGGACAGGCAGAAGGGAACAGAGAGAATGTGACAGAGAGAAGGTGACAGAGAGAAGTAGACAGAGAGAAGGGGACAGAGAGAGGGAATCAGAGAGAGGGCGACAGAGAGAGGGGGGACAGAGAGAGGGGAACAGAGAGAGCGGGGCAGAGATAGGGGGATAGAGTGAGGGGAACAGAGAGAAGGGGACAGAGAGAGGGCGGACAGAGAGAGGGGGACAGAGAGAGAGAGGAGGGACAGAGAAGGGAACAGAGAGAAGGGACAGAGAGAGGGGGACAGAGAGAGCGGGACAGAGAGAAGGGAACAGAGAGAAGTTGACAGAGAGAAGGTGACAGAGAGAAGGGGACAGAGAGAGGGGGACAGAGAGGGGGGATCAGAGAGAGGGCGACAGAGAGAGGGGGTACAGAGAGAGGGGAACAGAGAGAGCGGGGCAGAGATACGGGGATAGAGTGAGGGGAACAGAGAGAAGGGGACAGAGAGAGGGCGGACAGAGAGAGGGGACGGAGAGAGAGGAGGGACAGAGAAGGGAACAGAGAGAAGGGACAGAGAGAGGGGGACAGAGAGCAGGACAGAGAGAAGGGAACAGAGAGAAGGTGACAGAGAGAAGGTGACAGAGAGAAGGTGACAGAGAGAAGGGGACAGAGAGACGGGACAGAGAGAGGGGAACAGAGAGAGGGCGACAGAGAGAGGGAGAGGGACAGAGAGAGGGGAACAGAGAGAGCGGGGCAGAGATACGGGGATAGAGTGAGGGGAACAGAGAGAAGGGGACAGAGAGAGGGGAACAGAGAGAGGCGGACAGAGAGAAGGGGACAGAGAGAGGGCGGAGAGGGGGGGGGGGACAGAGAGAGAGGAGGGACAGAGAAGGGAACAGAGAGAAGGGAACAGAGAGAAGGTGACGGAGAGAAGGGGACAGAGAGAGTGGGATAGAGAGAGGGGGACAGAGAGAGAGGAGGGACAGAGTGGGGGACAGAGAGAGGGGGACAGAGAGAAGGGAATAGAGAGAAGGGAACAGAGAGAAGGTGACAGAGAGAAGGGGATAGAGAGAGGGCGACAGAGAGAGGGGAACAGAGAGGGGGACAGAGACAGGGGGACAGAGAAAGCGGGGACAGAGAGAGTGGAAGAGAGAGAAGAGAACAGAGAGACGTTAGCAGAGAGGGGGGGAGCAGAGAGAGGAGGACAGAGAGAGTGGAAAAAAGAGAAGGGAACTGAGAGAGAATGGACAGAGGGAGAGAGACAAAGAGAGGAGACAGAGAGAGGGGAACAGAGAGTTTGGGGACAGAGAGAAGGGATAAAGCGAGAGGGGCACAGAGAGAAGGGGACAGAGAGAGGGGGACAGAGAGAGGGGAATAAAGAGAGGGGGACAGAATAAAGGGAACCGAGAGAATGGGATAGAGAGAAGTGGGACAGAGAGAGTGGAACAGAAAGAGAGGGGCAGAGATACGGGGATAGAGTGAGGGGAACAGAGAGAAGGGGACCGGGAGGGTGGACAGAGCGAGGGTGGGACAGAGAGAGGGGCAGAGAGTTGGGGGGGACAGAGAGGGGGGTAACAGAGAGAGGAGAACAGACTTATAGGGACAGAGACCTGGGGACAGAGAGGGGGACAGAGAGAGAGAGAGGTGGACAGAGAGAGTGGAGCAGAGAGAAGGGGACAGAGAGAGGAGGACAGAGAGAGTGGAAAAAATAGAAGGGAACAGAGAGAGGATGGACAGAGCAAGAGAGACAAAGAGAAGAGACAGAGAGAGGGGAACAGAGAGTTTGGGGACAGAGAGAAGGATTAAAGAGAGAGGAGCACAGAGAGAAGGTGACAGAGAGAAGGTGACAGGGAGAAGGGGACAGAGAGAAGGGGACAGAGAGAGGGGAACAGAGAGAGGGCGACAGAGAGAGGGGGACAGAGAGAGCGGGGCAAAGCTACGGGGAAAGAGTGATGGGAACAGAGAGAAGGGGACAGAGAGAGGGGAACAGAGAGAGGCGGACAGAGAGAAGGGGACAGAGAGAGGGCGGAGAGAGACAGGGGGACAGAGAGAGAGGAGGGACAGAGAAGGGAACAGAGAGAAGGGAACAGAGAGAAGGGGATAGAGAGAGGGGGACAGAGAGAGGGGGACAGAGAGAGCGGGGCAGAGAAAGCTGGGGCAGAGAGAGTGGAACACAGAGAAGGGAACAGACAGAAGGGAGCAGAGAAAGGGGGACAGAGAGAGTGAGGACTTGGAGAGGGGGGACAGAGTGAGGGGGGACAGAGTGAGTGGTACAGAGAGCAGGGGGACAGAGAGAGAGGGCGGACAGAGAGTGGGGGAGAGAGGGAGGGGACAGAGAGAGGAGGATCAGAGAGAGGGGACAGAGAGAGGGGGACAGAGCGAGGGTGGACAGAAGATAGGGGGACCGGGAGGGTGGACAGAGCGAGGGTGGGACAGAGAGAGGGGCAGAGAGAGGGGGGTGGGGCAGAGAGCGGGGGTGACAGAGAGAGGAGAACAGACTTATGGGGACAGAGACCTGGGGACAGAGAGGGAGACAGAGAGAGAGAGGTGTACAGAGAGAGTGGAACAGAGAGAAGGGAACAGAGAGAGGATGGACAGAGCGAGAGAGGAAAAGAGAGGAGACAGAGAGAGGGGAACAGAGAGTTTGGGGACAGAGAGAAGGGATAAAGAGAGGGGGTACAGAGACAGGGTGACAAAATGAGGGGACAGAGAGAGGGAAACTGAGAGAGGGTTACAGAGAGAGGGACAGAGAGAGGGGAATAAAGAGAGGGGAGACAATGAGGTGGGCAGAGAGAGGGGAACAGAGAGAGGCGGACAGAGAGAGGGGAACAGAGAGAGAGGCGACAGAGAGAGGGGGGACAGAGAGAGGGGAACAGAGAAAGGGGGACAGAGAGAGGGGAACAGCGAGACGGGAACAGAGATAAGGGAACAGAGAGAAGGGGACAGAGAGAGGAGGACAGAGAGAGTGGATAAAAGAGAAGGGAACAGAGAGAGGATGGACAGAGCGAGAGAGACAAAGAGAGGAGACAGAGAGAGGGGAACAGAGAAAGCGGGGACAGATAGAGTGTAACAGAGAGAAGGGAACAGAGAGAAGTTAGCAGAGAGAAGGGAACTGAGAGAAAGGGATAGAGAGAAGGGGACAGAGAGTGGGGTCAAAGAGAAGGGGATAGAGGGAGGGGAACGGAGCGAAGGGGACATAAAGAGGGAAACAGAGTGGGGGGACGTGGAGAGGGGGACAGAGAGAGGGGGACAGAGGAATGGGGACAGAGAGAGGGGGACAGAGTGAGGGGGGACGGAGAGAGGGGGTCAGAGAAAGGGGGACAGAGAGAGGGCAGACTGACAGGCGGGACAGAGCGAGGGTGGACAGAAAATAGGGGGACCGGGAGGGTGGAAAGAGCGAGGGTGGGACAGAGAAAGGGGCAGAGAGAGGGGGGGACAGAGAGTGGGGTGACAGAGACATGAGAAGGGACTTAGGGGGACAGAGACGTGGGGACAGAGTGGGGGACAGAGAGAGTGGGGGACCGAGAGAGGGTGACAGAGAGAGTAACAGAGAGAGGGGAACAGAGAGAGAGGAGGACAGAGAGAGTGTGTACAGAGAGAGGGGGACTGTGAATGGGTGTACAGAGAGACGGGGATAGAGAGATTGGGATAGAGAGAGGGGGACAGTGAGAGGGGGACAGAGAGAGGATGGACAGAGAGAGGGGCACAAAGAGAGGGGAACAGAGAGAGGGGAACAGAGAGTGAGGAGGGACAGATAGAGGGGGAAAGAGAGTGTGGGGACAGAGAGAGTGGGAAAAGAGAGAGTGTGGGCAGAGAGATGGGGATAAAAATAGGGGGTACAGAGAGAGAGGTACAGAGAGAGGGGACAGAGAGAGGGGAACAGAGAGCGGGGGTACAGAGAGAGGGGAACAGAGAGAGTGGGGACAGAGAAAGGGGGACAGAGAGAGCGGTACAGAGCGAGGGGGGGAGAGAGAGAAGGGGATAGAGTGAGGGGTTCGGAGAGAAGGGGACAGAGAGAGGGCCGACGTAGAGAGGGGGACAGAGTTACGGGGACAGAGAGAGAGGGGACAGTGAGTGAGGAACAGATAGAGGGGGACAGAGAGAGGGTTACAGAGAGCGGGGGACAGAGAGAGGGGGACAGAGAACGTGGGGACAGAGACCGGGGGGACAAAGAGAGAAGGGGATAGAGAGAGGGACGACAGAGTGTGGGGGGACAGAGAGAGGGGAACAGAGAGAGGGGAACAGAGAGAGGGCGACAAAGAGAGGTGGACAGAGAGAGGGGAATAGAGAGAAGGAGACAGAGAGGGGAGAACAGTGAGAGCTGAACAGAGATACGGAGATATAGAGAGAGGGGGACAGAGATAGAGGTGGGACAGAGAGGGGGACAGAAGACAGGGGACAGGGACGGTGAACAGAGCGAGGATGGGACAGAGTGAGTGGGCAGAGAGAGTGGGAGACAGAGTGTGGATGACAGAGAGAGGGGAACAGGGAGAGGGAAACAGAGAGATAGGGGGACAGAGAGAGGGGGACAGACAGAAGGGGGGACAGAGAAATGGGGACAGAGAGAGGGGGATAGAGAGAGGGGGACAGAGAGTGTGGGGACAGAGAGAAAGGATAAAGAGAGGGGGGACAGATACAGGGGGACAAAGAGAGGGGACAGAGAGAGGGGAACTTAGAGAGCGGAACTTAGAGATGGGTACAGAGAGGGGGGCAGAGAGAGGGGGATAAAGAGTGAGGGGAAAGGGGGGTACAGAGAGAGGGGAACAGAGAGAGGGGGGACAAAGAGAGGGGTACAGAGAGAAAATAACAGAGAGAAGGGAACAGAGAGAAGGAGACAGATAGAGGGGACAGAGAGAGCGGGAGAGAAAGAGTGGGAGAGGGACAGGGGGGTCAGAGAGAGTGGGGACAGAGAGGGGTGGGATAGGGAGAGGGGGACTGTGAGATGGGGCACAGATAGAGGGGGCACAGAGAGAGGAGGACAGAGAGAGGGGGACTGAGAGAGAGGGGAACAGTGAGAGGGGGGACAATAGACAATAGGTTGAGGAGTAGGCCATTCTGTCCTTAGTGCCTGCACCACCATTCAATATGATCATGCCTGATCATCCTTAATCAGTATCCTGTTCCTGCCTTATCTCAATAACCCTTGATTCCACAATCCTTGAGAGCTCTATCCAACTCTTCCTTAAATGAATCCAGAGACTGGTCCTCCACTGCCCTCTGGGGCAGAGCATTCCACACACCCACAAGTCTCTGGGTGAAGATGTTTCTGCTCATCTCTATCCTACATGGTCTACCCCGTATATTTAAGCTGTGTCCTCTGGTTGGGCACTCACCCATCAGCGGAAACATGTTTTCTGCCTCCAGAGTGTCCAATCCTTTTATAATCTTATATGTCTCAATCAGATCCCCTCTCAGTCTTCTAAACTCAAGAGTATACAAGCGCAGTCGCTCCAGTCTTTCAGCGTCAGGTAGTCCCGCCATTCCAGGAATTGATCTCATGAACCTACGCTGCACTCCCTCAATAGCCAGAGTACCTTTCCTCAAATTTGTAGACTAGAACTGCACACAGTACTCCAGGTGTGGTCTCATCAGGGCCCTGTACAGCTGCAGAAGCACGTCTTTGCTTCTATACTCAATCCCTCTTGTTATGAAGGCCAGCATGCGATTAGCTTTCTTCACTACCTGCTGTACCTGCATGCTTACCTTCATTGACTGGTGTACAAGAACACCCAGATCTCTCTGTACTGCCCCTTTACCTAAATTGATTCCATTGAGCTAGTAATCTGCCTTCATGTTCTTGCCACTAAAGTGGATAACCATACATTTACCCACACAAAACTGCATCTGCCATGCATCTGACCACTCACCCAACCTGTCCAGGTCACCCTGTAATCTCCTTACATCCTCCTCACATTTCACCCTGCCACCCAGCTCAGTATCATCAGCAAATTTGCTAATGTTATTGTTTATACCATCTTCTATATCATTAACATATATTATAAAAATCTGCGAGCCCAGTATTAAACCCTGGGGAACCTCACTGGTCACTGCCTGCCATTCCGAAATTGGGCAAAGAGGGGGACGGGGGTGGGTGGGTGGGTGGGGGGGGGGGGAACGGAGCGAGGGGGTGAACAGAACGAGGGGGGGACAGAGAGAGGGGACAGAGAGGGAGGTGGGATACAGAGGGGCACAGAGAGGGGGGACAGAGAGAGGGGGAATAGAGAGAGGGGACAGAGAAAGGGGAATAGAGGGGGTCAGAGAGAGGGGGGACAGAGAGAGGGGGGACAGAGAGAGGGGGACAGAGAGATGGGGACAGAGAGTGGGGGACAGTGAGTGGGGACAGAGAGAGGGGGGACAAGGGGGACAGAGAGTGGGGACAGAGAGAGAGGGACAGAGAGTGGGGACAGAGAGAGGGGTACAGATGGGGGTAAGATGGATAAACAGAGAGAGGGGTACAGAGAGGGGGTCAGATAGAGGTGGGACAGAGAGAGTGGGCAGAGATAGGCGTGACAGAGATGGGGACCGAGAGAGGGGGACAGAGAGAGGGGGGACAGAGAGAGGGGGGAAAGAGAGAGGGAACAGAGAGAGGGGGACAGAGAGGGGGGACAGAGAGAGGGGGGACAGAAAGGGGGGACGGAAAGAGGGGGGGCAGAGAGAGGGGGGACAGAGAGAGGGGGACAGAGAGAGGGGGAATAGAGAGAGGGGACAGAGAAAGGGGAATAGAGGGGGGCAGAGAGAGAGGGGACAGAGAGAGGGGGGACAGAGAGAGGGGGACAGAGAGATGGGGACAGAGAGTGGGGGACAGTGAGTGGGGACAGAGAGAGGGGGGACAAGGGGGACAGAGAGTGGGGACAGAGAGAGAGGGACAGAGAGTGGGGACAGAGAGAGGGGTACAGATGGGGGTAAGATGGATAAACAGAGAGAGGGGTACAGAGAGGGGGTCAGATAGAGGTGGGACAGAGAGAGTGGGCAGAGATAGGCGTGACAGAGATGGGGACCGAGAGAGGGGGACAGAGAGGGGGGACAGAGAGAGGGGGGACAGAAAGGGGGGACGGAAAGAGGGGGGGCAGAGAGAGGGGGGACAGAGAGAGGGGGACAGAGAGAGGGGTACAGATGGGGATAAGAGGGATAAACAGAGAGAGGGGGACAGAGATGATGGGACAGAGAGAGTGGGACAGAGCGGGGATCAGAGAGAGGGGGACCGAGAGAGGGGGGCAGAGAGAGGGGGGACAGAGAGGGGGGAACAGAGAGAGGGGGATAGAGAGAGGGTGACAGAGACGGGGGACAGAGAGAGAGGGGAGAGAGAGAGGAGAGCGAGAGAGAGGGCACAGAGAAAGGGGGGACAGAGAGAGGGGAGAGAGAGAGAGGAGAACGAGAGAGAGGGGACAGAGAAAGGGGGGACAGAGATGGGAGACAGAGAGTGAGTGTACAGAGAGAGAGTGGTGCAGAGAGAGGGGACGGTGGGGGGGGGGGTGACAGAGCGAGGGGGACAAAGAACGGGTCGACAGTGAGAGAGGGAAAGAGAGATGGGGCCAGACAGAGGGGACGTGGGGGGTACAGAGAGAGCAGGGCAAGTGAGAGCGGGGACAGAGAGAAGCGGGACAGAGAGAGGGGGACAGACATGGGGGAACAGAGAGTGGGGCAGAGTTAGGGGACACAGAGAGGGGGCAGAGAGAGGGGGCAGAGAGAGGGGGGAGAGAGGGGGGACAGAGGGGGAGTGAGAGGGGGAGAGAGAGGGGGACAACGAGCAGGGGCAGAGAGGGGGGAGAGAGATGGGGAGAGAGGGGGGTTTTGAGAGAGAGGGAGGAGAGAGAGGGGAGAGAGAGAGATGGAGAGAGTGGGCAAGAGAGAGGGGAAACAGAGAGAGGGAACATCGAGAATGGCAACAGAGAGAGTGGGACAGAGAGTAGGGAACAGAGAGGTGGGGGACAGAGTGGGGGACAGCGAGAGGCAGAGAGAGGGGGCGAGAGAAGGGAGAGAGTGATGGAGAGAGAGACAGTGACAGAGAGATGGGTATAGAGAGCGGGGGACAGAGCAAGTGGGAAAGAGAGCAGGGGACATAGAGAGGCGGGACAGAAAGGGGAGACAGAGAGAGGTGGATAGTTAGAGTGGGACAGAACGAGGGGGGACAGAGAGGAGGGGGCACAGAGAGAGGGGGGACGCGTGATGGGGAGAGACGTAGGGAGAGAGAGGGATGGGATAGAGAGGGGGAGAGAGTGAGGTTTAGGGAGAGCGGGGGACTGAGCAAGAGGATAGAGAGAGGGGGATAGAGAGAGGGGTGCAGGGAACGGGGGTGGGGAGAAAGAGGGGGAAGAGAGAGGGGTGTGAGAGGGGGAGAGTGATTGGGGAGGGAGACAGGGACAGAGCGAGAGGGGGAGTGAGCGAGGACAGAGAGTGAGGTGACAGAGAGACGGGGTACGGAGAAGGCGGACAGCGATAGGCGGGTCAGAGAGGAGGAGTGAGGGGGGAGCGAGAGGGAGGAATGAGAGGGGGAGAGAGGGGAAGAGAGTAGAGGAGGGAGATGGGAAGAGAGTGATACAGGAGAGAGAAAGAGAACAGAGAGTGGTGCTCAGAGAGAGTGGTCAGAGAGAGAGTGACAGAGAGAGGGGTATAGAGAGCGGTGGACAGAGCAAGAAGGACAGAGAGCAGGGGACATAGAGAGTCGGGAAAGAAAGGGGAGACAGAGAGAGGTGGATAGAGAGAGGGGGACAGAGCGGGGTACAGACAGAGGGTGGACAGAGAGGAGAGGGACAGCAGGAGGGGGACAGAGAGGGGGGACAGAGAGGGGGGACAGAGGGAGGGGACAGAGAGGAGGGGGACAGAGAGGAGGGGAACAGAAAGGAAGTGAACAGAGAGGAGGGGGTCAGAGAGGAGGGGGCACAGAGAGAGGAGAGACGCGTGATGGGGAGAGAGGTGGGGGGAGAGAGAGGGAGGGGAGAGAGAGGGGGAGAGAGTGAGGTTTAGGGAGAGCGGGGGACAGAGCAAGAGGATCAGAGAGGGAGGATAGAGAGAGGGATGCAGGGAAAGGGGATGGGGAGAAAGAGGGGGAAGAGAGAGGGGTGTGAGAGGGGGAGAATGAATGGGAAGGGAGACAGGGACAGAGTGAGAGGGGCAGTGAGCAGGGTCAGAGAGTGGGGTGACAGAGAGAGGGGGTACGGAGAGGGCGGACAGCGATAGGCGGGTCAGAGAGGAGGAGTGAGGGGGGAGCGAGAGGGAGGAATGAGAGGGGGAGAGAGGGGAAGAGAGTAGAGGAGGGGGATGGGGAGAGAGTGAGAGATGAGAGAGAAAGGGAACAGAGAGTGGGGCCAGAGTGAGTGGTCAGAGAGAAAGTGACAGAGAGAGGGGTGTAGAGAGCGGGGGACAGAGCAAGTGGGACAGAAAGCAGGGGACATAGAGAGGCGGGACAGAAAGGGGAGACAGAGAGAGGTAGATAGAGAGAGGGGGACATAGCGAGGGGGTCAGACAGAGGGTGGACAGAGAGGAGAGGCACAGCAGGAGGGGGACAGAGAGGAGGGACAGAGAGGGGGGACAGAGGGAGGGGACAGAGAGGATGGGGACAGAGAGGAGGTGGACAGAGAGGAGGGGGACAGAGAGGAGGTGAACAGAGAGGAGGTGGACAGAGAGGAAGAGGCACAGAGAGAGGGGGGACGTGTGATGGGGAGAGAGGTGGGGAGAGAGACGGAGGGGAGAGAGAGGGGGAGAGAGTGAGGTTTAGGGAGAGTGGGGGACAGAGCAAGAGGGACAGAGAGCAGGGAACATAGAGAGGCGGGACAGAAAGGGGAGACGGAGAGAGGTGGATAGAGAGAGGGGGACAGAGCGAGGGGGACAGACAGAGGGTGGACAGAGAGGAGAGGGACAGCAGGAGGGGTCAGAGAGGAGGGACAGAAAGGGGGGACAGAGGGAGGGGACTGAGAGGATGGGGACAGAGAGGAGGGGGACAGAGAGGAGGTGAACAGAGAGGAGGGGCACAGAGAGAGGGGAGACGCGTGATGGGGAGAGAGGTGGGGATAGAGAGGGAGGGGAGAGAGAGGGGAGAGAGTGAGGTTTAGGGAGAGCGGGGGACAGAGCAAGAAGATCAGAGAGGGTGGGTAGAGAGAGGGGGATTGAGAGAGGAGTGCAGGGAAATGGGATGGGGAGAGAGAGGGGGAAGAGAGAGGCGTGTGAGAGCGGGAGAGTGAATGGGGAGGGAGACAGGGACAGAGCGAGAGGGGGTGGGAGTGCGGACAGAGAGTGGCGTGACAGGGAGAGGGGGTATGGATGCGGCGGACAGCGAGGGGGGTCAGAGAGGAGGAGTGAGAGGGGGGAGCGAGAGGGAGGAATGAGAGGGGGAGAGAGGGGAAGCGAGGAGAGGAGGGAGATGGGGAGAGATTGAGAGCGGAGAGAGAAAGCGAACAGAGAGTGGGGGTCAGAGAGAGTGGTCAGAGAGAGAGTTACAGAGAGAGAGGTATAGAGAGCGGGGGACAGAGCAAGAGGGACAGAGAGCAGGGGACATAGAGAGGGAGGACAGAGAGAGGGACAGAGCGAGGGGGACAGAGAGAGGGGAAAGTGAGAGGGAGAGAGTGAGGGGGAGTGAGAGGGGGGACAACGAGTAGGGGTGGAGAGGGGGAGAGAGGGAGGAGAGGGGGGTTTTGAGAGAGAGGGAGGAGAGAGTGGGGGTAGAGAGAGGGAGGAGAGAGTGGGGGAGAGAGGGGGAGAGATAGAGATGGAGAGAGAGAGAGAGGGCAAGAGAGAGGGAACAGAAAGAGGGAACAGCGAGAGTGACAATAGAGAGAGAGGGACAGTGAGAGGGGAACAGAGAGGTGGGGACAGAGAGAGGGGGACAGCGAGAGGGGGAGATAGGGGGTAGTGAGAGGAGTCAGTGAGAGGGGTGAGTGAGGGGGAGAAAGAAGGGAAAGAGTGGGGGAGAGAGTGAGGGGGAGAGCGCGGGTGGACAGAGAGTGACGGACAGAGAGCGGAATCAGAGAGAGAGTGACAGAGAGCAGGGATCAGAGAGCGGGGGGACAGAGCGAGAGGGACAGAGAGAGGGGGATAGAGGGGGGAGTGAGGGGGGAATAGAGAGGGGGAGAGAGAGGGGGAAAGAAATGGGGGAGAGACGGTTGAGGGAGAGAAGGAACAGAGAGAGGGGAACAGAGAGAGGGAGAGAGAGATGGCGAGTGAGATGGGCAGTGAGATGGGGGGAGAGAGAGGTTGGAGACAGAGAGTGGGAGAGAGAGTGGGACAGAGAGGGCGAAACAGAGAGAGGGACAGAGAGGAGGGGGAATTAGAGGAGGAGGACAGAGAGGAGGGGACAGAGAGGAGGGGGCACCGAGAGAGGGGGACAGTGTGAGGGGGAAAGAGGTGGGGAGAGAGAGAGGGAGGGGAGTGAGAGGGGGAGAGAGAGTGGGAAAGAGAGAGGGGGGGCAGACAGTGGGGGACAGAGCGAGGGGGACAGAAAGTGGGGAACAGAGAGCGGGAAACGAGAGGGGGCCAGAGAGAGAGGGGGACCAGAGAGAGGATGTCAGGGAGAGGGCACAGAGAGAGGGGAGATAGAGTGAGGGTGGCAGAGAGAGGGGTAGAGAACAAGGGGTAGAGAGAGGGGGAGAGAGAGAGGGCAAAGAGTGGGGGGTAGAGAGAGGGGGTGAGTGGGGGAGAGAGAAGGGGCGGGAGATGGGCCAGAGTGCGAGGGGGAGAGAGGGGCAACAGAGAGAGGGAGGCAGAGAGATGGGGACAGAGAGAGGGGGACAGAGAGGATGGGGCAGAGATGAGGGGGACAAAGTGGAGGGGGACAGGGAGGAGGGGGACATAGGGGTGTACAGAGAGGGGGGACAGAGAGGAGGGGGACAGAGAGGAGTGGGATAGAGTGGAGGGGGCACAGAGTGAGGGGGACCGCGAGAGGGGTGGAGAGGTGAGGAGAGAGAGGGAGGGGAGTGAGGCGGGAGAGAGATAAGGGGGTGCAGAGCGCGGGGGAAAGAGCGAGAGGGACAGAGAGCAGGAGGATAGAGAGGGGGAACAGAGAGAGGGGGAGAGACAGAGGGGGACAGAGAGAAGGGGACAGAGCGAGGGTGACAGGGTGCGGGGGACAGAAAACGGGGAACAGAGAGCTGGGAACAGAGAGTGGGGGATGGAGATCGCGGGACGGAGAGCCAGTTACAGAGAGCGGTGGACGGAGAGCAGGGGACAGATAGAGGGGGACAGTGCGAGGGGGACAGAGCGAGGGTGACAGAGCGAAGGGGGCAGAGAGATGTGACAGGGTGAGGAGTACAGAGCGAGGGGTAGAGAAAGGGGGAAGAGAGAGGGGGACAGAGAGTGGGGGCAGAGGGCGGGGACAGAGAGGGAGGGCACAGAGAGAGGCGGATAGAGAGGTTGGATAGAGAGATGGGGCAGAGAGATGGGGAAAGAGAAGTGGGAGAGAGAAAGGGGAGAGAGAAGCGGAACAGAGAGAGGGGAGACAGAGAGGGTGGCAGAGAGACGGGAACAAAGAGAGGGGGCAGAGAGAGGGGGACAGAGTGAGGGGGGACAGAGAGAGGTGGGCAGAGAGCGACGGGACAGAGCAAAGGGTACAGAGAGGGGGGACAGTGCGAGGGGGACAGTGTGAGGAGGACAGAGAGAGGGGACAGAGGGTGGGCGACAGAGGGCGGGGGACAGAAGGCGGGGGACAAAGTGTGGGTACAGAGTGTGGGGGACAGGGGGGACAGAGAGAAGGGGAACAGAGAGAGGGGGATTGAGAGGGTGGATACAGAGATGGGTGCAGAGAGATGGGGCAGATAGATGGGGAGAGACAGAGGTAGAGAGAGAGAGGTGCAGATAGAGGTGGGACAGAGAGGGGGGCAGAGAGTGGGGGAACAGAAAGTGCGGGAACAGACAGAGGGGGGACAGAGAGAGGGGGACAGAAAGAAGGGATCAGAGAGATGGGACAGAGTGAGGGGGACAGAGAGAGGTGGGCAGAGAGCGGGGCGACAGAGTGAGGGGTACAGAGAGAGGGGACAGTGCGAGGGGGACAGTGTGAGGAGGACAGAGAGAGGGGACAGAGGGTGGGTGACAGAGGGCGGGGGACAGAGGGTGGGGGACAGAGAGAAGGGGACAGAGAGAGGGGGATTGAGAGGGTGGATAGAGAGATGGGTGCAGAGTGATGGGGCAGATAGATGGGGAGAGAGAGGTGGAGAGAGAGAGGTGCAGGTAGAGGTGGGACAGAGAGGGGGGCAGAGAGTGGGGGAACAGAGAGTGGGGGAACAGAGAGTCGGGGAACAGAGAGAGGGGGACAGAAAGAGGGGGTCAGAGAGATGGGACAGAGCGAGGGGGACAGAGAGAGGTGGGCAGAGAGAGGGTGAAAAGAGCGAGGGGGACAGAGCGAGTGGGTTAGAGAGATGGGGAGAGAGATAGAGTTCAGAGAGACGGGGAGAGAGAGGGGGACGAGGGGGAGAAAGAGAGGAGATTGTGACGGGGAGAGAAATGGGGAGTGAGATGGGAAGAAAGAGAGGGAATGAGAGAGAGGGGGAGAGAGAGGGGGAGAGTTAGCGGGGAGAGAGGGGGGGAGAGAGAGAGATGGAGACAGAGAGAGATGGGGAGAGCGAGGGGCAAGAGAGACATGGAGAGAGAGACGGGGAGAGAGAAAGGGAGAGAGAGAGAGATATGAAGAGAGAGAGGGGGTTGAGAGAGAGGGGGAGACAGCAACGGGAGAGTAGGGGTAAAGGTAGGGGGAGAGGTAGGGGAGTGGTAGGAGAGATAGACAGGGGGAGATGTAGGGGAGATTTAGGGGAGAGGTAGGGGAGAGGTGGGGGAGAGGTACGGAGAGATAATGGAGAAGTAGGAGGAGAGACGGGGAGAGGGAGGGGGAGAGAGAGATGAATTAGAGAGATAGAGGGGAGAGAGGTGGGTCGAGTGAGGGGGTCGAAAAACGGGTTCGAGAGAGGGGTGTAGAGAGCGGCGGAGAGAGAGGGGTGAGAGAGGGCAGATAGAGGGGAGAGAGAAGGGAGAGAGTGGGGGGAGAGGGGTTGGAGAGAGAGGCGGAGAGATGTGGGTGTAGAGAGAGGGGCTAGAGAGAGCGGTGTAGGAAGAGGGGAAAGAGAGCGGGGTAGAGAGGGGGTAGAGAGAGGGGGTAGAAAGAGAGGGTAGAGAGAGCGGAGAAGAGTGAGCGGGGTAGAGTGAGGGGGTAGAGAGAAGAGGGTGCAGAAGGCGGGTGGAGAGAGGAGGGTGGAGAGAGGGTGTGGGGAGAGGGGTGGAAAGAGGAGGTGGAGAGAGGGGGTGGAGAAAGGGAGGTGGAGAGAGAGGGGTGTAAAGAGAGATGGAGTAGAGAGAGGGGATTGGAGAGAGGGTGGAGAGAGGGGTTTGGAGAGAGGGGTGTGGAGAGAGGAGGGTGGAGAAAGGCGGGTGGAGAGAGGAGAGTGGAGGGGGGAAACTGAGAGGTGGAGAGCGAGGGGTGTACAGTGAGAGGGAGTAGAGAGAGGGTATTGGAGAGAGGGGTGTGGAGAGAGGAGTGTGGAGAGAGGTGGGTGGAGATAGGATAGTGGAGAGAGGGGGTGGAGAAAGGGTGGTGGAGAGAGAGGGTTTGGAGAGAGGGGGTGGAGAAAGGCGGGTGGAGAGAGGAGAGTGGAGAGAGGCGGGTGGAGAGAGGGGATGGAGAGAGGGGTGTGGAGTGGGGTCGAGAGAGCGGGGTGGAGAGAGAAGAGTGGAGAGAGGCGGGTAGAGAGAGGCGGGTGAAGGGGTGGAGAGAGGGGGTGGAGAGAGAGGGTGGAGAGAGGGGTTTGGAGAGAGGGGGTGGAGAGAGGGGGTGGATAGAGAGGGGGTAGAGAGAGGGGGTAGAGAGAGGGGTAGAGAGAGGGGGTTGGAGAGAGGGTGGAGAGAGGGGTTTGGAGAGAGGGGGTAGAGAGAGGGGGTGGAGAGAGAGGGAGTAGAGAGAGGGGTAGAGAGAGGGAGTTGGAGAGAGGGTGGAGAGAGAGATATGGAGAACGGGTGTGGAGAGAGGAGGGTGGAGAGAGGAGGTTGGAGAGAGGAGAGTGGAGAGAGAAGGGTGGAGAGGGGCGGAGAGACGGGGTGTGGAGCGACGGGGATGGAGAGACGGGGAGAGAGAGGAGGGTGGAGAGAGGAGGGTGGAGAGAGGGTGTGGAGAGAGGAGGGTGGAGAGAGGGGGTAGAGAGAGGGGGTGGAGAGAGGGGGTTCGGGAGAGGTGTGTGGAAGAGGGGGTGTGGAGAGAGGAGGGTGTAGAGACGGGGTGGAGAGAGGAGGGTGGAGAGAGGGGGTGTAGAGAGGAGGGTGGAGAGAGGGGGTGGAGAGCGGAGGTGGACAGACGAGTTGGAGAGAGGGGGTGGAGAGAGGGGGTGGGGAGAGGGGGGTGGAGAGAGGGGGTGGAGAGAGGGGGTGGGGAGAGGACGTGGGGAGAGAGGGTGGGGAGAGGGTGGTGGAGAGAGGGGGTTGGAGAGAGTGGTGTGGAGGGAGGGGGTGTGGAGAGAGGAGGGTGGAGAGAGGGGGTTGGAGAGAGGTGTGTGGAGAGAGGGGGTATGGAGAGAGAGGGTGGAGATAGGGGTTGGAGAGAGGGGGATGGAGAGAGAGGGTGGAGAGAGGGGCGTGGAGAGAGAAGGGGTAGAGAGAGGGGTTGGAGAGAGGAGGGTGGAGAGAGGAGAATGGAGAGAGGGGGGTGGAAGAGAGGGAGGTGGAAAGAGAGGGTGAAGTGAGGGGCATGAAGAGAGCGGGAGTAGGGAGAGGGGGCACAGAGAGAGCGGTGAGGAGAGATGGGCGTGGAGAGAGTGGGATGGAGAGAGAGGGTGGAAAGAGGGGGATGGAGAGAGGAGGGTGGAGAGAGGAGGGTGGAGAGAAAGGTGTCGAGAGAAGGGTGTCAAGAGAAGGGGCAGAGAGAGGGGCAGAGAGATGAGGGAGAAGATGACAGAGAGGAGAGAGAGAGTGAGGGGTGAAAGAGGGGGAGTTAGAGGTGCGAGCAAGAGAGATGGGTGAGAGAGGGGGCGAGCGAGAGGGAGAGAGGTGCACGTGTGAGTGAGAGAGGGGATGGGAATGAGAGAGAGAATCTGAGAGTGCTAGAGAGAGAGTGTGAGAAGGGGACGAGAGAGAGAGAAATATAGAGGGGGAGAGCGAGATAGGGAGAGATGGAGGGCGAGCCAGAGAGAGGGACACGAGGGTGAGGCACACGAGAGCGAGAGAGATCGTCAGGTGAGAGAGAGGGATGAGTTGGAGAGTGTGTGAGGGGGTGGGAGCGAGAGTGAATGCGGGGAAGAGAGATAGAGATGGGGGGATGAGACAGAGAGAGACGGGGGTTGAAAGACGAGATAGAGAAAGAGAGTCAGAGTCTCAGAGAGAGAGAGACAGAGAGTCAGAGAGTGAGAGAGACAGAGAGTGAGAAACAGAGAGAGAGATGTCTCAGGGAGGGCCAGTACAGTGGAGATGAGAGCAGGATCCTCACAAGATGGTGGGAATGAAGCCTAGAATGTTGCTGTTCTTTGCCCAGCTCTGTACTTATGTCCGGTCTTCCAGGTCTGAATATAGAAGTCTACTACGTCCACCTTGTTTACTGTGAGTGATCTTACCGGCTGCAGGATTTACTGAAGGCTCCAGATCTCACTCTCCATCTCTCTCTGGCTGACCAAGCGTCTTTGATGTGGTTATGGACGAGACAGGAGTTAGGAATTCGGCTGAGACAGGAACATTCTGATGACCTAGAGGAGACAGAGAAATAGACAGAATGGGAAATTAGACTGATGCAGTGAGGGTTACACATGGAGGATGGCACTGAGTCCCACAGAGACCTGGAAAATCCCAGTCTCCCTCCCTGGCCTGTGCTGCTGCGTCTCCCTGGAGTGGAGGATGCTATTGGCTCAGGATCTGGAGTAACTGCAAGAGTGAGAGGCGCGGACAGAGGCAGCAATTAGACCCACACAGTGAGGGATACCACATGGAGAGATACTAAGTGATATCACCAGAGTGGAGGAAGGTATCAGGATCACACAATGGTCATGATGAAAGGGTTGTGATTCATGGTGCACTGGGATGAGTACTCACTGACGGGTGAGCTACGAGTGGGACAGGTGATGGCCTCGTGCTATTCTCACCCGACTGTTCACCCAGAAGTTATTGCCGGTGTCCAGTATACCCATCTAACTGCCTAATATCCTTTCAGGAAGGAAATCTTTTCTAGGCAGCGGGTCTGGCCTACATATGATCCAGACCCAGAGCAATGGGGTTGACTCTCAACAGCATCCTGAAACGATCGAGGAAGCCACTCAGGTCAAGGGCAGCTCGGGGTGGGAAATACAACTGGCCCAGCCAGAGACAGCAATATCTCACGAGAGAATAAAAAACAACCCTGCTGGGAGCAGTGTCCTGGCCAGTCACGGCTTACGTACAGGGCTTTAAACTGACAGAGAGGATGCAGAGAGTTCAGGTGAAAGGAGCTTTCCAAATCCAAACAGAAAATGGCAATGTAGCTGAAGACAAACAGAAAGGAACAGGAAGAGACAGAGTTTAACTGAAACTGTACATCAGTGAATTGGACTGTGAGAAGATATCGTGGAAAGAATCAATCGTAATGTTCTTTTTTTTGTGCTGGACAAAGTCTCTGCAATGAGGTGGGTGGACTGTGGCACAGAGATAAATGAGATTTAGTGGTGACACGATGAACAAATGGTGGAACATGAATATTCTATTGTAACCCTCCTTGAGGGGTCTCAGGGAGTGTAGGATGGGTAACCCTGACAGTAATGGGTAACAAAGGCATTCCAGAGAAAGCATTTGGCCTCAGATGATGCAGCTGAATCAGCCTGAATGCAGATTCTGGGAAACATGTCACAAAACCACAAGCAGGAGAACAGTTTTGAGGCTGCCTATTAGCATTTCATTGCTCAACACTTTTACACATTCCAATGAATTCCTGAGTAATGCAAAGGCACTGCGATAATTTTGGGAGACTTCAGTCTTTGTATAATCTGGGACAGTCACATCGGCAAAAGTGATGTTCTCCAAACTCATCTTTGTTTGTGTCAGTGTTTCTTTGAATTGTGCAAACGGCCAGGGACATGACTATCTCAGATCGACCGTTGGGTGATGAAGCTGAGTGAAGGAGTAATGTCACACTGAGATATCCTCTGTGAAATTGTAGTATAGTGGAATTCAGCGAGATGATGGATTTTTAAAGTGACCATAAAGCGCACCCTACAATCACAACCAAAGCCATTGACATGTGCTGAGGGGAGAACTGACCAAGGTAAACAGGGGAAACAGTGAAGTGTATGGCTGGTAATGGACAGTGGAAAACATTTACAGTTATAGAGATGTACAGCACAGAAACAGACCCTTCGGTCCAACTCATCCACACCACCCACATATCCTACCATAATTTTGTCACACTTGCCAGTACTTGGCCCAAATTTCTCTCAACCTTTCCTGTTCGTATCCCCATCCAGATACCTTTTAAATGCAGTAATTGTACCCGACTCCACCACTTCCTCTGGCAGGTCATTCCATACACGCAACACCCTCTACATCAAAACGTTGTCCCTTACATTCCTTTTATATCATTCCCCTCTCACCCTCAAACTAGGCCCTCCAGTTCTGGACTACCCCACCCCAGGGAAAAAGACTATGTCTGTTAATCCTAACTATGCCTCTCATGGTTTTATAAGCCTCCTTATGGGTTCCCCCTCAGCTTCAGACATTCCAGAGACAACAGGCCCAACCCATTTAACCTCTCCCTGTAGCTCAAATCCTCCAATCCTGGTAGCATCTTTGTAAATCTTTTCTGAACCCTTTCAATTTACACATTATCCTTTCGATAGTGAGGAGACAACAATTGCACGCAATATTCCAAAAGTGGCTTATCCAATGTCCTGTACAGCCAGAAAATGACCTCCCAACTCCTCTACTCAATGCTCTGATCAGTAAACACAAGCGCAGCAAACACCCTCTTCATTATCCTATCGACCCACAATTCTGCTTTCAAGGAATAATGAACCTGCAATCTCAGGTCTCTTTGTTCAGAAACACTCCTTGGGACCTTAACATTAAATGTATCAGTCCTGCGAAGCGTTGCTTTTCCAAAATTCAGCACATCCCATTTATCTAAATTAAACTCCATCTGCCACTTTTCAGCCCATTGGCCCAACTGATCCAGATGTCGTTGTAATGTGAAGTAACATCTTTTACTGTCCACTATACCTCCAATTTTGGTGTCATCTGCAAAATTACTAACTATATCTGCTATGTTCACATCCAAATCATTTATATAATTAATGGAAAGTAGTGGACGCAGCACCGATCCTTGTGGCACTCCACTGGTCATAGGCCTCCAGTCTGAAACGCAACCCTCCACAACCACCCTCTGTCTTCTACCTTTAAGCCAGTTTTGTATCCAAATGGCTGGTTTTCCCTGTATTCCATGAGATCTATCCTTGCTAACCAAGCTCCCGTGTGGAAACATTTCGAATACCTTATTGAAGTCCATATCACTCACCTCCACCGCTCTGCCCTCATCAATCTTTTTGTTCATTCTTCAAAAAACTCAATATCTTGAGACATGATTTCCCACACACAAAGAAATGCTGACAATCCCCAATTAGACAGTGCATTTCCAAACACATGTAACTCCTGTCCCTTATATATCCGTCCTTCAACGTGCCCACAACTGACGTCAGGTGAACCAGATTGTAGTTCCCTGGCTTATACTTACCAGCATTCTTAAACAGTGGCACCAAGTTTGCCAAACTCCAGACTTCCGCCACTCACCTGCGACTATCGATGATACAAATATCTCAGCAAAAGGTCCAGCAATCACTTCTCCAGCTTCCCACAGAGTTCTCGAGTACACCTGATCAGGTCCTGGGGTTTATTCACCTTGAACCGTTTGAAGATATCCAGCACCTCCTCCTCTGTAATATCGATATTTTGCAAGATGACATCATCTATTTCCCAATGCAGTTTCCCAAACCATCATCCTGTTCTATATCTTCCATGTCCTTCTCTACAGGGAAATACTTATTCGGTATCTCACCCATCACCTGCAGCTCCACGTGCAGACTGTCTTTGTCTTTGAGGGGCCCTATTCTCTCCCCAGTGACCCGCTTGTCCTTTTTGCATATGTGAAAACAGTTTGGATTCTCCTCAAACGTATTTGCCAAAGCAATCTCATGTCCACTTTTTGCCCTCATCATTTCCCTCTAACCCTGCACAACACTGCAATTACCTCCTCCCTGACTGATCCCTACCCAACACTGCAATCACCCCCTCCCTGACTGATCCCAACCCAACACTGCAATCTCCCCCTCCCTGACTGATCCCTACCCAACACTGCAATCACCCCCTCCCTCACTGATCCCTATCCAACACTTCAATCTCCCCCTCCCTGACTGATCCCTACCCAAAACTGCAATCACCCCCTCGTTCACTGATCACCACCCAACAATTCAATCTCTCCCTCCCTGACTGATCCCTACGCAACACTGCAGTCTCTCCCTCCCTGACTGATCACTACCCAACACTTCAATCTCCCCCTCCCTGACCGATCCCTACGCAACACTGCATTAACACCCTCCCTCAATGACCCCTACCCAACACTCCAATCTCCCCCTCCCTGACTGATCCCTATCCAAAACTGCAATCACCCCCTTCCTCACTGATCCCTACGCAACAGTGCAGTCTCCCCCAAACTGACTGATCACTACCCAACACTGCAATCCCCCCTCCTTGACTGATCCCGACACAATGCTGCAGATTCCGCCACCCTGACTGATCCCTACCCAACACTGCAATCTCCCACTCCCGAACTGATCCTTCCCAACATTGCAATCTCCCACTCCCTGATTGATCCCTACCCAATACTGCAGTCTTCCCCTCCCTGACTGATCACTACCCAACACTGCAATCTCCCCATCCCTGACTGATCCGTACGCAACACTGCACTCACCCCTCCGTGACTGATCCCAACCCAACACTGCAATCTCCCCCACCAGGACTAATCCCTACCCAAAACTGGAATCCCCCCCCCTTCCTGACTGATCTCAATACAAGACTGCAATCTCCCCCTCTCAGACTGATTCCTACTCAACACTGCATTCTCCTCCTCCCTGACTGATCACAACCCAACACTGTCATCTCCCCTTCCCTGACTAATCCCTACCCAACACTGCAATCAACTTCTCCCGGTCTGATCCCCACCCAACACTTCAATCTCCCCCTCCCTGACTGATTCCTACCCAACATTGAATCACCCCCTCACTCACTGATCCCTACCCAACACTTCAATCTCCCCCTCTCTGTCTGATCCCTACCCAACACTTCAATCTCCCCCTCCCTGACTGATCCCTACGCAATACTGCAGTCTCCCCGTCCCTGACTGATTCCTCCCAACACTTCAATCTTCCCCTCCCTGACTGATCCCTACACAATGCTGCAGTCTCCCCCTTCCTGACTGATCACTACCCAACACTGCAATCTCCCCCTCCTTGACTGAACCCTACACAATGCTGCAGTCTACCCCTCCCTGACTGATCCCTACCCAACACTTCAAACTCCCCCTCCCTGACTGATCCCTACGCAACACTTCAAACTCCCCCTCCCTGACTGATCCCTACGCAACACTGCAATCTCCCCCTCCATAACTGATCCCTACTCAACACTTCAAATTCCCTTCTCTGACTGATCTCTAGGCAACACTGCACTCACCCCCTCCCTGACTGATCCCTACCCAACACTGCAATCTCCCCCTCCCCGACTGATCCCTACCCAATTCTGCAATCTCCCCCTCCCTGACTCATCCCTACAAAACACTGCAATCACCCCCTCCCTGACTGATCCCTACACACCATTGCAATTTCCCCTCTCCCTGACAGATTCTTACATAACACTGCAATCTCCCCCTTCCTGAATGCTCACTACCCAACACTGCAATCTACCCCTCTCCGACTGATCACTACCCAACTCTGCAATCTCTCCCTCCCTGACTCATCCCTACCCAACACTGCAATCACACCCTCCCTGACTGATCCCTAACCAACACTGCACTCACCCCCTCCTTGACTGATCCCAACCCATCACTGCGCTCATCCCCTCCCTGACTGATCCCTGCCAAACACTGCAATCACCCACTTCCTGACTGATCACTACCCAACACTGCAATCCCCCCTCCTTGACTGATCCCTACACAATGCTGCAGATTCCACTACCCTGACTGATCCCGATCCAACACTGCAATCTCCCACTCCCTAAGTGATCCTTACCCAACATTGCAATCTCCCACTCCCCGACTGATCCCTACCCAATTCTGCAATCTCCCCCTCCCTGACTCATAGAACATAGAACATAGAAGAATACAGCGCAGTACAGGCCCTTCGGCCCTCGATGTTGCGCCGATCCAAGCCCACCTAACCTACACTAGCCCACTATCCTCCATATGCCTATCCAATGCCCGTTTAAATGTCCATAATGAGGGAGAGTCCACCACTGCTACTGGCAAGTCATTCCATGATTCACGACTCGTTGAGTAAAGAACCTACCCCTAACATCTGTCCGATACCTACCCCCCTTTAACTTAAAGCTATGCCCCCTTGTAATAGCTGACTCCATACTTTGAAAAAGATTCTCACTGTCGACCCTATCTAAACCCCTAATCATCTTGTACACCTCTATCAAGTCACCCCTAAACCTTCTTTTCTCCAATGAAAACAACCCCAAGTGCCTCAGCCTTTCCTCATACGATCTCTCTATCATACCAGGCAACATCCTGGTAAACCTCCTCTGCACCCATTCCAGTGCCTCCACATCCTTCCTATAATATGGCGACCAAAACTGCACATGCGGCCGCACCAGAGTCTTATACAACTGCAACATGACCTCAGTACTCCGGAACTTAATTCCTCTACCAATAAAAGCCAGTACGCCATATGCCTTCTTCACCACACTATTTACCTGGGTGGCAACTTTCAAAGATCTGTGTACATGGATACCAAGATCCCTCTGCTCATCTACACTACCAAGTATCCGACCATTAGCCCAGTACCCCATCTTTTTATTACTCTTACTTTTATTACTCATCCCTACCCAACACTGCAATCTCCACCTCCCTGACTGATCCCTACCCAACACTGCAATCTCCACCTCGCTGATTGATCCCTACCCAACACTGCAATCTCCCCCTCCCTGACTGATCCCTACCCAAAACTGTAATCTCCCCCTCCCTGACTGATCCCTACCCAACACTTCCCTCACCCCTCCCTGATTGAGCACTACCCAACACTGCAATCAACCCCTCCCTGACTGATCCCGACACACCATTGCAATTTCCCCTCTCCCTGACAGATTCTTACATAACAATTCAATCTCCCCCTTCCTGAATGATCACTACCCAACACTGCAATCTCCCCCTCCCCGACTGATCACACCCAACTCTGCAATCTCTCCCTCCCAGACTGATCCCTAACCAACACTGCAATCTCCCCCTCCCTGACTGATCCCTACCCAACACTGCAATCACACCCTCCCAGACTGATCCCTAACCAACTCTGCAATCTCTCCCTCCCAGACTGATCCCTAACCAACACTGCAATCTCCCCCTCCCTGACTGATCCCTACCCAACACTTCCCTCACCCCTCCCTGATTGAGCACTACCCAACACTGCAATCTCCCCCTCCCTGACTGATCCCAACCCATCACTGCGCTCATCCCCTCCCTGACTGATCCCTGCCAAACACTCAATTCTCCCCCACCCTGACTCATCCCTATCCAAAACTGCAATCACCCACTCCCTGACTGATCCCTACCCAACACAGCAATCTCCACCTCGCTGACTGATCCCTACCCAACTCTGCAATCTCTCCCTCCCTGACTCATCCCTACCCAACACTGCAATCTCCCCCTCCCTGACTGATCCCTAACCAACACTGCAATCACACCCTCCCTGACTGATCCCGAATCCAACACTGCACTCACCCCCTCCCTGACTGATCCCAATCCATCATTGCGCTCATCTGCTCCCTAACTGATCCCTGCCAAACACTGCAATCTCCCCCTCTCCGACTGATCCCTACACAACACTGCAATCTCCCCTCCCTGAGTGATCCCTACCCAATACTGCACTCACCCACTCCCTGACTGATCCCCACGCAACAGTGTGCTCACCCCCTCCCTGACTGATCCCAACCCAAGACTGCACTCATCCCCTCCCTGACAGATCCCAACCCAACACTGCAATCTCCCCCTCCTTGAATGATCCCTACGCAACAATAAAGCACTCCCTCCCTGACTAATCTCCATCCAACTCTTCAATCTGCCTCTCCTTAACTCGTCCCGACCGAACACAGTAATCTCCCTCACCCTGGCTCATCTCTTTCCACCAGTCCCCCTGTCTGACTGATCCCCACCCAACAAAGCAATCTCCCCGTCCCTGACCCATTTCTCCCAGATCAGGTCAGTGAGATGGAAATATTAATATTTAAGCCTGTCCTTTGTTTATTTGGCTGTGACAAAATTGAGAGAACACTATGTGCTGTAAATCTCCAGAGGGTTAGATAGAGACACTTCGAGGAAGCTTTCCTCCAGATCTAAGCCCTTTCTCAAACTAATCTGGGATATTTACTTGAGAACCGTTTCAGTGATATTCACTTTGAATCCTTTCTGTGTCTTGCTTCAGTTAACTGGGCACACTGGTAACCTGGGCCGTACTGTTCCTGGGAATTTTGATGGGAGCCAGATTAAATGGAGATTTCTGGGTCCCATTCCTTCACAATGGAAGAGATAAAGTCCCACAAGCGAACATTGAGATGCTGATGGTGTTGTCCAGTTACTTCTAAAAACAAGGTAAACAACCCAACCATAATCTTCGGAGTGAGGTTACAGTGGGGGAGCACTTTGGAACCAGTGACCATAGTTCTATTAATATTGTAATCATTGTGGAGTGAGACAAAATGTTCCAGAGGTGCTAGTTCTACATTGTGGCATAGCACATTTTGACGGAGTTAGACAGCAGCTTGCAAGGGTTGGTTTGAGTAGTTTGTTTGCAGGTAAAGGGACCTCTGGCAAATGGAAGTTCTTTAAATGTGGGATAGCTATAGTTCAAGATGTGTACGTTCCTGTGAGTGTGAAGAGCAAGGTTGGCATGAATAAGGAACCCTGGATGACAAGAGACATTGAGGCTTTAACCAGAAAAATAAGCAGGCATGGCTCAGGTACAGGAAGCTGGGGTCAAGGGAATCCCTGGGGATACATAGGGGATACAAGAGTTTACAGAAGAAGGAAATCAGGACGGCAGATGACCTTGGCTAAGAAAATTTGGGTGAATCCAAAGAAATTCTTGAAGTATATTAAAGGAAAAAGCATAACGAGAGAGATAATAGGATATGTATGTGCAGAATCGCGGAGTTATTTCTCCTCTGTGTTGATCGTGGAGAAGGACATGAAGACTTAGGAACTTGGGGAAGTTAGTGATGATCTCTTGGGCACAGTCCATATCACAGGAGAGGAAGTGTTAAATGCATTAGAATGTATGAGGGTGGATAAATCTCCTGGACCTGACCAAATGTATCCAACAACACTGCAGGAAATGGTGGGGTCCCTGGCTGATCTTTGTGCATCATCTTTAGTCACGGGTGCTGTCCTGGAAGATTAGTGGGCAGCAAATGTTGTGCCGTTATTCGAGAAGGGCTGTAAAGAAAAAACCTGGGAACTACAAATCAGTAGACTGAACATGTGTGGTCAGTAAGTTACTTGAGAAGATTCTGGGAGATTAGATATACATGCATTTGGAAATACAGCATTTGATTGGGAGTGGTAAGCAAAGCCTTGTGCGTGGGAGACTGTGCCTCACAAATTTGTTAGCGTTCTTAGATGAAGTGATCAGGAAGGTTGACAAGGGCAGGCCAGTTACATGTAGACTCTACAGGTTTCAGTAAGGCCTTTGATATGGTTCCACATGGTACCTTGCTCTGGAAGGTTAGATTGCATGGAATCCAGGGTGGGGTTGGCAAACTGGGTACACAATTGGCTTGATGGTAGGAAGCAGAGGGTAACAGTCCGACTGAAGGCCTGTGACTAGTGGTGTGCCTCAGTGGTCATAGAATCATAGAATCGCTCCTTTGTGGAAACAGGCTCTTCAGCCCAACAAGTCCACTGGCCCTCTGAAGATTATTCCACCCAAACCCATTCCCGTACCCTGTTACTCTACGTTTACCCCTGACTAATGCAACTTACTTACACATCCATGAACACGATAGACAATTGAGCATGGCCAATTGACCTAACCTGCTCATCTTGGGTTGTGGGAGGAAACCGGAGCACCCAGCGGAAACCCATGCAGACATGGGGAGAACGTACAAACTCAGTTGGTGTGGCATGGTTGCTCAGTGGTTGGCACTGCTGCATCACAGCGCCAGGGACCTGGGTTCGACTCCATCTTGGGTGACTGTCTGTGTGAAGTTTTTACATTCTCCCTGTGTCTGCGTGGGTTTCCTCTGGGGCTCCCGTTTCCTCCTACAATCCAAAAATGTGCAGGTTAGATGAATTGGCTGTGTTTATTTGCCCATAGTGCTAGGTTCATTCGTCAAGGGTAAATATTGGGTAGGGAGAATGGCTCTTGGTGGGTTACTGTTCGGCAGATAAGTGTGGACTTTTTGGCCAAATGGCCTGTTTCCATATTGTAGGAAATTTAATTCTAACAGGATTTAACCCAAACAGGCCATCCTGTGAGGTTGGAATTGAACCCAGATCCACGGTGCTGTGAGGCAACAGCGCTAACCACTGAGCCACTGAGCTGGTCAGTGCTAGGCCCACGACTGTTTGTTATTGATATCAATGATTTGGATGAGGATGTTTAAGACATGATTAGAAAGTTTTCAGATTACACTAAAATAAATGAGGAAGGTTCTCAGCAATTGCAACAGCGCCTTGATCAGCTGCAGAATTGGGTTGAGAAATGGCAAATGGAGTTTAATATAGACAAGTGTGAGATCTAGCATTTTGGAAAGTCACATCAAGACAGGGGTTTCATGGTGAATGGTTGGGCCTGAAAGAGTGTAGTGGGACAGAGAGACCTTGGGTTCCAGGTGCACGGTTCTCTGAACTCAGGTAGACAGGGCAGTGAAGAAGACTTTTGGCACACTGGGCCCTTCATCAGTCAGGGCATGGAATATCGAAGTTGGGAATTTCTGTTGCAGTTGTACAGGATTCAGTTTTGGCCACCTTGCTATCGGAAGGATGTTATTAAACTGGAAAGAGTGCAGACGAAATTTACAAGGATGTTGCCAGAACTCAACTAGACAGTAATAGAGAGTGGTTGGACAAGCTAGGGCATTGACTTTAGTGTGCAGGAGACTGAGGGGTGTCCTTATAGAGATGAATAAGATCATGGGAGGCATGGACTGGGTGAATGCACTCAGTCTTTATCCAAGGTTTGGGACATCGAGGACGAAAGGGCATCAGTTTAAGGTTAAAGGGGAAAGATTAAAAGGGAACATGGGGGACAATGCTTTTATTCAGAGGGTGACACACATACGGAATGAACTACCAGTGCAAGTGGTCGAGGAGGATACATTTAAGAACATTTAAAATGCACTTGGACAAATACATGGAGAGGAACATATTGGAAGGATATGGACCAAGCGCAGGGAAACGGGGTTAGTGTGGATGGACCAGTTTGGGCCAAAAAGCCTGTCTCCATGCTGTAGAACTCTATGACTCTATGAACACACACAGGTGTCCCATAATACAGAAGCGGCTAAAGCAATAGGAACACGAGCCGGTACAAATGTGAAACAGTCCTGCAGAATTTGGCAGGAAGCCAGCCTGGCCTTGCAGCGAAGGATTCCTGGCACAGGCGCTGGGGTGAGAAGCCCAAAGAGAACTGGGGATGGAAGCTGGAAAGCTCTGTCCACTGCCGATAGCCTGGAGGACCCCCGGCTGGGATAAGGCAGCTGGGACCCGGTCACCTTAGGGAAACCTACAGGCCGTGACCAAGCTAGGTCTCCGACACAATAAGCAGGACAGAAAGTTACAGGAAAATATCACCCATATGGGACTACTCCAGTAACAATTGGGAAGAGCCCAATCCAGTGAAATGAGAGCCTCTGGGGATGGGGACAATCTGGAAGGACAGTGTATGAGCTTCACATAGCTACATGGGTCCTCTACATTTGCAACACCGAGCAACACACATCAAGCCCTATTAGGAGGTGCCAGGAGCAAATACAATGCCAAGGAAACCCGGGCTTCTCCCAGAATGGGATAATGTGTGACTTTATCTCACCAGGGAGATAATGACAGGCCCCACACTGACACATCCACACCCGCCCACAGATGGGAACCCCCCACTGCCTTTCTACCAGGTAACTGCACCTTTTGCCCCCAGCCCTGACCCACAGGTGAACTCAGAATCCATGAATCCTGTGGTTACCCAGTGTCAAACAGCTGATTGTCTCACTCCGCACACAGCAGCCTGTCCAGGCACTCAGCTGGTGGGCAGCACCAAAAAGATCCCATCTCTGACCCAGATACATGTTTGAATGAGATTGACCGACAGTCTGTCATACACAGAGTGGACGCTGAGGAGCAAACCAAATTAATCACCATGTGCCTTAGTCCAGCAGGCCATTCAGCCCTCCCTGAGGGCCAACAGCTAGGGAGGGGCATCCGTGATAAGAATAAGGCAGCGGTCCTCACTGCTCGAGGAAAGATAAGGCAGAGGCGCTGCATAAATGCAGAACAACAACCAGGGGAATGACCCTCCCCTCCCCCTGTCAGCTTCATCTGGAAACTCTGAGTCCAATTTGTCTGGAATTTTGGAGCTATGACCTGCACCTCTCTTAGCGATGAGAAACTTGGCCGAACCTTTGTCTCCCATGTCTCAGAAAGAAGGAGGGACACCTGGGATTCGACCCCTCAGATGCCCCTGTAACAAGGCTTGGGCTCTCTGCTAATTAATTGCAGAATAGGAAGTAGACTTTCGGGATTTCCACATTGTGGTACAGAGGCTCAGGGATCACAAGCGATTGGTGCGATTTCCTCAAGAACGGGTGCATGGTAGTGAGCTATTGAGCACCAGCCCAGAAAAGGAGTCAGAGTTCAAACAGGGAGAATTCCTCAGGAACAAAATTAAAAACAGACTGATACCAGGATTGAAGGCTCCCCCCCCCCAAGCTTGTCCCATACTCACCAGGTTCTCGCAATGGACTAGTCACTAAACACACAAACAATACCTTGTTCACTAACATTTATCACAAACTGATGCCAATCATAATGAATGCGGATACAGTAACCAGAGTAATGTCTTTCCCCATTAAAATGATTATGTTGCCACCTGACCCACAGGATAAGGGGATGAGAGACAGGGAAATATGAGGGAAAGCCCAGAACAGCAATTCGCAGATGAAAGAAAAAGGAACTCATCAATGATTTAGCCACAGTATATGAGTCCACTCCCAGGGCAGGAGTATTGTCGGTCAATACGCTGACTTGGCTGAATAAACTCAGGATCCTGACGCAACAATTCTCTAATGAGCCTGGAAAATACTGAATACAGAAAAACCAGAGGAGACCATGGGACAACTGGTGGAGAATCAGGCTAACCATCACTTAGTGACCAGACTGGAGGGTCATGCCAACACGATTAACCAGATCACCAACGGCCCAAAAAGAGAAGACGGTGAGCAGTAAAACCACATCCTGTGCAGAATCTACGGTAACGGGATGGTGGAACAGCTGAGGGAGGAGCTCAGGCTGGCCAGCCAAGGGAAAGTCCCATCCCGGGTTAGTGGCAAACAACGTAAATATTTGTTCCAGGAGGACACCCACAACCAACATCTCTCACTGTCAGTGACAGCAGCTCACCAAGGGCTGGGCTAATGACAGCTGTAAGGACATTCTAATTGGGACACTCGGTTTGGTGCGAGGTGTGGGATATAGGTAAAGTAGTGTTATTTCTGCAATTATAATTACTTATGCAAGGTAAATGCACTCACACCAGTGTATAATTGTTCAACCAAGATCTGAGGAAAAAGAATAAAAACTATGTGGAGGAAATATATAATTGTTTTTGTCTCAGCTAAAATTTGCATACAAGAATGAAATGTGCCTGCTAACAACGGTAGACAAATAGATAAGGTGCTGTGAGGATGTAGGTTAAGCCAGATATGTTTGTACAAGCAGTAGTTATAAGCATCTGTTTCCCACTTTTGCAAAAACACAAAAACAAACCCCAATTAAAAGGTCATAAGGATCAATATGGTTAGGGAAAGGGAGGAAATGTCATAGATAATAGTGAAGGAAGGTATACCTAACAATGGTCCACAGCAGGATGTGGTAAAATGGCCTAGTCAAACTTGTACTTTGTTATGCACAAGTCCGGATAAGACAAGAGATAAACAATAGTAATGGGCACCAGGTTTGGAGTAGTGAATCCTATATAAGATATGTACTTGCTAAACTCTGTGTGCCCTATACCAGGCACCAAGCTTGCAAGCGTATAATAAACATACTGATTGCTTCAGATCTTGTCTTGGGCTGAAATTATTGAAGTGAGTGATCTTTGTTTCTCACACCAAGTGACAAAGTTAGGACGAAGTCCAAATTATGTGAGTTGTACAAAATGGTATTTGTTTGGGTTACCATGAATCCATCCCACATACTGTGGACATAGAGGGAACAGGGACCACCTCTAAGTAAATGTGTAAGAACAGGCCATACTATCACATGCCCATAGCCTGTCATCCATGAATTTGGCTCCTCTCACATCAAACTGTGGTCCTAACTGCACTCATCTTGATATATCTTGGGGTATTGGTGGTTATGATTGCGGTTGCAACAGATGGGTACCATCATTATGCATAATGCCTGGACACACTCACAGGGACTATAAGGCTGATAGAATTCTCAGGGAATTCTTCTCAGGAGGGAATACCAGGATTTTGAGCCATCATTTCTCATTCCCTTGTATTTATTCTGATCACTTTCTATGCATCACAATTCTGTACGTATTATTGGAATGCTATATTTTTTGTAGAAGCAGTTAGGAGAGCCACAGTCGCTCACAGGTTAGCACTGTTGTCTCACAGCGTTTAGAATCAGGTTTGCAATCATTATATAAGCTTATTTCCATCTAAATGGATGGGTTGGGGGAAATGTCACAACCTCCTGGCTAAAACACAGATAGACAGCCAAGGTATATTGGCCAAGTAAATCTCCCAAATCACAAAACCCACACTCCAGGCACAGTGCAAATGCAGCAGCCAAATGGTAATGTCATCAGCATAATGTAAAAGGCAACATTTCTCCAGGACAGACATATCTCTAACAACGTCTCCACCAAACAAAGGAGGGCCCAGGCAGGAAGGTACCAGGTCCTGCTACACAAAGAAACTGACAGTAACAAGCCATCCAAATGGTTGGAAATATTTCTCCTAACTGGCCAGAACTACAGAAAGTTCCGGAAAACCATCCAGAAATGAACATAGAAAGGGTTCACCTACAGGCTGATGTCTTGAATCTTCTGGAGGCCATCTGAGGAGACCAGCATGGCAAGAGACAGACAGACAGACAGACAGACACAGAGAGAAAGCAGCTTTGCAGACCCAAAGACAGAACCAGAGAGGGAGAGATAGAAAGACAGTTTAAAGCAAACCCCAGAAACATGGGAGAGAGGGAGTGTGCAAAACCATTGAGAGGGAGATAGAGCGAGAAACAACTGGAATAATGTGTGTCACTCCTTCAGTCTGTCCATGCTTTAACTCCTGTTTGTATCAGTTTGACCGTCCGTCTCTCCCTCTCTCTGTCCTTCTCTCTCTGCCTGTCTCTCTCTCTCTCTCACTCACTGCCTTTTTCTCACTCTCCCTTTCCCTGTCTCTCTCTGCCCATCTTAGTCTCATCTCTGTCCCCACTCTCTCGATCTCTCTCTCTCTTTTTCTTGCCCTCCCTTTCTCTCTCTTCCCTATTTCAGACCTGAAAGTGCTCAACCAATTCTGAACCCCCTCAAAAATATTTTCCCCCCATTTTCACTCTCCTCCACAATTTATTCCCTTTCCCAAATATCTTCCCTCCCCAAGTAATTGCCTCACCAAATGTGCCTCACTCAAATATTTTGCTGCCCCCAACATTGCTGTGAGCCCCACTCCCTGGGGCAGAGGGAGTTGAGTGGAAAAGTGTGGAGCTGGAAAAGCCCAGCAGGTCAGGCCTGAACCATCGATTCTCCTTCCTGACCTGCTGTGCTTCCCCAGCTCCACACTTTGTGACTCTGACTCTCCAGTAACTGCAATCCTCACTTTCTCACACCGGTAAATGAGTCAGTGTTGACTGACTGGCCTGTGACTGGTTTAATGCACAGCAAGATCCCAGTCCCAGAATTACAGAAGATTTGCATCACAGATGGAATCCTTTCTACCCATTATGCCCCCTCTCCCATTAAATGATCCTGGACTTGTTCACGATCCTCAAGATTGGCCCCTGAATGGCCTCATTGACTATCTTTCATGTGGAGACCTCTTTTCTGCCCTGTCTCAGACTTTGCATCACATGCTATCCTACCCCCATCTCTCTCTGACAACAGCCCCTCCTTTCTCCACCAACCCCAAAACCCTATCAAACCGTCCCCCTGTCTCTGGCTGTCCCACTCGCTCCTTGTCCCCACTTTCCCCCTTCCCATGAAGACTCACAGCCCCTGGGCTGGAGGACATAGTGCAGAGACTAACTCACCTTTTGACTGACTACTGTAATGCACAAAAAGATCCCACTCTGAAACCATCGCCAATTACACACATATACTTCTCCCTCCATATACATCCTTCTCTCTCTCTCCCTCTCTCTCACTCTGTCGTTCTCTCACTCGCTCTGTTTCCCTGACTCTCACTGCCCATCTCTCTCTCCACACTTTCTCCATCTCCACTCTCTCCATGTCTCTCTCGCTTTTTGTCACTCTCCCTTTCTCTTTTTCTCTATTTCAGACTCACTCAGAAAAGTACTCCATGTTCCTTCCACTCCCCCCCACTCCCCACAGTTGGGGTAAATCCTGGGAGAAGAAAGTGAGGTCTGCAGATGCTGGAGATCAGAGCTGGAAATGTGTTGCTGGAAAAGCGCAGCAGGTCAGGCAGCATCCAGGAAACAGGATAATCGACGTTTCGGGCATAAGCCCTTCTTCAGGAATTGGGAGAGACCAGGCACAGAGGCAAACTCTTCCCATTGCCCCTTCCCCAGTCACTGGGACAGAGCAGAGGGGTCCAGGGAAAAGGAGCAAGAGAAACTACAGGAGAAAGAGATATGGACAGACAGAGAGAGGGAGAGAGAGAACAAGAGAAAGACAGGCAGGCAGAGAGGGTGAGAAAGTGAGAAGAACTGAGAGAGAGCAGGAGAGAGACAGAGAGACAGAGAGAGAGAGTGAAACCCCAGGCAGAGAAATACAATGTCAGACAGATACAACATGAAAATTGGGGAGAAAGACAGGAAGAGAAGGTCAGACAGACAGTAAGACAGGAATTCCAGGGAGTGATATAGGACAGACAGAGAGAGAGGAGTTGCAACAGCAGAGAGATAGAGCTGAGAAAGTTGGGTGATGGTCGGGGGTGGGTGTGGGGGGAGGTGGGTTTAGAGTTGCTCCGATGCAGCGAGAATGATGTACAGGCAAGAATAGCAAGATCCCACAGAACTGAATGATAGATGCAGAGAGAGATGAGCAAGGTGTTGGTTTTGTGAAAGATTGAATGATTAAGCATTCCTGAAAAACCTGATGAGGTGACAAAGGGGGTAAAGGGAATCTACCGGGAAATGTAAACAGGGCAGAGATGTGAAGGATATTGAGAGATAGGGATTGAAGGAAAGATGTGGGAGAGAGAGCTGGGAACACAGAAATAGACAGGAGAGCTGCAGTGAAAGAGGGAAGCAGTGAGATCGGTGGGATCAGACCCCTCTCTAGCAATTTGCTCATTTGTCTCTCCCCAATCCAGAGCTCGCCCCTTGTAGCAAAATTCCCACAGACAGCCTGAATCTCACAATTCCTGTGTGAGTGTATGTGTGTGTGTTTGTGTGTGTCTGTGTGTGTGTCTTGGTGTCTCTTTGTATGTGTGTGTGTCTGTGTCTCTGTGTGCGTGTCTGTGTGTGTGTGTGTGCGTTAGCTCTCTCTGATTCCAGCTCCTGTCTGATGATTACTCATAGCAGAATAATTTGATTCTCTGTCTCTGTATTGTCCTGGTTTCAGCTCCCAAATCAAATGTTGAATCATCCATGATCCTATTGAATAGCAGAGCAGGCTCGAGGGGCTGGATGTTTTTTTTTTAGATTAGATTACTTACAGTGTGGAAACAGGCTCTTCGGCCCAACAAGTCCACACCGACCCGCCGAAGTGTATACCACCCAGACCCATACATTTACCCCTTCACCTAACACTACGGACAATTTAGCATGGTCAATTCACCTAACCTGCACATGTTTGGATTGTGGGAGGAAACCGGAGCACCCGGAGGAAACCCACGCAGACACGGGGAGAATGTACAAACTCCATACAGAGAGTCGCCTGAGGCGGGAATTGAACCCGGGTCTCTGGCGCTGTGAGGCAGCAGTGCTAACCACTGTGCCACCGTGCCGCACACTGTGGTCTCCTCCTGTTCCTTTTTCAGATGGTCTACTGTTCTTAACGCTACCTCCCAGCTCTTGATCCACCCACTGGAGGTTATGACTACACAAGTGCTGCACTCGTCCATGAGTCTCGGAGGGAACCAGCCTGATTTGGATTGGAGTTGCAGCCTCTCAGTGAGAAGTGAAGTCTCCTCCCGGTTCTCACTGTAAGGTGGAGCAGGCCAGTCTCGGGAGGCAAACAGCAGGTCGGGTCTGTTCTGTCCTTCAGACCCATTTCAGAAGGCCACGTGGGCGGGGCTTGTTTCCTTCATCAGCTCCCTGTGCTCTCCCTTCTGCGTTAGGGTGGGGGCTGAATGGCATTGCTCCTGGCTCCTATTGAGGTGCAGGCTGGCTATGATTTGGTTACACAGGGCACGTCCCTGGAGTGAGGTCGGTTAGCTCAGTTGGCTGGGCAGTTAGCTTACCACACTTGCTAGAGTTCCTCTGAAGGATTCTCCTTCCAAACCTCTCCCCTCAGCTGGGCCATGGTGACCCTCTGATTAAATCCCCACCAGACACCGCTCTGTAATGAGGAGCTGTCCCATGCTCTGGTAAGACTATGGTGACATTACATTGTTTTGCAGCTGAAGCACTGTGTGCAGGACTAGTCACTGTACAGCAAGAGCGATGTTAGTGTGTGTGGAAGGTTTACTGGATGAATCCCCACTGGAATGAATAGCACTCTCTTACCCCAGTTAAGTCACTTACAGCTTTTGTGTTTTGGGAGACACAAGGACCAATTCACCTGAAACCGCAGCTGGGCACACAATAAGACTGGGTAGTTTCCACACACAGACACACACTCTCTCTCTTTCTCTTTCTCTCTCTCTCTGTCACACACACTCTCTCAAACACACACGCACTCACTCCCTCAAACACGTTCACACACTCTCTCTCTCTCTCTCACACACACACACACACTCACTCCCTCAAACACATACACACACTCTCTCACACAAACACACATTCCTCTCTCTCTCACACACGCACGCAAACACACTCAGACAGACACATATACAAACACATACTCTCTCACACACACATGCAGACACACAGAGATACACACACACATGCACTCTCTCTCACACACGGACACACACTTGCTCTCTGTCTCTCTCTCACACACGCACACAACCACAATTACTGTACAAACATGGAGGAAGGTTCGATGGAGAGATTATTTCTCCTAGGACTGAACCCTAATCTCGCATGATGACTGCTCGAGGGAGACAGACATCAACTGCAAATGACTTGTTGGATCTTCCTGTGCACCTCTTCTTGCATCGACAGCGTTCTTCTGTTTGGGTGCCTGTTTTTCTAAAGCGTCTCCAAATAACAAGTGACCATAGATTTACAACAGTTTTCCTCCAATCCATGTTTAAGACACATGGTGATTATATTTTTCACTGATTGTTTAAAAAGATCTGAATCTTCTAAAATGGAAGTGTCCCCCATCCCAAATTACCACACCAGTGTGCCTTGCGGACCCTGAGGAAAAGATCAGGGAAGTGTATCTGTAACTTCCTACCTTCTGCACCTTGTACCGCCAGATACTGCTCCCTCATACCTCAGAAAACACCACTCTATTGTGTTTAACCCCAACGTCCCTCAGACAGTACCTCCACAAAACATTCACACCCTCAACACCTCAGAACACAGCCCAGCACACCGCTCACACTGCGTTCATCCACAAACTCCTTCAGACTGTAAGGACCCACGTCCACCACAGTCCAAGGTTGCAGCCCTGGTCCTCAGAACATTATTGGGTCCCTGGATTAATCGTAGAATTCCTACAGTGTAAAATCAAGCCATTCGGCCCATCAGGTCCGCACCGACCGTCTGAAAAGCATCCCACCTACACTCACAATCTCTATTCTATTCCTGTAATTCTGCATTTCCCATGCCAACCCACCTAACCTGCACATCTTTGGACTGTGGGAGGAAACCGGAGCACCCGGAGGAAACCCACAGATACAGGGAGATGTGTAAACACCACACAGACAGTGGCCGGGAGCTGGAATCAAAGTTGCATCCTTAGCGCTGTGAGGAAGCAGTGCTCATCAATTAGGCACCGTGCTGACCTCGCTCCTTGGATATCATGTCATCTAACCTTTTACTAAGCAGTCTCCCATGTGAAACCTTCTCATCTATCCTCTCGGTCAACACATCAAAAACTCAATCAAGTTGAACAAGCCATTCCACAAGCCATGCTGACCATGCCTAATCAATTCTTGCTTTTCCAAATGCATGTAAATTGTCTCTCAGAATGCCCTCCAACAGCTTATCCACCACTGCCATCAGGGTCACAGTTCCATAGTTCAATGGCTGTTCATTTCAGCCTTACTTCAATAATAACACATTATTAATCACCCTCCAGTCTGCAGGCACCTCAAACGTTGTCACTGATTGGTCCAACTGACAAGGGCATCTCCATCCTTCTGTAACCTTAGGCTATCCTCCTCAGTATTTATCACCCCACCAATCTTCATATCATTCATGAACCCATTGATTAACCCTCGACCATTCAAATCTAAATCTTTTCTATCAGCCACATCAGCAAGACCCCAGCAGTGACACATGAACGGACAGGGATGTCTAACTGGGCCGTCACTGTCTGCTTCCTGCCACTCAGCATTCTGCGCCAAATTCCTTGGATCTTGAGTTTTTATGTTCACTATCAGTTTCCTGTATGAGTCCTGATAAAAGCTTTACTGACCTCCAAGCAGACGACAGGAAAGTATTGCCCTTATTTTCACACCTGGTCACCTCCTTAAAAAGTGCAATCCCATTGGTCAGACCTGAGCTCCCCTGAACAAAACCATTCTGACTGTTCTTTATGAACTCCAGTCTCTGTAAATGCTGATTAATTCAATCTCCAAAAATTGCTTCCAACAGACGTCCCACCCACGGTATTAGCCTGACTGGCCTGTAGCTGCCTGGTATATCCCATGTTCCTTCTTGACTAACAGTACCACATGGTCAGTCTGACCACACCTCTCCTGTGGCCAGAGGGGATTTGAAAATATTTGCAAGTGTACCTGCTATTTCCTCCATCACCTCATTCGGTTAACTGAGCTATATTTCCACCATCTTTGGAGATTTACTGGGTTGTAAGAAGGCCAGACCACTCAGAACCATCTCTGTCCATATATATGCTAATTCATTTAATTGTATCATAGAGCATCTCCACGATTTCATATCAACCCTGTCCCAATGAGCATTGACATCATGCATCCTTTCACTACAGCCTCTGGGTCCATGCACAAATTCTCAATGTGTTCCACAACCTACTCTTACTCTCATTATCAATTCACCCTTAATGCCAGTGTAAAGACCTTTCAGATTTTTATTTCCTCACTTAACACTCCTCTCTCCCAGGCAATTAGCCTGCGATATGATTTGGCGGAGTGTGGGATGTCATTCTGGGTGTGGATTAGCATTGGAAAGCTCAGATTTAAGGAACACACGACTGTGCTGCGTGTGGGGCAGTGGGATTCACTTGGGATGAGCACACAGAAGCTGATGAATAAACCTCAGACCTGCAGCATGAAAATCTCCCTTTGAGCTGACAGGTCAGTCACGTGAAACGAAAACTCGATCCCTGGGAAAAGAGGGTGGAACCTCTTCAGGTTCAAGAACCAAATGAAGATGGTCTGTTTGAATATGGAATCTGGACGTGGGAATCATTCTGAGCAGAGTAAGAAGGACGCAGAGGCAGAAATGTACTGAACAATTTCAGATATTCCTCTTAGACCACAAGACATAGGAGCAGAAATTAGGCCATTCAGCCTATCTGATCGTGTGGCACTCACTCAGTACTGACTCTCTTACAGTACAGGTATCTCCCAGACTGATGCGCTGACAGTGCAGCACTCCCTCAGTACTGACCATCTGACAGTGTGGCACTCCATCAGTACTGACCCTCTGACCGTGCAGCGCTCCCTCAGCACTGCTCCTTTGACACTGCAGCACACCCTCAGAAATGATATTCTGACACAACAGCATTCCCTCAGTACTGACCCTCTGACTCTACAGCACTCTGTTTATATTGACATTTCGACAGTGCAGCATTCCCTCAGTACTGACATTTCTCCTGTGTGGCATTCCCTCGGTAGTGACCCTCCGATAACGCGGCATTCCCTCAGTATTGACCCTCCGACAGAGCAGAACTCCTTCAGTACTGACACTCTGACAGAACGGCACTGCCTCATTCCTGCACTTCTGATAGTCCAGCAATGCCTCAGTACTGACTCTTTGGCAGTGTAGCAGTCCCTCAGTACTGACCCTCTGAAACAACACTCCCTCAGAACTGACACACTGACCGTGCAGCGCTCCCTCAGTAATGACCTTTTGACAGTACATCACTCTCTCAGTACTGACCTTCTGGCAATGCAGCAGTCTCTTAGTACTGACTGTCCGACACATAGTGTGGTGCTCCCTCATTACTGACCCCCTCACAGCGCGGTGATCCCCCAGTACTAACCCCCTCGGAGTGTGGTGCTCCCTCAGTTCTAACTCTTTCACTGTGCAGCGCTCCCTCAGTAGCAACCTTCTCACAGTGCGACACTCTGACAGCATGGCCATCCATTAGTACTGACCCTCAGAGAGTGCGCACTTCATCATTACTGACCCTCTCACTGCACAGCAATCCCTCCGTCCTGACTTTCTGACAATGCTGCAATCCCTCCGTCCTCACCCTCTGACAATGCTGCACTCCCTCCACACTGACCCTCTGACAATGCTGCACACCCTCCACACTGATCCTCTGACAATACAGCACTCCCTCCACACTGATCCTCTGATAGTGATGCACTCCCTCAGTACTGACTCTCTGACAGTGTGGAAGCGGCCCTGTACTGACCCTCCGACAGTGTGGCCCAATCTCAGGACAAAACCTGACAGTACAGCACTCCATCAGAACTGACCCTCCGACAGTGCAGCACTCCCTCAGTATTGACTCATTGACAATGTAGCACTCCCTCAATACTGACCCATTGACAGTTTAGCACTCCCCTCAGCACTGACCCATTGACAGTGTAGCACTCCCTCAGTACTAACCGTCTGTCTCGGTCCTGCACCTCTGACAGTCCAGCAGTGCCTCAGTACTGACCATCTGACAGTGCAGCACTCCCTCAGTACTGACCATCTGACAGTGCAGCACTCCCTCAGTACTGACCATCTGACAGTGCAGCACTCCCTCAGTACTGACCCTCTGACAGTGCAGCACACCCTCAGTGTTGACCCTCCGACAGTGCAGCAGTCCCTCAGTACTGACCCTCTTTTTTCTATTTCTTAGAGTCTTGTGGAAATTTGGGGACATAGGGGTTTTCAGATTCTGAGGAAGCATGAGAGAGACACACAAACCAAACCCTGTCTGAAACTCTCTGCAATAGACTATTCAGAGGCACAGAGTCACAGAGGTGCACAGCTTGGAACCAGTCCCTCCTGTCCAACTCATCCATACCAACCAGGTATTCTCATCTCATTTCGTTCCATTTGCTAGCACTTGGCTGAGGTCCCTCTAAACCCTTCCTGATTCCTTTTACATGTCGCAATTATACCAGCCCCCATCACTTCCTCTAGCAGCTGCCTGCATGCCGTTGAATAAGTGCTCAAACATTCATACTGTCGATACAAACTCTAATAAACACCAACCTGCGAAATACTATCATTGTCATTTTCAACCCACCCTTTGCTTCTCCATTATGCTGATTTCAACACAGGTAAAGAAACAGTCTTAGTGACTATCCACAGTGACCCTGTAATAAAACTTATTTTCAAATTTGGCTTGCATGTGATTCCCACACCCTCTAATAGTTGCCTGGAAGGTGGGGGTGAGCTGTACTCACCTGCTGCAGTCCTTGGGTGTCCCACAGTGATGGAAGGGAGGAAGCTCCGGGATTTTGACATGAAACATGTAAAGAGCTCTCTTACTGGAGTGCCTTTTTTAAAATTGGGAATTTAATGTAGACTAGGAGGACCCGAGAGCTGCTGTCTTGTCAGAGAGAGAGGACTGGTCGGTCACACACATCAGGTGAGGGGCGAGGTTGAGAAGCTGGGGCCTTCATTGTAATTTCAGACATGATAGAGATTGTGCCAACAATGTTGGCATCACGAACCTGTTAGCTGTGGTAACTGACCCCCCTTTGTAGCAGAGGGATTCAATCTCTTGAACAGAGCAAGCTTGAGAATGTAACACTAAAATCAATCTGTACGGACGCGTTGGAGACCTGAAACATCAATACAGAGATTGCTGAAGAAGCTAAGCCTGTCCGGCAGCATCTCTGAAGGGAGAGGGAGAAAAAGACAGACAGAGTTCACCTTTCAATCCAGTGATTCCTGCGGGAAAGTTCCTTCAGAACAGACCGTTTTGAGGAATGGTCACTTGAAATGTGAATTGTTCGTCTCTCTCTTCACCATTGCTACTGAATATCCCCAGCCATCTGTTTGCTTGAGAATTTGATCTGACCTGATCCAAGCGTCACTGCGTAATTCAGTCTGTGTTCAATGCCCTGAGATTGCTTCTGCTGAAAGCTAACAAACAGGTTTAAGGCTGTGTAAGGTATTGTATTCGGAGGGTGGGGTACATGGGAGAACAGATGCAGAACACAGGAATTTCACAAGGTCCTTCTCAATTTAACTTTGTGATGTTAATTCAGAAGGAACAGCTCAGACCTAACATTTCAGTTAATCAGCCAAGGGGAGTATATATGTCATGACAAAGACTTGTTGTAAAGACTGTACCGAACCGAACTTTAGGGACTATGTTTGCACGTAAAGTTTTTTTTTGTGAATAAAGTCTCTTTTTGATATTGATATAAATTGTTTTGAGGGGGATCAAGCATCTTTAGCTTGCGGAGGCATTGCCCTTGTCCCTAATGTTTCTTAAATAAACGCTAGACAAGTTAGATACTCCCCGGGTACAAACATCAAACGGTCATCAACGGGGAGGAGATGGTGGGATTGTCAAGGGGGCTCAGTGTTGCCTCACCTCACCCGGGTTCGATTCCAGCCTCGGGCGACTGTCTGTGTGGAGTTGGCACATTCTCCCCGTGTCAGACTCTGGGTGCTCCAGTTCCCTCCCACTGTCCATAGATGTGCAGGCTAGGTGGGTTAGCCAGAGGAAATGAAGGGATCCAGGGATGGGGGTAGGGTGGGGAATAGGATGCTCTGCCGAGGGTCAGTGTGAACCTGATAGGCCGAATGGCCTGCTTCCACATCTTAGGGATTGTATGATCAATCCAGAGGCTCAAATAATGTTCTGGGCCCTTGGCTCCAATCTTGGGGGTGGCGGTGGGTCATCACAGGGAGAACAGGTTTGGGGATGAACATGGTCCAAGGGGGCAACAGGTTTTCTTTCTGAAGTGTTGAGGGCATGAATGTTCTGTCGAGGTGTTTTGAGGATAAACATACTGAGGGGATGGTTTCTAAGGTATTGAGGGAGCACTATCTGTCAGGACAGGGTGCAGTTGGTCGAAAGGTACAGATACACTTCATAGAACATACAACATAGGACATAGAACAGTACAGCACAGAACAGGCCCTTCAGCCAAGATGTTGTGCTGACCATTGATCCTCATGTAAGGTAAACCTAATGTATGAACCCTCAAATGTCTGTGACCATATGCATGTCCAGCAGTCTCTTAAATATCCCCAATGACCTTGCTTCCACAACTGCTGCTTGCAACGCATTCCATGCTCTCGCAACTCTCTGCGTATAGAACCCACCTCTGACATCTCCTCTATACTTTCAGCCAAATAGCTTAAACCTATGACCCTCGTGTTAACAATTTCTGCTCTGGGAAAAAAGTCTCTGGCTATCAACTCTATCTATGCCTTTCATTATCTTGTACACATCAATTAGGTCCCCTGTCTTCCTTCTTTTTTTCACTGAAAGAAGTCCGAGCTCAGTCAACCTCTTTGTTAGATAAGCCCTCCATTCCAGGCAGCATCCTGGTAAACCTCCTCTGAGCCCTCTCCAAAGCATCCACATCTTTCCTATAATAGGGCGACCAGAACTGGACACAGTATTCCAAGTGCGTTCTAACCAAAGTTTTATAGAACTGCATCAAGATCTCACGACTCTTAAACACAATCCTCCTGTTAATGAAAGCCAAAACAACATATGCTTTCTTAAAAACCCTGTCCACTTGGGTAGCAATTTTAAAGGATCTATGTACCTGCACACCAAGATCCCTCTGTTCCTCCACACTGCTAAGAATCCTGTCTTTAATCCTGTACTCAGCTTTCAACTTTGACCTTCCAAAATGCATCACCTCGCATTTATCTAGGTTGAACTCCATCTGCCACCTCTCAGCCCATCTTTCCATCCTTTCAATGTCCCGCTGCTGCCAACAACAGATCTCTATACTGTCAACGACATCTCCAACCTTTGTGTTGTCTGCAAACTTGCTGACCCATCCTTCAATCCCCTCATCCAAGTCATTAATAAAAATTACAAACAGTAGAGGCCCAAGTACAGAGCCCAGTGGAACATCACTCACCACTGACTTCCAGGCAGAATATTTTCCTTCTACTACCACTCGCTGTCTTTTGTTGGCCAGCCAATTCTGTATGCAGACAGCTAAGTTTCCCTGTATCCCATTCCTCCTAACCTTCTGTTCGAGCCTACCATGGGGAACCTTATCAAATGACTTACTGAAGTCCACACACACAACATCCACAACTCGACCCTCATCAACTTGCCTCGTAACATCCTCTAATAACTCAGTAAGGTTTGTGAGGCATGACCTGCCCCTCTCAAAGTCATGTTGACTGCATTTAATCAAGCCATGCTCTTCCAGATGGTCATAAATCCTGTTCCTCAGAATCCTTTCTAACTCCTTATAGACGACAGACGTGAGAGAGTCTGGTCTGTAATTGCTGGGGATTTCCCTATTTCGTTTCTTTGCCTCCCCCAGTCCTCAAGTACGACTCCAATGGAGAGCGAGGATGTAAGGATCTTCGCAAGCAGCGAAGCAATCGCATTTCTCGCTTCGCAAAGCAGCCGAGGACAAATCTGGTCTGGCCCTGGCGACTTGTCAATCCCAATGTTTGTCAAAATGTTCAGCACATCAGCTTCCTCAATCTCTATCCATTTCAGCAGGCTTACCTGCTCCTCAATGGTTTCATTCACTACAAAGCCCTTTTCTTTAGTTAAGACAGAAGCAAAAAACTCATTTAGGGGGTTCTCCTGCCTCCTCAGACTCTACACACAACTCCCCTATGCCATCCCTGATCGGCCCCACTCTTTCTTTGATCATTGTCTTACTCCTCACATACGTGTAAAATGTCTTTGGATTCTCCCAATCCTTCCTGTCAAGCCTTTTTCCTGCCCCCTCCTGGCTCTCCTCAGACCATTTTTGAGATCCTTCCTCACCTGCCTGTAATCCTCTAGAGCTGAGCAAGGCCCTTGCTTCATCCATCTTACGTAAGCTGCCTTCTTTCTTTCGAAAAGAAGCTCCTCCGCTGTCGACATCCAAGGTTCCTTTATCTTACCATTTCTTGCCTGTCTCAGAGGGACATATTTATGCATCACTCGCAACAACTATTCCTTAAACAGTCTCCACATGTCTATAGTGGCTTTTCCATGGAACAATTGCTCCCAGTCCATGGTTCTCAACTCACGTCTGACAGTATCATAGTTTCCTTTTCCACAATTAAATATCCTCCCATTGTGCCTGCTTCTCTCCTTCTCCATGGCTATATAGAATGTGAGGCAGTTGTGGTCACTGTCACCAAAATGCTCTCCCACCGCAAGATCTGACACCTGTCCCAGTTCATTGCCGAGCACCAAAATCAAAATGGCCTCTCCCCTCGTCGGCCGCTTCAATGTGCTGAGTTAGGAAACCCTCCTGAACACACCTTACAAAAATAGCTCCTTCCAAACCATCTGCTCGAAGGAGGTTCCAATCAATATTGGGAAAGTTAAAGTCACCCATTACAACAACCCTACTACATTCACTCTTTACCAAAATCTGCCGACCTATTCTTTCTTCAATCTCCCTGCTGCTGTTGGGGGACCTGTAGTAAACCTCTAATGAGGTCACTGCTCCCTTACTGTTTCTAATTTCCACCCATACTGACTCAGTAGGCAGACCCTCCTCCACAATGGTAACTTCTGTAGCTGTGATACCCTCTCTGATTTCCTTTATGAATTAATTGCATGTGGTGTCCCTCAAGGGTTGGCCAGAACGGTGGCTCAATGGTGGGCACTGCTGTCTCACAGCACCAGGGAACCAGGTTCAATTCCAAACTCGGGCGATTGTCTGTGTGGAGTTTGCACATTCTCCACGTATCTGCGTGGGTTTCCTCCGGGTGCACCGGTTTCCTCCCACAGTCCAAAGGTATGCAGGTCAGGTGAAATGGCCATGTTAAATTGCCGGTAGTGTTAGGTGCATCAATCAGTGGCATGGGTCCAGATGGATTCCTCTTCCGACAGTCGGTGTGGACTTGTTGGGCCGAAGGGATTGTTTCCACACAGTAGGGAATCTGGACCCTCCTTTTTCTCACCTTCCTACTGCCAGGAGGTGACATTGTCCAAAAGCACCGTGTTAGGTTTCAAATGTACACTGACACTGCCCAGCTCTCCCTCCCCATCATCCCTCTCCATTTCTCCACTTGTACTCGGTTATCAAACTGCTTACCACGCTCCCACTACTCGATTAGCTGCAATTTTCTCCAATGAAACATTGTAATGGTTAAAACCATTGCCTTCAGTTGCTATTACAAATTACTTTCCCTTACTGCTGAGCCTCTCCCTCCCACTGAGAAACATCTGAGGTAGAACTACATTCTTTACAATATTGCTGTTATATCTGACCCCAAGGTGACCTTGTGATCAGACATCCACACAATCACAAACACCAGGAATTCCATTCTCTTAAACGTTGCTTGTCTCCCTGTGAGAAACAAAGCTCACACACTTCAATCATTGCAGTCAGAGACAAGATCGGAATCAGTAGTGTCCTTTATTTTTCCACTTGCAATTGGGTGTGATGTCCAGTGCCAGGCAAGGCAGAGGACATACACACACCAAATTCAACAAACTTTCGATATTTATATAATTTGGTTCTTATTTCATTGTTCACCCCCCCCCCCCCCCACCCCGTTTACATCCTCCACTTCCCGAAGACTGATCCCACCACTCCTGCTCATCCGGCCTTGTCTGTGACAAAATGCTTATATCTGGCCTCACAAGGCAGTTTGACCTCATCCCACTGCAGGTCATTGTTAGGCATATTCTTTCTTCATCAGTATCTACTCTTTCCATCTGGGCCTCTCCCGAGACCACTCTGATCTCTCTGACCTCTTTAATTAGGGTTTGTTCCTGTGTCTCTGTAAAAGTGGGAAACCTACTGTTTGTACAGGCTTTCTAGCTTGACTGCATCGCCTCACAACATCTTATCTATTTGCCCATAAAATCTACCATTGTTTTGCAATCACGTTTCATGCTGATATACAATGTTAGCTAATACAAAAACAATTATATATTTCCTCCACATAGTTTCCATTCTTGATGACTCAGCTCTTGGCTGATACAATTACACACTGGTGTGAGTTCATTTACCTTGTATCAGAAATTATAATTGCAGAAATAATATTAATTTACCTATATCCCACATCCACCTCACCCCAGCTCCATTGTTACTGAAACCCCTCACTCGTGCCGGTGTTGCCTTAAACTTGACGAATCTGAAGCAGAACCCTTGATTCCGTGACTGACCCAGAATCTGCTAGCTTTCTGTGTTTCCTGCACAATTACCCCTGGTCCCTTTGTGGTGCAGCTTTCTACAGTTTCCACCATTTGAATAGCACTCTGTTCTTTTATTATCTCCTCCAACATGACCAATTTCCAATTTTCCCAAATTATACTCCATCTGGCAACTTGTTGCCTCCTTCTCCTGTGCAAAGCATTGTGCCTGAGTGGTGTCCCATCCACCACCCTCAGCATTCCCTCTCTCCACCCCCGCCGTACAGTGACATCACTGTGTAAAAGGTAAAGTCAGTATTGTCCTACCAGACCATAGGGGAGAAAGTGAGGACTGTAGATGCTGGAGATCAGAGCTGAAAATGTGTTGCTGGAAAAGCACAGCAGGTCAGGCAGCATCCAAGGAACAGGAGAATCTACGTTTCGGGCATAAGCCCTTTCTGATGAAGGGCTTATGCCCGAAACGTCGATTCTCCTGTTCCTTGGATGCGGCCTGACCTGCTGTGCTTTTCCAGCAACACATTTTCAGCTACCAGACCATAGGGTTGCTCTCTCATTAGGGAGAGATGACTGGTGGTGGTTTAACCTGAAGGTTACCCCAGCCCAGGCAAGGCGAGAGATTGGGAAGGAGAGTCCATTTATTGTAGATCAATATTATCTACCCAATGTATCAGCATCAACTATATCATACCAATGCATAATGTAAAAAATATCCCATCCCAAACTAAAATCCCCCATTCCTTGAACCATCTTGGTAAATCCTCTGTGCCTCCTATCAGGGACCCTGCCGTCCTTCCCAATGTATGGGCGATCTCTGGTTTGCACAGACACAGCTGCTCTGTGTTCCTGTGGGTGTTGTCATCATCGAGCAACCGTCGCACGAAACCTCACTGTCTGGAAGGGTGGGAGACACATAATTCCCAATAGCATTTAAGACATATTTAGGTGCACACTTGTGATACCAAGACAGATGGTGCAAATGACAGTGTATTGGAAAATGGATCAGGATAGTTTGGTGATAGTTTTCTTTACTGGCACAGACTCAATGGCCCACAGAGCCTTTTTCTGTGCTGTAAACCTCAAGACACTTAATGTAGGAATATGACAGGCCACCTTTGAAACCAGGTCAGAAAAAAAATGATAGTAGAATAGATGACACATGATTGGTCAATGTGTTTGGGAGGAAAGTGAGATGGAGAGGTTTAGGAGGAAATTCTGGAGCTCGATGCAGGAATCTGAAAGGGCCGTCATCAAGTGAGAAATAAAAATGGGGTATCCTCAAGGCCAAAATCAAAGAAAGGCACATATAGCACAGCTTTGAGAGACTGGAGGGGATTAGAGTTATGGAGGGGTCTGAGGCTGGAGAGAAATTATTAGAGATAAGGAAGATGTTCGTCGAGCTGGAAATTTGTGTTGAAGACGTTTCGTCCCCTGTCCGTTGCAGCTGGAAATGTGAACTGGAAGCGGCAGATACAAATCACTACAAATGCCGGAGGAAACATCACAGAAGGGCTTCACAGGAGGCTCCCAAGCACTGAGGATGTCACCTAGACAGGGGACGAAACGTCTGCAACACAGATTCCCAGCTCGGCGAACAGAACCACAACAACAAGCACCCGAGCTACAAATCTTCTCACAAACTTTGAAGATAAGGAAGAGTTGTGAGGCTGCGTGAGGTGACAGAGATAGGGAGAGATGTGAAGAGGGAGGAATGCAGAGATAGCAAGAATTAGAGTCGTAATGTTATGTAGCATGGAAACAGACCCTGTGATCCAACCAATCCATGTCAAACATAATTCCAAACTGAGTTAATCTCACCTGCCTCCCTTTCGTCCACATGTATCCAAACATTTCCTTTTCGGTACCTGTCCAAATGAGTTTCTCGTAGAATCACTGCGGTGTGTAAACTGGCCATTTAGAGTCAGAGTCAGTGAGATGTATAATATGGAAACAGACCCTTCCATCCAATCCATCCATGCTGACCAGATATCCCAAGCCAATCTAGTCCCACCTGCCAGCACCCGGCCCATATCCCTCCAAACCCTTCCTATTCATATATCCATCCAAATGCCTCTTAAATGTTGCAATTGTACCTGCCTCCACCACTTCCTCTGGCAGCTCATTCCATGCACCCTCTGTGTGATAAAGTTGCCACTTCGTTCTCTTTTATATCTTTACCCTGTCACCCTAACCTATGCCCTCTAGTTGTGGACTAGTTGCTGGAAGACTGGTGCCCTTATTTGAGAAAGATGGTAAGGAAAAGCCAGCAAACTATAGACCAGTGAGCCTGAAGTCAGTCGAAGGTAAGTTGTTGGAAGGGCTTATAAAGGGCAGGATGTAGATGTAATTGGAAAGACAAGAATGATTAGGGATAATCAGCATGGCTTTGTGCATGGAAATCACTAACTTGGACTTCAGAAAGCCGTTCAGCAAGGGTCCACATAACAGACGGGTTAGCAAGTTCATCACCATAGAATACAAGGAGATGGGGAGATTTGGATACAAAATTGGCTGAAAGGTCATAGAGTCATAGAGATATACAGCACAGAAACAGACCCTTCGGTCTAACCCGTCCATACGGACAAGGTATCCCTACCCATTCTAGTTCCACCTGCCAGCACCTGGCCCATATCCCTCTAAACCCTTCCAATTCATGTTCCCACCGACAGAGGAACCTCAATTATGTGAACGAGTTGGTGGGCACTAATTCATTCGGATAATCAATGATTCGGTGAATTGATTAAATGGCTTTCCTGTGGGGCTCGGAGTTTTCAAAGTCTGCTCCCCATTCAGGAGACTGCAGCAGCACACAGCACGATTGCCCGCGCACACACCGTCCCCAGCCTGACCCTCACTGCCTCACACACACCGCCCCAGCCTGACCCACACTGCCTCCCACACACCGCCCCCAGCCTGTCCTCACCACCATCCAACACCGCCTCCAGCCTGACCCTCACTGCCGCCCATACACCACCACCAGCCTGACCCTCATCGCCGTCCAACACCGCCCCAGCTTGAACCTCACTGCCGCCCACACGCCAATCCCAGCCTGATCCTCAGCGTCGTCCAACACCGCTCCCAGGCTGACACTCACTGCCAACCACATACCGCCTCCAGCCTGACCCTCACTGCCACCCACGCAACACCCCCAGCCTGACACTCACCGCCGTCCACTCACCGCCCCCAGCCTGACCCTCACCATCATCCAACACCCCTCCCAGCCTAACCCTCAATGCTGCCCACACATTGTCCCACAGCCTGACACTCACCGCCCCCAGCCTAACCATCACCAGCATCTACACACCACCCCAGCCTGTCCCTTACCACCGTCCACACACCACCCCAGTCTGACTCTCACCAGAATCCACACTGCCCCCAACCTGACCCGCACCGCCGTCCACACACCGCCCCCAGCCTGACTTTCACTGGCATCTACACACCACACCCAGCCTGACCCTCACTGCCATCCACACACCAACCCAGCCTGACACTTACTGCCACCCACACAACGCCCCCCAGCCTGATCCTCACCACCTTCCAAAGACCGCCCCCAGCCTGGCCCTCACTGATGCCCACACACAGCCCTCAGCCTGACCCTTACTGCTGCCCACAAGCCACCCCATCCTGACCCTCACCACGGTCCAAAACTGCCCCCAACCTGACCCTCACTTCTGCCCACACACAACTCCAGCCTGACCCTCACTGCCGTCCACACACCATCCCCAGCCTGACCCACACCACTGTCCAAAAACTGCCCCCTGCCTGACCCGCACTGCTACCACACACCGCCCCCAGACTAACCCTCACCGCCATTCACACACAGACCCCAGCATGTCCCTCACCACTGCCCACACACCGTGCCCAGTTTGACCCTCACTGCCATTCACACACCGCCCCCAGACTGGCCCTCACTGCCGCCCACACACCGCCCCCGAACTAACCCTCACCATCATCCACACACCGCCCCCAGCCTGTCCCTCACTGCCGTCCACACACTACCCCCAGCCTGTCCCTCACTGCCGTCCACACACCGCCCCCAACCTGACCCTCACCGCAGTGCACACACCGCACTTAGCCTGACCCTCACCACCGTCCAACACCAACCCCAGCCAGACCCTCACTGCTGTCCACACACCACCCCCCAGCCTGACCGTCACCGCCCCGGACTCAATGTCCCCAGCTAGACCCTCACCACCCCCAGCCTGACCTTACTGCACCCAGCCTGACCCTCACCACCGTCCAACATTGCCCCCAGCCTGACCCTCGCCACCGTCCAACACCACCCCTAGCCTGACCCACACTGCCACCCACACACCACCCTCAGCCTGACCTTCACCGTCATCCAACACCGCACCCAACCCTACCCTCAATATCATCCACACATTGCCCCACAGCCTGACACTCACCGCTGTCAACACACCGCCCCCAGCCTGACCGTCACCATCGTCCACACACTGCCCCCAGCCTGGCCCTTACTGACTCCCACACACCGCCCTCATCCTGACCCTCACTGCCGTCCAACACTGCCCCCAGCCTGATCCTCACTGCCGCCCATACACCACTCCCAGCCTGACCCTCAGTGCCATCCACACACTGCCCTCAGACTGATTCTCACTGCCACCCACACACCACCCCCAGACTGACCCTCACTGCTGCCCATATACCGTCCCCAGTTTGATCGTCACCGCCATCCACATACCGCCCCCACACTGGCCCTCACTGCCGCCCACACACCGCCCCCAAACTAACCCTCACCATCGTCCACACACCGCCCCCAGCCAGACCCTCACCACCCCGGACGCACTGCCCCCAGTCGGACCCTCACCGCACCCAGCCTGTTCTTACTGCCCCCAGCCTGACCATCACCACCGTCCAACTTTGCCCACAGCCTGACCCTCACCGCCGTTCAACACTACCCCTAGCCTGACCCTCACTGCCGCCCACACACCGCCCCCAGCCTGACCCTCACCGCTGTCCAACACCACCTTCAGCCTGACCCTCACTGCCACCCACACACCACCCCCAGCCTGACCCTCACTGCAGCCCACACATCACCCCCAGCCTGACCTTCACCGTCATCCAACACCGCTCCCAAACTGACCCTCAATGTTGCCCACACATTGCCCCACAGCCTGACACTCACCACCGTCCACTCACCGCCCCCAGCCTGACCCTCACCATCGTCCACATACTGCCACCAGCCTGGCCCTCACCGATGCCCACATACCGACCCCATCCTGTCCCCCTCCACCGCCCACACACCACCCTCGGTCTGACTCTCACCACTGTCGACACATCATCCCCAGACTGAAACACTCCACCGTCCATACACCGCCCACAGCCTGACCCCCGCCGCCGTCCACCCCCCCCCGCAACCTGACCCTCACTGCCGTCCAACGTGGCTCCCAGCATGACCCTGATGGCTGCCCACACACCGCCCCCAGCCTGACCCTCTCCACCGCCCACACACCGTCCACAGCCTGACCCTCACTTCCATCCACACACCGCCCCAGCCTGACCCTCACCGTCCCAACACAACACCCCCAGCCTGACCAACAAAGCCCCGGGAACGCCGCCCCCAGCCTGACCCTCAACTCCGCCCACACACCTTTCCCAGCCTGACAATCACCGCTCTCCACACACTGCCACCAGCCTGACCCTTGCTGCCCCTGACACACCGCCCCCAGCCTAAACCGTCCCGCCCCAACACACCACCCTCAGCATGAACCTCACCGCATCACACACACCACCCTCAGCCTGATCCTCACCACTCCACACATACTGCCCCCAGCCTGACCCTCACTGCTGCCCACACACCGCCCCCAGCTTGACCCTCACTGCACCGACACACTGCCCCCAACCTGACACTCACCGCCTGCCCGCACACCAACCCCCAGCCTGACTTTCCCGGCCATCCACACACCGCCGTCAGCCTGACCCTCACCACCGCTCACACACCGCCCCAAGCCTGAACCTCACCACCCACACACCAACCCCCAGCCTGACTCTCCCGGCCATCCACACACCGCCCCCAACCTGACCCTCACCTCCGTTTAACACCATCCCCAGCTCACCCTCACCACCGTCCACACACTGCCCCCAGACTGACCCTCACCGCCCTGCCCCCAGCCTGACCATCACCGCCGTCCACAATCCGCTTCCAGCCTGACCCTCACCAACCCCAGCCTGACACTTACCACCCCATTTGACCATCACCGCCGTCCACATACAGCCCCCAGCTGGAACCTCACCACCGTCCACAAATCGGCCAATGCCTGATCCTCACTGTTGACCACCCATCGGCCCCAGCCTGACCCTCATCACCGTCCAACATCGCCAACAGCCTGACATTCATAACCGTCCACACACCTCTCCCAGCCTGAGCCTCACTGTCGCCCCCTCCCCAACCCGTCCAACACTGCCCCCACACCCAACTCATTCAACACCGCCCCCTCCCACAATCACTTCCAACACTGCCCCCTCCCACTTGCCACGTCAATCACCGCCCCCTCCCCAACCCCGTCCAACACCGCCCCATTCCCCAACCCCGTCCAAAACCACCCCCTCCCCGAACCATATCCAACACCGACGTCTCCACCAACACCGTCCAACACCGCCGCTTCACCAACCCCGTCCGACACCACCCCCTTCCCAACCCCATCTAACACTGCCCCCTCCCCATCACCGTCTAACACTGCCCTCTCCTAATCCCGTCCAACATTGCCCCCTCCCGTGAACACCTTCAAACACCACTCCCTCCCCAACCCCATCCAACACCGCCCCTTCTCCAACTCCGTCCAACACCGCCCCCTCCACCAACACCATCCAACATTCCCCACTCCCCCAGCCGCGTTCAAAACTGCCCACTCCCCAACCCCGTCCAACACTGCTCCCTCCACTAACACCATCCAACATTCCCCACTCCCCAAGCCGCGTTCAAAGCCGCCCCCTCCCCAACCCCGTCCAATACGGCACTCTCCCGCAACCCTATCCAACACCACCCCCTGCACAACCCCGTCCAACACAGCCCCCTCTCCAAACCCGTCCAACACCGCTCCCTCCCCCAACACCGTCCAACACTGCCCCCTCGCCCAACCCCGTCAAAAACGGCCCCCATTCCCAACAACAACCAACACTGCCCCCTCCCCAACCCCGTCCAACACCGCCACCTCCCCCAACCACATCGAACACCGCACCCTCCCCCAGCTCCGTCCAACACCGCCCCCTCCACCAATACCATCCAACACCGCCCACTCCCCCAGCACCGTTTAAAACCAACCCCTCCCCCAACCCGTCCAACATTGTCCCCTCACCCCAACCCCGTCCATCACTACCGCCTCCCCCAATCCCATCAAACACCGGCCCCATCACGAACCCCGTCCAACACCACTCCCTCCCCAACCCAGTCCAACACCGCACCCTCCCACAATCACATCCAACACTGCCCCCTCCCACTTGCCACGTCAATCTCCGCCCCCTCTCCAACACCGTCAAACACCGCCCCATCCCCCAACCCAGTCCAACACCGCCCCCTCCCCGAACCATATCCAACACCGACTCCTCCACCAACACCGTCCAACACCACCGCTTCACCAACCCCGTCCAACACCACTCCCTCCCCAACCCCGTCCAAAGCCACATCCTCCGCAAACCAGTCCAACACCGCACCCTCCCACAGCCCCGTCCAACACTGCCCCCTCCCGAACCCCATCTAACACTGCCCCTTCCCATCACCGTCCAACACTGCCCCCTCCCAACCCCGTCCAACATTGCCCCCTCACGTGAACACCTTCAAACACTGCCCCCTCTCGAACCCCGTCCAAAACCGCCCCCTCTCCCAACCACGCCCAACACCACCCCCGCCCCAACGCCGTCCAACACCGCCCCCTCTCCCCAACCCCGTCCATCACTGCCACCTCCCCAAACCCCATCAAACACCCGCCCCATCCCGAACCCCTTGCAACACCACTCCCTCCCCTACCCAATCCAACATTGCCCCCTCCCCATCCCCGTGCAACACTGCCACCTCCTCAACCCTGTCCAACATTGCCCCCTCCCGTGAACCCCTACAAACACCACCCCCTACCCAAACCCGTCCAACACCACCCCCTCTCCAACCCCGTCCAACACTGCTCCCTCCCCCAAAGCCATCCCACCTCTCCCCCTCCCCAACACCATCCAACACCGCTGCGCCTCCAACCCCCTCCGACACCGAACACCATCACCAACCCTGTCCCACAACACCCCCTTTTCTAACCCCGTCCCTCAGCAACCCTTCTCCAACACCGCCCAACACCGCCGCCTCCCCAACGCCGTCCGACACCGCCCCCACCCCAATCACTTCCGACACCGCACCTCCCACAATGCCGTCCCAAATCGCCCCTCCCCCAACCATGTCCAACACCAACCCCTCCACCAACACCATCCAGCACCGCCGCTTCACCAACTCCGTCCAACACCACACCCTCCCCTAACCCTTCGAAATCCACCCCCTCCCCAAAGCCGTCCATCACCGCATCCGCCCACAACCCCATCCAACACCGCTCCCTCAACATCCCCGTCCAACACTGCACCCTCCCCAACCACGTCCAAAATTGCCCCCTCCCGTGAACCCCTTCAAACATCACCTGCTCCCCAACCTCGTCCAACACTGCCCCCTCTCCAACCCCGTCCAACATTGCCCCCTCCCCAACCACGTCCACCACTGCACCCTCCCCAACCAAGTCCAAAATTGCCCCGTCCCTTGAACCCCTTCAAACACCACCCGCTCCCCAAACCCGTCCAACACTGCCCCCCTCCAAACCCGGTCTAACACTGCCCCACCCCCAACCCCATCCAAAACTGCCCCCTCGCCCAACCCCGTCCAACACCGCCCCCTCGCCCAACCCCGTCCAACACCGCCCCCTCCCCCAACACCGTCCAACACATCACCTGCCCGAACTCCGTCCAACACCGTCCCCTCCACCAACACCATCCAACACCGCCACCTCCACAACCCCATCCAATACCGTCCCCTCCCGAATCCCATCCAACAACACTCCCTCCCCCAACCCAGTCCAACATTGCCCCCTACCAAACCCCATCTAACACTGCACCCTCCCCCAACCCGGTCCAACACTGCTCCCACCCCCCAACCATATCAAACAATGCCCCATCCCCAAAACCGTCAAACACCGCCCGCTCCCCAACCGCGTCCAACACTGCCCCCTCCCCGAAACCCGTCCAACACCGCTCCCTTCCACAACCCTGTCCAACACCGCCCCCTCCACCAACACCATCCAACACCACTCACTCCCCGAGCCCCGTTCACAGCTGCCCCCTCCACAACACCGTCCAACTCCGCAGCTTCAGCAACCCTGTCCAACACCACCCCCTCCCTAACCCCGTCCAAAACCACTCACACCAACCCCGTCCATCACTGCCCCCTCCTCCAACCCCATCAAACATCGGCCCCATCCCGAACCCCTTCCAACACCACTCCCTCCCCAACCCAGTCCAACACCGTACCCTCCCACAATCACATCCAACACTGCCCCCTCCCACTTGCCACGTCAATGTACGCCCCCTCCCCAACACCGTCAAACACCGCCCCCTCCCCAACCCCGTCCAACACCGTCCCATCCCCCAACCCCGTCCAATACCGCCCCCTCCCCAAACCATATCCAACATCTACTCCTCCACCAACACCGTCCAACACCGCCGCTTCCCCAACCCAGTCCAACACCACCCCCTTCCCTACCCCGTCCAAAACCACATCCTCCGCAAACCCAGCCAACACCGTACCCTCCCACAGCCCCGTCCAACACCGCCCCCTCCCCAACCCCATCCAACACTGCCCCTTTCCCCATCACCGTCCAACACTGCCCCCTTCCAACCCCATCCAACACCGCCCCCTCTCCAAACCCGTCCAACACCGTTCACTCCCCCAGCCACGTTCAACAGCACCCCCTCCCGAACCCCGTCCAACACTGCTCCCTCCACCTACACCAACCAACATCGCCCACTCCCCCAGGCACATTCAAAGCCGCCCCCTCCTCCAACCTCGTCCAAAACCACCCCTGCCCAACACCATCCAACACTGCCCCCTCGCCCAACCCCGTCCAAAACCGCACCCTCCAGCAGCTCCATCCAACACCGCCCCCTCCACCAACACCATCCAACACCGCCCACTCCGCCAACAACGTTTATAACCACCACTTCCCCAACCCGTCCAACATTGCCCCCTCCCTTGAACCCCTTCAAACACCACCCCTGCCCCAACCCCGTCCAACACCGCCCCCCCACCAAAACCACGTCCAACTCTTCCCCCTCCCCCAACACCATCAAACACCGGCCCCATCCTGAACACCGTCCAACACCACTCCCTCCCTAACCCAGTCCAACAATGCCCCCTCCCCATCCCCGTCCAACACTGCCAACTCCTTAACCCCGTCCAACATTGACCCCTCCCGTGAACCCCATCAAACACCACCCCCTCCCCAACCCCGTCCAACACCACCCTCTCTCCCACCCCGTCCAACACCGCTCCCTCCCGCAATGCCGTCCCGCCCCTCCCCCTCCCTCAACACCATCCAACACCGCTACGCCTCCAACCCTGTCCGACACCGAACTCCCTCCAAAACCGTGTCACACAACACCCCCTTTTCTAACCCCGTCCCACACCACCCCTCCTCCAACACCGCCCAACGCCGCCGCCTCCCCAACGCCGTCCGACACCGCCCCCTTCCCAATCACATCCGACACCGCACCTCCCACAATGCCGTCACAGATCGCCCCTCCCCCAACCATGTCCACCACCAACCCCTCCACCATTAACATCCAGCACCGCCGCTGCACCAACTCCATCCAACACCACACCCTCCCCTACACCATCGAAAACCACCCCCTCCCCAAAGCCGTCCAACATCGCACCCTCCCACAACCCCATCCAACACCGCCCCTCTCCAACCCCGTCCAACACTGCCCCTCCCCAACCACGTCCAACACTGCCCCTCTCCAACCCCGTCCAACACTGCCCCCTCCCCAACCACGTCCAACACTGCCCCCTCCCCAACCACGTCCAACACTGCCCCTTCCCCAACCACGTCCAACATTGCCCCCTCCCGTGAACCCCTTCAAACACCACCCGCTCCCCAACCCCGTCCAACACTGCCCACTCCCCATCCCTGTCCAACACTGCCCCCTCCCCAACCACGTCCAACATTTCCCCCTCCCGTGAACCCCTTCAAACAGCCCCCGCTCCCCAACCCCGCCCAACACCGCCTCTTCCCCCAACCCCATCCAACACTGCCTCCTCGCCCATCCCCTCAAACACCGCCCCTCCTCCAACACCGTCCAACACCGCCCCTGTCCCAACTCCGTCCAACACCGTCCCCTCCACCAACACCATCCAACACCGACATCCAACCCCATCCAACATCGTCACCTCCCCAACACTGTCCAACACTGCCCCCTCCCCAACCCCATCCAACACCACTCCCTCCCCCAACCCAGTCCAACACTGCCCCCTCCCAAACCCCATCTAACACTGCCCCCCCCAACCCGGTCCAAAACTGCTTCCAACCCCCAACCACATCAAACAATGTCCCCATCCCCAAAACCGTCAAACACCGCCCCCTTCCCAACCGCGTCCAACACTGCCCCCTCCCCGAAACCCGCCCAACACCGCTCCCTCCCCCAACCCTGTACAACACCGTCCCCTCCACCAACACCATCCAACATCACTCACTCCCCCAGCCCCGTTCACAACCGCCCCCTCCCGAACACCGTCCAACTCCGCCGCTTCAGCAACCCTTTCCAAAACCACCCCCTCCCCAACCCCGCCCAAAACCATCCCCTCCCCAAACCCGTCCAACACCGCACCCTCCCACAACCCCGTCCAATACCGCCCCCTCCCCAACACTGTCCATCACTGCCCCATCCACCATCCCTATCCAACACTGCCCCCTCCCCAAACCCGTCCAACATTGCCCCCTCCCGTGAACCCCTACAAACACCACCCCCGCCCCAACCCTGTCCAACACCGCCCCCTCCCCAAACCCGTCCAACACGGCCCACTGACCCCAATCCCGTCCATCTCTGCCCATTCCCCAACCCCGTCAAACATCGGCCCCATCCCCAACCCCGTCCAACACTGCCCCCTCCCCAAACGTCATCAAACACCGGCCCCCTCTCCAACCCCGCCCATCACCGACCCCTCCCCCAATTTCCTCCAACACCGCCGCCTCCACCAACACCATCCAACACTGCTCACTCCCCCAGCCCCGTCAAAACCACCCCCCAACCCCGTTCAACATTGCCCCCTCCCGAAACCCGTCCAACATGGCCCCTCCCCCAACCCCGTCCGACACCGCCCCCTCCCCAATGCCGTCCAACACTGACTCCTCCCCAACCCCGTCCAATACCGCCCATATACCACAAAGCCGTCCCACACCTCAACCTTCCCCAATCCCGTCGACCACCTCCCCTCCACCCAGCCCAGTTCAACAACGCGACCTACCAAAACCTCCATCACCACCCACTACCCTCAATCCCCTCCATCACCGCCCACTATCCCCAACCCCATCCATCACTGTCCTCTCCCCTAACCCGTCCAAAACAGGCCCCTCACCAATATCGTCCAACACAGCACCCTCACCCAACACCGTCCAACACCTCCCACTGCCATAACCCCATCCAACACCGGCCGCTCTAAAACCCCGTTCAACACCGCACCCTCTCACAAACTAGTCCAACATCTCCCCCTCCCCAACTTTGTCCAAAACCACCCCCACCCCAACACTGTCCAACACCGCCCCACCCCCAATCGCATACCACACCACCCCTCCCCAACCCCGTCCAAAACACCCCCTCCCCAAACCCGTCCAACACCGCATCCTCCCCAGCCCCCCCCAACACCGCCTCCTCCCCAATCCCGTCCGACACCACCACCTCCCCCAAACACGTCCCACACTAAACCCTCCCCAACACCATCCAACACCGCCCTCACCTTCAAGCCCGTCCTACACCTACCCCTCCCAAACCCCGTCCAACAGCGCCTCCTCCCCCAACACAATCCAACAACGTCCCCTCCCCCCAAACCGGTCCAACACTGACACCTCCCGAACCCCGTCCAACACTGCACCCTCCCCCAACCCCATCCAACACAACCCCTTCCACCCAACCCCGTCCAACACCGGCCCCTCCCTAACTCCGTTCAACACCGCACCCTCCCCTGACCCAGTCCAACACCTACTCCTCCCCAACGCCTTCCAACACCGTCCCGACCCCAACACTGTCCAACACCGCCCCACCCCCCCAACCCTGTACAACATCGCCCTCTCCCCAACACTGTCCCACAACACTCCCTCCCCCAAACTTGGCCCACACCATCCCCTCCCCAAACCCTTCCCACACCAATCCCTCCCGCAACACTGCCCAACACCGCCGCCTCCCCAACCCCGTCTGACAACGCCCCCTTCCCAATCCCATACCAAAACCGCCTCCTCCCCAATCCCGTCCAACACCGCCCCTCCCCCAACTCCGTCCAACACCGTCCCCTCCACCAACACCATCCAACACCGCCACCTCCCCAACACTGTCCAACAACGCCCCCTCCATAACCCCATCCAACACCGTCCCCTCCCGAATCCCATCCAACACCACTCCCTCCCTCAACCCAGTCCAACACTGCCCCCTACCAAACCCCATCTAAAACGGCACCCTCCCCCAACCCGGTCCAACACTGCTCCCACCCCCCAAACACATCAAACAATGACCCCATCCCCCAAACCGTCAAATACCGCCCGCTCCCCAACCGCGTCCAACAATGTCCCCTCCCCGAAACCCACCCAACACCGCCCCCTTCCACAACCCTGTCCAACACCGCCCCCTCCACCAACACCATCCAACACCACTCACTCCCCGAGCCCCGTTCACAGCCGCCCCCTCCCCAACACCGTCCAACTCCGCAGCTTCAGCAACCCTGTCCAACACCACCCATTCCCTAAGCCCGTCCAAAACCACCCCCTCCCCAAAAACGTCCAACACCGCACCCTCACACAATCCCGTCCAACACGGCGCCATCCCCAACCCCGTCCAACATTGCCCCCTCCCGTGAACCCCTTCAAACACCACCCCCGTCCAAACCCCGTCCAACACCGCCTCCTCACACCAACCCCGTCCATCACTGCCCCCTCCCCCAATCCCATCTTACACCGGCCCCATCCCAAACCCCGTCCAACACCACTCCCTCCCCAACCCAGTCCAACACCGCACACTCCCACAATCACATCCAACACTGCCCCCTCCCAACCCCGTCCAACATTGCCCCCTGCCGTGAACACCTTCAAACACCGCCCCCTCTCCAAACCCGTCCAACACCGCCACTTCCACCAACCACGCTCAACACCGCCACGTCTCCCAACCCCGTCCAACACCGCCCCCTCCACCAACACCATCCAACACCGTTCACTCCCCCAGCCACGTTCAACACCACCCCCTCCCGAACCCCTTCCAACACTGCTCCCTCCACCTACACCAAACAACACCGCCCACTCCCCGAGCCGCGTTCAAAGCCGCCCCCTCCCCAACCTCGTCCCACACCGTCCCCTCCCCAACCTCGTCCAAAACCACCCCTGCCCAACCCCGTCCAACACCGCTCCCTCTCCAAACCCGTCCAACACCGCTTCCTCCCCCCAACACCATCCAACACTGCCCCATCGCCCAATTCCGTCAAACACGGCCCTCATTCCCAGCAACATCCAACACCGCCTCCACCCCAACCCCGTCCAACACCGCCCACTCCCCCAGCACCGTTTATAACCGCACCCTCCCCAACCCGTCCAACATTGCCCCCTCCCTTGAACCCCTTCAAACACCACCCCCTCCCCAACCCCGTCCAACACCACCCCCTCTCCAAACCCGTCCAACACCGCTCCCACCCCCAAAGCCGTCCCGCCCCTCCCCCTCCCCCAACACCATCCAACACCGCTGTGTCTCCAACCCCGTCCGACACCGAACTCCCTCCCAAACCCTGTCCCACAACACCCCCTTTTCTAACCCCGTCCCACACCACCCCCTCCTCCAACACCGCCCAACACCGCCGACTCCAGAACGCCGTCCGACGCCGCTCCCTCCCCAATCACGTCCGACACCGCACCTCCCACAATGCCGTCCCACATCGCCCCTCCCCAACCATGTCCAACACCAACCCCTCCACCAACACCATCCAGCACCGCCGCTGCACCAACTCTATCCATCACCACACCCTCCCCTACCCCGTCGAAAACCACCCCCTCCCCAAAGCCGTCCAACACCGCACCCTCTCACAACCCCATCCAACACTGCCCCCTCTCCAATCACGTCCAATACTGCCCCCTCCCCAACCACGTCCAACACTGCCCCCTCTCCAACCCCGTCCAACACTGCCGCCTCCCCATCCTTGTCCTACACTGCCCCCTCACCAACCACGTCCAACATTGCCCCCTCCCGTGAACCCCTTCAAACAGCACCCGCTCCCCAACCCCGTCCAACACCGCCCCCTCGCCCAACCCCATCCAACACCCCGCCCTTCCAAACCCGGTCTAACACTGCCTCCTCCCCCATCCAACACTGCCCCCTTGCCCATCCCCTTCAAACACCGCCCCCTCCCCAACCCCGTCCAAAACCGCCCCCTCCCCAATCCCATCCAACATCACTCCCTCCCCCAACCCAGTCCAACACTGCCCGCTCCCAAACCCCATCTAACACTGCCCCTTTCCCCAACCCGGTCCAACACTGCTCCCAACCCCCAACCACATCACACAATGCCCCCATCCCCAAAACCGTCAAACACCGCTCCCTCCCCAACCGCGTCCAACACTGCCACCTCCCCGAAACCCGTCCAACACCACCCCCTCCCCAACCCTATACAACACCGCCCCCTCCACCAACACCATACAACACTGCCCACTCCCCCAGCCCCGTCAAAACCACCCCTCAACCCCGTTCAACATTGCCCCCTCCCGAAACCCGTCCGAAATGGCCCCCTCCCCCAACCCCGTCCGACACCGAGCCCTCCCCAATCCCGTCCAACACTGACTCCTCCCCAACCCCGTTCAATACCACCCCCACACCCCAAAGCCGTCCCACACCTCACTCTCCCCCAACCCCGTCCACCACCTCCCCCTCCACCCAGCCAAGTCCAACACCACGCCCTACCAAAACCTCCATCACCACCCACTACCCTCAATCCCCTCCATCACCGCCCACTACCCCAACCCCATCCATCACTGTCCTCTCCCCTAACCCGTCCAAAACAGGCCCCTCACCAATATCGTCCAACATCCACCCTCACCCAACACCGTCCAACACCTCCCACGGCCATAACCCCGTCCATATCCGGCCCCTCTAAAACCCCGTTCAACACCGCACCCTCCTCCAACCTAGTCCAACATCTCCCCCTCCCCAACCCTGTCCAAAACCGCCCCCACCCCAACACTGTCCAACACCGCCCCACCCCCAATCGCATACCACACCACCCCCTCCCCAAGACCATCCAACACCGCCCCCACCTTCAACTCCATCCCACACCACCCCCTCCCAAACCCCGCCCAACACCGCCCCCTCCCTCCAAGCCCGTCCAACACTGACCCCTTCCCAACCCCGTCCAATACTGCCCCCTCCTCCAGCTAGTCCAACATCTCCCTCTCCCCAACCCTGTCCAAAACCGTCCCCACCCCAACACTGTCCAACACCGCCCCACCCCAAATCGCATACCACACCACCCCCTCCCCAACCCTGTCCAAAATCACACCCTCCCCAAACCCGTCCAAAACCGCATCCTCCCCAGCCCCCCCAACACCGCCTCCTCCCCAATCCCGTCCGACACCTCCACCTCCCCCAAACACGTCCCACACTAATCCCACCCCAACACCATCAACACCTCCCCACCTTCAAGCCCGTCCGACACCACCCCTTCTCAAACCCCGTCCAACAGCGCCCCCACCAACACAATCCAACAACGTCCCCTCCCCCCAAACCGGTCCAACACTGACCCCTCCCGAACCCCGTCCAACACTGCACCCTCCCCAACCCCATCCAACACCTCCCCTTCCACCAAACCCCGTCCAACACCGTACGCTCCCCCAACCTAGTCCAACACCTCCTCCCCAACGCCGTCCAACACCGTCCCGACCCCAACACTGTCCAACATCGCCCCACCCACAACCCTGTACAACATCGCCCTCTCCCCAACACTGTCCCACAACACTCCCTCCCCCAAACCTGTCCCACACCATCCCCTCCCCAAACCCTTCACACACCAATCCCTCCCGCAACACTGCCCAACACCGCCGCCTCCCCAACCCCGTCTGACAACGCCCCCTTCCCAATCCCGTACCAAAACCGCCTCCTCCCCAATCCCGTCCAACACCGCCCCCACCCCCCAAGCCCGTCCAACACCGCCCCCTCCCTCCAAGCCCGTCCAACACTGACCCCTTCCCAACCCCATCCAATACTGCCCCCTCCTCCAGCCCGTCCGACACCTCCCCCTCCCCAACCACGTCTGACACCGTCCCCTTCCCAATCCCATACCAAAACCGCCTCCTCCCCAATCCCGTCCAACACCGCCCCCACCCCCCAAGCCCGTCCAACACCGCCCCCTCCCCAACCCCGTCCAACACCGCCCCATCTCCCCAACACTGTCCCACAACACTCCCTCCCCCAAACCTGTCCCACACCATCCCCTCCCCAAACCCGTCCCACACCAACCCCTCCCCAACCCCGCCCAACACCGCCCCCTCACTCCGAGCCCGTCCAACACCGACCCCTTCCCAACCCGTCCAACACCGCCAACTCCACAACCCAGTCCAACACCGCCCCGCCCCAACCCCGTCCAACACCGCCCGCACCCCAACCCCGTATAGAACCGCCCCCTACCCAACTCCGTCCAAAACCACCCCTCCCCAAATCCGTTCCAACACCAACCCCTCCCCCAAACCCGTCCCACACCTCCCCCTCCCAAACACTGTCCAACACCACCACCTCCCCAACCCCGTCTGGCACCGCCCCTCCCCAACCCTGTCCCACAACACCCATCCCCCAAACCCGTCCCACACCACTTCCTCCCAAAACCCGTCACACACCAACCCCTCCCCAACACTGCAGCCTCCCCAAACCCGTCCCACACCGCATCCTCCCCAACACCGTGAGGCCTCACCAACCCCGTCCAACACTGTCCTCTCCCCAACCCTGTCCCAGAACACCCTCTCCCCCAAACCCGTCGGACACCACACCCTCGCACAAACCCGTCCCACACTAACCCCTCCCAAACATCATCCAATAACGCCCCCACATTCAAGCCCGTCCCACACCACCTCCTCCAAACCCCGTCCAACACCACCCCCTCCCCCAAACCTGTCCAACACTGACCCCTCTCAAACCCCGTCAAACACTGCACCCTCCCCCAACCCCGTCCAACACCGGCCCCTCCCAAACCCCGTTCAACACCGCACACTCCCCAACCTCTTCCAACACGTCCCCCTCCCCAACACCATCCAACACCGCCCCCACCCCAACACTATCCAACACTGCCCCACCCCCAACCACGTACAACATCTCCCCCTACCCAACCCTGTCCCACAACACCCCCTCCCCAATCCTGTCCCACAACACCCCCTCCCCAAAACCCGTCCCACACCAACCCCTCCCCAACACCGCCCAACAGCGCCGCCTCCTCAACCCCATCCAGCATCGCCTCCTCCCCAACCCCGTCCCACACCAAGCCCTCCCCAAGACCATCCAACACCGCCCGCACCTTCAACTCCATCCCACACCCCCCTCCCAAACCCCGCCCAACACCGCACCCTCCCTCCGAGCCCGTCCAACACCGACCCCTTCCCAACCCGTCCAACACCGCCAACTCCACAACCCAGTCCAACACCGCCCCGCCCCAACCCCGTCCAACACCGCCCGCACCCCAACCCCGTATAGAACCGCCCCCTACCCAACTCCGTCCAAAACCACCCCTCCCCAAATCCGTTCCAACACCAACCCCTCCCCCAAACCCGTCCCACACCTCCCCCTCCCAAACACTGTCCAACACCACCACCTCCCCAACCCCGTCTGGCACCGCCCCTCCCCAACCCTGTCCCACAACACCCATCCCCCAAACCCGTCCCACACCACTTCCTCCCAAAACCCGTCACACACCAACCCCTCCCCAACACTGCAGCCTCCCCAAACCCGTCCCACACCGCATCCTCCCCAACACCGTGAGGCCTCACCAACCCCGTCCAACACTGTCCTCTCCCCAACCCTGTCCCAGAACACCCTCTCCCCCAAACCCGTCGGACACCACACCCTCGCACAAACCCGTCCCACACTAACCCCTCCCAAACATCATCCAATAACGCCCCCACATTCAAGCCCGTCCCACACCACCTCCTCCAAACCCCGTCCAACACTGACCCCTCTCAAACCCCGTCAAACACTGCACCCTCCCCCAACCCCGTCCAACACCGGCCCCTCCCAAACCCCGTTCAACACCGCACCCTCCCCAACCTCTTCCAACACGTCCCCCTCCCCAACACCATCCAACACCGCCCCCACCCCAACACTATCCAACACTGCCCCACCCCCAACCACGTACAACATCTCCCCCTACCCAACCCTGTCCCACAACACCCCCTCCCCAATTCCGTCCTACACCATCCCCTTCCCAAACCCTTCCCACGCCAATACCTCCCAAAACACCGCCCAACACCGCCGTCTCCCCAACCCCGTCTGACACCGCCAACTCCCCAAACCCATCCAACACCACCTCCTCCCCCAACCCCGTCCAATACCGCCCCCAAACCCCAAACCCGTCCCACACCTCCCCCTCCCCAACACCATGCACTACTTCCCCCAACACCCAGCCCCATCCAACACCACGCCCTACCAAAACCTACATCACCGCCCACTACCCTCACCCCCCTCCATCACCGCCCACTACCCCAATCCCATCCAACACCGCCCCCTCACCTCAACCCCGTTCATCACTGCCCCCTCCCCTAACACGTCCAAAACCTGCCCCTCACCAATATCGCCCAACACCGCACCTTCCCCAACACCATTCAACACCTCCCCCTGCCCTAACTCCGTCCAACACTGGCCCCTCCAAAACCCCGTTCAACACCGCACACTCCCCCAACCTATTCCAACATCTCCCCCTCCCCAAACCCGTTCAAACCGCCCACACCCCAACACTGTCCAACACCGCCCCAACCCCAATCCCATACAACACCATTCCCTCCCCAACCTCGTCCAAAACCAACCCCTCCCCAAACCTGTCCAACATGGTATCCGCCCCCAACCCCGTCCAACACCGCCTCCTCCCACAACCGCATCCGACACCACCACCTCCCCCAAACACATCCCACACACCCCTACCTAACACCGTCCAACACCGCCGCCTCCCCAACCCAGTCCGACACTGACCCTCCCCAACCCGTCCCACACCACCCTCTCCCACAAACCCGTTCCACTCCAACCCCTCCCCAACACCATCCAACACCGTCCCCACCTTCAACTCCGTCCCACACCACACCCTCCCAAACCCCGTCCATCACTGCCCCCTTCCCTACCCAGTCGAAAACCAGCCTCTCACCAATATCGCCCAACAGTGCACACTCACCAACCCCTTCCAACACCTCCCCCTCCCCCAACCTCGTCCAACACTGGCCCCTCCAAAACCCCGTTAAACACCGCACCCTACCCCAACCTTGTCCAACACCTCCTTCTCCCCAACACCATCCAAGACCGCTCCCACCCCAACACTGTCCCACAACACACCCTCCCCCAAACCCGTCCCACACCACCCCCTCCACAAACCCGCCCAACACTGCATCCGCCCCCAACCCCGTCCAACACCACCTCCACCCCCAACCGCGTCCGGCACCACTACCTCCCCCAAACACATCCCACACCTCCCCCTACCCAACACCGTCCAACACCGCCGCCTCCCCAATCCAGTCCGACACCGACCCTCCCCAACCCTGTCGCACAACACCCCTCCCCCATAACCGTCCCACACCACCCCCTCCCTCAAATCCGTCCCACACCAACCACTCCCGCCAACACCGCCCAACACCGCCGCCTCCCCAAACCCGTCCGACACCGCCCCCTCCCCCTAAAAACATCCCACACCGCATCCTCCCCTACACCGCACCGCCTCACCAACCCCGTCCTTCACCGACTCCTCCCCAACCCAATCCCACAACAACCCTCCTCCAAACCCATGCCACACCATCCCCTCCCCAGACCCGTCCCACAATAACCCCTCCCCCAACACCATCCAACACCGCGCCCACCTTCAAGCCCTTCCCACACCACCCCCTCCCAAACCCCGTCCAACAGCACCCCCTCCCCCAACCCAGTCCAACACCGTCCCGTCCCCTAAACCGGTCCAACACTGACCCCTCCCGAACCCCGTTCAACACTGCTCCCTCCCCCAACCCCATCCAACACCTTCCTTTCCACCCAACCCCGTCCAACACCAGCCCCTCCCAAACCCCGTTCAACACCGCACCTTCCCCCAAACTAGTCCAACAAGTCCCCCTCCCCAACGCCGTCCAACACCGCCCCACCCCAACACTGTCCAACACCACTCCACCCCCAACCCTGTAAAACATCGCCCCCTCCCCTACCCTGTCCACAACACCCTTTCCCCCAAACCCGTCCCGCACCATCCCCTCCCCAATCCCTTCCCACACCAACCCTTCCCGCAACACTGCCAAACACCGCTGCCTCCCCAACCCCGTCCAACACCGCTCCCTCCCCAATACCATCCAACACCGGACCTCCCCAACCCCGTCCAACACCGCCCACACCCCCAAACCCGTCACACACCAACCCTTCCCCCAACATCATCTAATACCGCTGCCTCCCCAACCCAGTCAACACCGCCCCACCTCCCCAACCCTGTCCCACAACACCCCCTCCCCCAAACCCATCCCACACAACCCCCTCCACCAAACCTGTCCCACACCAACCCCCCCAACACCGCCCAACACCACCGCCTCCCCAACCCCGTCCAACACCGCACCCTCCCCAACCCTGTCGAACAACGCCCCCTTCCCCAAAACTGTCCCACAGCTCACCCTCCCCAACACCATCCAACACCGCAGCCTCCCCAACCCCGTACGACAACTCCCCCTCCCCAACCCTGTCCCACATCACCCCCTCCCAAACCAGTCCCACACGACCCCCTCCCCTAAACCCTTCCCACACCAACCCCTCTCTAAAACACCATCCAACACCGCCACCACCTTCAACTCCGTCCCACACCACCCTCTCCCAAACACCGTCCAACACCGCCCCCTCTCCCAAACCCTTCCAACACCGACCCCTCCCCAACTGCGTTCAACACTGCCCCCTCCTCCAGCCCCATCCAACACCTCCCACTCTCCAACCCTGTACAACACCGCCCCCTCCCCAAACCCGTCCAACACCGCCCCCTCCACAGTCCCATCCAACACCTCCCCCTCCCCAACCCTATCCAACACCGCCCCCTCCCCAAACCCGTCCCTCACCACCCCCTCCCACAAACCCGTCCCACGCCAACCCCTCCCCAACACCATCCAACACCGCCCCACCTTCAACTCCATCCCACACCACACCCTCCCAAACCCCGTCCATCAATGCCCCCTTCCCTACCCCGTCCAAAACCGGCCCCTCACCAATATCGTCCAACACAGCACCCTCCCCAACCCCTTCCAACACCTCCCCCTCCCCCAACCTCGTCCAACACCGGCCCCTCCAAAACCCCGTTCAACACCGCACCCTACCCCAACCTTGTCCAATACCTCCCTCTATCCAACCCAGTCCAACACCGCCCCCACCCCAACACTGTCCAACACCGCCCCACCCCAACCCCGTATAACACCTCCCCCTACTCAGCCCCGACCATAACCACCCCCTCCCCAAACCCGTTCAAACACCGCATCCTCCCCAACCCGGTCCAACACTGCCCCCTCCCCAAAACCATCCAACACCGCCCCACCTTCAAACCCTTCCACACCACCCCCTCCCCAACCCCGTCCAAAACCACCCCTTCCCCCAACACCGTCCAACACCGCCACTTCACCAACCCAGTCCAACACCACCCTCTCTCCCAACCCCGTCCAACACCGTCGTCTCCCCACCACCGTCCAACACGACCCCCTCCCCAACCGCGTCCAACACCTCCACCCCCCATCCCCGTCCAACACCGCCCCTCCCAAAACCTCCATAACCGGCCACTGCCCTCAACCCTCTCCATCACTGCCCCCTAACCCCAAACCCGTCCAACACCGCCCCCTCACCCCAACCCTGTCCATCACTGCCCCCTCCACTACCCCGTCCAAAACCGGCCGCTCACCAATATCGACCAACACTGCACCCTCCCCCATCCCCGTCCAACACCTCCCCCACCCCGCCAGCCCCTTCCAAACTGGCCCGTCCCAAACCCAGTTCAACACCGCACTCTCCCCCAACCTAGTCCAAGACCTCACCCTCCCCAACACTGTCCAACACCGCCCCCAGCCCAACACTGTCCGGCACCTCCCCCTCCCCCTCCACAACCCTGTCCCACAACACCCCCTCCCCTAAACCTGTTCCACATCAACCCCTCCCCAACACCGCCAAACACCGCCGCCTCCCCAACCCTGCGCCACAACACCCTCTCCCCAACACCGTCCTACACCACCCCTTCCCCTACCCCATCCAAAATCTCCCCCTCCACAATACCGTCTAACACCGCCCGCTCCCCAACCCCGTTCAACATGGCACCCTCCCCCAACCGCGTCCAACACCGCTTCCTCCACCACCCCGTCGAACACCGGCACCTCCACACCGCCGTCCAACACCTCCCCCGCCCCAACCACATCCAACACCGCCACATCCACAAAATCGTTTAACACCGCCCCTCCCCAATCCAGTCCAACACTGCCCCCTCCCCATCCCCTTCCAATACCACCCCCTTCCCAACGATGTCCAACACTGCCCCCTCCCCAACCCCGTCCAACACCGCCCCCTCCCCAACCCCGTCCAACACCGCCCCCTCCCAACCCCGTTCAACACTGCCCCCTCCACCAAACCCCGTTAAACACCGCCCCTCCCCCAACACCGTCCAACACGGCCCTCTCCCCCAACACCATCCAACACCGCCCCCTCCCAACCCCGTCCAACAATGACCCCTCCACCCAACCCCATCCAACCCCGCCCCCACCACAACCCCGTCCATCACCGCCCCCTCTCCAACCCCATCCAACACCTACACCCTCCCCCAACCCCATCCAACACTGGCCCCTACCCCAACCCCGTCAAACACCGCCCCCAACCACAACCGCATCCAAAATCGTCCCCTCCCTCAACACCGTCCAACACCGCCCCCTCCCCAATCCCGTCCAACACCGCCCCCTCTCCGACCCCATCCAACAGCGACTCCTCGCCCCAACCCCATCCAACAGCGCCCCCTCCCCAACTCCGTCCAACACTGTCCCCTCCCTCAACCCTGTCCAACACCGCCGCCTCCCCAACCCCGTCCAAAACCACTCCCTCCCCCAATCCAGTCCAACACTGCCCCCTCTCCCAACCCCGTCCAACACCGGCCCCTCCCTCCACCCCGTTCTTCACTGCACCCTCCCTCTAACCCCGTCCAACACATACCCCTCCCCACAACCCCATCCAACACCGCCACCTCCCCATCCCTGTCCAATACCGCCCCCTCCCCAACACTGTCCAACACCACCCCCTCCCAACCCCATCCAGCACCGCCTCCTCTCTCAACACCCGTTCAACACCGCCCTCTCCCCAACCCGGACCAACACCGCCCCCACAAACTCGTCCAACACCGCCCCCATCCTCGTCCAATACCGCCCCGTCCCCAACCCCATCCAACACCGCCCCCTCTCCCAACTCCCGTTCAACACCGCCCTATCCCCAACCCCATCCAACACTGCCAACTCCCCAAAATCGTTTAACACCGCCACCTCCCCAATCCAGCCCAACACCGCCCCTCCCCATCCCCTTCCAATACCGCCCCCTTCCCAACGCTGTCCAACACCACCCCCTCCCAACCCCATCCAGCACCGCCACCTCTCTCAACACCCGTTCAACACCGCCCCCAACCCAATCCCGTCCAACAACCCCCTTCCCAACCCCGCCCAACACCAACACCTCCCCAAACCCTGTCCAACACCGCCCATCCCCCAAACCCTTCCAACACCGCCCCCTCACCAACCCCGTCCAACACCACCCCCTCCCCAACCCCATCCAACACCGCCACCTCCCCCATCCCCGTCCAATACCGCCCCGTCCCCAACACTGTCCAACACCGCCCCCCAACCCCATCCAACACCGCCACTTCCCCCATCCCCGTTCAACACCGCCCCGTCCCCAACACTGTCCAACACCGCCCCCCAACCCCATCCAACACCGCCACTTCCCCCATCCCCGTTCAACACCGCCCCGTCCCCAACACTGTCCAACACCGCCCCCCAACCCCATCCAACACCGCCACCTCCCCATCCCCGTCCAATACCGCCCCGTCCCCAACACTGTCCAACACCGCCCCCCAACCCCATCCAACACCGCCACTTCCCCATCCCCGTTCAACACCGCCCCGTCCCCAACACTGTCTAACACCGCCCCCAACCCCATCCAACACCGCCTCATCTCCCAACCCCCGTTCAACACCGCCCTATCCCCAACCCCGTCCAAGACGGCCCCCTCCCTCAATCCCGTCTAAAACTGCCCCCTCCCCATCCCCATCCACACTGCCCCCTCCCCAACACCCTCCAACACCGCCCCCTCCCCAACTCCGTCCAACACCGCCGCCTCCCCCATTCCCGTCCAATACTGCCACCTCCCCAACCCCGTCCAAAGCCACTCCCTCCCCCAATCCCGTCCAACACCGACGCCTCCCTCCAACCCGTTCTTCACTGCACCCTCCCTCCAACACCGTCCCACACATCCCCCTCCCCACAACCCCGTTACAACACCACCCCTCACCAACCCCGTCCAACACCGCTCTCTCTCCCAACACTGTCCAACAACGCCCCCTCCCCAACCCCGTCCAACACCGCCCCCTCTCCCAACCCCGTCCAACCCCGCCCTCTCCTGAACCCCATCCAACACCGCCCCTCCCCAAACTCGTCCAACACCGCCCGTCCCCAACCCCAACCACAACCGCCACCTCCCCATCTCCGTCCAATACCGCCCCCTCCCCAACACTGTCCAACACCGCCCCTCCCCCAAACTCGTCCAACACCTCCCCCTCCCAATCCCCATCCATCACCGCCACCTCCCCCATCCCCGTCCAATACCGCCCCGTCCCCAACACTGTCCAATACCGTCCCCTCCCCAACACTGTCCAACACCGCCCCTCCCCCAAACTCGTCCAACACCTCCCCCTCCCAATCCCCATCCATCACCGCCACCTCCCCCATCCCCGTCCAATACCGCCCCCTCCCCAACACTGTCCAACACCGCCCCTCCCCCAAACTCGTCCAACACCTCCCCCTCCCAATCCCCATCCATCACCGCCACCTCCCCCATCCCCGTCCAATACCGCCCCGTCCCCAACACTGTCCAATACCGTCCCCTCCCCAACACTGTCCAACACCGCCACTCCCCCAAACTCGTCCAACACCTCCCCCTCCCAATCCCCATCCATCACCGCCACCTCCCCCATCCCCGTCCAATACCGCCCCCTCCCCAACACTGTCCAACACCGCCCCTCCCCCAAACTCGTCCAACACCTCCCCCTCCCAATCCCCATCCATCACCGCCACCTCCCCCATCCCCGTCCAATACCGCCCCGTCCCCAACACTGTCCAACACCGCCTCCTCTCCCAACCCCCGTTCAACACCGCCCTATCCCCAATCGCGTCCAAGACGGCCCCCTCCCCCAACCCCGTCCAACTCCGCCTCCTCCTGAACCCCATCCAACACGGCCCCTCCCCCAACACTGTCCAACACCGCCCCCTCCCCATCCCCATCCAACACCGCCCCCTCCCCAACACCCTCCAACACCGCCCCTCCCCAACCCCGTCCAACACCCGCCTCCCCATCCCCGTCCAACACCGCCCCTCCCCAACCCCTTTCAACACCACCCCCTCCCCAATCTCCGTCCAACATCACCCCCTCCCCATCTTCGTCGAACAACGCCCCCTCACACAACCCCATTCAAAACTGCCCCCTCCCTCTGTCTACCTCTCTTTGTCCGCCCCTCGCTCTGTCAGCCACTCTCTCTGCCCGCCACACTCTTTACCCCCCCTCTCTGCCCCACACTCTGTACCCACTCTTGGTCGTGCCCCTCTGTAACCCATCTCTGCCCCCTCTCTCTGACCCACACTCGGTCCCCTTCTCTGACCCGTCTCCATCCCCCCTCTCTCTCCACCTCTCTCTGTCCCCCCTCTTTGACCCCGTCCCCATCTCTCTGTCCCCCATCTCTCTCCTCCCTTTCTCTGTCCACCCTCTCTCTGTCCCTGTCCCCTCGTCCCCCTCTCTCTGTACCCGTCTCTCTGTTCACTCTCTCTGTCCGCCTCTCTCTGCTCCCCCTTTCTCTGTCCCTCCTTTCTCTGTCGCCCTTCTCTCTGTCCACTGTCTCTCTCTGTCGCCCCTCTCTCTCTGCCCCATTCGTCCCCTCTCTGTGGCCCCCTCTGTTCCCCACTGTCTGCCTCCATCTCTCTGTCACCCTCTCTCTGTTCGCCTCTCTCTGTTCCCCTCTCTCCGTCGCATTTCTCGCTGTGTCCCCCTCTCTCTGTCGCCCGACTCTATGTCGCCCCTCCCTCGGACCCCGCTCTCTCTGTCCCCTAACTCCCTGTCCTCTTCTATCTCCCCCTCTCTTTGTTACCCTCTCTCTTTCCTCCGCTCTCTTTCCCCCTCTGTTTCCCTCTCTCTCTCTCCCCTCTCCCTGTGCCCCCCTCTCTGTCCACCCCTTTCTGTCCCCCTCTCTGTCCACACCTTTCTCTGTCCCCCCTTTCTCTGTCCCCCTCTCTCTGTCCCTGTCTCTCTCCGTCGCTGCTCTTTCTCTGTCCCCGCCCACCATCGCCCCTATATCTCCCCTCTCTGTCCCCATCACTCTGTTACCTCTCTCTCTGTTCCCCTATCTGTTCCCCGCTCTCTTTCCCCCTCTGTTCCCCTCTCTCTGTACCCCCTCTCTCTGTGCCCCCCTCTTTGTCCACACCTCTCTGTCCACCTCTCTGTCCCGCCTCTCCCACCCGCTCTCTCTGTCCCCAATCTCTGCCCCTTCTCTCTGTCCCCCCTCTCTCTTCCCCTCTCTGTTCCCATCCCCATCTCAATGTCCCCTATCTCTCTCCCTCTTTCTCTGTCCCCTTCTCTGCCCCACTCTCTCTCTGTTTTCCCCGTCCCCCTCTCTCTCTGTCCCCTCTCTCTGTTCCGCCTCTCTCTGTCCACCCCTTTCTCTCCCCCCGTCTCTGTCCCCCTCTCTCTGTCCCTTGTCTCTCTCTGTCGTCCCTCCCTCTCTGCACCCCCGCCCCCCTCTCTGTTGCCCCCTCCTTCCCCCTATCAGTCCCCATCTCTCTGACCCCCTCCCTCACCCCCTTTCTCTGTTCCCCCTCTCTCTCTGCCCCCCTCTTTGTCCACACCTCTCTGTCCACCTCTCTGTCCCGCCTCTCCTACCCGCGCTCTCTGTCCCCAATCTCTGCCCCTCCTCTCTGTCCCCCCTCTCTCTCTCTTCCCCTCTCTGTTCCCATCCCCATCTCAATGTCCCCTATCTCTCTCCCTCTTTCTCTGTCCCCCTCTCTGCCCCACTCTCTCTCTGTTTTCCCCCGTCCCCCTCTCTCTCTGTCCCCTCTCTCTGTTCCACCTCTCTCTGTCCACCCCTTTCTCTCCCCCCGTCTCTGTCCCCCTCTCTCTGTCCCTTGTCTCTCTCTGTCGTCCCTCTCTCTCTGCACCCCCGCCCCCTCTCTGTTGCCCCCTCCTTCCCCCTCTCAGTCCCCATCTCTCTGACCCCCTCCCTCGCCCCCTTTCTCTGTTCCCCTCTCTCTCTGTTCCCCTCTCTCTGTCGCCCTTCTCGCTCTGTCCCCCTCTCTCTGTCGCCCGTCTCTATGTCGCCCCTCTCTCTGACACCCCTCTCTGTCCCCCCACTCCCTAACCTCTTCTGTCTCCCACCTCTCTCTTTTCCCCTCTCTCTGTCCCCCACTCTCTTTCCCGTCTCTCCCCCCTCTATCTGTTCCCCTTCTCTCTGTCACCCCTTTCAGTCCATCTCTCTCTGTCCCCCTCTGTCTGTCCCCCTCTCTCTCCACCTCTCTCTGTCCCCCTCCCTGTACTCCCTCTCTCTGATCCCCCGTACCCTCTCTCTCTCTGTACCGCTCTCTCTGTTCAGTGTCTCTCTGTCTTCTCTCTCTCTGTCCCCCACTCTCTTTCCCCTCTCTCTCCCCTCCATCTGTCCCCTTGTCTGTCCGCCTCTCTCTGTCCCCCTCTGTCTGTCCTCCTCTCTCTCTCCCCCTCTCTCTGTCCCCCTCCCTGTACTCCCTCTCTCTCTGATCCCCGTCCCCCCTCTCTCTCTGTACTCCTCTCTCTGTCCACATCTCTCTGTCCCCCTCTCTGTCCCTCTCTCTCTCTCTCTCCCCGTCTCTCTGTCCCCCTCTCCCTGTCCCCCTCACACTGTCTCCCTCTCTCTGTCCCTCTCTCTTTGTCCCCCTCTCTCTGTCCCCGCTCTCTGTCCCCTATCTCTGTCCTCCACTCTCTATCCCCTATTTTCCCCCTCTATCTCTGTCACCTCCTCTCTGTCCCTTCCTTCTCTGTCCCCCGCCCCCCTCTCTCTTTGCCCCCTCTCTGTCCTGCCTCTCTCTGACCCCTCGCTCTCTGACCCCCTCTCTGTCACCCCCCTCTGTCGCCCTCTCTCTATCCCGCCCCTTTATCCTTCTCTCTGTCCCCTCTCTGTCTGCCTCCCTCTCTGTGTCCCCGTCTCTCTGTCTCCCCTCTCTCTCTCTGTGCCCCCTCTCTCTGTCCCCACGCTATATCTGTTCCCCCCTCTTTGTCTCTCCTCTCTCTGTCCTCTCTTTCTCTCTCCCCCATCCCCACCTCTGTTGGCCTTTCTCTCGTTCCCCCACTATCTATCCTTCCACTGTCTGTCCCCCCACTCTCTGACCCCCTCTCTCCGACCCCCTCTTTGTCCCCCTCTCTCTGATCACATCTCTCTGACACCCTCTATCTCCACCACTCTCTGTCCCCTCTCTCTGTCCCCGCTCTCTGTCCCCCCTCCCTCTTCCCCCTTTCTTTGTCCCCCTCTATCTGTCCCCCGCTCTCTGTTGCCCTCTGTCTGTGCCCCCTCTCTTTGTTCCCCTCTCTCTGTCCCCCATCTCTCTGTCCCCCTCTCCCTGTCTCCCTCCCTCTATCCCCCTCTCTCTCTGTCCCCCTCTTTCTGTCCTCCTCTCTCTGCCCCCTCTCGCTGTCCCCCTCTATCTGCCCCCGCTCTCTGTCCCCCTCTCTCTGTCCTCCTCTCTCTGTCCTTCCCTCTGTCCTCTCCTCTCTGTCCCCCGCCCTCTGTCCTCCTCTCTCTCTGTCCCTCCCTCTGTCCTCTTCTCTCTGTCCCCCGCTCTCTGTCCCCCATCTCTCTGTCCTCCACTTTCTGTCCCCCGCTCTCTGTCCCCCTATCCCTGTCCTCCACTCTCTGTCCCTGTCTCTCTCTGTCCCCCTCACTCTTTCCCCCGCTATCTCCGTTGCCCCCTCTCTGTTCCCCTCTCTCTGTCCCCTTCTCTCTGCCCCCCGCTCTCTATTCCTCTCTCTCTGTTCCCCACTCTGTCCCCCTCTCTCTCTACCCCTCTCTCATTATGTCCTCCCCTATTTCCCTCTCTCTCCCTGCCTCACCTTATCTCTGCCTTGCCTCTCTCTCTCTCTCTCTCTCTCTCTCTCTCTCTCCGTCTCTCTCTCTCTCTCTCTCTCTCACTCTCGCCCTGCTCCTTCACTCTCTCTCTACCTTCTCTCATCTCGACACCCCTATCTCGGTCTCTCTTTCTCCCCGCCTCTCTCTGTTTCTCTCTGACTAAATCTCTCACCCTCCTGCCCCTCCATCTCTCTCTAACACACTCTGTCTCTCTGACGTCTCCCTCTTCCTCTTATCCAGACGGGGGTGGAGGTTGGGGAAGGTTGGTGCTTTGGCTGCATGTGGTTGGAGGGGTGGTTGTGAGATGATAGAGAGATATGAGAGGTGGGAGGAGGGGGAAAATGGGGTAGAGACGGAATTGCCGGGGGGAGCCAGATGACAGGAGAGAGTGAGTGCAGGGGAGGGGGAGAGAAAACAATGGAGGCAGGTGAAGAAATCAGGGGTAGGGGTGTGTGAGAGAGAGAGGGTGGACGAGAGAGAGTGAAAGGGAGAGGTGGTGAGAAAAAGAGAGTGCGCAGAGAAAGAGGGAGAGAAATGAGGAGAGAGAGTAGGGGAGAGGAAATGAGGAGGCCAGGTTGGAGTCGGGGGTGACAGAATGAGTTAAACCCAGCTCCTGAGCTCAGAGCGCGGTGCCCTCCCCTTCGCTGAGTACCAAGACTTGGGGCTGAGTCTGTCTCTCCAGCTCAGCTTCTCCAACACAAAGACACACAACATCCTTCACTCTGCTGCTCTGTACGCTTTAATGATCATTTTTATTGGTTACAAATGGCTACAGTCAGTGGGATGGTACCTTTTCTCACTGGCCCCTGAGTTGTGAGAAACATTGAAACGTGTCCCTGTAACACCCCCCCCCCCCCCCCCCCCCCCGGGGGATAAGGATGGACGAACTAGCGCTACCCTCAGCCTGTTACCATAGCGACAGGCTGCTCCATCGCTGAAACACTGAGCTGAAATGAGAAAATCCCGGATGGATTGATTAATGAGGGAATTTGATTGATGGGTGGATTTGGGTGAAGGGATATTTCAGCACATTCTTCAGCTGCTGCTTGAACTTAGTCTGGGTCACTGCATAAATCGCGGTGTTTGTGCAGCAACTGAGGAGCTGCAGCATGAAGCCCAATTCCTGCACAAAGGCATGCAGATACACAGATTCATAACCAATCCACAACATCCGGTTCCATATAGAAAACAGTATGAACGTTGACCATAACAGGATGAAATTGGCCGAGATCACAAACAGTAAAATGATGGATTTTTTTCGGTTTCTCATTTCAGTGTCAGACTGAGCGTCCCCATTGCTGTGAGCGCGTAGTCTCCTGCGGGCTCTGCTGGTCACTAAAATGTGTCTGACGGTGAGAACATTGAGCAGCAGAATCAGGACAAATGGGACACACGGGGTTAGAATGTGGTGGAGGAACTCGATTGTGACCCAGACACTGGAGAGTCGAACAGCGTCTGTTACATCACAAAACCAGTGGCGGTTCCCCAGCCAATACCGAGCCGTGAGCATAAAATACCAGAAAATGTTCTTCAAACAGCTCAGCACAGTCACTGCTCCCAGAACCACAGCCGCCGTTTTCTCACTGCAATATTTACTTTTCATCTTCTGGCAACAAATGGCCACAAACCAATCAAAGGTGAAAGTGACGGTGAACTAGAAGAGCAGTCAGTGGCTGCATAAAGCACGACGGCGTGGATATTACACACGGGGACGGAGTGCACCAGGAAATAAAACTGTTCCCGATAAACAATGGGAATGTGTCTCAGTATCAGGTCGAGGATAATGACCAGGAGATCCGCCGCTGCCATGGCCCCCAGGTAACGTCTGACAAATGGAGACAATAAACAATATTTATAAAGCAGGACGTAGATGGTCACTACGTTAACTGTGAGGAAGGAAACAAACCCATTACGCATCAGCCTGGAGGCAAAGGGACCCGATTGATCAAGGACCCAGTGAGATTTTCAAATGTGTCTCTGTATTCAGGGATTTATTAAATAATTGGAGCTTGAATCACAAATGGGAAGGTCGGAATTACTGACAAAATGCGACATAAACCACAAGAAACCCTCCCTCCCCAAACACACAGAGACTCATCCATAAGGACAGATGGTTTCTAGAACATTCCCACACACTAGATCACTCGAGAGCAGACAAAGGTGACTTCTTCCCAGTTCCTAATACGGAGTGTGGAAACGTTGCTGTCCTGAAGGATTCTCTCCCAGTTTCCTGAAGGCGAACGGAGTTTGTGAATTTCTGTATTTGGTCTAAATTGTGGTCGATCCTGTGTCGTGAAGAAATGTAAACGCAGGGAAAATGTATTCACCCCTTTAACTGCCTGAGGGGCCTTCGGAACAGTGTCTCCTTCTCCCTGGAACGGGATCTCTTCCCTCGGGATCTTATCGTTTGTTCAATTCACTGACGTCCGGCCGTTCACAAACAATGTCAGAGACAGAACGTTCCTGGGAATGTCAGTTATAGAATGTCAGGGACAGAACGTTCCAGGGAATGGCAGTTATAGAATGTTGGGGACGGAACGTTCCGGGGAATGGTAGTTATAGAATGTCGGGGACAGAACGTTCCGGGGAATGGCAGTTATAGAATGTCAGGGACAGAACGTTCCGGGGAATGTCAGTTATAGAATATTGGGGTCAGAATGTTTCGGGGGATGGTGGTTATAGAATGTTGGGGATAGAACGTTCCGGGGAATGTCAGTTATAGAATCTCAGGGACAGAACGTTCCGGGGAATGTCAGTTATAGAATGTCGGGGACAGGACGTTCCGGGGAATGGCGGTTATAGAATGTTGGGGACAAAACGTTCCGGCGATTGTCAGTTATAGAATGCCAGGAACAGAACCTTCCGGGGAATGGCGGTTATAGAATGTCGGGGACAGAACGTTCCGGGGTATGGCACTTATAGAATTTTAGGGAAAGAACATTCCAGGGAATCACGGTTATAGAATGTCAGGGACAGAACGTTCCGGGGAATGTCAGTTATAGAATGTTGGGGTCAGAATGTTTCGGGGGATGGCGGTTATAGAATGGTGGGGATAGAACATTCCGGGGAATGGCAGTTATAGAATGTCGGGGACAGAACGTTACGTGGAATGTCAGTTATAGAATCTCAGGGACAGAACGTTCCGGGGAATGTCAGTTATAGAATGTCGGGGACAGGACGTTCTGGGGAATGGCAGTTATAGGATGTCATGGACAGAACTTTCCGGGGCATGTCGGTTATAGAATGTTGGGGTCAGAATGTTTCGGGGGATGGCTGTGAAAGAATGTCGGGGACAGAACGTTCCGGGGAATGTCAGTTATAGAATCTCAGGGACAGAACGTTCCGGGGAATGTCAGTTATAGAATGTCAGGGACACAACGTTCCAGGGAATGGCAAATATAGAATGTCAGGGACAGAACGTTCTGGGGAACTCCTTGACCTGTCCATGACCTTCCCCCATCCTCTCTGACCTATCACCTCTCCCCATCTCCGTCTCCCGATCACATTCCCAGCTCCCTTCCCCCCAGCCCCAGCCCCAGCCCCAGCATCCTCCCATTTATCTCTCAGCTCCCCAGCCCACAAGCCTCATTCCTGATGAAGGGTTTATGCCTGAAACGTTCATTCCCGTGCTCCTCGCATGCTGCCTGACCTGCTGTGCTTTTCCAGCACCGCCCTCCCAGTCAGGAAACATTCCGACACCGTCATACTCACAAGATCAGGCCTGATGGGTAATTTAGATTAGATTAGATTACCTACAGTGTGCAAACAGGCCCTTCAGCCCAACAAGTCCACACCAACCCTCCGACGAGCATCCCACCCAGACCCATTCCCCTACATTTACCCTTTCACCTAACACTGCGGACAATTTCTCATGGCCAATTCACCTGCACATCTTTGGACTGTGGGAGGAAACCGAAGCCCCCAGACGGGGACGCAGACACGGGGAGAATGTGCAAACTCCACGCAGTCAGTCGCCCGAGGCTGGAATTGAACCCGGGTCTCTGGCGCTGTGAGGCAACAGTGCTAACCACTGTGCCGCCGTGCCACCCATATTTCATGAAGCCCCATCACCATCCCTAGGTATATCCTGTCCTACTGGCAGGACACACCCACCAGTGATGGGGACACCCTGGGATAGTTAGGGAAGGTGTTTCCCTGCGATTCCCCAACATTGATTTCAGAACCCAGGAAATCTCATGGTAACAGATCATTGTCAAGGAAGTCGCCTGAGGATGGTTATCTCCTGCCCCGCCACATCTCCTCTTGGAAACACATCAGAGGAAGCACTGAGGTTGATAAGGACTCCGACCGTCCTCTGGGTGTCTGACTTCAATGTCCATCACCAGGACTGTCTCTACAGGCCCACCGCTGCATGAGCAGGGACAAGCTTCAATACACAACAGGCAGACTGGGGGAAACATTCTCACCAAACTCCTTGTCCCAGATGGATCTGTCCCTGACAGTATCTGTAGGAGCAGCCAGCACACAGTCCTGGTGGAAGGAAAGTCTTAGCCTCATATTTGACATACTCAAGATTAGTGTGTTGCTGGAAAAGCACAGCAGGTCAGGCAGCATCCGAGGAGCAGGAAAATCACCGTTTCGGGCAGCAGACCTTCATCACGAATGAGGCTGAGAGACTCCGGGATGGAGAGATAAATCATATTAGGCGTCCTGCTCATTGGAGGCTGTTACTCAGCGATTGGAGCAGATCTTTTAATCTCTCATACCTTTTACACAGGAAATGGAAGGGAACATTCAGCATTTCAAAGCTGCTAAACAGGAATACGGGGAGCTGTGCAGACCACAGCAGTGCATTGATGCATAAACCCGGACTAGATACCCGGACCCCGGGCGGCACGGTGGCACAGTGGTTAGCACTACTGCCTCACAGCGCCAGAGACCCGGGTTCAATTCCCGACTCAGGCGACTGACTGTGTGGAGTTTGCGCATTCTCCCCGTGTCTGCGTGGGTTTCCTCCGAGTGCTCCGGTTTCCTCCCACAGTCCAAAGATGTGCAGGTCAGGTGAATTGGCCATGCTAAATTGCCTGTAGTGTTAGGTAAAGGGGTAAATGTATGGGAATGGGTGGGTTACGCTTCGGCGGGTCGGTGTGGACTTGTTGGGCCGAAGGGCCTGTTTCCACACTGTAAGTAATCTAATCTAATCTAATATCTGTCCAGGACGGGGAGCTGTGCAGACCACAGCAGTGCATTGATATATAAACCCGGACTAGATATCTGTTCAGCATCGGGAGCTGTGCAGAACACAGCAGTGCATTGATCTCTAAACCCAGACTAGATATCTGTCCAGGACGGGGAGCTGTGCAGAATTCCGCAGTGCAATCATGTGTGAACCTGAAAGAAATATCCATCCAGGATGTGGAGCTGCAAGGACTACACCATTGCATTATCTATAAACCTCAACCAGTTAGTCTGACCAGCACACGGAACAGTGCAGTAATCACAGTGAATTAATCTGTAAAAGGGGAGCAGTTACCCTCCCAGCATGTAGGACTGTGTACCCCACCCCAGTGCATTGATCTGTAACCCAGGAGCAGTTACCCTCCCAGCATGTAAGACTGTGTACCCCACCCCGGTGCATTGCTCAGTAACACTATGTGAGATCCCTGCCCAGTGTGGGGAACCTCGCAGCCCATGCTGGAAGTGACAGGATGTGTAGCTCCCAACCAATGTCCAGCTCCATATCTTCATTGGGCCATGATGAGGGGTGCTGTGGGTGTGAACATCACTGCCAGAGAGAGACAGCGGGAGAGTCAGTTTAAACAATAACAAATGGGAGGGTTTGGGAAATAGACAGAGAGGGGGAGACAGAGACAATATCATGGAAGGATGTGTTCCCAGGTTTCAGAATGCTGAAATGAAAACATTTCAACAGCATCCTGTAACATAAGCCAATGTTTCCAGGAATGGTAGGTGAACAGGATATTGGTGGGTGTACAGATGATGCAGAGTCTTGGATGAGCATTTGTTCTGCAGCTTTGTATCTGGGTGTAGGGTCAGCAGAGTCTTTGACTCATTGGGCTAAATCTAACAATAATTTGTCTTAGTGCCATTTTCATTGACTGTGACAGAGGGATCATCCACACTAGGCCGAGCTAGTTTCCTGGTGCTATCTTATCAAACTCACCTCATTAACTACCCACCCCAAGATGTCTCTCTCATTCAATACCAGCACGATTCTCCCACCCATCATGGCTGGAGGTACTCACCATCGCCCGGATACCCCTGGATATTCCGTGATCCCTGGCACTGGTGCCCTGTTTAAAAGACCAATGGGCACACGGTTGAGCTTTCTCAGTTAGTAGCTGCCCTGCACAGTTTACCCCGAGCATGGCAGATAAAGGACAATTACACCACAGTTTATCGACCGAAGCACGGAGGGCCTGGTGGATGGGTTAGTACAGAGGAGGACCATTCTCTTCCCAGAGGGGGCCACACCACCAGACCCACTGAGCATGGTCTGAGCTCCTCACCCAGCTCAGTGCTGTATCTGCGGTCTGAAGAAATGTCCAGCAATACAGGACAAGCATCAATAACCTTCCCCGCTCTGTCAGGATAAGGGTTACCGTATTCTCTCTGCTTCCTCACTCTCACTGTATATCTGTTAAAGCACCGACCCCCGAACAAGTTTCATGCTCCACCACTCTCACTGCTGCATGCAGCACCTTCTCTCTCTCTCTGTCTATGTCTCTGTCTCTGTCTGTCTGTCTCTCTCTCTCTCTCCCCGCCCCCCTCCCTCCGCTTTACCCCCCTACACTAATAACATTGCATGGATACAACACTGTGGACTAACTCCCCCCGGACCCCTCGCCATGACCCTGTTCCCCACCTCCTCCAGCACTAACAGCAGGGCCACCCTCACTCCCTCCCTTCCCTTCTCCCATTCAGGAGAAACAGCCAAGCCGGATGGTGGAGTACCCGATATCCGTTCCCTCACCCCCCTTCCCCCCGCCATGTGGGGAGGACCCTGGTACGAGCCGGAGAGAACCGGGATACCTCGTGTGGAGATTCTGAATCATCCTCGTCCCACCGACTGAGTAAGGAACAATATTCAGTGGAGGACACTTCTAATTTTAAACCCACCAGCAGCTCAGTTTCCCCCCGGCACAACTTAGAAGCTGTGGCCCTGATGCCATCTCCCTTTTGTGTCGAGCTGGTACAAATGGAATCCCCACGGTCTCGGTGGGCAGGAGTGTGGGCTCACATCACACCGTCACCACCACCTCCCAGGAAGGGGGCATGGAGACTGCCTCCTACACCTCCCCCAGTAAACAGCTCAGATACTGAAACTAATCTGTGATAGTTACTGCTCTCCCCACTTGTCCTGACATCTTCAATAATCTATGCTCATATACACCCAGCGCTCTCTGCTCGTGCACTCCCTTTATAATGGTACGACCTGTATTAAACTGCCTTTCAATGTCTTTCCTACCACAGTACATCACCTCACACTGCTCTGCACTGATCCCCATCTGCCTTACACCTGAACACTACTCCAACCTGTCACTGTACTGTTAGAGTTCCACACTGTCCTCCATAGACTTTAGAGTTCTTCCAGGTGCCATCTACAAACATTGAGATTGTTATAGCCTCACAGTCCCCATGAAACAATTGAAATCCTGCCTCACTCACGAGTGTGAGCAAGTGAACTACTGATATATTCCCACGGACAGAGTCGAATAATGACATGCTGTCAATGGAGCAACAAAACTCCTGACATATACAAGACAGAGTAGATGAAATATTGACAAACCACAAAGCAAGAGAAATCCGGATAGGCTCCACTTATCTATATTCATCAGGGTGTAATGTGATGACGTTGAAAGTGTGTACTGTACCTTTAAGAGAAGGTGAATGCTGCTTTGAACTGAGAGCTTACAAGCACCTGTGATATGAGAGGATGGCTACCCAGAAACAATATATTGCTATAGAGCTGGAGTTGGGTAATAAGCAGTTAAGAGAAAGGGGGTCCAGAGTTGTGAATAGTTGATGTAAAATGTTCGCTTTCAGCGTGAAAAAATAAATTGATGTTTTTTATTTAAACAGTGGAATTTGGTAGGGCTGTCACTCATATTTTAACAGTTTACGAGGGGAACTTATGTTTAGTTTAAATTAACAGATGAGCTTCACGCAGTGTCCTAACAATTAATGTGTGTATATATTTGTGTCTCTGTGTGGGGCCGGTCTGGCAGTCTCTGTGGTGCTTAAAGTGATGCAATGCTTCCCTCTGCTGGCCTCACCACGCCGCTGCACTGGCATTGGCAGAGGGTGAAAACCAACAGGGATACATTCAGAGAGGGGGAGGGAGAGGGCAGCTGCTCAAAGCACCATCCAAACTGATGTCTCATCCATGGACTGATCTAAATGTCCTTTAAACTTTGTAACTGTCCCTGCTTTCACCACTTCCTCAGGAAGTTCATTCCACACACAAGCCAGATTCTGTCTAAAAACATTACCTCTAATGACATTGGTCAATCATTTTTCCTCACACCTTAAAATATCCCTCAGTTTTGAATCCCCAACTCTAGGGAAAAGACATCAGCCCTTCAGCTTATCTGTACCCCTCACGATTTTGTAAACTTCTGTGAAGTTACCCCTTAATCTCATGCTCTCCAGTGAAAAAAGTCCCAGACTATCCAGCCCCTCATTATAGCTCACTCCCTCCATTCCCAACAATATCCAGGTTAATCTCTTCTGAACCCTCTCCAGCTTAATAATATCAAGGTCAATAATAACAAGGTGAATAGTCAAGGTGTTTTCTAAGGGTACCGGGAGTCCAAAACTAGAGGACATAGGTTTAAGGTGAGAGGGGAACATTTAAAAGTGACCTAAGTGGCAGCTTTTTCACCCAGAGGGTGGTGTGCCAATGGAATGAGCGGGCAGGATGACCAGACTGGACACAGTATTCCAGAAGAGGTCTCAATATATCCTGTACCACCACAACATGACGTCCCAATTCGATACTCAAAGGTCTGACCAATGAAGACAAATGTGTTAAACACCTTCTTAACCACACGATCTATATGAGGTGCAAATTTTAAAGAATTATACCTGACGGCCGAGGTCTCTGTCCTACAACACTGCCAAAGGCCTTACTTTTAATTGTATAGGTACTTCTCTTGTTTGATTTACCAAATCCAATACCTCACATTAATCCAAACTAAACGCCACCCCTCAGCCCAGTGTGTGATATTACCAGCTCCTCACTCTCCCCCTTCAATTTTAAAATACCCAACCCTCTCCAGGAAGCCTGCACACTCCGGCCTTGAGTTTCCCAAAGATCCTGACTTTGAGTAGCATTGTGTGGTTTCGGGGAGGAGGGACGGATTGCAGACACAGTCAGTGGGGAGGAGAGGCTGGACAGTTATCACTGGCCTGGTATCATTTCATGGCTTTAGGAAGTGGGCAGTCGCACGTTTGAGGTGGGTAATACTGCTCGGTGCTTTGGGGCCAGAAATTAACCTCTTCTTCGTCTCTGGTGTTCAGTAATAAATATCCATTTGAGACCTTTCATTGGGCAGAGTGTGTCTGCAGGATTTCTTTCCCTAACTTGCAGACAACAGGTAATAGCAATTAAAGATGTTCATAGTTAATTTCGATAGTATAGCACATACACTCAATATCCTTCAGTTGAGACAAAAATCTTGCATTTGTTTAACAATACAAAGTGTTTTTTTGTAATCCAGTAATGGTAACCTGATTATAATAAATAGGAGAAAGTGAGGATTTCAGATGCTGGAGATCAGAGCTGAAAAATGAGTTGATGGAAAAGCGCAGCAGGTCAGTTAGCATCCAAGGAGCAGGAGAATCGACGTTTCGGTCATAAGCCCTTCTTCAGGAATGAGGAGGGTGTGCCAAGCAGGCTAAGATAAAAGGTAGGGAGGAGGGACTTGGGGGAGGGGCATTGGGAATGTGATAGGTGGAACGAGGTCAAGGTGAGCGTGATAGCCCGGACACTGTGGCCTATCGCAGCTACACTGGCACCACACCACAACTTTTCCTCCGCTACATCTATGACTGTATCGGCGCTACCCCGTGCTCCCACGAGGCGATTGAACAGTTCATCCACTTTACTAACACCTTCCACCTCAAATTCACCTGTACCGTCTCAGAATCCTCCCTCCCCTTCCCAGACCTTTCCATATCTATCTCGGGTGACCGACTCAACACTGACATTTTCTATAAACCGACCGACTCCCACAGCTACCTAGATTACACCGACTCCCATCCTGGCCCCTGTAAAAACGCCACCCCCATATTCCCAATTCCTTCGCCTGGACTGCACCTGCTCCCAGGAGGACCCATTCCAATACCGAATAACCCAGATGGCCTCCTTCTTCAAAAACTGCAACTTCCCCTCAGCCGTGGTTGACGGTGCCCTCCATCGCATCTTCTCCACTTTGCGCTCCTCTGCCCTTGAACACCGCACCTCCAGTCACCACCAGAACAGAACCCCATTGGTTCTCACTTACCACCCAACCAACCTCCGGATACATCGCGTCATCCTTCGTCATTTCCGCCGCCTCCTAACAGACCCCACCACCAGGGATATAATTCCCTCCCCTCCACTATCAGCGTTCCGGAAAAACCACTCCCTCCGCCACTCCCTCGTCAGGTCCACACCCCCCACCAACCCAACCTCCACTCCCAGCACCTTCCCCTGCAACCGCAAGAAATGCAAAACTTGCACCCACACCTCCCCCTCACTTCCCTTCAAGGCCCCAAGGGATCCTTCCATATCCGCAACAAATTCACCTGCACCCCCACACACATCATTTGCTGCATCTTCTGCACCCGATGTGGCCTCCTCTATATTGGAGAGACAGGCCGCCTACTTGCGGAACGTTTCAGAGAACACCCGCACCAACCAACCCAACTGCCCCGTGACTCAACACTTTAACTCCCCCTCCCACTCAACCAAGGACATGCAGGTCCTTGGACTCCTCCATCGCCAAACCATGGCAACAAGACGCCTGGAGGAAGAGCATCTCATCTTCCGCCTGGGAACCCTCCAAACACAAGGGATGAACGCGGATTTCTCCAGCTTCCTCTTTTCCCCTCCACCCACCTTATCTCAGTCCCAACCCTCAGATTCAGCACCATCTTCTTGACCTGCAATCTTCTTCCCGACCTCTCCACCCCCACCCCCTCTCCGCCCTATCACCCTCACCTTAACCTCCTTCCACCTATCACATTCACAACGCCCCTCCCCCAAGTCCCTCCTCCCTACCTTTTATCTTAGACTGCTTGGCACACCAGCCTCACTCCTGAAGAAGGGCTTATGTCCGAAACGTCGATTCGCCTGCTCATTGGATGCTGCCTGACCTGCTGTGCTTTTCCAGCAACACATTTTTCAGCTCTGATTATAATAAATCCACACCAAGCTGAAAGCGTGCACTAAAATATGACCCAAAATCTGGGTATGATACTGTAGTGGGTAGTGTCCCTGCCTCTCAGTCAGTGCTCTGGATTTGATTCCAATTCCTGAACTTGTGTGGTAGTGTTCCTAACTCTGGAGTAGAAGGCCTGGATTCACGTCCTGCCTATTGACATCCCAGCATGTCAGTACAGTCTGATGAACAAACACACAGGAGAATACTGTTACAGCTTTATGGGTATTGCTGAGTGATGCTCGTGTCCCTACCTTCAGGCACAAAGGTCTGGGTGCAAATCCCACAGAAGTGTCTCATGATACATCTGAACAAACTGATTAAAATGGATTTAGAATTGTGACTTGATGGAGAAGGAAGAGGTGTCAGTATTGCATTTCAGAATTTAGGCCCAGGATGACTGAAAGTTCAGCCATTCGTGTTGATTGGGGTTACATTTTGCAGCAGTAAAGGTTTATAAAATCCGAACGGTTATGGATAGGGTGAGTAGTCAGGGTTTTTCCCTAGGTTAGGGGTGTCAAGAACTATAGAGGATTGGTTGAAAGTGAGAGAGGAAAAGTTTTGATGAGGCCGAAAGGGCACCTTTTCACGCAGAGGGTGTTGTGCGTATGAAATGAGCTGCCACAGGAAGTGGTGGAGGTTAGTACAACTACAGCATATAAAAGGCATCTGGATGCTGACAGACCTGCTGAGCTTTTCCAGCAATTTCTGTAATTCTTTTAATAATGCATTCATTTTAACACAGATATTCTGAATAAATTAAACATTTTACTTTTTAATGACGCAGGGCCATGTAAACATATTTCAAATCAAACGAGAACGTTTTCTGCTAAGGGTATGGCTCTGTGTATGACAGCAGCAATGATGCACCTACATGGAACAGGGAATGTGATGGAGACATAGTTTGGACAATGTACAAGGAGACCTCACATGGCCCAGTTTGGGAGAGGATGACATTACTGTGTGATTCAACTCAGAGAGGGAGAAAATGTCATCTGCCCGAGAAGGAATGGCCTATTGCACGCTCTCTCCTTCAGTGTTCCTCATCACAGCAATGTGTGCAAGCTAAAAAAAAAACAACCTCTACAGTCATCGTTACCATTCTTATTTTTATGGAATCCCTGCAGTGTTGAAACAGGCCCTTCGGCCCAAAAAGTCCATACCAACCTTCCCAACCCATTTCCCTATATTTATCCCTGACTAATTCACCTAACCTAGAAATCCCTGAACACTACAGACAATTTAGCATGACCAATCCACCGAACCTACACAGTTTGTGGTAGGAAACTGGATCACCCATTAGAAGCTCATACAGCAAAGTGGAGAATGTGTAAACTCCACACAGACAGTCACCCAAGGCTGAAAGCGACCCAAAGTCCCTGGTGCTGTGAGGCAGCAGTGCGAACCACCGTGCTACCCTTTGGGTGATCCCTGACCAGAATTCACTGGAATCTCCTCACTGCCTAAAGCAAAGGGAATTAAGCCTAATCCAACTGTCCCAGGATGGAATCCCATTGCTAGCAGCTGTGGGATTTTCCCTTTTGTCATGAGTTCCAATAATATCTGACAGAGTTCTTTCAAGTTAAAAGTGTGTGTGTGTGTGTGTGTGTGTGTGTGTGTGTGTGTGTGTGTGTGTGTGTGTGTGTGTGTGTGTGTGTGTGTGTGTGTGTGTGTGTGTGTGTGTGTGTGTGTGTGTGTGTGTGTGTGTGTGTCAGTGTTTTTAGAAAGGGAAATATTGATTATATGCTTGCAATACCCAGTTTGCCAATCATCTTTACATCATAGTTTGAGTAAATAGCTGTGGATCATAGACGTGCTATTTGAGCAGATTAAAGAAACTAGCCTGACGTGTTCTGAAAACTGACCCTGACCCAGTCTGAGACCGATATCATCGGCCATATCACCAACCTGGTTACATTTAACATTTGTTGGGAGCAGTGGAGGAGTGGGACGAGAAAAGGAAACTGTGACCACAAAAGCCGGGGGACTATAGACCGCTGAGCCTGATGTCAGTGGTGGGTAAGTTGTTGGAGGCAATTCTGAGGGATAGCATTTACATACATTTGGGAAGGCAAGGGCTGATCGGAGGAGACAACATGGCTTTTTGCATGGGAAATCATGTCTCATTAATTTGGTTGAGTTTTTTGAAGAGATAACAAAGAAGATTGATGAAGACAATTTGGTGGACATTGTCTATATGGACTTCAAGGTGTTCATTTATAGAACAAAGAGCAAAAAAATCTACAGCCCAGAAACAGACCCTTCAGCCCTCCAAGCCTGAGCCGATCCAAATGTACTGTCTGAACCTGTCGCCCAATTCCTAAGTATCTGTATCCCTCTGCTCTCCACCTACTCATGCATCTGTCCAGACGCATCTTAAATGAATCTACCGTGCCTGACTCTACCACCTCTGCTAGCAACGCGTTCCAAACGCCCACCACCCTCTGTGTGAAGTACTTACCGTGTGTATCCCCCTTAAGCATTCCACCTCTCACTTTGAAAGCACGACCTCTCGTTATTGAATCCTTCAACCTGGGAAAAATCTCGTCTCTATCCACAGTGATTCCTGAAGAAGGACTTATGCCCGAAAAGTCGATTCACCTGCTCCTCGGACGCTGCCTGGCCTGCTGTGTTTTTCCAGCACTACATTTTTCAATTTTAACCACTCTGTCTATACCCTTCATGATTTTGAAAACTTCAATCAGGTCCCCCCTCAATGTCCTTTTTTCGAGTGAAAGTAAACTTAACCTATTCAGCCTCTCTTCATAGCGAGAAGTTCATGCTGATTGGTAGACAGATTAGTAAGGTTCGGTCACATGGGATACAGAAGAAGCTAGTCACAATTGGCTTGAAGGAAGAGGGATATTTTTCAGACTGGAGGCTTGTGAGCAGCAGTGTGCTGTAAGAATCAGGACTACGTTCACTGCATTTCATCATTTATGTAAAGGATTTAGATGTGAATATTTGGACCATAGTTAGTAAGTTTACATATTCCATCAGAAAGGTGGTGTAGTAGATTATCTCAGAGTATAACGAGACCACAATTAGATGGGACAAAGGGGCAAGGAGGGACAGAAGAAGTTTAATTTAGATAAATACGAGGTTTTGCATTTTGTGAACGCAAACCAGGGCAGAAATTATAAACTCATGGCAAGGCCCTAGGACGCATTCTGAAACAAAGGGACATAGGGCTGCAGGTACATTGTTCCTTGAAAGTGGAGTCGCAGGTAGACAATGTGGGACAGAACACATTTGGAACATTTCCCTTAATCCGTCAGAGCTTTGAGTATAGGGGTTGTGGTTGCATGTTGCATCTGTACAGGATGTTGGTGAGGCCACTTTAAGAATACTGCGTACAACTCGGTTTTCTGCAGAAATGACTTACACACAGATGTTCCAGGACTGGTAGTTTGAGCTTCATGGAGAGGTTGATTAGGTTCAGGTGCTTTGTCCAGGTGTGTCAGAGGCTGAGGGGTGACATTATAGAGGTTTATAAAACAGCAGGGGCATGTATATTCTGAACAGCCACGTTCTGCTCCCCAGGGTAGGGGAGACCAGAACAAGACAGCATAAGTAGGAGGGGAGAGGGTGAATAATTTAGAAGGCACCTGAAGATAAATGTTACACACAGAGAGTGGTGTTTGTATGGAAAGTGCTGTCAGAGGAAGTGCTGAAGGCGGTTACAATCGCACATTTAAAAAGTATCTGAAAGAGGAGGGATATTGGCCAAATGCTGGCAAATGGGATTGGATCTGATCGGAGTGAACAGATTGGACTAACGGGTCTGTTTCCGTTCTGCATGACTCTCTGATTCTATAAGAAGGATGACGAATAACTCTGAAAGGACCTTTCAAGTGTGAATTCTCTTCACTGGAAGCTTATTGTGCCTCTATGTTCACATTGATTGAAAGCTGCATTAATTAAGTATTTTACAGAGAAGTGAATCATGCATAATGGGATATAGACAGGGAAGTGGGGCTGAGACCACAACCTGATAAGCCACAATCTTAGTGCCTGGTGGAGAAGGTTCAAAGGATCTGATGACCCACTCCTGCTCCTCAGTCCCATGTTTCTGTATTCTATTCAGCCCATCAAACCTGCTAGACAGGAGAAGTTGGATGCTACTTACTCATATAAACTGGTGCACAGAAACAGAGGAGACCATTCAGTCCCTCAAGGCTGTCACACACGCTTTGAGGTGATTTGTGAAATGTATTTGGAAAACCCAGGCACGGGTATGGAAGATGCCCTTCATCTCTCTTTACAGAGCTTCCCCTATCTGCAACTTGTGCTTCATTTGTTGGTCATGTTTAGACCCAAATTCACTCAGAATACAGCCCCCATACCTCACCCAGAGATGGCTCACAGAATCCTCTGGTCTCCCTGACTGCAATATGCAACAACAGAGCATTCATGAAAATAACACCCACTAACTTTCCAATAAAATATGTGAGAACATCAGACACAGGTGCAGGTCGTTCACTCCCCAAGCCTGCCTTGTCCTTCACTAAGATCATGACTGATCTTCTCTCGGTCTGAAAACCTCTTTAACGCCCAATTCCTCATAGCCCTCACCTCTCTGACAGGTCAATATCCATCTACCTCCTCTTCAAGTACTTTCAGTCACCTCGCTCCCCGAACACTCTTGAGAAAAGAAATCCTGACATTCAATCCCACCTGTTTGAAGAAAACCCTTGCTGCTCCTATATCATGGTTTATTGATATGAACAAAAGAGGTTGACACAAGGGTTCAGGTATAAATGACTGGCCCTGATATCAAGGCAGTGGTTGGCTTTTGTTGACATCAAGGAGCTTAACAAAACTGGACTTATTGGGAATCAGAGTAAACTCTCCAGTGTTTGGAGTCAAACATGGCACAACGGAAGATGTTCATCATCTCAGTCCTGGATCACTTCTGTGCGAGATACTCAGAGTATTTTCCTCTTCACAAACAGTTTCAGCTGCTTCATCAGTGTCTCCCCGCCCCCACTCTCCCCACCATAAGATCAGAAGTGGAGATGGTCACTGAAGATTCCACAATGTTCAGAATATTTTGTCCCCCGTCAGCTCCTGAACTAGTCTGTGTCCATGTGTAGCAGGATCCAGACTAGATTGAGGCTTGTGCTGTTAAAGTGTCTGTAACATTCATGTAACAGCACTGCCTAACACTGCACATTGCCACAATAAAACAAGAGTTCATTCAGCATCTCACGCTGGTTTCACAGGAATATGAGGAAGCCATTCAGCCCATTGATATTATTGGAGAAGAACAGGGACCGCCCATTCAGTGACTACAGCCTATTACTCAGGAAGAGAAGGAGTCTAGTGTGATGGGCCACACCAGAGCCCCTCGAAAATATTTGAAGGCAATAGCCTAGACTCTAATGTTTTCTTATTTTAAAGGGAATGTAAAGTGTCTGTTCCAGATGCAATGTGACAGCATCAAGAGAAAATTCAGTGAGAGTAGCAGCCAGGGGACATTCACTGAAGCTTCCAACTCTATTGAGACCCCAATACTTTCTGATGTTACTGAGAAACCAAAACCCAGAGTTCCTAATCTGCGAGAGCTGGCCACACCCATTCAGGCTGCATTAAAATAAGCCTAAGGCCTCCCTCGCTGTTTACTCAAGCGGACTTAACTAACCAGCATGGCAACGATCGTTCAATCTCTCTCTTAAAAGAAATCAGGACAAAATAACCACGAAAAGCTACCGCATCATCACACTTGTCAGTACATCGAGCTATCAAACAGGAACCAGGGGTAACCCAGTCAGGCCCTTGGCCCTGTCCAATCGGACGAGGCAGAAGCCAATCAGCCCCTTGAGTCACTTACACAGGAACAGTAGGAGGCCATTACCACCTCAATGCACTGACACGGGGGGCAGAATGTGGTAATTGATGCTGATTCCTGATGACTGTCTTATTCCCGAAACGTTGATTCTCCTGCTTCTCGGATGCTGCCTGGCCTGCTGTGCTTTTCCAGCAATCGACGCTCTACTCTGATCTCCAGCATCGGCAGTCTTAAGTGTCTCCAGATTGATGCTCGAACATGATGAATAAGTGGAGCAGAGGCTGCACAGACAGACTGCTCCACGTTGTTCCTCTTGGCTCCCTTGCTCATGATACACACGTGGGACTTTAACGTGGTTTTCTAGTGTTGAGCAGGGAAGCCATATGTCTTGTGTGACGTCTCAAGAAGGCACCTTCCATCTCCGAGAAGCCAGCCTAGTGTTCTCTATGTAGGGTGGAAGCTGGTGGGAATGGCTACCTGTTTCAGATGGAAGGTATTGTGGCTGCTGTTGGGGATTGTGAACAACCTGGCGTTCAGTACGGGTTCACACGCAGACTGCACAATAACGCGGGGAGAGTTAGTAAAGGTATATAAACTATTTGGAAAGCGATGTTAAACTGATGAATGGACTCTCTAAGTTGAAAAATAATGGTGATCTTGCTTTTGTTGATCTTGTCGCGTGCTTGTCTTGTGCAGTGTAACCTGTATGCCTTCCTCTGTCCAAGTCTATTTCCACCCTGTGATCTGCCTGGCCATGCTTACTATGACCTGCCCCCACTGCTCATAAATAAAGTGTTTCCCTGTACTGAGATACACGTGGAAATAAATCAAACCAATCAATCCTGGGTAAAGTATGGGATTTCTCTCCCTGTCAATGTCTCTTTTGGAAATAAGTGATCGCTGCCACTCCTTGTGTTTCAGCATCACCATTTCTTCGTCTCTCACAGCTCTACAGGTTAACACTTAGTTTCTTTACTCTATCCTCATGTTACCATCACCCGTGTCTGTGGTAAGGAGATCATTCCTTACGAAGGAGATCAACTCTGTAGAGATTGCCCCAAATGCTCTCTCAGCAAGGCTGTAAAACTGCAGGAAGATGGCTTTACTTATGTACTCGAATCATTATAAAATGAAGGGCAGCATACCATTGACTACACCCATTAGTTACACAGGGTTTGATTCGGAGCAGTCAGCATAGACTTGTGAGTGGGCGATCATGCTTCCCAAATTTGTTAGAGTTCTTTGATGAAGTGACCAGGAAGGTGGATGAGGACAGAGCGGTAGACATAGTCTCTATGGATTTCAGTAAGGCCTTTGATAAAGTTCCACATGGCAGGCTGCTCTGGAAGGGGACATCACGTGGAATGCTGGGGGAACTGGCAAATTAGATATACAGTTGGTTTGATGGTAGAAAGCAGAAAAGTTAGTGGAAGGATGCTTGTCAGACTGGAGGCTGGGTCCATTGCTGTTTGTTATCTATGAATTGGTTGAGAATGTACAAGTTATGATTAGCAAGTTTGCAGATGACATTAAAGTAAGTGGGAACATGGACGGTGAGGAAGTTTATCAGAGTTTGCAGCAGGACCTTAATCAGGTGGGGAAGTGGGCCTTGAAATGGCAAATGGAATTTAATATAGATGCGTGATGTCTTACATTTTGGGAACTCAAATCAAGGTAGGAGTTTCATGGTGAATGGGAGGATCTTCAAGGGTGTAGTGGGCAGAGAGACCTTGGAGTTCAGGTGCACTGTTCTCTGAGAATGGAGTCACAAATAGACAAGGCAGTGAAGAAGGCTTTTGGTACTTTGGCCTTCATCAGGCAGGACGTTGAGTATAGAAGTTGGGAATTTATGTTGCAGTTACACAGGACTTTGGTAAGGCCGCACTTGGAGTATTGAGTTCAGTTTTGTCACGTTGTTATAGGGAGGATGCTATTAAATTAGAAAGAGTGCAGAAGAAATTTTCAAGGATGTTGCCAAGACCCAATGGTCTGAGTTATAGGGAGAGTTTGGACAAGCTAGGACCTTTTCTTTAGCATGTAGGAGACTGAGGGAGTCCTTATAAAGATGAATAAGATCACGATGGTAGGGTTAATGCTCTCAGTCTTTTTCCAAGGTTTAGAGAATCGAGGACGAGAGAGGATCAATTTAAGGTTAAAGGGGAAGGAATATAAGGGAACCTGAAGGGCCACTTCTTTACACAGAGGGCTGGTACGTGGATGAGCTGCCAGCAGATGGTTGAGGGGGGTACATTAACAAAATTTCAAAAGCATTTGGATAAATATGTGGATAGGAAAGGACTAGAACGATATGGGCCAACTGCAGGGAATTGGGGTAGGCGTGGATGGACATTTATAAGGTGGAGTCGAAACCCCTCAGTTAATTAAAATCAAACACCCAGAAAAGCTCGCCTCACCTTGTAATCTGTTAAAATATGAGTGACACAGATCTCCTACATTCCACTATTTAAACAAATATTAACACGTTAGTTTCTTAACTTTAATACTGAACACTAAACAACAATTATTCACAAATACAAGCTCCTTTTTTCTTAGCTACTTACTATCTGATTCCGACTCTGTAAAAATATTCTCTTCCAACAGCCCACATATTAAACATTACAATCTCAAGACCACACTGTCTCTATCTTCCCCGTTGTGTTCACTCTTCCAGCTGCTGATCTTCCTGGGTCATTTTTTTTTTTACTGCAAGTAGGTTTGACATGAACATGTATCTTTGAAAGAGAGTGTTTGAGATGGCCAGTTCGCAATCCTGCTCTACAGCAGTTCCTCTGTTGTTGGATGGCAGTGGCTCTCCCTCTAGTGTTAAAATGCTGGTTTTATATACTCCCCATTATACAACAATTCTCATAATTTGATTGCTTTCCAGGTGTCTTAACAATAATATTCAAATTCCGTTGGCTTCTGGTATCCTGACCATTATTTAAACGCTTTGGTTGTATTTGAATTGTTGTCAAAACAGCAACCAAAACTCAGGTATCCATTTCACAGCTAACTGTGACGTATGGAACAATCTGACATTTAGCTGGCATCTGTGCTGTACTTTCTATTCAACAAAACCCGTTCTGTCTTAAAGTGAGCTGACATGCTTTCGGCTTCATAAGACCTCCCTCCTTCAGAAAAAAAAAGAACCACCAGAATGAAAAGATGGCTTCGTTTCTTTTCTTCTAATTCTTCATCCCATTATTATGAAATACAAAAGTATTAATCTCAGTTATATCATTCATATTAATTTTACACACCTATATAAACTGGACTAAGTCAAATCTTATCTCAACTTTTTCCTTTAAATCTGCGATAACACATCTGCTATCACATTTTAGGACCCACAGCATGTACATTTTGTAAGTTTAAAGTCGGTGTGATAAGACCCCAATGAAATACTCTCATATTCTGGTCTTTAAATATTCCAAAAAACAGCGAGAGGTTTGTCGTTGTCCACAACCATCTCCGACAATTTATTTGTCACATAAACATTACAATATTGTCAGGTCAGTGCGAAACTTAATAATTCTTTTTCAATAATGGAGAATGTTGTATTTTTCTTTCTGGTGGATATTGCGTAATTTTTGCGACAAGTAGCCAATTAGACATTCAATTCCATCATCACCGTACTGTATCAATACATCTCCAACCCCTATATCCCTAGAAGCAAATAGAATTTTGAAAGGGTTTCAAAATATTTGGCATAGCTAAAACTGATGCGGTGATTAATCCTGCTTTAAAATTTTCAAATGCCTCCTGGCATTGTTCTGTCCACCACAATTCTGTTTCCTTCTTTACTAAGTCCATCAGTGGTGCCAATACGCTGCTAAAGTTTGGAACAAACTTCTGATGAAATCCACTCAGTTCCAAAAATCCTCTTCCTTCGAGGATGGTCGTGGAAATTCCTCAAAGCCCTTCGTCTTTGTGTTCCATGGGGTCAACCTTCCAATTCCAATGTAATGTCACCTCTGCCTTCGCGAATTCTGTTTTCTTTAATTTTATTACCAAGTTTGCTTCTTGTAATCGTTCAACATGTTCTGCCAACTGTAACATGTGAGCTTTCAATCACTTGCTAAAGGTCGCTACATCATACAGATAAACTACACAATTTGTTCATCTGACCATAACTCTGTTCCTGAGTCATTAAACCTGGCTTTGAAGGGAATTTCTATCCCTGGTGGCAATTTTAATACATCATCCCCACAGGAAATCGTCAATATTTCAGAGTTTTTACCTGCCACGTGCTTCATTCTATGCTGTGCCCTTCAGGTGCTGTTTAGCTAACTCACCTACTCCATCTAATCTCTCCCTCACCTCACATACATAATCCGAGTTTGAGATCTCTGACTTCTGTCCTGTCAATTTATATTCAATTAATTCCAAAGGACCTCTGACTTCAAATATTAACTCAAAGGAAGTAAACTGAGTAGATTTATTTGGGGCAAATATTTTTTGTCTAATGGCAAACAATTTAATGAGACACCTTCATTCCAATCATTCCGGTAATCCTGACAGTACGCTGTTAATTTGGTCTTCAGCGTCTCATGCTAACTTTCCAAGGGTGCCTGGGATTCAGAATGGGACGCCCTTGATTTGAAGTGCTGTATGCTTAAGCTATCCATGACTTCCTTAAACTATCCATGACTTCCTTAAACAGCTGAGCGGTAAAATGAGACCTTGGTCTGACTGAATCTCTCTTCGGAGGCCACAGTGAGTAAAGAAAGCTACCAACTCCTCCACCTCCCTTTTTACCTTAACACTCCATAATAGAATTGCCTCTGGAAATCTGGTAGACACATCCATTATGGCTAGCAAATATTGGTTTCCACTTTTATTTTAGATAGGGGAGCTACACAACTAATCATAATCCACGTGAAATGTTCTTCGAATGCAGGAATTGGTAACAAAGGTGCTGGCTTTAGTACTGCCTGTGACTTCCCTACCATTTAGAATATTTGACATGTACATCAAAAAGTTACCACGTCCGTGTGCATTCCAGGCCACTAGAAATGTCTCTGTACCTTAGTCCGAGTCTTCTGTACACCTAGGTGACCCCCTGCAGTTAGTTTATGTGCTGCCCGTAACACTTTACGCTACTCCGAAAACAATCTGGTGCACTTCGGCCCATTTCCCTTTTGCACTAACCTATCGGGGTCTCCATTTTAATTTTAGCATTCTACCTTTAAGTTAATAACGTTCGACAATATATTTTGATTCCTTTTCAGTGTGTGTGCATGTGTATGTGTGTGTGTGTGTATATATATCTGTTGTAAGTCCATTAGCCTTTCAGGACTAAACACCCCTGCCTGATCCTCTGCCTGTTCAGGTTTTTTCTGCACCGTGACATCAAGCAGGGTGTCAGTTCACTGAGAATCAACTCCTTTGGCTTTTTATTTTGGTTTTCCTTCCTGCTCTAACTTATGACAGTGGAATTACAGATTAGATTACAGATTACATTACAGTGTGGAAACAGGCGCTTCGGCCCAACAAGTCCACACCGACCCGCCGAAGCGCAACCCTCCCATACCCCTACATGGCCAATTCACATAACCTGCACATCTTTCGACTGTGGGAGGAAACCGGAGCACCCGGAGGAAACCCACGCAGACACGGGGAGAACGTGCAAACTCCACACAGTCAGTTGCCTGAGGCGGGAATTGAACCCGGGTCTCTGGCATTGTGAGGCAGCAGTGCTAACTACTGTGCCACCATGCCGCCCACAATCTTGTTACTATACAGTCTGGAAAAATCCTGGGTATTTTTCTTTTAACTCCCCAATTCCCTAGTTTTCCTTTTGTCTTCTCCAACACAAGGGGTGCCACGCCCACCTTGGATCCTGTTAAATCGTTCACAAGAACAAACTGTATTCCTGGAAATGACACTCTGTTACCCACTGTCACTGTTACTTCCCCAACCTTGATTTGGCATTCCAACCTGATGTTACACAAGGGAATGCTTAATTTCTAACCCCATTTCACAAATTGTCACGATCTTGATTAATACGTCAGAAAGAGTGAAAATACTTTCATCTCTCACTATTAGCGGCCGAGAGAAAGCGAGGGCTGCAGATGCTGGAGATGAGAGTTAAAAAGTGTGGGGCTGGAAAAGCATAGCCAACCAGGCAGCATCCGAGGGGCAGAAGAGTTGACTTTTCAGGCATAAATCCTTCTCAGGAAAGTGGGGGGTGGGGTAACGGAGGGGGAAGGGGGCCGAGAAATAAATAGGAGGGTGGGGGTGGAGCTGGATGTAAGATAGCTTGGAAGGCGATATGTAGATGCAGGTGGGGTATGATGGTGATACGTCGGAGAGGAGGGTATTGTGGATAGGTGGTAGGACAACTAGAACCCTCAAACTAGAACCATCATCAACGTTGACTTCACCAAATTCCAAATCTCCCCTCCACCAACCTCTCCCAGATCCAACCGTTCAACCTAGCACTGCCCTCTTGAACCACCCGAACTGGCCAGCTTCCTTCCCAACTACCGACTCCACCCTCCCAACCGACATATCACTATTACTCCCACCTACATCTTCTTATCGCCTTCCCAGTGACCCTCCCACCAGCCCAGCTACTACCCTCGTATTTATCTTTCAGCCCCATTGTCCCCCCACCACATTCCTGACGATGGGTTTCTGCCTGATATTCGATTGTTCTGCTTTTCGGATGCTGCCAGATCTTTTGTGCTTTTCCGGAGCCTCACTTCTCAACTATTAGAGACTGAGCAGATCCCGTATCTCACAAAATTATAACTTCTTGTCCTTCTCCCCCTGATCTTTCTGAGTAAACTTTATCTACAGAGGCAAATTCTTTATAGCGATCATGTACTGACTCCATACCCAGCCCCTGCCTTGACTGTATACTCTCCTGCAGCTCCTCGGCTCTACTTGGGGTCTCCTTTACCAGTTTCACTAATGCCACTGGCTTAGCCTCTTCTGCCACATCTTTCCCCAAAATGCCTTCCTTCAACGACCATCACAGTGTGTCCCAGCTTACTTCAATGAAAACACCTTTTCCCAGTGCCCTTCTTAAACCATCGGCACTGTCATTTTATGTGTTCCACGCCCTTATACTGAGAACACCTGAGGCCTTTCACCTCCTTTCAACCCCTTTGGCCTTCTTTTTTCACTTGTGGTAAACTATTGTGCGCTACTGTTCGCTTTGTAATGTGTGAACTTTCCTTCTCCCAATTTCTATCCCTCATAGCATGAAAATTCTCCCGGAAGCTAAATTTCATCTCATGCACCAATGCATATTTACCTGCCATTTCTGCCGCGCTTCTCGCTTCTTGAACTTTCTGTTCGTGCACATGAAATCTTACCATCTCTGGAAGTGAGTCTTTAAACTTCTCCAGCAGAATAATCTCCCTTCGAGCCTCACAGGTCTTATCTATTTTTAAGTCCAACACCCATCTATCAAAATGACTGTAGTTAATTCTTTCAAACTTAACATAAGTCTGACCAAGTTCCGTCTCAATTTTTATGAACCTCTGTCTATGTGCTTCTGGTACCATTTCATAGCCAATCAAAATAGCCAATTTGACATCTGCATAATCTCTTGACCCCTCATCTGACAGTGCTGCACATGCCTCACCAGCTGTGCCCACCAGCTTATTCTGAACTAGCATTACCCGCAAGTTCACTGGACACGTAATCTGCCGAGTCATTTTTTTCAAATGAAATAAAAAAGGTTTTGACATTTTTTTCACTGAAATATGGCAAGGTACTAACATAGTTGTATACATCCCGACGTTCTCCCTACATCTCCATCCTGTTAATTTAACTTTCTTGTCTAATTCACAACTTCTGAATCTCAAATTCTCTCTCTTTTTCTTTTTCCTCTCCTTCTCTTTTTTCTAACTCTGTTTCCGTCTCTTTCTTTATCTTCTAACTTCAGTTGCCATATTTGCAATTTAAGTTTTCTCTAACTGTACTGCACTTGTCTGTTTCTCTGATACATCAAAGTGCTTGACCAACTCCATTATAATTTCAGCTTTCTTTCTGTCCGTGGTTAAACCCAATTCCAACCTATTTGCTAATTCTAAAAAATGTCCTGCTTCTGTCTTTCTCAACTTTCTTGGCAAATTTGGGAACCTCTTTAGTAATGTTAAGAGCCATTTCTCTCAGTTTTAATTTAAACAACCACCAGTAAACAAAATTAAACAGATTTTCCGACCGGTTTTATTTGAAGAACTAGGTCACTAATTGCAACGTGTTGGAATTTGCTGGGACATTTTGTACCCGAAATCTCTTCAAATCTACCCAAGTCCCTTATGGCAGGGCCCCAAACTGTGAAGACATCTATGTCGAGCACTTCTGTTAATTAAAACCACAAACCCAAAAAAGCTCACCTCACCTCGTAATCTGTTAATACATGAGTGACAAGAACTCGCAAATTCCACTAATAAAAGAAAAATAACAGTTTGTATGTATGCAAGTTAGCTCGCTGTGCTTGAAGGTTTGTTTTCTGACGATTCGACTCTATGACTAATTAACATCATCAGTGAGAGGCTCTGCTGAAGCGCTGGTGGTATGTCGCGCCTCTCTATTTATAGGTCTTGGGTTCTTAAGATGGGTGATGTCATTTCCAGTTCTTGTGTTTTACAAGAGAAGGTCGATAGGATCTAAATTGCTGTGTTTATTGACGGACTTCTGGTCAGAATGCCATTCCTCTAAGAACGTCCTTGCATGACTTAGTATGTGTGTGCGTTGTCCCAATCAAAGTGGTGCCCTTCTTTGTCTGTATGTATGGAACATAGTGATAATGGGTCATGTCTTTTGGTGGCCAGTTGGTGTTCATGTATCCTGGTAACACGACAACAGGACAGTTTCAATGGAGGAAGAATGATTTTATACACACTGTTTAATTAATGTGTGTGTGCAGATATGTAACATTTTTCATATGTGCACAACACATTCTAAATGAACAACGGAGACACAGTTAACTGAAAGTGATGCATATGATGTATAAAATTTATAAAACATTAAAACATCATTTGATTCTCATCTAAAATGATATGTTCCCCTTCTCTCAACGTTCCCTCCTTTTCTGGAAATCTCCACTCCAATCTCTCATTCTTATCAGGATGTGTATCATAAATTCTTGCTTCTGGTGTCCCAGTTTATTTCAGTTAATCCCCTTTCTACCAGAATTCAATATATTGGCCTATTGGGTTCTTTCCAAAGCTAGTGTCTGTCATATTATTGGAGATAGAAATTCTGGCATCAGAGCCAGCATTTGAACATATTGCTCTGTTATATATGCACTGTACAAAGGACCAAAGCACACAGGAATTGACAAAACATTGAGGGATGTACATCTACTTCTTTCGATGATCTAGTTTTCTCATATTTCACATTTCATCATCTGTGTTGTCTCGCTCTTTCTTTCTTTGTATCTAGTTAAGAAATTTACCAATTATTCTTTGCGTCCCTTCTCTCAAAGCTCCTTCTTTAGGTTTATATCTATTGCTCTCTTCTTGATGTAATGTGATTATAATTGAGCAATGTAATTACAATGACATTTGGGAGGAACTGGTCACAGTCAATTGGAAGGGGAACTGAGCAGGGCAGACCATGTAACAGCAAAAGCAGGAATTTCTGGGGATATTTCGGAGGATATCAGAAATTCTCCCAAAGGAGATGAAACATACTCATGGCAGGACAAGGCAACCATGAGTAATAAGGCATCAAACCAAAAGAGGAAACATACAATGTGGCGAAGATGATTGAGAATCCCCAGAGAATTCATTGGCTCTGAAACTACATAAGGCTGACATCACTGACACTGCAGAGCTCTTAATCATGGTCAGGGAGAGAAACAGAGGGAAAGGCATTCACTTTAAACACAGAAGATGGTATTACTCAAGGAAAAACATTCAGATGAATTAAACAATTGAATTAAAATCAGTTATCAGTTAATTGGTTTTTCAGAATGTGTCAGATTGATGGCATGACCCGGGGAGAGACCCTCAGCAGAATGAGAGTATGAAAATAGAAGTGTTACCACATCAGAAACCAGAGTAGGTCACTGAGTACATGACTGATGGGTGAATGGGTCTCTATGTGAACTAAGGGACAGAGAGCAGAATTGCATTGCAGATATTGCAGCTCAAAACTGCGTATTTATGTAGTGATGTAGACTACAGCAGCAGGAGAAGCAGAACAGCATTCAACCACAAGCTGTAACTTTTAGCCTCGAATAATTTCCTCAGTCTGCCATTACCATCAATATGTTTCAGTAATGACTGTGGGTGAACATGACTGGATCAGAACCACGTGAACCTAAACACACGTGAACCTAAACCAATTAAAGCTACCACACTTGACTAACAGATCTGATCGACGCTCCACGATCCTGTCACATTCTGTCATAAATGGTGATGAATGATTAAACAAATGACTGGAGCAAAGGGATCCACAAATATCCCCATCCTCAGTAATCGAACAGCTCTGCACATCAGTGTAAAAGACCAGGATGTGGTAGCTGCACCAACCTCAGCCAGAAGTGTTGAGTTGATGAACCACCTCACCCTCGCCATGATACCCAGATCACAGATGCCAGTCTTCAACCAATTCAATTTGGCTGTACGTGACATGAAGAAACAGCTGAACACAGTACGTACGAAAAAGGCAATAGTCCCTGACCCCCTTCCTGCAATAGGACTGAAGACTTGTGCTGCACAACAAGCCGTGTCCCTGGGGAAGCTGTTTCATTCCAGCTCCAACTCTGACATCGCCTTGTTAATGTGGAAAATTACTCAAATATGTCCAGTTCCTAAGAGGATTATAATTACAATCTGAGCAGTTACCTTCCCCTCAGACCCACCACGACAGTCAAATTGGTGGGAGTTCTTTTTGACAGAGTTATCAAACAGCACAGAAATAACCTGCTCAGTATGATTTCAGATAGGTCCCCATTCAGAAAGTGAATCTCCCGGGCTTTCCTGGTCTGGCCTAAACGTGACTGCAGACACACCGACATGTGATAAACTTTTCAATGGTCTCTGATTCCGACAACCAGGACATTCTATTGCATCAAACTGTTCCGAGGTCTAAAGGATAAAACCAGAAAGAACACCCGGCCCCAGCCTCAGTATCGGAAAAGGCAATGAGAAACACAGTCCTGTTGACCCTGCAGAGACCTCCTTCCTAACATCTGAGAGCTTGTGACAACATTTACAGACTGCACAGAAACATCGGGAATGGAGTAGGCCATACAACACATGGAACCTTCCCCATTCCAGTTCATGTTCAAACATCTCCTCAATGCACTTTTCCCACACATTGTACACATCCCTTAATGTGATAAACCGTGGGAAGCTATAAAGTAGGAAGTGCAGTAGTCCATTTGGTCTGTCGAGTTTTCTACCCAATTCAATATAATGATACCTGGCCCTTTATTTCCATATCGTTCTCCTTCTCTCCCACCATTCCTTTACTGTCTCTACGTCCGTATTTATATTCAGTGTCTTGGCTTCCAGAGTCGAGTGCATTCCCCAGGTTCACCAGTCACTGAGGGCAGACATTTATTGTCATTTCATTGCAGAATGGTCTGTCTGTACCTAATACTGTGGACCCTTGTTTTAGACACCAGAGCCTGGGGAATTATTATCCCTGCTTCCAATCCGTCTCACCCTGTCAGAGCTTTATATATCTCACTGAGATCTCCACCCATTTTCCTAAACCCCATGGAATACAGGCCCAGTCGCCCCAAACTCTGCTCCTACAACAAGCCTGTCATCACAAAGATCGGTCTGGTCATCCTTCACTGCACTCCCTCAATGTCAGGTTTGTCCTTTATTAGGTACTGAGACCAAACCTGCACACAATACTGCACAGTGTTTGAGACGGGGTCTCAACAACACTAAATACAGCTGCAGTTAGACACCCTTACTCCTGGATTCAAATCCCCCTGAAATGAAGGTCAGCACATCATTGATCTTTAGATTAGATTAGATTACAGTGTGGAAACAGGCCCTTCGGCCCAACAAGTCCACACCGACCCGCCGAAGCGAAACCCACCCCATGCCCCTACATTTACCGCTTACCTAACACTACGGGCAATTTAGCATGGCCAATTCACCTGACCCTGCACATCTTTGTGACTGTGGGAGGAAACCGGAGCACGCGGAGGAAACCCACGCAGACACGGGGAGAACGTGCAAACTCCACACAGTCAGTCGCCTGAGGCGGGAATTGAACCCGGGTCTCTGGCGCTGTGAGGCAGCAGTGCTTACCACTGTGCCACCGTGCCGCCCACATCTTCCTAACTGCTTTCTGCTCCTTCAATATTGCTTTCAGTGACTGGTGTACAGGGAGATCCAGATCCTTTGCAATGTTACAGCTCCCCACTTGGTGGGTCTATATATGCACTGGGCAGCGAGTGAATGCCATTCCCAGTATTGACTTCTGTGTTCAGACCTCACTGCGCTGCAGGGACCTTGGAGGTCTGCGCAGGAAGAAACAACAAAAAGGCCCATACGTCGCATTTTAGATCAACATGTTTCAAACAATCCCTTTTCAAATGAAAAGCTGCCAATCTCTTGTTCCCACCAAAGGGCACACCGCCACCTCTACCCATATTGCTCTCCATCTGCCACATATTTGCCCATTCACTCCACTTGCCTTAGTAACCTTAAAACCTTTTTACAACCTCCTCACCCACTCGCAATCCAACATCCTTTAGTTTTGTCAGCAGGTTGTGATATATCGTATTTGATTCCCACAACCACATTTTTAATGGATATTGTGAACCCGAGCACCGATCCCTATGATACATCAACAACCTTCCTCGATTAATAAAAATCCGTTTTTTCAATTTATTTATTTCGTGAATCTGTGTGTGACTGGCTGGGTCAGCATTTATTGCCTGTCCCTGGTTGCCCCTTGAGAAGGTGGTTGAACCGTTGCAGCCCACTGTGGATTCAGTGATAGTAACACCATTGAATGCCAAGGGACAGTGGTTAGATTGCATTTTAGTAGTGATGGTCACGGTGTAGCAATTGTGTTACGTGAATATTGCTTGGCAATTTCCAGCCTGGATACTGTCCAGATCGTGTTGCATTTGGACATGGACTGCTTCAGTATCTTAGGACCCACAAATGTTGCTGAATATTGTGCAATCATTGGCAAACATCCCCACTTATGACCTTAGAATAGACGCAATGTCATTGATGAAGCAGCCCTGAAGATGTTTGGGCCTAGGCCACTGCCCGAGGGACTCCAACAGACTTGCCCTCGAGCTGAGTTGACTGGCCTTTATCAACCATGACCATCTTCCTACGTGTCAGGTATGATTCTAACCAGCGGGGAGTTTGCCCCTGATACCCATTGATTCCAGTTTTGTTTACGCCCCTTGATGCCACACTTGGGAGAAGACAGCCTTGTTTTAAAGGACTGTCACTCTCACCCCACCTCTGGAATTCAGCTCTTTTGTCCATGTTTAACCAAGGTAATGAGGTCGGGAGCTGAGTGGCCCTGGTGGGGCCCAAACTGGGCGTCATTGACCAGGTTATTGCTGAGCAGGTGCAGCTTGAAAGCACTGAGACATTCCATCACTTTACTGATGATCGAGAGTAGACTGATGGAGTGGTAATTGGCCGGATTGGATTTGTTCTACTCTTTATATACAGGAAATACTTGGGGTAATTTTCCACGTAATCGGGGAAATGTAATTGTTGTAACGGTATTGGAACAGCTTGGTGAGGGCAGTGACAAGGTCTGGAGAACAACCTTTCAGTACTATTGACAGAATGTTGTCAGAGTATGTACCCTCTGGTTATCCAGTATCTCCAACTGAATCTGGATATCACGTGGACTGAATCAAATTGGCTGATGGCTGGTAACTGGATTGCTGAGGACCACTGGAGGAGGCTGAGATTCATCATTCACTCAGCACTTCTGACTGAAGATTGTTGTGAATGCACCAGCCTAATCTTATACACTGAAGTGCTGGGCTTTTCCATCATTAAGGATTGGGATACTCGTGGAATCTCCTCCTCCAATGACTTGTTTAATTGTCCATAACTATTCTCATCTAGAACTAGAAGGACTGCAGAGCTTAGATCTGATCCGTTGCTTGTGGGATCACTTAGCTTTGTCTATTACTTACTGCTTATGCTGTCTGGCGCACAAGTAGCCCTGTTTGGTGACTTCATCAGGCTGACACCTCATTGTCAGGTATGCATGGTACTGCTCTTGCCCTCCTGCACACTCAATTGAACCAAGGTTGCTCCTCTGGTTTGATGGTAATTGTTGTGAGGGGGATATGCCAGGCCATGAGGTTGTGCTGGAGTACAATTCTGCTGCTATTGATGACTTGCAACACGTTATGCAAACCCAGATAGATCTGTTCCAAGTCTGTCCCAGTTAGCACGATGATAGTGCCACCTATGCTGGTGGAGCTTATTCTCAATGTGCAGGTGTGACTTTATCTCCACAATAACTATGCAGTGGTCACTCTTAACGATAATGTCATGGACAGATACTTCTGCAACTGGCAGATTAGTAAGGCTGTGGTCAAATATGGCTTTTCCCTCTTGTGGGTTCCTTCACCACCTGCCATAGACCCAGTATATTAGTTATATCCTTTAAGACTCGGCCAGCTCAAGCAGTAATGCTGCTGCTGAACCACTCTTTTTGTGGACATTGACATCCCCAACCCAGGGTACATTTTGTGCCTTTGCCACCCTCAGTGCTTCCTCCAGTGTTGGTCAGCTTGGAGGAGTACTGACTCATCAGTTGGGAGAGGCTGGTACATAATAATCAGCAGGCGGTTTCCTTTCTCATGTATAAACTAATGCCATGTGTCTTCCTGGGATACAGTTCACTCCCAGAGCAATTCCCTTTCAACTGTATCCCACTGTGCCACCACTTCTGCTTTGTCTGTCCTGCTGGTGAAACAGGAGATATCCGGGGAAGGTGATGGGGTGTCTGGGACATAGTCATACTCACAGAATCAGACCTTAAATACCAGGTCAGGCTGTTGCTTCACGTGTCTGTTTATTTCTATTCACTGTTTCCTGCCAGCTGTCCCATTCTAGAAACATGGCCATATATTCGCCCCAATCCACTAAGATTTGATTTTGCAAACTAGGCTGGAAGATTTATCAACATTTTTCTGAAAATACACGTGTTTTACATCCATTGTTTCTCTTTCATTTGTCTCCCCGTCAGTTTCGCAAACATAATTCCCATTTCATAAATCTATGTTAGTGTTGTCTATGACCATTACTTTCAGTCCCAATAATTTCTCCCAAACCATTTACTTACTATATTCTGTGTTTCATGTACTATTTCGTTTTCCCACACCATACTTGGTTTTCCTGGTATTGTCAGAAAGTTCTGTGAAGACAGAACTAAAGTTGTGGATTCATAGTTTTGCCATTTCCCTGTTTCCCATTCTCCATTCTCTGGTTTCAAACTGGAAAAAAAAACCTGCACTGTTTTTTCATACTTCTCACATTGATATAATTTGACCAGTTATAACAGTTCACTCTTATAATCTTTGTGAACATTATCTTCAGAAACCCACCAATTCATGTCTTAAGCTGCTCAGCTCCACATCATACACTCACAGGAGCATAGTTTTTCTACCAACAGAAATACAGCACGATCTATATTAGTCCCACTTTCCAACACCAGGCCCATAGCCTGGAATGTTATGAAACTTCCAAGTGCTCGTCCAGGTAGTTTTAACGGTTGAGAGGTTAGCCGTGATAACCCCCCCCCCCCCCCCCCTCCTCAGGAAGTACATTCCAGACCTCAACACCCTCTGGGTGAAAAAAAAGTAATCTTTAAATCCTCTCTGAACCTCAAACCCTTTACTTTTAGATTAGATTAGATTACTTACAGTGTGGAAACAGGCCCTTCGGCCCAACAAGTCCACACCGCCCCGCCGAAGCGCAACCCACCCATACCACTACATTTACCCCTTACCTAACACTACGGGCAATTTAGCATGGCCAATTCACCTGACCTTCACATCTTTGTGACTGTGGGAGGAAACCGGAGCACCTGGAGGAAACCCACGCAGACACAGGGAGAATGTGCAAACTCCACACAGTCAGTCCCCTGAGTCGGGAATTGAACCCGGGTCTTTGGCGCTGTGAGGCAGCAGTGCTAACCACTGTGCCACCGTGCCGCCCACTTTAAAAGTGTGTTCCCTGGTTCTTGACCCTCTGTCTAAAAGGAACAGCTGCTGGGTATCCACCCTGTCCATGCCCCTTGTTAACTTATCCTTCTGAATCACATCCCCCGCAGCCTCCTCTGCTCCAAAGTAAACAACCCGAGCTTATCCAGCCTCACTCCATCGCTGGGGATATGCTCCATCCCAGGGAACATCCTGGTGAATCTCCTCTGCAACCCCTCCAGTACAATCACATCCTTCCTGGAATGTGGCTCCCAGAACGACATATAGTACTGCATCATGGACTAAACCAAGCCCTGTATAGCACTTATCATCTACTCCCTGATTAATAAACGCTCTACCCAAGGTTCAATTCTTAACTAGTCCATTACCCTGTTCAGTCACATTCAGGGATGTGTGGAGAAACACCCTGTGAGCTTCCTAGTGTGCTGCCAATCATTGTGTACACCCCATGTCTGGTTCCTCTTTCCAAAGTACATCACCTCATATTTATCAGGATCACATTCCATCTGCCATTGATCTGCCCATCTGATCATTCCACTTGTATTTTCCTGTAAAATCAGAACTTCCTCCTCACTGCCAACCACCCGGCCAATCTTTGTTTCAAAGACAAACTTACTTATCACAACTCCCACCCCTCCACCCACCCCCCTCCAGATTTTACATTATTTTTTCAATTTTCCATGTGGAACTTTGTCAAAGGCCTTGCTGCAAAACTAAATAAGCGACCTTCTCAGACTAATTCAATCAAATTCATTAGGTGTGACTTCACTCTGATAAAGTCCTGATGATTATCTCTGATCAAACCTTGCGACTCTGATTGGAGTTCGATTTTCTCCTTCTCTATTTTCTCCAGTAGTTTCCCGAACAGTGATCTAATACTTGCTCGTCCATAGTTACCTTGACAAATATCTACCACCCTTTCTGTGAAGTGGAATCATATTAGCTGCTCTCCAGTCCTCTGGCACGTCCCCTGTGGTCAGATTCCAATTTTCTTCTCTTGACTCCAACAGTGTCCAGACCTGCGGATTTGTCCAATTTTATATGAGACAAAGCCTCAAACCCCTGCTCGTATTTTACATCAATGTCTTCAAGAGCTTTCCAGTCCATCTTCTTGAATTCTGTACCTGCATCCTCCTTCTCCCAAGTAAAACAGCTGTGATGTTTACATGTAACAATCTATCAATGTTCTCCGGGTTGACGCACTGATTGCCCCCCTTTGGTTTCTCATGGACACTAACTGTTTGCTGATTATTCTGTTCTACTTGTCCGTGTAGAATACCGAGGGATTCTCCCTAATCTCGCCTGCTTGGACTTCTCCATGGCCCTCTGTTATTCAGTCCCCTCTATGTTCCTAAGCTTCTAAGTTTCACTACAATCACCTCTCATCTTTTGAAACTCGAGATCACAGGCTGAGTTTCCCCATCAGACAATCTTGCCATTTTATGGATTAGTCTGGAGAATACCTTTTGCAGTTCCTCTGTAGTCAATATATTCTATCTTAGATTGGGACTCCAAATGGTACGCAATACTCTAATTTTAGTCTCAGCAACACTCTATGCAGCTGGTGCATGACATCTTCTATATTGCAATTACACACATGAATGTTAACCTAATTTTTCGTTTCTTATTTGCACGCGTTCTTCCCAATTCCTTTCACTTTAACTTTTCTTATGATGTTAGTGGGAGAGTTCTTAAAAAAGATCCTCCTGAATATCCAACCATACGTTACCCATTAGCTCCTCATTGTCTACGTCCACAAGAATCATCTTCAAACCGTTCCAAAAAATGATTGCCACGTATGGTTTTCGTTTCATCGATGCATTATCATCCTCCCCACTTTTCCCATTACCTTCTAAATATCCAGTAACACGTTCTTTGTAATTCAGCCCAAGAGACACCCGACCGCGGATTACAAGTTAACTGATCTGTAGTTCACCACTCTCCATCTTCATCCTTTCTTAAACTGTTGGATAATATTTATAACTTTTGCCATATCCAGATTGGCTAAATATCTTTCCGGAATGTATTGGAAAATAACATGAAAATCCGCAATGCAATCAATACGTCTATTGCTGCTTCCTCTGATATTCTTGTATGAAGTACATCTGATCTGTCAGATTTATAAATACTCAATCTAGTTTTTTTGTCAAAGTTGACCTCAACACTGTAAGAATGATCTTAAACTTTACTTACACAAGTCCCATGGTCACTTGGTATTTCTGGGAGAATTTCTGGATATTCTGCCTTGAAGATAGACACAAAGAAACTGTTTCTTTCCCCTTTGATTTCTCTGTTCTCTACAAAAAATTACCCTGTCCGCACGCATACTGTTCCATATTTGACCTTGTTTTTACATTAGTTTCATATACTGATGTACTTCTTTTAGCAGTCTTTATGTTTTTCTTTAGCAGTTTGTATGTTTTTCTTTTGTTTGCATGCTGTTTCGCTTTTTGATTTCCTTCTCAGTTTCTTGGTCATCCGTTGCTGGGTTCTACATTTCTCCGAATCCAATGGCTTACTACAACAGTTGGCATTTTTCTAAGCTGCTTCCATTGAACTAATAGGTAGTTAAAGGTGAGGCTCAGAGGGTTAGGTCGGAGAGGAGGGTGGACCAGGTTGATGGGAAAGAAGATGAACACATAGGAACGTTCAAAAGGGGGGAGTGTGCTGAGTTGGAAGTTGGACTGAGATAAAGTGGAGTTAGGGGAAATGGGGAAACTGGTGAAATCTACATTAATCCCCTGTGGAGGGTCCCAAGGCAGAAGAACAACCTTTCTCCATCCATACTTCGGGTGGTTAGGGTTTGGCGATGGAGGAGGCCCAGGACTCTCATGTCCTTGGCAGAGTGGAAAGGAGAATTAAAGTGTTTAACCATAAGGTGGTGGAGTTGGTCAATGTGGCTGTTCCAGCGATGTTCTCTGAAATGATCCACGTGTGTCTCGCTAATGTGGAGAAGACCACACTGAGTTTAAAGGATGCCGTAGATGAGGCGCTCTGTCTCCCTTCATCACTTATCACTTTCAGCACCACCTTCATCTACATATCGCATTCCTAGCTACCTGCCTCCTGCCACACCCCCTTCTCATTTAACTCTCAGCTCCCTTGACCCAGAAGCCTCATTCCAGATGAAATTTGTGCCCGAAACGACAATGCTTCTGCTCCTAGTACGCTGCCTGACTGTGCTTTTCCAGCGCCACCGATCTCCAGCAGCTGCAGTGCCCACTTTCTCCTCACACCTTCAGGGCTTGCATGATTCAGATTTATAACAGTTACTTCAAATATACCGTATACTCAAAACAGCATAAAGGAAAACTAATGCATTGTGGTCACTGTTCCCAAAAGATCCTTTACAGCAAAGTTTTCAATTAGCTTTTCTGATCATCCAACACCAAATCCTAAATAACCTGATCTCTAGCTCAGTGCTCGACAAAATATTAATGCCAGCCATCTAACACATGCTCATTAAATCTATTTTTCCCAGCATTAGCATTCAGTTGGGTTAAGACAGTTAAGATATAATGTAAACAGTACATTATTTCTGCAGTAGCCACAAATGTGTATATCTCATTTTCCTGTTTTATAACCTGCCGAACATTTGTATTGCAGCTTTCACTTTGATATATAACTCTCATCAATGTTTCCTTCTCCTTGCTGCTTTTACACTCCACGTTACAAGATTCTGTAGATTCTGAGCGACGTGGGCTTTGGGGAGATTAATGGGAGAGATCATCTTGCCACATCATTTATGATCTTCTTAACCATCATTGTGACATTTTCTCCAGATTTCCCGTTATGCTAGTGGAGTAGAGAAGGACAATGATCGTTCAACAATGCTCTGTATTATCCCCAGAGAGCTGAGACTGCTCTAACCTGGGTGGGAACCTTACAGCAGGTTGGTAAAGCATTGCTGCTACTGTACAGGATCTTAGTGAGATCACATCTGGAGTAGTGTGTACAGATTTAGTCTCTTCAATGTAGAAATGATATTGTTATATTGGAAGCAGCTCAGAGATGGTCCCCTCAACTGATTCCTGCAATGAAGGTGCTAGCTTATAACGAAAGGATGATCAGGTTGATCCAATAGCCATTGGAGTTTACAAAAATGAAAGAAGATCTTATTTCAACATAGATGACAGGAAGGAGTCAACTACTGAAGCGAATTACACAGATAATGGCGGAATCAATTCCGTTCTCCAGCAGGAGAACGGAACAACACAGGAACAACAGAAGGATATTCAGGCCTTTGACCCTGTTACACTAGAATAGGACGAGGCTGTTCAGCCCCTGGAGCCTGATGTATATTTACAGGAGGAGGCCAATCAGCCCCTTGAATCTACAACACTGGCCCCAGAGTAGGCCATGCGACACCAGTATCCTGTGACAGAGCAACAGGATCAGTCCATTCATCCACCTCAAGTTTGTAACAGAGGAACTGAAAGCGGTCACATAGTGACTGGAGAGTTGTTACACTGGGATAACAGGAGGCCATTCAGATACACCGAGTCTATTGCAAGAGAATTGGATAAGGATAACAACTATCTGAGACTTATTTCAAGAGAAAGGAGGAGGTAATTCAGACACGTGTCTGTTGTATGGGAACAAGAGAAGATCAATCCCTCCCTTGGTCCCATCTCCGGGATACATGAGGAGACCGTTCAGTATTTCCACCTGTTATGGAGAAACATGAAAAGACCCATCAGCCCCTCAAAATGTTACGCAGCAACAGGATAATTCCATAATGTCCCAATCCTCTAACACATCAACAGAAGGAGGTCATTCTGGCCTTGGAGATGACAACACGGGAACGCCAGAAAGACTTCATCCCATCGATTTTGTGCACCAGCAGGATGATGATTCCGGTCAGCCACACATACTGCTTATGCAGCAATTGGAGCAGATCTCTTAAAACCTTTTGCCCATCAAACAGGAATACAAAGAAAACGTAAAGGTTTTAGAAAGGGAAGAACTTATAATAACTGAATACATTAGGGAGTAAAATGTAACAATAAAGTATTGTAATTTAAGGCAAATTATTAGAATCCATTGTTGTGGATATTTGCAAACGTAAACCACAATTCATCGGAGTCAACATGTTTTTTTACAAAGAATAAATCATGATTGAAGTGTTTTCTTGAGTTATTTAAAGATGTGACAAACAAGGTGGATAGTGGGAATCCTGGAAATGGAATATATCTGGTCTTCATAAAGGATTCAGATACGTCGCTTCTCCAAAGAGGGAGTGGTAGGATCAGACAGCATCGGTTTAGGAGTAATTAATTGGCTTGGATGGAGGATTGGTTAACCAACAAAATGCAGTCAGATGAATTAACTGTGTCATTTTCTATTGGAAAATGCAATTTGTTGGGTGCCATAGATTTCAGTTCTCATGCTTCACCCATTTGTGATCGACATCATTACTCGGTTGACGGGATAGAAAATACTATAGCTACATTTTCAGATGACACTAACATTGGTGGGAAATTACTTCGGAATGATGATGCAAGACATTTAAAAACTATATGTATAGATTGGGTGAATGGGCAAACATTTGGCAATGAAAATTAAAGTGGATAAATTTGGGGCTATTCAAGTTGGCCAGCCTAATAAAAAGGCAAATCATTATCTAAATGGAGAGAAACATCAAAGTGCTTAAGTGCAGAGCGATCTGGGTGTCTGCTTGCATATCACAGGAAACTTGCTTGCGGGTACTTGAAGTAATGAGGAATGCAAGCATAACCTCAGCGTTTAATTGTCAAAGGATAGAGTAGAAAGGTAGGGAGTGTTGCTGTAGCTATGCAAGGCGTTAGTGAGGCTGCAACTGGAATACAGTTTGAGTGTCCTGCAGAATGAGGTATTTCCATTGGAGGCAATTCAGAAGAGCTTCATGAAATTGATTCCATATTTGAAATGTTTGTCTTATGAAGAGTAATTGAGCAGTTTAGGCCTATACTCTCGAGTTTATAAGAACGAAAGGAGATCTCATTGAGGTCTGTAAAATGCTAAACGTAACTGAAAGTGTAGATGTGGAGTGGATATTTTTTAATGTGGTGCAATCTCCAATAAGAGACTACAGTTTGAGGATCGAGAGATGGCAGGAAAGTGTAACAGAGGCCGCGATGACATCAGCCATGATTGTATTTCATGGTGGAGCAGGTTCAAAGGGTTGGATTCCTGACTGATGGTCCTTGTTCATATTCAACTTTACGACTGTGTTACACAGTAATGGGGGAGGATTATGTATCAAACAGGAAGCAGGCACTCTGGATAAATCAGTCTAAATCAGTTTGACAGAACGTCACGAGTAGGGTCACACAGTGACCAGTGCTGGGTCCTCAACTATTGACAATCTATATCAATGATCAGGAGGATGGAGCAGATATACAGATACTGAGTTTGGTCATGTTGCTGTGATAAGCAAGAGATTAAATTATCAAGAGAGGGTGGAGGGTCTACAGATAGATACAGAGAGGTAAAGGCAATGGATAATAATTTGGCATCTGCAATACAACATGATATAATCTGTCATTTCATTTACAGGAATAATGGAAGGCAGTATGTTACTGAAATGGAGAGGGATTACAGGGATTAATGATACTGCGTACTGGGGGGTTCACTCAGACCCGTTCAGACATGGGAGGTTTTGCCTCCCTGATCATTTGCTCCTTGACGCTCCAAGTGACCCCATTGCTCTCCGTACACATGGAATGTTTTGAAGTGTTTGGTTGGTGATGGGGGATGGTGTTTTGAAACGTGTATCAAGGGGGTGCCCTTTATCCAAGATACATTCATTCCTTTCTGCAGGGAGATCTGAAGACGATGGGAATGGCTGCCCGCTTGCGAATGAAGAGGCTGTGGTTGCTGTCTGGACAGGGGTATTCACCAATATGATGTATTGTGATGGGCACGCTGCAAGATTAATACAGAGAGTGCTCCTTCAGTTACTCTACCTCTCCCCATTGACACGGCTACTCCGCAGATGCCATGTACACCATCGGGAATCCCACTACACTGGATACACCCGTCAGTTCCCTGCTAAGGGCGAAACAATGTATTTACCTCATCCACCATATATATCCTCCGTCACTGAATTGTTACATTGATGGCAACATGCTGGGAGAGGATGGATATGTCACCCAGTCCTGTTTGAAAAGTTCCAGAACATAGAAGCTGAATGAAATTGTGACCCGAACAGCCACTGGCAGCACCGTCCTTCCCCCTGTTTTGAAGCTGCAGAACGTGTTAAAGGAGGTGACATCACTCTGTGACCAGCTCCTTGTTCAATCAGTGTCTCCTCACACTCTGCTCCTGGGTTAAGCTGTTCCTGGAAAACCTGATGTGGACACAGCAGATCCCTTTCCCCAGACACACTCACTGCGTGGTTTCAAAGTTTCCCCTCTCTGCAACCTCTGCTCCATTTGTTGTTCATGTTGCAGACCCAGATGTTGTAACTGCAGTCCCCAGGCTCCATGCAAAGTTGGGTCACCAAATCCTCAGTTCTCCTTGAATGTCTGAGGCAGCTCACAGCACAACCTCCAGAAAACTATCCCCAGCTGCTGCACTAACTTTTCAATAACAGGAGTCAGTCAGAAACCCCTCGTCTCTAAGTGTTGTGGACCAGACCAGATTCCCGCAAAATATTTTAAGAAGGCCACTTAGACCCAAACCTTTCCTTATTTTGAATATAGATGAGAAGTGTGCCTTACAGATATGTTGTGACTGGTCAAACCACTCGACATTAAGCAAAATTTACTCTATTCAAATGCTTTAGTTAAAATACAATCAAAGAAAAGAAAAGTTTGGGATGGCTTATATGTTGGAACACTTACATAAACAATAGATACCGTAACCTTATTGGTATACAGTGCTTGGCACAAAGATGTATTCAAATACAGATTCTTACATGCAGTTTTCTGATCCAGCAGAAATCAACATCAACAGAGATCTCAGATAGAAAGGCAGCTGGGGATCATGTATTGACACTTCCAACTATTCTGGGACCCGAACAACTTCTGAATGCTGCAGCTAAAAACAAAACGAGGAAACCTGGTCTGGGAGAGCTGGCCACTGCCCTTCCATTGTTACCACCGGTTTAATAAAACCTAAAGGTTTTCTCAGTTATTTACTTAAACTGTTTTCAGACAGCAGTTCTGCACGTCTGCCTTAAAAACCTCTCTTCCAGAAAAAAACCCAAGAGAAAATAACCTTTTTACAGTGATAGTATACTCACAACTCCACCTTTAATAAAATAACCCATCAATATACAAAGATGGATTCATTTTAGATCTCCCAATTTTCCTCTATTAGTAGAGTGGAATGAATATATATTACATTGACTTTGAGCATACAAATGTTCACAGCTAGTTTCGATTTCAGTCATTTTAATTCTGCCACAGAATGCCTTTTGTCTTTCTTCGTCCAAGTCTCCACAACGTGTCAATACTCACTTTTTCTCGCCATGTCAACATTATAATTTCAAATTGAATGGCAGCAATAATAAGCTCAATAAAAACAGACTGGTATTTTTCTCCCTAAATTTCTCCACAAACTTTAAGGGGTCACGATCAGTGATAAAGATTTGTCTCATGTATGTTATTGGCAATGTAAATGCTGAAAAGTTATAACGCCAACACCAAGCTCAAGGCCTCCTTCCCCATTGTGGAATAAATCTGTTGATGTTTCCACTGGACACTCTGACCACACGTTACATAATGGAGCACTTCTCATCGTTCCAATAGTCCTTCTGAATGACATAGCTCCTCATGTCTCAGCATAAAAGAATTGCATGCTTCTGTACCTCTTAATACTGTAACCCCTTTACCTGCTACTCCTGGCCTATGCCAGTAAAACTTACTCTCACAGGGATATGTTTTAAGAAGATCTCGCACATTCTTCTCAATCCGTCACATAAACCAAACTTTGATTTCTGAACCCAATCATCATCATCAGCCATTGCTAAGCTTGCCATTGTAACTCTCTGCTCTTTCACACGAGTTCTCCCGACGATAGGAAGTGAATTGTTGAACTTCTCCAAAATTAGAGTCTCTCTCAGAGTGTCATAGGTTTGCTCTGTTTTTAATACCCTTCCCCACCTTTCAAAATTACTTTGTTTGATTCTTTCAAACACAACGTGTGTTTAACCATGGACGCTATTTTAGATTCCTGAAACACTGTCGGCTTCTGGCACAAGCTCAGATGCACTTCAGATAGCTTTCTTCACCTCCTCCGATAGGGATGCAAATTCCTATCAGCTTTGTTTGGATAAACTAAATCCACATGTTCTCTGGCCACTGCACTTGTTTAGCCACTTTCTGAAATGAAATTAAAAAGGCTCCCCCATCATTCTCATCAAATTTAAATAATGCCAATATGTATTTAAACAGATCCTGATCAGGCATTTGGCTACCATAGGGTTGCTCAACCTCACTATCCTCTAATGAAAATCCATACAAAATGAAGAGAAATTTAGAATAACTTAACTATTGGAAAACTTAACCGAATAATGATTACAGTACGTTCTACAAATGAACTGTTCAATCTACTAACATCACCTAAACACGCCTCTTGGCAAAAAGGAACATTCAGACACGCATTCATGCATACAGTTCTCCAATCCAGGAGGAAACACCATCAAGTGAGGTTTTAGAGAGAGTAGCAGCTAGGGATAATTTACTAAAACTTCCAACCCCTCTGGGACCCCAAGCACCCGGTGATTGTTACAGCTACAAGAAAAAACAAACTAGAAAGCCTGGTGTGTGCGAGCTGGCCATTGTTACTACTATCTATTAAAAAACCTAAAAGAACCGTAAGTTATTTACTTGAGCCGTTTTCAGTAGGCACTTTGGCCTTTAAGACCTCTTACTCAATCAAAATGAGAAACTAACGTTTTATTTAAAAGGTGACAGCATTGTCACACAATTTAGATGCCTGGTCCTTCACTCAGTGCGCTTCCTCGTGTTACTTATCGCAAAGTCACCTGAGAGGGACAACCACAGGTACAGACCAAGTTACAAGGATGTATCTCATAACTTCTGAAACACGCCTGTCCATGGACCATCACATGGGACATACCAGGAAGTGAACAACAGCTTCACACACACCATTTCAGTATTTCTGAGCTACACAATGCCAGCACTCGATACACTCGGGAGCCAAAACCCAAGGCCAGGGAAAGATACTGAGGGACAGAGAGATTCACATTAAAGACAGAAACAGACAGTCAATTAACTGAGAAGATATTGTGGAAATATGTGGAAAAAGACAGAGCAGTGGGACTAACTGGAGAAGTGAGATCTTCGAGAGTAAAATTACAAGAATGAGAACATTGAATAAATGCATTGTCAGCTCAGCTAGAATGGTTTGTTACATCAAATTCTGAATCTGCTTCACCGAACACCACAAACAACATAAACTGGAACAAGATGACAGCCCAGCATGGAGAGCTGTGCAGACCATGCCAGTGTGTTGCTCAGTAAACCGCACTATCTGCACAGCATGGAGAGTATTGTAAACTTTACTATCATATGCAAACTATACTCGCATCAGATTACTGCCTACAATGGGGAGATTTGCTCTCTCTGCATGTGTGTGTGTGTGTGTGTGTGTGTGTGTGTGTGTGTGTGTGTGTGTGTGTGTGTGTGTGTGTGTGTGTGTGTGTGTGTGTGTGTGTGTGTGTGTGTGTGTGTGTGTGTTTGTGTGTGTTTGTGTGTGTGTGTGTGTGTGTGGTTGAATGCGAAACTCATTGTTCGAGAAGGAACGCACACAGAGGAAACTATTTTAAATACGAACAACTGACAGGCTTTTTGTTAATCAACAGACAGAACGAGAGAAGTTTCATGGACAGATGAGATAAAGTGTTTGAGAATGTTAAAATAAAGTCATTGCCAGACACAACAGCAATATACATTGGTGTGCACATGAATGACAGATGATGGGAGTTTGGTGTGAGGTCGAATCAGATTTGCTTCAGCAGGTTTGAAGCCGGGAGCGTCAGCAGCAGATTATTGGCTTCATTAAGCCTGTACTTCATAGCTCAAGGTTCAAACAGCAGATGGAATAAACCAGTGAGATATATTCTGGCGTGGTGAATATTTCAAGTTAGAAATGGTCAGGGAATGTTGTCAGGAATCAGCTCATAGTCAAAGAGATTTCCCACAGTTGTGACTTGTCTGCTTCAGCTGCAGATATTGGCCAGGGATGGGATGGAAACAGTGGAAGGAAGTGGAGTTTGTAACCAGAGTAGTAGACAGTGACCTCCATGCTCTTAACAGCAAAGGCAATGATATAATGCATTGTGGTTCTCCCCTAAACTGAATAGATCAACATAGAGACCCATGAGTAACACTGCCAGAGCAGAGGAAGACAGTAATTGAACACGTTCATTGATGTAGTTAGTAGTGGTCTGTAGAGTAAATATCTGGATTGAGAGATTCAACAGGATAATAATAGTGGCAAGATGTGTAGACGATATGAAAGAACAATAATACAGTCATAACTGGGTTATAGAAAACAAAATCTGGACAGTGACACTCACCAGGAACACCAACAATAGTCAGGAAGGGATAATAAAAATATTAAATAATGAGAAGAGCGTAATAGATCAGCGATGATAATGACTACCAATAAAATACAGAAAGACACCAAACATAATCGGATAAGCTCCTGTCTATTGTTGGAACATTCCAGTCTAATGTTCTCAGATACTGATCCATTGTTTGAATATTCCAGTCTAATGTTCTCAGATACTGATCCATTGTTTGAATATTCCAGTCTAATGTTCTCAAATTCTGATCCATTGTTGGCACATTCCAGTCTAATGTTCTCAGATTCTGATCCATTGTTGGCACATTCCAGTCTAAGGTCCTCAAATTCTGATCCATTGTTGGCACATTCCTGTCTGATGTTCTCAGATTCTGATCCATTGTTGGAATATTCCTGTTTAATGTTCTCAAATTCTGATCCATTGTTGGCACATTCCAATCTAATGTTCCCAGATTCTGATCTCTCCTCCCCCTCTCTCTGGATCTGCTGATCCCTGCCAGTGCTGTCGGTGATGCACGCGCTCATGTTATGGAATAACACATTGAACGAAGCCCATTTATCATTGAAAGATGGAAACCCTCCACTGGCATAATTAGGATCCATAGCGATTGGCATTAATCGCACTTACTGAACAAATAGGCTCAGTTAACCTGTTCAAGACATCATTTTTCATTTACTGGTTTTGGATGGAATGGATGAGGGCTGCTGAGGGATGGATCATAAATCTTTAAATCTTTTAAATCTTTTTATTAATTTGTATATGGGAGTATTAACAGGACACTGCAGTGGTCTATATATGTTACACTCTGTTTATGAAAGGAGGCAGTTATAAAATAACAGATCGGCTGCATAAAAAAAGTCGGGTGGGCAAATTTCTCGATACCTGAAAACAAAAGTTCGATACTTATTGACCAGCGTGAGGCTACTCCTGGTTTTAATGCCCTGTTGCCAAATCCTTTCATAACCTTGAGACAGAGCATTGAAACTGCTGCTCAGGAACAGGCCGAATCAATTCTGTCACTATCGGCCTCTTACAGAGGGATAAGAGAAGGCCATTCAGCCCATATTAGCCTGTTGCTACTTGAAAAGGTGGAAATCTAGAATACTGGCACATTTTGCCAACAGGATCATTCAAAACAAAGAGATGTGTGACTGCAGCTATATGAGGTGTTACTGAGAGGGCACCTGGAGTACATTGCGTTGATTGTGTTTCTGAAACTGAGAAGGGATGGACCTCCATCAGATACAGTTTAACGGCTGCTCGTAATCCACGGGTTGCTGTCTCATTTAATGTCTCGGGTCTGTTACACAGGGACAGGAGGATGCCATGAAGCCTCTTGAGTCTATTTCAGAGGGACAGGAGGAGGTCATTCAGCCTCTCAAGCCTGTTACAGAGGGGCAGGAATTGTTCATTTAACATTCAAGTCTGTTACACATAAATATTAATTTTAAACTAGTTGTGGAATAGGAAAGACCTGATGTAAACATTAAAGTTCTAACTTTGAATAAGGCCAATTTTGAAAGTGTTAGGCGAGCCCTCTGAAAGGCTGATTGGGATACCCTATTCACAGGTAAAGGGGTGGTTGGAAAATGCAAGGCCATAAAAACGTGGTTTCAGAGAGTCCAGAGCCAACGTGTTCATATTCGTGAGATGGACAAGGCTGGTGGGTGCAGGGAGTGCTGGATGGCTGGATATATTGATGCTCTGGTCAAGGTAAGTAAGTAGGCATATGTCAGGTAAACAGAGCTGAGATTAAGTGAATCCCGAGAGGAGTATAAGGGCAGTAAGTGCATAGTCAATGGGGAAATTGGGCCAGACAAATGTGGACATGAGATGGCTTTAGAAATAGGGTTAACGAGGCATTGAAGAAATTCTACAAATCCTTTAATTGTAAAATATTAACTAGGGAGAGAATAGGGCACCTTAAAGATCAGTAAGGCTACGTATGTGTGGAACCATAGGAGATGGAACGGATACTAAATAAGTATTTTTCCTAGAATTAAATGTAGAAACGTTTACAAGAGCGAGAGAATGAAGAAATACATAGTGATATCTTGAAAAGTATCGATATTACAAGGAGATGTTGGACATTTTAAAACATATAAAGGTGAACAAAGCCCTGGGACCTGATCAGTTGTATCCCAGAATATTGTGGGAAGCTAGGAAAGAAATTGTTCAGCCTTTTGCTGATATATCTGTAACATTGATTTCCACAGGTGAGGTGGCAAAAGACTGGAAGCTTGCTAACATAGTGTCATTATTTCAGAAATTAAGGAAAACCCAGGTAACTATAGATCGGTGAGCCTGACGTCAATGGTGACTAAATTTTTGGAGGGGATTTTGAAGGAAATGATGTATATGCATTTAGAAAGACAAGGACAGAAGAGGTTTTTATACATTGGAGATCACATTTCACTGACTCGGTGGAAGGTTTTGAGGTAGTGATGAAGATGATTGATGAAGGCAGGGCAGTGGATGTTGGCTTTATGGAATTTAGTAAGACAACCAAAATGTTCTACATGGTAGACTGGTTAGCAAGGTTAGACTGCCTCGGGTACAGGGAGAGCTCGCCATTTAGATCCAAAATTTTCTTGATTATCGGAGACAGGGCGTGACAGTTGGCATTTGTTCATTAAACTTGGAGACCTGTGACCAGTGGCACTGCTCGCAAAGATCAACAGTGGGTCCACTGCATTTTGTTACTTATACAAATCATTTGCACTTGAGTATATGAAGTATTGTCAGTAAGTTTGCAGATAATACCAAATTTGGTGTTGTAGTCGACAGTGAAGAATGATCTCTCAGAATATAATGGGAACTTAATTAGGTGAGCTGAGGAGTGGCAGATGGAGTTTATTTTAGATAACTGTGAGATGTTGCATTTTGGCAAGAAAATTCAGGGCCAGCCATATAGGTAGGATCCTGTCGAAAGTTGCCAATCAAGGAGAACTCCATAGAAATTATAGAATCCCTACAGTTTGGAAACAGGATTTTCGGCCCATCGAGACCGCACCATCCCTCTAAACAGTATCCCTCTCCCTGCATTTCCCATGGCTAATGCACCTCGCCCTCACATCCAAGGGTACTATACACAATTGAGCATGGCCAATCTACCCTTACCTGTATATCGTTATACTGTCGGAGGGAAACATAGCACCCGGAGGAAACTCACACAGACACGGGGAGAATGTACAAACTCCACACAGTCAGTCATTCAAGGATGGAATTAAACCCAGATCGTTGCCCTGTGAGGCATCGTGTGGTGCACGTTCTCCGTTTCTTGAAAGTGCCGTCACAGCTAGACAGCGCAGTGAAGAAGGCACTTGGTGATCTTCCCTTTATTGGAGCGTGCTTTGAGTCGAAGCATTTGCATGACGCGTTGCATCTGTACAGGACATTGGTTTGGCCACTTTTGTAATATTGCCTTTAATTCTGGTCTCTCTGCTGTCGGAAAGATGTTGTCAAACTTGAAAGGGTGCAGAAGAGATTTAAAAGAATGTTGCAGGTGTTGGAGGGTTAGAGTTACAGGGAAAGTTTGAATAGGCTGGGGGTATTTTCAAGTGTTGAGGATGCGTGTGGACCTTAAAGAGATTTATAAAATCATGAGGGGCATAGAAAAAGTAAACAGTCAATGTATTTCCCCAGGGTAGACGATTCCAAATATAGAATATAAAGGCTTAAGGTGAGAGGAGAAAGATTTAAAAAGGGACATGAGGGACAACATTTTCACACAGATACTGCTGTGTGTATGGATTGAACTGTCAAAAGAGACAGTGGATGCAGGTACAGTTGCACCATTTAAAAAGCATTTGGATGGATACATGCATGAGAAGTGTGAAGAGGGAGATGGGCCAACTGCTGGCAAAGGGGACGAGATTAATTTAGGATATTTGGTTGATATAGATGACCAGACCGAAGGATCGTTTTCCGTGTGGTACATCTCTGAGAGTCCATTGACTCTTGAGTGTTTAACATGGGAGCAGGAGGAGGCTATGCAGCTTCTGAATTCTGTCAGTCAGCTTGGTTGCTCAATTACGTTCAGTCAAATACAAAAATACATCATTCAGATTTTGCTGGTGTTTTACAGAAACAGGAGAAAGGCTTTTAGACAAGAAAAGCTGTAAAGAATGTGAAGAGGCCATTCAGTCCCTCACCTCCATTCCACAGGAGCAGCAGGTGAGCACAGAGCTATTGGAGCCTGTTACTCTGGAGCAGGAGGAGGACATCTATTTTCACAAAACTTCGATTAGGAGGCAGTCACTCAACTGCTCGTGACTGGGACACAAGATCAGGAGGGAGTCACTCAACTGCTCGAGACTGGGACACAAGATCAGGAGGGAGTCATCCAACTGCTTGAGACTGGGACACAGGAACAGGAGGATGTCAATCAACTGCTCGAGACTGGGACACAGGAACAGGAGGTGGTCATTGAACTGCTCGAAACTGGGACAGAGGGAAATCTAGAGGCTAGTGAGGCCCGAGGATCCTGTTACGCAGGAGCAGGAGGAGGGGACTCACTTCTCATCAGTATGGGACACTGGGAGAGAAGGGGAGTTTGCTTGGAACAAACACAAATATATAAATAAGTTGCATTCATGGTCCACACAATCCTGCCCCAACATTCACTAAGACCATGGCTGATCTGATTGTGATTCCCTCATTCCATTTTACGGAGACCCCCTCTCTGCAGACTCTGCTCCATTTATTGGTCATGTTGCAGACTCAGATGCTGCAACAACAGTCACCATGACTCATCCAAAGGGTCAGGTCTACCCGGATGAGTCTGGATTTGAAGGGTCCAATAACAAGAATGAAAACATAAAATAAAGGTATAGCCAGATGTTTACTTCTCTCACATTCGCAATCCAACTCACATAACCAGCCCGTCCATTATACTTTCAGGATGGAGCACTGTGTAGATATGGCTAGCGTACTGCAGAATACAACCCAGCAATGTCCAGAATGGAACTCTGTGCAGCCCACACCAATACTTGATCTATAATCATGGGCTAAATGTCCAGCGTGGGGAGCGGTGCAGACCGCAATGGTTAATTCATGTAAAAACCCAGGCTGTTGCATTTTTCGGTAACACTGTGTTAGATAACCGTCCCGTGTGGGGAAACGTGCAGCCAATGTTGGAAGTGACAGCCAATGGTGCAGCTCCCATCCATTTACAGCTCCATTTCTCCACTGTGCCTTGACAAGGGGTGCCATGGATGTGAAAATCACTGCAATGTAGAGATGTAAATGGGAACAGTTTAAATACAAATAGTGCTGATTAAGGCAAGTATCACACCAGTATTTAAAGTTGAAATACCCGAGATAATATCCAATGAGGTTTCGTGAATGGTGCAAAGTAGTTAGAGGGGGATGGTAATATTATAGTTGTTGCACTATAATCAACATTGTGAATTCGAGGAACAAATATGAAGGGGGACTGGGGAGACGTGCAGGAACAATAGGGTTGTTATAATAGGTGATTTCAATTTTCCTAACATAGACTGGGACTTCCAGATGGTTAAGAACTTAGATGGAACGTAATTTGTTAAGTGTGTTCAGCGAAGTTTCCACAATCAATATATAGAGTATCGTACTCGGGAAGGGACAAACTCGGAAATAGGGCAGGATAGGTGAAGTGGGGGAGCATTTTGGTAAAAGTGATTAGAGTTGTATTAATTTTTAAATAGTTATGGTAGGGACAAAATTGGTCCACAGATTCAAGCTCTAAATTGGGGCAAGGCGGATGTTATTGGAGTTAGACAGGAGATTGCAGGGGATGATTGGAGTTGTTTGATTCCAGGTAAAAGGATCTCAGGCAAGTGGGAGGGCTTTAAAAGTGAGATAGCTCGAGGTCAAGTTTTCCATTTTCCTGTGAGGGTGAAGGTGATGTGAGACTGGAAGAGAGAACTCTGGATGTCAAGAGATATTGAGGCTTTGACCAGAAAAAAGGAGGCGTGGCTCATGTTCAGGCAGTTCGTATCAAGGGAACCCCTGGAGGTATACAGGGGATAGAGGAGTTTACTGAAGAAGGATATCAGCAAGGCCATAAGGGGGTATGAGGTAGTCTTGGCTGAGAAGAATATAGGGAATCTAAATTCAGTATAGTAAAGATAAAGAGCAACTAGAGAGAGAATAGCATGCTTTAAAATCCAAAACCGGCATGCATGCGTAAAACCTCAAGAGATGGGTGAAGTCCTCAATGTCCCCTCTGTGTTTATCATGAAGAAAGACATGAACATCTGTGACCTTTTGAAGATTAGTTGTCATATCTTCGTACTGTCCATATCACAGTAGAGGTGCTGTTGGACATATTAGAACGCACAAAGTCAGACAAATCTCTTGGTCCTGACCAGATATATCTAAGGGCACTGTAAGAGGCGAGAGAAAAAGCTTAGGGACCAAGATCCCGAAAGACTGGGCGGTAGCAAATGTTGTGCCCTTCTTCAAGAAGGGCTGCAAAGAAAAGCCTGGAAAATATAGACCAGTAAGCTTCACACCTGTTTTCGGTAAACCACTTGAGAAGGTTCTGAGAGATAAGATGTGCATGCATTTGGAAAGACAGAGTTTGACTTGGAGCAGTCAGCATGGCTTTGTGCATGGCGGATCATGCCTTACAAATTTTGTTAGAGATTTTTGAGGAAGTGACCAGGAAGGTTGATGAGAGCAGGGTTGTAGACATATTCTATATGGATTTCAGTAAGGCCTTTGATAAGGTTCCACATCGTAGGCCGCTCGAGAAGGTTAGATCGCATGGAATCCAAGGTGAACTAGCAAATTAGACTGAGCTGCCAGTGGAAGTGGTTGAAGTGGGCACACTAACAACATTGAAAAGGCATTTGGACAAATACACAGATAGGAAAAGATTAGATGGATACAGAGCAAAGGCAGGGAAATGGCAGATTGGTAGATAAGGGGCAATTGCACCATGGTTTGTTGACGGGGCATGGTGGGCGTATTGGATGGGCGAGTATAGAGGGGGAACATTCTCATCCCAGAGGGTGCCACATCACCAGACCCACCGAGCATGATTTGTGCTCACTACCGAGTTCAGTGCAGTATTTGAGGTCTGAAGAAATGTCCAGCAATACAGGACAAGCATCAATAACCTTCCCCGCTCTGTCAGGATAAGGGTCACCGTATTCTGTCTGCTCCCTCACAATCACTGTATATCTGTGATTGCAACTACTCCTGAACAAGGCTCATGGTCCCCCACTCTCACTACTGTATGCAACACCTTCTCTCTCTCTTTTGCAATACCTCCCACACAGTTAGGAACATGGCATCAATTTCAAAGGAGGGTGCCTGTAAACAGGAAAGTGGCTTGAAGTGTGTATACTTCAATGCAAGAAGTATACGAAATAAGGTAGGTGAACTTGCAGCGTGGGTTGGTACCTGGGACTTCGATGTTGTGGCTATTACGGAGACATGGCTAGAACAGGGACAGGATTGGCTGTTGCAGGTTCCAGGATTTAAATGTTTTAGTAGGGTCAGAGGTGGGGGTAAAAGAGGGGGAGGTGTGGCATTGCTTGTCAAAGATAGTATTACAGTGGTGGAAAGGACGATGGATGAGGACTTGCCATCTGAGGTAGTTTGGGCTGAGGTTCGGAATAGGAAAGGTGAGGTCACCGTGTTAGGAGTCTTTTACAGGCCTCCTAATAGTCCTAGAATCATTGAAGAAAGGATAGGGAAGGTGATTCAGGAGATGAGTGAAAGTAATAGGGTGGTTGTTATGGGGGACTTTAACTTTCCTGACATTGATTGGGAAAGCTATAGCTCAAGTTCGTTAGATGGGTCAGTGTTTGTTCAATGTGTGCAGGAGAGTTTCCTGACACAATATGTAGACAGGCCAACAAGAGGTGAGGCCATACTGGATTTGGTTCTGGGTAACGAACCAGGCCAGGGGTTAGAATTAGAGGTAGGTGAGCACTTTGGGGATAGTGACCATAATTCGGTGATTTTTACTCTCGTGATGGAGAGGGATAAGTGTGTACTACAGGGCAAGAGTTATAGCTGGGGTCAGGGAAATTATGATGCGGTGAGGCATGACTTAGGATGTGTGGCTTGGAAAAGTAGACTCCAAGGCAAGAGTGTAAATGATATGTGGAGCTTGTTCAAGGAGCAACTATTGAGTGTCCTTGATAATTATGTACCTGTCAGGCAGGGAGGAAAGGGTCGTGCGAGGGAGCCGTGGTTTAATAAGGAATTGGAATCCCTTGTTAAATGGAAGAGGGCGGCCTATCTCAAGATGAGACGTGAAGGTTCAATTGGGGCGATTGAGAGTTATAGGGTAGCCAGGAAGGACCTGAAGAGAGAGCTAAGAGCAGCAAGGAGGGGACATGAAAGGTCCTTAGTCGGTAGGATTAGGGAAAACCCTAAGGCTTTCTATAGGTATGTTAGGAATAAAAGAATGACTAGGGAAGGAATAGGTCCAGTCGAGGATAGTAGTGTGAAGTTGCGTGTGGAGGCTGAAGAGATTGGGGAGACACTGAATGAATACTTTTCTTCAGTATTTACTCAGGAACAGGGCATTGTCGTCGATGTGAATACTGAGTCACAAATAAGTAGAATGGATGGCTTTGAGGTATGTAGAGAAGAGGTGTTGGAAATCCTGGAAAAGGTGAAAATAGATAAGTCCCCTGGGCCTGATGGCATTTATGCTAGGATTCTCTGGGAAGCAAGGGAGGAGATTGCAGAGCCATTGGCCTTGATTTTTATGTCCTCTTTGTCTACAGGAGTAGTGCCAGAAGACTGGAGGATAGAAAATGTGGTTCCCTTGTTCAAAAAGGGGAGTAGGGATAACCCTAGTAACTATAGGCCGGTGAGTCTCACTTCTGTTGTGGGCAAAGTCTTAGAGAGAATTGTAAGGGATAGGATTTATGCACATCTGGATAGGAATAATGTGATCAAGGATAGTCAGCATGGTTTTGTGAAGGGCAGGTCGTGCCTCACAAACCTTATTGAATTCTTTGAAAAGGTGACGAAGGAGGTTGATGAGGGGAAAGCGGTAGATGTGGTATATATGGATTTTAGTAAGGCGTTTGATAAGGTTCCCCATGGTAGGCTACTGCAGAAAATACGGAGATATGGCATTGAGGGTGAGTTGGTGGTTTGGATTAGGAATTGGCTGGATGGAAGAAGACAGAGGGTAGTAGTTGATGGCAAAGTTTCTTCATGGAGTGCCGTCACTAGCGGTGTTCCGCAAGGATCTGTTTTGGGACCATTGCTGTTTGTCATTTTTATAAATGACCTGGAAGAGGGGTTAGAAGGTTGGGTGAGCAAGTTTGCGGATGATACGAAAGTCGGAGGAGTTGTTGACAGTGAGGAAGGATGTGGCAGGTTACAGCAGGATAGAGAGAAGCTGCAGAGCTGGGCAGAAAGGTGGCAAATGGAATTCAATGCAGCTAAGTGTGAGGTGATTCACTTTGGGAAGAATAACAAAAAGATGGGGTACTGGGCTAATGGTCGGATACTTGGTAGTGTGGATGAGCAGAGGGATCTTGGTGTCCATGTTCACAGATCTCTGAAAGTTGCCAGCCAGGTAAATAGTGCGGTGAGGAAGGCATATGGCGTACTGGCTTTTATTGGTAGAGGAATTGAGTTCCGGAGTCCTGAGGTCATGATGCAGTTGTATAAGACTCTGATGCGGCCGCATCTGGAATATTGTGTGCAGTTTTGGTCGCCATACTATAGGAAGGATGTGGAGGCACTGGAACGGGTGCAGAGGAGGTTTACCAGGATGTTGCCTGGTATGGAAGGAAGATCGTATGAGGAAAGACTGAGACACTTGGGGCTGTTTTCATTAGAGAAAAGAAGGTTTAGGGGTGACTTGATTGAGGTGTACAAGATGATTAGGGGGTTAGATAGGGTTGACAGTGTGAACCTTTTCCCGCGTATGGAGTCGGGTATTACAAGGGGGCATAGCTTTAAATTAAGGGGGGGTAGATATAGGACTGAAGTTAGGGGTAGGTTCTTCACTCAGCGAGTCGTAAGTTCATGGAATGCCCTGCCAGTCGCAGTGGTGGACTCTCCCTCTTTATGGGCATTTAAGCGGGCATTGGATAGGTATATGGAGGATAGTGGGTTAGTATAGGTTAGGTGGGCTTGGATCGGCGCAACATCGAGGGCCAAAGGGCCTGTACTGTGCTGTATTCTTCTTCTATGTTCAGTCATATAATATTCTGGAGAATGCAGATTATTGAATTTTCCAGATACTGTTCCAAATATTTCTCTGTTTCAGGAAAATGGCAGTGTCCCAGTGTGTAACTCACCTTAATGATATTAAACCAAAAACAAATTCTAAACACGTCTTGTTATAAATACAATTTCGAGCAGAGAACATTTTTACCCTCAGGCGTAATCTTGACTGTTATCTGAACTTTACCACTTTCCTTATTATGAATGTTTCTCTTACTCGATGTCTGTGACTGTTTCTGTCTGTAACAGTTACACAGTCTCCCACTCAGTTGGCATGACGGCAGGTTTGTGATGTCGATGCAGGGCAACAGCACAGGTTCAGTTCCTCACACTAACAGAGATTACCATGAAGGTGACACTCTCTCAGCCTCACCCCATCACCCGAGATGTGGTGATCCTCACGATAAACCACCATAAGTTGTCTCTGTAATGAGAGTTTTTTTGGGACTGTATTCTATCAATGTTAGCATTTTAATTTATAAAAACTATTTAAAAAGAGGTTCTTAATATTATAATAAACCAATAACAACACAACTCAAATATCTGAAAAAAATTACAAACAATTGCATGTACATACAAAACAAGTTAAAATACTACACAGACAGAAGAAAAAAAACCAAAACTAAACAATAAATAATGAATAAATAATACAGCTCAGCATAACAACAGAACAGCTCTGGTTCATCAAGAGCATTAACTGATACACATTTTCATGTTCATAGTTCTTCCTCTCTGGGGGTGGAGGAGTTCAGACATCCAACACAACAGAATATTTTTCTAACACAGAAAGTACGGATTGTAAGGATATAATGTTTTCCCATGTTCATCTGTGGAAAATACCTTGGGCAGGCCCAGGAAAACAGAAAGCCAAGTCCATCTCCAATTCAGTCTCCAATACGCACTCTATCACATCTGACACAGGGCTTCAATATAGTCTGCAGCAGAACCACAAGCAATGAGTAAGAGTGCCTCTAGTCATTCTGCATTTAGGACATGCTGAAGATAATCCCACTTTAAATTTTGAGAGACAATTTGGGGTCAGATAGACACTACGAAGAATTTTCAACTGCATGGAATGGGTCTTATTACAGATCAAAATCCTTCGAGCATTTTCACAAATATCCTCCCATGTGTCCGAAGTGTTCTAAACCCCCAACTCTCTAGCAGACATCACAAAGCTGCCCAGTCTCGTCTGAGGGGACACTCTCCAACTAATGATAAAGGGTAATGACTGAGAGTGTATTCTAAGCAATAAGCGCCATCTTCCCTTTATCGGATCTGTAAGAGTGTGGTAAAAGTGTGTTTTTTTTTTAAATCAAATATCTGATCTGGGAAAAAATACAGAAGCGGTCTCTACTCGGTAGTCCATTGGTACCAGTTATTTGATGAAATGATATCATTATTTCTCCATCAAATAACACGTGGTGGCTCAGTGGTGAGCATTGCTGCCTCACAGCACCAGCACCAGGGTCTCGGCTTTGGTTCTGGCCTTGGGTGAATGGCAGTATGGAGATAACATTCTCACCGTGTCTGTGTGCCATCGAATCTAAGATTATCGCAGGAATGGGCAATAGATCAACCCTCGTGTGCCATTTCTGCGGGTTAAAGAAGAAAATAAAATCCCTACTTGTGAGGTAGATCCGCCTCCAGACATCCACCAGCTCTAGTTCTACATACAAATCCATTAATTGCTTATATTATAACGAGCGTATTGGGGGACCTTTGGACATTCTGTCCATCGTGGGGCCATAAGACAGTCAAAATATCTTTCTACAATAATGCGCCATTATGCAAGATAACTGAATTTGGAAAATGGATCTACCAGGACTTTAAGAGGGTGCACCGGGTGGCAATAAACATTTAAAATACTGTACTAATTCCCGTGGCTCAATACTTTGAGGATTATGATCCTTCCAAGGGTGTTAAATACAATCTAGTAATTTAAATGGAAGATTATTCCTACCCATTATGACTTTCCCCCACCTCTTAGTCTTAAAAGACGAGAAATAAACCCGATTAAACCCACCCTGCTGTAACGTCAAATGTTCCCTGTCATCAAGGTGCATCTCCTGCAATAGGACAACTCTCTCTTTTTTAAGATGAGAAAGTATATTTTTCCTCTTGACTGGCAGATGGCTCCCCTTAATGTTCCAGGTGTGGGCGGCACGGTAGCACAGTGGTTAGCACTGCTGCTTCACAGCGCCAGAGATCCGGGTTCAATTCCCGCCTCAGGCGACTCTCTGTGTGGAGTTTGCACATTCTCCCCGTGTCTGCGTGGGTTTCCTCCGGGTGCTCCGGTTTCCTCCCACAATCCAAAAAAAATGTGCAGGGGTTAGGTGAATTGGCCATGCTAAATTGCCCGTAGTGTTAGGTGAAGGGGTAAATGTAGGAGAATGGGTCTGGGTGGGTTACGCTTCGGCGGGTCGGTGTGGACTTGTTGGGCCGAAGGGCCTGTTTCCACACTGTAAGTAATCTAATCTAATCTAAGGTACACCATTTAAGCACATCATTATCCATAACACACTGCAGCAACATTTGAACGCTAGAGAATTTCATATCGATTTACACATTTTTGAGAATTAATGACAAAAGACTCATCGAGCCTTAAATCTGTACAAACTAAAACTACTGCAACTAACAAGCTCTCAAAACCTTCCAAAGCTAAACACATAAAAAAGAACGAAACAAAATCTAAAGTGCCAATGACACTTCATAGGGTTTTTACCCACCGCCCCCCCCCCTCCCCCCTCACCCAATGGGGACGCTGATGGCCGAGGTCTCTGTTCTACAACACTGACTAAAGGCCCTGCTTTTAATTGTATAGGTCCTGTTCTTGTTTGATTTACCAAATCCAATACCTCGCATTAATCCAAACTAAACTCCATCTGCCACTCCTCAGCCCAGTGAGTGATATTACTGCCACTTCACCTTCCCCGTTTAATTTTAAAATTCCCTCCCACTCTGGGAGGCCTGCATATTTCGGCCTTGGTTTTCACAAAGACCCTGAACTTGGTTCCCTTCTGTGGTTAGGAGGAGGAGGGACAGATTGCAGACACAATCAGTGGGAATGAGAGGCTGGACAGTTATCAGCGGCCTGGTATCATTTCATGGTTTTAAGAAGAAGGCAGTCACACGTGAGAGTTGGGTAATACTGATCGGCTTTTTGGGGGCCAGAAATTATGGTCTATTTCGTCTCTGGTGTTCTGGTGAAAATCTATTCGAAACCCTTCATTGTGCAGAGTGTGTCTGCAGGATATCTTTCCCTAATATTGCAGACTACAGGTAATAGCAATTAAAGCTGTTCGTAGTTAATTTCGATGGCAGAGCACGCACATTTAGTAAGGTAAAATTAATGACTGCAGATGCTGGAAACCAGATTCTGGATTCGTGGTGCTGGAAGAACACAGCAGTTCAGGCAGCATCCGAGAGGCAGTAAAATCGACGTTTCGGGCAAAAGCCCTTCATCAGGAAGTGCTTTTGCCTGAAACGTCGATTTTACTGCTCCTCAGATGCTGCCTGAACTGTTGTGTTCTTCCAGCACCACTAATCCCGTATACTCAACATCCTACAGTTGAGACAAATATTTTGCATTTGTTTAACAATACAAGGTGTTTTGTGTAATTCAGTATTGGTAAGATGATTATAATAAATCCACACCGAGCTGAAAGCTGACACTTAAAATATGACCCAAATTCTGGATATGGCAGTGTCGTGGGTAATGTCCCTGCCTCTGAGCCAGAGGTCTGGATTTGATTCCTGAACGTGCGTGGTGGTGTTCCAAGCTCTGGACTAGAAGTTCTGGATTCAAGTCCTGCCTGTTGCAGAAGTATGTCACAGCACGTCAGAACAGGGTGATGAGCAAACACGCAGGAGAATAATGTGACAGCTTTACGGGTATTGCTGAGTGGTGCTAGTGTCCCTACCTCCGGGCATAAAGGTCTGGGTGCAAATCCCACAGAAGTGTTTCATAACACACCTGAACAAACTGATCAAAATGGATATAGAATTGTGGCTTGATGGAGAAGGACGAGGTGTCAGTGTTGCATTTCAGAATTGAGGCCCAGGATGATTTGAAGCACAGCCATTCGTGTTGATTGGAGACACATTTTGCAGCAGTAAAGTTTTATAAAATAAATATGGTCATGGATAGGGTGAGTAGTCAGGGTTTTTCCCCAGATTGTGGCGTCCAAAACTAGAGGGCATTGGTTGAAATTGAGAGGGGAAAAGTTTTGATGAGCCCACGAGCACCATTTCACGCAGAGGGTGGTGTGCATGTGGAATGAGCTGCCAGAGGAAGTGGTGGAGGCTGGTACAAATACAGCATGTAAAAGGCATCTGGATGCTAACAGACCTGCCGAGCTTTTCCAGCAATTTCTGTATTTGTTGCAAAATGCATTCATTTTAATACAATATTCTGAAAACATGAAACATTTTATTTTTTAATGATGCAGCAACATATAAACATATCTACAAATCGACCGAGACCATTTTCTGCTAAGGATATGGCACTGTGTGTGACAGCAACAATGATGCACCTACATGGAACAGGGAATGTGATGGAGACATAGTTTGGACAATGTACAAGGAGACCTCATATGTTTGGGAGAGGTTGACATTGCTGTGTGATTCAGCTCAGAGAGAGAGAAAATGTAATCTGCCTTAGAAGGAACGACCGATTACACTCTCTCTCCTTCATTGTTCCTCATGACAGCAATGTGTGCGAGCTAAAACAAAAAATCTACAGTCAACGTTACCATTCTTATTTTTATAGAATCCCGACAGTGTGCACACAGGCCCTTCGGCACAAAACGTCCATACCAACCTTTCCAGACCCGCTCCCTTACATTTACCCCTACCGATGCACCTAACCTAAAAACCCCTGAACACTTCGGACAAATTATGACCACTCCATCTAACCAGCACAGCTTTGGACTGTGGAAGGAAACTGGAGCAACCATTAGAAGGGGAGAATGTGCAACCTCTACACAAATAATCACCTGAGTCTGGAATTGAACGCAAGGCCCTGGTGCTGTGAGGCAGCAGTGCTAAGCACTGAGCCACTGTGATACCCTTGGGCGATCCCTGGCCAGGATTCATTGGAATCTCTTCACTGCCTAATGCAAAGGGAATTCAGCCAAATCCAACTGTTCCAGGATGAAGTCCCATTGCTAGCAGCTTGTGTGAGTAGAATGTCTTCAGAAGCAGAATAACATTTTGAACAATCTCTCAATTTTTCCTTTTGTCATGAGTTACAATAATATCTGGACAAAGCGCGTTCATCTTGAAATTGCAGAGTGTGTGTGTGTGTGTGTGTGTGTGTGTGTGTGTGTGTGTGTGTGTGTGTGTGTGTGTGTGTGTGTGTGTGTGTGTGTGTGTGTGTGTGTGTGTGTGTGTGTGTGTGTGTGTGTGTGTGTGTGTGTGTGTGTGTGTGTGTCAGTGTTTTAGAAAGGAAAATATCGATTCGTTATTTGCAATATCCAAACAGTTTGCCTTGCATCTTTCCATCATAGTTTTAGTAACATTACTCTGGATCATAAAGGTGCTATTTGACCAGATTAAAAAAAAAACTAGCCTGACTTGTTGCTAAAACTGACATTGAACCAGTCGGAGGCCGATATCAGCGGCCATATCACCAACCTGGTTACATTTGACATGTGTTGTGAGCAGTGGAGCATTGGGAATGGAAAAGGAAGCAGTGACCCCAAAAGTCGGGGAACTATAGACCGGTGAGCCTGATGTCAGTGGTGGGTAAGTTTTTGGAGGGGATTCTGAGGGACAGGATTTACATACATGTTTATGCCAAAACGTCGATTTTCCTGCTCCTTGGATGATGCCTGATCTGCTGTGTTTTTCCAGCAACACATTTTTAAGCTCCTACATTTGGGAAGGCAAGGGCTGATCGGGGTTGTCAACGTGGCCTTCTGCATGGGAAATCATGTCTTATTAATTTGGTTGAATTTTATGAAGAGGTGACAAAGAAGATTGATGAAGGCAGTTTGGTAGACATTGTCTACATGTACCTCAGTAAGTTGTTCACAACATTCCGATTGGTAGGCAGTCGAGTTAGGTTCGGTCACACGAGATACAGAGGAGCCTAGTCACAATTAGCTTGAAGGAAGAGGGATATTGTTCAGACTGGAGGCTTGTGAGCAGCAGTGTGCTGTAAGAATCAGTACTGACTTCACTGCATTTCACCATTTATGCAAAGGATTTAGATGTGAATATTGGGGCCATAGTTAGTAAGGTTACAGATTACATCAGAAAAGTGGCGTAGTAGATAATCTCAGAGTACAACGAGACCATAATTAGATGGAACAAATGGGCAAGGAGTGACAGAAGAAGTTTAATTTAGATGAATACGAAGTTTTGCATTTTGGGAAGGCAAATCAGGGCAGAAATTATACACTTAATGGTCAGGTCCCGGGGCGTGTTGTAGATCAAAGGGACATAGGGCTGCAGGTACATTGTTCCTTGAAAGTGGAGTCGCAGGTAGACAGAGTGGGTCAGAACACATTTGGCACATTTGCCTTAATCAGTCAGAGCATTGAGTATAGGGGTTGTGGTGGCATGTTGCCTCTGTACAGGATGTTGGTGAGGCCACTTCAAGAATACTGCGTACAACTCGGTTGCAGAACTGGAGGTTTGAGCTTCAGGGAAAGGTTGATTAGGTTGATGTGTATCACCCTGGAGAGTCAGAGGCTGAAGGGTGACATTATCGAGGTTTATAGAATCATCAGAGGCATGGATATTCTGAACAGCCACGTTCTGCTCTTCAAGGTAGGGGGGTCCACAACAAGAGGGCATAGTGTGAAAATGAGAGGGCGAATAATTTAGAATGGACCTGAAGGTAAATGTTTCACACAGAGAGTGGTGTGTGTACTGAAAGTGCTGTCAGAGGAAGTGGTGAAGGCGGCTACAATCGCACATTTAAAATGTATCTGAAAGAGGAGGGATATTGGCCAAATGCTGTCAAATGGGACTAGGTCAGATTTGATAAATGATCGGAGTGAACAGATTGGACTAACGTGTCTGTTTCCGTTCTGCATGACTGTCAGATTCTATAAGAGGGATGGCGAAATATTCTGAAAGGACCTTTCAAGTGGGAATTCTCTTCACTGGAAGTTTATGGTACCTCTATATTCACATGGATTGAAAGCTGTTTAATAAAATATTTGACAGGGAAGTGAGTCATGGTTGATAGTATACAGACAGAAAAGTGGGGCTGAGTCCACAATCTTAGTGCCTGGTGGAGAAGGGTCAACGTATCTAATGTCCCACACCTGCTCCTCAGTCCAATGTTTCTGTATTCCATCCAGCTCCGCATATCTGCTGGATAGGAGAGGTTGGAGGCCACTTACTCCTATAACCTGTTGCACAGAAACAGAGGAGACCATTCAACCTCTCAAGACTATCACACACACTGTGAAGTGATTTGGGAAATGCAATTGGAAAATCCAGGCACGGGTATGAAAGAGGCCCCGTGTTTATCTTTACAGAGCTTCCCCTCTCTGCAACTTGTGCTTCATTTGTTGGTCATGCTTAGACCCAGGTTCACTGAGAATAAAGCCCCCATACCTCAACCAGAGATGGCTCACAAAATCCTCTGGTCTCCCTGCCTGCAACATTCCATAACGGACATTCATGAAAATAACACCCACTAACTTTCCAAGAACAGAATGTGAGAACATCAGAAACAGGGGCAGGTCATTCACTCCCAAACCTGCTTTGCCCGTCACTAAGATCATGACTGATCTGCTCTCTGTCTCAAATCCTCTTTCATACCCATTCATCATTGCCCTCAACTCTCTGACAGATCAATATCCATCTACCTCCTCTTCAAATATGTTCAGTCATCTAGCTCCCCAACACTCTTGAGAAGAGAAATCCTGACATTCAATCCCACCTGTTTGAAGAAAACACTTGCTGCTCCTCTATCATGGTTTATTGATATGGACAAAAGAGGTTGAGACAAGGGTTCAAATGACTGGCTCTGATATCAAGGCTGTGGTTGATTTCTGCTGACATCAAGGAGCTGGACTTAATGGGAATCAGAGTAAACTCTCCATGTGTCAAACATGGCACAAAGGAAGATGTTCATCATCTCAGTCCTGGATCACCTCTGTGGGAGATCCTCAGGATAGCCTCCTCTTCACAAACAACTTCAGCTGCTTCATCCATGTCACCCCTCCCCACCCTCCCCACCATAAGATTAGTAGTGGGAATGGTCACTGAAGATTCCACAATGTTCAGAACATTTGTCGCCCGTCAGCTCATGAACTGGTCTGTGTCCATGTGCAGCAAGACCCGGACACCACTCAGGCTTGTGCTGTTAAATGGTCCGTAACATTCATCTACCAGCACTGCCAGACACTGCACATGGACACAGTAAACCAAGAGTTCATTCAGCACCTCACGCTGGTTTCACTGGAATATGAGGAAGCCATTCAGCCCATTGACAGTATTGGAGAAGAACAGGGACAGCCTATTCAGTGCCTCCAGCCTATAACTCAGGAAGAGAAGGAGTCTAGTGTGATGGACCACAACAGAGCCCTTCGAAAATATTGGAAGGCGGTAACCTAGACCCTTTTTGTTTACTTTAAAGGAAATGTAAACTGTCTTACCCAGATGCAATGTGACAGGTCAAACTACTCGGTGTGAAGCTAAACACTATTTATTGAAACACGCAAGATACAATGAAAGCAAAGAAAGAGGAATTTAGAAAAATATAATTCTATTGGACAAGTTAACAGAATAACAAATCCAGGAACTATTACTAATGAACTGTTCCAATATAGGAAAATCCCATAAACACAGCCCGTGGCAGAAAGGAAAATGCAAACACAGATTGTCACAAACATTTTTCTAATCCAGGATTTAAAAACAGCACCAAGAGAAAATTCAGAGAGAGTAGCAGCCAGGAGATAGTCACTGAAGATTCCAACTCTGTGGAGACCCCAATAGTTTCTGATGCTACTGAGAAACCAAAACCCAGAGATTGTAATTTGTGAGAGCTGGCCATACCCATTCAGGCTGCATTAAAATAAACACACGGTCTCCCTCGCTGTTTACTCAAGTGATCTTAACGAGCCAGCTTGGTAATGATCATACAATCTCTCTCTTAAAAAAAAAACAGGAAAAAGTAATCTCTTAAAACTGCAACATCATCACACTTGTCAGCACTTCGAGCTGTCAGGCAGGATCCAGGGGTAACCCAATCCGGCCCTTGGCCCTGTCCAATCGGACGAGGAAGAAGCCATTCAGTCCCTTGGGTCACTTACACAGCAATGGGATGAGGCCATTCAGCCTCTTGAGTCACTTTCACAGGAAAAGTAAGAAGCCATTCCCCCCTCAACGTACTTACACACGGACAGAATGAGGCAATTGATGTTGATTCCTGATGAATGGCTCATGCCCGAAACATTGATTCTCCTGCTATTCGGATGCTGCCTGACCTGCTGTGCTTTTCCAACAATCGACTTTCTACTCTGATCTTCAGCATCGGCAGTCCTCACTGTCTCCTAATTGATGCTCTAACATGATGAACAAGTGGAGCAGAGGCTGGACAGACAGACTGTTCTACGTTGCTTCTCTTGGCTCCATTGCTTATGATACACACGTGGGATTTTAACGTGGTTTTCTAGTGGTGAGGAGAGAAGCCATCTGTCTTGTGTGAAGTCTCAAGAAGGCATCTTCAATCTCCGAGAAGCCAGCCTGGTGTTCTCTATGTAGGGCGGAAGCTGGTGGGAATGGCCATCTGTTTCAGATGGAAGTATTGTGGCTGCTGTTGGGGATTGTGAACAACCTGACGTTCAGTACGGGTTCACACGCCAACTGCACAATAACGTGGGGAAAGTTAGTAAAGGCATATAAACTATTAAGAAAGCCACGTTAGACTGATGAATGGACTCATTAAGTTCAAATAATGCTGACCGTGTTCATGTTGATCTTGTCTAGTGCACGTCCTGTGCAGTGTATCCTGTATGCCTTACTCTGTCCAAGTCTATTTCCACCCTATGATCTGTCTGGCCATGCTTACTGTGACCTGTCTCCACTACTCAAAGTGTTTCCCTGTACTGAGATACACATGGCAATAAATCAAACCTATCAATCCTGGGTAAAGTATGGAATTTCTCACCCTATCAATGTCTCTTTTGGAAGTAAATGATCGTTGCCACTCCTTGTGTTTCAGCGTCACCCTTTCCTCGTCTCTCACAGCTCTACAGATTAAACATTCAGCTTCTTTACTCTATCCTCATGTTACCGTGTCTGTGGTAAGGAGATCATTCGTTACAACGGATATCAAATCCATAGAGAGTGCCCCTAATGCTCTCTCAGCAAGGCTCAACAACAGCAGGAAGATGGCTTTACTTATGTACGCGAATAATCGTACCATGAAGGACAGCACACCATTGACTACGCCAATTACTTGCACAGGTTTTGATTCAGAGCAATCAGCATAGACTTGTGAGTGGGAGATCATGCTTCCCAAATTTGTTAGAGTTCTTTGATGAAGTGACCAAGAAGCTTGATGAGGGCAGAGCGGTAGACGTAGTCTCTATGGATTTCAGTAAGTCCTTTGATAAGGTTCCACATGGTAGGCTGCTCTGGAAGGTTACATCATGTGGAATGCTGGGGGAACTGGCCAATTGGTTACACAGTTGGTTTGATGGTCGGAAGCAGAGGGTTTAGTGGAAAGATGCTTGTCAGACTGGAGGCTGGGTCCATATCTGGTTGTTACCTATGAACTGGTTGGGAATGTACAAGGCATAATTAGCCAGTTTGCAGATGAAAGTAAAGTAAGTGGGAGCATGATCAGTGAGTAAGTTTATCAGAAATTGCAGCAGGCCCCTAATCAGGTGGGGAAGTGGGCCGAGTAATGGCAAATGGAATTTAATATAGAAGCGTGACGTCTTGCATTTTGGAAACTCAATTCAAGATAGGAATTTCATGGTGATTGGGACGGCCTTAAGGGGTGTAGTGGGCAGAGAGACCTTGGGGTTCAGGTGCACAGTTCTCTGAGAGTGAAGTCACAGGTAGACAGGGCAGAGAAGAAGTCTTTTGGCACATTGTCCTTCATCAGGCAGGATATTGAGTATAGAAGTTGAGAATTTATGTTGCAGTTGCACAGGACTTTGGTAAGGCCGAACTTGGAGTTTGTGTTCAGTTTTGTCACCTTGTTACAGGGAGGATGCTATTAAATTAGAAAGAGTGTAGAATAAATTTACAAGGACATTGCCAGGACCCAGTGATCTGAGTTATAGGGAGAGGGTGGACACGCTAGGACCTTTTCTTGAGAGTGTAGGAGACTGGGGTGGGGGGGAACCTTATAGAGCTGTATAAGATCACGAGGGATATGGATAGGGTTCATGCTCTCAGTCTTTTTCCAAGGTGTACAGAATCGAGGATTAGATGGAAGCGGTTTCAGGTTAGAGGGGAAGTAATAAAAGGGAACCTGAGGGACCAAATCTTTACACAGAGGATGGTATGTGGATGTGCTGCCAGCAGATGTGGTTGAAGGGGGTACATTAACAACAACCCCACATATTAAACATTACAATCTCAAGACCACACCGTCTCTATCTTCCTCACTGAGTTCACTCTTCCAGCTGCTAATCTCCCAGGGTCATTTGTTTTTGCTGCAAGTAGGTTTGACATGAACATGTATGTTTGATAGAGAGTGTTTGAAATGGCCAGTTAGCGCTCAACTCTACAGCAGTTACTCTGCTGTTGGATGGCAGTGGCTCTCCCTATAGTGTTCAACATGCTGGGTTTATATACTCCCCATGATACAATAATTCTCATAATTTGATTGCTTTCCAGGTGTCAAAACAGTAATATTCATATTCCGTCAGCTTCTTGTATCCTTTGGTTGTATTTGAATTGCCGACAAAACAGCAACCAAAACTCAGGTATCCATTTCCCAGCTAATGGTGACATGTGGAATAGATTGACCTTTAGCTGGCATCTGTCGCTGTGCTTTCTATTCACCAAGACCCATTCTGTCTTAAAGTGACCAGACATGCTTTGGTTTCATAACACCTCCCCCCTTCAGAAAAGAAAATGAACCATCAGAATTAAAAGATGGCATCATTCCTTTTCCTTTCATTCTTAATCCAATTATTATGAAATACAAAAGTATTAATCTCAGTTATACCATTCATATTAATTCTGCACACCTATGTTACACTGCAATAAGAAAAATATTATTGAAACGTTTTCCTTTAAATCTGAGATAACACATCTGCTGTCACATTTTACGACCAACAGCATGTACATTTTGTAAGTTTAAATTTGGTAACATAAGTCTCCAATCAAATAGTCTCATATTCTGGTCTGTAAAGATTCCAAAAAATGCGAGAGAGTTGTCACTGTCCACAACCATAAACGACAAATGTTTGTCATATAAACATTAAAATATTGCCAGGCCAGTACAAAACTTCATCATTCTTCTTCAATAATGGAGATTTTGTATTTCTTCTGGTGGATATTGAGTTTTTTCGACAAGTAACCAATTGGCCATTCAATTCCATCATCATCTTTCTGTATCAATACATCTCTGACCCCTATATCCCGAGCATCAAACACAATTTTCAAAGGGTTTCAAAATATTTGGTGTATCTAAAACTGGTGCGGTGATTAATGCTTATTTAATATTCTCAAATGCCTCCTGGCATTGTTCTGTCCACCACAATTCTGTGTTCTTCCTGAGTCAATCCATTTGCAACAAACTTCCGATAGAATCCACTCAGTTCCAAAAATCGAAGCCCCTCTTTCTTCGAGGATGGTCGTGGAAATTCCTCAAAGCCCTTTGTCTTTGTTTTCCATGGGGTCAACCTTCCATGTCCAATGTAACGTCCGAAGAACATCACCTCTGCCTTCGCGAATTCTGTTTTCACTAAGTTTATTTCCAAGTTTGCTTCTTGTAATAGTTCAACATGCTCTGCCAACTGTAACATGTGAGGTTTCAATCACTTGCTAAAGATCACTACATCATACAGATAAGCTGCACAATTTGTACATCTGACCACAACTCTGTTCCTGTGTCTTAAATGTGTCTGCAGCATTATTCATTCACATGACATTCGATAACATTTTTTGTCATATCTGGTACCTGCATCAGATAATTTAACCAACTCAACAATGTTGTTAACTTGAAAGGTGCCACTAAACCTGGCTTTGAAGTTGTTTCCTACTACTGGTGGCAATACGAATATGTCATCACCATGGGAAATTGTCAAAGTTTCAGAGTTTTTATCTGCCACCTGTTTCACTCTATGCTGTGCCCTTGTCAGGTGCTGTTTAGTAACTCACCTACTCCATCTTATTTCTCCCTCACCTCAGATACATGATCCAAGTGTGAGATCTCCGACTTCGGTCCTGCCAATTTATATTTAATTAATTTCAAAGGGCCTCTTACTTTATGTATGAATATTAACTCAAAGGAAGTAAACTGAGTAGATTTATTTGGGGCATCTCTAATGGTAAACAATATAATGGGATGCCTTTATTCCAATCATTCGTGTAATTCTGTTAATATTGTCTTCAGCATCTGATGCCAACGTTCTAAGGCTCCCTGGGATTCATTTTGGAGTGCACTTGATTTAAACTGCTGTATGCCGAAGCTATCCATAACGTCCTTAGACAACTGCGCGGTAAAATGAGACCCTTGGTCTGACTGAATCACACTGTGTAGCCCACAGTGAATAAAGAAAGCTACTAACCCCTCCACCTCCCTTTTTGTCCTAACACTCCAAAATGGAATTATCCCTGGAAATCGAGTAGACACATCCATTATGATCAGCAGATATTTCCTTCCACTTTTATTTTAGAAAGGAGAGCTCCACAATTAATCATAACCCTCCTGAAGGTTTCTTCGAATACAGGAATTGGCAATAAAGGTGCTAGTTTTAATACTGCCTTTGACGTACCTACCATTTCGAATATATGACATGTACAACAAAAATTAACCACGTCCTTGTGCATTCCAGCCACTAGAAATGCTTTAGCCTGAGTCTTCCGTGCATCAACTCCTTTGGCTTTTTCTTTCGGTTTTCCTTCCTGTTGTAACGTATGACAGTGGGATCTTGTTACAACACTGTCTGGAAAATCCCTGGGTATTTTTCTTTTAATTCCCCAGTTCCGTAGTTTTATTTTGGCTTCTCCACCACAAGGAGTGCCTCTCCCACATTGAATCCTGCTAAATCATTCCCAAGAACTATCGGTGTTCCTGGAACTGACACCCTGTCACTCAATCTCACTGTTGCTTCCCCAACCTTGATTTGGCACTCCAACGTAATGTTACACAAGGGAATGTTTAATTTCTGTCCCCATTCCACAAATTATCACGCTGTTGAGTAACATGTCAGAAAGAGTGAAAATACTTCCATCTCTTACTATTAGAGGCTGAGGGACAGTGAGGACTGTAGATGCTGGAGATCAGAGTTGAAAGGTGTGGGGCTGGAAAAGCAGGCCGGCAGCATCCGAGGGGCAGGAGAGTTGACGTTTCACGCATACGTCCTTCATCAGGAAAGTGGGGGGGCGGTAAGGGAGGGGGAAAGCGGCTGAGAATTAAATCGGAGGGGGGTGGAGCTGGGTGGAAGGGAGCTTGGAAGGTGATCAGTAGATGCAGATGATGTCTGATGGTGAAAGGTCGGAGAGGAGGGTGAAGTGGACAGGTGGTAGGACAGCTGGAACCCTCAAACTGTACAGCATCAACGTTGACTTCACCAATTTCCAAATCTCCCCTTCCCCAGCCTCAACCCAGATCCAACCGTTCAACTTAGCTCTGCCCTCTTAAACTGTGTTAACTGTCCATCTTCCTTCCCACCTATCTACTCCCCCTCCCCTCCAACATATCGCAATAACTCCCACCTATATCTTCCTATTGCCCTCCCAGTGACCCTCTCGCCAGCCCAGCTCGTACCCTCCTATGTATCTTTCAGCCCCTTGTCCCCCTGCCACATTCTTGACGATGGGTTTATGCCTGATGTGTCGATTGTCCTCCTCGAATGCTGCCTGATCTGTTGTGCCTTTCCGGCCCCTTGCTTCTCAACTATTAGAGACTGAGCAGATCCCTTATATTGGAAAATTATAACTACTTGCCCTCTCCCCACACCCCGGTTTTCCTTCTTAAGGTTTATCTACAGAGGTGAATTCTTTATAGAGATCAGGCACTGACTCCATACACAGCCCCTCTCTCGGCTGTGCACTCTCCTGCAGCTCCTTGGCTCCACTTGGGGTCTCCTTTACCAGGTTCACTAATGCCACTGGCTTAAACTCTTTTACCACATCTTTTCTCGAAGTGCCTTACTTCAATGCCCAGCGCTGTGTGTCCCAGCTTACTGCAGTGAAAACACCTTTTCATAGTGCCATTCTTAAACCATCGGCACTGTTATTTTTATGTCTTCCACCACGTTATTATAAGTACACCTGAGGCCTCTCAATTCCTTTCAACTCCTTGGACTTGTTTTTCCACCTGTGGTAAACTATTCACAATGTGCTTTTCTCTATGTTTTGTAGCGTAAGATCTCCCCTTCTCCCAATTTCTATCCCTCACAGGATGAAAATCCTCCCAGAAGCTAAATTTCATCTCATGCACCAATTCCATTTCTGCCGTGCTTCTCACTTCTTGAACTTTCTGTTCATTCACATGAATTCTTACCATCTCGGGAAGTGAGTCTTTTTTCTCCTCCTCCAGCAGAATACTCTCCCTTCGAGCCTCACAGGTCTTGTCCATTTTTAAGGCCTGCACCCATCTATCAAAATGACTATGTTTAATTCTTTCAAACTCAATATAAGTCAGACCTGGTTCCGTCTCTATATTTCTGAACCGCTGTCTTTATTCTTCTAGTACCAATTCATAAGCACTAAAAATAGCCTGTTTGACATCTGCATAATCTCTTGCTCCCTCATGTGACAGCACTGCACATACCTCTCAAGCTGTACCCACCAGCTTAGTCTGAACTAGCATTATCCACAGGTTCATTGGATACGCCATCTGCCGAGCCAATTTCGCAAATGAAATAAAAACGGTTTTGGCATTTTTCGCACCGAAATATGGCAATGTTTTAACATAGTTGTATACATCCCTACATTCTCCCTTCATCTTCATCCTGCTAATTTAAATTTCTTATTTAATTCCAAACTTCTGAATTTCAAATTCTCCCTCTCTTCCTTTCTCCTCTCTTTCTCTTTCTCTATCTTCTCTCTCTTTCAGTCTCTCTCTTTATCTTCTAACTGCAGTTGTCATATTTGCAATTTAAGTTTTTTCGAACTCGACTGCAGTTTCCTGCTTCTCTGATACACCAAAGTGCTTGACCAACTCCATTATGATGACAGCTTTCCTTTTGTCTCTGGTGAAACCCAATTCTAATCTACATGTTAATTCTAAAAGTATGCCCTTTCTTTGTCTTTCTACACTATCTTGGCAAATTTGGGTACCACCTTCAAACCTCAGAATCTTTTTAGTAATATTAAAAACCATTTCTTTTAAATTAACCAACCACAAGGAAACAAAATTAAATGAATTTTCTCACCTGTTTTATTTGAAGATCTAGGTCACTAATTGCCAAGTCATGGAATCTGCTGGGGCCTTTTGTACCCCAAATCTGTTCAAATCTGTCTAAATCCCATCCGACAAGCCCTCAAACTGTTAAGATGTCGATGTTGAACCCCTCTGTTAATTAAACCCACAGACCCAGAAATGCTCACCTCGCCTCGTACTCTGTTAAAACATGAGTGACAAAGTAGTCGCAAATTCCACGATTAAGAGAAAAATAATTATTTATAAGTATGTATGTTAATTCGCTGAGCTTGAAGATTTGTTTTCAGATGTTTCGTCACCATGACTGGGTAACATCATCAGTGAGTGTCTCTGGTGACACACCGGTGGTATGTCGTGTCTTTCTATTTCTATGTCTTGGTTTCTTAAGTTGCGTGATGTCATTTCCAGTTTTTTGTTCAAGGGAAGGTAGATAGGATCTAAATTGATTTGTTTATTGATCTGCTTCTGGCTCGAATGTCATTCTTCTAAGAACTTTCGTGTGTGGCTTTGTCCTAGGAAGTGTGCATTGTCACAGTCAACGTGGTGTCCTTTTTCTGTATGAATGGAAACTAGTGAGAGTGGGTCATGTCTTTTGATGGCCAGTTGGTGTTCATATATCCTGCTAGCACGACAACAGGACAGTCTAAAATGGAGGAAAAATGATTTTTTATACACTGTTTAATCAGTGTGTGTTCAGATAAGGAAGATTGTTCACATGTGTACAACACATTCTGAATGAACAACGGAGACGCATTTAATGAAAAATGATGCACACGATGTATAAAATTTATAAAGCATTAAAACATTATTTGATCCTCATCTGAAGTGATAACTTCCCTTTCTCTCAACGTTCCCCCTTTTCTGGGATTCCCAACTCTAGTCTCTCATTCTTATCAGGATGTGTGTTATAAATTCTTGTTTCTGGTTTCCGAACTTATTTCAGTTAATCCCCTTCCTACCAGGAATTAAATATGTTGGCCTGCTGGATTCTTTCCAAAGCTAGTGTCTGTCATATTGTTGGAGAGAAAAGTTACGGCATCAGACCCAGTATTTGAACATATTCCTCTGTTGTACGTGCACTGTACAAAGGACCACAGCACAAAGGAATTGTTAAAATGTTGATGGAATTATATCTACTTCTTTCGATAATATAGTTTTCTAATTTTCCACATCTCCATATCTATATCCTCTCTCTCTCTCTCATTCTCCCTTTGTATCTAGTTAAGAAATCCACCAGTCATTCTTCGTGGCCCATCTCTCAAAACTCCTTCTTTCAGTTCATATGCAATGCTTTCTTCAAGATGCCTTCTCTCCCTCTTTATGGGCATTTAAGCGGGCATTGGATAGGTATATGGAGGATAGTGGGTTAGTATAGGTTAGGTGGGCTTGGATCGGCGCAACATCGAGGGCCAAAGGGCCTGTACTGCGCTGTATTCTTCTATGTTCTATGTTCTATATTCTATGTAATGTGGCTATAATTAAGCAATTTAACTACAAAGACATGCGGGAGGAGCTGGCCAGAGTTAATTGGTAGGGGACCTGAGCAGGAAAGACCATGGAGCAGCAATAACAGACGTTTGTGGGGATAATTCGGAAGATAACACCAAAAATGCAACCCCAAGAAGATGAAACATACTCATGGGAGGACAAGGCAGCCATGATTTACAAGGTATCAAACCAAAAGAGAAAACAGACAATGTGGTGAAGATGATTGGGAATTCAGAGAATTCTTTGGCTATGAAACTACATAAGGCATCACTGACACTACAGAGCTCTTAATCATCGTCAGGGAGAGAAACAGAGGAAACACATTCACTTTAAACCCAGAAGATGGTATTTCTCAAGGAAAAAGATTCAGGTGAATTAAATATTTGAATTAAGATCAGTTAAATGCTTTTGCGGAATGTGTCAGATTGGAAGCAAGACCCAGGGAGACAGACCCTCAGCAGAATGAGAGTTTGAAAATGGAAGCATTTCCACATCAGAAACCAGGTTCGGTCACTGAGTGCAAGGCGGATGGGTGAATGGGTCTCAGTGAGAATTGGGGAACATACAGCAGAATTGCATTGCAGATATTGCAGCTCGAAACTGCGTATTCATGTAGCTGTAGACCACAGCAGCAGGAGAAGCAGAACAGCATTCAACCACAACCTGTAACTTTTTGTCAGGATGGCACCTTAGTCTGTCATTACCATCAACACCATCTATGGCTCGGTGACGAGTGTGGGTGAACATATCAGAGTCAGAATCACATGAACCTTAACCTGATGCTAACTCATTAAATCTACCGGACTTGACCAACAGATCTGATCGAAGCACTGCAGTCCTGCCACATTCAGTCATAAATGGTGGTGGACGATTAAACAAATGACTGGAGGAGAGGGTTCCACAAACATCCCCATTCTAAATAATGGAACAGACCTGCACATCAGTGTAAAAGAGAAGGATGTTTTATCTGCACCATCCTCTGCCAGAGGTGTTGAGTCGATGATACACCTCACCCTCATCATGATGCCCACAAAATCACAGATGCCAGTCTTCAACTAATTCGATTTGCTGCATGTGAGAGGAAGAAACAGCTGAACACAATAGATACGACAAAGGCAATGGGTCCTGACCCCATTCCTGCAACAGGACTGAAGCCTTGTGCTACACAACAAGCCGTGACCCTGGGGAAGCCGTTTCAGTCCAACTCCAACTCTTACATCTCCCTGGCAATGTGGATAATAACTCAGCTATGTCCTGTCCCCTAAGAGGCGAATAATTATAATCTGACCAATTATCACCCCCTCAGTCCCATCACGACAGTCAAATTGATGGGAATTCGTTTTGACAGAGATGTCAAGCAGCACAGAAATACCCTGTCAGTGTAGTTTCCGACAGGTCCCCATGTGGAGATAGTGTTGTGGAAATGTCACTGAATTACTAATCTAGACCAGGTGAATGCTCTGGTAGTGGGTGCAAGTTAAAAACAATTAATAAAATATAGAGATCTAAAATCTGGTGTCAGTAACAGTGACCTTGAAGCCAATATGGATTGGAAACAGAATTTCCTTCTCCAATGTACTTTTAGGAAGTGAATCTCCTGTGACTTCCTGGGCTGGCCTAAAAGTGACTCCAAAGACCCTGACATGTGATAAACATTTCAAAGGTCTCTGAAACGGCCAATCAAGGCACTCATTTGTATCTAACTACTGAGAGGTCTGAAAGGATGAAACCGGACAGAACACCCGGCCTCGGCATCAGTGTCGGCAAAGGGAATGGGAACACAGTCCTGTCAACCCTGCAGAAACCTCCTTCTTAACATCTGAGAGCTTGTGACAACATTTACAGAGCTTTCGCACAGACTGCACAGACACAGTGGGAAAGAAGTAGATCATACAACACATTAAGCCTCCCCATTCTAGTTCATGAAAAACAAATCTCCTCAGTGCACTTACCCCACACGATATGCATATCCGTTAATGTGGGTAACCTTGGGAAGCTGTAAAATAGGCGGTGCAGTAGTATGTTTGGTCCATCGAGTTTGCTCAACAATTCAATGTAATGATGGTTGGCCGTCATTTCCACACAGTTCTCCTGCTCACCCACCATCCCTTTACTGTCTCTAAATCCTTATTTCGAAACAGTGTCTTGGTTTCCAGTGCGAGTGAATTCCCCAGGTTCACAGTCAGTGAGTACAGTCATTAATTCTCATCTCAATACAGAGTGAGCTGCTTGTACCTAATACTGTGGCCCTTTGTTTTAGACGTCCCGGCCAGGGGAATTATCATCTCTGCTTTCAATCTGTCTCACCCTGTCAGAGTATTTGATATTTCACGGAGATCTCCACCCATTTTCCTAAACCCCATGGAATACTGGCCCAGTCTCCGAAACTCTGCTCCCAAAACAAGCCTGTCATCCCAGAGACCAGTCTGGTCATCCTTCACTGCTCTCCCTCAATGTCAGGTTTGTCCTTTATTAGGTAAGGAGACCCAACCTGCACACAATACTGCACAATGTTCAAGATGGGATCTCTCCAAGGGTCTGAACAGCTGCAGTAAGACACCCTTTCTCCTGGACTCACATCCCCCTGACATGAAGATCAACAGACAATTTATCTTCCTCACTGCTTTCTGTTTCTGCAATATTGCTTTCAGTGACGGGTGTACAAGGATATCCAGATCTTTTTCAATGTTACAGCTACCCAATTGGCGGGTCCATGTAAACTGGGCACCGTGCCAATGCCATGCCCAGTATTGACTTCTGGTTACAGAACTCACTGCGCTGCAGGGACCTCAGAGGTTTATGCAGAAGGAAACAACAAAAAGGAGCATATGTCCCTTTGTAGATCAACATGTTTCCACCAATCCTTTTCAAATGGTCGGCTGCCAATTTATCATTTCCCACCAAAGGGCACACCATCACCTCTATCCACATTGTTCTCCATCTGTCACGTATTTACCCATTCACTCCATTTGTCTTCGTCTTCTCGGTGCTTTTTTACATCCTCCTCACCCACTCACAATCCCACATCCGTTAGTGCTGTCAGCAGACGAGGATATATTGTATCTGATTCCAGCAACCCAATGTTTAAAGGGCATTGTGAACAGCTGGGCCCAAGCACCGATCCCTGCGACACCTCAGCAACCTTCCTCTATTAATTTCTATTTATTTATTTCGTGAATCTGGGTGTCACTGCCTGGGCCAGCATTTATTGCCTGTTCCTAGTTGCCCTTGAGAAGGTGATGGCCAGCTGCCTTATTGAACGCTGCAGTCCACCTGCTGTGGTTGACCTCCAATGCCATTATGGAGGGAATTCCAGGATTCTGACCCAGCGACTGTGAAGGAGCGGTGATATATTTACAAGTCAGGATGGTGAATGGCTTGGAGGGGAACCTAAAGATGATGGTATTTCCATACATCTGCAGCCCTTGTCCTTCTAGATAGACATGGTCGTGAGTTGGGAAGATTTTCTCTGAGGATCTTTGGTGAATCATTTCATTGCAGCATGTAGATAGTAAAACACTGCTGCTGCTCCTGCTGAGCGTTGATGGTGGAGCATTGTGGATTAAGGGACAGTCAGACTTGCTGCTTTGTCCTGGATGGTATAAAGCGTCTTGAGTGTTGTTGGGGCTGCACTCAACCAGACAAATTGGGAGTCTCCTATCACACTTCTGACTTATGCATTGTCGACTATGGACAGGCTTTTGGAAGTCAGGATGTGAGTTACTCGCCGCAGTATTCCTAGCTTCTGACCTGCTCTTGTAGCTACTGTGTTTATGTGGCGAGACCAGTGAGTTTCTCAGCAATGATTACCCACCAGGACTTTGATACGGGGGGCGCGGGGGGGGGTTCACTGATAGTAACACCATTGAATGCCAAGGGGCAGGTTAGATTGTATTTGATTGGTGATGGTCATGATCTGGCATTTGTGTGGCCTGAATATTACTTGCCACTTGTTAGCCTGGATACTGTCCAGATCTTGTCGCATTTGAACATGGACTGCTTCAGTATCTGAGGAGCCACAAAATGTTGCAGAATATTGTACAATCAATGGCGAACATCCCCACTTCTGACCTTAAAATGATGGGAAGTTCATTGATGAAGCAGCCCTGAAGAAGTTTTCGGCCACTGCTCGAGGGACTCCTACAGACTTGGAGCTGAGTTGACTGACCTTCATCAACCATTACCACCTTCCTACGTGTCAGGTATTATTCTAACCAGCGGGGAGGTTGTCCCGATACCCATTGATTGCAGTTTTGCTAAGGCCCCTTAATGCCACACTTGGTCGAAGGCAGCATCGTTTTAAAGGACTGTCACTCTCACCCCACCTCTGGAATTCAGCTATTTTGTCCATGTTTGAACCACGGTATTGAGATCAGGAGCTGAGTGGCGCTGGTGGAGCCCAAACTGGGCGTAATTGACCAGGGTATTGCTGAGCAAGTGTGCTGCTGAAAAACACTGAGTCTTTCCAACACTTTACTGATGATCGAGAGTAGACTGACAGAGTGGGAATACCATCACCTTTAGGTTCCCCTCCAAGCCATTCACCATCCTGACTTGGGCATATATTTGCTTTTTATAAACAGGAGATGCTTCGGGTAATTTTCCACATAATCGGGAAAAGCCATTGTTGTAACTGTCTTGAAACAGTTTGGCTTGAGTAGTGGCACGTTATGGAGCACAAGTGTTCAGTACTATTGCCAGAATGTGGTCAGAGTATGGACTCTTTGGAGTATCCAGTATCTCCGACCATTTCTGGATATCACGTGGACTGAATCGCTGAGGACCACTGGAGGAGGCTGAAATGGATCATCCACTCAGCACTTCTGACTGAAGATCGTTGCGAATGCATCAGCCTTATCTTATACACTGAAGTGCTGGGCTCTTCCATCATGGAGGATGGGGTTATTTGTGGAATCTCTTTCTCCAGTGAATTGTTTAATTGTTTAATTGTCCCCAATGTTTCTCGACTAGATGTGGAAGAACTGCAGAGCTTAGATCTGACCCTTTGCTTGTGGGATCACTTAGCTCTGTCTATCACTTACTGCTTATGCTGTTTGGCACGTACTTTGTCCTGTTTGGTGGCTTCACCAGGCTGACACCTCATTTGCAGATATGCCCAGTGCTGCTCCTGCCGTCCTGCAGACTCCATTGACCTAAGGTTGATCCTCTGGATTGATAGTAATTGTTGTGAGGGGGATACGCCAAGCCATGAGGTTGTGTAGGTGTACAACTCTGCTCCTATAGATGAGCCATATCACCTTATGGACACCCAGACTTGAGCTGCTAGATCTGTTCGAAGTCTGTCCTATTTATCACCGTGATAGTACCTGCCAAAATGGTGGAGGCTATTCTCAATGTGCAAGTGTGACTTTGTCTCCACAATGACTATGCGGTGGCCACTCTTACCGATGCTGTCATGGACAGATACTTCTGCAACTGGCAGATTAGTAAGGCTGTGGTCAATATGTATTTTCCTCTTGTTGGTTTCTTCATGTGCCGCAGTACCAGTCTAGCAGTTATGTCCTTTAGGACCCGGCCAGCTCGACCAGTAATGCTGTAGCTGAGATACTCTTGGAGGTGGACATTGAAATCCCCCGCTCAGAGTACATCTTGCATCCGTGCTACCCTCAGTGCTTCCTCCAATTGTTGGTCAGCATGGAGGAGTACTGATTCATCAGTTGAGAGTGGCTGGTACAATGTAATCAGCAGGAGGTTTCCTTTCCCATGTGTAAACTCATGCCATGAGACTTCATGGGATGCGGAGTCAAGAGCATTTCCTTTCCAACTGTATCCCAATGTGCCGCCACTTCTCCTCTGTCCATCCTGCTGATGAGACAGGAGATATCCGGGGAAGGTGATGGGGATTCTGGGACATAGGCTGAAATGATCACCCACTCAGCACTTCTGACTGAAGATTGTTGCGATTGAATCAGCCTTATCTTATATACTGATTTGATGGGCTCTTCCATCATGGAAGAAGGGGTTATTTGTGGAATCTCTTTCACCAGTGAATTGTTTAATTGTCTTCAAAGTTTCTTGACTAGATGTGGAAGGACATATACCTTACAGAATCATACCTTACAGACAATGTCAGGCTGTTGCTTGATGAGTTTGTTTATTTCTATTCACTGTTTCCTGCCAGCTCTCCCATTCTAGAAACATATCCATATATTAGCCACAGCCTACTCAGATTTGATTTTGCACACTGGGCTTTGAGCTTTACCAAAACTTTTCTAAAAATCAAAGTATTTGGCATCCATTGCTTCTCATTCATTTGTCTCCCAGTCTGTTTCTCAAACATAATTCCTATTTCATAAATCTATGTTAGTGTTGTCTATGACCATTACTTTCAACCCCAATAATTTCTCCGAAACCACTTACTTACTATGTTCTATGTTCTATACACTCTATCATTTTGCCACACCAGATTTGGTTTTCCTTGTATTGTTTGAAAGTTCTGTGAAGACAGAACTGAAGTAGAGGCTTCATAGTTCTGCCATTTCCGTGTTCCCCATTTTCTATTCTCTGGTTTCAAACTGTAAGGAAACTGCACTTGTTACTCATATTTTTCACATTGACATGATTTATCAAATTATTACAGTTCACTATTATAACCCTTGCGAATATACTCTTCAGAAATTCATCAATTCCTGCCACAAACTGCTCAATAATTGAACTTCCACATCTTACACTCACAGGAGCATAGCCTCTGTGCCAACAGAAATACAGCACGATCTATATTCGTCCCACTTCACAACAGCAGGCCCATAGCCTGGAATGTTATGACAATTCCAAGTGCTTGTCCGAGTACTTTTTAATGATTGTGAGGTTACCCGTGATAATTCCCCTCTCAGGAAGTAATCCCAGAACACAATACCCTCCGGGTGAAAAAAGTTTAAATCCTCTCTCAACCTCAAACGTTTCACTTTAAAAGTGTGCTCCTTTTTTCTTGACCCTCTGACTAAAAGGAACAGCTGCTGTCTATCCACCCTGTCCGTGTCGCTTATAATCTTATCCGTCTGAATCATGGACCCCTCAGCTTTCTCTGTTCTTTATTCTGTTCGACTTGTCCGTGTAGAAAATCGTGGAATTCTTCCTGATCTCGCCTACTTGTACTTTTCCATGTCCTTCTGTTATTTAGTCCGCTCTATGTTTCTAAGTTACACTGCAATCACCTATCATATTTTGAAACTCGAGATCGCAGGCTGATTTTCCACATCAGACAATCTTGCCATTTTAAGGATTAATCTGGATAATACCTTTTGCAGTTCCCCTGTAGTCAATATATTCTTTCTTAGATTGGGACTCCGAATGGTACACAATACTCTAAGTGTAGTCTCATGAACACTCGATGCAACTGGTGCACGACATCCTCTATATTCCAACTACATTCACATGAATGTAAACCTAATTTTTACTTTCCCATTTGCATATATTCTTCCTAATACCTCTCGCTTTAACTTTTCTTATGAGCTTACTGTGTGAGTTCTTTGAAAAAAAAACTCATGAATATCCAACTCCACTTTATCCATTGGTTCTTCATTGCCTATGTCCACAAGAATCATCTTCAAACCATTCCAAAACAATGTTTGCCACTTCTGGCTTTCCTTTCATCGGTACATTCTCCCACTCCCCAGTTATGTTATTGCCTTCTAAATATTCTGAAGAAGGGCTTATGCCCGAAACGTCGATTCTCCTGTTCCCTGGATGCTGCCTGACCTGCTGCGCTTTTCCAGCAACACATTTTCAGCTCTGATCTCCATCATCTGCAGACCTCAATTTCTCTTCTAAATATCCAGTATCATGTTCTTTGTAATCGAGTCCAACAGATACCCGACTGCGGATGACAAGTTAACTGGTCTGTCGTTCACCACTCTCCAAATCCAACCTTTCTTCAACTGTTGGATAATATTTATAACCTTTGTCTTATCCAGATTGGCTAAATGCCTTTCGGGAATGAGTCGGAAAATAAAGTGAAAATCCGCGATGCACTCAACATTTCTATTGCTGCTTCCTCTGAAATTCTTGTATGAAGTACATCTAGTCTGTCAGATTTATAAATACTCAAACCAGCTTTCTTTTCAAAGATAACCCATCATTGATAACAATGATCTTAGACTTTATTGACAAAGTCCCATGGTCACTTGGAATTTCTGGAAGATTTTCTGGACATTCTTCCATTAAGATAGACACAAAGAAACTGCTTCTTTTCCCTGCGATTTCTCTGTTCTCTGCAATAAAGTATCCTGAATGCGCACCAACTGTTCCACATTTGACCTTGTTTTTATTTTTTTTCATACATTGATAGACGCTTTTTACAGTCTTTATGTTTTTCTTTTGCTTGCTCGCTTTTTCTCTTTCTGATTTTCTTCTGAAGTTTCTTGATCATCCTTTGCTGGGTCCTACATGTCTCTGAATCCATTGGCTTACTGCAACACTTGGCATTTTTCTCAGCTGCCTCCTTTCATCTAATAGGTAGATGAAGGTGGGGCTGAAAGTGCTAGTCGAGGGGAGGGTGGACCAGATTGATAGGAAGGAAGGTTGACATGTAGGAAAATTCAATAGTGTGGTGCTGACTTGGAAGGTTGGAGCGAGGTAAATTGGGATTAGGGGAAATGGGGAAATGGGGAAATCCACTATGATCCCCTGTGGTTGGAGGGTCCCAAGGCAGAAGATGAGGCTTTCTTCCTTCAGGCTTCTGGTGGCTCGTGTTTGGTGATGGATCAGGCTTAGGGCTGTTATGTCCTTGGCAGAGTGGAAAGGGTAGTTAAAGTGCTCAGCCACAAGGTGATGGATTTGTTCAATGTCGCTGTCCCAGAGATGTTCTCTGAAATGATCTACAAGTTGACCTCCTGCCTCGCCAATGTCGGGAAGACCACATTAGGTTTAATCGATGCAGTAGATGAGGCATTCTGTCTCCCTTCGTCACCTATCACTTTCAATCCCACTTTCATCTACCCATCGCAATTCCAGCTACCTCCCTCCTGCCGCATCCCCTTCCCATTTATCTCTCAGCCCTCTTGGCCCATAACCTTCATTCCTGATGAACGGCTAATGCCAGAAACATCGATTTATCTGCCCTTAGTATGCTGCCTGACTGTGCTTTTCCAGCACCACATTCTTCAACTCTGATCTCCGCATCTGCAGTCCCCACTTTCTCCTCACACTTTCATGACTTGCATGACTCAGATTTATAACGGTTACTTCAAATAAAACAAAAATTGTCGTGTACTCAAACAGCATAAAAGGAAACCAATACATTGTGCTCACTGTTCCCAAAAGGTTCTTTCCAGCAAAAGTTTCAATTAGCTCTTCTGATCACTCAACACCAATTCCTAAATAACCTGATCTCGAGATCAGTGCTCGACATAATGTTAATGTAAACCAAGTCGCACGTGGTCACGAAATCCATTTTTCCCAGCATTAGCATTCAATTGGGTTAACACAGTTTAGATATAATGTAAACAGTACATTATTACTGCAGTAACCACAATTGTGAATATCTAATTTCCTGTTTTATAACATGTCCAGCATTTGTACTGCAGCTTTCAGTTTGATATATAACTCCCATCAATGTTTGCTCCTCCTTGCTGTTTACTAGATTCTGTGGAATCTGGGCGACGTGGGCTCTGGGGAGATTAATGGTGGATATCATCTTGCCACATCTTCTCAAACTTTAATTTCTACAGATCTCCCGTTATGCTGATGGAGTAGAGAAGGACAATGATCTTCCAACAATGCTCTGTATTCCGCCAGAGAGCTGAGACAGCTCTTACCTGGATGGGAACCTGACAACAGGCTGGTAAAGTGTTGCTGCTGCTGTACAGGGTCTTAGTGAGATCACATCTGGAGTAGTGTGTACAAGTTTAATCTCTTCAATGAAAAAATGATGTTGTTATATTGGAAGCAGCTCAGAGATAGTTCCCTCAACTGATTCCTGCAATGAAGGTGCTAGCTTAAAAAGAAAGGATGATCAGGTTGGCCCAGTGGCCATTGGAGTTTACAAAAATTAAGGATGATCTTATTTGAACATAGATGACAGAATGAGTCAACAAGTCAAGTGAATTACACAGATAGTGGAGGAATCCATTCCGTTCTCCAGCCTGTTACACAGGAACAACAGAAGGATAGTCAGGCCTTTTACCTTGTTACACTAGAATAGGACGAGGCTGTTCAGCCCCTGGAGCCTATATACATTTACAGAAGGAGGCCAATCAGCTACTCGAGCCTAATACAGGAGGCCATGCTGCACCAGTATCCTGTTAAACAGCAACAGGATCAGTCCATTCAGCCTCCTCAAGTCTGTATTATAGGAACTGGAAGAGGTAACACAGTGACTGGAGATTGTTACACTGGGATAACAGGAGGCCATTTAGACCCACCGAGCCTATTGTAAGGGAATTGGATCAGGATAAAAACTATCTGAGACTTCTTTCATGAAAAAGGAAGAGGTAATCTAGACACGTGTCTGTTGTATGTAAACAAGAGAAGACCAACCAATCCCTCGGTCCCATCTCTGGGATACATGAGGAGACCTTTCATTTTTTCCATCTGTTATGGAGAAATATGAGAAGACCCATCAGCTCCTCAAAATGTTAGACAACAACAGGAAGATTCCATAATCTCCAAATCGTCTAAAACATCGACAGGAGGAGGTCATTCTGGCCTTGGAGATGACAACATGGGAACATAGGAAAGACATCAGCCCATCGATTTTGTCCACCAGCAGGATGATGAGTCCATTCAGCCACACATGGCTCTTACACGGCATTTGGAGCAGATCTCTTAAAAACGTTTGCCCATTAAATAGGAATTCAAAGAAAACGCAAAGGGTTTCGTAAGGGAAGAACTTATAATAATGGTATACATTAGGGACTAAACTGTAACAATAAACTATTGTAATTTAAGGCAAATTGTTAGAGTCCATTATTCAGCACATTTGCAAACTCAAACCACAATTCGTCAGAGTCAACATGGTTTTACGAAGGCTAAATCGTGTTTGAATTGTTTGCTTGAGTTATTTGAAGATGTCACAAACAAGGTGGATCGTGGGAATCCTGCAGATGAAACATATCTGGTCTTCCTGATGACATTGGATATGTCGCTTCTCCAAAGAATAAGTGGTAAGATCAGACAACATGGGTTTAGGAGTAATTTATTAGCTTGGATGAAGGATTGGTTAACCAACAAAATGGAGTCAGATGGAATTCATTCGTCATTTTCTTTTGGCAACTGCAATTTGTGGGGTGCCATTGATTTCAGTACTCATGCCTCATACATTTGCGATCGATGGTGGTACTGTACTCAGTTGATGGGATAGAAAATGCGGTGCCACGTTTTCAGATGACACTAACATTGGTAGGAAATTACTTCGGAATGATGATGCAAGATTTTTAAAATTATATGGATAGGTTGAATGAATGGGCCAACATTTGGCAAGGAAAATAAAAGTGAATAAATATGGGGCTATTCAAGTTGACCAGTATAATAGAAAGACAAATTATTATCTAAATTGCGAGAATGTTCAAAGTATTTAGGTGCAGAGGGATCTGAGTGTCTGCTTGCATATCACAGAAAACATGCCTGCGGGTACTGCAAGTAATGAGAAATGGAAGCATAATTTCAGTGTTTATTTATAAAATGATAGAGTAGAAAGGTAGGGAGTGTTGGTGTCGCAATGAAAGGCATTAGTGAGGCTGCAACTGGAGTACAGTTTGGGTGCCTGCAGAATGAGGTATTTTCATTGGAGGCAATTCAGAAGAGCTTCATTAGATTGATTCCATATTTGAAGTGTTTGTCTTATGAAGAGAAATTGAGCAGTTTAGGACTATATACTCGAGTTTATAAGAATGAAAGGAGATCTCACTGAGGTCTGTAAAATGCGAAAAGTAATGGAAAGTGTAGATGTGGAGTGGAGTTTTTTTCATGTGGCGCAATTTACAACAAGAGACTAGAGTTTTATGATGGAGAGATGGCAGGAAAGTGGACAGAGGCCGTGTTGACATCAGCATCATCGAGGGGTTGGATTCCTCACAGATGCTCCTTGTTCTTATTTAACCCTTTGACTATGTTGCCCAGGAATGGGGAAGGACTGGTTCTCATACAGGAAGCAGGCACTCAGGATACATCAGTCTCAATCAGTTAGACAGAATGTAACCAGTAAGGTCACACAGTGACCAGCGCTGGGTTCTCAACTATTTACAAACCATATTAATGATCAGGAGGATGGAACAGATATACAGATGCGGAGTTTGGTGATGTTAAGCAAGAGATTAAATTACCAAGAGATGGTGGAAAGTCTGCAAATAGATACAGAGAGGTAAAGGCAATAGATAATAGTTTGACAGGTGGAATTTAACATGATATAACCTGCCATTTCATTTACAGGAATAATGGAAAACAATATGTTTCTGAAATGGAGAGGGATTACAGGACTTAATGATACTGTGTACTGGAGGGTTCACTCAGGCCCGTTCAGACATGGGAGGTTTTGCTCCATCCCTGATCGTCTGCTCCCAGACACTCCTAGTGACCCTATTGCTCTCCGAAAACATGGAATACTTTGATGTGGTTGATTGGTGGTGGGGATGGTGTTTTGAAACGTGCATCAAGGGGACGGCCTTTATCCAAGATATATTCTTTTTTTTCTACGTGGAGACCCGATGACGATGGGAATGGCTGACTGCTTTTGCATGAAGAGGCCATGACTGCTGCCAGCGTAGGGGGCATTCACAAACATGATGTACTGTGCATGGGTACACTGTAACACTAATAGAGAGAGAGAGCTCCTTCAGTTCCTCTACCTCTCCCCATTGACATGGGTACTCTGCAGATGCCATATACACCATCGGGAATCCAACTCTCCAGGAGACCCCCAGCAGCTCCCTGCTGAGGGAGAAACAATGTATTTACCTCATCCACCATATATATCCTCCATTGCCGAATGGTGACATTGATGTTAAGATACTGGGAAATGATGGATATGTCACCTAGTCCTGCCTGGAAAGTTCTGGACCATAGAAGCTGAATGAAAAAGTGACCCTAACAGCCACTGGCAGCACCACCCTCCTCCTGGTGTGAAGCTGCAGGTCGTGTTGAAGGAGGTGACACCATTCTATGACCAGCTCCTGGTTCAGTCAGGGCCCCTCACACTCTGCTCCTGGATCAAGTGAAGCTTGAGAAGCTGTTCCTGGGAAACCCGGGGTGGATACAACTGATCCCATTCCCCATACACACTCACTCCGTGGTTTCAGAGCTCCCCCTCTCTGCATCCTCTGCTCCACTTGTTGTTCATGTTGCAGGCTCAGATGTTGTAACTACAGTCCCCATGCTCCATCCAGAGTTGGGTCACCAATTCCTCAGGTCTCCCTGAATGTCTGAGGGAGCACACAGCACAACCTCCAGCAAACCACCCCCTGCCCCTCCACTAAATTTTCAATTAAAGGAGTCAGTCAGAAACCCCTCGGTACAAATATTGTGGACCAGACAGATCCCCGCAAAATATTTTAAGAAGGCCGTTTCGACCCAAACCTTTCCTTATTTTGAATATAGATGTGAAGTGTGCCTTACAGCTATGTTGTGACTGGTCAAGCCACTCGACATTGAGCAAAATATAATCTATTAAAATGCTTTAGTTAAAATACAATCAAAGAAAAGAACATTTTGGAATAGCTTATATGTTGGAACACTTGCACAAACATTAGCTACCGTACCTTCTTGGTATACGCTGCTTGGCACAAAGATACATTCAAATACAGATCCTTACAGCAGTTTTCCAATCCAGGGGGAAACAACATCAACAGAGATCTCAGAGAAAAGCAGCTAGGTATCATGTACTGAAACGTCGAACCCTTTTGGGATCCCCAGCAGCTCCTTAATGTTGCAGCTGAAATCAAAATAAGGAAACCTGGTCTGGGAGAGCTGGCCACTGCCCTTCCATTGTTCCCACCGTTTCAATGAAACCTAAAATCTCAGTTATTTACTTAAGCTGTTTTCAGACTGCAGTTCTGCACCTCTGCCTTTAAAATCTCTCTTCAAAACAAAATCAAGAGAAAATAGCCTTTTTACAGTGGTAATATTCGCACAATCCATCTTTAATACAATAATTCATCAATATATAACGTCGGATTCATTTTATACCTCCTAATCTCCCTCTATTAGTAGACTGTAATGCATATACATTACATTGACTGTGAGCATACAAATGTTCACAACTAGTTTCGATTTCAGTCATTTTATTCCTGCCACAGGATGCCTTTGTCTTTCTTCATCCAAGTAGATTAGATTAGATTACTTACAGTGTGGAAACAGGCCCTTCGGCCCAACAAGTCCACACCGACCCGCCGAAGCGTAACCCACCCATACCCCTACATTTACCCCTTTACCTAACACTACGGGCAATTTAGCATGGCCAATTCACCTGACTTGCACATCTTTGGACTGTGGGAGGAATCCGGAGCACCCGGAGGAAACCCACGCAGACACGGGGAGAACGTGCAAACTCCACACAGTCAGTCGCCTGAGGCGGGAATAAAAGTATCCACAACGTATCAAAACTTAGATTTTCTCGCCCTGTCCCCTGTGCAATTTCAAACTGAATGACAGCAATAATAAGCTCAATTGACACAGACTGGTATTTTTCTCCCTAAACCTCTCCAAAAACTTTAATGGGGTCACGATCAGTGATAAAGATTTGTCTCAGGTATCCTATTCGCAATTTATATGCTGAAATGTTGTAACGCCAAAAACAAGCTCAAGATCCACCTTTCAAAATGACTTTGTTTGATCCTTTTAAACTCAATGTGCGTTTTACCAGGGACCATTTTTTAGATTCCTGAAACACTGTCTGTCGGCTTCTGGCCCAAGCTCATATGCACTTCAGATGGCTTTCTTCACCACCCCATACTGGCCAGATATCTCCTCCGATACGGATGCAAATACCTATCAGCTTTGTTTGGATCAACTAAATTCACATGGTCACTGGTCACTGCATTTGTTTAGCCACTTTCTCAAATGAAATTTAAAAGGCTTCCCCATCCTTCTCATCAAGTTTAGATAATGCCTGGATGCATTTAAACAGAACCCCATTAGGCCATTGGTTACAATAGGGTTGCTCAACCTCAGTATCCTCCTCATCCCGCCGACCTTCTACCTTCATCTCCGCCTTCTATGTCAACTTTCCTCTCTAATTGTTAACTGTTTAAGTTGAAACTTTCTGCTTTTCTTCTCTCCTTTTCTCTCTTTCTTCTTCATTTCCTTTTCTTTTATTTCGACTTTTCATCATAATTCAAACTGTTTCATATCCTTCTCATGTTCAAAGTGCCTCATTGAAGTTGAATTCCAGCTGTTTCCAAAGAGTCTGATGGCAGTTGTACCAAATGTAATTGCCGAGCTACAGCTGTAATTATCTCTCATTTTCTCACAGAAAAACACAACCCCAACTCCAGCTTGTCTGTCAATTCCTACAGCTTTGCCTTCATTATCTTTTGTAAAAACCCCAACTTCACTTCTTCCACTCCCAGAGAACTCTTAATGACAGAAAGAATCTTTATATACAAGACACTGTTTAAACCAACCGAATTCAGCATCCGGAACAAAAGACGCTGACACCTACTAAACACGACCTTTGAACGCAATAGTCTCCCAGTGCATAATCTCTAGTGTCTGCATGAGCTTATTCTGGATTCTCTGGTTTCCTCCCACAATCCAAAGATGTGCATGCCAGGTAAATTGACGATGCTAAGTTGTTCATAGTTTTCAGGGATGTGTGGGTTGAGTGCCTTAGTCGGGGTAAATGTGTAATAATAGGGTAAAGGAATGGGTCTGGGAAGGTTACTCTTCGGAGGGTCCGTGTGGACTTGTTGGGTCGAATGGTCTGTTCGCACACTGTAGGGATTGTAATTCTAAACCCAATTTGGTATTATTGATTTAGAACCTCAAGAGTCCCCAGTTTGCTATAAACCAACTGGACTGCCTCAATCTATTTCAAGAGGGTAGCTTGGATGCCAAACCTTTCTTATTTTAAAGGTAGATGTGAAGTGGGTGTTCCAGATGTGACACTACTAGTCAAACCACTCACCATTAAGCAAAACACAATTTATTTAAACACTCTAATGAAAATCAATACAAAATGACGAGGAATTTAGAATAATTTAACTATTGGAAACCTTAACCGAATAATGGATACAGTACCTTCTGCAAATGAACTGTTCCAATATGCTAACATCACCGAAACACACCGCTTGGCAAAAAGGTACATTCAGACATACATTCTTACATACAGTTCTCCAATCCAGGAGCAATCAGCTTCAAGTCAGGTTTCAGAGAGAGTAGCAGCTATGGATCAATTACTAGGCCGTTGTTTCTACTATTTATTAAAAACCCTAAAAGCGTCGCAAGTTATTTACTTGAGCCGTTCTCAGCAGGCAGTTTGGCCTTTAAGATCTCTTATATGAAAAAAAGAGAAATTAATCTTTTTATTAAGTGACAACATTGTCACACAATTTAGATGCCTGGTCCTTTACTCCAGGGGCTTCCTCGTGTTACTGATCGCAAGGTCACCTGGTACAGGTACAGACCAAGTTACAAGGATATGACTCATAACTTCTGAAACACCCCTGTCCATGGACCATCACATGGGAAGTGAACAACAGTCTGACACACACCATGTCACTGTTTCTCAGCTTCACAATGACTGCACTCGATACACTAGGGAGGCAAAAGCAAAGGCCAGGGAAAGATACAGAGGGACAGAAAGATTCACATTAAAGACAGAAACAGACAGTTAATTAACTGAAAAGATGTTGTGGAAGTATGAGGAAAAAGACAGGGCAATGGGACTAACTGGAGAAGTGAGATCTTCGAGAGAAAATTTATAAGAATGAGAACATTGCATAAAGGCATTGTCAGATCAGCTGAAATGGTTTGTTATATCAAATTCTGAATCTGCTTGACAGAACACCACAAACAATATAAACTGGGACAAGATGACAGCCCAGCATGGAGAGCTGTGCAGACCATGCTAGTGGGAGCAGCGGCCGAGTTGAGGTGAACCCGGGAGACTACAGCTAAGGTAAGAGTTTTTTTCAAAATTACTTACCTGTAGCGGGCAGCGGTGTTTTGTTTTCTCTCTCCTTCACAGAAAGAGCGGGAGCAGCAGAGGAAGTGACGGCAAGCAGAGGGGCAGCCGGGAAGGAGAACTGTGAGTATAAATACTCACTGTTTCACCACCAACGGTCATTTGAGTGGGAGCAGCGGCCGAGTTGAGGTGAACCCGGGAGACTACAGCTAAGGTAAGAGTTTTTTTCAAAATTACTTATCTGTAGCGGGCAGCGGTGTTTTGTTTTCTCTCTCCTTCACGGAAAGAGCGGGAGCAGCAGAGGAAGTGACGGCAAGCAGAGGGGCAGCCGGGAAGGAGAACTGTGAGTATAAATACTCACTGTTTCACCACCAACGGTCATTTGAGTGGGAGCAGCGGCCGAGTTGAGGTGAACCCGGGAGACTACAGCTAAGGTAAGAGTTTTTTTCAAAATTACTTACCTGTAGCGGGCAGCGGTGTTTTGTTTTCTCTCTCCTTCACAGAAAGAGCGGGAGCAGCAGAGGAAGTGACGGCAAGCAGAGGGGCAGCCGAGACCCGGAAGCAGTTAGTGTAAGCTTAGCTGGGTTAGTTTTTTCCCCCTTTAAAAGCGTGAAGGAGAGGAACCCGAGGCACTACACGGGTAGTCCCTCCCACCCGCCCTCCTCCTCTAACCTAATAATAACATCTGTTGTGGCAAGCAGGTAAGTGCTGAATTTTGCTTGTATTATTTAGACACAGTTTTTTTTTAAACAGTTAGCTTTAGAGGGATGGCAGTGAAGGCAGTGCAATGTTCCTCCTGCAACATGTATGAGGTGAGGGATGCCATCGACGTCCCTGCCGATTACACTTGCAGGAAGTGCACCCATCTCCATCTCCTCCAAGACCGTGTTAGGGAACTGGAGCTGGAGTTGGATGAACTTCGGATCATTCGGGAGGCAGAGGGGGTCATAGATCAGAGTTATAGGGAAGTAGTAACTCCAAAGATGGCAGATAGATGGGTTACAGTGAGGGGGACTGGGAGGAAGCAGCCAGTGCAGGGACATCCTGCGGCCATTCCCCTCAAGAACAAGTATACCGTTTTGGATACTTGTGGGGGGGATGACTTACCAGGGGTAAGTAACGGGGCTCAGGTCTCTGGCACGGAGCCTGTCCCCGTTACTCAGAAGGGAAGGGTGAAGAAGAGCAGAGCAGTAGTAATTGGGGACTCGATAGTTCGTGGCACAGATAGGCGGTTTTGTGGGAACGAGAGACTCACGTTTGGTATGTTGCCTCCCAGGTGCAAGGGTACGTGATGTCTCTGATCGTGTTTTCCGGGTCCTGGAGGGGGAGGGGGAGCAACCCGAAGTCGTGGTCCACATTGGCACCAACGACATAGGTAGGAGGAGTGCTGAGGATGTTAGACAGGCTTTCAGGGAGCTAGGTTGGATGCTCGGAGTTAGAACAAACAGAGTTGTTGTCTCTGGTTTGTTACCCGTGCCACGTGATAGAGATTCGAGGAATAGGGAGAGAGAACAATTAAATGCGTGGCTTCAGGGATGGTGCAGGAGGGAGGGGTTCCAGTTTTTGGATAACTGGGGTTCTTTCTGGGGACGGTGGGACCTCTATAAACAGGATGGTCTACACCTGAACCTGAGGGGAACCAGTATCCTTGGGGGGAGGTTTGCTAGTGCTCTTAGGGGGGGTTTAAACTAACTCGGCAGGGGCATGGGAACCCAGATTGTAGCTTCAGGGTGCAGGGCCTGGAGTGTAGGGAGGTGAGGAACATGGCATCAATTTCCATGGAGGGTGCCTGTAAACAGGGAAGTGGCTTGAAGTGTGTATACTTCAATGCAAGAAGTATACGAAATAAGGTAGGTGAACTTGCAGCGTTGGTTGGTACCTGGGACTTCGATGTTGTGGCTATTACGGAGACATGGCTAGAACAGGGACAGGATTGGCTGTTGCAGGTTCCGGGATTTAAATGTTTTAGTAGGGTCAGAGGTGGGGGTAAAAGAGGGGGAGGTGTGGCATTGCTTGTCAAAGATAGTATTACAGCGGTGGAAAGGACAATGGATGAGGACTTGCCATTTGAGGTAGTTTGGGCTGAGGTTAGGAATAGGAAAGGTGAGGTCACCCTGTTAGGAGTCTTTTACAGGCCTCCTAATAGTCCTAGAATCATTGAAGAAAGGATTGGGAAGGTGATTCAGGAGATGAGTGACAGTAATAGGGTGGTTGTTATGGGGGACTTTAACTTTCCTGATATTGATTGGGAAAGCTATAGCTCAAGTTCGTTAGATGGGTCAGTGTTTGTTCAATGTGTGCAGGAGAGTTTCCTGACACAATATGTAGACAGGCCAACAAGAGGTGAGGCCATACTGGATTTGGTTCTGGGTAACGAACCAGGCCAGGTGTTAGAATTAGAGGTAGGTGAGCACTTTGGGGATAGTGACCATAATTCGGTGATTTTTACACTCGTGATGGAGAGGGATAAGTGTGTACTACAGGGCAAGAATTATAGCTGGGGTAAGGGAAATTATGATGCGGTGAGGCATGACTTAGGATGTGTGGCTTGGAAAAGTAGACTCCAAGGCAAGAGTGTAAATGATATGTGGAACTTGTTCAAGGGGCAACTATTGAGTGTCCTTGATAATTATGTACCTGTCAGGCAGGAAGGAAAGGGTCGTGCGAGGGAGCCGTGGTTTAATAAGGAATTGGAATCCCTTGTTAAATGGAAGAGGGCGGCCTATCTCAAGATGAGACGTGAAGGTTCAATTGGGGCGATTGAGAGTTATAGGGTAGCCAGGAAGGACCTGAAGAGAGCTAAAAGCAGCAAGGAGGGGACATGAAAGGTCCTTAGTCGATAGGATTAGGGAAAACCCTAAGGCTTTCTATAGGTATGTTAGGAATAAAAGAATGACTAGGGTAGGAATAGGTCCAGTCAAGGATAGTAGGGGGAAGTTGCGTGTGGAGGCGGAAGAGATTGGGGAGACACTGAATGAATACTTTTCTTCAGTATTTACTCAGGAACAGGGCATTGTTGTCGATGAGAATACTGAGTCACAAATAAGTAGAATGGATGGCTTTGAGGTATGTAGAGAAGAGGTGTTGGAAATCCTGGAAAAGGTGAAAATAGATAAGTCCCCTGGGCCTGATGGCATTTATCCTAGGATTCTCTGGGAAGCAAGGGAGGAGATTGCAGAGCCATTGGCCTTGATTTTTATGTCCTCTTTGTCTACAGGAGTAGTCCCAGAAGACTGGAGGATAGCAAATGTGGTTCCCTTGTTCAAAAAGGGGAGTAGGGATAGCCCTAGTAACTATAGGCCGGTGAGTCTCACTTCTGTTGTGGGCAAAGTCTTAGAGAGAATTGTAAGGGATAGGATTTATGCTCATCTGGATAGGAATAATGTGATCAAGGATAGTCAGCATGGTTTTGTGAAGGGCAAGTCGTGCCTCACAAACCTTATTGAATTCTTTGAAAAGGTGACGAAGGAGGTTGATGAGGGGAAAGCGGTAGATGTGGTATATATGGATTTTAGTAAGGCGTTTGATAAGGTTCCCCATGGTAGGCTACTGCAGAAAATACGGAGATATGGCATTGAGGGTGAGTTGGAGGTTTGGATTGGGAATTGGCTGGATGGAAGAAGACAGAGGGTAGTAGTTGATGGCAAAGTTTCTTCATGGAGTGCCGTCACTAGCGGTGTTCCGCAAGGATCTGTTTTGGGACCATTGCTGTTTGTCATTTTTATAAATGACCTGGAAAAGGGGTTAGAAGGTTGGGTGAGCAAGTTTGCGGATGATACGAAAGTCGGAGGAGTTGTTGACAGTGAGGAAGCATGTGGCAGGTTACAGCAGGATATAGAGAAGCTGCAGAGCTGGGCAGAAACGTGGCAGATGGAATTCAATGTAGCTAAGTGCGAGGTGATTCACTTTGGGAAGAATAACAAAAAGATGGGGTACTGGGCTAATGGTCGGATACTTGGTAGTGTGGATGAGCAGAGGGATCTTGGTGTCCATGTACACAGATCTCTGAAAGTTGCCACCCAGGTAAATAGTGCAGTGAGGAAGGCATATGGCGTACTGGCTTTTATTGGTAGATGAATTGAGTTCCGGAGTCCTGAGGTCATGATGCAGTTGTATAAGACTCTGGTACGGCCGCATCTGGAATATTGTGTGCAGTTTTGGTCGCTATACTATAGGAAGGATGTGGAGGCATTGGAACGGGTGCAGAGGAGGTTTACCAGGATGTTGCCTGGTATGGAAGGAAAATCGTATGAGGAAAGACTGAGGCACTTGGGGCTGTTTTCACTCGAGAAAAGAAGGTTTAGGGGTGACTTGATTGAGGTGTACAAGATGATTAGGGGGTTAGATAGGGTCGACAGTATGAACCTTTTCCCGCGTATTGAGTCGGGTATTACAAGGGGGCATAGCTTTAAATTAAGGGGGGGTAGATATAGGACTGATGTTAGGGGTAGGTTCTTCACTCAGCGAGTCGTTAGTTCATGGAATGCCCTGCCAGTAACAGTGGTGGACTCTCCCTCTTTATGGGCATTTAAGAGGGCATTGGTTAGGTATATGGAGGATAGTGGGTTAGTGTAGTTTAGGTGGGCTTGGATCGGCGCAACATCGAGGGCCCAATGGCCTGTACTGCGCTGTATTCTTCTATGTTCTATGTTCTATGTTGGTCAGTAAACTGCATTATCTGCCCAGTATGAAGAGTATTGCAAATGTTACTATCATATGCGAACCATACTCGCATTAGATTACTGCCTAAAATGGGAAGATTTGCTGTGTGTGTGTGTGTGTTCTTCAGAAACTGAGGGAGAGTGCGTGTGTGTGCCCGATTGGCGTGGTTGAATGCGAAACTCATTGTTTGAGAAGGAACGCACATGGAGTAAACTATTTTCAGTAAGAACAGCTGGCAGGCTTTTTGTTAATCGACAGAGAGAACGAGAAGTTTCATGGACAGATGAGATGCTTGAGAATGTCAAAATAAGGGCATTGCCAGACACAACAGCAATATACATCGGCGTGCACATGAATGACAGATGGATGGGAGTTTGGTGTGAGGTTGAATTAGATTTGTTTCAGCAAGTTTGAAGCCGGGAGCGTCAGCAGGAGATTATTGGCTTCATTAAGACTGTATTTCATAGCTCAAGGTTCAAACAGCAGGTGGAATAAACCAGTGAGATATATTCTGAAGTGGTGAGTATTTCAAGTTAGAAATGGTCAGGGAATGGTGTCAGGAATCAGCTCATGGTCAAAGGAATCTCCCACAGTCGTGACTTGTCTGCTTCAGCCGCAGTTATTGGCCAGGAATGAGATGGAACAGTGGAAGGAAGTGGAGTTTGCAACCAGAACAGTAGAGAGTGACCTCCATGCTGTGAATATTTAAATAACGAAGGCAATGATACAATAAATTGTAGTTCTCCGCTGGAACTGAGAATGTCAACATAGAGACCCGTGCGCAACACTGCCAGAGCAGAGAGGGAGACAGTAATTGAACACGTTCATTGATGTAGTTAGTAGTGGTCTGCAGAGTGAATACATGGATCCAGAGTTTCAACAGGAAAATAATAGTGACAAGAAGTGTAAATTATATGAAAGGACAGTAATACAGTCATAACTGGTGTATAGAAAAAATCTGGACAGTGACACTTACCAGGAACACCGACGATAGCCAGGAAAGGATAATAAAAATATTGAATACTGAGAAGAGTGTAATAGATCCATACTGATAATAGAACATAGAACATAAAACAATACAGCACAGGACAGGCCCTTCGGCCCACGATGTTGTGCCGAACATTTGTCCTAGCTTAAGCACCCATCTATGTACCTATCTAATTGCCGCTTGAAGGTCACCAAAGATTCTGACTCTACCACTCCCACAGGCAGCGCATTCCATGCCCCCACCACTCTCTGGGTAAAGAACCCACCCCTGACATCTCCCCTATACCTTCCACCCTTCAGCTTAACTTTATGTCCCCTTGTAACACTCTGTTGTACCCGGGGACCACCAATAAAATGCAGAAAGATACCAAACATAATTGGATAAATTTGGAACATGCCAGTCAAATGTTCCCAGATTCTGATCCATTGTAGGAACATTCCAGTCTAATGTTCTCAGATTCTGATCTCTCCTCCCTCTCTCTCCAAATCTGCTTATCCCTGTCAGTGCTGTCGGTGATGGTCCCGCTCATGTTATGGGATAACACATTCAACGGCGCCCATTTATCATTTAAAGATGGAAACCAACCACTGGAATTATTAGAATCCATGGAGATTGGCATTAATCACAGTCAATTAACAAACACTGGGAAACCGAGCAAAGGCTACCACAATGGATTGATTGGGCACAGCACAACAATTAACAGACAGGAGTGTTCCCTCCCAGTTGGGGAACTCTTCAGTGGCCCAGGACCTTAAACCTCGGACCTTCTGGTGACCACCCTCCAAGGCGGTCTTCGGGACAGGCAGCAGAGAAAAGTGGCCAAGCAGAGGCCGATAGCTAATTTCGATAAACATAGGGAGGACCTCAACTGGGACCTTTGGTTCATGTCACATTACAGGTGACCATCATTGCACTATACACACACACAGGCACTCCTATACACACGTATACATACGGACACACATGTACACAGACACGCACGCACTCCCTTACAGACACACACGATCCCACACTTACACGGCATCCTCTCAGAGACTTAGGCCACTCTACATACTTGGACACACATATGCACTTTCTCTCACTGATGCTCAAAACTCCCCACCCCAGACACGCACACAAACTCCCACACTCACAAATGCACACCCTCACAGACATAAGACACTCTACATCACTACACACACATATACATTTTTTCTCTCACGCTCACAGCCCGCCAACCCAGACAGACACAGACACACACACACACACACAAACCGACAAAGATCCACATCACACACATATATTTTGTGGGATGATTTTGTACTTGCAGAGTTACATAGTAATTTGCTCAAAAACTGCATAAATTCATGTAAATCTCTGAGCTCAAAAACTGCATGGATTCATGGAAAACTCTGTTATCTCACTTTTCAGATTAGAATCAATTTAAACATCATGGCATAGACAGAGAACACAGGGGGCTAACACCTTTAACATATTGTCTAGCTAATACTCACTTTTATAGCTAACGTAAGAATGCAACATTTATTTTAAAAATGGTTTTGTGATTTACACATGAAAGAAGTGAAACTATCATGGTATTCGAACAGATGAAAGACTCAACAGACAATCAAGGCATTTTTCAATGTATAATTTCAGTTACATCACACTGTAAATTTTTGCTATAAATTCTGTGCCTGAGAAGTGTGTCCTCCACTATCACCTGATGAACGAGCGGCGCTCCGAAAGCTAGTGTGCTTCCAATTAAACCTGTTGGACTATAACCTGGTGTTGTGTGACTTTTAACTTGTACATCCCAGTCCAACACCGGCATCTCCAAATCATGACTGAGCAAACAGGCTCAATTAACCAGTTCCACACGTGAGTTTTCCGATAACTACAGAACAGAACATTTACTGGGTTTGGATGGAATGGATTAGGGTTGCTGAGGGATAGACCATAAATCTTTAAATCTTATTTTAAACTTGAATATAAGAGTATTAACAGAATACTGCAGGGTTCTATATATGCTCCACTCTCTTTATGAAGCAGGCAGTTATAAAGTAGCAGATCGGCTGCATAAAGAAAAGTCAGGTGGGCAAGTTTCTAGATTCCTTATTGACCAGTGTGAGGCTCCTCCTGGTTTAAAGTGCCCTGCTACCAAATCCTTTCATAACCTGGAGACAGAGCATTGAGACTGCTGCTCAGCAACACGCCGCAACAATTCTGTCCCTATGGGCCTCTTAAAGAGGGATAAGAGAAAGCCATTCATCCCATATTCGGCTGTTGCTACTTGAAAAGGTGGAAATCTCGAATATTGGCACATTTTGACAACAAGGAGAAAGTGAGGACTGCAGATGCTGGAGATCAGAGCTGAAAAATGTGTTGCTGGAAAAGTGCAGCAGGTCAGGCAGCATCCAAGGAGCAGGAGAATCGACGTTTCGTGCTTTTCCAGCAATACATTTTTCAGCACATTTTGCCAACAGAATCATTCAAAACAAAGAGCTGTATCACTGCAGCTATATGAGATGTTACTGAGAGGGGACCGGGAGTGTATTGTGTTGGTTGTGTTTCTGTAACGGAAAAGGGATAGACCTCCATCAGATACAATTTAAAGGCTGCTCATAATCCACGGGTTGCTGTCTCATTTAATGTCTCGGATCTGTTACACAAGGGAAAATGAGGTCTGCAGATGCTGGAGATCAGAGATGGAAATGTGTTGCTGGAGAAGCGCAGCAGGTCAGGCAGCATCTAGGGAACAGGAGAATCGACGTTTCGGGCATTAGCCCTTCTTCAGGAATGAGGAAAGTTTGTCCAGCAGGCTAAGATAAAAGATAGGGAGGAGGGACTTGGGGGAGGGGCGTCGGAAATATGATAGGTGGAAAAAGGTCAAGGTGAGGGTGATAGGACAGATTGGGGTGGGGGCGGAGAGGTCGGGAAGAAGATTGCAGGTTAGGCAGGCGGTGCTGAATTTGATGGATTTGACTGAGACAGGCTGGGGAGAGGGGAAATGAGGAAACTGGTGAAATCCGAGTTCATCCCTTGTGGTTGGAGGGTTCCTAGCCGGAAGATGAGGCGTTCTTCCTCCAACCGTCGTTTCGCTGTGGTCTGACGATGGAGGAGTCCAAAGACCTGCATATCCTTGGTGGGGTGGGAGGGGGAATTGAAATGTTGAGCTACAGGGTGGTTGGGTTGGTTGGTCCGGGTGTCCCAGAGGTGTTCTCTGAAACGCTCCGCAAGTAGGCGGCCTGTCTCCCCAATATAGAGGAGGCCACATCGGGTACAGAGGATGCAATAGATGATATGTGTGGAGGTACAGGTGAATCTGTGGCGGATATGGAAGTTTCCTTTGGGGCCTTGGAGGGAGGTGAGAGGGGAGGTGTGGGCGCACGTCTTGCACCTCCTGCGGTTGCAGGGGAAGGTGCCGGGAGTGGAGGTTGGGTTGGTGTGGGGTGTGGATCTGACGAGGGAGTCACGGAGGGAGTGGTCTTTACCAAATGCTGATAGGGGAGGGGAGGGAAATATATCCTTGGTGGTGGGGTCCGTTTGGAGGTGGCGGAAGTGACGGCGGATGATGCGCTGTACATGGAGGTTAGTGGGGTGGTAGGTGAGGACCAGTGGGGTTCTGTCCTGGTGGCGGTTGGAGGGGCGGGGTTCAAGGGCGGAGGATCGGGAAGTGGAAGAGATGCGGTGGAGGGCATCGTCGATCACGTCGGGGGGGAAATTGCGGTCCTTGAAGAAGGAGGCCATCTGGGATGTGCGTTTTTGGAACTGGTCCTCCTGGGAGCAGATGAGGCGGAGTCGAAGGAATTGGGAGAATGGGATGGCGTTTTTGCAGGGGGCAGGATGGGAGGAGGTGTAGTCCAGGTAGCTGTGGGAGTCGGTCGGTTTGTAGTAGATGTCCGTGTTGATCCGGTCGCCTGAGATGGAAATAGAAAGGTCGAGGAAGGGGAGGGAGGAATCTGAGACTGTCCAGGTGAATTTGAGGTCGGGGTGGAAGGTGTTGGTGAAGTGGATGAACTGTTCCACCTCCTCGTGGGAGCACGAGGCGGCGCCGATACAGTCATCGATGTAGCGGAGGAAAAGGTGGGGGGTGGGGCCAGTGTAGTTGCAGAAGATGGATTGTTCCACATATCCTACGAAGAGGCAGGCATAGCTGGGGCCCATGCGGGTGCCCATGGCTACTCCTTTCGTTTGGAGGAAGTGGGAGGAATAGAAAGAGAAGTTGTTCAGGGTGAGGACCAGTTCAGTCAGTTGAAGGAGGGTGTCAGTGGAAGGGTACTGGTCGGTACGGCGGGAAAGGAAGAAGCGGAGGGCTTTGAGTCCTTCGTGATGGGGGATGGAGGTGTACAGGGACTGGATGTCCATGGTGAAAATAAGGCGTTGGGGACCAGGGAAGCGAAAATCATGGAGCAGGTGGAGGGCGTGGATGGTGTCCCGAACGTAGGTGGGGAGTTCTTGGACTAAGGGGGACAGGACAGTGTCAAGGTAGGCGGAGATGAGTTCGGTGGGGCAGGAGCAGGCGGAGACAATGGGTCGACCGGGGCAGTCAGGTTTGTGGATGTTGGGCAGGAGGTAGAAGCGGGAGGTGCGGGGTTGTGGGACTATGAGGTTGGAGGCGGTGGATGGGAGATCCCCCGAGGTGATGAGGTTATGGACGGTCTGGGAGATGATGGTTTGGTGGTGGGGGGTGGGGTCATGGTCAAGGGGGCAGAAGGAGGAGGTATCTGCGAGCTGGCGTTTGGCCTCAGCGGTGTAGAGGTCGGTGCGCCAAACTATTACCGCACCTCCCTTGTCTGCTGGTTTGATAGTGAGGTTGGGGTTGCAATGGAGGGAGTGGAGGGCTGCGCGTTCCGAAGGTGAGAGGTTGGAGTGGGTGAGAGGGGTGGGGGAGTTCAGGTGGCGGTTAATATCGCGGCGGCAGTTGGGTATGAACAGGTCGAGGGCAGGTAGGAGGCCAGCACGGGGTGTCCAGGTGGATGGGGTGTGTTGGAGGCGGGAGAAGGGGTCGTCCGAGGGTGGGCAGGAGTCTTGGTTAAAGAAATAGGCGCGGAGGCGAAGGCGGCGGAAGAATTGTTCAATGTCACGCCGCGTGTTGAATTCATCAATCCGGGAGCGGAGGGGAATGAAGGTGAGGCCTCTGCTGAGGACTGATCTTTCATCCTTGGAGAGGGGTCGGTCTGGAGGGATAGTGAAAACACGGCAGGGATGGGAGCTAGGACCTGGTGTGGGGCTGGAGCTGGGTGTGGGGGCGGGGTTAGGTCTGGGGGCGGGGACGGAGATCGGCGTGGGTTCAGTGACGTCAGTGGGGTCGGAAGTGGCTGCGGCGACCGCAGAGACAGAGTTATTCCCCATAGCCGCGGAGGTCGCGAATCTGCCGGCGATTGTCTTCATGGCGATCGCGGAGGCGGTTGTCTGAGCGGCGATCGCGGAGGCGGTTGTTTTGGCGGCGATCGCGGAGGCTGCGAGGTCGGTGGGGGCGGAGGTGACGTCATCGTCGGCGGCGGCGGCAGGTATTCCAGCGGGCGATGTAGCGGCCGCGTGTGTAATGGCGCCAGACTGATTTCGGAGGCCGATGGAAGGTTCTCGAACAGTTGAGGAATCTGGAGTGTGGGGGAGTGTGGGGCAGCCTCCACGATCGCCGCCAAAACAACCGCCTCCGCGATCGCCGCTCAGACAACCGCCTCCGCGATCGCCATGAAGACAATCGCCGGCAGATTCGCGACCTCCGCGGCTATGGGGAATAACTCTGGCTCTGCGGTCGCCGCAGCCACTTCCGCCCCCACTGACGTCACTGAACTACAGGCCCACAACGCCGCATGTGTCTCCGCCCCCACGCCGATCTCCAGGCCTAACCCCGTCCCCCGGCGAGTTCCGTCACCTCGCCTAACCCCGCCCCTTCGCCGATCTCCGACTTCATGCCTAACCCCGCCCCCACACCCATCTCCGTCACCACGTCTAACCCCGCCCCTTCGCCTATCGCCATCACCACGCCCGACCCCGCCGCCACGCCGATCAACCCCAACCTCACTATCAAACCAGCAGACAAGGGAGGCGCGGTAATAGTTTGGCGCACCGACCTCTACACCGCTGAGGCAAAACGCCAGCTCGCAGATACCTCCCCCTACTGCCCCCTTGACCATGACCCCACCCCCCACCACCAAACCATCATCTCCCAGACCGTCCATAACCTCATCACCTCGGGGGATCTCCCATCCACCGCCTCCAACCTCATAGTCCCACAACCCCGCACCTCCCGCTTCTACCTCCTGCCCAAAATCCACAAACCTGACTGCCCCGGTCGACCCATTGTCTCCGCCTGCTCCTGCCCCACCGAACTCATCTCCGCCTACCTTGACACTGTCCTGTCCCCCTTAGTCCAAGAACTCCCCACCTACGTTCGGGACACCACCCACGCCCTCCACCTGCTCCATGATTTTCGCTTCCCCGGTCCCCAACGCCTTATTTTCACCATGGACATCCAGTCCCTGTACACCTCCATCCCCCATCACGAAGGACTCAAAGCCCTCCGCTTCTTCCTTTCCCGCCGTACCGACCAGTACCCTTCCACTGACACCCTCCTTCAACTGACTGAACTGGTCCTCACCCTGAACAACTTCTCTTTCTAATCCTCCCACTTCCTCCAAACGAAAGGAGTAGCCATGGGCACCCGCATGGGCCCCAGCTATGCCTGCCTCTTCGTAGGATATGTGGAACAATCCATCTTCCGCAACTACACTGGCCCCACCCCCCACCTTTTCCTCCGCTACATCGATGACTGTATCGGCGCCGCCTCGTGCTCCCACGAGGAGGTGGAACAGTTCATCCACTTCACCAACACCTTCCACCCCGACCTCAAATTCACCTGGACAGTCTCAGATTCCTCCCTCCCCTTCCTCGACCTTTCTATTTCCATCTCAGGCGACCGGATCAACACGGACATCTACTACAAACCGACCGACTCCCACAGCTACCTGGACTACACCTCCTCCCATCCTGCCCCCTGGAAAAACGCCATCCCATTCTCCCAATTCCTTCGACTCCGCCGCATCTGCTCCCAGGAGGACCAGTTCCAAAAACGCACATCCCAGATGGCCTCCTTCTTGAAGGACCGCAATTTCCCCCCCGACGTGATCGACGATGCCCTCCACCGCATCTCTTCCACTTCCCGATCCTCCGCCCTTGAACCCCGCCCCTCCAAACGCCACCAGGACAGAACCCCACTGGTCCTCACCTACCACCCCACTAACCTCCATGTACAGCGCATCATCCGCCGTCATTTCCGCCACCTCCAAACGGACCCCACCACCAAGGATATATTTCCCTCCCCTCCCCTATCAGCGTTCCATAAAGACCACTACCTCCGTGACTCCCTCGTCAGGTCCACACCCCCCACCAACCCAACCTCCACACCCGGCACCTTCCCCTGCAACCGCAGGAGGTGCAAGACTTGCGTCCACACCTCCCCTCTCACCTCCCTCCAAGGCCCCAAAGGAAACTTCCATATCCGCCACAGATTCACCTGTACCTCCACACATATCATCTATTGCATCCTCTGTACCCGATGTGGCCTCCTCTATATTGGGGAGACAGGCCGCCTACTTGCGGAGCGTTTCAGAGAGCACCTCTGGGACACCCGGACCAACCAACCCAACCACCCTGTAGCTCAACATTTCAATTCCCCCTCCCACTCCACCAAGGATATGTAGGTCTTTGGACTCCTCCATCGTCAGACCACAGCGAAACGACGGTTGGAGGAAGAACGCCTCATCTTCCGGCTAGGAACCCTCCAACCACAAGGGATGAACTCGGATTTCACCAGTTTCCTCATTTCCCCTCCCCCCAGCCTGTCTCAGTCAAATCCATCAAATTCAGCACCACCTCGCTAACCTGCAATCTTCTTCCCGACTTCTCCGCCCCCACCCCAATCTGTCCTATCACCCTCACCTTGACCTTTTTCCACCTATCACATTTCCGACGCCCCTCCCCCAAGTCCCTCCTCCCTATCTTTTATCTTAGCCTGCTGGACAAACTTTCCTCATTCCTGAAGAAGGGCTAATGCCCGAAACGTCGATTCTCCTGTTTCCTAGATGCTGCCTGACCTGCTGCGCTTCTCCAGCAACACATTTCCATCTCTGTTACACAAGGAGAAAGTGAGGACTGCAGATGCTGGAGATCAGAGCTGAAAATGTGTTGTTGGAAAAAGCACAGCAGGTAAGGCAGCATCCAAGGAACAGGAGAATCGACGTTTCGGGCATAAGCCCTTCTTCAGGAACAAGGAGAGGAGGAGGCCATTCAGCCTTTCCAGTCTATTAGAGGGCCACGAGGAGCCCATTCAGCCTCTCGAGCCTGTTACAGAGGGGCAGGAAGTGTTTCTTTAACTTTCTGTTACGCATAAATATTAATTTTAAATTAGTTGTGGAATAGGAAAGACCTGATGTAAACATTAAAGTTCTAACTTTGAACAAGGCCAACTTTGAAAGGGCTGGCGAGCACTGTGCAAGGCTAATTGGAATACCCTATTCACAGGTAAATGGATGGTTGGAAAATGCAAGGCCATCAAAACGTGTTTTCAGAGATTCCAGAGCCAACGTGTTCCTATTGGTGAGAGGGGCAAGGCTCGTGGGTGCAGTGAGTTCTAGATTGCTAGATATATTGATGCTTTGATCAAGGTAAGGAAGGAGGCATATGTCAGGTAAACAGAGCTGAGATAAAGTAAATCCCGAGAGGAGTATGAGGGAAGTAAGTGCATAGTCAATGCGGAAATCGGGCCAGAAAAAATGTGGACATGAGATGGCTTTAAAAATAGAGTTAACGGGGCATTGAAGAAATTCTACAGATCCTGAAATGGCAAAAGATTAACTCGGGAGAGAACAGGGCCCCTTAAAGATCAGTAAGGCTACCTATGTGTGGAACCGCAGGAGATTGGAGGGATCCTAAACAAGCATCTCTCCTCAGTATTTACTGTGGCGGAGGTTACAAGAGCGAGAGAATGAATAAATATATGGTGATACATTGAAAAGTGTCTATATTACAAGAAGGTTTTTGACATTTTAAAACACATAAAGGTGAACAAATCACTGGGACCTGATCAGTTGTATCCCAAATGTTTATGGGAAGCTGGGAAAGAGATTGGTCAGAATTTTGCTGATATCTTTGTATCATTGATTTCCACAGGTGAGGTGTCAAAAGACAGGAGGACTGCTAACATAGTGTCATTATTTAAGAAAATAAGGAAAACAACGGGTAACTATAGATCGGTGAGCCTGACGTCAATGGTGACTAAATTGTTGGAGGGGATTTTGTGGGAAAGGATCTACATGCATTTAAAAAGACAAGGACTGAAGATGGCTTTGTACATTGGAGATCACGTCTCACTGATTGGTGTAATTTTTGGAGGAAGTGATGAAGATGATTGACGATGCCAGGACAGTGGATGTTGTCTTTATGGAATTCAGTAAGAAAACCAATATGTTCTACATGGTAGACTGGTTAACAAGGTTAGACTGCCTGGAATCCAGGGAGAACTCGGCATTCAGATCCAACATTTTCATGAATATTGGAGACAGGGCATGACAGTGGACATTTCTTCATTAAACATGGAGACCTGTGACCAGTGGCGTGCTGCAAAGATCAATAATGGGTCCACTGCATTTTGTGACTTATACAAATCATTTGCATTTGAGTATATGAAGTATGGTCAGCAAGTTTGTAGATAATAACAAATTTGGTGGCATCGTCGACAGTGAAGAATGATCTCTCAGACTATAACGGGAGCTTGTTTAGGTGAACCGAGGAGTGGCAGATAGAGTATATTTTAGTTACGTGTGAGGTGTTGCATTTTGGGAAGACAAATCAAGTCAAGACATATCGGTAGTGCCCTGTTGAAAGCTGCCAATGAAGGAGAACTCCATAGAAATTATCGAATCCCTACAGTTAGGAAACAGGCTTTTCGGCCCATCGAGGCCACACCGACCCTTAAACAATATCCCACTGGACAAACACATGCCCTATCCGTCTGAGCCTGCATTTCCCATATCTAATCCACTTCCCCTACACATCCCTGGATGCGGTGCGCTAATTAGCATGGTCAATCTACCCTTACCTGTATATCCTTATACTGTCAGAGTAAAACATAGCACCCGCAGGAAACTCACGCAGACACGGGGAGAATGTACAAACTCCACACAGCCAGTCATTCAAAGATGGAATTAAACCCAGGTCGCTGCCCTGTGAGGCAGCAAAGCTAGCCTTGTGGTGCAGGTTCTCTGTTCCTTGAAAGTGCTGTCACAGGTAGATAGCGCAGTGAAGAAGGCACTTGGTGATCTTCCATTTGTTGGTGCGTGCTTTGAGTCGAAACATTTACATGACAAAATATGTACAGGATATTGGTTTGGCCACTTTTGTAATATTGACTTTCATTCTTGTCTCCCTGCTGTCGGAAAGGCGTTGTCAAACTTGAAAGGATGCAGAAGAGATTTAAAAGAATGTTGCAGGTATTGGAGGGTTAGAGTCACAAGGAGAGTTTGAATAGGCTGGGACTATTTTCAAGTGTTGAGGCTGAGGGGTGTCCTTAAAGAGGTTTATAAAATCATGAGCGGCATAGAAAAGGTAAACAGTCAATGTCTTTTCCCAGGATAGACGAGTCCAAAATTGGAAGACAAAGGTTGAAGGTGAGAGGAGAAACATTTAAAAAGGGACATGAGGGACAACATTTTCACACAGAGACTGCTGTGTGTATGGATTGAACAGCCAAAAGATGTGGTGGAGGCAGGTGCAGTTACACCATTTAAAAAGCATTTGGATGGATATATGCAAGGGAAGTGTGTAGAGGGAGATGGCCAATTGCTGGCAAGAGGGACGAGATTAATTTAGGATATTTGGCGGTATGGATGAGCAGACCGAACGATCCTTTTCCTTGCTGTACATCTCTGAGAGTCTATTGACTCTTCCGTGTCTAACACTGGAACAGGAGGAGGCTATTCAGCATCTGAATTCTGCCAGTCGGCTTGTTTGCTCAATTACAGAGAGTCAAATACAAAAATACATCATTCAGATTTTGATGGTGTTTTACAGAAACAGGGGAAAGGTCTTTAGTCAAGAAAAAGCTGTAAAGAGTGTGAAGAGGCCATTCAGTCGCTCACCTCAATTCCACAGGAGCAGCAGGTGAGCACAGAGCAATTGGAACCTGTTACTCAGGAGCAGGAGGAGGACATGTATTTTCACAAACTTGGGATCAGGAGGCAGTCATTCAACTGCTTGAAACTGGGACACAGGAACAGGAGACTCAACCGTTCGAGACTGGGACACAGGAACAGGAGGCAGTCACTCAACTGCTCAAAACTGGGGCACAGGGATAGGACACGGTCACTCAACTGTTCGAGACTTGGACACAGGAACAGGAGCCAGTTATTCAACTGCTCAAAACTGGAGCACAGGGAAATCTGGAGACTACTGAGGCCTGAGGATCCTGTTACGCAGGAACAGGAGGAGGTGACTCACTCCCCACCAGTATGGGACAGTGGGAAAGAAGGGGAGTTTGCTTGGAATAAACATAAATATATGAATACGTTTTATTAGTAGTCTATTCAATCCTACCCCACCATTCACTAAGACCACGGCTGATCTGATGGTGATTCCCTCATTCCATTTTACGGAGATTGTCCTCTCTGCAGCCTCTGTTCCATTTTTTGGTCATGTTGCCGACACAGATGCTGTAACAACAGTCACCATGACTCATCCAGAGGGCTGGGTCTAACCAGATGAGTCAGGATTTGAAGAGTCCAATCAGAAGAATTAAAACACAAAATAAAGGCATAGCCAGATGTTTAGTTCTCTCACGTTCGCAATCCAACTCATATAACCAGCCCATCTAGTACATATTCAGGATGGAGCACTGTGTAGATCCGGCTAGTGCCTGCTGAATGCAACCCAGCTATGTGCAGAGTGAAACTCTGTGCAGCCCACACCAATGCTTGATCTGTAATCCTGGGCTAAATGTCCAGCGTGGGGAGCTGTGCAATCCGCACTGGTTTATTCATATATAAACCCAGGCTGTTGCATTTTTCGGTAACACTGTGTTCGATCGCAGCCCAATGTGCGAAACTTGCAACCAATGTTGGAACTGACAGGATGTGCAGCTCCCATCCATTTACAGCTCCATTTCTCCAATGTGTCTTGACAAGGGGTGCTGCAAACATGAAAGTCACTGCGAGGAAGAGATGTAAATAGAAACAATTTAAATACCAATAGTTCTGATTAAGGTGCGTATCACTCTAGTATTTGAAGATGAAATAACTGAGATAATATCCAAGGAGATTTTGTAAATGATGCAAACAAGTAAGAGAGGGTGGTAAACCCAGCTGTTGCATTATAAGCCTTCAAATAATCAATGGGAATTAGAAGAACAAATATGCAGGGAGACTGGCGAGACTTGCAGGAGCAATAGGGTTGTCATAATAGGTGATTTTAATTATCCTAACATAGACGGGGACTTCCAGAGGGTTAAGAATTTAGATGGAACGTAATTTGTTAAATGTATTTAGGAAAGCGTCCACAAGCAGCGTGTAGCGGATCCTACACGGGAAGGGACAAACTCGACCTCCTGTTTGAAATAGGGCAGGATAGGTGACGGAGGTAAAGTGGGCGACCATTTTGGGAAAAGTGACTAGAGCTGTATTAATTTTAAAATAGTTATGGTAGGGACACATAGCTTTATGCATGGCAGATCATGCCTGACAAATTTTGATAGACTTTTTTGAAGAAGTGACCAGGAATGTTGACGAGGGCAGGGTGGTGGACATAGTCTATATGAATTTCAGTAAGGCCTTTGATAAGGTTCCACATGGTAGGCCGCTCTGGAAGATTAGATTACATGGACTCCAATGTAAACTGGCAAATTGGTGACACAGTTGGCTTGACGTTGTGAAGCAAATGGCTATGGTTGAGTTATGCTTGTCGGACTGGAGGCCTGTGACTAGTGGAGTGCCTCAGTGGTCGAACCTGGGCCCATTGCTGTTTGTTATCTATATCAATGATTTGGACCAGAGTGCACAACGCAACGTTAGTAGGTTTGCAGATGACACTAAATTAGGAGACATCATTTACAGTGAGGAACATTATCAGAAATTGCAACAGTACCTTGATCAGCTGGGGAAGTGGGCTGAGAAATAACAAGTGGAGTTTAATATAGATAAGTGTGACGTCTTGCATTTTGGAAAGTCAAATCCAGGTAGGAGTTTAATGATGAATGAGAGGGCCTTAAGGAGTGTAGTGGAACAAAAGGACGTTGGAGATCAGGTGCACAGTTTTCTGAAATTTGAGTCACAGATACACAGGACAGTGAAGAAGGCTGTTGGCACATTGGCCTTCATCAACGCATTGAGTATAGAAGTTGGGACGTTATGATGCAATTGTACAGGATGGTGGTAAGGCTGCAGTTGGAGTATTGTGTTCAGTTTTGTTCACCTTGCTCTAGAAAGGATATTATTGAACTAGAAAGTATGCAGAGCGAATTTCCGAAGATGTTTCCTGGGCTAAAGGCTCTAAGTTATAGGCAGAGATTGGACAGGTTAGAACTTATTTCATTACAGCGTAGAAAACTGAGGGGGTTCTGATAGAAGTGTAACTCTTATAAAGTCATGAGAGGCGTGCATGGGGTAAATACTTCAAATTTGTTTCCCAAGGTTGGTGGATCGAGGACTAGAGGTCATCAAGTAATGTGTGGAATGGATAAAAAATATAAAAAGGAAACTGAGGGGCAACTTTTTTACACAAAGTGTGGTACGCATATGGACTGAGCTGTCAGTGGAAGTGATTGAGGTGGGTATAATAACAACATTGAAAAGGCAATTGGACAAATACACAGATAGGAAAGGATTAGAGGGATACAGAGCAAGGGCAGGGAAATGGGATGAGTGTGGATGTACATTTTGTTTGCCCTGGACCAGCTGGGCCAAATGGACAGTCATACCGGCACTCACGTGCAATATGACTGTAAATGAGTGTGTTTTGGGGTGGAGACAGGATGTGGGGGGGGGGGGGGGGGGGAGACTGAGATAAAATGTCATGGAGGGATATGTTAACAGGTTTCAGAATGAAGACATTTCGATAGTATCATGCAACACTGGTCAGTATTTCGAAGAATTATGAGTGAAAGAGATATTGCTGTGAGTTCAGGCGATGGAGAGTTTTGGATGAACATTTTTCTGCAGCATTGTAACTGGAAATGAGGACAGCAGAGTCTTCATCTCACTGGGCTGAATCTAACAAAAACTGTCGCAGTGACACTTTCATTGAGTGTGACAGAGGGGTTGGCTGCACGAGGCCGAACTCGTTTCCTGGTGCTATCTTAACAAACTCATCTCATTAACTACCCACCCCACTCCATAGTGTCCCTCTCATACAATTCCAGCCCCATTCTGCCACCCATCATGAGTGGAGGTACTCCAAATCGCCCGGATGCCCCTGGATACTCTGTGATCGGTGATACTGGTGCCATATTTAAAAGGCTAATGGGCACATGGTTGCGCTTTCTCAGTTTGGAGCTGCCCTGCACATATTCCCCAAGCATGGCAGCGAAGTGAAAATTACACCACGGTTTGTCGACAGCAGCACGGAGGTCCTGGTGGATGGGCTAGTATAAAAGGGGACCATGCTCTTCCCAGAGGGGGCCACACTACCAGACCCACAGAGCATGATCTGTTCTCACCAGCCAGCTCAGTGCAGTGTCTGCGGTCTGAACAAATGTCCACCAATACAGGACAAGCATCAATAATCTTCCCCACTCTGAAGGGATAAGGGTCACCGTATTCTCTCTGCTCCCTCACACTCACTGTATATCTGTTATAGCCCCGACCCCGAACAAGGCTCATGGTCCACCACTCTCACTACTGCATGCAGCACCTTCCTTCTCTTTCTCTCTTACCTTTCTAATCCCCCCCCCCCCCCCCCCCCCCCACATAGCTATAGGATATTATGGGGAATGCCAATTATGGAATATTCTAGGTATTATTACAACTTATTCCCAGTTTCAGGAAAACGGCTGTGCCCCAGTGTGTAACACGAAAGAGGATGGAGTAGAGATGTACGTTTTTCAAATCACACACAATTAAAATCCATCATGAGGCCATTCAGTACTTCAAATATGTTCCAACATTCAATACGTTTGGGGATGATCTGATGGTTTTCTCAGCTCCATGTTACAGGAACTTTCAGTCATTCAACCCCCAGGTTCCTGTTACCGAGCCAGACGATTCTCAGACATTTCATACCCCGGGTTTCTTCTAGCATGTGTTCAGAAGGCATTTCCCATGGGGACGGATTCTCCTTACAATATATTTCATCTGATTTATAAATTCATACAACAATCAGCATGCTTTCCACAGACCATTCAAAAACATGCACTTATTTTATGGTTATCGGTATGCAATCACAATTAGTCAACCTGGTTATTTCACTTGTCTTACCTTATTGTATTCAGCCAAAGACAGCTTCCAAACACTTGTCTCATTATAAAATACAATTTCTAGCAGAGAACATTTTTGTCTCAAATACACCTTTTTCCTTGTCATTAAAATTTATCTTGCCCTTTTTCTGCGGCTGATTCTGTGTGTAGCAGTTGCACCGTCTCCCACTAAGTTGACTGGATGGTTGGTTTGTGGTGCAGAGGGAGGCCACTAACGCAGGTTCAATTCCCCACACTGACAGAGGTTACCATGACGGGGATGCTCTCTCAACCTCACCCCATCACCCGTGTGGTGACCTTCAACGTAAACCACCATGAGTGGTCTCTCTAATGCGAGTTATTTGGGACTCGAATCTATCAATGTTAGCATTTTAATTTATTAGCAAAATTTTTTATTGAAAAAGATATTTTTATTATTATATTAAACCAATAACAAAACAACTCAAATAACTGAACAAAATTACACCCATGTGCATGTACATACAAAATAAGTTAGTCTCTAAACGGTCAGAAGAAAAACAAAAATAAACAATAAATAATAAATAAATAATACGGTTCAGCATAACAAAGTATTAGCTCTAGTTCTTCGAGAGCATTTACTAATACACATTCGTACGTTCATAATTTCTAATATGTGATTCATTAGACAATATCGTCATGACTTTTTTAAAGCCCTTTTTAGAGTGGCAGATAAGCCTGTATCGCGGTAATCCAAAAAGGGTTGCCAAAACTTATATAAATCTCTGCTTTTCGGTGCACCATACTGGTGAGAAAGTCCAAAGGGATATTCTCCATGACGACCTTACAACTACCCATTAGACCCGGAGGTTTATCAGACATCCAAAACAACAGAATATTTTTCCTAGCACAGGAAGTATGGGGGAGATACAAAAGGAGTATTGTGCGTCAGTATTTACTGTGGAAAATGATAATGAAGATATAAAATGTAGGGAAATAGATGGGGACACCTTGCAAACTGTCCATATTACAGAGGAGGAAGTGCTGGATGTCTTGAAACGGGTAAAGGTGGATAAATCCCCAGTACCTGATCAGTTGTATCCCTGAACTCTGTGGGAAGCGAGAGAAGTGATTGCTGGGCCTCTTGCTGATATATTTGTAATATGGATAGTCACAGGTGAGGTGCCGGAAGACTGGAGGTTGGCAAACGCTGTGCCATTGTATAAGAAGGGTGTTAAGTACAAGCCAGGGAACTATAGATCAGTGGGCCTGACGTTGGTGATGGGCAAGTTGTTGGAGGGAATCGTGAGGGACAGGATGTGCATGTATTTGGAAAGGCAAGGACTGATTAGGGATAGTCAACATGGCATTGTGCGTGAGAAATCATGTCTCACAAACTTGATTTAGTTTTTTGAGGAAGTAACAAAGAGGATTGATGAGGGCAGAAGGGTAGATGTGATCTATATGGACTTCAATAAGGGTTTTGATGAGGTTCCCCATGGGAGACTGAATGGCATGATTCGATCTCATGGAATACATGGAGAACTAGCCATTTGGATACAGAACTGGCTCAAAGGTAGAAGACAGAGGGTGGTGTTGGAGGGTTGTTTTTCAGATTGGAGGCCTGTAACAAGTGCAGTGCCACAATGATCGGTGCTGAATTCACGACTTGTTGTCATTGACATAAATGATTTGGATGTAAGCATAAGAGGTACAATTAGTAAGTTTGCAGGTGACACCAAAATTGGAGGTGGAGTGGAGAGCGAAGAGGGTCACCTCAGAATGACCAAATGGCCAATGGGCTGAGGAGTGGCAGATGGAGTTTAATTCAGATAAATGCTAGGTGCTGCATGTTGCGAAAGAAAATCTTAGCAGGACTTATATACTTAATGATAAGGTCGCAGGGAGTGTTGCTGAACAAAGAGACTTTGGAGTGCAGGTTCATAGCTGCTTGAAAGGGGAGTTGCAGGTAGATAGGATAGTGATGAAGGCGTTTCCTTTATTGGTCAGAGTATAGAGTACAGGAGTTGTAAGATCATGTTGCGGCTGTACAGGACACTAGTTAGGCCAGTGTTGGAATGTTGCGTGCAATTCTGGTCTCCTGCCTATCGGAAAGATGTTGTGAAACTTGAAAGGGTTCAGAAAAGATTTCACGGATGTTGCCAGCGTTGAAGGATTTGAGCTATAGAGAGAGGCTGAACAGACAGGGGCTGTTTTCCCAGGAGCATCGGAGGCTGAGTGCTGACATTATAGAGTTTTACTAAATTATGATGGGCATGTATAGGGTAAATAGGTAAAGTCTTTTCCCTGGGGTGCGGGAGTCAGAATGAGAAGGTATACGTTTAGGGTGAGAGGGGAAAGATATAACAGAGAACTACGGGGCAACTAATTCACACAGAGAGTGGTACATGGATGGAATGAACTGCCAGGTGATGTCGGGGAGACTGATACAAGTGCAACATTTAAGAGGCATTTGGATGGGTAAATGTATAAGAAGGGTTTGGAGGAATATGTGCCGGGTGCTGGCAGGTGGGACTAGATTGGTTTGGGATATCTGGCCGGCATGGACAGGTTGGACTGAAGGGTCTGTTTCCATGCTGTACATCTCTTTGACTCTATGACCCTATGACTTACATTGATCTCTGTTTCTTGTTGCACCATGTTGGTGAGAAAGTCCAAAGGGATATTCTCCATGATGAGCTTACAAAGTCCCAACAGACCCGGGGAGTTTTCAGACATACAACACAACATAATATTTTCCCTAGCCCAGAAAGTAAAGATATATTTTTTTCCCACGTGCATCTGTGTAAGATACTCTGGGCAGGCCCAGGAAAAGAGAAACCGGGTCCATCTCCAATTCGGTCCCCAAGACCCACTCTACCAGATCTAACGCAGTGCTCCAATATATACGAGGCCTGCAGCAGGACCACATGCAATGACTAAGAGTGCCTGTAGTCATTCTGCATTTAGGACACGCTGAAGATAATCCCACTTTGAATTTTGAGAGAAACCCTGTGAAGAATTTTCAACTGCATGGAATGGGTCCTTTTTCAGATCAAAATCCTTACAGCATTTTCACAAATATCCTCCCATGTCTCCGAAGAGATCTGAACCCCCAACTCTTTCGCACAGACGTCACGAAGCTGCGCAGTCTTGTCTGAGGGGACACACTCCAACAAATGGTAAAGGGTACTGACAGAGAGTGTATTCTTTACAATAATCACCTGCTTCTCTGTATTGGATCTGTAAGTGTCTTTTAAAATTGTGTTTTTTAATCAAATCTCTAATCTGGAAAAAAACCAGAAGAAGTCTCTACTCCGTAGTCCATACTTATGAGTTACTTGACCAAACGGTATCATTGTTTCTCCTTCAAGTAACACGTGGTGGCTCGGTGGTTTGCACTGCTGACTCACCGCACCAGGGTCACAGGTTTGGTTCCAGCCTTGGGTGACTGGCTGTGTGGAGTTAGTATAGTCTCAACTGTGACTGCGTAGGTTTCCTCCCACAGTCACAAACATGTGCAGGTTAGATGACTTGGCAATTGCTCAATCGCTCATCGTGTTCCAGGATCTGTAAGTTGGGGCATTAATCAGGGTAAATATAAGATGGGAGGGGAACGGATGTTGGTGGGTTATTCTTCAGAGGATCGAAGTGGACTTGCTGGGCCAAAAGACCTGTTTCCACACTGTAGGGTTACTACTAATTCTAAATCACACAAACAAGGTATCCCCCTCGCTGCCCACAGTTTCAACCTGGAATCCGTAATCCCCAATTTTAGGGTAAGAAACATGGTTTTGGCTATATTGCCTCGATCTCACGCATTGTCCTTCAAGTTTTAACAGTATTGATAATCATTATTTTATGACAATATTCCATAAATGTCATTTTATCTAAGAACAACAGACTAGTAAGGGTTCACTTTGTCTGAGAGGGCTCAATGTCTAGCCATATTGATGCCGAGACCTCAGCGGCCCAGGCACTAACATACGATTAAAAAAAACTTAATTGATTGCTTTTAATCGGGGAGATCTACTTCTCACAATCTGTGGGGCAGTTGCAATTTTGTTAGCTAGATAAAGAATCGTTTATGGTGCCAAATAAAAGAGCTAAATCAGCCATTATGTTTCCGAAATATCTGTCTGGGAAACATCATAGAAAGCATTTGCACGGGGTGAAGGAAATGAGGAAGGACATTCATTTTAATAAAAGCTATCGGACCTCGTCAGGATATTGAAAATGCCTCCCATCTTTGAAGGTCTTGTTTAATTTTGTCAAACAAATGGACATAGTTCACATTAAATAAATGATCAAAGACAAAAGTAATGAATATACTGAAATAGGGAAACCACCCCCGTGACCATTTAAAAGGAAGCCAGGTTTTGCCCTCAGTATCAGGTATTTCCCTAAGACCTCCCATAAGCATGGCCACCAACTTTGTAAAATTAATCTTATTGCCCGGAAAGTCAACAAGCGAATTAATGCATTGCATCACATGAACTACCGAAATTGCAGGATTTGACTAAAAACATAAGACCCTCATCTGCATACAATGTAATCTCACGCGACTTCTTTCCCACTTCTGGGGCAGATATGTTGGCATCCCGACGGATGGTCTCCGCCAGTGGCTCAATCACCAAAGTAAACAACAATGGTGAAAGGTTTCAGCCTTGTCGGCTGCCTGGAGAAATATTAATATTACTGGTTGGCACACCATTAGTGAGAACCGCAGCCAGAGGATCGCGGTAAAGGACCCTCACCCACTTGATAAAAACTTTGCATAGACCAAACCGTTCTAATGTTCAGAAGAGATCCGGCCACTCAACACAATCAAATGCCTTCTCTGGTCTAAAGAGATCAATAATCCCTGGACAGATTGTTGTTGACACTCTTGGATCATATTGAGTAACCTCTTAACATTGTCGGAAGATCTGCGGCCCTTTATAAAGCCTGTTTGGTCATCTTTGGTAACGGAAGGCAGCAAGGTTTCCAACCTTAATGCACGGGTCTCAGACAGGATTTTGAAATCAACATTTAAAAGTGAGATTGGCGTGTAAAAAGCACAATCCTCCAGGGTCTTTCTTTCTTTAGCATCAGAGAGATATGAGCCTCTCTTAAGGATGGAGGGAGGGGTTACTGACTGTATGAGTGACAGAACATGTTAAACATCAGCCCTGACAATAGGTTTATAAATTATTTATAAAATTCACGAGGAGATCCATCAGGAACGTGCACCTTTGCATTCTGAAGCTGCTTTCCACCCTCCCGTGCTGACAATGGTGTATTAAGACACAATACTTATTCAGGGGTTACTCCTGGAATACCCAGGTTCTTGGAAAATAACTCCATCTTAATCTATCTATCCTCAAAATGTTCAGTCTGAAATAATTCGGAGGAAAATCTCGGACAGGCTGCATTAATCTTTTTGGAATCGGAGGGAAGGATCCCAGTACCTTCCCTAATTGAGGTAATGGCTTAAGAGGGGCGCTCGTTTTCCTGGCAAGTTAGGCTAAATACTTGCCTGGCTTATCACTATGTTCAAACAGCCTTTGTTTTTCAAACGTAATTCCTTCCTGGCTGTTTGTGTGAGCGAGGAATTCACTGTAGACAGAAGCATTGTGATCCTCTGCAGATTAGGCACTGAGAGGCTATCACAGTACTCCGTCTCGGCTGTCCTCAGCTGTGCCTCAAGCCAGCGTTCCTGCTCCCCCTTCTGTCTCTTCCTGAGGAATAACTATTCCCTTGGCATGAGCGTTAGCAGTTTCCCATAGAATGGATGTGTTACTGGTTGAATCTGCATTAATGGCTAAGAAAGATCTGAAATATTTACAGAAATACTCAATGAACTAACTAGCCTTAAGAAAAAAAGGATCCATTCGCCAGCGTCTCGAAACTGTTATACTGCTTCATGGTCAGAAATGGTAATTTTCCCAATTGTGCAGGATGCCACCGAATCTAAGATTAGTGGGCGGCATGGTGGCACAGTGGTTAGCACTGCTGCCTCACAGCGCCAGAGACCCGGGTTCAATTCCCGCCTCAGGCGACTGACTGTGTGGAGTTTGCATGTTCTCCCCGTGTCTGCGTGGGTTTCCTCCGGGTGCTCCGGTTTCCTCCCACAGTCCAAAGATGTGCAGGTCAGGTGAATTGGTCATGCTAAATTTCCCGTAGTGTTAGGTAAGGGGTAGATGTAGGGGTATGGGTGGGTTGCGCTTCGACGGGGTGGTGTGGACTTGTTGGGCCGAAGGGCCTGTTTCCACACTGTAAGTAATCTAATCTAATCTAATTGTTGCAGGGATGGAGAAGAGATCAACATTCGTGTGGCATTTATGCGGGTTATAGGAGAAAATAAAATCCCTACTTGTGATGTGGATCTGCCTCCAGACATCTACCAGCTCTAGTTCTGCACAAGAATCAACTAATTACTTACATTATGACGAGAGTATTGGGTGACCTTTGGACATACTGTCCACTGTGGGGTCCATAAGACTGTTGAAATCATCTACACTAATCCACCATGAGACAAGATAACTTAATTTGGAAAATGCATCTACCACGGTTTTAAGAGGGTGTGCAGGGAGGCAATAGACATTCAAAATACTGTATTCTTTCCCCTAGTTCAAGGGTTTGGGGATTATGATCCTCCTGTGAATGTCTAATGTAATCTAGTAATTTAATTGTAAGATTCTTCCTATCCAATATGGCTTCTCCTCTACTCCTACTATTAATAAAAGGAGAAATAAACCCGATCAAATCCGCCCTACTGTAATATCAAATGTTCCTTGTCATCAAGGTGCATCTCCTGCAATAGGACAACTTCCACTCTCTCCTTTCTAAGACTAGAAAGTACATTTTTCCTCTTGACTGGACGATGGCTCCGCTTATTGTTCCAGGTACACCATTTAAGCACATCATTATCCATCACACACTGTAGCAACATTTGAGCTCTAGAGAGTAAGAACTCGAATTACACATCACTGATCATGAATGAAAAAAGACTCATAGAGCTTAAAAACAACACAAACTAAGACTACTACTTCTAACAAGCTCTCAAAAGTTTCCAAAACTAAACACACAAAAAAACAAAAAATGAAACAAAATCCAAAGTGCCAATGACACTCCATAGGGAATTTACCCCACTCCTGACCAGTGGGGACGGTTACACACCCCAAAACGTCATCTTCTGCCCGCTACCAATATGACATCCAGGGCAATTAACAACAAAAGTCGTGCTTCAACTGCCCTTTGGTCGGTATTTAATCATCACAACTACCTTTGTAACCCGCTCTAGCTTGAGCCGCACCCCAGACACAAGCCAGGAAAGAGAAAAAGTGTAGTCAAACTAATGAGGAAGTTAAAAGTGAGTACTCTGCCCAGCCCCGACCACAATTTAACACTGGTTAATACCAGAAAAATCCAAGAAAATTTCTTTAAGAGAGAAACAAGATTATCTAAACATCCATCTTACTTTGAAATGTCACAAAGTTTTCACTTTCTCTGGAGTGTCAGACGAGTGTATGGATCCATTGAAAGAAAGACGGAGCACCGCTGGGTACCGTAAGGAATACTGACTCCCGAGTTCCCTTATTCTTCTCTTGATATCATCAAAAGATTTTCTTTCCTGAATCACCGCCGTTGAAAAGTCCTGAACGAACATAATCCTGGAGCCCTCGTGAATAAAAGCCATCGGATCTGTCCCCTGTGTTCTGGAAGATTCCATCAGTCTTTGTTTATCCCCATAACTATGTAACCACACAAGGACAGGGCGAAGGCGTTGGTCTGAGTCTGACCTCCGCACCGTAACCCGACGAACTGTCTCAGTCTTCACTTGTCCCTTTTCAGTTTTGAAGTGAAGGAATCGCGGCAGCGAGTTCTCAATAAACTCACCCGCTGACCACCTTCCGTTCGATCCAGCAAAAGGACGATATGAACATTCTTCATCCTACCTCTGTTCTCGAGGTGGCAGTCATGTTCAGTTAAAGTATGGACCTGGCTTTCAAAGGCGAGGATCCTCTCCTGAAAGGAATCGATCCCGGTCTCTGTCGCTGCAGTTCGCCGCTTGACATCGTCTGTTCTGTTTCCAAGGCTGTCAAGTTGCTGCTCATGTTTTTGGAGCGCGGCTGAGAGCGGCTCTAGCCACGGCTGAACTGTTCTTCAATCATGGCTTCAATCATTTCACGTAACTTGGTGAACTCAGTGACCAAGGCCTGGTGAGTAACTGGGTCCATGGAACGAGCAGAGTGGGTTGCAGCTACAGCCTCAGGCATGCTCGATGCTTCTGACGGGTGCACCGCTTGTTGGGACTTATTCGATCCTTTCCCGTATTTTGTCATTTCCACTTGACAAAACGGGATTAGTAAAGATTCTATCGCTCTTTTAGTGTTGCATTTTATGTAAATGGCTGGGATGCGATGGATTAGAGAACCACTTTGCCCGTGCTGTGATGCAGAGCCCAGCAAAGCAGAACTTCCGGATCGCCGCCATCTTGGATTCCCACTTTATGTTTTATCAATATTATCATTTAATTTTGCATTATATTCCTGGATGTTCTGGGCCCATGTAATTTGATACCACTGTCTACATTTTCCCCTACACTGCAAATTGCTGCCCATTCCTCGATAATCCTTGACTCTGTTGTTATTCATGAACCTTTTGTCGATGCCTCAAAAATATTCAATATTTCTGCCTCCAAAAATATGTGGGGAAGAGTGTTCCAAAGACTCACAGCACTTTGAGAAAACAATTATAAACATTATGATCTGAGTGTGAGATTAGTTTTTTTGTGTCTCCTTATCTGAGAAAAGATATAATTACATTGAAAGCAGTTCAGAGATGTTTCATTTCTTGTATTCCTGGGGTGAAGGGCTTATATTATGAAGGCTTTAACAGGTTACTCTTGGAATGAGAATGAAACATAGAATACCTTGAGGAGAGTCGGTTAGGAATATACCCGCTGGGTGTTTTTATAGTCCAAATTTGTTGTCATTGTCATAGAACCTCTTCAGTGTGGAGGCAGGGCATTCCGTCCATTACGTCCGCACTGATGAACCAAACAGCATCCTACCTGGACGTGGCCCCCTACCTTATCCAGATAACCCTGCATTTCCTATAATTAACCCACCTAACCTACACATCCTTGGGCACTATGGGCAATCCACTCTAAAGTGCACATCTTTGGACTGTGGCAGGAAACTGGAGCACTGGGAGGAAACCCACACAGGTATGGGGAGGATGTTCAAACTCCACATAGAGGGTCGCCCGAGGTTGGAATTGAACCCAGCTCCTTGGTTATGTGAGGAAGCAGTGCTACCCACAGATCCACCATACTCCTCCGTTAGGTCTATGAGTAACTTGTGGCTGACTAAAGAAATCTGCCTGACTTGTTCTTATCACTGAACCTGACCCAGTCTGAGACCTTTATCATCGGCCATATCACCAACCTGGTCACATTTAAAATTTGTTGTGAGCAGTGGAGGAGTGGGACTAGAAAAGGAAATAGTGACACCCTTCATCCTCAGTCACAAATGGAGTGAGAAGAAATTCACAAAGTGGGAATTCAGTCAAGTGGAAATCCTCTTTCTCAGAAGTTTGGGATGGCTGAATCTTTATATTATATCGAGGCTGGCTTCGTCTGAGTTTCCATAGACAGGTTAATCAGGGATAACGGTGCATGGAGTGAAAAGTGCAGAAGGGAGCACAATGAGATGAGCCATGACCTTACTTACTGGTGAGTCGTGTTAAAAGGCCGATTGGCCCACTCTATCCCTCAGCCCTGTGTTCTGATGTTCCATTCAGCCCTTCGGACCTGCGAATCGAGGCCGCTCCGAAGGTTAGATGTAGTTTTGAAAATGTACTTGGAAAATCCAGGCTGGATCAGGAAGTGACCCTCACCCCCAATCCCTGTTTCCAGGTTTCCCACCTCTGTAAATTCTGCTCTATATTTAAGTCATGTCCCAGACCCAGATTCGCTGTGACTACAGCCCCCATACCCCATCCAGGGTTAACTCAAACAAATCCTCTGCTCATCCGAATGTAGCATTTACACAACACAACTTCCAGGAAAATAATCAGTTACTTTCCAAAAGCATAACATGTGAAATTATTAAAGAGGAACAACAGTAGGCTATTTGGCCCCTCAAGCTTGCCCTGTCATTTAATGCAGACATGGATGATCTTCTCCAGGACTCGACTCCACTTTCTTGCCGACTCCCTGAGGAGAGTGAATGAGATATATACCCGCTGTGTGTTTGTATAGTCCAAATTTGTTGTCCCTCCACACCTTTTCGGGTCAGGGAATTCCAGACATTCACTACTTTCTGAGAGAAGACATCAATTTGCATCTCAGACTGGAATCCATGTTCCATATTCGGTATCTATGTCCTCAAGTTCGGGACTCCACCCAGGAATGGTAACAACTTCTCAACATCTACAGTGTCAACCCCTCTCTGTGTCCTGTATTTTTTCAGCAGTATCACTCCCAGTTACTTGCTGCATCAGCTTGCTAACTTTATGTTACATACACAGGAAGACTCCAATCCCATCGTACTGCTCCTTTTCTGGAAGTCCTCTCCATTAAATAACAACCTGCCTTTGGTTCTCAGTGTCATCCACAAACTCGGATGTATGTTGCACTCAACTCCCTCTTTCAGACTATCAGTATAGATTGTAGATAACTGATGCCATTGGACTCATAGCTGTGGTTCTCCAGCAGTTCCCCTTTATCATGAAGACTCATTTATCCTGACTCTCCGATTTCTATGTGCGAACCAATCATCATCCCATGTTAATTCATTATCCATCATCCTACGACCTTCTGTCATGTGTAAGAACTTTTATATTGTAATACTTTGTGGAAAATCTCTGAAAGCCTGATGTCTACCAGACCCCCTTTCTCAAGTCTGCTTGTTACATTCTCAGGCATCTCCAGAAATACTTTGCATAATTCTACAGGGCAAAGTATAATTTTCCTTTGACAAACCCACTCGGACTTTGCGTGAAGCTTTTCTAAATGTCCATGCTGGCCAAGTTTTCCAAATTAAGCTCGTCCCACCTGCCTTCATTTGGCCCATGTGCCTCGAAATGTTTCCCATTCATATGTTTGTCCAAATGAGTTTTAAATATTGTACCTGTACTGGCATCTACCACACTTCCTCTGACAGCTCATTCCATACCCAACTACCCTCTGTGTAAAAAAGTTGTCCCTTCGTTCCTTTTAAAGCTTTCCTCTTTCACCTAAAACCTATGCCTTCTATGGCTGAACTCCCCCATGCCGTTGGAAAGATCTTGGCGATTCACCCTATCCATATCACTCATGGTTTTCGAAACTTTTACAATGTCACTACCCAACCTCCTACACTCCATCTGATACTAATTTCAAGAACAAGCATTTAAAGATAAGCACTGCAAATTTAAACAATATTAAACATGACAGGTAAACAATACACAGATCAGCTTCATATGGTGATTTGTTTTTCTCCATATTACAATACTAAGGCAGCATGAAACGCTTACTAGTGCCAATAAGAAGTCAAACACCTGTATTCCTTTGTCTAAAGGGGGCGATGATCTCTACAGTGAAAACATATCGATGGCCAGATCGATATAATGCCACATAGTTAACATTCTCCCTCTTGGTCTCCCTATGACCTTGTGTGGTTGTGCCTTCTTTATCTTGCACTCAATGGAGAGAACCCCTTTCCCAATTCACACCTTAATTAACACATTTTACATCATCCACTCGTTCACCAGTGCTAAAAGCCCGTTTATCTTTCCCATACCCTCTTTTCCCTGTCACCCATCCCCACCTCTGACAAGGGATTAAAAATCCCAAGTTCCAATCCTTTTCAGTTCTGAAGAAGTGCCACACTGGGCTTGAAATGCTAACGCTGTTTCTCTGTCTCTGCAGATGCTGACAGACCTGGTGAGTTTCTCCAGAAATGAATAGGCACAGAACAAATTTTCACTAAAACAAATAACTATGGATACTGGAAATAAAAATACAAAAAATGTTGGAGAAACTGGGAGCTTTGTAAAGGGTCACTGGACCTGAACGTTTACCTCTGCATTCATTCCAGAAGATGCTGCAACATTTTTAGTAATTTCTTCCGCAATTTCTGTTTTTGGACAATTTCCAAAGAAGGATGTCAATGATGCTCAAGCATCCTGTCCAACCTGGAGCGCCGTACACTGGGGACTGAACGATAATGCATGGTGGACAAGTTCCTTGACTCTGAAACTGCATAAGACTGACATCACTGACACTACAGAGCTCTTAATCATGGTCAGGGAGAAAAACAGAGGAAAACACATTCACTTCAAATACCGAAGTTGACATTGTGGAAAATAAACGATTTAGGTTATTACCTTAAATGGATTGAGATAAAGTAACAAATTGGGGGCGTGACACCAGGGAGATGCCATCAGCAGAATGAGAATATGAAAATGGAAGTGTTACCGCATCAGAAACCAGGTTAGGTCACTGAATACAGGGCTGATGCCAATGTTGGAATCATGTGCACCTAAACCTGTTGACAACCCACACATGACTGGTTGCATTCCAAACAGCAGAAATAACGTCTGATGGAGAAGGGGAAATGATCCCAAGACTAACAGATCGGATCTAAGCTCTGTCGTCCTGCTAATTCCAATAATAAATGTCGATGGATTATTAAATAATTTACTGGAGCAGAGGACGCCACAAATATCCTCATCCTAAATATCGTAACAACTCTAAATCAGTGAAAAAACAGTCAAGGATATGGTGTCTGCACTACCCTCAGCTAGAGGTGTTGACTGGATGATCAAACTCACACTCATCATGATGCCCACACACTCACAGATGCCAGTATTCAAGCAATTCGATTTGCTGTACGTGACATGAAATAACAGCTGGTCACAGTAGATACGATAAAGGCAATGGGCCCTGAAACCATTCTTGCAATGGGACTGAAGATTTGTGCTGCACAACAAGCTGCGTCCCTGGGGAAGCTGTTTCATTCCAGCTCTAACTCTGACATCTCCCTGTCAGTGTGGAAAATTACTCAGCTATGTCCAGTCCCCGAAGAGGAGACTAATTACAATCTGACCAATTGCCACCTCGAACTCCCATCACGACAGTCAAATTGGTGGGAATTATTTTTGACAGAGCTGTCAAGTAGCACCCAAATAATCAGGTCCGTGTGGTTTCCGATAGGTCCCCATGTGGAGATGATATTGTTGTGGAAATAACATTGGATTACGAATCCAGACTAGGATAATGCTCTGGCAGCTGGTGGAGATTAAAAATAATTAATAAAATATCGAGTCCGAAAATCTGGTGTCAGTAATATTGAGCTTGTGTCCAATGTTGATTTTAAACATTGATCTCCTTCCACAATGTACTTTCTGGAAGTGAATCTCCCGTGCTTTCCTAGTCTGGCCTAAAAGTGACTCCAGACGCACAGATCAACTCTTCAATGGTCTCTGAATCGGCCAAGTAAGACGCTCAGTCGTATCAAACTGCTCTGGGGTCTTAAAGGATAAAACCGGTCAGAACACCTGGCACCAGCCTCGTTATCAGAAAATGGAATGGGAAACACAGTCCTGTTGATCCTGCAGAGGCCTCCTTCCTAACATCTGAGAGCTTCTGACAACATTTACAGAGCATTCCCACAGACTGCACACAAACATCGGGAAAGGAGGAGGTCATTCAATACGTTCAGCTTTCCTCATGCTAGTTCATGACCGAATATCTCCTCAATGCAGTTTTCCCCATACAATGTTCATATCCCATAATATGTTTAAACATTGTGAAATATAAAACAAGAACTGATGTAGTGCTTTCGGCCCATCAAATTTGCTTCTCTATTCAATATACACGCGGTTCTTTGATAAGGCTTGTGTATTAAATACGATTTGACTGTTTTCTTTAAAGTGAACTATCATCCCTGCTTCCAATCTGTCTCACACTGTCAGTGTTTGATATATTTTCTCCGACTGGTGAGGCCAGAAATAGGGCGATAATGGACTTGAACTTGTGGCTGGGGAACTGGCCCAGGAAGCAACGATTTAAATTCTTGGATCACTGGGGTATGTTTTGTGGTAAGCATAAATTATACAAGAGACATGGTTTGCACCTTAATAGGTTGGGGGACTAGTATTCTGGCAGGCAGGTTTGCTACTGCAACACAGCTGCATTTAAACTAAGTAGCGGGGCGGAGGGGAGGGGAAAAACTGAATGTTTAAGAAGGAAATTGAAGAGAAAGTTAGAAAAAGGGAAGTCAAGAAAGACAACTGTATCAACGACGCAGAAAACTCAAAAAGGGATCATGCTGTAAGGTTGAGTGAAATAGGAGTTTTTGGAAAGGGTAAGCATAGTAACAAATTAAAAATACGACATATGAATGCAGGAAGCATTAGAAATAAGATGGATGAGCTTGAGGCTCTTTTGGAAATTGGCAGATACGATATTGTGGGGATAACTAAGACGTGGCTTCAAGTGGACAGGGCCTGGGAAATCAATATTCAAGGCTACACGTGCTATCGTATGAACAGACTGACGGGCAGAGGGGGTGGGGTGGCCACGTTGGTAAGGGATGATATTCAGTCCCTTGCGCGGGGGGACCTAGAATCAGGGGATGTAGAGTCAGTGTGGATAGAGCTGAGAAATTCTAAGGGAAAAAAGACCCTCTTGGGAATTATCTACAGGCCCCCAAACAGTAGACTGGATGTCGGATATAAGTTAAATCAGGAGCTGAAATTGGCCTGTCGCAAAGATGTTACTACAGTTGGTATGGGGGATTTCAACATGCAGGTAAACTGGGAGAATCAGGATGGTATTGGACCTCAAGAAAGAGACTTTGTGGAGTACCTCCGAGATGGATTCTTAGAAGAGCAAGTGCTGGAGCTTACTAGGGAGTGGGTAATTCTAGATATGGTATTATGCAACAAACCAGAATTGTTCAGGGACCTCGAAGTGAAGGAGCCATTGGGAAGTAGTGACCATAATACAATAAGCTTCAATCTGCAATTTGAAAGGGAGAGGGTACAATCGGAAGTGACAATATTTCAGTTGAATAAAGGGAACTATGGAGCTATGATGGAGGAGCTGGCCAAAGTTCAAGGTGCAATGCCTTAGCAGGGACGACAGTGTAGTAGCAATGGCGAATATTTCTGCGTAAAATGCAGAAGATGCAGGATCAGTTCATTCCAAAAAGGAAGAAATATCCCAGGAGGAGGCATAAGTGGCCGTGGCTGACGAGGGAAGTTATGAAACATATAAAGTTAAAAGAGAAAAAGTATAACATAGCAAAGATAAGTGGGAAAACGGAGGACTGGGAAGCTTTTACAGAAAAAACAGAAGATTACTAAGAAGGAAATACGTAGAGAAAAAATGAGGTACGAAGGTAAACTGGCCAAAAATATAAAGGAGGGTAGTAAAAGCTTTTTTAGGTATGTCCAAAGCAAAAAAAATGGTTAAGACTAAAATTGGGCCCTTGAAGACAGAAACAGGGGAACATATTACAGGGAACAAAGAAATGGCAGAAGAATTAAATTGGTACTTCAGATCTGTGTTCACTGGGGAAGACACAAGCAATCTCCCTGAGGTAACAGTGGCTGAAGGACCCGAACTGAAGGGAATTTATATTTGTCAGGAATTGGTGTTGGAGAGACTGTTAGGTCTGAAGGTTGATAGGTCCCCGGGGCCTGATGGTCTACATCCCAGGGTACTGAAGGAGGTGTCTCTAGAAATCGTGGATGCGTTGGCGATTATTTTCCAGGATTTCATAGATTTGGCAACAGTTCCTGCGGAATGGAGGGTGGCTAATGTTGTACCACTTTTTTAAAAAGATGGGAGAGAGAAAACAGGAAATTATAGACCAGTTAGTCTGACCTCAGTGGTGGGAAAGATGCTGGAGTCAATTATAAAGGACGAACTTACGACACATCTGGATAGTAGTAACAGGCAAGGTCCGAGTCAGCATGGATTTATGAAGGGGAAATTTAATTTTCTGGAATTTTTTGAGGATGTAACTCTGAAGATGGACGAGGGAGATCCAGTAGATGTTGTGTACCTGGACTTTCAGAAAGCTTTTTATAAAATCCCACATAGGAGGTTAGTGAGCAAAATTAGGGTGCATGGTATTGAGCGCAAAGTACTAACTTGGATTGAAAGTTGGTTGGCCGACAGGAAATAAAGTATACTGATAAACAGCTCCATTTTGGAATGGCAGGCAGTGACCAGTGGGGTACCGCAGGGATCAGTACTGGGACCGCAGCTTTTTACAATATATTAATGATATAGAAGATGGAATGAGTAATAACATAAGCAAATTTGATGATGATACAAAGCTGGGTGGCAAGGTGAAATGTGAAGAGGATGTTAGGCGATTACAGGGTGACCTGGACAGGTTAGGTGAGTGGTCAGATGCATGGCAGATGCAGTTTAATGTGGAAAAAATGTATGATTATCCACTTTGGTGGCAAGTTCAGGAAGGCAGATTACTACCTAAATGGAATCAATTTAGGTAAAGGGGCAGTACAAAGAGATCTGGGTGTTCTTGTACACCAGTCAATGAAGGCAAGCATGCAGGTACAGCAGGTAGTGAAGCATGGTGGTGTCCATAAAAGAGGGATTGGGTATAGAAGCAAAGAGGTTCTTCTGCAGCTATACAGGGTCCTGGTGAGACCACACCTGGAGTATTGTGTGCAGTTCTGGTCTCCAAATTTGAGCAAAGACATTCTGGTTATTGAGGGAGTGCAGCGTAGTTTCACGAGGTCAATTCCTGGAATGGCGGGATTACCTTACACTGAAAGACTGGAGTGACTGGGCTTGTATACCCTTGAGTTTAGAAGACTGAGAGGGGATCTGATTGAGACACATAAGGTTATTAAAGGATTGGACACTCTGGAGGCAGAAAACATGTTTTCACCGATGGGTGAGTGCCGAACCAGAGGACACAGCTTAAAAATACCGGGTAGACCATTTAGAACAGAGATGAGGAAAAACTTCTTCACCCAGAGAGTGGTGACTGTGTGGAATTCTCTACTCCAGAGGGTAGTGGAGGCCCAGTCTCTGGATTCATTTAAGAAAGTGTTGGATAGAGCTCTCAAGGATAGTGGAATCAAGGGTTATGGAGATAAGGCAGGAATAGGATACTGATTAAGAATGATCAGCCATGATCACAATGAATGGTGGTGCAGACTCAAAGGGTAAAATGGCTTACTCCTGCTCCTATTGTCTATGGTCTATTGTCTATTGATATTTCCACTCATTTTCCTAAACCCTACGAAATACAGGCCCAGTCACCCCAAGTCGCTGGTCCCTCAACAAGCCTGTCATCCCAGAGATCAGTTTGGTCATCCTCCACCGCTCTCTCTCAATGTCCTTTACTAGGCAAGGAGACCAAAACTGCAAACAATATTGCACAATGTTTGAGATGGAGTCCCACTAAGGCCCTCTTCAGTTGCAGTAAATCACCCTTACTCCTGTATTCAAATCTCCCTGACATGAAGGTGAATACACCATTTATCTGCCTACCTGCTTTCTGCTCCTACAATATTACTTTCACTGATTGGTGTACAGGGACATACAGATCGTTTTCAATGTTACAGCTCCCCACTTCTTGGGTCTATATACACTGGTCAACGTGCCAATGCTATTCCTAGTATTGACTTCTGACTTCAGAACTCACTGCCTTAAATGGACTCGGAGGGCTGCGCAGAAATGAAATGAATATACAGCTTAAGTTCATTTTTATATCAACATTTTTCAACTACTCCCTTTGCAAATGATAGGCTGCCATTCTATTGTTCCCATCAAAGTGCACAACATCTCATCTCTCCCATTGCTCTCCATCTACATGTATTTGCCCAGTCTCTCCACATGTCTCAATCACCTTGGAGTCTTTTTTACATCCTCCTCATCAACCCACAAGCTGACAACGTTTAGTACTGTCAGCAGACTGGGGAATATAGCATAAGAGCCCCTCAACCAAAGATATGATGTGTATTGGGAATAGCTGGATGTCAAATCTCGATATATCCTTGTTATATGCTCGAAGTGTTCCATTCAAAAACAACATGGTTTTATTCTTACTCAGTGTTTCCTGCCAGCTCTCCCATTCTAAAACCATGACCATATATTAGCCCCAGTCCCACAGGATTCGAATTTGCACAATAAGCTTGGGGCTTTATCAAAAATCTTTCTGAGATTCCAATAGTATTGCATTGATACCTTCTCATAATTTTGTTAAAAGCCACTTTCTCAAATATGATTCCCATTTCATAAATCGCTGTCGACTTTGTCTATGCCCATTTTTTTCAGTCCAATATTTTTCTGTAAAACTGTTTAGTTGCTAATTTAGTTACTATTCCCTTTTTCTCACCACACTAAAGTTCTCGAGTATTTCTAGGAAGATTTTTTTGTTTGTTTGTTGTTTTAATCTTCTGTGAAGGCACAACTGAAGTATTTATTCCATAGTTCTGCAGATTTCCCTCCTCAATTACCTTGTATCAGACTGTAAGAAAGCTGCAACTTTTTCTCTTAATTTTGCCTTTGACATATTTTCAGAAGATATTACAAGTTCCCTCTTACATAATTTGTAAGATATTCTTCAGAAACCCATCAATTCTTATCTTAAGGTACTCAATGACTGACCTCCCAAATCCATGCAATAACAGAAGCAGTCTCTGTTCCATCAGAAATACAGTACGGTCTACATTCGGCCCACTTTCCGAACAAGACCCGTACCTGTGAATCTTATGGCATTTCAACTGCACAACCATGTATTTTCTAAAGATTTTGAGGTTACCATGACAACTCCCCTCTCAAGCAGTGCATTCTAGACCACACAAACTCTGGGTGAAAAACAGTCCTCAAATCCTCACTAAACCTCAAACCCTGCAATTTCAAAATGTGGCCATTTGACTAAAAGGAACAGCTGCGGTCTATCCAACCTGTCCATGTCCCTCGTAATCTTATCCTTCTGAATCACGGACCCCTCAGCTTTCTCTGTTCCAAAGTAAACAACCCGAGCTTATCCAGCCTCTCTCCATAGCTGATATACTCTATACAAGGGAACATCCTGGTGAATCTCCTCTGCACTCCCTCCAGTGTAATCACATCCTTCCTGTAATGTGGCTCCTATAACTACACACAGTATTCCATCTTGGCGTAATCAAAGTTCCGCATAGCTCTTATAATCTATGCTTCGATGTATAAAGGCTGTGTTTACGCTCCCCTATGCGTTCCCAAGTTGTGCAATAACCTATCCATCACATTCAGGGATGTGTGCTTCTCCACACCTTCCTAGTGTGCTGCCATTCATTGAGTACTCTCCTGTCTTGTTCCTTCTTGCAAAGTGCATCACTTCATATTTATCAAGGTTACATTCCATCTGCCATTGATTCACCCATCTGACCATTCCATGTATCTTCATGAAACATAAAGCCTTCGTCTTCACTGTCAACCACCCGGCCAATCTTCGTATCAAACACAAACTTACTTATGACACCCCCCACCCCTCGTCCATATTAAGAGCTGCATCATTTAGGTGAAGGTTTAAAATCACAAAACATCAGCTTATAGACCAACAAGTTTATTCGGAGGCACGAGCTTTCGAAACGCTGCTTCTTCAACAGTTGGCTGTGCGCTTTGATGAAGCGCTTTGAAAGCTAATGCCGCCGAATAAACCTTTTGGACGATAACCTGGTGTTATGCAATTTTTAGCTTTGTCCATCCCAGTCCAACACCAACACCTCCGAATCAGAAATAATAAGAGACATAGCACTGATCCCTGTGGTACACCATTGGACACTAGCCTCCAATCACACAAACAGACGTCTACCACCACCCTCTGTCTCCTACCACTAAAGTTGATTTGGATGCAGGTTGGCAAGTCACTAATGTGTCCTACCTCTTCTCTGGTTATTCTGTTCCGCTGGACAAACTTAGAGAATATCTGGAGATTCTCACTAACCTTGCCTGCCAGTAGTTTTCCATGCCCCTGTGTTAGACAGTCACCTCCAACTGATGAATTTCCTCCTTATTGTAGCCTTAACTGACCTGTCCCAGATCCTGCCATTATTTGCCTTGACTGTGGAATAGACAGCGAGGGAAGCGTTCTGTTAATTTCCAACTTGTCAGATGTTTTGTGAATTTTCTAAATTTCACTGTGACCCACCTCTCATTCTTTGAATCTCCAGAGAACACAGGCCGAGTTTCCTCATCAGGCAATCTCACCATCTGAGGGATTAATCTGGAGAATGTCCATCGCACTTCCTCTCAGGTCAGTATATTCTTTCTGATATTCGGTCACCAAAACTGTACACAATACTCCAGGTACAGTCCCACCAAAACGCTGTGAAACTGCTTCAACATGCCTTTACATCAAAGTTCTGACTCCCTGAAATGAAGGCGAACCATACTTTAACTTTCCACTTGCATTTCTTCCTCCAAATACCCTTCACATTCATTGCATTTACGAACTCACTGAGATCTTATAGAAACCCTTCCGAAAATCCAATATGTTCCACTTCTACTGGTTCCCCATTATCTGTGCTGTAAGAAACAACTTCAAACAATTCCAAAGTTTATCAAGTATGATTTCACGATCAGAGGTGCATGCTGATTCTCTCCATTGTTGCTGTTAATTTTTAAATATCAAAAATGTCATCCTGTGCAATAGATTCGAACAGTTTCCCTACAGATGTCAAGTTAATTGATCTGCAGTTCTCCACGCTATGTGTATTATTCCCTTTGTAGCTGTTTGGATCCCTTCCATTCATCTATAGTGCTTGGATCATGTTTATCCACAATAGTTTCAGGTCTCTGCAGAATGTGCAGGAAAATAAAACACAGTCATCGACACTGTAATTAATACTTCTATTGGTGATTTATTTCTGACATTTTGATGTGAAGTACATCTGTTTCGTCAGACTTAGCAATGCTCAATCCAGCTACATGTTCAAGTATTACCTTGTTACTGATATGAATTGACTTTATGTCTTTAGCTCCAGAAGTCCGATATGATCACTTGGTATTATTGGGTGATTTTCTGGATCTTCCTCCATGAAGACAGATGCAAAGTAACTGGTTATTTTCTTGGCCATTTCCCTGTTCTCCACAATGACCTCTCCTCTCCCGATTACAAATTTCCACATTTGATCTTGCTTTTATTTTGTTTCCTTTGAAATATAGATTGTAGACTGATGCAGTCTTTGTGTTCCTGTTTGTTAGCAGGCATGTTCTCTTTTTGATTTCCTTTTCAGATTCATGGCCCTCCTTTTCTGGATTTTTAATTTCTGAGAATTGTCAGCTTTCTACAATATCTGTAATTCTTCTGAAGTCACTTCCTATGATTAATATATTTTCTAATTTGTTATGTTAACCATCATTGAGTCACTTTCTCACTCTTTCGTGTTTGTACCTGAAATAAATGACGTATTTTTCAGACTTTGCAGTATTTCTAAGAACTCCTGGTCCTGACCAGATACATTCAGGAACAGTGCAGGAGGATAGGAGGACACAGAAGATATTGCGGGAGCCCAGGTTGGTTCTTCTCCGTCATTGCTGGCCAACAAGTGAAGTCCTGGATGACTGGATGGAGCATATGCTGAGCCCATATTCAAGAAAGGCTTAAAGATAAACCTGGGAACTAAAGACCAGTAAAACTCAAATCTAGCGGGTAGGTTACTTGAGAAGTTTCAGAGAGATTGGATATACCTGCATTTGGAAAGACAGGGTGTGATTCGAAGTCAGATTAGAGTGGTGCTGGAAAAGCAGAGCAGGTCAGACACCATCCGAGGAGCAGGAAAATCGATGTTTCGGGCAAAATCCCTTCATCAAATTCAGCACGGCTTAGTGCATGGGAGATCTTGAATCGTAAATGTGTTGGAGATCTTTGATGAAGTGACCAGCAACGTTGAGGAGGGAAGGGTGGTATACGTCGTCCATATGGATTGCAGTAAGGCCTTCAGTCAGGTTCCACATAGTGCGCTGCTCTGGAAGGTTAGATCACATGGAATTGAAGGGGAGCTGGAAAATTAGGTATAAAATTGACTTGATGATAGGAAACAGAGATTAATACTGGAAGAATGCTGGTCAGACTGGAGGCCTGTGACTAGTAGAATGCATCTGGGGTTGATGCCGGGACCACTGCATATTACATATATCTATGATTTAGATGAGAATGTACAGGCATGATTCGTAAGTTTGAAGACGACACTAAAATAGGCGGCATCATAGAGAGTGAGGAAGGTTATCATAAATTTCAGAAATTACAGCAGTGCTTTGATCAGCTGGGGAAGTGGGCTGAGAAATGTCAAATGGATTTTAATATTGATCAGTGTAAGTTCTTGCATTTTAGAAAGTCAAATCAAGGTTGGAAATTCATGGTGAATGGTTGGGTCGTAAGGAGTGTAGTGGAACAGAGGGACCTCGGAATTCAGGTGCATGGTTCTCTGGAAGTTGATTCAGAGGTAGACAGTGAAGAAAGCTTTTGGCACACTGGCCTTATTCAGTGTAGTTCACTGAGTATCGAAATTAGGGAGTTATGTTGCAGTTATACAGGACGCTGCTGAGGCCATATTAGTAGTGTTATGTTCAGTTTTGTTCACTTTGCTACACGAAGGATGTTATTATACTGGAAAGATTGCAGAAAACATTTATAAGAATGTTGCCAAGGACTCAATGGACTGAGTTATAAGGAGAGGTTGGACAAGCTAGAACTTTTTACTTTTGTGTGTATGAGATTGAGGGAGGGTCTTATTGAAGTCTGTAAGATCATGACAGGCATGGATAGAGTGAATGTACCCAGTCCTTTTTCCCAGGGTTGGGCAGTCACAAACAAGAGAGAATCAGTGTCAGGTCAGAGGACAAAGAATGAAAGGGAACCTGAGGAACAACCTTTTTACACACAGGGGCTGTTACGCATATGAAATGAGCTGCCAGGGGAAGTGATTGAGGTGGATACATTAACAACCTTTAAAAGGCATTTGGCCAAATACACGGACAGGAAAGGATTAGAAGGATACGAGGCAAATGGGGTAAGCTGGATAGACATTTTGGTCAGAATGGACCAGTTTGGGCTGAAGGGCCTGTCTCCGTGCTGTCGGACTCTATGACTCTAACAACCATTGTTTGTTTCCCACTGAATGTTATATTGTACTTTCCCAATTCACTGGAGCTATAAGCTCACAGGCCTGGTGAGCAGACACAGATGGCCTTTGGAGCACAGCAATTTCGACCCTGCCAATACGCAGGAGAATCATCGAGCTTGTGAAGAGAAAGCATCATCTCTCTGCCTCACTGCCTCCAACTTTACAATTAGAGGTGTGCCATTAGCCAATAGTCAGCGATGTCAACATCTCAGGAAGACCACGTATTATTGTCAAATGTCAGGGTTGTTGTGAAAGGGGTTAACTGGAGCTGTTTGTACAGTGACTGTGATTGATGTCAATCTCCATGGATCTTAACTGTGTCACTGGAGGGTTTCCCCTTCTATTAATAAGGGGATTCCTTCAACCTGTTATCTTATAGTATCAGCAGAGCAGCATCCTCAAGATGATTGGGATCAGCAGCTACAGGGAGAGGGCGAGGAAGAGTGTCTTAGAACATTAGACTGTTATGTTCCAATAATGGATCAGAGCCTGAGAACAATAGACTGGAATGTTCCAACAATGGACAGGAGTTTATTCGATGGTCTTTACTATCTTTCACTGGGTTGGGCACGGTTAGAGTTGCGGATACAAGCCGTACTGATAATTATTCAAGCAGGTTACTCCTTTCCTGATAGTTTACATGCCTGTGCATATACCTCATTCCGATTGATGGAGAGGTTCTGAATGAACTCTGAACAGTTTTATGCTCACTTACTGTTCGACCCTGCACTCAATGTTAGATTTCACTCAATCCTGTCAGAAGCCATAATACCTTCATTCTGAAACAGTTAGCCATTCACCACCAGCTGCTTACTTCCAGAGAGAATATGGGTCTGCTCTCTCAGCGATGGAAGATGCCTTTGAAAGTGGTTAAAAATTGGCTTCATTCCTACTCCCAGGATATCATGTTAAATTAACACCTATGTACTATGAGTAATGACGCATTGAGGAACAAGGTGGAGCAGTCTTATCTGTGCAGAAACTGCTCCATTTGTTTGCGATGTTGGGACATCTCTGACATCTTCCTGTGCCGAGTTAGTGACTTGAGAATCTGAATGATCTCTTCCTGTTCCTTTTTAATTACGTCAGGTGTGAAATGGTCTCTTTCTGATCCTGTGTAAGTGTCATGTGGTGTTGGACAGACTGCTTGTCTTCCTGTGTGACAGGCAAGAGGGACTGAATGGGCCGCCCCTCCTTTGTACAATAGTTTTGATGGGCTGAATGACTTTTCCACATTCTTGTGAAGCCAGATTGAGGTACAAAATGAACTCCTTCGTTCTGTCGAAATGTGCAGTGTCTGGCAGCGCTTTTCCATGAATGTTGCTGACATGTTCACTTGAATGCTGTCCAGGTCTTGTTGCGCATGGACACAGACTACTTTAGGACCTGAGGGAAGTGTTCTGAACATTATGTAACCTACAGTCAATATCCCCACTTCTGTTTGGTGAGATCTTAATGGGCTGAATGGCATGCTTCCACACTGCATGGATTCCCCGCTGACAAAGAGAGATGCCTGAATTGGGGGAGCTCCAATGAGGATCTCCTGAGGTGATGTCCCACAGCTGAGATTATTAATGCCCACTGATGATAAACATCTTCCCTTGTGCTGTGAATGACTCCAAACAGCGAAGAGTTTGCAATGGATTCTCATGAAGTGCGATTTTGCTCAGGCTCCTTGATGTCATTCTCAGTTAGAACCTGTCTTGATATCATGACCAGTCACTCTTAGCTAAGCCCTTGTATTCACCTCTATCACTCATATCAATATATCATGGTGTAAGAGCAGACAATGGTTTCTTCAAACAGAAGTGAATGTCAGGAATTCTCTATTCAGGAAAGTCAGGGGAGCTAGATCACTGAAAGATCTCTGAATGGTCTTCCCTGTTTCTGTGCTCCAGGTGATACAGTAAGTGGCCTCCGACTACTCCTGTCTAGCAGGTTGGAGGGGCTGAATGGAACAATGGAGTATCGCACTCAGGAGCAGTGTTAGGTCGTTCGACATTATGAACCTTCTCCACCAGGCACTAAGATTGTGGCTGATCAGGTTGTGGTCTCAGCCCCACTTTCCTGTCTGTATCCCATTATCCATGACTCAGTCTCTGTAAAATATTTAATGAACTCAGTTTGAATAAATGTGAACAAAGAGCAACACATACCTCTCGGGAAGAGAATTCCCACTCAAATGGACTTTGTAGAATTACGTGTCATCTCTCTTACAATGTCGTACAGCATGGAACCCTGTCCACATAAACAAGACATCCCAATCTGATCTCAACTCCTTTGCCAACATTAGGCCCATATCCTTCTATCATTCCTATTAATATGCACATCCAGATACATTTGAAATGTTGTAACTTGAGCAGTTTGCATCACTTTCTCTGACAGCTCAATCCATACACATACCACAATCTGCATGAAAATGTTGTCCCATTAATGTCTTTCTCCTCTTATCTTAAGCTTTTCTCTGACAGTTTTGGACTCACCGATCCTGGGAAAAAGACCTTGGGTATTCATGTTATCCATGTTCCTCATGATTTTATAAACCTCTATAATGTTACGCCTTAGCCTCCGATGCTCCAGAGTAAACAATCCCCAGTCTGTTCAGCCTCTCCCTGTAGCTCAATCCCTCCATGCCCGGCAATATCCTTGTAAATCTTTTCTGCACCCTCTCAAGTTTTACAGCATCTTTCCTATAGCAATGAGAACCAAATTAGACACAATATTCTAAACGTCACTTCACCAACATCCTGCCCAGTTGCAATATGATCTCCTAACTCACATACTCAACGTACTGACCAATAAAGGCAAGCATACCAAACCCTTTCTTCACCACGCTGTCTACATGCGACTTCACCTTTAAGGAACAATGGTCCTGCACCTTTTTGTTCAACAACACTCCCCAGGACCTCACCATTAATTGTATATGTCCTGCCGTATTTTTCCTTTCCAGAATGCAGCACTTCACATTTATCTAAATTTAATTCCATCGTTCACTCCTTGGCCCATTGCCCCATCTGATCAAGGTCCCATTGTACTCCAAGGTAAATCTTGCTGGCCACTGCACCTCCAATTTTGATGTCATCTGTAAACCTAATAAACAGGCAAATATTCACATCCAATTCATTTATATAAATGACAAAGGCGGTGGACTCAGCACCTTGTGTCACACCACTGGTCACAGGGTTCCAGTCTGAAAAACAATCTTCTCTCAACCTCTGCCTCCTACCTTCACTCTAATTCTGCAGTGTATTGGCTAGCTTACCTTGGATCCATTTATGAACTAAACTTAAACATTTCTCTGTCATGCGAATCCCTTGCTGATCGCTCTATGGACAGCGTTTACCACACTACCTTCATTAAACTTGTTTGTCACCTCTCCAAAAAACGCAATCAATTTTGTTAGAAATGATTTCCCATGCACAAAACCATGTTGACTATACGTAATGAGAAGTTGCATCTGCAATTACATGTAAATGCTTTCCCTCAGAATCCTCTCCAAAAACGTTCACACTATATACATCAGGCTCACAGATCTATCCTTCAGGTCACTATTCATTTCCCTCGGCCCATCCTTCCACTGCTCACTGCAAATGCTAATGCAAACGGGTTGGTGGTTTGACCAACAATATAGGTCGCAGACTGGGTCAGGGTTAGGAACAAATTAGGCAGGATTCTTTTATCAGCTAAAATTAACAAATTTATCACCCAAACAAAGTTACTCAAATTACGTTGGAAAGATACATGACAGTTTGGATATTACAAATCTGTGCACCAATGTTTCTCTTTCTAAAAGTACTAACATATGCACACGTTTGATGACCAACAGAACAACAACATCTCGGCAGAGCGTTAATTTGGAAGAACTGTGCCGCAATATTAATTGAACTCATGATGAAAGGGAACAGAAGTGATTGTTCCAAATATCACTCAGCTTATGGAGCTATTCTGTTCTTACAAGCTACTGGTAATGGGATCACTTCCTGGAATAGGTGATTTTGATGAATTGCCTTTACTTCAGACAGTGGGGCAATTCCAGTGAATCCTCAACAGGAATCATCCAAAAGTGGCAAAAATGACTGAGGAGTTTTCAACTCACACACATTTCTGGGAAGAGGAACACGGAGAGAGAGGGAGCAACAGGCTGCTCCTTCTCAGGAAGCAGACATTTCCTGCCTCTCTGAGTTGAATCACACAATACCATTAACCAGCCCCAAACTGGACCAAATGAGGTCTCTTTCGACAGTATTTGAACTGTACGACTCCATTGCATTCCCTTCTCCATGTAGGTACATCATTGCTGCTATGGTATGCAGAGCTAATACTTTCGTAACAAATAGCCCCATTAGATTTGAAGATGTATTTACATGTCCCTGTATACTTTTAAAATACAAATTTCAATATCTTCATAATATCTTTATTTAAATGAATAAATCTACATCTTAAAGTACTTCCCCAGTCTGTTCTCCCATACAAGATGAAATATTCATCAGATATGCAACAGCTTAAAATCTTATATGGTCAATAAGAACATTTCTCATTCTCAGGCCTAAACATCTAATCGTACATAACATAATGCCTTCATCTCAAGAATGAGTAAAGAGAAACATCTTTGAAAAGTTTCAAAAACACTTTGTTTTTCACTTCAGTGGAATTACAACCACACCCAGTCCATCAGATGTCGACTCAGCAACAGCCTGTATAGATGCAGTAAAACATCCTTAAGATCTGACCCAATACTCTTTGCAAGAGTATCATTGCATTTAGTTTCCAAATCACGTGCTGCATCTACAGACTAACATGATGTGATTTCGTACCAGTACACTAGAATCCCTTTGTCCCAGCGAGTTCTGCATTCTGCCTCCGGTTACATAGTTTATGTTGTTTTACGGGGTGTAGGTTTGCTCGCTGATCTGTAGGTTTGTTATCCGGACGTTTCATTACCTGGCTAGGTAACATCATCAGTGGCGACCTCCAAGTGAAGCGAAGCTGTTGTCTCCTGCTTTCTATTTATACGTTTGTCCTGGATGGGGTTTCTGGGGTTTGTGGTGATGTCATTTCCTGTTCGTTTTCTGAGGGGTTGATCGATGGTATCTCGATCTATGTGTTTGTTTATGGCGTTGTGGTTGGAGTGCCAGGCCTCGAGGAGTTCTCTGGCTTGTCTTTGTTTAGCCTGTCCCAGGATAGATGTGTTGTCCCAGTCGAAATGGTGTTTTTATTCTCCGTGTGTAGGGCTACGAGGGAGAGAGGGTCGTGTCTTTTTGTGGCTAGCTGGTGTTGGTGTATCCTGGTGGCTAACTTTCTTCCTGTTTGACCTACGTAGTGTTTGTGGCAGTCCTTGCATGGAATTTTGTAGACGACGTTGATTTTGTCCATGGGATGTACTGGGTCTTTTAAGTTTGTGAGTTTTTGTTTGAGAGTGTTGGTGGGTTTATGCTTCCTCCAAAACTCAAACTTCCCGTCACCGACTTTGTGCATTTTCTTTTTTGACGAAGGCTTGCTCACGACCCTCCCCTGTCTGTATCCCATTGCAGACACTGTGTCACCGCTTGACATCTTATTGAATGACTATTCTGGTGTCTGAATAAATTGAGCTCCAGTCCATTCAGCCCCTTCATCCAAATCAATAATCTAGATTGCAATCTGTTGGTGACCCCACACTGATCTCTGAGGAATTCCACTAGTAACAGCTTTCCAACCTGAAAATAAATAAAAATCTCTACTCTGTTTTTCGTGGTAGCTAACCAGAGCCCTCCTGTTCCTGTGTAGCTGCCCAGAAAGGTTGCATGGCCTCCTGCTATGCTGTGCAACTTATTGTCGATTTGTTTCTGATCTCAGTGAACCTCCTTCCGGCCATTTGTTGCCAGATTTTCAGGTATAGTTCGTACCGTCAATGATCCTGATCCCTGAGAGTTTAAAAATGAGCACAGAATATAGACTAAGATATGGGGGCTCTCTACCCGATCGGAAATGTGGTCAGAAATGTGGTCTTTCAGATGCAGCAATTGAACCTTTCTGCAATATCAGTCTTGTGCTCAATTTTCACCAGACAGACACTGATGAAGAGTGGATATTTCGTATTAGCCTGATTAACATGTGTCCCCTTAAAAACGCAACCAATAATCTTAATCAGTAATTTCATTTTTGGCTGTTGGCTGTGCTGAAAAATTGTCGCAGTCACTACACATTAAAATAAACAATTGTCTTTGAGAGGTGACCTTATAGATGTTTATAAAATCACGAGGGGCATGGAAAGGATAAATAAGCAAGGTCTTTTTCCTTGGGCAAGGGAGTCCAGAACCCGGGGACACATGTTTAAGGTGAGAGGGGAAAGATATCAAAGGGACCTAAGGGGAAACTTGTTCACACGGAGTATGGTGTATTGAATGAGCTGCCAGAGGATGTGATGGAATCTGGTGAGATTATAACATTTAACGTCATCCAGATAGATATATGGAAAGGAATGATACACCGGGATATGGGTGAAATGCTGGCAAATGAGCCTAAATTTCTGTAGGACATCTGGTTGGCACGGATGAGTTGGACCACAGAGTCTGTTTACCTGATGTATATCTCTATTACACTATGACTGAATCCTTCATTCTATTCCTGTGTATCTCCTTAGAGGGGCAGAATGGGCTCCTCCTGCCTCATTGCAGTGATACTGACTGGCTGAGCGGGGTCTTCCTCTCCCTCTGTAATACCCTCTAGGGGTGCAGTGAGAGAACAACTTATGAGATAGGAGCTCCAGCCAGCTGCTCAGTTAATAAAGATCATGGCTGCTCTGTTTGCGGTTGAAAACTCTTTTCCTGTCTATTCCAAATAAACACGGACTCCTCTGCCCAACAAAGGTCAGTCAAGGTCAGCCTTGAATATCTTCAATGGCCCAGTCTTCACTGTGCCATGGGCATGAGAATATCACAGACAGCACAACTCTAAGGCGATACGAACATCCTTATCTCAATCTTCAATGGGGGATCCTCCAAATTTAAAATGTATGAACTTCACAGCAAGTCACCTCTTTTTTTTAGACATTAGGGCACAACGAATAGGAAGGAAATGGGCCAATCAGCCCCTCAAACCTATCCCACCTTGCCATTGACTCTGTTCAGTAAAGTATTTATTAAACTCAGCCTCACTGCTCTTTTGGGCAGACATTTCAGAGAGCGTAAACCATAGAGCATACGAAATTGGTGCAGAACTGGAGTGTTTGGTCCATCGAGTCTGATCAGCTGTTCGATCATGGCTGTCATGTTTCGCAACAAAGTTCTCCCGCCTTGTCATGGTAATGCTTGATCACCTTATCAATCAAAACATATCTATCTCTGCCTTAAAGACAGAACTGTGTCTGTGTCTCTGTATGTCTGTGTGTGTGTTTCTGCTTATTGGTGGGATACAGAGGATAGTGGAGGAGAGTTGTCTTTTGGACTGCAGGCTTGTGACCAGTGGCGCTCCACAGGGATTGGTGCTGGATCCACTTTTGGTTGTCATTTATATCAATAATTTAGATGTAAATAATAGAAGGCATGGCGAGCACGTTTATGGATGACACCAAGATTAGTTATATCGTGGAAGGTGAAGAAGGTCACATAAGATTATAAAGAGATCATAATTAATTGCATCAATGAATCATCGAGTTGTACAGCACACCGCTTGGTCCAACTCATTTGTGCCAAACAGATGTCGTAAATTAACTTTGTTTCATTTTCCAGCATTCGGTCCGTATCCCTCTAAACTTTCTAATTCATGTCCCGACTCAGATGCCTTTTAAATGTTGTAATTGTACCAGCCTCCACCACTTCCGCAAGCAGCTCATAGCATACATCCACCACCCTCTGTCCATATCACCTTAAATCTATGTTCTTTAGTTGTGGACTTCCCTACCCTGGGATAAAGAACCTGTCTATTCACACTATTCATGGACTTCATGATTTTATAAACTACTACAATGTGCAAATGTGACTCCAATCAACACGAACGGCTGTGTTTTCAGTCATCCAGGGCCTAAATTTTGAAATTCAATACTGACATCTCTTCTTTCTCCATCAAGTCACAATTCTAAAACCATTTTAATTAACTTTTTCAACCATATAATGAAACACCTCTGTGGGATTTGAATTTCGACTTTCAGGCTCAGAGGTAGGGACACTACAACCACTTGGCAAAAATCCCTAAAACTGCAACATTATTCTTCTGTGTGTTTGTTCATCAGACTGTTTTGAAATACTGTAACATACCTCCGTGACAGGCAGGACTTGAATCTGGCTCAGAGGCATGGGCGTTACCACTGCACAAGACTTAAACCATGCCCAGATTTTGGATCACATTTCAAATGTCAGTTTTCAGCTCGGTGTGGATTTTTATTTTACTGAATTTCACAGTTAAAAGAATTACATTGTTTCGCAGATGAAAGGTATTCACCTCAAATATAGGATGTTAAGTTTATTTGCTCTGCCTTAGTGATAAACTATGAAGATCTTTAATTGTTTGGCTATGATTTACACCTCAAGTGGCTATTATCTGACATCTGCAATATGAGGGAAAGACATCCTGCAGACTCACTCTGCACTATAAAGGATCTGGAATAGATACCTATCACTGAACACCAGAGACGAAGAAAGAGCATACTTTCTGGATCAAAAACAACAATCATTCTTTCCCGCCTGTAAAGTATGTCTGCCCTCTTCTTAAAACCACGAAATGATCCAAGGCAGCGGACTACTTTCCAGCTTTTCTTCCCCAGTACTATCACTCACTGGGCTGTGGAGTGGCGGATGGTGTTTAGTTTAGATAAATACAAGGTATCAGAATTTGATGAAACAAACAACGAGAGGGCATATACAATTCAATGTCAATACATTGGTAGTGTTGTAAAACAGAGAGATCTAGGGGTTCTGGTATATTTCTTTGAAGTTTGCATCATGTGTGCGCAGGGTGGTTGTGAAAGTGTTTGATTTGCTGGCCTTTATTGCTCAGACCTTTGAGCACAGGAGGTGGGTCATTATCTTCAGGTTGTGCTGGACATTCGTGATGTCTCTCCTGAAGTACTGTGTGCAGTATTTCTCATGACTCAGGCATATTGAGGATATTATTAAACTGGAGAGGGATAAGAAAAGATTTACCAGGCTGTTGCTGGGAATGGAGTGTTTAAGTTATAAGAACTGGCTCGATAGTCTGGGACCTTTTCTACTGCAGCGTAGAAAGTTATAAAACAATGAGGGGTATACATAATGTTGAATGGCAGCTGTCCTTTCCTTAGGGTGGTGGATTTCAAGACTAGAGGTAATTTTAAGATGACAGGAGAAAGTTTAACAGAAGACATAGTGTCACAGAGCTGTCCAGCATGGAAACAGGCATTTCCATCCAACTCGTCCCTACTGACCAGATGTCCTGAATTAATGTAGTTCCATTTGCCAGCATTTGGCCCTTATCCCCTAAACACTTCCTATTCATGTGCCCATGCAGATGCCTTGTAAATGTTGTAATTGTACCAGCCTCCACAACTTCCTCTGGCAGCTCGTTACATACAGAGCACCCCCTCTTTGAAACCGTTGCCCCTTAGATTCGTTTTAAGTCTTTGCCCTCTCACCTTCAACCTATGCCCTCTAGCTTTGGAACGTGCTACCTTGGGTAAAAGACCTTGGTTATTCACACTATCCATTCCACTTATGACTTTGTAACCTCTAAGATCACCTCTCAACCGCTGGTGCTCGAGGGAAAATAACCCCGGCCTACTCAGCCTCTCCATAAATCTCAGAACCCGCAACCCTGGCAGTATCTTTGTAAATCTTTTCTGAATCCTTTCAGGTTTCACCCATCCTTCCTCGATGATCGAAACATAATCGCACGAAGTATTCAAAAATGGCCTCACCAATGTTCTGTTCAGCCGCAATATGACCTCCCAACTCTTATATTCAATGCACTGACCAACAGCGACAAGCATATCTTAACTATCCTATATACCTGCGACTCCACTTTCAAAATACTATGAACCTGCACCCCAAGGTCACTTTGTTTAACAACACTCCCCAAGAACTTAACTTTAAATGTATAAGCCAAACCTTGATTTTCCTTTCCAAAATGCAGTCCTTCACATTTATCTAAATTAATCTCCATCTGACACTCCTCAGCCCATTGGTCTATCTGATTAAGATCCCGTTATTCTCTGAGGTAACCTTTTTCTCTGTCCACTGCACCTCCAACTTTGGTGTCATCTATAAACGTACTAATCATGCCTCCTATGTTCATATCCAAACCATTTATATAAATGACAAATAGCAGTGCACTCAGCACCGAATTTGTGGACCTCCACTGGTCACAGGATTCCAGTATGAAAAACAACCCACCGCCACCCTACCCTGTGTTATACCTTTGAGTCAGTTCTGTTTCCAAATGGTTAGTTCTCCTTATATTCCATGAGTTCCAACTTTGCTAACCAGTCTACCATGAGGAACTTTGTCGAACGCCTTACTGAAGTCCATATAGATCACGTGCACTGCTCTGCCCTCATCAATCATTTTCATTACTTCTTCAAACAAAAATAATCATATTTGTGAGACATGATTTCCCATGCACAAAGCCATGTTGACTATCCCTAATCCGACCTTGCCTTTCCAAATACATGTACATCCTGTCCCTCAGGATTCTCTCCAATAACTTGTCCACCACAGATGTCAGGATCATTGGTCTATAGTTCTCTGGCTTTTCCTTCCCAGTTTGTTTAATGATGGCACCACGTTAGTCAGCGTCATGTCTCCAGCACATCATCTTTGGCTATTGACGAGGAGAACTTGTCATGAAGATTCACAGCAATTATTTCCCGAGCTTCCCACAGAATTCTCATGTACAACCGATCAGGACCCATGAAGTGCATTTTGATTACACACCATTTGGATCGTGTACGGAATGAATGCCCTGAGAATTGATGAATGTGGGTAAAGTTAGAACGTTTAAAAGACATTTGATTAAGTACAAGTATAAGAGAAGGTTTGGTCCAAGTGCATGCAGGTGGGACTGGTTTAGTTTGAGATTATTATCAGCATGGACTGTATGAGCAGATAGGTCTGTTTCCAAACAACCACTGTAACTCTATGTGTGTTTGTGTGTCCAAGCATGTATCTGCATATTTCTTTCCGCGCTTGTCTATTTTTGTGTGTCTATATGTGTCTCTGTGTGCCCCCGTGTGTATCTATCTCTCTGCGCATGTTATGTGTCTGTTTCTGTGTGTGTGTGTGTGTGTGTGTGTGTGTGTGTCTGTGTATCTGTCTGTGTGTCTGTGTGTGTGTTGATGGTGCCACAAGCTGCCTTCCTCCATGTGTCCCTCGTAAACTGAATCCGTGATGATTTTCATCCTCCACTCCCACCTGTACAGTGGTCTGGGAACGCCAGCAGAGACTGAAAACAAACAGAAAGCTCAGCAAGCCTGACAGCATCTGTGGACACAAATGAAAGTTAACGTTTCAGGTAGAGGGGCACTTCCTCAGAACTCGTGTCGGGGGGATATTAAATCACTTTAAGCACCATAGAGTCTGCCAGATTCGCCCCACGCTGATACATACAGATACACACAAAGAGTAATACAGAGACATAGAGACACTCACTAATTCGCGGAAACTAATGCAGATATGGTGTGTCTGTTAGTAATTCTCTTGCTCCATGTTTTTCTTGTCAATACATACTCTGTCTGGTGTGTGTCAGTATTTAAGTCTGTCCTCAGGAGTTTGTTAGTATTGCACTTGCTCACAATAGTGAGTAAGTCGGTATTTCTGTGTGGCGTATGACTGTAGGACAATTTCAATGTTTGCAGATACCAAACCTGGAAGAATTGTAAAGTTTGTGATGGACAGTGTGGAACTCCAACGGGACAGTGACTCGTTGGTGTAGTTTTCAGGTTTACAGTAGATGAGGATCAATGCAGAGCAGGGTGAGGTGATGCACCTCGGCAGGAAGAACATTGGAAGACAATATAAAACAGGTTGTACCGTTATAAAAATGTTGCTGGAACAGAAGGACCTGGGTATATATGAACACAGATTATTCACGATGTTAGGACAAGTGGGGAGAGCAGTAAATCTCACAGATTAGGTTGAGTATCTGAGCTGTCTACAGGCGGAGGTGTAGGAAGGAGTCTCTGTGCTCCCTTCCTGGGAGGTGGTGGTGACGATGTGTTGTGAGCCCATCCTCCTGCCCACCTAGACCGTGGGGATTCCATTTGTACCAGCTCGACACAAAAGGGAGATGGCATCAGGGCCACAGCTTCTAAGTTGTGCCGGGGGGAAATGGAGCTGCCAGTGGGTTTAAAGTGAGAATTGCCCTTCACTGAATATTGCTCCTTACTCGGTCAGTGGGACGTGGATGTTTCAGAATCTCCACACGAGGTGTCCCCGTCTTTTCCGGCTCCTATCAGGGTCCTCCCCACATGGCGCGGGGAAGGTGACGGAGGGAACGGATATCGGGCACTCCACCACGCGGCTTGGCCCTTTCTGTCCTATTCCAGCCTGTTTCTCCTGGAATTGGAGTAAGGGAGGGCGGGAATGAGGGTGGGAGTGGGTGACCCTGTTGTTAGTACTGGTGCAGGTGGGGAGGTGGACATGGTGAGGTGTCCGGACGGGGACAGTCTACAGTATTGTGTCCATGCAATGTTGTTAGTGTAGGGGGTATAGTGGAGGGAGGGAGAGAGAGAGAGAGATCGAGAGAGGTGGGGTGAGGGGTGAACAGAGAATGCGATGCAGTGAGAGTGGTGGAGCATGAGCCTTGTTCGGTACGTGGTGCTATAACAGATATAACAGTGACTGTGAGGGAACAGAGAGAATACAGTGACCCTTACCCTGACAGAGTGGGGAAGGTTATTGATGCGTGTCCTGTATTTGTGGACATTTATTCACACCGCAGATACTGCACTGAGCTGGGTGGTGAGTTCAGACCGTGTTCAGTGGGTCTGGTGGTGTGCCCCCCTCTGGGAAAAGAATGGTCCTCCTCTGTACTAGCCCATTCACCAGGACCTCCTTGCCCCTGTCGACAAAGGGTCGTATATTTGCCACTTATCTGCCACGTTCTGGGCAAACTGTGCAGGGCGGCTCTGAACTGAGAAAGCTCAACCGTGTGCCCATTGGCCTTTTAAAAATGGAACCAGTGTCAGGGATCACGTATTATCGAGGGATATCCGGATGATGGTGAGCACCTCCAGCCGTAATGGATGGGAGAATCGGGCTGGCATTGAATGAGAGGGACACCATGGGGTGGGGTGGGTAGTTGATAAGGTGATTTCAATAAGATAGCACCAGGAAACTAACACGACCTCGTTCAGACAATCCCTCTGTCACACTCAATGAAAATGTCACTGACACAAGTTATGAGATTCAGCCCAATGAATCGAAGTCTGTGCTGACCCTTCTCCAAGTTACAAAGCTGCAGAACAAATGCTCATCCAAAATTCTCCATCATCTGATCTCACACCAATATCCCTTTCACCCATCATTCCTGGAAACATTGGCTTATGTTGCAGGATACTGTTGAAAAGTTTACATTTCAGCATTCTGGAACATGGGAACACATCCATCCATGGCATTGTCTCTCAATTTCGCCCTCTCTGTCTATAACCCAAACTCCTCCCATTTGTTGGTATTCAAACTGATTCCCAGGCGATCGCTCTCTGGCAGTCATTTTCACACCCACAGTAGCCCTTATTATGGAACAGTGTTGATATGGAGCTATAGATGGATGGGAGCTGTACACTCTGTCACTCCCAGCATGAGCCTTAAGTTTCCCCACTCTGGCCAGTGATCTAAAACAGTACTGATCAATGTACTGGGGTGGTGGACACAGTTCCACACCCTGGTTACATATTTTATCTGGATTTATAGAACAATGTACTGCTGTGGTCTGCATACCTCTCCACTCTGGGTAGATTGTGGCTTTCGTTGTACAGTACATCAGCCCGTTCTGCACAGTGCTCCATGCTGAAAACGTTTCTGACCTGGGTTTATAGATCCATGCACTGCTCTGGTCTGCCCAGTGTTCCACGCTGGATCAATTGCAGGGTTGTGTTCAACAGTACACGAGCCTGGTCTGCACAGTGCTTCGTTCTCAACAGATATCTCCTCCGGATTTATGGTGTCAGGGCTGGTTCTTTGAGGTGGATTCAGAATGTGATGTAACTAATCATTTCAGTCGAAATAGCAATGCCTTTATTTTTGTCCTCATTCTTGTGATTGGATCCTCCAAATTCTGAATCCTCTGGCCAATCCCATTCTTCAGTCTACTTGCATATTTTGGCAACTTGTCCCATGAGTAATTGTCTAGTTATAATGTGAATGACTGTCCTGTCTTGACGTTGCTCACCCTGGAGCATCAGGATTCACCACGATAAACCTCAGTGAGGTCACTCCTCAGACTCAACGCTCAAGGGAACATAGCCCCAGCCCATTCACACTCTCCGTGTAGCTCAACATCACTCTCTACCTCAACATCAGCAACATACTTGTAAATCTTTACTGCACCCTTTCAAGTTTAACAACATCTTTTCTATAGCAGGGAGAATAAAATTCAAGGGAGTATTACAGAAGTGACTGAAACTAGTGAGTAGACGAAAGCGAGTACTGCAGATGCTGCAGATTAGAGTCGGGAGTGTGGTCTGGAAAAGCACAGTATGTCAGGCAGCATCCGATGAGCAGGAAAGACAATGTTTCTGGAAAAAGTCCGATTCATGCTGAAGGGCTTTCGCTCAAAACATCGATTTTCCTGCTCCTTGAATGCTGTCTGATCTGGCCTGCTTTTACAGTGCCACAATCTGAATCCAGTGTATATCTCAGATGGCCCTCTTCTTCAAAAATCGCAATTTCCCCTCCTACATGGTCGACGATGCCCTGAATCGCATTTTCCCCACTTCCCACACCTGTGCCTTCGAATCCCACCCCTCCTAATACAACAAGAAAATAACATCCCTGTTCCTCACCTTCCACCTCACCAAACCTCCAGATACAATGCATTTTCCTCCCCTATTTGTGCCACCTACAAACAGATCCCACCACCAGAAATATATTTCCCTCCCCACCCCTATCTACATTCAATAAAGACCGTTCCCTCCGTGACTAACTCATCAGGTCAACAGCCCATACCAAAACACTCCACCCTCGCAGCTCCATCTCCTGCCAATGCAGGAATTGCAAAACCTACATCCTCACCTCCCACCCTCATCTCCGCCCAAAGCCCCACAGGATTCTTCCATATCCATCGGACGTTTACCTGCACTTCCAGACGCAGCACCTGCTGTAACCGTTGCTCCCGATGTTGTCTCCTCCACATTGGGGAGATAGGACGCTAACATGCGGCACACTTCAGAGAACATCTCCAGGACACCTGCACCAACCAACCCCACTGCCCATGGCCGAACATTTCAGCACACCCTCCCACTCCGCTAGGTTCCTGGGCCTCCTCCACCATACCCCCTAACCACCTGATGCCTGGAGGGAGAAAGCATCATCTTCCACCTTGCGACCCTTCAACCACACGAGATGAATGTGTATTTCACTAGTTTCCTCATTTTCCTTTTCCACACGTTCACCTTCCAACTCAGCATAGCCTCCATGACCTGTCCTACCAGCCCATCTTCCTTCCCACCTTTCTGCTCCACCGTCCTCTCCGACATATCACCTCCACCCCAACTTCATCTACCTATGACATTCTCAGCTACTTTCCCCCATTCCCATCCTCTTCCCATTTATCTCTCAGCACCTTTAGGCGACAAGTCTCATTCCTGATGAAGGGCTGACACATCGAATGTGGATTCTTCTGCTCTTCGGATGCTGCCTGAAGGGCTGTGCTTTTCCAGCACCACATTCTCGACTCTGACCTCAAGCATCTGTCATCCTTAACTTCTCCCTTGAGTTAGTGTATCCAGAAATTTCCCCACCAGACATTTTATGCAGCTGATCAGTTTTATTTATCCCAGTCTCCTATTATAAACAGAGTGGAACTTATATAGCCTTGCACAGCTCTGGAAATTCTCCCAGATACGAGGAAATGGTAAAAAGAAAGATCGAAAGCTTTATAGTCGGTCCATCAGTAACTCTCATCCATTACATCCAGACTGAATAAATACTCCCTTTTATTATGATATGAAATGTGATGTAAGGAAGGGGTTAACTGAACCTGTTTGTTCAGTGACTGTGATTAATGTCAGCCTCCATGGATTCTAATTATTGCAGTGGAGGCTTTCATCTTTTACTGATAAATGGGCTCCGTCATCATGTTATTCCTCAGTATGAGTGGGACCATCACCGACAGCACTAACAGGGATCAGTGGCTCCAGAGAGAGGGGAAAGAGAGATCAGGATCTGAGAACATTAGACTGGAATATTCCAACAATGGAACAGAATCTGAGAAGGTTAGATTGGAATATTCCAACAATGGGCAGGGGTTTATCCAATTTAGTTTGGTTCCTTTCTACACATTATGTTCAGTCGTCGTTATCATGGCGGATCTATTATGCTCTTTTCATTATTCAATATATTTATTATCCTCTCCGTCTATCGTTGGTGTCCCTGGTAAGTCTCACTGTCCAGATATTTTCTATATAAACCAGTTACGACTGCATTTCTGTTACTTCATATAGTCTAATCTTGTTGCCACCAATGGTGTTCCTGGTGATACTTTGAATCCAGTTCAATTCCTGTCTCTCTCCTTGCATCTGGCTGTATTACTCGTGGGTCTGTATGTTGACCTGCTCAGTTTCAGATGTCAATCATCGTCTCTCTGCCCTTGTTATTTAAATATTGGGAGTGTGAAGATCATTGTCCTCCATTATGTTCACAAACTCAATTTCCTTCCAGGGATTCCATCCCATCCCTGGCCGACATCTTTTTTTCATTCATTTATGGGACTTGGGTGTTGCTAACTGGCCGGCATTGATAGATCATTTATATTGGCCCCTGAGAAGGTGACAGTGAGGTGCCTTCTTGAATCACTGCAGCCCACTTGCTGTTGGTTGACCCACAATGCCAGTAGGGAGGGAATTCCAGTATTTTGACACAACGACTGTGAAGGAACAGCAGTATATTTCCAAATCAGCGTGATGAGTCGCTTGGTGTCGGCTGGGAGGCAGGGGGGTGGGTGGGGCGGGGGGGGGGGGGGGCGCGGGGTGAGGTGAAACATGCAGGTTGTGTTTGACCCAGACGAATCACAACTTTGGTGATCCCTTTGGCCATGAGCTGATTCCTGACACCATGCCCTGACCATTGTTAACTTTAACTGTTTGAACTTTGAGCTGTGAAATACAGACTTAAAGATGACCACAATCTGCTGCTAACACTCTCGGTTTGAAACCTGCAGAAACAAATCTTATTCGAGCTAATCCTGAAATCCCATCCATCTGACATTCCTGTGCACGTTGATCTATATCGCTATTATGTCTGGCAATGCCTTTATTTTCATATTCTCAAACACTTTAACTCATCTGTTCATGAAACATTCCCCAGTCTCGCTGTGTCTATTATCCAAATTTCTGCCAGTGGTTCATATTTAACCTGGTTTCCTTCATGTGTATTTTCTCTCATGCAATGAGTTTTGCATTGAACATCCAAATGCATCACACACACACACACACACACACACACACACACACACACACACACACACACACACACACACACACACACACACACACACACACACACACACACACACACACACACACACACACACACACACACACACACACACACACACACACACACACACACACACACACACACACACACCTTCACTTTTACTAGTCCAATGGAGATGGAAGTCCTCCCCTTATAGACACTAATCTGTTGTGTGCATCATTCCCATATGATAATAAAATTTTACAATACTCCCCATGCTAGGCAGATAGCGCAGTTTACTGAACAATACACGAGCACAGTCTGCACAGCTCCCCACGCTGGGCTGTCATCTTGTCCCAGCTTATGAAGTTTGAAGTGAAAGGTGAAGCAGATTCAGAGTTTGATTGAACAAACCATTTCAACTCACCTGAAAATACCTTTATTCAATGTCCTCATTCTTGTAATTTTGCTCTCGAAGTATTCACTCCTCCAGTTAGTCCCACTGCCCTGTCTTTTTCTCCATATCTCCACAACATGTTCACAGGTAATTAACTATCTGTTTCTGTCTTTAATGTGAATCTCTCTGTCCCTCTGTACCTTTCCGTGGCCTTGGTTTCTGGCTCCCTAGTGTATCACAGCTGGCACCGTGAAGCTCAGAAACAACGAAATGGTGTGTATCAGGCTATTGTTCACTTCGCGGCGTGTCCCATGTGGTGCTCCATAGACAGTGGGGTGTATGTCAGGCTGTTTGTATCCCTATCGGAGGAGGTATCCGAGGAGTATAAGAAGGTGAAGAAAGCATATGAGCTTGTGCCAGAAGCCGACAGTGTTTCAGGAATCTAAAAAGGTTCCTGGATTTAAACGCACATTGAGTTTGAAATAATCAAACAAAGTAATTTTGAAAAGTGGGGAGGGGTTCTAAAAGCAGAGCAAATCTGTGACACTCTTAGAACGGTTTTTATTTCGAAGGAGTTCAAAAGTTCACTTCCTGCAATAGAGACAACTCGCGCAGACGAGCAACCTCTCCGCCCCCACCCCAGTCTGACCTATGACCCTCACCTTGACCTCTTTCTACCTATCACATTTCCGACGCCCCTCCCCCAAGTCCCTCCTCCCTATCTTTTATCTTAGCCTGCTGGACAAACTTTCCTCATTCCTGAAGAAGGGCTTATGCCCGAAACGTCGATTCTCCTGTTCCCTGGATGCTGTGTGACCTGCTGCGCTTTTCCAGCAACACATTTTCAGCAGAGAGTTACAATGGCAAGATTAGAAGCAGAAATGGCTGATGATTATGAGTTCGCCCATAAATAAAACTTTGGATTCCCTGATGGATTGAGAAGGATGTGCGAGAACGTCTTAAAATATATGCTTGTGAGAGTAGGGTTTACCGGCATCAGCCAGGAGTAGCAGGAAAAGAGGTTACGGCATTAAGAGGAACTGAGGCATGTAATTCCTTGATGCTGAGAAATGAGGAGACGTCATTCAGAAGGACTATTGGAGAGATGCAAAATGCTCCATTATGTAACGTGTGGTTGGAGTGTCCGGTGAAACCATCAATAGAAGTATTTCACAACTGGGAAGGAGACTTTGAGCTTGGTGTTGGTGTCACAACATTTCAGCATTTAACTTGCAAATAACGTGGCTGAGACAAATCTATATAACACTATAATGCCTAAACGTCTTTGGAGAAATTTAGGGAGAAAACAGCTGTTCTGTTCAGATATGGGTTTTTATTGCTGCTATTCAGTTTGGAAGTTATACAAATGACAGGACAAGAAACTGTACTTGCTGACAAGTTGTCGAGACTTGGATGAAGAAAGACAGAGGCGTTCTGCGGCAGGAATGAACTGACTGAAATGGGATGGAGTTGTGAATGGTTGCACACTTACTGTCAATGTCATATATATGTATTGTAATCCACTAATAGAGTGAGAATAATGGGTTTAAAATGAAACTACCGTTGTGTATTGATGGTTCGTTTTGTCAAAGGGTGTGTGTGTGACAATACTGTCATTTTCAAAATGATATATTATCTTGTGTTTTTGTTAAGAGAGTCTTAAAGGCTAAGATGCTGATCTGCCGCCTAAATACGGCTGAAGTAAATAACTGAGACTGCCTTTATGTTCATTTTGTCAATAGGGGAGGTGTGACAATGCTGTCATTTTGAAAAGGTTATCTTATTTTTGTTTTTTTTAAAGAGAGGACTTAAAGGCAGAGATGTAGAATTGCCTACTGAAAACGGCTGAAGTAAATAACTTAGGAGGCCTTTAGGTTTTATTAAAACTGTGGTAACAATTAAAGGGCAGTGGCCAGTTCTCCCAGACTAGGTCTTCTCGTTTTGATTTTAGCTGCAGCATTCAAAAGCTGCTCGGGGTGCCAGGAGGGTTTGAAGCTTCAATACATGATCCGGAGCTGCTCCTCTCTCTGAAAATTCTCTTGAAGTTGCTTCCTCCTGGATTGGAGAACTGCACCTAAGGTTTTGTGTTTGAATGTACCTCTGTGTCAAGAAACACGTTTATGGAATGTTCCTGTATTAGCACAGTTAATTATTAGAAGACACTGTATCTATTTTTTGCGTAAGTGTTCCAATTGAGAAGCTATCTCATATTGTTCAACTCTTTGGTTGTGTTTTAAGTGGAGTGTTTGAATGGATTACATATTACTTAACGTTGAGTGGTTTGACCAGTTGCAACACATCTGGAACGCACAGTTCACATCTACAGTTAAGATAAGGAAAAGTTAAGATCTAGTCTGCCTTTTTAAAATATTTTGAGGGGTCTGGTCTGGTCCATAAGACTTGTAGCTGAAGGACTTCTGACTGACTCCTATTATTGAAAAAATAGTGGTGGTGCTGGGGATAGTTTGCTGGAGGTTGTGCTGTGAGCTGCCTCAGACATTTAGGGAGACGTGAGGATTTGGTGACCCAATGGAGCATGTGGACTGTAGTTGTAGCATATGGGTCTGTAACATGAACAACAAATGGAGCAGAGGCTGCAGAGAGGGACAGCTCTGAAACCATTGAGTGAGTGCCTGTGGGGAAAGGGATCTGCGGTATCTTTTTGTGTTTTTGCCTGGACAAACACACACTCGCACTATCCATATCCGCTCCACACACACTCACTCACATTCCCCTGTCTCACATGCGTACATGTACACTCTGCTCTGTCACACGCATGCACACCCACACTCACCATGTTTTCATTCCGCACTCACACACACACTTCCCATCAGTCTCTCTCACTTACACACATTCTCTCATGAGGAGTCACAGATGATGATCAGATAAAGTAAATGTGAGGTACTGCATTTTTGGTAAAATGAACAAGCGCATGACAGAAAACAAATAAGTATACAGTCCTACGTAGTATTTCAGGCCATAGATATCGAGGGATTGTGATACATAATTATTTGAACTTTGTATCACACGACAACAAAAAAAGTGTTTTCAAGCCATTTAGCACGTTTGCCTTCGTCGCTAAGACGTTTCACTATAGGTATTTCATATTGATTTTGTTCAGGGCATTGATTAGGCCTCTTTTGGAGCATTGAGTCCAGTTTTGATCACACAGTCAGCGGAAGGGCATTATTAAGTTTGTTAGAGTTAAAATATTTACTGGAATGTTACTAAGAATGGAGGAATTGGGGTATAAGGAGAGATTGGATTTGATCTTATTTCCTTGGAGGGCAGAAGATCCAAGGGTAACATTATAGAATCATGAGAGATATTGATAAGGTGAATGGCATGTTTCTGTTCCTTCGGACGGAGGAATTCAAAACCAGCGAGAATATTTTAAAGTGAGAAGAGAAAGATTTCAAAAGTACATGCGGGACAACTAATATAGAGATATTAGTGTGTGTAAAATGAACTTTCATAAGAAGTGTCGGGTGCAGATACAGTTACAACATTTGAAATATGTTTGGGCAGGTACAAGAATAAGAAAGGTTTGGAGGGATATGGGCCACACTTAGGCTGGTAGTATTAGTAAAACAAAAGAGGTGGACATGTCTAGCATTGACTTGCTGGCACCATTGGGTCATTGAGAATGCTTTCGCACTTATCATTTGTCAGAGTGTAAGCAAATTAAATGCACGTAACAGAATGTGCAATCAAATTATCTCGTCTCCTTCCACCAATGGTTCACTGAAGACAATTGCTGTGGAAACACTCCTTAATATGTCTACTGTTTGTCATTAATACCTCCCAAAGACAAATTACTTCCACATTGCAGAGGGAGCCCAGACGTTTCTCCATATAAGCCCCAGTACAACAGCAATCCTCTCTGCACCCCTCTAAAGAGAGACTGTGTGTGTGTGTGTGTGTGTGTGTGTGTGTGTGTGTGTGTGTGTGTGTGTGTTGTGTGTGTTTGTGTGTGTGTGTATGTGTGTGTGTGTGTGTGTGTTTGTGTGTGTGTTCGTGTGTGTGTATCTCTCTGTGTGTGTATTCCTATTGATGTTGCTGTCAGTTTGTATGGTGCTGTGACTGCTGCCCTCCCTCTCTGACTGAATTCCAGACGGTTTTCACCCTCCTTCACTGTCTGTGCAATGGAGTGGAAACGCCAGCAGAATGGAGAATTCCATCATATTATGCAACGCAGGGACCATCCGACCAGTCCCACACAGAGATCACACAAACGCTAATACACACAGTTGCACACGCTTATACATACACGCAGGTGCAGACATACGAATAAATGAGCATATGCACACACAGACAGAGACACACACACACAGACACACAGATATACTGACATGAGACAAACATGGGAGTCGATGGGTATTTCTCTTTCTCTGTGGCAAATTCTCACTATTTCACCCGCTCTGTAAGGTGTGCAACATTGTTTACATTTCTCTGTTTGCAGCATGTCATTCTTTTTCTCTAGGTCTTTGGGGTGTGTGTTGTTATTTCTGAGGCTCGTTTGCTATCAGTGTATGCCTTGATCACACCAGTAAGTCGATCAGTATTTCAATTGATCTGCAGGAGATAGTAAGGACGGCAGATGTTAGGGATCAAAGCTGAGAGTGTTGTGCTGGTAAAGCACAGCAGGTCAGGCAGCAACCGAAGACCAGGAGAATTGCCAATACAGGCATATGACCTTCATCAGCCCTGTCTGTAATCGCGATTCTTACCTGGCCTACTGTGCTTTTCCAGCACCACACTCTCGGCTTTGATGTCCAGCATCTGCAGTCATTACTTTCTGACCTGCTGTACTTTTCCAGCACCACATTTTCTTTCAGTTATTTTGACTGGAGTCTGACACTATTACAACTTGTTGATGTCACCAAACCTGGAAGAATTATAAAATGTGTGGAGGGCGAAGTGCAACAACAGTAGGACAACGCCAACTTGGTGTAGAGTTCAGGTATATTCCATACGACGATCAATGCAGGACAGTATGAGGTGATGCTGTTTGGAATGAAAGCAGGCTGAACCGTTATAAACGGGGTGCAGGAACAGAAGGACCTGGGCGTAGTTGAGCACAGATTATTGAAGATATCAGGACAAGTGGGCAGAGCAGTTACTATCACAGATTAGTTTCAGTATCTGAGCTGTTTACAGGGGGAGGTGGAGGAGGGAGCCTCCGTGCTCCCTTCCTGGGAGGTGCTGGTGACGATGTGTTGTGCGCCCACCCTCCTGCCCACCGAGACCGTGGGGATCCCATTTGTACCAGCTCGACATAAAAGGGAGATGGCATCTGGCCACAGATTCTAAGTTGTGCCGGGGGGAAACGGAGCTGCCAGTGAGTTTAAAGTGAGAATTGCCCTTCACTGAACATTGCTCCTTACTCGATCGGTGGGTCGTGGATGTTTCAGAATCTCCACACGAGGTGTCCTGGTCCTCTCCGGCTCGTACCAGGGTCCTCCCCACATGGCGGGGGGAGGGGGTTGAGGGAACGGATATCGGGCACTCCACCATTCGGCTTGGCCCTTTCCATCCTATTCCAGGCTGTTTCTCCTGGATTGGGAGAAAGGGAGGGAGTGAGTGCGTGTGGGGCCTGCTGATAATACTGCTCTAGGTGGGGGTGGCGGAATGAAGAGGTTTTCAGTGGGAGTCTATCCACAGTGTTGTACACATGCAGTGTTATTAGTGTAGGGGTTATACTGGAGATGAGAGAAGCAAAGAGAGACAGAGAGAGGGAAGGTGTTGCATGCAGTAGTGAGAGTGATGGCGCATGAGCCTTGTTCGGCGGTCGGTGCTGTAACAGATAGCGAGTGAGTGTGACGGAGCAGAGACAATACAGTGACCCTCATCCTGACAGAGCGGGGAAGGTTATTGATGCTTGTCCTGTATTGCTGGACATTTCATCAGACCACAGATACTACACTGAGCTGGGTGGTGAGCTCAGACCATGATCAGTGGGTCTGGTGGTGTGGCCCACTCTGGGAAGAGAATGGTCCCCGTCTGTACAAGCCCATCCACCAGGACCTCCGTGTCCCTGTCGACAAACCCTGATGTAATTGCCCCTTACCTACCATGCTCCGGGTAAACTGTGCAGGGCAGCTCCAAACTGAGAAAGCTCAACTGTGTGCCCATTGGCCTTTCAAAGATGGCACCAATGCCAGGGATCACGGAATATACATGGACATCCGGTCGATGGTGAGCACCTCCAGCCATGATGGTTGGTAGAATCGGGATGGTATTGAATGAGAGAGACACCATGGGGTGGGGTGGGTAGTTAATGTAAAGTGAGTTCGATAAGATAGCACCAGGAAATTAGTTCGACATTGTGTTGGCGATCCCTCTGTCACCCTCAACGAAATTACCACTGGGACAAATTATTGTTAGATTCAGTCCAATGGGTCGAAGTCTGTGCTGACCCTATTCCCAGTTACAACGCTGCAGAAAAAATGTTAATCCAAAACTCCCATGAAACCACCCAACATTCCTCGAAGCACTGGCTCATGTTACAAGATACTATCGAAATGTCGACATTTCAGCATTGTGGAACCTGTGATCATATCCTTCCATTACATTGTCTTTCAATCTCTCCCTCTCTGTCTACACCACAAACCTCTCCCATGTGTTGGTATTTAAACTGATTCCCCCGCCATCTCTCTTTGGCAGTGATTTTCACACCCACTGCACCCCTTGTCACGGCACAAGGGAGATTTAGAGCTGGAAATAGATGGGAACTGAACATCCTGTCACTTTTGGCATGGCTTGTAAGTTTGCCCACACTGGCCAGGGATCTAATACAATGTTACTGAGCAAAGCACTGGGGTGGTGGATACAGTTCCATACTCTGGTCACATATATCATCTGGATTTATCGATCAATGCACTGCTGTTGTCTGCATATCTTTCCACTCTGGGTAGATTGGGGTTTGTATTGTACAGTACACCAGTCCGGCCTGCATAGTGTTCCCTGATGAACGCATATCTCATCAGGGTTTATAGATCAATGCACTACTGAGGTCTGCACAGTATTCCATTCTGGACCGATTACAGGGTTGTGTTCAGCAATATACGAGCCTGGTTTGCGTAGTGCTCCATGCCAAATAGATATCTCACCTGAGTTTATATTATCTGGGCTGGCTCTCTGAGGTGGATTGAGAATGTGACACAACTAATGATTTCAATTGATATAGCAATGGCTTTACTTTTGTTCTCATTCTTGTGATTGGACCCTCTAAATTCTGAATTCTCTGGCCAGTCCCATTCTTCAGTCGACCTCATAGTTCAGTAACTTTTCGTCCCATGAGTAATTGTCCAGTTCTAATGTGAGTAAAACTGTTCTTTCTATTTCCCTGGCCTTTGGCATTGCTTACCCTGGAGCATCGGGATTCACCATCATAAAAGTAAGGTCACTCGTCAGACTTAGCCCTCCTGGGGATACAGCCCCAGCCTATTCATACTCTCAGTGTAGCTCAACCTCACCCCCTCCTCAACCAGCAATATACTTGGAAAACTATTCTGCATTCTTTCAAGTTTAACAACATCATTCATATAGCAGGGAGAACAGAAATCAAGGCAGTATTACAGAAGCATGTCATCCAGTGTGTAGGCGGAAATGATTAGTGCAGATACTGAAGATTAGTGTCGGTAATGTGGTGCTGGAAAAGCACAGCAGTTCAGGCAGTATCTGAGGAGCAGGAACATCAATGTTTCTGACAAAAGCGATATCGGATGCTGTGTATTTCCAGTACCACACTCTGAACCCAGTGTATATCCCAGATGGCCTCCTTCTTCAAAGACTGCAATTTCCACTCCCACTTAGTTGATGCCCTCCAGTGCATCTCATCCACTTCCCACATCTCCACTCCTCCAAACGCAACAGCGAAAGAACACCCTGTTCCTCATCTTCCACATCACAAACATTTCAAGATACAATGCATTATCCTCCCCCATCTGTGCCACCTAAAAACAGACCCCACCACCAAAAATGTATTTCCCTCCCCACCCCGGTCTGTGCTCCATAAAGAACATTCCCGGTGTGACTCCCTTGTCAGGTCCATGCAACCCATCAACTAACCTTCCACACCCAGAACCTTCCCCTGCCACTGCAGGAGTTGTAAAGCCTGCACCTTTACCTCCCCACTCACCTCCGTCCAAGACCCCAGAGGAACCTTCCACATCCACCGGATTTTTACCTGCAATTCCACACATGTAGCTATTGCTCCCGATATTGTCTCCTCTACATTGGGGAGACAGGAAGCCAACTTGCGGAACACTCCAGAAAACATCTGTGGCACACCCGCACCAACCAATCACGCCGTGCCATGGCTAAACACTTTAACTCCCCCTCCCAGTCCACCAAGGACCTGGGCTTCGTCCACCACCATCCTTAACCACCCGATGCCTGAAGGAAGAAAACCTCATCTTCCACCTTGGGTTCCTGCAACCACAAGGAATAAATGTGGATTTCACCAGTTTTCACATTTCCCATCCCGCTACCTTATCCCAAATCCAATCTTCCAACTCAGCACGGCCCTGTTGATGTGTCCTACCTATCCACCTTCCTTCCTACTTATCAGTTCCACCCTCCTCTCTGACATATCACCTCCAACACTAACTTCATCGACCTATCACATTCTCAGCTACCTCCCATTCCCATTTGTCTCTCAGCCACCTTGGGCCACAAGCCTCATTCCTAATGAAAGGTTTACACACGAAATGTTGATTCTCCTGTTCCTCGGATGCTGCCTGACCGGCTGTCTTTTCCAGCACCATAATCCCGACTTTGATCTCCAGCATCTCTTATCCTCACTTTCTCCCTTGAGTTAGTGTATCCAGAAATTTCCCCACCAGACATCTTACGCAGTTAGTCTGATATTTTAACCCTGTCTCCTTTTATATACATACTGAGAAATGTACGATACTGCAGTTCTCTTACAATACCCATGCATTCAAGGAAAAATATTTTAAAATTGAAGGATTTATAGTCCATCCATCAGTAACCCATTCCATCCAGACTGAGTAAATATTTCCTTTTATTGTGATATGAAATGTGATGTAAGGAAGTGGTTAACTGAACCTGTTTGTTCAGTGACTGTGATTAATGTCAGTCTCCATCGATTGTAATTATCCATTGGAGTGTTTCCATCTTTTAATCATAAATGGGCTCTGTTCAATGTGTTATCACACAGTATGAGTGGGAGCATCACCAACAGCACGAACAGGGATCAGTGGTTCCAGAGACAGGGCGAGGAGAGATCAGGGAGTTACAATGGCAAGATTAGAAGCTGAAATGGGTGCTGATTATGAGTTTATCCACAAATAAAAGTTTGGATTCCATGAGGGCTTGAGAAGAATGTGTGAGATCTTCTTAAAATGTATACCTGTGAGAGTAAGGTTTACTGGCATAGGCAGGAGAAGCAGGTAAAGGGGTTACAGATTTAAGAGGTACAGAAGCATGTCATTCTTTTATGCTGAGACATGAGGAGACATGTCACTGAGAAGGACTATTGGATATATGAGAAGTGCTCCATTATGTAACGTGTGGTTGGAGTGTCCGGTGAATCCATCAACAGAAATATTTCACAATTGTGAAGCAGACTTTGAGTTTTGTGTTGGTGTTACAACATTTCAGAATTTAAATTGCCAATAACGTGTCTGAGACGAATTTATATACTGATCATAACGCCGAAACGTTTGGAGAAATTTATGGAGAAAACTTCTAGCCTGTTCAATTTGAAAGTTATACGGGTGGCTGGACGAGAAGCTGTACTTGCTGACAAGTTGTCGAGACTTGGATGAAGAAAAACAGGTGTTCTGTGGCAGGAATAAACTGGCTGAAATAGAATGGAGTTGTGAATATTTGCATGCTTACTGTCAATGTCATATATAAGTAGTATAGTCTACTAAAACAGTAAGAATAAGGGGTTTAAAATGAAACTACCGTGTGTATTGATGATTCATTTTGTCAAAGGGTGTGTGTGTGACGATACTGTCATTTTGAAAATGATATATTCTCTTGTGTTTTTTTGACGAGATGTCTTAAACGCTGAGATGCTGATCTGCCGCTTGAATACGGCTGAAGTAAATAACTGAGGCTGCCTTTATGTTTTATTAAAACGGTGGGAATAATGGAAGGGCAGCGACAAACTCTCCCCGATTAGGTCTTCTCGTTTGTTTTTAGCTGCAGCATTCAGAAGTTGCTTGGTGTCCCAGAAGGGTTGGACGTTTCAATACAATGTTTGAAAATTCACTTGAATTTGCTTCCTCCTGGATTGGAGTGCTGCACGTAAGATTTTTTGTTGGAATTTACCTTTTTGCCAAGAGTTACGTTTATGGGATGATCCTGTTTTAGCACAGTTTATTAGTAGAATGCGGTGTATATATTGTTTGTTCCAATAGAGAAGCTATCCAAACTTGATCTTCTCTTTGGTTGTGTTTTGATTAAACCGTTTGAATGGACTGCATTTTGTTTAACGTTGAGAGGATTGACGAGTCGCAACACATCTGGAACACACAGTTCACGACTACGTTTATAATAAGGAAAAGTTAGGGTCGGGGCTGTCTTCTGAAAATATTTTGTGGTGGTCTGGCCTGGCCCATAACACGTGCAGCTGAGAGGCTTCTGATTGTCTCCTGTTATTTAAAAGTTAGTGGAGGGGCTGGGGGTGGTTTGCTGGAGGTTTTGCTGTGAGTTGCCTCAGACATTCAGGGAGACCTGAGGATTTGGAGACCTGGCTCTGGATGAAGCATGGGGACTACAGCATCTGGGTGTGTAACAAGAACAACAAATGTAGCAGAGGCCGCAGAGGGGGAGTGAGTGTGGGTGGGGGAAGTTGATCTGCTGTATCCGCACTGAGTTTTCCAGGAACAGCTTCCCAAACTACAATTAACCCAGGAGCAGAGTGTGAGGGGACCCTGATTGAACAAGGAGCTGGTCACACAGCGGTGTCATCTCCGTCAACACGTATGGAACTTCGTACCAGGGGGAGAACGGTGCTGACAGTGGCTGTTAGGGTGACAGTTTCATTCAGCTTCTGTGTTCTGGAACTTTCTGGGCAGGAGCGGGTGACATATCCATCATCTCCCAGTATCTCAGCATCAATGGCACCATTCAGTAACGAAGGATATATATACTGGATGAGGTGAATGGTTTCTCCCTTAGCAAGGAGATGCCAGGTGTACCCATGTTTTCCCAGTATAGCAGGATTCCGATGACGTACATGTCTCTTTGGGGTACCAATATCGGTAGCGAGAGTTAGAGGAACTGAAGGAACTCTCACCTCATTAATATTACAGTGTGTCCATGCACAGTACATCACGTTGGTGAATACCCAATGTCATGGAAGCAGCCGCAGCCTCTTCATTCAGAAGCAGTCAGCCATCCCCATCGTCTTTGGGTCTCCATTCGGAAAGAAATTATAGCCTCTCGGCTAAAGGCTGTCCCCTTGATACACGGCTCAAAACACCCTCCCCCTTACCACTCTCCACCGTCAACTAATCACATTAAACTATCCCGTGTGTACTGAGAGCATTAGGACCACTGGAAAAATCAGGGAGCAGACCATCAGGGAGATGGAACAACACTTCCCATGTCTTAACGGGTCAGAGTGATCCCTCCAGAACACACTGTGTCACTATGTCCAGTAATCCCTATCCATTTCAGGAACATACTGCCTTCCATACTTCTGAATATAAACAGGTTTTATTTAAAATCGTGGTTATAAACCTGAGTAGTGTAAGTCACGAAAGTATGAGGAGCACATTAGCTTCAGTGAATTGGAGAAGTACATGAAGAAGATTTACTGGAAGACAGGCAATGGTTGTTGTTTAAATAAACACCTTAAAACGAACAATACACACATGTCCACCACAGTTCAAACAGCAAAGGGGTAAGGTGACTTAACAATAGTCAAGTTTGAAGCGGCACGGTGGCACAGTGGTTAGCACTGCTGCCTTACAGCGCCAGAGACCCGGGTTCAATTCCCGCCTCAGGCGACTGACTGTGTGGAGTTTGCACGTTCTCCCCGTGTCTGCGTGGGGTTCCTCCGGGTGCTCCGGTTTCCTCCCACAGTCCAAAGATGTGCGGGTGAATTGACCATGCTAAATTGCCCGTAGTGTTAGGTAATGTGTAAATGTAGGGGTATGGGTGGGTTGCGCTTCGGCGGGTCTGTGTGGACTTGTTTGGGCCGAAGGGCCTGTTTCCACTCTGTAAGTAATCTAATCTAATCTTAGCAAAAGATGTTAAAGGTTGCATTAGATCAAAGGAAGCAGCTCAGGAAATTGCCAGATAATTCCTTGCGAGAACTAGAAAATTACAGAGAAACTAAACAGTTACTTTCATGTTAATTATATTAGAGGCAAGATTAACTGACAGTGAAACTCAGTTTGTGTTCTCCAATAATTGACAAAATGAAAGGAGATCGCAGTTAAGCCTAGAAAGTTCACACAGAGAGACGGACTGATACAGAGGCATGGAGAAGTGCTGCCAGGCAAGGTTAGGGAGAATCCCAAGGTGTTCTCCACGTACATTATTCAGAACAGAATAACCAGGAAACAACTAGGGCCCATTAGAGACCAAGGGAGCACGCTGTGTGAGAAGCTGGAGAACATTGATCGATTGTTACATGAAAGCTTCTACCTGTTTTACTTGGGAAAAGGAGGATGCAGGGACAGAATTCAAGAAGATGGATTGGGCAGGTCTTGAACAGATTGATATAAGATGCGAGCAGAGATTGGAGGCTTTGGCTGGTATAAACTTGCCAGGTCTGAATGAGTTGTATCATAGGCTGCTGTTGGAGACAAAGGACAAAAGGCCCTGACTCAAATGTTTAACTCGAATCTGGACACAGGGAAGTTGAAGATGCCAGATAACGGGAGAACAACGCATGTAGTCCCATTTTATGGGAAGGTTGGTGGAAATAGTCCGGGGAATTGTATCCAGTGACTAGTAGATCAGTGTTAGGGGAAGTATTGTCGGAAATAGGAAAGGAGAAAATTGACCTCCGTTTAGAGAGGCAAGGTTTGATCAGGAATAGTCAGCATGACGTCATCAGGAGGAAGTCTTACCAAATGAATTTTTTTGTATATTTTCGAGCATATTTTTTATATCGTTTTTCAGCAAGGCTTTTGACAAAGCCTCATATGCGAAACTGATTTTTAAAACGTCATGATATCAAGAGTAACTTGGTGAATTAGGATAAACATTGTCTTAGCGGCAGGAGACAGAGGGTGGTGGCGGAATATTGTTTGTGTGACTGGAGACGAATGTCTGATGGTGCAGCGAATCTTATTATTGGTGGCATTCATTAATGATTTAGATAGATGTGAATGTGTAGGGGGGTGGGGGGAGTGTGATAATTAAGTTTGTGTTTGTCACAAAAATCGGCTGGGTGGTTGACAGTGAGGAGGAAGGCCTTATGTTACAGGAAGATACGGATGGAATGGTCAGATGGTCAGATGGAATGTAACCCTGATGTACTTGTGGTGATGTACTTTGGAAGAAGGAACCAAAAATGGGGGTATGCAATTAATGGCAGCATACTAGGAAGCTGAGAGGGTGTTTCAGATTCACCACAGATCCCTGACTGTGACTGCACAGGTTAATAGGTTAGGGAGAAAGTGAGGACTGCAGATGTTTGAGATCAGAATCAAGAAGTGTAGTTCAGGAAAAGCACAGTCGGTCTGGCAGCATCCAAGGACTTTGCTGAAATCCCAAACCCAGTGTACAAAATCAAATATTATGGGATTGTGGCAAATTTTTGGACAAGGTGTCAGGATTGGACAGTTGGCAGGAACGAGTGAGTAGAAGTTTTAAATTTTGATTTAATGACCAGGTGTATTTTACAGGAGAAATACAATAAACATACAGTGAGAAGTTTTCACTTGTTGCCACAAAGTGGTTTCATTTTGAAGAATTGAAGACGATGGAATAAACAGAGGATACAGCCTGAAGAGAGTTTATGGGTTGTGAGACAGCTCCTCACCATCGACCTCTCCTGCAGCCCAATCCCTCCGTTACAGCTGCATTCCCATCTACATCAGACCCCAGCAACATCGAATTTGCTAATCCTCAGGCACCATCTTTGCCACTGGGCAGATACTCCTCCATCACCAGCTCATTGCCCCCTGTGCCAGGCCATTCCAATGTCAGAGACATGTCTCTTACTGCTGGTCCCACGTCATCGATGTTACCATAATGGCCTTCCACTATCAGCTTCATCACCACCAGTGCAGGACTCAACCAACAACAAGTCTCCAATCCTCAGGCATTGTCTTTTGCTGCTGGGCCCTATCTCACTCACGTTGCCTCTGCTGATGTAGCAGCTGCCAATTCCAGGTCATGTGCTTGGTCCAGAAAAGTAAGTAAGGACTCACTCTCCTCCGCACTGGGCTCACTTTGAGGTCCAAACCCTGAGTCCAGCTTTAGGTCAGTAAATTACAGAAAGAAAAGTGGAGGAGAATATAAGAAAAAGAAAGCAGGTCAGAGTGTACAAGCTTGAAACTTTATTGCTGGAACAGCACAGCAGGTCAGGCAGCATCCAGGGAACAGGAGATTCGACGTTTCGGCAACAGGCCCTTCTCCAGGAATGAGCAGAGAGTGTTCAGCAGGAGAAGATAAAAGGTAGGGAGGAGGGACTTGGAGGAGGGGCGTTGGAAATGTGATAGGTGGAAAGAGGTCAAGGTGAGGGTGATAGGTCGGAGTAGGATGGAGGCGGAGAGGTCAAGAAGAAGACTGCAGGTCAGGAAGGCGGTGCCGGGCTGGAGGGATCCGGCTGAGACAAGGTGGGGGGAGGGGGGATGAAGAAACTGGTGAAGTCCAAGTTCATCCCCTGCGGTTGGAGGGTTCCCAGTCGGAAGATAAGACGCTCCTCCTCCGACCGTCGGGTTGTTGTGGATGAGTCCAATGACCTGAATATCCTCGGTGGAGTGGGAGGGGGAGTTGAAATGCTGTGCTACAGGTTGGTTGGGTTGGTTCGTCCGGGTGGCCCAGAGGTGCTCTCTGAATCGCTCCGCAAGTAGGCGGCCTGTTTCCCCAATATAGAGGAGGCCACACCGGCTGCAGCGGATGCAGTAGATGATGTGGGTGGAGGTTATCACAGCCATATCTCCTTTCTCAGCACCTGCCTACGGAACCGACTGATCCCCCATGGACTCCAGATCACCTTCCGACCAACACAATTTGGACCCAACCAGGACTACCAGTACCTGCAACAAATCCGCAGCCTCCAGCAACGGACCTCCCTCCGGATCCTCCACTCCACGCTTGCAGCCATGCGCCGGTACCTACATTCCCTGCAACTCGACCTACCCCAGCTCAGGACAACTCTCTCACAGACCTGTAAAGGACCTCTACTGTTCTTCATTTACAGAAGAATCCATAGACTGAACAAACAGTTCTTTCTAGCCATATCGGAAATTAAAGGCAGTAAGTACCAAAAACTTTCATGCACTTACCCCCAAACTCTGGATTCCTCAACCGTTCCAGAAACTTCCATCGGCCTCCGAAACCAGTCCGGCGCCATTACACACGCGGCCGCTCCAGCGCCCGCGGCAATAGCCGCAGACGCCGCCGACGATGACGTCACTTCCGCCCCCACCGACCTCGCAACCTTCATGATCGCGGCCCAAACAACCGCCTCCGGGATCGCCGCACAGACAACCTGCTCTGCGATCGTCATGAAGACAATCACCAACAGATTGGCGAACAATTGGTTGACGGAATCAATTGCAATATATCTCAGTCTGCTGTAGGAGAAATGTATTGATGCGATTCTCTGCCATGATGAGAACGTGGGAGACTCATTGTGTTGAATTACCTACTCCTTTCCCAATGTTTGTATGCAGTCTGTGGGAATGCTCTTTCAATGTTGTCACAAGCTCTCAGATGTTAGGAAGGAGGTCTCTGTATGGTTGACAGGCCTGTGTTTCCCTGTTCCGATGCAGAAGCTGGTGCCCGGTGTTCTGTCCGGTTATATCCTTTAAAACCTTGGAGCAGTTTGATACAATTGAGTGCGTTGATTGGCTGTTTCAGAGACCATTGAAGAGTTTATCACATGCCTGTGTGTCTGGAGTCACTTCTAGGCGAGACCAGGAAAACATGGGAGATTTACATCTTGAAAGCACATTGGGGAAGCATATTGGTGTTTCCAATTGACATTGGGTTCAAGGTCATTATTACTGACACAAGATTTTAGATATCGATATTTTATTAATTGTTATTAACTTCCACCAGCTGACAGAGCATTAGCCTGCTCTGTATTAGTAATCCAGCGACATTTCTATCTCCACATAGTAACCTATCGCAAACCACACTGAGCAGTTTATTTCTGTGCTGCTTGACAACTTTGTCCAAAAGAACCCCCAACAATTTGACTGTCATGATGGAATTAAGGGGGTGATGTTGGTCATACTGTAATTATTCTCCTCTTAGGAGACTTGTCATAGTTGAGTAATTTCCCACATTGCCAGATAGATGTCAGAGTTGGAACTGGAATGAAACAGCTTCCCCAGGGACACGGCTTGTTGTACGTTGCCTTTGTCATATCGACTGTGTTCAGATGTATCTTCATGTCACATGGAGCGAATTGATTGTTTGAAAACTGCCATCTGTAATTCTGTTGGCATCCTGACAAGGTGAGGTAAATCATTGACTCAATACTTCTGGCTGAGTATGGCGCAGGTAACTATATGCTTGCCTTTTGCACTGATATGCAGAGCTGTTCCATTATTAAGGAGGGCTACATGTGTTGGGCCCTCTCCTGCAGTGAGTTTAATCCATTTATGACTAGATGTGGCAGGACTATAGAGTTTGGAACTGATCTTTTGGTCTTGCAAACATTCCGCCCTCCCTATCAGATGGTACTTTTGCTGTTTGGAATGTTAACAGTCAAGTGTGGTAGCTTTATGGTTTGCCATCAGTTTTAGATACACATAGTTCTGCCGTGGCATGTTCACCACACTCATAGCCGAAGCATAGATCTACTTATTGGTAATGGTAGACTGAGGGATTATCCCGTGCAAAAAGTTACAGATTATCGTTGAATATAATTTTGCTTCTGCTGCTGTTGTGACCTACAACATCACATGGAACACACAGGTTGAGCTGCACTATCTCCAATACAGTCCTGCTGCCTGTCCCCCAGGTCACACCAAGTCCCATTCACCCATCAACCCTGTACTCCGTGACCAAGTCTGGCTTTTGATGTGGCACACTTTCAATTTTATATTCTCATTCTACTGAGGGCCTCTCAATGGTGTCGCACTTATAATTTGTCTCATTGCCCAACACCCTTTAACGTAATCATCTGAATCCTTTCCTTTCCAGTCTGTGCTACCTTCTGTGTTTAGAGTGAATGCATGTCACTCTGTTTCTCTCCCTGACTAACAGTGAGAACTCTGTAGTGTCAGTGATGCCAGCTTTACGTCGTTTCAGAGACACGAAAATTGTGCATCTTGTGTTATCTTTCGCTTCCCGGTATATGGCGCTCCAGTTTGAACAGGGCGTTTGAGCCACGTTGACACATGTCTTTGAAACGTGGTGAAAAGCAGAAATTGCTAGAGACATTAGGCAGATCAGGCAGCATCAGGGAGTGAAAGCAGACTTAATCATTTGGGTGCACTGACCACTCTTCAAGGCTCACAGGGTTTTTTGTTCTCGTTTCAGATTTCTAGTATCCAGAGTTATTTGTTTTATTGAAAATGTGCTTTTTTCATTGCTGGAGAAACACAGCAGATCTGGCAGCATCTGCGGAGAGAGAGAAATATAACTGGCGTTTCAAGTCCAGTCTGACTCCTCTTCAGAACAGAAAAGGATTGGAAAATGGGCTTTTAAATCCCTTGACCGAGGTAGAGGAGGGGTGACGGGAAACAAGATGGTGTGGAGGAGCAATGCCACTGACAAATTGACTTTTATTTCTGGTAAAAGAGAATCAAATGTAAAATGAGTATTAATTAGATTGTGAAGGGGGGAAATGAGTTCGTTAATTAAGTGCAAGACAAACGATTCACAAGCAGGGCAAGTTCATTGGGAGACCACGAGAAAGAATGTGTGAAGAATGGAGAACAGCCATAATGCGGTCAGGCTGTGGAAGTATAGAATTGAATAAGAATTCCTTCAGGATAGAACGTCCCAAGGTCTAAAGTGAGGTGTTACTCGAGCTTGGGTTTTTCTTCATTGGAGCATTACAGCAACCCAGGACTGAAATGTTTGCATGACAGCAAGGTAAGTTTTTCAAATGGGAAGCAATGAGAAGGTCAGGGTCATTCCCACAGACAGAGTGGGAGTGTTCCTCAAAACAGTTTCTGTTTGGTCTCCCCAATATAAAGGAGACTGCATTCTGAGCAGCAATTACAGGAGACTGGATTGAAAGAGTACAAATGAAATGCTGCTTCATCTGGAAGATGTGTATTGGGTTGTTAAGAAATAACGGATGTGTCCGCGATCTTTTCAAATGTCCGAATTTATTTCTTCTTATATTTAGACCACCTAGTTCCACAGCTTGGAAAGAGTAAGTATTATAGGTGTGGGAGGCCAGAGTTAATAAACTTGGATCTGGATAAACACAGCAGACCAGACAGAATCAGAGGAGCAGCAAAGGCGATATTTTGATCTTGGACCTTTCGTCAGGACTGGTGAGAGGGAGGGGAGCCCAGAAATGGAGTGATGGGATATGGAAGGGCGGCGGGTAAGTATAGTGGTGGGAGGTACATGCACGTATGAGGTTACTGTGATTGGTCATTGGGAAGGGTGGAGCAGAGACAGGTGGGTCTGGTCAGGGAAAAGGGACATGGGATAATGCTGTGAGTGGAGGGGTTTTGAAGCGGCTTCAGTCAATATTGAAGCCATTGGGCTATCAGCTTCAAAGGTAAACTCTCAGGTGGTGTACCTCTGACAGTGGACTGGCTAAGGATGGGCATGTTGCCTCGCGAGTGGGAGTGGGAAGTAAAATGAATGGTAACTGGAAAGTCGGGTTGGTTGTTTCGTGCAGAGCACTAATGCTCCATACAGAACCTGATCCTAGCCCACCGAGCTCATCTCCAACTCCCAACGTGGTCTCCTCTATGTTGTGGAGACCAAAGGGAGACTCAGGGACATATTCATGGAGCATCTGTTCTCTGCACGCTTTCACAAACTCAGCATTCCAGTTGCCATCAATTTCAATCACTCCCCTCCCCTTGCTCATTCGGCAACAGGCCTCCTCCACTGTCAGAGTGAGGTCAAACAGAAACTGGGGAACACAGCTTGATATTTCAGCTGGAGACCTTACAGCTCAATATTGTCTTTACTGGCTTCAAAATCTCTCTACCCACAGCCTTACCCCATGTCCCCTTTCCCTGACCTCACCAATGCTGTGCATCTTCCCATTCGCATATCTGTTGCACCCTTCCCACTGACCAATCACAATAATTCCCTGTCTACATCCCCCTATCGCCATCCCACCTACTCTTCCACCAGCTCCTGGCCCCTCCCTCTATTTACTTCCCGGATCCCCTTCCCCCACCCCAATCCTGATGAAGTCTTTCAGCCTGAAACGTTGACTTTCCTGTTCCTAGGATGCTGTCTCACTTGCTGTGCTTTTTCAGCTTCATATGTATTGGGTACATAGTTGCACATTGAGGCCTTATCAGCAACAGATTTTATTATGCTTTTTATACATTCCTTGGCTGTTTATTGACAAGCTTATCTCAACATTCTCACAGCAGGATCTAGGAAACAGTTTTTTGTCACTTATGCTCCTGTCTGCTTCGAACTGATTTCCTTTGTTTTAACCGTACTTTTATCACTGCTGTTCTCAATGGCATTGTAATTGTAACTCTTGTTATGCTGTAGCTTAATCACACCATTTCCAATATGCTTCACAACCTCCTTGTTCTTATACTCCACACGTCTATTCATAAACCCAAAGATCCAATAAGTCCTTCTATAATTTCCTGTCTTCTGTGTCCCTCTCTCCTTAAACGGGGAGGTTACATTTACCAGTCCTCCCTCATTCCAAAGTTTCCTGAAACATCACCAGCAATGCCTCTACAATCACCTTCGATATCTCTTTAGAACTACGAGCTGTTGTCCAACTGGTCTCGCTGATTGATTCAACTTCACCTTCCCCAGCGCCTTCTCCTTACTGAGGTCAGTATACACACCTCTATACCCTTAGTTCTTGAAGTTCTGGCATTTTGCTGGTGTCTTCCAACGTGAAGACTGATGGAAAGTATCTATTCGATTCATCTGCCATTCCATTGCTTCCTATAACTACTCAAGCCTCATTTTCCAACAGTCCTTTGTTTGTTTTTTACTCCCTATCGACCTTGTTATATATCTAAAAATCGCTTTCCATATTCTTTTAGACGATTAAGAAGCGTAATATCATATTTCACCCTCTCCTCCCATTTGTTGTTATTAGTTATCCGTGCTGGAATTTGTAAGCTTCGTAATCCTTTGGATTCCCAATAATCTTCACCACATTGTGTGCATTTCCTTTTGTTTTTATGCTTTCGCTGAGTTCGTTATCACTCACGGCTGACTTGTCTTCTGCTGAATATTGTTCTTCTTACTTGGGATGAATTTCTGATGTGCTGCTGAATTATCTTCAGACACTCCAGTCATTGCTGCTTCACCATCTTCCACAGGCTCTGCTTCCCTTCCAACTGACTCAGGCCAACTGCTCCCACATGACTTGTAGTTACATTACTCAATTATAAGACATAACATCCAAAAGTGAGCAATAGATGTAAACAGAAAGAGGTACGTCTGAGGCATGGGACAGGAAGAACGATTGGAGGATTCATCAATTAGATTAAAAGAGAGATCGAGAGAGACAGAGAGAGAATATAGACATGGAGGTATAAAAATAGAGAATTCTACATGGCAGATAGATATTGATGCACTTCTGTACTTGGTTTGACAAGTCCTGTGTGTTGTGGTCCTTTGTACAATGTATGTGCAACAGATTAATATGTTGAAATGTGGGTCTGATGCCAGAACCTTTATCTCCATCAATATGACAGGCAACAGCTGTTGACAGACCCCAGCAGGCCAATGTATATGTTTCCCGGTAGAAAATGGATTAACTGATATAAATTGGAACACCAGAAACAGAAATTTATAACATACATCCTGTTAAGAATTAGAGATTAGGTCTGGGAATGCAAGAAAGAGGCAGGAGGCAGTGTGTACGTTGAGAGAAGGGGAACATAACATCTCAGCTGAATAATATGTTAACGTTTTATAAATTTTGTACATTGCATGCATCATTTTTGTAAACTATGTCTCTCTTGTTCATTCTGAATATGGTGCACACATATGAGCAATCTTATCTATCTACACACACACACGCACACTCACTCACTCAATCACTCACTCACCCACACACTCACACACACACACATACTCACACAGACACACACTCACACAGACACGCACAGACAGACACAGACAGAGACACACACACAGACGCACACACACTCACACAGACACACACACAGGCACACACACAGACACACACACTCACACAGACACGCACACACAGACACAGACACACACATACACAGATACACACACACTCACACAGACACACACACAGCCACACACAGACACACACACACAGACAGACACACACACTCACACAGACACGCACACACAGGCACAGGCACACACACACAGACACACACACACTCACACAGACACATACGCAGCCACACACACAGACACACACACTCACACAGACACAGACACACACATACACACACACTCACACAGCCACACACACAGACACACACAGACACACACAGACAGACACAGAGACACACACTCACACAGACACACACATTCACACAGACAGACACACACCTACACAGACACACACCTACACAGACACACATACACACATTCACACACACAGACACCTACACACAGAGACACACACACACGCACTCATTTACACACAGACACACACTCTCTCAAACAAAGACAACAGACACACTCAGACAGAAACACACAGACAGACACACACACTCACTCACACACACAAGCACACACACATTCACACACACAGACACACACACGCACACACACAGACACACACACTCACACAGACACACACAGACAGACACACACACACAGACACACACACTCACACACAGAGAGAGACACACTCTCTCAAACACAGACATGCACACACTCACACAGACACACACAGAAAGACACACACACACACTCACACACACACTGATACACACACTCTCTCTCTCACACACACAGAGATCAATCATGGTTCGGCCATTCCATTTCAAATTATCCTGTTTTATTTACACTATCACTTGCCATTCCTTCTTCCGAATATATCTGTTTCTTTTACTACATTTGATTTTATTATGTCTGTCAAGAGGACATTGGGGACTTGGGGGATGTAACTTTACTCCTCATCAGTCTCCACAGTCACTGTGTTCTATTCCTTTCTGTTTCTTAGCCCATGAAAAATACATACTGTGTCTGACCCTTGAATCCCGATAAACAGGTCTTTTTTTAGATTCCTACAGCATGGAAACAGGCCCTTCTGCCCAACAAGTCCACATCGACCCTCCGAAGCGTAACCCACCCAGACCCATTCCCCTACCCGCTATTCACCCCTGACACTATGGGAAGTTTAATATGGCCAATTCACCTAACCTGCATATCTTTGGACTGTGGGAGGAAACCGTAGCACCCGGAGGAAACCCACGCAGACACGGCGACAATGTGCAAACGCCACACAGACAGTTGCCCAAGGCTGTTCAGTAAACAAAACATTTACTTTTGGGCTAAAGCTACAACAACTCTAAAAAAGAAAAGGCATACAAACTGTGCAATAAGATGTTTGCACCTTTGCAAGCAAATTATTGAATTACATTGTGTAAACGATAATTAACTGATATAAGGTATGAGAGTATAATCCAGTGAAATCCGTAGCACTGCAAGAGAATAACAAGCGATTACATTTAAATTTGAAGATTATGGACTAACATTTATTATGTCCAGAAAAAAGATGGTGATTTTGTGAGAAATTGCATTTTCCCCATGATATGTAATTCCCAATAGTTGACGTACCAGTGTGGAGACTCCACGTTGGTTGAGAGGGAGCTCCAGGCTCTGAGTGAATTCTCACCGTCTCAATGTGCAGTTGGTGTGTGTCTCTGAACTGTTCATAAATCTATCAGCAGCCTTAATGTCTTACTCCTGAAATAGTTCGCTATTCCCATCATCTTCTATCCTCTATAGGAGTACAATAATGTCTTCTCGGAGATAGAAGGCATTTCCTTGAGACTTGGCACAAACCATTCACTTTTCCCTCTCACGTTCAGAAAACCAAGTTAAAGTGACACATGTGTACCACGAGCAAAGGAACCAGGAGGAACAACATAGAGCAATCTATCTGTGTAGACTCTGCTTCACTACTTGTCATGTTGGGGCATCAAAGACATCTTCCTATTTCTATATAGGCTGAATGGCCACGTCCTGGTCATCTGGAAGCTGCTCAAGGACCTGACCTGGCGACTCCGGCTCCTGTTTAACATCTCGATGTGCTGACTACACTCCTTCCCTCCTTGTGTAATAGGCAGGAGGGTCTGAATGGGCTATCCATACTCTTGTCCAATAGTTTCAATGGTTTTAATGGCGTCTTTGTATTCTGTTGAAACCACGTTTCGGGCAGAAGCTTTTGCTCAGAAACGGCGATTCTCCTGCTGCTTGGATGCTGGCTGACCTGTGTGCTTTTACAGCGCTATTCTCTCGAGTCTTCAGTCACTGAATAGTCTCCTCTGTTTCTGTGCACCAGGTTATCGGAGTAAATGAACTCCAAACGCTCCTGTCTTGCAGTTTTGAGGAACTTAATTGAACATAGGGACGTAGGGCTGAGGAGTAGGAGTGTGTCATTAGACACTTTAAGCCCTCTCAACTAGGCAGTAAGATCGTGGCTGACCTGGATGTGTTCTCAGCCCCACTTCCATATCTGTAGTTCATTGTCCTTTACTCTCCAATATCTAACTACCATAGCTTTGACTAAATGCAACACACAGGTACCACAAACTTCTGGGGAAGAGCATTCCCACTCAAACAAACCTTTGTGAAATTCTCCTCTTCCGTGTTCAGCCAGGGGTTGGACGGATCACTGTTTCATTTTCTAATCCCGTCCCTCCATTGATCATGATAAATTTGAAATGTAACTAGGTTGGTGATATGGCCAATGATATGGCCAATGATATAGATTCTTTGTTGGGAACAAGTCAGTTCGATATCTTACATTTGCAAAAATAATTCACCAAAGCAAAGTTACTCAAAGCTAAGATGAAAATATACATGGCAAACAGTTTGGACAAATATGTACATTAATATTTATCTTTCAATGCATACTGAGATGCAGTCTGTGCATACACACAGACACACACACCAAGACACACACAGTGTCACACACACAAGAGCACACAGACACACACATACACATGCCTAAAGACAAGCAGGAAAAAAAACTCTGCAAAATATCAGCTTGAAAGAGCTTTGTCCAAGCAATAGTTAAACTAAAGACAAAAGTAAAATAATTAAATGTTATTCTGCCTCTGAAGTTGTTCTGTTCACACAAGCAATATTTATTCGTGAAACAGTCGGATTCGCTGAATTACCTTTGATTTTAGGCAGTGGGGAGATGCCAATGATTCCTCAACAGTCATCCTACATGAATGGTAACGCTGACGGAACGGTTTTCATCTCTCATACATTGCTGCGAGAAGGAACAAGGAAAGAGAGGGAGCAATAAGCAGTGGGTTTCGAGCATTCTGCATTTTCTCCATATTTCAATAGAAATATACAATAATGTTATCTGACCACGAAACTGGACCACGCGAGGCCTGCTTGAGCATTCTCAGAAATGTATGACTTCGTCCCTGTTCTCTGCTCCATGTAGGAGTTTTAATGAAGATACGTGTGTATGTGTCCTCATATTTTTGTCCAATAAAATCATATCTGCATAGTATTTGTTTTCTTATACTATGAAAAGAGTATATAACATATGCATGTTGTTTTCTTAAATTTGAATCCTCAGTTCTAGACTCCCATACCAGAGAAAATGTCCATAGGCTATGCACCACACACACTCTCCTCGATATCTTATGCGGTTCAATACGAACGCCTCTCAATCTCAACCCTGAAGTGCTCTCACCTTTGCGAGGTTTGTAACATCATGAGGAGCAAGGAAATAGTGAAGATCCAAGAACATTTTCCTCGCTTAGGGCAGTCCAAAACTAGAGCACACAGATTGAAGGAGAGGAGAGTGGTAACTTTTCACAGAGTGTATGGAATGAACTGCCAGAGGAAATGTTGGAGGCTGGGACAGCTACAGTATTTAAAGCCATTTGAATGAAGCCATTTGAGTGAACACGAAGGTTTTATGGGATATGGGCCAAGTGCTGGCAAGTGGATTGTGATTAATTTAGGACATCTGGTCGGCATGGACATGGTGCAGCGAAGGGTCTGTTTCAGTGCTGTATGACAGAATAAAGCCTTCATTCCAGGAATAAGTACAGTGAAACATCTTCGCAAATCTTCTTATGCTATTGAGTATATACTTTTTTCAGTTTATGGAATCATCACCGCCCACAATACATCAGATGTTGACTCAAAAGTCCCCTGTACAGCTGCAGTCAAGCATCCTGATAGCCTTTTTCATGAAGTAATCATTCAATATTCCTTCCTAATTACTTGCTGCATCTGCATACTAACCCCGTGTGATGTATGTACCTGGGTGATCAAATGCCTTTGTACAACTGAGTTTTGTGCTCTCTCTTCTTTTAATTAGTTTACTGTTGTTTTACCCTTCTACCACAGCACAAACTTCGGTAGCCCATGTTATCCTGTTTCTGCTGAAGGTTAGCACACTAATCTTCCCTGTCTATATCACATTAGAGACTCTCTACCTCCACTTGACATCTTATCGAATGACTATCTTAGTGGTTGAGCCAATTGAGTTCCATCCAATCAGTTCCCACACACTAATCATTGACATATTCTACATAGCTTTTGATGTTGCACTGATCTCTGAGGCACTTCACCAAGTTAAAGATTTCCAACCCGAAAATAAACATTTCTCCCGACTATCTATTTTCTGATAGTTACCCAGGGCTCACCTGTTCCTGTGTAGCAAACTAGAAAGTAGGTGTGACCTCCTCTTGTGCTGCGTCATGTACTGAAATGGCTGAAGAACTTCATCCTAATGCTTTATAAATCCTTAGAGGTGCAGAAAGGTCTCCTCATGTCTCATTAAATCGATCCTGAATGGCTGAATGCGATCTTCCTCACTTTCTGTAACAGCATCGACGGGTTGAGTGAGTGAACAACACATGAAACATAAGCAGCAGATGGCCATTCAGCCCCTCGACCTGCTGCACAATTCAGAATGCTCATTGTTGATGTAACTAAGCATCCCTTTCCTGTCTGTTCCCAATAAACATTGATTCTCTTGTTCTTCAAAGATCTATATAACTCTGCCTTGAATGTTTTCAGTAACCCAGTCTTCACTGCTCCTTGGGCACGAGAAGACCACAAAAAACACAATCCTAAAGAGAAAGGAACATCCCTTTCCCGGTCTGAAATAGGAATGCCCTTATTCTCAAAATGAGTTCTCCTCAAACCAATCTTCATTCTTTTGACACAAGGACACAATGGTTAGGAACAGATATAGACTATTCAGCCCCTCAAACCTCCCCAAATTTCCATTAATCCTCGACAATCAAATACTGACCAGATTAACCTCCACTGAATTTAATGTAATTCCAGCTACAATATGTTCACAAGAGTTCGAGAAATTAGAACTGCGAACATTGAACAGTACAGCAAGAGCCCTTCAGCCCTCAATAGTGTGCCGACCTTTTATCCTACTTAAACTAAACTGCAGAGCTTTCATCCTATTGTCGTCTATGTGCCTATCCAAGAGTTACTTGAATATCCCTAATGTAGCTGATTCTACTACCACTGCTGGCAATGCATTCCACACACCTATCACTACCTGTGTAAACAACCTGCCTCTGACATCTCCCCAAAACCTTCCTCTAATCACATTAAAATTATGTTTCCCTCGTGTTAGCCATTTCCACCCGATGAAAAAGACTCTACTAATCCACTCTATCTGTGCCTCTCATCATCTTGCGCACCTCTATCAAGGTACCGTTCATCATTCTTTAATCTAATGAGAAAAGCTAAAGCTCCCTCAAACCTTCTTCATAAGACATGCCCTACAGGACAGGCAACATTCTGGGAACTCACGTCTGCACCCTCTCTGAAACTACCACATCCTTCCTTTAATGGGGCGAACAGATCTCAACACAATATTCCAAGTATAGTCTAATCAGGCCTCTAGAGTTGCAGCATAACCTCGCAGCTCTTAACTCAATTCCCCAGCTTATGAAAGCCAACACATCATACACATTCTTAACAGTCCTATCATCTTGAGGGCTTTGGCAACTTTGAGGAATCTACAGACGTCGACCCCAAGATCCCTTTGTTCCTCCACACTGTCAAGAAGCCTACCTTTAACCCTGTAATCTGCATTCAAATTCAACCTTTGACAGCGACTCTTTCCTGAAAATGGGAAAATAGAGCAGAATCAGGCCATTTAGCCCATTGGATCTGCTGTGCCATTGGATTAGAGCTGAAATATTTCTCACCTACATTCTCCTGCCTTCGCCAAATGATCATTGATTCCCGAATTAATGAAAAGCTTATTCAACTCTATCTTGAAGAAACTGTGTGCAGGAGTGTGTGTGTTTGTTTGTGTGTCCATATCTGTATGTATATGTGTTGTGTGTTTAACGTGTCTGTGTATGTGTGTGTGTGTGTGTATCTCCGTGAGACAAGGTCTTGCTGTTTTTTTGGGTAAATCCATTGAAATTGAGATCAACCCCTCACCCCCCCACACACACCTCTACGTCTGCCCCTGTTAAGTTTATAGTTATACAGAGCCACCCTATGCTCGCCTCCCCATGCCTTTGCACTAGTGTCAGTTTTTTTTGTTTCTTTCAGAGGACATCAAATACTGTCAATCTCTCTATTGCATGGCTGTTTGGTTTTTCAAGTAACGCCTTTGAAAGCACAGAGCAGTTTCGTCTGATACCTAACGATATCGTTCCTGAGACATTACCACCACCACTGTGTCAGTTTCAGGACTTTTCAATCTTTTCTCATTTATAATTTGAAGGAAAATATTGTAAAACATTTCAAGATAATGAACGTGAAATACAGTCATTGCATTGACTTGCAAATTGTTCTGTCAATCTTGCTTGGATGCATTTGCAGTGGAAATACACTTTAATTTGCGCACTCTGTGTCATGAATAATCTTCAAAGACAAATCACTTCCACATTGCAGAGCGACCATTGACATAACTTTACATGGACATTCTGCACTCTAAAGGTCCTCAGTACGATTACAATCCTTCATATACCAAACTATGTGTGTGCATGTGCAGATGGTTCTGTCAGTTTGGGTGGCGCTATGAGCTGTCTCCCTCCCCCTCCCTCCCAGACTGAATTCCCTGATGGTTGTCACCCTGCGGTGCTGTCAACGCAGAGGAGTGTGAAGGCCAGCAGAGGGGGACATTGCATCACTTTAAACACCAGAGAGGCTGACAGATCCGCTGTGCACACGGACACACAGATACACACAGAGACGAATACAGTCACGCAGACAAAATGCAGAGATGAAAACAGACACGCAAATACATAAAGAGACAAATACAGACACAATGAGATGAATACAGACGCACAGGCGCACAGAGAGACGAATGCAGACGTGCAGCGACACACAGAAACAAATACAAGCACACAGATACACACAGAGACAAATACAGACAGGCAGATACACAACAGAGATGAATACAGGCACACAGATACATATAGTGACGAATACAGACACGCAGATACAGAAATGAATACAGGCACGCAGATACACATAGAGACAAATATAGACACGCAGATACACACAAAGACGAATAGACTCACGCAGGTGCCCACAGGGATGAATACAGACGCAATGATACACACAGAGATGAACACAGACACGCATATACACACAGAGAAAAACACAGACCCGCAGATACACAGAGAGACGAATGCAGACACACAGATACTCACACATGAACACAGGTATGCAGATAGACATAGAGACGAATACACACACGCAGATACAGACATGAATGCAGACAAGCAGATGCACACAGAGACGGATGCAGACACACAGATACTCACACATGAATACAGGCATGCAGATACAGATATGAACACAGGCATGCAGATAGATATAGAGACGAATACACACACGCAGATACAGACATGAATGCAGACACGCAGATGCAAACAGAGACGGATGCAGACACGCAGTTACTCACAGAGACACGCAGATAGACAGAGAGACGGAGAGAGACACACAGATACACGCAAGATGAATACAGACACACAGATACACACAGAGACAAACACAAACACGCAGATACAAACAGAGATGAATAGAGTCACACAGATGCCCGCAGAGACGAATACAGACATACAGATACACATGGAGATGAAAACAGACACGCAGATACACACAGAGCCTCGCATATACACATAGAGACGAATTTAATGACACACACAGATGAATACAGGCACGCAGAAGCACATAGAGATGAATACAGACACGCAGATTCAGAGATGAATGCAGACACGCAGATTCAGAGATGAATGCAGGCACGCAGATGTACACAGAGACGAATACATACACGCAGATTCACAGAAAGACAAATATAGACACACAGATACACAGAAAGACAAATATAGACACACAGTTACACACAGGGACGAATAAAGTCACACAGATACCAACAGAGACGATTGCAAATACACGTATACACACAGAGTTGAACACAGATAAACTGATATAAACAAAGACAAAAACAGACAAGCTGATACACACAGAGATACGCAGATACACACAGAGACGAATAGAGACACGCAGATATACACAGAGATGGATACAGACACGCAGATACACACAGAGGTGAATACAGACATGCAGCTGCACATTTACATAAATACAGGCATGCAGATACGCACAGAGACAAATACAGACATGCAGATACCCACAGAGACAAATACAGACATGCAGATGCACACAGCGAAGATTGCAGAAACGCAGATACACACAGTGACAAAATCAGACATGCAGAGACACACAGAGATAAATATAGATGCACACACGGAGAGTAATGCAATAGCACATATAATAATACAGGCACACATAGACAAATTCCTGAAGAAGGGCTCATGCCCGAAACGTCGATTCTCCTGCTCCTTGGATGCTGCCTGACCTGCTGCTCTTTTCAGCAACACATTTTCAGCACACATAGACAAATACCGATACACAGATGCACACGCACACACAGATACCCAATCATCAATACAGATGCACTACACCCACTGACACACTGAAGTTTATATAGACATCGGGAATCTGCCAGTGTTTACTTTTCACGTGGTGACTTTCTCAGTATTTCACTCACTCTGTGTGGCTTGTGTCAATCTTTCTGCTGTTCCATAGATAATTCTCTGCATTCTCTCTATAGCTTCCACTTCTTTCCTTTAATGAGGTGACCAGAACACGGTACTGCAAGTGTGATGTTATGACATGGCGATGAACCCTTCTGCTAATGAAACCAAACACTCAGAAAAGCTCACCTCGCTCATAATTTGTTAAAGTCGAGTGACAGAGAGCTCGCAAATTACACTACTTAACAGGAAATAATATCAATGTATTCCTTAATTCTAAAAGTGAGCATTGAACAACAACAGTTATTCCCAACTCTAAGCTTCCCTTTCTCTGAACTGTTTGTTATCTTCCTCCACCTTTAACAATATACTCTTCCAATTAAAGAAAAACTGTATTAAAATTACATAAACCGGACAGTGGCTGTAGTCTCCAATGCCCTCCTTCTTTTACTCAATATATCTCCCTGGGTCATGTTCTGTATTTTAATGCAAGGACATTTCGTTCAAAAATGAATGTTACACAGAAAATGTTGTTCATGGCAGACTCTCACGCTGGCAGTTTACTCTCTGTCTAACTTTCAAAATGCGCGCCTCTTTATTCCCTCAACATCAGCTCATCTCCTTGGTTTGATGTTGGCAAAACAATAAATTTAAAATCGAATAGGTTTAGTATAGTTGGGACATTATTTAAACTAGGTTGTTTAAATTCGAATAGCTGTTAAAAGACCAACCAAAGCTCAACATATCTGTTTCACAGCCAGATGCGACATAGTTTCAGTACAGTAAACTCTGAAAATATTAGCTAGTCATATGACAAGTACTTGCAAGCTCTCAATGCAGAACAGCATTCAACTTCATCACAGTGGGTTAAACAGTGGGATTATAGAGCTGCAGCAAAACCTCACAGCTCTGAAACTGATCTCCCCGGCTGTGAAAGCCAACACATCATACGCCTTCTAAACAACAGCATCGACCTGGATGGCAACTTTGAGGATGGATAGACATGGACCCAAGATCCCGCCGTTCCCGATTTATCTCGATCTGTCACTCATCAGCTCAGTTCTGTCAATGTCCTGTTGCTACCTACAACAGCCCTCCATACTAATCACCAACTCCACCAAAGTTCGTGACATCGGCGAACCTATGAACCCACCCTTCCAAGTCATCATCCAACTCTCTTATTAAAGAAATCACAAAGAGCAGAGGCCCCAGAACAGATCACCAAGTTAGTCACCAAGTTCCAGGCTGCATCTGTTCCACCTACCACCACCTTCTGTCTTCTGTGGGCCGACCAATTCTGCATCCAGACATCCAGACCTCCCTGTAAGCCATGCCTCCTTATTTTGTGAATGAGCTTACCGTGGAGAACTTTATCAAACGCCTTATTGTAAAACATATATACCACAGCCACTGCTCTAATTCATCAACGTGTTTTGTCACATCCTTAAGGAATTCAATAAGGTCTATGAGGCATGACCTGCTCCTCACAAAGCCATGCTGACAGTCTCTAATCATTTATAATTTTCCAAGTATTCATAAATCCTGTCTCTCAAATCCTCTCCAATATTTTGCCCGTCACTGGTGTAAGACTGGTTAACCAATAATTCCGAGGATTATCGATATTCCCTTTCTTGAATGAGGGAATAACTTTTGCCAGCCTCCTGTCATCTGGCACGACTCCAGTGGACAGTGAGGATGCAAAGATAATCGCAAAATGAGCAGCAATCTCTTCTCACTTCCTATAGTATCCTAGGGCATATCCTGTTTGGCCAAATAAATTTATCTATCCGTGTGTTTCTCAAATTTTTCAACACATCCTCCTGTTCTAGCATATTCGCCTGTTTCATGCTGTCCTCAGAAACATCAAGGTCCCTCTCATTAGTGAATAATGAAGCAAACATTCATTAAGAACCTCCGTTACCTCCTCCAACTCCTGGCACAAGTTCCCTCCACTATCCCTGATCAGCCCTACCCTCACTCTGGCCATCCTCTTGTTTCTCACGTAAGTGTAGAACGTCTTAGGTTTTACCTTAATTCTACCCGCCAAGGCTTTATCATGCACACTTTTATCTCTCCTGAGTTCATTCTTCATTTCCACCCTGGTTACCTTGCAACCTTCTAGGGCACTTCATAAACCTTGCCTCCTCAACCTTCTGTAAGCTTCATCCTTCCTCTTCACTAGATGTTCTAAAGAGCCTGGCACAATGAAGGTATGGAGCTGAAATGGATGGGAGTTGCACATCCTGCCACTTGCAGCATTTTCTGCAAGTTTCCTGACAGTGTGCAGTGATCAAACACAGTATTACTGAGCAATGCACTGGGATGGTGGACACAGCTCTACATGCTGGAAGAGTAACTGCTCCAGGTTTACAGAGTTATTCACTGCACAGCCCCCCCCCCCCCCCCCCCCCCCCCCGCCCCCCATTGACTGATGTGGTCTGCACAGTCAGTACAGATTGCTGGGTTGTATTGAGCACTACACTAGCCTCGTCTGCACAGTGCTTCACGCTGAATAGATATCTCATCTGGATTATGATGTCTGATTCTGTGAGGTGGAGTTGGTATCGGGCATAACTGACCATTTGAGCTGATCTGTCAGCATATTTATTTTATGTTCTTACTCTTACTTATTGGACCCGCCAGCGTCTGACTCCTCCAGCCAACCCCATTTCTCTGAGAAGAGCCATGTTTATTCAACTTTTTGATGAAGTAATCATCCAAATATAACACGAGTATCCGTCTTTCTGTACCTTAACCTAACCGTTGGTGCTAATATCCCTGAATCCCCGGGGACGTAATTATGAAGTTCAGAAACAACATGCAAAGTGCACGGCTCATGCTCTTCTATACATCACGGCTGTGGGTCCCATTTGGATCCTTAATGCATCAAGAACTGGCACTGTGAAGCTCAGAAACAATGAAATTGTAAGTCTCGGGATGTTCACTGCCTGGTGTGTCCCATGTGGTGATCCATGAACAGTAGAGTGTGCGTTGGGTTGTTGTTCACTTCCCGGTGTGTCCCATGTAGTGTTCCATGGTATACATGGGGTCCCAGCAGCTTTGCGACACGTCTTTGAAACTTGGTCTGTGCCTGTTCACTGAACATTTGTGTTTGTCCCTCTCAGCTGATCATGCGGTCAGTTACACGAGGAAGCCCCTCGAGTACTATTGTTAATTACCAGGCATCAAACTTGGAACTGAGAGGCTCTGGAATGACTCTGGAATGACTCCACTTATTGGAAAGTTAGTGGAGGTGCTGGGAATGCTTTGTTGGAAGTTGTGCTGTGAGCTGCCTCAGACATTCAGGAAGACCTGAGGATTTGGTGACACAACTGTGGATGGAGCATGGGGACGATAGTAACAACATCTGGATCTGTAACATGAACAACAAATGGAGCAGAGGCTGCAGAGAGGGGAAGATCTGAAATCACGAATGCGTGTGTCTCGGGAAAGGGATCTGCTGGATCCACCCCGGGTTTTCCAGGAACAGTTTCCCAAGCTCCACCTAACCAAGGAGCAGAGTGTGAGGGGACCTTGATTGAACAAGGAGCTGGTCACAGAGCGGTGTCTCCTCCTTCAACACGACCTGCAGCTTCACATCAGGGGGAGGACCGTGCTACCAGTGGTTTTTAGGTCAGAGTTTCATTCAGCTTCTATGTTCCAGAACTTACCAGGCAGGAGTGGGTGATGGCTCCATCATCTCTCCGATCTCAACATCAATGTCATCATTCAGTGACGGAGGATATATATGGTGTATGAGAACAATAGGCCCCCTGGGAACATCAGGCAGCAGACGATCAGGGTGATGGAGAAACACTTCCCATGTCTGAACGGCTCAGAGTGAACCCTCCAGTACACACGGTGTCACTAAGTCCTGTAATCCCTATGTATTTGAGTAACATACGGCCTGCCGTTCTTCCTGGAAGAAAATGACAGGTTATATATGACGTTAAATCCCAACTGCCAAACTTTTATCCATTGATTAACTTGTCCATATCCATTTACAGACTCTACAACTTCCATTGATTATTTAATTTCCTGCTTATCTTAGTTCCATTGGAAAACTTAGTTACAGTACATTTGTTCTACTCCTCTAGATCATTGATATAGGTGGTAAATAGCTGAGGACCTTGCACTGGTCACTGTGTGACCCTACTGGTTACATTCTTTTAAACTGATTAAATCTGATTTATCCGGAGTGCCTGCTTTTTTCTGTCCGATAACCAGCCCTCCCCCATTCCTGTGCAACACGTTTGAAGGGCTGAAGAAGGACGAGGAACATCAGTCAGCAATTCAGCCCCACCAGTCTGCTCCACCATTGAATACAATCATGGCTGATGTCAGCCTGCTCCACCATTGAATACAATCATATCTGATGTCAGCCTGCTCCACCATTGAATACAATCATGGCTGATATCAGCCTGCTCCACCATTGAATACAATCATGGCTGATATCAGCCTGCTCCACCATTGAATACAATCATGGCTGATGCTAGCCTGCTCCTCCATTGAACATAATCATGGCTGATATCAGCCTGCTCCACTATTGAATGCAATCATGGCTGATGTCAGTGCTCTCCACCAATGAATACAATCATATGTGATGTGAGCCTGCTCCATCATTGAATACAATCACGGCTGATGACAGCCTGCTCCATCATTGAATACAATCATATCTGATGTCAGCCTGCTCCACTATTGAATACAATCATATCTGATGTCAGCCTGCTCCACTATTGAATACAATCATACCTGATGTCAGCCTGCTCCACTATTGAATACAATCATGGCTGATGTCATCTCGGTCTCAGTCCCACTTTCCAGCCCACTCTCCATATCCCTTCAGTTACTCCATATTCCAGCATCCACTGCACTCTGGAACAGTGAATTACACAGATTTACAATCATTTGAGAGAAGTTCTATCATCACTGTTTTAATTCCTCTTCATTTATCCTAAAACTATGAAGTCTTGTTGTCGATTGCCCCACATGAGAAAATACCCAATGCATATCGACATTATCAATCACCTTTAGCATTGTCCAGTCCTCAGTGATATCTCCTCCCATTTGTCTAAACTCCAGCGAGTATAGGCCTGAACTGCTCAATCTCTATTCAGAGGACAAACTCCTTATCTCTGGAATCAGTATAGTATACCTCTTCTGAACTGCCTCCATGGTAATTACATCCCTCCTGCAGTAAGGACACCAAAACTGTACACAGTACTCAATTGCGATCTCACAAATGCCTGGCATTATTGCAGCAGTACCTCCCTCGCTTTATTCTTTCAGAAATAAATACCAAATTTGCAGTTGCCTTTCTCATTATCTGCTATACCTGCATCTGTGTCTTTTGCGATATGGATGAGCATACCAGATCCCTCTGTACCTAAGCACTCTGTAGTTTCCCTCTGTTTTGATAGAAAGTTGCCTTTCTGTTACACTGACCAAAACGGCCTCATACGCTTCATTGTTTCATTTCATCTGCCAAATAATGGCGCAACCTATCCTTAACCATTCATTACAATTTCTCACCTGAGTCAGTGTCTTCTGAAAAACTGATTATAGCATGTCCATCCCCTCAAATAGGTGATAGTATTTATTGCTAATAGTTGGGGCCTGGGGACTGAGCCCTATGGTATTTTTGGAAACAGAAAATAGACCAGTTATTCCAACTCAATGTAATTGTTTGTTTCGTCAATCCTACATCCAAGCGAATAAATTACTTCTAACCATATGCGATCTTATTCAATGTCTTCTGCAAGTCCTGATTTTACATCTCCAGGATCCTCATTATTACATTACAGTAGTGTGGAAACAGGCCCTTCGGCCCAACAAATCCACACCGACCCGCTGAAGCGCAACCCAGTCATACCCCTACATTTACCCCTAACATAACACTATGGGCAATTTAGCGTGGCCAATTCACTTGACCTGCACATCTTTGGACTGTGGGAGGAAACCGGAGCACCCGGAGGAAACCGCAGCACACCCACGCAGACGCGGGGAGAATGTGCAAACTCCACACAGTCAGTCGCCTGAGGCGGGAATTGAACCCGGGTCTCTGGCGCTGTGAGGCAGCAGTGCTAACCACTGTGCCACCATGCCGCCCAGCTTGCTTGTCACATTCTTAAAGACTCAAACAAATAATGCAAATACGATTCATCCTTTGTAAAATTATGTTGATTCTGATGAATTGTGGCTTGACACTGTAAATGTCCTTTCATTAATTCCTTCATAATCGATTTTAACAATTGTCTTAAATTCCAGCAGTTTTCTCACTACTTTATAATTCCATCGTGAAGGTGATAAACTTAAATTCTCACCTCTCTATATTCTCTTCGTTCCCTCCAATCCTGTATAATTGATGCATGGTGTGAAATGACCTACGCTGGTTGCTGTGTAAGAGGCATGAGAGGCTGGATGGGCTCATTCTCTTCCCTGTGCACAAAATCAATGGGCTGATGTCAAAACAAAATCAAAACAAAACATAAATTAAACCGAGCTGAACCAAGGCAAACTAAATTAAATTACATGAAGTTACAACACCCCGCACAATCCTACCAATCACCGGTAGCATGAGTTGCCATACCCGTATTTATTCAGAATTCTTCCTCTCAGAGCCCTCACTCTTCCACAAATGCCCTGACCAATATAGCCAATGAAACCATGTATATATGGTTGAAATAGGGCCGCCACGTCCGATAACAATGTTCCTTTTTTTCTGGTGCCCATACTCGTAAGGAAGTCTAGGGGGATGGGCTCCATAACTAATCTACACCACGATCAGAATCGTGGGAGGTTTCCTGGAACACAGTTCATCAGAATGTTCTTCCTCGCACAAAATGAAAGAATACTAAACAATTTATTCCCATTCAAGTCCAAAGAGGGAGGATTCAGCGAACACAAGAGGAGGGGCACCGGATTTGCCTTGACCTCGGTTCCCAAAACCCCTTCCAAAATACTTGCTATAGTGCACCAATACCTACGAAGCTTGTGGCATGATCACAAGCAATACGTTAGTGTACCAACATCTATTGTTCATTTGGGGCACATTGAGGACGCTCCTGTCTTAAATTTGACAAGCTGCTCGGGTGTCAATTAAACCTGCGGAGTACCTTCAACTGCATAGCCTACATCCTATTGCAAATTGAAATCTTCCTTATGGTCTCCCAAATATCTTCTCACTCCTCTGGTGAGATCTCCACCCACAATTCCTGAGCCCAGTTTCCATGCAGCCACTCTGTATCCTTTGAGACACTACCTCTTAATAAATGATAGAGGGTGCTGACCGAGAGAGCACTCTTCTCTCCATTTCCGACTGATGGGGACTAACCATTAATGTAGTCTTTTTTCTGTATAATATTCATCATTTGAAAGTAACGAAAGTGGCCCCTCCAAGGTAACTCATATTTCTGGCTCAGCTGCTCGAAAACCATCATGACCACCACGTCAAATAATTCTCCCAAACATGAAACTCCTCTGGACTCTCAGAGCCGAAAGGCAGAATCCATCAATCCCAGCTGGGTTCCTACCAATCCTACAATGGGAGTAAAAGGGGACGTTTATTTTTGTAAATTGCCCTCACTTTGTCGCATCATTTTACAGGCTTTAACTTTTTAAGGACAATTGGATTTCTGCAATGGTTCATAACAGTCCTCGTCTTGGCAATGAACAACAGATTAATGAGGGGACATTTTGCCTGAGATGCCTCAATGTCCAGCCAAACTGACCGCAGTTCTTTGCAAGCTCAATCAGCCACATACGATTGCAGGGATCCTAGTTGGTATTTCTTAAAGTCTAGAAAATTCACACCCTTCACCTCCTGCAGAAGCTGCAATTTGGCGAGCTTCATAAGAGGCCACGTGTGGTGCCAGATAAACAAGCTTAACCAACTGTAAAGCCTCCATAGAACTGACCTGGAGAGCATCAAAAGGAACATTCGCATGGGAAAGAAGAAACGAGGAAGTGCATTCATTTTAACCGTAGGTACTCTACCCAACCAGGATTTTGGAATATCTTCCCAGAGCCGAATTTCCTGTCTTATCTTCTCGAGCACCTGCACGAAGTTTGCTTTATATAATTGACTGAAGGCCGGTGTGATAAAAATGCCTAAATAGAGGAGACCTTCTTGTGACCATCTGAAAGGGAATCGGATTGCACCCCCCATGATCAGGTACTCGAATAACACCCGAACAGGCATGGCGTCCGATTTCAGAAAATTGATGTTATACCCCAAGAAATATTCAAATAAATCAATCACTTCTATTAAACGGGGCAAAAATATCATCGGGTTAGTTAGAAAGACAAGAACGTCATCTGTGTAAAGGATGATGTTATGCCTTCCTGACTCTACCACCCGTTCAGTTATAATGGGACCCCTCTGGGTGGCCTCTGCCAATGGCTCAATCACCAATACAAATAATAACGGCGAAAGGGGCTCCCTTGTTGACTGCCTCTGCCGATGCTAAAATTATACTATTAGACCTTATACCATTAGTGAGAACTCCTGTTGCTGTTGCGTCACTATATAATTCTGCCATCCAACAAGCAAAGACACCTCCAAGGCAAAACGGTTCCAAGACATAAAAGAGGTATGGCCACTACACCCAATCAAATGCTTTCTCTGCATCCAGCGAGACTACCAAACCTGGAATCGACCTTGCTGGCACACCTAAACCATATTTTGCACTCTCCTAATATTAATCAGGGACCTGTGACTCCTAATAAAACGTGTCTGGTCCTCTTTCACAATGAAGGACAAGATCTTCTCCAGCCTCAATGCTAGTATTTTCGACAAAATTTAAAATTCCACGTTTAATAACAGTATAGGCCTATACGAATAGGCAATCCTCTGGGGCTTTCCCTCTGTTGAGAATAAGAGAAATGTTTGCTTCTCTCTGAGAGGATGGGAGGCAGTCCTGTCCACAAGAATAATTGAATATATCCAACATTGGCCCAGCCATCATGTCTATGAACTCCTTATAAATCTCACTCCACAAGCCATCTGGGCCGGTCGGGTTGCCACTCTGGAGCTGCCTTACCGCATCCTGTATCTCTTGGATGTCACGGGGCATTCAAAAGAGACTCCTGTTCTGAAGTTATGCCTGGGAGGTCCAGGGTCTTAAAATGACTCCGTTTTCACCAATCTGTCCGCACAATCCTCTGATTGGAGCAATGCAGAGTAGAACTTTCGGAATGCTGCATTAACTCTTTTGGGAGCGCAGGTGATAGTACCAGCACCCTCTCTAATGGATGTAATAGTTTCTGGTCAAGTGCGCCAAATACCTTCTCAGTTTAGCACCATACTCGAATAATCTCTGTTTCGCAAAGGAAATCTCCCTCTTTGTTGTCTGGGTGAGCGCAGTGTTCAGAGCAGCCCGGAGGGCTGTAATCTGCTGCAACTTAGTTACAGACAGTCTGTCAAAGTATGCTGTCTCAGCTGCCTTCAGCCAAGCCTTGAGCATATGCTACTGCTTTGCCTTTTGCCGCTTCCGAGTCACCGAGTAAGAAATAATTAAACACCTTGCATAGGCCTTGGCAGTCTTCCAGAACAGAGATGGATTACTGGCCGTACCCAAGTTAAGTTCCCAATAAAAACTTAAATTCCCGCGAAAAGTACTCAATGAATTTGCTATCTTTCAGGAGGCAAGGATCCATGCTCCAGTGCTGTGAGCCTGTTCCATCGCCATCGGGCTTAACATCCACGTACACTTTTGCATGATCAGAATTTTGCAGGGCAGCAACGAATTTAAAAAGTCCAATGGGGCAAAAATTATGTCAATGCTGGTATAGCACTTACGTGGGTTAGAAAAAAGGTGAAGTCCCTACCTTCAGGGTGAAGACATCTCAAACGTCCACCAACGCAGCTCCCTGTTCAGGTCCACCAGCTGACCTGATGGCGGGGAAATACCCGTGAGACCCCTTGACATCGTAGCCACTTCGGGATCCATAAGTCAGTTAAAGTCTCCCTTTTAATTGTACAATGTTCCCCAAGGGTCATCAACCTGGAGAGAGCATTTGATGGGGTGTGCTGGGGGCAATATTATACAAGGTCCCATATTCTTCTCCATGTATTAAAGCTTTAAGGATCAGAAACCACTCACGTTCGTCGTTAATTTGGTCAAACAACTGAAGTGGAAGGTTTGTATGAATGACTGAAGCTACTCCTCTACTTTTTGAATTAAAGGATGAAATAAACACCGGGCCGAACCTTCCTTGCTGTAACTTTAAGTGCTCCTTATCAGTTAGATGTGTTTCTTGCAGCAAGGTTACATCGACCCCTTCCTTTATGAGGCTTGAAAGTATCTTTTTCTCTTATTGACTCTCCTTAAGGTTCCACGTGCACCATTAAAAGAGCGGTTAGCCATAACCATCTGAAGCAGCCCATGACCCACTGGGAGAAGAACCCCATTTATAGCGGGCCAAGTGAAAGCAGTAAACAGTTCATACCAACTTGAAACTATAACTATCATAACAACCAAATCAAAAAATTTAAAAACTATTTCTAAAATGAACCAACATATAACACAAATAAGTGGAGAGATTCCCCTTCCTACAGAGGGTGTACATATTACCCATTAATCCCCCATGGCTCCTACGAGCTGAAGCTCCTCACCAAATCCAGCAAAAACCATGTTTTGAAAAGTTGCACGCATCTTACAACAAGAAAATTAAATCCGTCCCATCCATACTTTGACCTCAGGCAGTCCGGGTGAAACAAAATGTAACCAACCCACCAACCCCCAAACCAACTTTCTCATTCGGCGGTAAGTGAGAGAAACGAAAAGAAGTTGATGAGCTGGCCCTCTTCTTCTCGTTCCGGCAGCCCGACCAGGCTGATGTTCTTCTGACGGCCCCAATTTTCGAGGTCGTCGATCTACTCTACTAAGACCCTTACATACCTTTCCAGGGCTTCGACACGACCCGCCGAGGATTCTGGCATGGTTTCCGAAGCCGCAGTCCGCTGTTCCACCTCGACGATGCACGACCCGAGACGCTGAATCTCCTGATCCTGCTTCTGCAGCTTGGTTGAGATCAGTTCTAGCCTGGTTCGGGTCTCCTCCATCGCTGAATCAATCTTCTCTCGCAGGCTCTGAACTCCAAGACCAGGCTCTACTCCACAGATACGTCTCCTGGAGTGTTCGCAGAGGCCAACGTCACAGCCGCGGGCGTATACATTGCTGCTGTGCCCTGCTGTTTGTGATCCTCATGGTCCCTTTCCCTTAGTCATTTTCCGTTACTCACTTAAAATGGCATAGAGCAATACTGGGGATCAAAAACCTCGGATTTTACCAGAATAGAGAAGAAGGAGAGGGTGAATGCATCAATTTGTCTGGGTTATGGTGCAGAGTTCAGCAGGGCAGTCCTACTGGATCGCCGCCATCTTGGATCGCACCCGAATAATCACTGTTCACAAACTATTTTTGAAATGGCTTGAAGATGTTTCTTGTAGTGGGAGACAATGGAGAACTATTGGATGTGATATAGTTTGATATTCAGGTGGATGTTTAAGAGTTCAGAAAGTGAACAGTAAAAAGAATTGAACCAACGTGGTTCACGGGCGACTTTGGGAAATGGAAAGGTAAAAGTGAAGTTGGCCTTCAGTTAACGGAAATTGGAATATCGAAGTAAAGGCGTTCTGCGCAGACTGCATGCAGCGTGGATAAGATTATACCTGTGTTCTGTACTGTTTCAAAGAATGAGAGGTGATCTCAGGGAAACTTAGAAAATTCACCCACAGCAGACTGACTAACACAGGGGCATGGAGAAGTGCAGCAGGCAAAATTAGGGGGAACCCACGATGTTCTCCAAAAACATCAAGCTGAACAGAATAATCAGGACCCATTTCGAAACCAATGGGGTAATCAGTATGTGAAACCGGGGAACATTGATAGACTGTGACATGAGAGCTTCACATATGTTTTATTTGGGAAAGGAAGATGCAGGTACAGAATTCAAGAAGATGGACTGGGAAGCTCTCGAGCAGATTGATATAAGATGCAAGTTGGGATTAATGGTTTTGGATGATGTAAAGTCCAGGTGAGTTGTATCGCAGGAGACAAGAGAGGAAATGTCCTGACCTAAATGTTTTAGTCGAATCTGACAACACAAGGGAGGTGCTAGACGACTAGAAAACAGCTATGTGGTCCCAAGTCACTGGGAAGGTGGTAGCGATAGACCAGTGTCTGGTGGTGTACCACAGCGAGACGTGCAGTGTATCTAATTGTTTGTGGTATTCATAAATGATGTAAATATGAATGTGGAGGGTGTGGTGGGGTTGGGGGCTGAACGTAATAAGCAATTTTGTGTTTGACACAAAGATTGGCCAGGTGGTTGGCAGTGAGGAGGAAGGCCTTATGTTACGGGAAGATACAGGTGGAATGGTCAGATGGTCAGATCAATGGCAGATGGAATGGAACCCTGATAAGTAGGATGTGATGCACATTGGATGAAGGAACTAGACAGGGGAGAATTCAATGAATAGCAGAACACTAGGGAGGTCAGAGGGTGTTTCTCTACACATCCCTGAATGTGACTGGACATTGTAATAGCCAGTTAAGAAATCACACGGGACTGTAGGCATAGTGTTTATTCATCGAGGCGACATAATATGAGTTAAACATGCCATTGGTTAGGCCATAGATAGAATACTGTGTGCAGTTCTGGCAGCCACATTACAGGAAGTGTTTTGGTTTCTCAGTAACATCAGAAGCTATTGGGGTCACCACAGAGTTGGAAGCTTCAGTGGATTTGTTTTCCCTCCTAGATTGGAGAACTGCATCTGAGAATGTGTGTCTAATTTTTCCTTTTTGCCAAGTACATGCTTATGGGATATTACTATATCAGAACACTTAATTGTTGATAGAGTCTAGGCCAACGCCTTCAAATATTTTTGAGGAGCTCTGCTGTCTTTTATAAAACGTGACTACATCTCTTCTTGTATAATTCGTTGGCTGCACTAAATGGGCTATCTCTACACTTCTCCAATAATTTCATTGAGCTGAACGACTTCCTCATATTCCTGTGAAGCTAGCGTAAGGAGCTGAATAATCTCCTCCTTTTAACTGTGGAAATGTGCAATGTCCAGCAACACTGTTGCATCAATGTTACCAATACTTCCAACAGAACAAGCCTGAATGATGTCCAGGTCTTGCTGCACATGGACACAGACTAGTTCAGGAGCTGAAGGGGGACATTTTTCCTGAATATTGTGTGACCTTCAGTGAACACCCCCAATTCTAATCTTTATAAAGCAGCTGAAGATGTTTGTGCTGAGGAACTACCTTGAGGATCTTTTGCAGACATGTCCAGGACTGCATGGACTTTTTGTCCACAAACCACAATCATTGTGCTTTATGCTTTAAACCATTCTAACCAGGAAAGTTTACAACTCATTCCCATTAAGTGCAATCCTACTCAGGCTCCTTGAGACCGTCCTTAGTTAAATGATGCCTTGATGTCAGGGCCGGTCACTCTTCCCTGAGCCCTTGTGTTCACGTCTTTTGCTCATATCAATAGGTCACAGTGTGGGGGTAAGGAGTGCTTTTTGACCAATCAGAGTTGAGGGCTGTGAAGAACTGGACATGAAAGAGGATATTAGAACTTATCATCTTATTGTGGGTGAAGGCATGCTCGCGGGGGGGTGGGGGGGGAGGGGCGTGTGGATGAATGACATATCCCTGTTTGTGGCATTCTCACATTCTATTATTGGAAAGAAGAGGGTGTTATTTTCCTGGAAGCTCTGATATTGAATATTACCAGATTGTCTGGACCATCTCTGGCTGAGGTGTTGGGGCTGTATTCACAGTGAGACTGGGTCTATAACATGACCAACATATGAAGCACATGTTGCAGAGAGGGGATGCTCTATAAAGAGAGATGAGCGACCTCTTTGATACCCAACCTGGGTTTTCCAATTACATTTTCCAAACCAGCCCAAATTGTGTGTGACAGTTTTGAGAGGCTGAATGGTCTCCTGTGTTTCTGTGCACCAGGATATCGCAGTATTAGCCCCTAACTGTTCCTGTCTCGCAGGTTTGAGGGACTGAATGGAACACAGAAACATGGGACTGAGTAGCAGGAGTGGGCCATTCGACACTTTGAGCCTTTTCCAACAGGCACTAAGATTGTGGCTGATCAGGTTATGGTCACAGCCTCTCTTTCCTGACTGTATCCTGTATCCATGACTCACTTCTCTGCCAAATATTTAACTAACTCAGCTTTGAATCAATGTAAACAAAGAGGCATCTCAAACTTGTGGGGAAGAGAATTCCCACTTGAACTGCCTGTTTAGAATGTCTCCTCATCCCTCTTATAAGAGTCATATAGCATGCAAATTTGTCCACGCTGACCAGACATCCCAATCTGATCGAGTCTGATTTGCCGGCATCTGGCTCATATTCCTCTATACCTCCTTATTCAGATACCCATCAAGATGCCAGACTCCACCACTTCCTCTGGCAGATGATTCCATATGCACACTTCCCTCTGTATGAAATCATTGCCTCTAAGTTCCATCTAAAATATATCGCCTCGCACCTTAAACCTATACCCTCTATTTTTAGAATCCCCTATTCAGGGAAGTAGACCATTTCTATTTACAAAATCCATGCCCCTTATGATTTTATAAACCGCTATAAGGTCAGCCCTAAGCCCGTAATTCTGCAGGGAAAACCGCTTTAGCCTATTCAGCCTTTGCTTATAGCTCAAACTCTCCAACTGGCAACATCCTTATAAATCTTTTCTGAACCCTTTCAAGTTTCGCAGCAACCTTCGTACAGCAGGGAGACCAGAACTGCACACAGTATTCCAAAATTGGCCTCACTGACATCCTGTACAGCTGTAACATGACATCCCAACTCCGAAACTCAATGCTCTGACCAATGAAGGCAAACCTGCCAAACACCTTGTTCACTATCCTGTTCACTTTGAAGGAGCGTGGCATCTACATCTCTCCGTCTCGTTGCTCAGCAACATCCTCCAATATATTTCCATTAAGTACCCCGATTTGCTTCCCAAAATGCAGCACTTCACATTTATCTGAATTAAATACCATCTGCCAATCGTCAGCCTATGGGCCCATCTGATCGAGGTCTCATTGCACTCTAAGATAATTTTCTTCATTACCCACAACACCAAAAATGTTGGTGTAATCTTCAAACTTGCTACCCTTACCACCTATGGTCACATCCACATCATTTATATAAATGACGAAAAACAGTGTGCTCAGCATTGATCCTTGTGGCACACTACTGTTCACAGGCCTCCAGACTGAAAAGCAATCCTCTACCAACCTCTGTCGCCTTCCTTCAATCTATTTTTTTATTCAATTGTCTTGGGTGCGCTGGTTCCCATGTGTCCTAACCTTACTAACTTGCCGAATATGCAGAATCTTGTCGAAGAACTTGCTCCAGTCTATATGGAAATCATCTACAACACTGCCTTCATCAATCTGCTTTGTCACCTCTTTAACATACTCAGTCAAATTAGAGTGACACGATTTCTCATGCAAAAAGCCATGGTGACTATCCCTAATCAAGCCTTGCCTTTGAACATGCATGCATGTTCAAAGGCTATCCCTCAGAATCCCGTCCAACAACTCACCCACCACTGATGTCAGGCTCACCGGTCCAGAGTTCCCTGGGTTGTTGAGTAACTGTTTTCTTTTCGACTGCCACTCCTCGATTGGTCACAGCAAATTATCGGTGTGACGAGTTTGATGATATGGCTTATAATATAGTTCTCACATTGGGTCAGGGCCGTCCTAGGATGAAGTCATATAGATTTCCTTCTCTGTTAAAATAACAAATTCATCACTAAAACAAAGTTCTTCAAGCTATGATGTAAAGATGAACGACAAACAGCGTAGAAATGACAAAAATGTACATTGATATTTCCATTACTAAAAGTAATGAGGAGCACAAACATATGCAGACACACACAGATATATACACAGGCATACATAGACAAACTCAAACACACACACAGACGTGCACACGCAGACACAGAACCTAACAAAAACACAGAAACACAAAACCACGGACACACAGACACACATGCACCTGCAAATACACACACTAACACAGACGAATGCACGTACCATAGTGCGTACAAAATTAGAGCAGTAAAAAGGCCATTTGGCCCATCCAGTCTACTGAACTATTGATCATGGCTGTTATGTTTTTCAAGCCAGTTCTACTACCCTCTCACAACAAGCCTAGAGCCCATCTTTAATCATAGCTGAAAATGTGTTGCTGGAAAAGCGCAGCAGATCAGGCAGCATCCAGGGAACAGGAGAATCGACGTTTCGGGAATAAGCCCTTCTTCCGGATCTTTAATCATAACGTATCGAGTTATTTCCTAAAGACGCTAAGATGTGTGTGTGTCCGGCACGCGCATGCACGTGTGTATCTGTGTGTGTGGGTCTGTGTGTGTGTGTATGTCTCTTTGTGCGTCCGTGTGTGTCTGTGTGCATGTGTTGTCTTTGTGTGTGTGTGTGTCTGTGCGTGTGCATGTGTCTGTGTGTCTCTGTGTGCGTCTCTTTGTGTGTGTGTATTTGTGTATGTGCGCTTGTGCGTGTGTGTATGTCTCTCTGTGTGTGTCTGGGTGCGTGTGTATGTGTGTGTGTGTCGTGTACGTGTCTGTGTATGTGTGTGCGTTTACCTAATAGCGGGAGACAGCATTATCGAGGACGGTTGTTTTTCAGACTGGAGGCCTGTTGTTATGGACCACTCAAAATATTCTTCAGCAGGCAGCGCAGACTATAACTTTGTAATTTGTTTCAGTAAGTGCACAGTGAAAATTATTAGGTTTTAAAATAGACAAAAAATATTCACAAAACTACACAATGAAACACAAAGAACAGAATAAAGGACCCCTACAGAACTCAATCTATTCAAACTAGACTTAATTAGCTGTTCTGGAAGTACACAACTATCCCAATAAGCAAACCCCCCTTAAAAACAGTACAAATGGAACAAATGATTGCACGTTAAAGTTAGAAGGGCAGAAGGAGAGAGAGAGAGAGAGAGAGAGAGAGAGAGAGAGAGAGAGAGAGCCTGTCCACGCAACTAAACTACAAACTGGTTCTGGACTGAACTGCTCACCTCGAGAGCTGACCACTCCCCTTTCATTATAACTTTAATCACAAAACCGTTTAAACTCTGTCCCAAACCAGTCACCTTGGAGCCGGGAACTATTTACGACCCCTCTGAAAAAAAAACCAAGGACACAGTATCTTTGAGAAAAGGAAGCATTTAGAGAAAAGGCACCAGCTTTGTGACACGGTGCACAGTGGTGTTCCAAAGGGACTTCTGCTCAATCCATTTTTGTTTTGACATTTCGACAAATGATTCAGATGAGAATTATAGAAGTCGTGGTTAGAAAGATTGTGGATAAAACCAAGTTTGACTATATAGTGGAAAATGAAGATTACACAGGGACCTAGATCAAATTGCTTGATGAATCTTAAGAGTTGTACAGCACCGAAGCAAACACTTTTGACCAACTCGTCCATGCCAACCTGATTTCTGAAATTAATCGTGCCCTACTTGGGGTGGTGCAGTGGCTTAGTGGTTAGCACTACTGCCTCCCATACCAGGGACCTGCGTTTGATTGCTGGCACAGCTGACTGTGTGGAGTTTGCACATTCTCGCTGTGTCTGCGTGGGTTTCTTCCATAGTCCAAAATTGTGCAGGTTATGTGAATTGGCCATGTTAAGTTGCACATAACCTCAGGTGCATTAGTCGGGGTAAATTTGGTGAGATGTTTCTGGGTGGGTAACTCTTCAGAGAGTTGGTGTGGACTTGTGCTACACTGTAGGGAATCTAATCTATTTGGCAGCAATTGTAACATATCATTCTAAATCCTCCCTATCAATATAACCATCTGGGTGCCTTTTAAATGTTGTAATTATACCTACCTCCACCACTTCTTCTGGCAGTTCATTATGTACACGCTCCACTTTCTGAGTGAAAACGTTGCCCCGACGTCACTTTAAAATCTTTCCCCTCTCACATTAAATCTATGCTTTCTAATTTTGGACTTCCAAGAATGGGGAAAAGATCTTGACTACTCACCCCCTATCCATGCACTTCATGAATTTATAAACCTCTAGAAGGTGCAAATATGTCTCCCACGCAGCCTCTGTGCTTTCAGTCATCCGGCGCTTAAATTCTGAAATTCAATACTGACACCTCTTCCATCTCGATCAAACCACAATTTTAAAATCATTTTAGTCAACGTGTTCAGACATATTATCAAACACCTCTAGTTGGATTAGAACTTAGACCTATGGGGGCCAGAGGTAGGGACACTACCACCACTCCACAATAGCCCCAAAAGTTGCAGCATTATTCTCCTCTGTGTTCGTTCATCAGCCTGTTCTGTCATGCTGCACCTGAATCCAGACAATCTGGTCTCGAGCTAGGGACACTACCAGACAAGTTCAGGAATTGGAATAGAATCAAGAGCTCTGCCTCAGAGGCAGCGATACTACAGACTACACAAAATCTAAACCATGCCCAAATTTTTAACTTTAAATGCCAGCTTCCAGATCGGTATGGATTTATTGAAATCTGGTCACTCGACTGAATTACCCAGTTAAAATAACAACGTTGTTAAAAAATGCAAGGTACTTGCCTCAACTGTAGGATGTCGAATTTATGTGCTCTGCCTTCGAGATAAACTATGAACATCTTTAAATACTTGTCTATTATTTCCAGTTTAAATGGCTATTATCTGTAGTCTGCAATATGAGGAATGAAATCCTGCAGACACTCTCTGCACTATGAAGGATCTCGAATAGATATCAATACTGAACATCAGAGACAAAGACGAGCATACTTTCTGGTCTGAAACACCGATCACTGTTTCCCACCTCTAACGTGTGACTGCCCTCTTCCTAAAACCATTAAATGGTACAACGTAACTGATTACGTTCCAGCCTTTCTTCCCCAGTATTATCACTCACTGGGCTAAAGAATTGCAAATGGAGTTTAATGTTGATAAATGCAAGGTATTGTACTTTGGTAAAACAAACTTAAAAACACATATACAATTAAATGTTGAGCCATTGGTAGTGTTGTAGAACAGAGCAACCTAGGGTTTCAGGCATAATTCTTTGAAGTTTGCTTCATATGTAGACAGGATGGTTATGAAGGTGTTTCACTTGATGTTCTTCATTATATAGACATAGTCATAGAGATGTACTGAACGGAAACGGACCCTCTGGTACAACTTGTCCATGTCGACCAGATACCCTAACCTAATCTTGTCAATTTTGCCAACACCTACCCATATCCGTCTGAACCCTTCCTATTTATATATACTCATCCAGTTTTTTAAATACTTTATTTTTACCAGCCTCTGGCAACTCATTCCATACACATACCACCCTCTAAGCATAAAAATTGCCACTGTAGTCCCTTTTAAATCTTTCCCCTCTCATCTTAAACCTATGCCCTCTAATTGTGGACTCGCTTACCCCGGGGAAAAGACATTGTCTATTTACCCTATGCATGCCTCTCATGATTTTATAAACCTCTATAATTCACCTTTCAGCCCCTAATGATTCAGAGAAAACAGCCTCAGGCTATTCCGGCTCTCCCTACAGCTCAAATCTTCCAGCCCTGGCAACATCTTTGTCAATTTTTTCTGAAACTTTCCAAGTTTCACAACACCTTTCCGATAGGAATGAGACTAGAATTCTACGCAATATTGCAAAAGTGGCCGAACCAATGTCCTGCACAGCCAAAACATGACCTCCCGACTTTTGTACTCAGTGGTTTGAACAATAAAGGAATGCATATTAAACACCTACTTCACTATCCTCTCTACCTGCAACTCTACATTCAAGGAAATATGACTCTGTACTCCAAGGTCTCTTTGTTCAGCAACACTGTCCAGGACTTTATCATATATAAGTCATGCTCTGATTTGCTTTATCAAGATGTAGCACCTCGCATTTATCTAAACATACCTCCATCCGCCACTCCTCAGTCTATTGGCCCATCTGAACAAGATTCCATTTTACTCTGTGGTACCGTTCTTAACTGTTTACTACACCTCCAATTTTGATGCCATCTGCAAATTTACTAGCTATATCTCCTATGTTCTCATCCAAATCATTTATATAAATGACGAATAGGAGTGAACTGTCCTTTGAGTACAGGTGTTGGGACGGTATTTTCAGGTTGCACAGGACATTCATGAGGCAGGTCCTGGAGGACTTTGTGCAGTTCTGGTCGCCATGTTATATCGAGAAGATTATCAAGTTCGGGAGAGTTCAGAAGAAATTTATCAAAATGTTGCTGGGAATGGAGTGTTTGCATATAAGGACAGGCTCAATAGACTCGGACATTTTCTACTCGAGCGCAGGGGGCTGAGAATTAACCTTTTAGAGGTTCATAATATCATGAGACGTATCGGTAATGTTGAATGGTAGGTGTCTTTTCCCTCAAGTGGGGGATTGTTTTAAGATAAGAGGAGGAGGTTTGTTAAAAGACATGGCGTCATAGAGCTGTATAGCATAGAAACAGACCCTTTGGTCCAACGTGTCCATGGCAACCAGACAGCCAAAATTATTCTCCTCCCATTTGCCAGCATTTGGTCAATTTCCATCTAAACCCTTCCCATTCATCGGTCCATCCAGATGCCTGTTAAATGTTGCAATTGTGCCAGCCTCAATACCTTCTTCTGGAGGATCATTACACACGGACCATCCTCTACATAAAGATATTGCCCATTAGAGCCTTTTTGTCTTTCCCATCCAACCTTAAACCTTTGGCATCTAGTATTTGACTGCACTACCCTAGGGAAAAGACTTTGGCTATTCAATCTATCCGTTGCACGCATGATTTTACTAACCTCTAACATCAACCCTCCTCCTCTGATTCTTCAGCCTATTCAGCCTCTCCCTGTAACTCAAGCAGTCCAATCATGGCAACCTCAGTGTAAACCCTTCTTGAACCCTTTCGAGTTTGACAACATTCTTCCTACAGAGCAGGGAGATCAGAATTGCATACACTATTCCAAAAGTGGTCCAATGTCCTGTACAGTCGCAATCCAGTCTCCTAACGCATATACAGAATGCACTTGACCAATAACATATCAAATACTTTCTTCACTGTCCTATCTATCTGCAAATCCACTTTCAAGGAAGTATAAATCTGTACTCTGAGATCATTTTGTTCAGCAACACTCCCCAGGATTTTACCAGTAAGTGTATAAGTCTTGCCCTGATATGTCTTTCCAATATGCAGCATCTCACATTTATCTAAATTAAACTCTGTCTGCCACTCCTCGGTCCATTGGCCCACCTGATTAAGATCCTGTCGTAATCTGAAGTAACCTTCTTTGCTGGACACTATACCTCCAATTTTGGTGTCATCTGCAAACGTACTAACTGTCCTATGTTCATATCGAAATCATTTATATAAGTGACGAAAAGTAGCGGACCCAGCACCGATCCCTGTGGCACTCCACTGGTCACAGGCCTCCAGTCTGCTAAACAGCCCTCCACCACCACCCTCTGTCCACTACCTTTGAGCCAGTTCTGTATCCAACTGGGTAATTCTCCCTGTATTCCATGTGATCTAATCTTGCTAACCAGTCTCCATGGGGAGCTATGTCAAATGCCTAACTGAAGTCCATATAGATCGCATCCAGCGCTCTGCCGTCATCAATCCTGTCCGTTACTTCTCAACAACAACAAAATCAAATTAGTGAGACATGATTATCCACGCACACCCCCATTTCACTATGCATATAAAGAGCTTTTGTCCATATCATCGATTTTCCTGTTCGTCAGATGCTGCCTGACCTGCTGTTCTTTTCCAGTACGACTGTCATCTAGACTCTGATCTCCAGCATCTGCAGTCCTCATTTTTGCCTACCCCTCATCAGTCCTTGCCTTTCCAAATGCATTTAAATCCTGTAGATCATGATTCCCTCCAACACCGTGCCACCAACTGATGTCAGGCTCCCCAATCTATAGTTCTTGGCTTTTTCTTTCCATTTTGTTTAATAGCAAAACTTTAGTCAAACTCATGACTTCCAGCATCTCACCTGTGGCTATTGATGATGACAACATCTCAGCAAGGGACCCAGCATCACATCCCTAGCTTCCTACAAATTTATTGGGTCCACCTGATCAGGACCTGTGAGGTGATTCATTTTTTACACAGCATGTGGTTCGTGAAGGGAATGTACTTTCTGAGGAAGTGATGGATTGTCGGTGAAGTTATAACATTTAAAACGCATTTGGTTAAGTACAAGAATAAGAGAACATTTGAACAAATCTGAGCCAAGCGCAGGCAATGGGAATGATTTAGCTTGGGATTATGGTCAGCATGGACTGTATGGGCCGAAAGGCCTTTTTGCAAATACCCTGTATAACTCGATGAGTCTATGTGTGTTTGCATGTCCAAGTATGTGTCTGCATATTTCTGCTCGTGTTTGTCTATTCCTGTTTGTCTATCTCTCTGTGCTTGTTACATGTGTTCCTGCATTAGTGTGTGGATCTCTGTCTCTGCATCTCTGTGCAATGGGAACTCTTCTTGTTTTTGGTGTGAATCACTGAAACTGGGTCAAAACCACTCTCCCTTCCTCTCCATTTCCCTCTTTTCTTTAAAGTGATACAAGCCCACACTCTGCTGGTCTGGTTTATGTATTTTCAATCCTTTCTCACATGTAAGGTTACTTGTAAGAGTAAAACATTAAAAATTCCAAGATACAGGAAGTGCATTAAAATTAATCCCATCGCCTTGGAAAGTGGCTCACTCGGAATTGCTTGGATATAATTGCAATGGAAATATGCTTTCATGTGTACACTGTGTGTTGGAAATATTACCCAGTGACAAACCATTTCCACATTGCAGAAGGCGCGCAGACATTTCTCCACACGAACATGTTCCAATCTGCGGGCCTAAGTACAATGACAATCCTCTCCAAACCAACCTAGTGTGTGCATGTGCGTGAGTGTGTGCGCGCGCGTGTAAGCGCGCGTGTATGTGTGTGTGTGTCAATCAAAAATCAGCAAAACTTTAGTGTTTGGTGCAATCAAAATTCAGGTTGGATTGTGCTGCGAGCTGCTGCCCTCCCTATCTTCCTCTCAGACTGAATCCCTGATCGTTTACACACTTTAGCACCACGATTACAGTGGCGTAGGGGGTGGGGGATCAGGGTGGGGGTGCAACAGAGATTGCCAACAACAGAAATCTCAGCAGCTCTGGAAGCATCTTTGGACAAAAATGAAAGTTGACGTTTTGGATCGAGTGATCCTTACTCAGAACTCATATCGGGGCATATTACATCACTTTAAACATCACAGAGACTGCCAGATCCGCCCCACACAGAGAAACACACGAATACAAACACATAGAAGCACTCACTATACATTGACAGTAATACAGACCTGGAGAGTGTGTCAATATTTCACTCGCTCTGCTTGGTGTGTGTCAGTATTTTTGAGTGGAGTGTGACTGTAGGACAATTTCAATAGTTGCAGATACCAAACCTGAAAGAATTGTAAAGTTTGTTGAGGACGGTGTGGAACTCCAACAGGAAAGTTATGTGTTGATGTAGTGTTCAGGTGTATGCAGATGAGGACCAATGCAGCGCAGTGTGAGGTGATGCTCTTTAGTAGGAAGGACATTGAAAGACAATATAAAACAGGTTGTACCATTATAAAGGAGGCGCAGGAACAAAGGGCCAGGGTGTATATGAGAACAGGTTATTGAAGATGTCAGGACAAGTGGGGAAAGCAGTAAATCTCACAGATTAGTTTCAGAATCTGAGCTGTTAACAGGAGGAGGTGTAGAAGGGAGTCTCCGTGCTCCTTTCCTGGGATGTGAAGGAGACGATGTGTTGCGAGCCCACCCTCCTGCCGACCGAGACCGCGGGGATTCCATTTGTACCAGCTCGACACAAAAGGGAGATGGCATCAGGGCCACGGCTTCTAAGTTGTGCCGGGGGGAAACGGAGATGCCAGTAAGTTAAAAGTCAGAATTGACCTTCACTGAACATTGCTCCTTACTCGGTTGCTGGGACGTTTCAGAATCTCCACTCGAGGCGTCCCAATCTTCTCCGGCTCGTACCAGGGTCCTCCCAACATGGCGGGAGAAGGGGGGACGTGAGGGAACGGATATCGGGCACTCCACCACTCGGCTTGACACTTACTGTCCTATTCCAGGCTGTTTCTCCTGGAATGGGAGAAAGGGAGGGACGGAGGGATGGAGGGTGGGAATGGGTGCCTCTGCTGTTCATGCTGGTGTAGGTGGGGGGAGATATAGTGAGGTATCTGGAGGGAGTCAGTCCACAGTGTTGTATCCATGCAATGTTATGAGTGTGTGTGTGTGTGTGTGTGGGGGGGGGGGGGGGGGCGAATAATGGGGAGAGAGAGAGAGAAGAAAGGTACTGCAAGCAGCAGTGAGAGTGGTGGAGCATGAACGTTGTTCTGGGTCGCTTCTGCAACAGATATACAGTGAGTGTGAAGGACCAGAGAGAATACGGTGACCCTTATCCTGACAGAGTGGGGAAGGTTATTGATGCTTGTCCTGTATTGCTAGACATTTCTTCAGACCACAGATACTGCACTGAGCTGGATAGGGAGCTCAGACCATGCCAGGTGTGTCTGATAGTGTGAGCATCCTCTGGAAAGAGATTGGTACCCCTCTGTACTACCCCATCCACCAGGACCTCCATGCCCCTGTCGACAAACTGTGGTGTAATTGCCCCTTATCTGCCATGCTCGAGTTAAACTGTACAAACCAGCTCCGACATCAAAAAAGCTCAACTGTGTGCCCACTGACCTTTTAAAGATGGCACCAGTGCCAGGCATCACGGAATACCCAGGGGCATCAGTGCGATGGTGAGTACCTCCAGCCGTGATGGGTGGGAGAATAGCGCTGGCATTGAATGAGAGGGACACCATGGGGTGGGGTAGGTAGTTAATGAGGTGAGTTAGATAAGGTAGCACCACGATATTAGCTCGACCTTGTGCAGACAATCCCTCTGTCACACTCAATGAAAATGACACTGAGATAAATTATGATTCGATCCGGCCCAATGAGACGAAGACACTGTTGAGCCCAATCCCAGTTATAACGCTGCAGCTGCTTGACCAATGCTCTCCATCACAGAGAAGGAGCTCAACGTCACCTTCCCCTTGGAAAATATGGCAGGGCAGGAGACTGAGGTATCAGTGGGGAAGCACTTTGAGACACATAATCATAATTCTATTAGTTTTAAAATAGAGATGGAAAAGGATGAACTGGGTCTAAAAGGTAACGCTCTAACTTGGAGGAAAGCCAATTTTGATGATATTAGCAAGAACTTCCAAACTGGATTGGAACAGTTATTCGCAGTTACGGGGCCAGTTGAGAAAAGGGAAGCCTTCAAAAAGGAAATGTCAAACTCACAGAGATAGTCTGCCCTGTTAGGGTGAGGGTAAGGCTGAAAGGTGGAAGGAATGCTGGAGGACGGGAGAAATTGAGTGTCTGGTCACGGATAAGAGGGAAGCATATGTCAGATAGAGAGAGCAGGAGTCAAGGTTTTTTTCAGTACTCATTTACGGTTTGAGGGTATCACTGGTTGGGCCCGCATTCATTACCCATTACTAATTTCCCAGCGGGCAGTTACGAGTCACATTTCAACTCTCCCTCCCACTCTGCCGAGGATATGGAGGTCCTGGGCCTCCTTCACCGCCGCTCCCTCACCACCAGACGCCTGGAGGAAGAAAGCCTCATCTTCCGCCTCGGAACACTTCAACCCCAGGGCATCAATGAGGACTTCAACAGTTTCCTCATTTCCCCTTCCCCCACCTCACCCCAGTTCTAAACCTCCAGCTCAGCACTGGCCCCGTGACTTGTCCTGACTTGTCCTACCTGCCTATCTTCTTTTCCACCTATCCATTCCACCCTCCCCCCGTCCCCGACCTATCACCTTCATCCCCTCCCCCACTCACCTATTGTACTCTAGGCTACTATCTCCCCACCTCCACTCTCCTTTAGCTTATCTCTCCACGCTTCAGGCTCTCTGCCTTTATTCCTGATGAAGGGCGTTTGCCCGAAACGTCGATTTTACTGCTCCTCGGATGCTACCTGAACTGCTGTGCTCTTCCAGCACCACTAATCCAGTTACGAGTCACACACATGGTTGTTGGTCTGGAGTCACATGTAACCCATGCCAGGTAAGGAGGCAGTTTGCTTCCTTCAAGGCCATCAGCGAACCTGATGGGTTTTCCAAATATCGAAAGTGGATTCATCATCGTCAATTGGCTCTTAATTCTTGATTTAAAGTGACTGTCGAGAAGGGTCTAAACCCAGTAGGAGAATACATAAGAGGGAAATCCAGAGGCCATAAAGGGGACATGAGATAGTTCTGGCAAATAGGGTTAAGGAGAATCCAAAGGGACCCTACACATACATTAAGGACAAAAGAATAACACAGAAGGGTTTTGGGCCACTTAAAGATCAGCAAGGTTGCCGATGTGCAAAACCGCAGGAGATGGAGGCGATACTAAAGAAGCATCATGCGTCAGTATTAGCTGTGCAGAAGGATATGGAAGCTAAAGAACTTTGGAAATAAACCGTGACATGTTGAAAAGTGCCTGTATTACAGAGAAGGAGATGCTGGAGTTCGTAACTCGTAAAGGTGGGAAAATCTTCAGGACCTGATCAGATGTACCCGAGAACTCTGTGGGAAGCGAGTGAAGTGATTGATGGGCTCATTGCTGAGATATTTGTATCGTCAATTGTCACAGATGAAGTACCGGAAGATAGGAGGCTTGCGAATTTGGTGCGATTATTGACAACATTTAAGAAGGATGGTAAGGAAAAGCGAGTGAGCCAGACTTCAGTGGAGGGCAAGCTGTTGATAAGGATTATGAGGCACAAGGTTTGCATGGATTTTGAAAAACAAGGACTGATAAGTGATAGGCCACATGGATCGAAGTATGGAAAGTTGAGTCTTACTAAATTGACTGAGTATGTTTGAAGAAGTGACTAAGAGGATTCATTGCGGCAGAGGTGTATATTGTTGGTATGGACTTCAGTAAGGCATTTGCCAACTTCCTGCATAGTAGATTGGTTAACAAGTTTAGTTCATATGGAATACAGGGAGAACTAGCCATATGTATACAGAATTCGCCCGAAGTCAGGAAACAGAGGGTGGTGGTGAAGGATTGTTTTTCGAAAAGTAGGGTTTTTACCATTAGTGTGCTACAAGGATTAGTGCTGGCTCCACTGCTTTTCACTATTCACATAAATCATTTGGATGTGATCATTGCAGCAATAGTTGTTAAGTTTGCAGATGAAACCCAAAATGATGGCGTAGTGGACAGCAAAGAAGGTTTACCTCAGAGGACAATGGAATCTTGATCAGATGGGCAGATGGGCTGACAATTGGCAGGTGGTTTTTAATCTAGACAAATGGGAGGTGCTGCATTTTGGAAATGCAAATCAGGGCAGGACATGTACACTTCATGCTAACGTCCTGGGGAGTGTTGCTGAACAAAGAGACCATGGAATGCAGGTTCATAGTTTCTTTAAAGTAGAGTCGGAGTTAGGTAGGATAGTGAAGAAGGCATTTGGTGTGCTTGCCTTTATTGGCCAGTGCTTTGACTATATGAATTGGGTGGTTATGTTGCTGCTGTACAGCACATTACCTTGGCCATTTTTTGGTGTACTACATTCAATTCTGATCTCCTTCCTTTTGGAAATATATTGTGAAACTTGAAGGGAGTCAGTAAAGATTTAGAAGGATGTTGCCAGGATTGGAGCTATCGGGAGAGTGCGAGTCGATTGGGTTCTCACAAACTTTGATGATTGGGTTATTTTATTCCTGTAGCGTGAGGGAAAAGATTTAAAAATGACCTAAGGAGCAACTTTTTCCCACAGAGGGTGGTGCATGTGTGGAATGCGCTGCCAGAGGAGGTGGTGGAGGCTTTTACAATTATAACGTCCAAATGATATTGGGATGGGTACATGAAGGGGAAGGGTTTACATCGACATTGGCCAAATGTGACTAGTTTAATTTGGGATATCCCATCAGCATGGACGAATTAGACTGAAGCGTCTTATTCCATGCTGTACATCTCCGAGACTCTGACTCTATCTGACCTTGCACAGTGCTAACCACTGTGCCACCTTAGTGGGCGGCACGGTGGCACAGTGGTTAGCACTGCTGCCTCACAGCGCCAGAGACCCGGGTTCAATTCCCGCCTCAGGCAACTGACTGTGTGGAGTTTCCACGTTCTCCCCGTGGCTGCGTGGGTTTCCTCCGGGTGCTCCGGTTTCCTCCCACAGTCCAAAGATGTGCAGGTAAGATGAATTGGCCATGCTAAATTTCCCGTAGTGTTAGGTAAGGGGTAAATGTCGGGGTATGGGTGGGTTGCGCTTCGGCGGGTCGGTGTTGACTTGTTGGGCTGAAGGGCCTGTTTCCATACTGTAATGTAATGTAATCTAATCTAATCAATATCGTATTAATTCATCATTCCCGGACATGCTAACCTATGTTGCGAGATATGATCGAAATGTCTTCATTTCAGCATTCTGAAGCCTGCAAACACATCCTTCTATAACACTGACTCAGAGTCTCTCTCCCTCTGTCTATTTCCCAAATCCCTCCCATTTGTTGATGTTTAAACTGCTTCCCCGCCATCTAGTTTTAATTGTCCAGTTTCAATGTGAATAACTGTCCTATATCTTTTCCTGCCCTTGAATGTTGCTCACTCAAGAGCATCAGCTTCCAACACTAAGAAGCTTAGAAACAGTGGTCAAAAAAGCATTGCTTGTGTTTTCGTTGACTTCCCAGTGTTCTGCCCTGTGCTCCATGTTGGATAATGGGGTTTTAACAGTTTCGAGGCACACCTTTGTAACTTGCTCTGTGCCTATTCATTGAACGCCTGTGTTAATCTCTCTCTGCTGCTCATGTGCTCAGTACCATGAGGAATACTCACAACTGATAGTGATTCAGACCAGGCTTCTCATTTGCCTTTGACTGACATTTGACTTAACTCTAGTTTTTGTATGTTTGTGGAAATGCTGGAGATGGTTTCCTAGAGGCTGTGTTTTAAGCTGCTGTGGAAATTCAGGAAGACCAGAGGCTTTGGTGACCCAACTCTGGATGAAACATTGTGACTGTAGTTACAGCATCTGGATCTGCAACATGACCAACAAATGGAGCAGAAGCTGCAGAGAGGGGAATCTCTGTAAAATGGAATGAGGGAATAACAATCAGATCAGCCATGGTTTTGAAGAATGTTGGAGCAGGATTGAATGGCTCCTTCATGCAACTTATTCAGATGTTTCTGCTGGTACCAAGCCAATTCCTTTTCTCTCCCAGTATCTCATAGTGGTGGGTAGTGAGTCACCTCCTCCTGTTCCTGGGGAACAGAAATCTGGGCCTCACGAGCCTCCAGCTTTCCCTATGTCCCAGTCTCGAACAGTTGAAAGACTGCCTCCTGTTCCTCTGTCCCAGTCTCGAGCAGTTGAGTGACTACCTCCTGTTTCTCCGTGTTCCTGAGCAGCAGTTTCAATGCTCTGAATGATGTCACAAGGTTAAGAAAGGACTTGATAACAGGGAATTTCAAACTTGGAGCAGCATTACACAACGGTATCTAGAAACGTCTCCACCAAATATTTTATGCAGCTCGTCTGTTATTTTATTCCTGTCTCCTTTTATAAACAGGGTGAATCAGATACAACAGTGCAGAGTTCTGACAATACTCCTATATATAGGGAAGACAGATTAAAAAGATTGAAAGATTTATGATCTATCCCTCAGCAACTCTCATTCATTCCATCCAAACCCAGTAAATGTGCCCTTTTATTGTGTTATGTAAAATGATGTAAGGAACTGGTTAACTGAACCTGTTTGTTTGGTGACTGTGACTAATGTCAGTCTCCATGGATTCTAATTATCCCAGTGGAGAGTTTCCATCTTTTGATGATAAAAGGGCTCGATTCAATATGTTATCCCGTGGTATGGGCGGGAGCATCACCGATAGCACTAACAGGGATCGGCTGCTCCAGAGAGAGGGAGAGATCAGAAACTGAGAACATTAGACTGGACAGTTCCAACAGTGGATCAGAATCTGAGAACAATAGACTGGAAAGTTCCAACAATGGATCAGAATCTGAGAACAATAGACTGGAATGTTCTAACAATGGATCAGAATCTGAGAACAATAGACTGGAATGTTACAACAATGGATCAGAATCTGAAAACAATAGATTGGAATGTTACAACAATGGGCATCCTATTTTGTTTGGGTTTTTTCTACATATTCTTGGTGGCCGTTATCATTACGGATCAAATATGTACTTTACAGTATTCAATGTTTTTATTATCCTATCCTGGCTATTGTTGGTGTCCCTGGTAAGCTTCACTGTCGATATATTATTTGCATTAACCATGTGCGACTGTATTACTGTTCTTTTCATTTACTCTACTCTGTAAGCATTCACGCTCCAAACCATAACAACAGCAGTGAACTTGTTCATTCTTTCTCTCCTTCTTTATTCTGGCACTGTGCCTTTTTGGTTGACCGACTCACTTTCAGGAATGAACCAGGATGCATTGACATCACTGCCCTTGCTATTTAAATATTGAGAGATTGGAGGTCACTGTCTTCTGTTTTTTTTAGATTACATTACAGTGTGGAAACAGGCCCTTCGGCCCAACAAGTCCACATCGACCCGCCGAAGCGCAACCCACCCTTTCCTCAATGTTTACCCCTTTACCTAACACTACGGGCAATTTAGCATGGCCAATTCACCTGACCTGCACATCTTTGGACTGTGGGAGGAAACCAGAGCACCCGGAGGAAACCCACGCAGACACGGGGAGAATGTGCAAACTCCACACAGTCAGTCGCCTGAGGCGGGAATTGAACCCGGGTCTCCGGCGCTGTGAGGCAGCAGTGCTAACCACTGTGCCACCGTGCCACCCATTAATACTCGAGGGGTTTCCTCATATCCTGGATGCAAACTCCATTTCCTTCCTCTGACTCCATCTCATCCCTGGCCAGTAACTGAGGCTGAAACAGACGAGTCACAACTACGGTGATCCCTTTGGCCACAAGCTGATTACTGACACCATATCCTGACCATTCCTAATTTTACGTATTGACAACTGCAGAATATACTTCACTGGTTCATCCCATCTGCTGTTTGAACCTTCAGCTATGAAAGACAGTCTTAATAAAGCAAATAATCTGCTGCTGCTTAACCAAATCTGAATCGGTATTCCATGGCTTGTATCTAAATGCAACCAAAATCCCATCATTCATGTACGGATTGCTTTATATTGTTGTTGGGTCTGGCAATGTCTTTACTTTAATATTCACAAGCATCTCGTCACCCCTGTCTATAACACGGTCCTCAGTCTCTCTCGGTTAATGACACAAAACCTGTCAGTTGTTCACATTTAAACTGATTTCCTCTATGTCTATTCTCTCTCAAATAATAATTTTCATATCTACTGCCACCAACACACACACACACACACACACACACACACACACACACACACACACACACACACAAACACACACACACACACACACACACACACACACACACACACACACACACACACACACACACACACACAATCTCTTATCTCATATTTCGACAGTGGAGGTACAGAGCCATACATTTGTGGGAGTCTATTTACTGTCACTTACTGCATGGGTTACACATCTTCCCGTGCAAGCCATTTCTGTAGTGCAAGTATAGTAGCAATATACTGGCAAAGGTTTGCAATGGTCCGCATGTCCAGGTAGTCCAGTTTATAGAGTAGTCCACTAGCATGTTCTGCACAGCTCTCCATTCTGGCTAGTCCCTTGTCCCAGTTTATGGTGTCTTGGATGGTTCTGTGAGGCAGATTCACAATTTGATGTAACTCACCATTTCAACTGATCTGGCAATAATTTTATTGAATGCTCCCATTCTTATGATTGGACCCACCATTGTCTCACTTCTCCAGTTACTCCCACTCCCCTGTCTCCTTATCCATATTTTCACAACATGTTATCAGTTAATTAATTGTTTGTTTTTCTGTACCTTTCCCTAGTGTTGTTTTTTTTCACTCCCGAGTGTATCGAGTGCTGGCATTGTGAAGCTCAGAAACAATGCAATGGTATGTGGCAGGCTGTTGCTCCAAGTTGGAAAGGGGGTTCCAGCAGCTTTGAGACACGTCTTTGAAACTTGGTCTGTGCCTGACCTCTGAAGGCCTGCGTTTGTCCCTCTCAGTTGATTGTGCCGTCCATAACATGAGGAAACCCCTCGAGTATTATTCTTCGAGGAGAAAGTGAAGTCTGCAGATGCTGGAGATCAGAGCTGAAAATGTTTTGCTGGAACAGCGCAACAGGTCAGGCAGCATCCAGGGAACAGGAGAATCGACGTTTCGGGCATAAACCCATCTTCAGGAATGAGGAAAGTGTGTCCAGCAGGCTAAGAGAAAAGGTAGAGAGGAGGGACTTGGGGGAGGGGAGTTCCAACGCCCCTCCCCCAAGTCCCTCCACACTACCTTTTATCTTAGCCTGCTGGACACACTTTTCTCATTCCTGAAGAAGGGTTTATGCCCGAAACGTCGATTCTCCTGTTCGCTGGATGCTGCCTGACCTGCTGTGCTGTTCCAGCAAAACATTTTCACCTCGAGTATTATTGTCAAGGAACAGGAGCTGAGGGGCATCTGACTGCCTCCTGTCATGGAAAGGTTAGTGGAGGTGATGGAGATGGTTTACTGGAGGTTGTGCTGTGAGCTGCCTCAGACATTCAGGGAGACCTGAGGATTTGGTGAACCAACTCTGGATGGAGTATGGGGACTGCAGTTACAGCATCTGGCTACGCAACATGAACAACAAATGGAGCAGAGGCTGCAGAGAGGGGGAGCTCTGAAACCACAGAGTGTTTGTGGGGAAAGGGATCTGCCAAACCTGCCTGTGTTTTAACGAGGAGACACACATCCTTTCCCTCTCCCCTTTAAATACACCCATGCAAATTCACCCTCTACTTCTCGCACACAAACACATTCCCCCTCTCTCACATGCACACACACTCTCCCCTCTCTCACACGCACGCATACACTCTCTCTCCCTCTCAAAGACACACATACTCCCCCTCACTCTCTCACAAACACACACACTCTCTCTCCCTCCCACAGACACTCCACCTTGTTTTCAATCACACACACGCACGTGCGCACAAACACACACACACACAAACACATCTAATCTGTAAGATGAATTTTCATTTGCCGGTTTGTATTTCCAGATGCATTATGTTTTCTCAAACAAATATAAAATTTGTAGACAGTCAGTCAATACGATATTTTATTAACTCCTACTTTGGAAATAAACCAGGTGAATCAGACTCCAGGTGATTCCAGGTGAATCAGACTCCAAACAAGACCGCATGCCTAAAATACGATGCCTGACTGGAAGGGACACCTCCTTTACATCGATAATACCTGAAGGTATCTCCAGGCAGGACTTGAAAGGAACTCTGGATTTGCATATTCATTAATCAAAATCTGCATCTCCATTCTAACCGATTAATGATTTAGCAGCCATCTTAGATGTGATCAATTCATGTGCATGTGTTGTCCAAGCCTTTCATCTTTTCCTTATAAATTTTGTGCCTAAGGTCTTTTCTCTCTAAAACCTGACGAAGGAGCCGGACAATGAAAGTTTGTGTTTTCAAATTAACCCGTCAGACTATAACCTGGTGCCATATGATTATTGACCTTACTCAACCCAGTCCAAAGCTAGCACCTCCATATCATGGTTTTTTATTGGTTAGCCAATTTTCTCTCCAAGCAAATAAATTGTCGTAACCCCGTGTGTGCTCTTGTCTTGCATATTAATCTTTCGTAACAGCATTGGGCGGCACGGTGGCACAGTGGTTAGCACTGCTGCCTCACAGCGCCAGAGACCCGGGTTCAATTCCCGCCTCAGGCGACTAACTGTGTGGAGTTTGCACGTTCTCCACGTGTCTGCGTGGGTTTCCTCCCACAATCCAAAGATGTGCAGGTTCGGTGAATTGGCTGTGCTGTATTGCCCGTAGTCTTAGGTTAGGGGTATGGGTGCGTTGCGCTTCGGCGAGGCGTGTGAACTTGTTGGGCCGAAGCGCCTGTTTCCACACTGTAAGTAATCTAATCTAATCATTGCCTTCTTGAAGTCCAGATATAATACATTTTTCAGATCCCCGTGCTTCAACTTGTTTTAATTAAAATAAGTTAGGAAAATCATTCAAACATGATTTATCCTTAATACAATCATGTCGACTTCGATGGGTTGTGGTTTGACTTTCAAAGTCTCCTGTTGTTAATTCCTTAATAACAGATTCGAACAATTTGTCTTCAAACGTTTGCTCATAACTTTTATTCCCGATTGAAGTTGGTTATTCTAAGTTCTTCCTTTTCCATACCCTCGACAGTCCGTTTCAATTCCTGCGAAATAGGCACGAGGCTGTGAAAGATCGGCTCCAATTGATGTGTAAGAGGCATGGGTGGCTGATTGGACTCATTCTGTTCCTGTTTTACACACACGATGGGCTGAATGTCCTCCTGGTGATCCTACACTATAGCTTCGATGTCTTGCATGTCCTGCGCCTGTTCTGACCAAGCCGCTCAAGATATCATTGTCCTCATCTTTTTGCTCAATCACAAGTTTGGGGACTTATGGAATCTCCCTGCTGTTATGCCACATTTCGAGTTTGAATTGTGCAGGCAGGTTGCGTTGCCCACAGTGGGTAGTCCAGTGGTTAGCACTGCTGCCTCCCAGCACCAGAGATCTGGGTTCAATTTTAGTGTCGGGTCAGTGTTTGTGTGGAGTTTGCGCATTTTCCCTGTGCTTGCAAGGGTGTCTGACGTGTACTGCAGTTTCCTCCCACAATCCCCAGATGTGCCAGTTAGGTGCATTAGTCATGGAAAATGCTAGGTTGCAGAGATTGGGTTGGGAAGGGGGTTGGAGAGTGGGGTTGTATGGGATAGCCTTCGGAGGATCAGCGTGGAGACGATGGGTCAACTGGTCTGCTTCCACACTGTAGGGATTCTATGATTAACACCTTCATTTCAGAAATCAGTTGAGGGAATAATATCTGAGTTAATATCAATGCCATTTCTTAGTGAGGAGATTAAATCTGTGCATATTACTCCAGAAGTGATCTCACTAAGACCCTGTACAGCAGCAGCCACACTTTACCAGCTTGTTGTAAGGTTCCCACTCAGGTTAGAGCAGGCTCAGCTGTCACGGGAATGCACAATTTTGTTGAAAATGAATGGTGTGCTGACCTTCATTTCAGGATGATTTGAGTCCAGGAGTAAGGGCGTCTTACTGAAGCTGTACAGGCCCTTGGTGAGACCCCATCTTGAACATTGTGCAGTATTGTGTGCAGTTTTGGTCTCCATACCTAATAAAGGGAGAGCAGCGAAGGATGACCAGACTGGTCTCTGGGATGACAGGCTTGTTGTGGGAACAGAGTTTGGGGCGACTGTGCCTGTATTCCATGAGGTTTAGGAAAATGGGTGAACTATATAAAACTCTGACATGGCGAGACAGATTGGAAGCAGGGATGATAATTCCCCTGGGTGGGATGTCCAAAACACGGGCTCACAGTGTTGGGTACAGCCAGGCCAAAGTGTGTTGAGATGAGACTAAATGCCTGCACTCAGAGACTGGTGAACTTGGGGGATTATTTCCCTGATCAGGCTGTGAAAGCTAAAGTACTGAATATAAATAAGGATTTAAAGACACAGAAGGGATGGGGAGAGTGCAGGGGTTTGGTGTGGAGATATAGAATCAGCAATAATTACAGGCAGTTATCCAATACTGTGGCAGCTGTGTTCCTGTGGAATACCGTATTATAGAAAACGGTGCAATATAAATAATGGGACCAATGGGAAAAAGAGGCTTCGGTGCAAAACCCAAAATTACCAGTAAAAATCAAAACAAAAATAATAGTCGGCCTAAAGCAAACAATAGCACAGGCTACATAAATCTTTAAACTGTATATTGTAATGAGTTAGTGCAGTAAATATCACACTTTAACACTACAGTCACCGACTACAGCACTGTACCTTTCACCAAGATCTTCACCAGAATTCGCGCGGGCTGACTGACCACGTGATGGGGAATTCTAGTTCTCTCCAAGATATTCCCCTCCCGGTTTGAAATAAAGTTCCTTCTAAGTGTAGACTACAAATCCCACATTCAGGCACATTTTCAAGGCTTGAAGAGCGGATTACAGACCTGCTTGATCTGAACACACTGAGGGTGCATTTGGCAGACAGAGGGATCCTGAGGCTGGGATTTGCTGTTCAGCTGGTGCCAGAGACGGACTCCCATAACAGTGAACGGGAGCTCACTTTAAAAAGAAAGGGGCACAATTCACTAATTGTGTTGCAGCGAAATTGCGTTTAATAAACACACCTTTACTGGATAACTGTCTGTATATTAAATAGAGGATCAAAATTGATGGACCAACGCGAATACAATAGTTCCGATTTTATATGTTCCTATGTTTAAACATACTAAAGGATACGAAAACTGTGTGGGGAAAACTGAATTGAGGAGATTTTCACCATGAATTCGAATGGAGGATGCTTAGTGTGTTGAATGACCTACTCTTTTCCCGAAGTTTCTGTGCAGTCTGTGGAAAAGCTCTGTAAATCCTGCCACCTGTTCTCTTGATGTTAGGAGGAGATCTCTGCAGGGTCAACACAGTAGTATTTCCCGTTCCAATACTGAGGCTGGTGCCGGGTGATCTGTACGGTTTTATCCTTTAATACCTCCAGAACAGTTTGATTCAATAGACTGTCTTGCTTGTCCGTTTCCGAGACCATTGAAGAGTGTTTCACATGTCTGTGTGTCTGGAATCACGTTTAGGCCAGACCAGGAAAGCACGGGAGATTCACTTCCTGAAAGGACATTGAGGAAGGAAATTGGTGTTTACAATCGACATTGGCTTCAAGGTCACTGTTAATGACTCCAGGTTTTACATCTCGATATTTTATTCATTATAAAGTTCACCAGCCGCCATTAACCTGGTCTGGATTAGTAATCCAGTGACTTTTACACAACAACACCACCTCCACATGGGGACCTATCTGAAATCACACTGAGCTGGTTATTTCTGTGCTGCTTGACAGCTCTGTCAAAAAGAATTCCCACCAATGTGACTATCGCGATGGGACTCAGGGGGTGGTAAATGGTCAGACTGTAGTTATTCCCTTGTTATGGGATTGGACATAGCTGAGTAAATTTCCACATTGCCAGGGAGATGTCAGAGTTGGAGCTGGAATGAAACAGCTTCCCCAGGGACACGGCTTGTTGTGCAGCACAGGTCTTCAGTCCTATTGCAGGAATGGGGTCAGGGCCCATTGCCTTTGTCTTATCTACTGTGTTCAGCTGTTTCTTCATGTCACATACAGCAAATCAGATCGATTAAAGACTGGCATCTGTGGTTCTGCGGGCAGCATGGAGAGGGTGAGGTGGATCATCAAGCTCAACACTTCCGGCTGAGGATGGTGCAGATAAAACAACCATGTCTTTTACACTGATGTACAGGGCTGTCCCGTGATTTAGGATGGCGATATTTATGGAGTCCTCTTCTCCAGTGAGTTGTTTAATAGTCCATCGACATTTATGTCTGGACGTGGCAGCACTGCAGAGCTTAGATCTGATCTGTTAGTCTTGTATCATTTCGCCTTCTATATCAGATGTTAGTCCTGCTGTTTCGAATAGAACCATTCAAGTGCGATAGCTTTAATGGATTGTCATCAGGTTTAGGTACACATGGCTCCGACCCTATCATGTTCAGCCACATTCGTCGCTTAACCATAGATTAGCTTGATGTTAATGGTAGGCTGAGGGATTATCCTGGGGAAAATGTTACAGATTGTAGTTGAATACAATTCTGCTGCTGCTGTGATTCTACCGCACCACATGAATGCCCACTTTGAACTCCAATATGTTCAATTCAATTCTACTGACTGTCCCCCAGTTCACACCAAGACCCATTCATCCATCAGCCCTGTACTTAGTGTCTTAAACTGGTTTCTGATGTGGTAACACTTCCATTTTCCTATTCTCATTCTGCTCTCCCTGGTGTCACGCCTCCAACTTGTCACTTTACTCAAACCCTTCACAGACACATCTAAATCTTTTCCATTCCCTCAATGCCATCTTCTGTGTTTGATGTGAATGTGCTCCCCTCTGTTTCTCTCCCTGACCGTGATTAAGAGTTCTGCAGTGTCAGTGATGCCAGCCTTATGCAGTTTTAGATCAAGGAATTTGTGCACCTTGCATTATCGGTCACTTCCCAGTGCACGGCATTCCGTGTTAGGCAAGGCGTTTGAGCCGCTTTAACACACGTGTATTAAACTTGTTCAAAAACAGAAATTTCTGACGGAACTCTGCAGGTCTGGCAGCATCTTGTGGAGTGAAAACAGAGTTAATCTTTCAGTGCCAGTGACATTCTACAAATCTCGCATTTTCTCCAGCAATTTTTGCATTTTCATATTCATAATTTTTTGTTTAATTGAAAATTTGTTCTGAGTCAATTCATTTCTAGAGAAACTCAACAGGTCTGGCATCATCTGCAGAGACAGAGAAACAGAGTTAGCGTTTCAAGTCCAGTATGACACTTCTTCACAACTGAAAAGGATAGGAAAATGACCTTAATAATCCCTTGACAAATGTGGGGAGTGGGTAAAAGAGAGTGTGGCAAAAGATGAACGTGCTTTTAGTGTTGGTGAACGAGAAGATCATGTGAAGTAGCCTAATAATTAAAATGTGAATGTGGAAATGGGGTTCTCCTTGTTGAGTGAACGATAAAGAAGATACAACCATACAAGGTCATAGGGAGGCCAGGAGGGAGAATGTACGGACACTGGAGAACAGTTATAATGGGGTCAGACTGTGAAGTTATGAAATTGTACATAAACTCCTCGAGGATGCAATGTACGAAAGTGTAAAGTGAGTTGTTACTCGAGCTTAGGTTGTGCTTCCTATGGAATATTACAGCAGCCTAGGGCCGAAATGTTAGCATGAGAGTACGGTAGGATATTGAAATGGTAAGAAATGAGAAGGTCAGGGTTATTTCTACAGACAGAGTGGGAGAGTTCCTCAAAGCAATCTATGTTTGGTCTCGCCAATATAGAGAGACTGCATTGTGAGCAACAATGATAGGATACCAGATTGAAAGTTTACAAATGAAATGCTGCTTCATCTAGAAGGTATGTTTGGGGCCTTGGACAGTGAGGAGTGAAGAGGTGAATGAGCAAGTTTTGAAGTTTCTGCAATTGCATGGGAAAGTGCCATGGGGGAGTGGGGAAGTGTTCGGGGTGATGGGGGGTGACACAGAGGGAACGGTCCCTGTGAAATACTGATCGTGGGCGGGAGGGGAATATGTGTTTGATGGTGCTGTCCTGCTGGAGATGGTGGAAATGGTGTAAGATGATTCCGTGAATATGGATTCTAGTGCAGGAGGAAGTGTGGACAAGGAGGAATCTATCATTGATCTGGGATGGTAGAGACGGATTGAGGGCAACACCGTGGGAGATGGGACAGTGACAGCTGAAGGCCTTGTCCCCCAGAGTTAGGGGATTTCTGGTTTGAAGGAAAATGAGGTCACGTTAGACGCAGCTCAAAGGAATGTGGCAACATCAAACAGAAATAACAGAGATGGAGAAACTTGGAGAATGGAGTCAGCCTCCGCTGATCATGTGTTCAGCCACATGCAGAATTTCCCCCGAATGATTGAAAAGAACCAGGCATCGAAATTGAAGATTTCTGCCTCACATCTGGTCTGAAGCGGAATGTGAAAATAGACCCAGAGCAAGGCCAGTGAGGAAACATGAGCAGACATTCAAGCAGATATCCCAAACCACTCAGTAATTATTGTTTCTGTTCAAAAAGAAGGACTCGATAAGCAGGTGAACCACAAATGTTTGACAAAAGGTCTCAAGGATACTTTTGATGATATTTAGTGGCGGGCCAGATTTATAATGTTTATTTCAGGGACCATGAATTTCAGCTGTGCTTCCTGATTTACTCCCCAGAAATGCTGCTCCATCCTCTTCCCTGCTCATCTCCCCTTTCTGATTCCAGATTCTCCCTCTCCAATTACAGAGTACATTCTCTCACATTATGGTCCCTACCTACTTCACCTGAAACTCTTTAATCAAGTCTACCTACTCTGCTGTAGCATCAAGCTGCGTTTTGTGCTGCCACTTTGCCTCTGGTCTCAGTGTGGCTCAGCCTCTCCATTCATGAAGTTTTATACCTCCCTCTCACATCTCACTCCGGAAAGTTTCCTTCTTGGAGTAAACCTTATTGAAAACACCTCTCCCCCTTTGCACTGAATTCACACTGTGATCCAAATTTCAAAAAGTATACTCAGCCTTCACCTCACTCTGCTAAATGTAGACGCTGACAGTGTGGTACAAGATTTCCCCTTCTTATATGGTTCGGGCCAGAGATGCGCTTTCACTTTAGAGATCATTACCCCATTTGGACAAAGCAATTTAGGTGTTTGACCTCTTATTGGTACTCGTACGAGTTTCCTGCTGGCTTAGTGTTGTAACATGGAGAAAAGCAAATCACATTATGAAGCTTGGGCTGAGTGTTATTTACCTGTCATTCGAATACTGTTTCAAATTTGCAGTGTTTATCTTTAAAGGCTTGTTCGTGAAGTTAGTGTCAGATAGCGTGTCGGAGGTTGAGGGATGACATTGTAGAAGTTTATAAAATCATGAGAGGTATGAATAGAGTGACCAGCCAAGGTCTTTTCCACTGGATGGGGGAGTTCAACCATAGAAGGTATTGGTTTTAGGTGAAAGAGGGAAGATTTTAAATGGACGAAGGGTCAACGTTTTCACACAGAGGGTGATGTGTGTATATGGAATGAGCTGTTAGAGGAAGAGTAGGAGATGCAAGTACAGCGACAACATTGAAAACTCATTAGCGCAAACATATGAATGGGAAAAGTTTAGAGGCATATGGACAAAAAAATCAGATGGGACTAGTTTAGTCAGCATGGACAATTTGGGCCAAAGGGTCCATTTGTGTGCAATATGACTGCATGAATCTAGAAAGTGAGGAAAAGGGGAGAAAAGACATGTTTTGGAAAATTAGCAAGAAATACAAAAACAAGAGCACGAGCTTTTCCGAGCATATATAAAAAAATCAAGATGAGTGTGTGACCTTAGGTAGAAATTAAGTCAGGAAAGTACACTGAGGATAATTGGAGGGTGTGACTGAAGAATTGGCTAGAGGGAGCAGACAGATAATTTACACCCATGTTTTACATCTTTTCTCAGAGGGGAAGGCACAGTATGTATTTCAATGATGTAAGCAAAATGGTAATAGGAGGGAAGTTCTAGAAACATCTCTAACAAAAGGAACAAGGATTTTTCTAATAGATAAAAGTAAGAGTAGACAGTCCAGCAGTAATTCACAGCTGGTTTTAAAAGAAATGGTCACAGTCTTGGGGTCATTGCGCCCTCTCTATCAGATGTTAGTTCTGCTGGTTGTTAATGTAAGTGCGGTAGCTTGAATGGGTTGTCATCAGGTTTAGGTACACACGGTTCTGACCGAGGCAGGTTCACCCACACTCATCACTGAACCGGAGATCGGCTTCATGGTAATGGTAGACTGAGAGATTATATTGTGGTTGAATATAATTGTGCTGCTGCTGCTGCTACTACAGCTGCTATGATGTGCAGCATCACATGAATGCTCAGTTTGAGCTGCAATATCTGCAACACAATTCTGCTGCCTGTCCTAAATTCGCACGGGGACACTGTCACCCTTCTCCCCTGTACACAGTGCCCTGTCCTGGTTTCTGATGTGGGAACGCTTCCTTTTTAAAAAAATTCTAATGCTGTTAGGGTATCTTCATGATGCCATGCCTCCAATTTGTCACATTCCTCAAAAGCATTCGACGTTTTCATCTGAATCTTTTCCCCTCCAATAATGCCATCTTCTGTTTAAAGCGAATGTATTTCCCTCTGTTTCTCTCCATGACCATGATTCAGAGCTCTGTCGTGTCGGTGATGACCGCCTTATGTAGTTTCAGAACAAATAAATTTGTATATCTTGCGTTATAATTCACTTCCTGGTGTATAGCGCTCCATGTTGGACAGGGCGTGTGAGCAGCTTTGATACACATGTTTGAAATTTGCTCAAAAACAGAAATTGCTGAATTCACTGACAAGTCTGACAGCATCTGTGGAGTGAAAGCAGTGAAAAGGTTCTGTGACTGTTCCTCAAAGTACCCAGTAAGTCAAACAAGTTTTGTTTTTGTTTCAGATTTCCTGTATCCAATGATCTTTGCTATAATGAAAATGTTTTCTGTAACTTTTCATTTTTGAAGAAACTCAGTGAGTCTGTCAACATCTGCAGAGACAGAGAAACAATGTCAATGTTTCAAGTCCAGTATAAATCTTCTTCAGAAGTGTAAAGGATTGGAAAATGAGTGCTTTAGTATCTTGGCCGAAGTGGGAAAGAATGTTTGGAGGCCCAGTGTGAAAGACAAATGGGCTTGAAATTGTGGTGAAAGAGACACAATATATAATGGGTGTAAATTAATGTGTAAATATTAGAAATTGATTTTCTCTGTTGAATGTAACATAAACAAGACACAATCTGAGGGTGCCCAGGAGGGAGAGTGCACGGAAAATGGAGAACAGCCATAATGGGTTCAGGCTGTGAATCTATGGAATTGAATATTAACTCCTACAGACTGTAACGTGCCAAAGTATAAAGTGAGGTGTTACTCGAGCTTGGGTTATGCTTCATTTGAACATTGCAGCAGCCTGCATTTTCTTAGAATCCCGACAGTGTGGAAACAGTCCCTTCAGGCCAACAGGTCTATACTGACCCTCCAAAGAGTATGTGGACCAATCCTATTCTGTACCTTAATACTATATATAGATCCTTGCTTATTGCACCTCTCCTCAACATCCCTGAACACAGTCGGCATTTCTGCATGGCCAGTTCACCTAATCTGCACAACTTTGAACTGTAGCAGGAAACTGGAACACCCAGAGGGAATCGAACCCAGTTCCCTGATGCTGTGAGGCAGTGGTGCAAACCACTGAGCCACCGAGCCATCCAGGACCGACCACGACTCTGTACGAGCAGAAATGAAGCCATTCGGACCATCAGTTCTGCTCTGCCGTTCGATCTTGACTGATAGATTTTCAACCCCATTTCCCTGCTTCCTCTCAGTAACCTTTGATCCCCTTGTCAATCAAGAACTAATCTGTTTCTGTTTTAAATATTCTGAATAGAACATAGAAATGTACAGCACAGAACAGGCCCTTTGGCCCACGATGTTGGCCCAAGATTTAATCCTAATGTAAAAGAAAGAAACTTAACGTATGCACCCCTCAACTCACTGCTCTCCATGTGCATGTACAGCAGTCGCTTAAATGCCTCCAATGACTCTGCTTCCATCACCAGAGCTGGCAATGCATTCCATGCACTCACCAACTCTCTGCAAAAAGAACCTCCCTCTGACGTCTCCCTTATACGTTACTCCTAATACCTTCAAACTATGACTTCTCGTACCAGTCAATCCTGCCCTGGGGAAAAGTCTCTGGGTATGGACTCTATCTATTCCTCTCATTATTTCGTACACCTCGATCAGCTCTCCTCTCTCCTCCTTGTCTCCAGAGAGAAATGTCCAAGCTTGTTCAACCTCTCTTCATAGACAAAGCCCTCCAGTCCAGGCAGCAAACTGGCAAATCTTCTTTCCATCCTCTCCAAAGCCTCTGTATCTTTCCCATAGTAGGGCGACCACAAGTGGACACAATATTCCAAGTGTGGTCACACCAGGAACTTGTAGAGCTGCAGCAAAACTTCGCGGCTCTTAAACTTGATTCCCTGTTAATGAAAGCCAAAGCACCATATGCTTTCTTGACAACCTTTCCACTTGGGTGGCAACTTTGAGGGATCTATGCACTTGTGTACCCAGATCCATCTGTTCCTCCACACTGCCAAGAATCATCTCTTTAATGCTATATTCAGGATTCGAATTTGACCTTCTAAAATGCATCACTTCGTATTTATCCACGTGGAACTCAATCTGCCATTTTTCCGCCCAGCTCTGCATCCTGTCTATGTCACTCTGCAGCCTACAGTAGCCCTCTATACTATCGACGACACCTCCAACCTTTGTGTCATCAACAAATTTACTAATCCACCCCACACCCTCCTCATCCAAGTCATTTATAAAACTACAAAGAGGGGAGGCCACATAACACAGCCCTGTGGGATCCCTCTCAACACTGTCCTCCAAGCAGAATATTTTCCATCTGCAACCACTGTCTGCCTTCTGCTAGCCAGCCAATTCTGAATCCAGACAGCCACATCTCCCTGTATCCCAGACTTCCTGACTTTATGAATGAGCCTTCCATGGGGCAACATATCAAATGCCTTGCTGAAGTCCACATGCAACACATCCAATGCTCGACCGTCATCGACCTGTCTTAACATCTCCTCAAAGAACTCAATAAGATTCGTGAGGCATGACCTGCCCCTCACAAAGCCAAGCTGACTGCCTTTAATCACCTATACTTTGCCAAATAGTCATAAATCCCATCCATCAGAACTTTTTCCAAACTTTGCTGACCACAGACGTAAGACTGACTGGTCTCTAATTGCCAGGGATTTACTATTACTCTTCTTGAAATAAGGAACAACATTCGCCTCCTTCCAATCCTGCGGTACGATTACTGTGGAGAGTGAGGAGGCAAATACCCTCGCTGGCGGCTTAACAAACTCCTTTCTCACTTCCAGGATAGGATAAATCTGGTCTGGCGCTGGGGACTTTTCCATCTTAATGTTTTCCAAATTTTCTAGCACATCATCTTCATCAATATTGATCTGGTCAAGACTGAAATGGCCAAGCATCTCTAAATTTTCATTTACAACAAGTTCCCTTTGCATGGTGAAAATCGAAGCAATTATCTCATTTAGGGCTTCCCCGATCTGCTCAGACTCCACGCATATGTTCTCTACTCTATTCCTGATCGACCCTACCTTCTCCCTGATTATTCTCTTATTCCTCCCGTATGAGAAAAATGCCTTTGGTTTCTCCCCAATCTTTCTGACACGCCTTTTTCGTGCCCTATCATGGCTTTCCACAGTCCATTTCTAAGCTCCTTTCTAGCAAGCCCTGTAATCTACTAAAGCTCTGCTAGATCCTTGCTTCCTCCATCTTACGTAAGCTGCCTGCTTCCTTCTGACGAGAAGTTCCTCTGTTCTCGTCATCCAAGGTTCCATAATGTTACCCCTTCTTACCTGTCTCAGAGGAACAAATTTGCGTATCACTCGCAACAACCACTCCTTAAATAGTCTCCATATGTCTGCTGTGCCCTTTCTGTGGATAAATTGCTCCCAGTCTATACTTCTCAACTCCTGTCTGATATCACCACAATTTCCTTTTCCCCAATTAATATCTTCCCTCGGAAACTGCTCCTTTCACTCTCCCAGACTATGCTACATGTGTGGCAGTTGTGATCACTTTCATAAAAGTGCTCTCCCACCCCTGCGTTCTGACACATGTCCTGGCTCGTTGCCGAGCACCAAATCCAAACGGGCCTCTCCCCTCGTCGGTCTGTCGACATACTGAGCAAGGAAACCCTCTTGAACACATCTGACAAAAACGGATCCATCCACACCATTCGATATTGGAAAAGTTGAAATCACCCACAACAATAACCCTGCTAATTTTGTATTTTTTCCAGAATCTGCCCGCCTATGAGATCTTCAATCTCTCTACTGCTCTTAGGTGGTCTGTAGAAAACCTTCAAATGCGGTGACTGTTCCCTTGCTGTTGCTAACTTCCACCCATACTGACTGAGTAGACAAACCTTTCTCAACAACCTTCATTTCTGTAGCTGTGACGCACTCTCTGATTAATAATGCTATAGCCCCTCCTCATTTCCCACCCACCCTGTTTTTTCTTACATTATTTACATCGTGGAAACAGGCTCTTCGGCCCAATAAGTCCATACCAACCCTCCAACGAGCAACCCACGCAGAACCAATCCCCTACATTTACCCCTTTATCTAACACTCTGGGCAATTTAGCATGGCCAATTCACCTAACCTGTATATTTTTGGATTATGGGAGGAAACCCATGCAGACACGGGGAGAATTTACATACTCCACACAGACAGTTCCCTGAGGTGGGAATTGAACACGTATCTCTGGCACTGTGAGGCAGCAGTGCTAGCCACTATACTATCGTGCCGCCGCGAAATGCTTTTAACCATTTTTAAACATTCTAAACCCTGGAACATCAAGCAACCATTACTGCCCCTGTGACATCTACGTCTCCTTTATGGCCACAACATCGTAGCCCCAAGTACGGATCCATGCTCTAAGTTCGTCACTCTTATTTCGGATGTTTCTTGCTTTAAAGCAGACACACATTAAACGATCCCTTTGTTTCATCGTGTGAGAAACCATCCTGATTGATTCAATATATTCTGTCAGTATCCCGTCTGCAACTAACCCCCTCTCCGACATGTGGTCTGATTCCTACCCCCCCCCCGGCAAACTAGTTTGAACCCGCCCGAGCAAACGTCACACCCAGGACATTTGTGCCCCTCCAGTTCAGGTGCAACCCGTCCTTCATGTACAGGTCGCACCTTCCCCAGAAGGTATCCCGATGGTGTAGGTATCTAAAGCCCTCCCTCCTGCACCAGCCTCGAAGTCACGTGTTAAGCTGCATTCGCTGACTGTTCTTCATCTCACTACCTCGTGGCACTGGCAGCAAACCTGAGATCACTACTCTACTCGTCCTGCTCTTCAGCTCCAAAACTAACTCTCTGCAGTCACTTTTCAGATCCTCAGTCCCTTTCCTGACTATATCATTGGTGCCAAATGATCTGGTTTCCACAGTCTTCTGTGGTAAGGAATTCCACAATTTCACCACTCCCTGGCTAAAGCCATTTCATCTTATCTCCGTTCTAATGGGTTTTCCCTTTACTCTAAGCCTGTGCCGTCCTGCCAGTTCACACTTCCTCACAATGTTGTGTGTATCCAGGTCATTCAGTATTCTGTAAGTTTCAACTGGATCCCCCCTCATCCTTCTAATATCCATTGAGTATAAACCCAGAGTCCTCAAAACGTTCCTCATGTGTTTAGCTTTTCATTTCTGGTGAACCTTCTCTCAATACGCGCCAAGTCTAATACATGCTTCCTGAGGTATGAGGCACAAAATACTGGAAATGTGGTCTGACCAGAGCCTTAGTCAGCCTCAGAATCCCCGCCATTATATCCTACTCCTCTCGAGATGAATGACAACATTGTATCTGCCTTCTTAACTGCTGACTCAACCTGCAAGTTTATATTCGGGAATCCTGGGCTTGGAATCCCAAGTCCCTTTGTTACTTAGATTTCTATTTTTTTTCCCGTTTAGTAAATAGTCCATGCCTGTATTCTTCATATCAAAGTGCATGACCTCACACTCTCCCACATTGTGTTCCATCTGCTACTCCTTTTCCCACTCTCCTAAACTGTCAAAATCTTTCTGCAGGCTCCCTGCCTCCTCAATACTATATGCCCTCCCACCTATCTTTGCATCATCTGCAAAAGTAGCCAGAATGCCTTCTGTCCCGCCACTCAGATCATTGCTCTATAAAGTGAAATGTTGTGGTCCCAGCACTGACTCTTGTGGAACACTGCTAGTCACTGGCTGCCGTCCAGAGAGGGACAATTTTATCCTCATTCTGCATCCTGGCAGAGAGGCAACCTTTTATCGAAGCTACTACCTGGCCTCTGAACCATGGGTCCTTATCTTACTCTGCAGCCTCCTGAGCTGTACCATATTAAAGGCCTTCTGGATGTTCAGATAGGTAACTCTCTCTGGTCCAACCCGTCATTACCACCTCAAAGAATTGTCATTATATTGAGAACAACGTAGGTTATTGAAATGGGGAAGAATCAGAAGGCCAGTGTCATTTCTACAGACAGAATGGAGATGTTCTTCAAAGCAGTTTCTAATTGGCTCACTAATGTAAAGAAGACTGCATAGTGAGCAGCAATGAAAGGAGACTGGATTGAAAGAGTACAAGTGAAATGCTGCTTCACCTGGAAGGTGTGTTAAGGACCTTGGACAGTGAAGAGGGAAGAGGTGAATGGGCAAATGTTGCAGCTTCTGCATTTACTTGGGAAGGTGCCATGGGGGGTTGGTGGGGAAGTGTTCGGTTGGTGGAGGGTATCACAGAGAGGATTGTCCCTGTGAAATACTGACAGTGGACGGGAGGGGCAGATGTGTTTGATGGTGCTGTCCTACTGGAGATGGTGGAAGTGGCGGAGGATGATTCTGTGAATGCAGATTCTAGTGCAGTAGGAAGTGAGGCCAAGGGGAGATTTATCATTGTTCTGTGAAGGAGGGGACGGAGTGAGGGCAGAAGTGAGGGAGATGGGACAATCACAGCTGAAGGCCCATTAGAGTGAGGGGATTTCTCGTTTGACATGTAGGAAACTTCCTCCTCGAATGTGACATCATCGAACAGAAATCACAGAGCCAGGGAAAATGGGACAATGGAGTCACTCTCAGCTGACCATGCGTTCTGCCACAAACGTACGTTCCACCTTAAAGACTGAAAAGAGCCAGGCATTTCAAATGCAGATTTATGTCATATATATGGTCAAATACGGAGTGTGAACATAGACATAGGTGAACGTCAGGGAGGCATTTAAGCAGGTACTGCTTAGTAATGCTCAGCAATGATTGACTCTGGTCAAAAAAAGAGATGATATGAAGATATGAAGATGACCCCCCACCCCACCCCATGATGCACAAAGGCTGTGAAGGATGCTAATCAATCACAAACTAAAGAATTCAGATTGTCGAGCACTGACGTAGGCTACATTTGGGAATTTACTTTTGGAACCAGAAGCAGATTATCTCAAATAAATACAAAGAAAAATGTTCCAAAACTGTCAAGAAATATGAAAAAAAAAACTAACCACAAGAGTTTTCCCACAGCAAATAAAAAAAGTTCATGATGTTTGTGTGAGACACTTGGAAGAAAGTTAGGAAAGTATATGTGGGACATTTGGAGATTTGGTTTCAGGGAACAGGCAGAGAATTTAAAATAGTATTTTACATCGTTCCTCACAGGGGAAGGCACAAACAGTTTCAATATTATAAACAAATTTGTAGTCAGATGAAAGTTTTGCACTGTCTCTGACAAAACGAACAAGCTTTTCTCAAACATAAAATACCAAGTGTAAACAGCTCATCAGCAGTTATTAGCCAGTTTCAATCGAAGTGTTTACAGAGTGACTGGTGGCACTATGTGAAATATTATATACCTCTCGGGATTACAGGAGTGTACCAGTGAAACTGGCGAAACTCCAATGTGGCGCCTGTCTTCAAGAAGACAGTGAGTCTTCAAGTGTTTAGGTGCTCTCTTTGTCTGAATAGTGGAGCATATTTGAGAGGCTTAATGGCCTTATGATGTACGTCCCTCCTAAGTGATTTAAAAACAAGTAAAACTCTGCTCCATCCTCTGATGCGTTATATACTGGGGGAATGAACATTTTGCGAAAGTTAAATTATTTTGAAAATTATCTGGAACATGGTACAAACGGCATCATCCAGAGAATTCTAGAATTAGCATTCATAAGAACATTTTATAACCATGTGGGGATATTGCGTTGGAGAGAGAGAGAGAGAGAGAGAGAGAGAGAGAGAGAGAGAGAGAGAGAGAAGGTGCTTCATTACAATGGTGAGAGTGATGGAGCCGAATTCTAGGGAAGGCGCTATACAGTGAGTGTGAGAGAGCAGAGAGAGTAGTGGGCGGCACGGTAGCATAGCAGTTAGCACTGCTGTCTCACAGTCCTAGGGATTCGGGTTCATTTCCCGACTCAGGCGACTGACAGTATGCAGTTTGCACATTCTCCCCGTGTCTGTGTGGGTTTTTTCCGGGTACTCCCACACGCCAAAAATGTGCATGTCATGTGAATTGGCCATGTTAAATTGCCCGTAGTGTTAGGTGTAGGGGAATGGTTCTGGATGCGGTTGCTCTTTGGAGGGTTAGTGTCGACTTGTTGGGCCAAAGGGCCTGTTTCCACGCTGTTAGTAATCTAATACGGTGACCCTTATCCTAACAGAGCGGGGAAGGTTATTGGTGCTTTTCCTGTATTGCTGGACATTTCTTCAGACCGCAGATACTGCACTGAGCTGGGGGTTGAGCTCAGACCATTCTGGGTGGGTCTGGTGGTGTGGCTCCCTCTGGAAAGTGGCCTCCCTCTGTACTCGACCATTCACCAGGACCTCCGTGCCCTTCTCGACAAGCTGTGGTGTAATTTCCCCTTATCTGCCATGGTCAGGTAAACTATGCAGGGCATATCCAAACTGAGAAAGCTCAACCGTGTGTCCATTGGCCTTTTAAAGATGGCACCAGTGCCAGTGGTAACAGAATATCCAGGGATAACTGGACGATGGTGAGTACCACCAGCCATGATGGGTGGGAGAATCGGGCTGGCATAGAATGAGAAGGACACCATGGGGTGGGGTGGATAGTTAATGAGTTGGGTTCGATAAGATAACACCAGAAAACTAGCTCTGACTGGTGCAGACAATCCTTCTGTCACACTCAATGAAAATGGCAATGAGACAAATTATTGTCAGAATCAGCCCAATGAGTCGAAGACTCTTCTGACCCGACTGCCAGTTACAACGCTGCAGGACAAATGCTTATCCAAAACACTCCAACATCTTAACTTACACCGATATCCTGCTCACCCATCATTCCTGTAAACAGTGGCCTATATTCAAGATGCTATCGAAATGTTTTCATTTCACAATTTTTAAACATACCATCAGATCCTTCTCTGAAATTCTCTCTTAATCTCCCCCTCCCATTTAACAAAGCTCCTCCCATTTGTTGATATTTAAACTGATTTCCCTACCATCTCTCTCTGGCAGTGCGTTTCACACCCACAGCACTCCCTGTGTCATACCACAATGGAGATATAGAGCTGTAAATGGAGGCGAGCTGCACATCCTGTCATTTCCAGCATGGGTGCAAGTTTCCCCATGTAGGGCAATAATCTAACACAGTGTTACTCAGCAATGCAGTGATTGGTGTACACAGCTGAGTATGTTGGGAAGGTAACTACTCGAAATTAATAGATAAATTCCTGGCTATTAACTGCAAAGCTCCCCATGCTGCACAGATATCCAGTCTGCGTGTATGGAACAATGCCTTTGTGTGTTATGCACTGCGCCCTGTGCTGAACAGATTATCTAGTCCAAGTTTATAGATCAGTGCACTGTTGGACAGATAAGTAGTGAACTGTTGAGCTCTAAACAGTGTTCGATTCTGGATGGATTGCTGAGCAGTACACTAGCCTGGTCTACGCAGTGCTTCATGCTGAGCAGGTATCTCATCTGGGCTCAGACGTGTCCGGGCTGGATCTGTGAGGTGGATTGAGTATCCGATATAATTCCTGACATGATTATCAATCCTCCAGCTCGGCCCATTCCGCCAATAAATGTGAGGTGCTGTTTTTCAGGTAGAATTTACTTGGTCAAAATATTCGACATTAAGCAAAACACAATTTATTTGAACACTGTCGATAAAATAATTCAAAAGGAAGAGGAACTTGCAATAACGTAATTCTGTTGGAAAACTTGGCAGAACAATAGTTTACTTAACTAGTATACAGTAACTGCTCCAATATGGTATCATCCAATAAGGACATAAGTCAAAAATCAAATGCAGGAAACAGATAGCCTCACATGCAGTTCTCCAACCAGGAGGAAAGAAAATCAAAAGACAATTCTGAGAGAAATCTCAGAGAGAATGTGTAGCACCCGGGAGAGATTTACTGCCTTCCAACCCTGCTGAGATCCCAGCAATAACTGGTGAAAGGTATAACTAAGACTCCTGGTTCTGTGAGAGTTTGACCATCACACCACAGGACCAGGCTGCGGCTGCAAGAACACAAGGAATGGACTGCATCTACACCGTCTATGGCTCTGTAGGTGTCTGCAAAAATGCCTAAACCCACCTAAGCCGTTTAATGCTGGACAGATAAATGTCAAAGTTAAACATAAATAAATACAACGAAAAGATGCCGCAAGCCTGGTAAACAGACACAGACGGCCTCGGGAGTCCAGCAGTGCCTACCCTGCCAAAACACAGCAGATACATCGTGCTAGGTAAAAACAATGACTGCAGATGCTGGAAACCAGATTCTTGATTAGTGGTGCTGGAAGAGCACAGCAGTTCAGGCAGCATCCGAGGAGCAGTAAAATCAATGTTTCGGGCAAAGGACACTTGCCCAAAACGTCGATTTTACTGCTCCTCTGATGCTGCCCGAACTGCTGTGCTCTTCCAGCACCACTAATCCAGATACATCGAAATTGTGAAGAGAAAATATTATCTCTGTCCCTCACCTCTATGTTTACAATTGGAGATGTCCCATTAGCCCAATAATCAGCGATATCAAAATCCCACCCACACCAAGTATTATTGCGATATATCAGAGTTAACTGGAGCTGTTTGTTCAGTAACTGTGATTAATATCAGTCTTTCTTGACCTAACTGGGTCACTCGAGGACTTCCGTCTTCCATAATTAGGGACTTCTTTCAACTTGCTATGCCATAGTATTCGGGGTAGAGTCAACCTCAACAAGATTGGGATCAGCAGCTACAGAGAAAGAGAGAGAATTCAGAGTCAGAATCTGAGAACATTAGAATGTTCCAACAATGGATTTGAATTTCAGAATATTAGACAGGAATCTCCCAACAATGGATCAGAATCTGAGAACATTAGACTGGAATGTTCCAACAATGAGTAAGAGTTTATCCTGGGGTCTTTACTTCCTTTCTCAGGATTGGCCATGGATTGATTTGCGGATAGAAGTATTGATGATTAGTCAAGTTGGGTACTATCCAATCCTCGCTATTATTGGTGCTCCTGGTAAGTCTATCTCTGTCAATTCCATCAATGCTGCTCAATTTTATTGCTATTCTGGTTGATTATATTTAACAAATACGTAAACTTTTCGTCACAAACGCCACTTCCTTCTCATGCATTTCCAAACTACTTAATCATAAATATCTGAGAAGGAATAAGACTGTTCAGAACGTTGAGTCACCGATTTACCGTCAACTATTTTATGTCTCCATATTCTCTGTGATTAAACCTGCTGACGCCCACCTTCATAATATCCCCAGTCTCCAGCTCTGCCTGAGTTCTGTTGCTGATTTCAGCATCATCTACCCCTTCATTAATGACAGATTTTATGGTGTCAGTTCACTTCTGACCTCTCTTCCAGTTACAAATAGTTTGACCACAAACTTTTTCTTGTATCTACAGTTACTTCTCAACTGGGACTCTTAAACAGGGTAATAATGTCACTAACTGTGTAATTCAGAGGCACAGGTTATGACTCTAAAAGGATTGTCTGTAATCCTACCACATTCAATGACTAAATTTAAATTCCAATGACAAAAATTGGAATGACACCTAATTTCATGACAACCATAAACCATTCGGATTTCTTTTCTTATTTTATTGTTAACGTTTGGTAAAGAAACCTAACATGTTTGCCCTGTCTGAACTAAGTGTCATCTCAGATCCCCAACAATATGGTTGCCTCCATATTGCCTTGACAAATGGCCACGTGGTCAAGGGCAGTTAGAATGGACAACAAATGCTGCCCTTGCCAGTGATGCTGGCATCCCGGGAAACAACAACATTAAAGGTGAAATAACCAAGGAACTGTGGAAGCTGGCGATCTGAAATAAAATTCTCCACTGTCTGAAAGAATGTTGGAGAATCTCAGAAGAAACACAAATAACGTTTCGAGTTCAGGGATGGTTGGAAGGGTGAGAAGGAGGTTTATGTTGAGTGGATGATGTCCAACAAGAGAGAGAGAGAGGAAAAGCAAGCAAATGTATTGCTGATGATGGACTGGAAGGAAAACAGAATGGGAAGTTAAACTAACATTTCCCCTTTTCACATATTCCTGAATATCATATTTATTACGGCATGTCTCTGCTTGCCATGAGTTATGTTCCTCTATCTCTCATCTCTTAGTGTGGTGATCAACTCCATCAGCAATACTTTTAGTCGCTGAGATATAGAGAAACATAATGTTCCATTGTCAACTGCTTCTTTGGAGAGAGGAACTGTTACTGTGCCACTGTGTGGAGATGTAAGAGCTTTCTCAGCCAGGAAGCAAAACTGAGGAGACTGAGGCATTTTCAACACTGAATGGATGCACTTTAGGTGTGGGGAATTGACTTGCTGCTGTCATCGAGAAAGTCAGTGGAGGCTCTGTGGATTGGGTTCTCAGGATTGTAATGTCAGCGACTGGTTTCATTCAGGGAGCCCCGAGAGTCTGTGGACCCAACTGTGAATACTGCATTTACAGTGTACATAGAACATAGAACATAGAAGAATACAGCACAGTACAGGCCCTTTGGCCCTCGATGTTGCACCGATCCAAGCCCACCTAACCTACACTAGCCCACTATCCTCCATATGCCTATCAAATGCCCGTTTAAATGCCCATAAAGAGGGAGAGTCCACCACTGCTACTGGCAGGGCATTCCATGAAATCACGACTCGCTGAGTAAAGAATCTATCCCTAACATCTGTCCTGTACCTACCACGCCTTAATTTAAAGCTATGCCCCCTCGTAATAGCTGACTCCATACATGGAAAAAGGTTCTCATGGTCAACCCTATCTAAACCCCTAATCATCTTGTACACCTCTATCAAGTCACCCCTAAACCTTCTTTTCTCCAATGAAAACAGCCCCAAGTGCTTCAGCCTTTCCTCATACGATCTTCCTACCATACCAGGCAACATCCTGGTAAATCTCCTCTGCACCCGTTTCAGTGCCTCCACATCCTTCCTATAGTATGGCGACCAAAACTGCACGCAATACTTCAGATGCGGCTGCACCAGAGTCTGATACAACTGCAACATGACCTCAGGACTCCGGAACTCAATTCCTATACCAATAAAAGCCAGTACGCCATATGCCTTCTTCACCGCACTATTTACCTGGGTGGCAATTTTCAGAGATCTGTGTACATGGACACCAAGATCCCTCTGCTCATCCACACTACCAAGTATCTGACCATTAGCCCAGTACCCCATATTTTTGTTACTCTTACCAAAGTGAATCACTTCACACTTATCTACATTGAACTCCATTTGCCACCTTTCTGCCCAGCTCTGCAGCTTATCTATATCCCGCTGTAACCTGACACATCCTTCCTCACTGTCAACAACTCCACCGACTTTCGTATAATCCGCAAACTTGCTCACCCAACCTTCTAGCCCCTCCTCCAGGTCATTTATAAAAATGACGAACAGCAATGGTCCCAAAACAGATCCTTGCGGAACACCGCTAGTAACTGCACTCCAAGATGAACCTTTACCATCAACTACTACCCTCTGTCTTCTCCCAGCCGGCCAATTCCTAGTCCAAACCTCCATCTCACCCTCAATGCCATACCTCCGTATTTTTTCAGTAGCCTACCATGGGGAACCTTAGCAAACGCCTTACTAAAATCCATATACACCACATCTACCGCTTTACCCTCGTCCACCTCCTTAGTCACCTTCTCGAAGAATTCAATAAGGTTTGTGAGGCACGGCCTGCCCTTCACAAAACCATGCTGACTATGCTTGATCACATTATTCCTATCCAGATGTTCATAAATCCTATCCCTTACAATTCTCTCTAAGATTTTGCCCACAACAGAAATGAGACTCACTGGCCTATAATTACTAAGGTTATCCCTACTCCCCCCCTTGAACAAGGGGACCACATTTGCCATCTTCCAGTCTTCTGGCACTACTCCTGTGGACAACGAGGACATAGAAATCAAGGCTAATGGCTCTGCAATCTCCTCACTTGCTTCCCAGAGAATCCTAGGATAAATGCCATTAGGTCGAGGGGACTTATCTATTTTCACCCTTTCCAGAATTTCGAACAGCTCTTCCCTACATACCTCAAATCCATCCATTCTAATTAATTGTGACTCAGTATTCACATCGGCAACAATGTCCTGTTCCTGAGTGAATACTGACGAAAAGTATTCATTCAGTGTATCCCCAATCTCTTCAGCCTCCACACACCACTTCCACCACTCTCCTTGACTGGACCTATTCCTACCCTAGTCATTCTTTTATTCCTGACATACCTATAGAAAGCCTTTGGGTTTTCCCTAATCCTACCAACTGAGGACTTTTCATGTCCCCTCCTGGCTGCTCTTAGCTCTCTCTTCAGACCCTTCCTGGCTACCTTTTAACTCTCAATCGCCCCAATTGAACCTTCACGCTTCATCTTTACATAGGCCGCCCTCTTCCATTTAACAAGGGATTCCAATCCCTTATTAAACCACGGCTCCCTCACACGATCCTTTCCTCCCTGCCTGACAGGTACATACCTATCAAGGACACTCAATAGTTGCTCCTTGAACAAGCTCCACATATCAATTGCACCCTTACCTTGAAGCCTAATTTTCCAAGTCGTGCCTCACCGCATCATAATTTCCCTGCCCCCAGCTATAACTCTTGCCCTGCAGTGCACACTTATCCCTCTCCATCACTAGAGTAAAAGTCACCGAATTGTGGTCACTGTCCCCAAAGTGCTCACCTACCTCCAATTCTAACACCTGGCCTGGTTCGTAACCCAGAACCAAATCCAGTATGGCCTCACCTCTTGTTGGCCTGTCTACATATTGTGTCAGGAAACCCTTCTGCATACATTGGACAAACACCGACCCATCTAACGAACTCGAGCTATAGCTTTCCCAGTCAATATCTGGAAATTTAAAGTCCCCCATAACAACCACCCTATTACTTTCACTCTTCTCCTGAATCATCCTCGCAATCCTTTCTTCTACATCTCTAGGACTATTAGGAGGCCTGTAGAAAACTCCTAACAGGGTGACCTCACCTTTCCTATTCCTAACCTCAGCCCAAACTACCTCAGATGGCGGGTCTTCATCCATCGTCCTTTCCACCGCTGTAATACTATCTTTGACAAGCAATGCCACACCTTCCCCTCTTTTACCCCCACCTCTGACCCTAAACCCTGGAATCTGCAACAGCCAATCCTGTCCCTGTTCTACCCATGTCTCCGTAATAGCTACAACATCGAAATCCCAGGTACCAACCCACGCTGCAAGTTCACCTACCTTATTTCGTATACTTCTTGCATTGAAGTATACACACTTCAAGCCACTTTCCTGTTCACAGGCATCCTCCTTTGAGATTGATGCCATGTTCCTAACCTCCCTACACTCCAGGTCCTGCACCCTAAAGCTACAGTCTAGGTTCCCATGCCCCTGCAGAGTTAGTTCAAATCCCCCCCCCCCCCCCCCCCCGCCAAGAGAACTAGCAAACCTCCCCCAAGGACACTGGTGCCCGTCAGGTTCAGGTGTAGACCATCCTGTTTATAGAGGTCCCACCTTCCCTAGAAAGAACCCTAGTTATCCAGATACCGGAATCCCTCCCTCCTGCACCATCCCTGTAGATACGCATTTAACTGTTCTCTCTCCCTATTCCTCGACTCTCTATCACGTGGCACGGGTAACAAACCAGAGACAACAACTCTGTTTGTTCTAACTCTGAGCTTCCAACCTAGCTCCCTGAAAGCCTGCCTAACATCCTCAGCCCTCCTCCTACCTATGTAGTTGGTGCCAATGTGGACCACGACTTCGGGCTGCTCCCCCTCCCCCTTAAGGACCCGGAAAACACGATCAGAGACATTACGTACCCTTGCACCTGCGAGGCAACATACCAAACGTGAGTCTCTCTCGCCCCCACAGAACCGCTTATCTGTGCCCCGAACTGTCGAGTCCCCAAAAACAATTGCTCTGCTCTTCTCCAACCTTCCCTTCTGAGCAGCGGGGACAGGCTCCGTGCCAGAGGCCTGAACCCCATTGCTTACCCCTGGTATGTCACCCCCCCCCCCACATGTATCCAAAACGGTATACTTGTTCTTGAGGGGAGCGGCTGCAGTGCGTCCCTGCACTGGCTGCTTCCTCCCAGTCCCCCTCACTGTCACCCATCTGTCTGCAATATTTGGAGTTACTACTTCCCTAAAGCTCCGATCTATGACCCCCTCTGCCTCCCGAATGATCCTAAGTTCATCCAACTCCAGCTCCAGTTCCATAACACTGTCTTGGAGGAGCTGGAGATGGGTACACTTCCTGCAAGTGAAATCAGCAGGGACGACCATGGCATCCCTCACCTCAAACATGTTGCAAGAGGAACATTGCACTGCCTTCACTGCCATCCCTCTAAAAGTAACCTTTAAAAAAAAAACTAGGTCTAAACATTAGAACAAGCAAAAAACTTACCCAGGTAAGCTTGCGCTACACCAGCTTCCGGGTCTGGTCCGCGCTTTTTTTAAAATAATAAACTTGCAAATTTAAACTGTTAAAGAAACGTCACCGAGCCTTCAAGCAGCCACTGCCAAACAGCCCTTACCTGCTCCGCTGAGAGAGTGAGCAGGATAATCATCATAACTTTATCAGAGGGACGTCACACCTACCGAATGTGAATTAGTTTGAGGAGGTCGCTTAATTAGGTTTGCAGCAAGGCCTTTGACAACGCTCCACATGGGAAACTGAAAAATAAAGTAAAATCCCATGGAATCAAGGATAACTTGACAAATTACAAGTAAAATTGTCTCAGTGGCAGAAGTCAGAGGGTGGTTGGAGAAGGCTGTTTGTGTGACTGGTGACCAGTGTCCCTGGTGTACCACAGGGATTGGTGTTGTGTCCCTTATTGTTTGTGGTATTCATAAATGGTGCAGATGTGAATGGAGGGGAGTGGGTGAAGGGGAGGGGATTGTGATAAGTAAGTTTCTGTTTGCCTGGTTGGTTGGTAGTGAAGAGAAAGGTCTTATGTTACAGAAAGATACACATAGATTGGTCAGATGGGCAGATCAATGACAGATAGAACGTAAACCTAATAAATATGATGTGATAAACTTTGGAAGAAGGAACCAGACGGGGGGGACTCAATGAATGGCAGCACGCTAGGAAGCTCAGAGGGTGCTTCTCCACGCATCCCTGAATGTGACTGGACAGGGTAATAGTTTAGTTAAGAAGTGGACCTTGGGTGCAGCAATTATTAATCGGGGCGTAGATTATAAGAGTTGTACACGGCTTTGGTGAGGCCAATACGGAGTGCTGTGTGTAATTCTGGGAGCCACATTACAGTAAGGACGTGATGGTACTGGAGGGTGTGCTGAGGAGATTCACCAGGATGTTCCCTGGGATGGAACATAACAGCTATAGAGAGAGGCTGGGTATGCTCGGGTTGTTTAGTTTGGAGCAGAGGAGGCTGAGGGGGATGTGATTCAGAAGGACAGGATGATGAGGGGCATGGAGAGGGTGGATAGACAGCAGCTGTTCCTTTTAGTCAGACGGCCAAGAACAAGGGAGCCCACTTTAAAAGTGAAGGGTTTGAGATTTAGTGAGGATTTAAAGATAGTTTTCTTTCACCCAGAAGGTGTTGAGGTCCGGAATTTAATTCCTGAGAGGAGAGTTATCACGAGAGTTATCCTCACTGCCATTAAAAAGTGCTTGGTCGAGCAATTGGAAGTGTCATAATATTCCAGGCTATGGGCCTGGTGTAGGAAAGTGGGACTACTTTAGATCGTGCTGTATTTCTGACAGTACAGAATATATACTCCTGTGAGTGTATGGCTGTGCAAGGACAGTCATTGAACAGCGTAAGGCAGGAATTGATGGATTTCTGAAGAGTATATTCACAAGAATTATAAGAGTGAACTGTAATAGTTGTGAAATTATGCCAATTGAGAAGTGTGAGAAAACAATTGCAGCTTCCTTACAATCTGAATCCAGAGAATGGAGAATGGGGAACAGGGAAATGGCAGAACTATGAAGCCACTACCTCAGCTCTGTCTTCACAGAACTTTCTATCAATACTAGGAAAACGAAGTCTGGTGTGGAAAATTATATAGTACATGGAACATAGAACGTAGTAAATACATGGTTTTGAAGAAATTGTTGGGAGTGAAAGTAATGGTCATATACAACACTAATATAGATTTATGAAATGGAAATTATGTTTAAGAAGCAGACTGGGAGACAAATGAAACAGAAGCAATGGATGTAAAACATTTGCATTTTTAGAAAAAAAAAACATTCGTAAAGCTCCAAGCCCAATTTACAAAAAACTAAATCTTAGTGGATTGGGGTGAAAATATGGCCATGTTTCTAGAATTGGACAGCTGGCAGGAAACAGTGAATATAAATAAACAAACTCGTCAAGAAACAGCCTGACATTATATAAAAGGTACGATTCTGTGAGTATGACCATGTCCCAGACACCGCATCGACTTCCCCAGATATCTCCTGTCTCATCAGCAGGACAGACACAGCAGAAGTGGCGGCACAGTGGGATACAGTTAGAAGGGAATTGCTCTGGGAGTCCTCAACAGTGACTCTATATCCCATGAAGTCTCATGGCGTTAGTTGACACATGGGAAAGGAAACCTCCTGCTGATTACCATGTACGAGCCTCTCTCAACTGATGAATCAGTACTCCTCCTTGGAGGAAGCAGTGAGGGTGGCAAGGGCGCAAAATGTACTCTGGGTGGGGGATTTGAATGTCCACCACCAAGAGTAGCTCGGCAGCAGCATTACTGATTGAGTTGGTCGGGTCCTAAACGATATAACTGCTCAACTGGGTCTACGGCAGGTGGTGAAGGAACCAACATGAGGAAAATACATACTTGACCATATACTTACTAATCTGTCAGTTGCAGAGGTATCTGCCCATGACAGTATCGGTAAGAGTGACCACGCGTAGCCATTGTGGAAACAAAGTCCCACCTTCTCATTGAGAATAACCTCCATCATTTTGGGTGGTACGATCACGTGCTAAATGGGACAGACTTCAAGCAGATCTCGCAGCTCAAGTCTGGGTTTCCAAAAGTTGCTGTGGGTCAGCAATAGCAGCAGAATTGTACTCCAGCACGACCACATGACCTGGCATATCCCCCTCACAACAATTACCATCAAGCCAGAGGATCAACCTTGGATCAATGGAGTGTGCGGGATGGCAGGAGCAGCACCACACATACCTGAAAATGAGGTGTCAGCCTGGTGAAGCCACCAAACATGACTACCTGTGCGCCAAACAGCATAAGCAGTAAGTGATAGACAGAGCTTAGTGATCCCACAAGCAACGATTCAGATCTCTGCTGTCCTTCCACTTCGAGTTTAGAATAGTTATGGACAATTAGACAAGTCATTGGAGGAGATGATTCCACAAATATCCCCATCCTTAATGATGGAAGAGCCCAGCACTTCAGTGCATAAGTTAAGGCTAATGCATTCGCAACAATCTTCAGTCAGAAGTGCTGAGTGGATGATCCATCTCGGCCTCCTCCAGTTGTCCTCAGCAATTCAGCTACCAGTCATCAGCCAATTTGATTCAGTCCACGTGATAACCAGATTCAGTTGGAGACACTGGATACTCCAAAGGGTACATACCCTGACAACATTCTGGCAATAGTACTGACAACTTGTGCTCCAGACCTTATCACTGCCCTAACTAAGCTGTTCCAATATCGTGACAACAATGACATTGCCCCGATTATGTGGAAAATTACCCAAGTATCTCCGATACATAAAAAGCAGAACAAATCCAATACGGCCAATTACCAAACCCATCAGTAAAGTGGTGGAAGGTGTCAGTGCTTTCAAGCAGCACTTGCTCAGCAATAACCTGGTCAATGACGCTCAGTTTGGGCTCCACCAGGGCCACTCAGCTCCTGACCTCATTACCGTGGTTAAAACATGGTCAAAAGAGCTGAATTCCAGAGGTGGGGTGAGAGTGACAGCCCTTTAAAATAAGGCTGCCTTCGACCAAGTGTGGTATCAAGGGGCCTTAACAAAACTGGAATCAATGGGTATCCGGGGCAAACTCCCCGCTGGTTAGAACCATACCTGACACTTAGGAAGATGGACATGGTTGATAAAGGTCAGTCAACACAGTTCCAGGACAAGTCTGTAGGAGTCCCTCGGGCAATGGTCTAGGCCCAAACATCTTTGAGGCTGCTTCACCAATTACCTTCCCTCCATTTTAGGGTCAGAAGTGGGATGTTCGCCAATGATTGCACAATGCTCAGCAACATTTGTGGTTCCTCAGATACTGAAGCAATTCATGTCTAAATGCGACAAGATCTGGACAGAATTCAGGCTGACAAGTGGCAAGTAATATTCAGGCCACACAAATGCCAGACCGTGACCATCTCCACTAAAATACAATCTAACCACTGCTTCTTGGCGTTCAATGGTATTACCATCACTGAATCCACAATGGACTGCAGCGGTTCAACAATGCAGCTCACCACCAACCTCTCAAAAGGCAACCAGGGAAAGGCAATAAATGCTGGCCCAGCCAGTCACACCCAGATTCACGATTTTCTTTTTAAGAATTAACAGTGGAAGGTTGCTCAGGCATCATAGTAATCGGTGCTCAGGCCCCAGCTGTTCACAATAGCCATTAAACATTTGGTTGCTGGAATCAAATACAATATACCTAACCTGCTGACAGAACTAAAGGATGTTGGATTGTGAGTGGGTGAAGAGGTTGGAAAAAGCTTCAAGGTGACTAAGACAAGTAGAGTGAATGGGCAAATATTTTGCAGATGGAGAGCAAGGTGTGTAGAGGTGACGGTGTGCCCTTCGTTGGGAACGATAGACTGGAAGCATATCGTTTGAAAAGGGATTGTTTGGAACATGTTGATGTACAAAGGGACGCATGCACCTTTTTGTTGTTTCCTTCTGCGCAGCCCTCCAAGGTCCCTGCAGCGCAGTGAGATCTGAACCCACAAGGCAATACTGGGAATGGAATTGGCACGCTGACCAGTGTACATAGACCTCCAAGTGGGTAGCTGTAACATTGCAAAGGATCATTGCAAAGTGACATTTCCAGAACAGCACCATCTCCACATGGGGACCTATCGGAAACCATACTGAACAGATTATTTCTGTGCTGCTTGACAGCTCCATCAAAAATAACTCCCGCCAATTTGACTGTCGTGATCGAACTGAAGGGGTGGTGAATGGTCAAATTGTAGTTACTCTTCTCTTAGGGGATTGGATATAGTTGAATAATTTTCCACATTGCCAGAGAGATGTCAGAGTTGGTGCTGGAATGAAACCGCTTCCCCAGGGACACGGCTTGTTGTGCAGCACAAGTCTTCAGTCCTATTGCAGGAATGGGGTCAGGGCCCATTGCCCATGTCGTATCTACGGTGTTCAGCTGTTTATTCATGTCACGTCAGCGAATCAAATTGGTTGAAGACGGGCAAAACTGATTCTGTGGGCATCATGGCGAGGGTGAGATGGATCATCAGTTCCACAGTTCTGGCTGAGGATGGTGCAGATATGACATCCTGGTCTTTCACACTGATGTGCAGGGCTGTTCGATTATTTAGGATGGCGATATTTGTGGGGCCCTTTCCTCCAGTCATTTGTTTAATCGTCCATCACCATTTATAACTGAATGTGTCAGGACAGCGGAGCTTTGATCACATCTGTTGGTCAATGCGGTAACTTTAATGAGACATGATTTCTCATGCAGAAATCCAAGTTGTCTACTCCGATCAGCCCTTGCCTTCCCAAATGTATGCAAATGGTATTCCTCAGAATCCCCTCCAACAACTTACCCATCACTGACATCAGGCTCACCAGCCTATAGTTCCCCGGCTTTTTGGGTCACTGTTTCCTTTTCTAGTCCCATTCCTCCACTGCTCACAACAGATGTTAAATATAACCAGGTCGGTGTTATGGCCGATGATATCGGTCTCAGATTGGGTCAGGGTCAGTTTTAGGAACAAGTCAGGCTAGTTTCTTTAATCTGTTAAAACAACACATTTATGAACCAGAGCAAAGTTACTCAAACAATGTTAGAAAGACGAATGGCAAACTGTTTGGGTATTGCAATTATATCATCAATATTTCCCTTTCTAAAAATGCTGACACACACACACAAAATCTCTGCAATTTTAACTTGAAAGAACTTGGTCCAAATATTATTGGAACTCATGACAAAGGAAAAATTATGAGATTGTCCAAAACGTTATTCTGCTTCTGAAGATATTGTACTCACACAAGCTGCTCGCAATGGGATTTCATCCGGGGAGAGTTTGGATTTGGCTGAATTCCCTTTGCTTTAGGCAGTGAGTAGTTTCCAGTGAATTCTGGTCAGGTATCATCCAAAGGGTAGCACGGTGGTAAGCACTGCTGCCTCACAGCACCAGGGACTTGGGGTCGATTCCAACCTTGGGTGACTGTCTGTGTGGAGTTTACACATTCTCCCCTTGTCTGTGTGAGCTTCTAATGGGTGATCCAGTTTCCTACCACAAACTGTGTAGGTTCGGTGCATTGGTCATGCTAAATTGTCCGTAGTGTTCAGGGATTTCTAGGTTATGTGCAATAGCCAGGGATAAATATAGAGAAATGGATTGGGAAGGTTGGTATGGAATTGTTGGGTCGAAGGGCATGTTTCAACACTGCAGGGATTCCATAAAAATAAGAATGGTAACGATGACTGTAGAGGTTGTGTTTTAGCTCGCACACACTGCTGTGATGCGGAAGAATGAAGGAGAGAGAGTGCAATAGGCAATTCCTTCTCAGGCAGATTACATTTTCTTCCTCTCTGAGTTGAATCACACAGTAATGTCATCCTCTCCCAAACTGGACCATGTGAGGTCTCCTTGTATTTTGTCCAAACAATGTCTCCATCATATTCCCTGTTCCATGTAGGTGCATTATTGCTGCTGTCATACACAGAGCCATACCCTCAGCAGAAAATTGTCTCGGTCAATTTGAAGATATGTTTATATGTCCCTGCGTCATTAAAAAATAAAAATGTTAAATTTATTCAGAATAACGGTGTTAAACTGAATGCATTTTTAAAAGAAATACAGAAATTGCTGGAAAAGCTCGCCAGGTCTCTCAGTACCCAGATGATGTAATTGTACCAGCCTCCACCACTTCCTCTGGCAGCTCATTCCATACACACACCACCCTCTGTGTGAAATGGTGCCCTTTAGGCCTCATCAAAACCTTTCCTCTCTCACTTTCCACCAATGCCCTCTAGTTTTGGACGCCCCTAACCTGGGGAAATCCCCCGGACTACTCACCCTATCCATAAACCTTTACTGCTGCAAAATGTGACCCCAATCAACACGAATGGCTGTGCTTTAAATCATCCCGGGAATAAATTCTGAAATGCAATACTGACACCTCTTCCTTCTCCATCAAGTCACAATTCTAAATCCATCTCAATTAGTTTGTTCAGATGTATCCTGAGACACTTCTTTGGACTTTACGGCTGGATCTTTGTGCCCGGAGGTAGGGAAACTAGCATCACTCAACAATACCCATAAAGCTGTAACAGTATCTCCTGTGTTTTTGTTCATCAGACTGTCCTGATATGCTGGGACATACCTCTGCAACAGGCAGGACTTGAATCCAGACCTTCTAGCCCAGAGCTAGGAACACTGCCACACAAGTTCAGGAATTGGAATCAAATCCAGAGCTCTGGCTCAGAGACAGGGACACTACCCACCACACTACCATACCCAGATTTTGGGTCATAATTAAGTGCCCACTTTTAGCTTGGTGTGGATTTATTATAATCAGGTTACCATTACTGAATTACAAACAACACTTTATATTATTAAACAAATGCAAGATATTTGTCTCAACTGTAGGATATTGAGTGTACGTGCTGTGCCATCGAAATTAACTATAAACATCTTTAATTGCTATTATCTGTAGTCTGCAATATTAAGGAAAGAAATCCTGCAGACACACTCTGCCCAATGAAGGGTCTCAAATAGATATTTATTACTGAACACCAGAGACGAAGGAAGAGCTGAATTTCTGTCCCCAAAGCACCGATCACTCTTACGCAACTCTCACGTGCGACTCCCCTTTTCCTAAAACCATGAAATGATACCAGCCCGCTGATTACTGCCCAGCCTCTCCTCCCCACTGACTGTGTCTGCAATCTGTCCCTCCTCCCACTAACCATACAAGGCATACCAAGCTCAGGGTCTTTGTGAAAATCAAAGCCGGAGTGTGTAGGCATCCTGGAGATGGGTGGGCGTTTTAAAATTGAAGGGGGAGGGTAAGGTGACCGTAATATCACTCACTGAGCTGAGGGGTGGCTGATGGAGTTTAGTTTGGATTAATGCGAGGTATTGGGTTTGGTAAATCAAACAACAGCAGGACCTATACAATTAAAAGTAGAGCCTTTGGCAGTGCTGTAGCACAGAAACCTAGGCCGTCAGGTATAATTCTTTAAAATTTGCATCTCATATAGATAGTGTGGTTAAGAAGGTGTTTAACACACTTGTCTTCATAGGACAGACCTTTGAGTATCGGAATTGTGACGTCATGTTGTGGTTGTACAGGACATTGGTGAGACCTCTTCTGGAATACTGTGTCCAGTCTGGTCATCCTGCCCGCTCATTCCATAGGCACACCACCCCCGGGTGAAAAAACTGCCCCTTAGGTCACTTTTAAATGTTTCCCCTCTCACCTTAAGCCTATGTCCTCTAGTTTTGGACTCCCCGTACCCTTAGAAAATACCTTGACTATTCACTTTGATATTACTGATGTTGATATTATTAAGCTGGAGAGGAATGAGAAGAGATTAACCTGGATGTTGCTGGGAAAGGAGGAAGTGAGCTATAAGGAGAGGCTGGATTGGCTGGGACTTTTTTCACTGAAGAATATGAGATTAAGCAGTAACTTTACAGAGGTTTATAAAATAATGAGGGTTACAGAGAACCTGAAGGGCTGATGTCTTTTCTCTAGAGTTTAGATTAGATTACAGTGTGGAAACAGGCCCTTCGGCCCAACAAGTCCACACCGACCCGCCGAAGCGAAACCCACCCATACCCCTACATTTACCCCTTACCTAACACTACAGGCAGTTTAGTATGGCCAATTCACCTGACCCTGCACATCTTTGGATGGTGGGAGGAAACCGGAGCACCCGGAGGAAACCCACGCAGACACGGGGAGAACGTGCAAACTCCACACAGTCAGTCGCCTGAGGCGGGAATTGAACCCGGGTCTCTGGCGCTGCGAGGCAGCAGTGCTAACCACTGTACCACCTTGCCGCCCAGTTGAGGATTCAAAACTGAGGCATTTTTAAGGTGCGAGGAAAAAAGATTTACGAAAGTCATGAGAGGTTCGACAGAAACTGGCTTGTGTGTGGAATGAAATTCCAGAGCAAGTGGTGAAAGCAGGGGCAGTTACAACGTTTAAGGGACATTTAGATCAGCACATGGATAAGACATCAGTTTGGATGGTGCTGTGAGCAGCTGCCCTCTCCCTCCCCCTCTCTGAATGTATCCCTGTTGGTTTTCACCCTCTGCCAATGCCTGTGCAGTGGCGTGTGGGGGCCAGCAGAGGGTGGCATTGCATCGCTTTAAGCACCACAGAGACTGCCAGACCGGCCCCACACAGAGATACACAGATACACACACGGGAATGGTTAGGGCACGGCGTGAAGCTCATCTAATAACTTAAATGAAACATAAAGAAATGCTCAATTCGCCTCGTAAACTGTTAAAATATGAGTGACAGATCTGCCAAATTCCACTGTTTAAATAAAAACATCAATTTATTTTTTCACTCTGAAAGTGAACATTTTACATCAACTATTCACAACTCTGGAACCCTCTTTCTCTTCACTTCTTATTACCCGACTCCAGCTCTATAGCAATATACTGTGTCTGGGTCTGCCATCCTCTCATACCACAGGGACTTGTAAGCTCTCAGTTCAGACCAGCATTCCCTCTCTCTTGAAGGTACAGTACACACTTTCAACTTCATCACATTATACCCTGATGAATATCGATAAGTGGGACCTATCCGGATTTCTTTTGCTCTGTGGTTTGTAAAAATTTCATTTGCTCCGTCTCGTGTGTGTCAGGACTTTTGTTGCTCCATTGACAGCATGTCATTATTCGACTTTGTCCATAGGAATATATCAGTATTTCACTTGCTCACACTCGTGTGTGTGGGGCAGAATTTCAGTTCAAAGTTTGTGCGAAGATTTGTAGCTCGGATGCTCGTTGTTGTGGTTCTGTTCGCCGAGCTGGAAGTTTTTGTTGCAAACGATTCGTCCCCTGGCTCGGCGACATCAACAGTGCTTGGGAGCCTCCTGCGAAGCGCTTCTTTGATGTTTCCTCCGGTGTTTATAGTGGTCTGTCCCTGCCACTGCCGGTTGTCAGTTTCAGCTGTCTGCTGTAGTGGTTGGTCTATTGAGTCCAAGTCGATGTGTTTGTTGATGGAGTTTGTGGATAAATGCCATGCCTCTAGGAATTCCCTGACTGTTCTCTGTCTGGCTTGCCCTATGATAGTAGTGTTATCCGAGTCGAATTCATGTTGCTTGTTGTCTGCGTGTGTGGCTACTAAGGATAGCTGGTCGTGTCGTTTCGTGGCTAGTTGATGTTCATGTATGCGGATTGTTAGCTGTCTTCCTGTTTGTCCTATACAGTGTTTAGTGCAGTCCTTGCATGGTATTTTGTACACTTCATTAGTTTTTCTCATTTTGGGTATCGGGTCCTTCGTTCTGGTGAGTTGTGGTCTGAGCGTGGCTGTTGGTTTGTGTGCCGTTATGAGTCCTCGGGGTGGCAGTAGTCTGGCTGTCAGTTCCGAGATGCTCCTGATGTATGGTAATGTGGCTAGTCCTTTTGGTTGTGGTATGTCCTCGTTCTGTGGTTTTTCTCTTAGGCATCTGTTGATGAAGTTGCGCGGGTATCCATTTTTGGCGAATACCTAACCTTTGTATAACTGCCTCTGCTCTGAGCAGATAAAGGCAGAATGACGGTCATCCTAGATAAATCTGATTACATCCAAAAAGCACAACAACTACTTCCAGATATCAAGACCTACCAAATGAAGGAAATTGACCCCACAACACAACTCACCAATAGGATAAATAACACACTAAGGAATCTACAAAAAAACGGACAGATAGCCAGAGCTGACCTACAAAGTATGAAACCGGAAAGCAACAACACCGCCAGATTCTATGGACTACCTGAAGTACACAAACCAGACATCCCACTCAGACCCATAGTATCACTGCCAGGGACAACATCATACAAACTGGCCAAAGAACGACAACAGAAACTGAAACACCTGGTCAGCGTATCCAAACACTCTATACAATCAACACTGGAATTCTTGGACATCATCAGAAATATACACATAGACAAAGAAGAAACCATGATATCATTCGACGTGACTGCACTGTTCACTTCAATTGACAAAACCCTAGCCAGAGAAACAATAGCCAACCTACTGGACATACAGAACAGAAAACAGGACGCTGAACCTATCAACAAAGACGGCATACTTAAACTACTAGACTTGTGCCTCACAACACACTTCACATTCAACAACCAGATATACGAACAAATCAACGGAACACCCATGGGATCACCAATCTCGGGACTCATAGCAGAGGCAGTTATGCAAAGGTTAGAACAAACAGTCCAACCACAAATTCAACCCAAACTCTGGGTCAGATATGTCGATGACACGTTTGTAATCATTAAAAACACGGAAATAGAAAAAAAGAAACCGGATCATCCACGCCACACTCACAGGAATCCGATTCACGAGAGAAGAAGAAAAGGATAGCCAGCTCCCATTCCTAGACGTGATGGTACAGAGAACACCGAACGGAGAATTCACTACAAGGGTATAAAGGAAAGCCACACACACAGACCAAGTCCTACACTATGAAAGTAACCACCCCAACGCACACAAACGAAGCTGCATCAGGACACTATTCAAAAGGGCCACAACACACTGCAGTACACCAGAACTGCAAAAAGAAGAAGAGGAACACCTATACAAGGTATTCGCCAAAAACGGATACCCGCGCAACTTCATCAACAGATGCCTAAGAGAAAGACCACAGAACGAGGACATACCACAACCAAAAGGACTAGCCACATTACCATACATCAGTAGCATCTCGGAACTGACAGCCAGACTACTGCGACCCCTAGGACTCATAACGGCACACAAACCAACAGCCACGCTCAGACAACAACTCACCAGAACGAAGGACCCGATACCCAAAATGAGCAAGACGAATGTAGTGCACAAAACACCATGCAAGGACTGCACTAAACACTGTATAGGACAAACAGGAAGACAGCTAACAATCCGCATACATGAACATCAACTAGCCACGAAACGACACGACCAGCTATCCTTAGTAGCCACACACGCAGACAACAAGCAACATGAATTCGACTGGGACAACACTACTATCATAGGGCAAGCCAGACAGAGAACAGCCAGGGAATTCCTAGAGGCATGGCATTCATCCACAAACTCCATCAACAAACATATCGACCTGGACTCAATATACCAACCACTACAGCGGACAGCTGAAACTGACAACCGGCAGTGGTAGGGACAGACCACGATAAACACCGGAGGAAACATCAAAGAAGCGCTTCGCAGGAGGCTCCCAAGCACTGATGATGTCACCTAGCCAGGGGACGAAACGTTTGCAACAAAAACTTCCAGCTCAGCGAACAGAACCACAACAGAATTTCAGTTGTTTCTTGGGGACTGTGACGCTATAACAATCTCAATGTTTGTCGATGGCACCAAACCTGGAAGAACTCTGAAGTCTATGGAGGAGAGCGTGGAACTCTAACAGGACAATCACACATTGATGTTGTGTTCAGGTTTATGGCAGATGGGGATCAATGCAGAGCTGTGTGAGGTGATACACTTTGGTAGGAAAGACAATGAAAGTCAGTTTAAAATAGGCTGTGCCATGATAAAGGGGGTGCAGGAGCAGAGAGTCCTGGGTGTATATGAGTACAGATTGTTGAAGATATCAGGACAGGTGGGGATAACAGTAACTATCACAGATTAGTTTCAGTATCTGAGCTGTTTACAGGGGGAGGTGTAGGAGGGAGTCTCCGTGCTCCCTTCCTGGGGGAGGGGGGAGGAGACGATGTGTTGTGAGCCCACCCTCCTGCCCACCGAGACCGTGGGGATTCCATTTGAACCAGCTCAACACAAAAGGGAGATGGCATCAGGGCCACGGCTTCTAAGTTGTGCCGGGGGGAAACGGAGCTGCCAGTGGGTTTAAAGTGAGAATTGCCCTTCACTGATCATTGCTCCTTACTCGGTGGGTGGGACGTGGATGTTTCAGAATCTCCACATGAGGCGTCCCCATCCTCCCCGGCTCCTACCACGGTCCTCCCCACATGTCAGGCAGAGGGGGTGAGGGAATGGATATCGGGCACTCCACCACCCGGATAGGTCCTTCCTGTCCTATTCCAGGCTGTTTCTCCTGGAATGGGAGAAAGGGAGGGAGAAAGTGAGGGTGGGAGTGGGTGGCCCTGCTGTTAGTGCTGGTATAGGTGAGGAGGGGCTCAAGGTGAGGTGTCCGGAGGGAGTCAGTCCACATTGTTGTATCCATGCAGTGTTATTAATGTGGGGGGCGGGGAGGGGGGGGGTAAAGTGGAGAGAGCGAGAGAGAGAGAGAGACAGAGACAGAGATGGAAAGGGGGAAGGTGCTGCATGCAGCAGTGAGAGTGGTGGAGCATGGGCCTTGTTTGAGGGTCGGTGCTATAACAGATATACAGTGAGTGTGAGGGAGCAGAGAGAATACAGTGACCCTTATCCTGACAGAGCGGGGAAGGTTATTGATTCTTGTCCTCTATTGCTGGGTATTTCTTCAGACCACAGATACTGCACTGAGCTGGGTGAGGAGCTCTGACCATGCTCGGTGGGTCTGGTGGTGTGGCCCCCTCTGGGAAGAGAATGGTCTCCCTCTGTACTAGCCCATCCACCAGGACCTCCGTGGACCAGGGGCACCCAGGCGATGGTGAGTACCTCCAGTCATGATGGGTGGGAGAATCAGGCTGGTATTGAATGAGAGGGACACCATGGGGTGGGGTGGGTGGTTAATTAGGTGAGTTCGATAAATAGCACCAGGAAACTAGCTCAGCCTCATGTGGACGATCCCTCTGTCATACTCAAGGAAAATCAAACAAAGATAAATTTTTGTTAGAATCTTCCCAATGAGTCACAGATTCGATTGAAACTAATTCCAGTTACAAAGATGCAGAACAAATGCTCATCGATATTTAAACTGATTCCCCGGCCATCTCTCTCTGGCAGTGATGTTCACACCCACAGCACCCCCTTGTCAGGGCACAATGGAGATACGGAGCTGTAAATGGGTGGGAGCTGCACAACCTGTCACTCCCAGCATGGGCTGCTAGTTTCCCCACGCTGGGCAGGGATCCAACGCAGTGTTACTGAGGAATGCACTGGGGTGGTGTACACATTCCTACATGCTGGGAGGGTAACTGCTCCTGGTTTATAGATCAATGCACTGGGGTGGTGTACACAGTCCTACATGCTGGGAGGGTAACTGCTCCTGGTTTACAGATCAATGCACTGGGGTGGTGTACACAGCTCTCCATGCTGGGAGATTAACTGCTTCTAGTTTACAGACTAATACACTGGGGTGGGGTACACAGCCCTACATGCTGGGAGGGTAACTGCTCCTGGTTTACAGACTAATACACTGGGGTGGTGTACACAGTCCTACATGCTGGGAGGCTAACTGCTCCTGCTTTACAGACTAGTATACTGGGGTGGTGTATACAGTCCAACATGCTGGGAGGGTAACTGCTGCTGGTTTACCAATCAATGCACTGGGGTGGGGTACACAGTCCTACATGCTGGGAGGGTAACTGCTCCTGGTTTACAGATCAATGCACTGGGGTGGGGTACACAGTCCTACATGCTCGGAGTGTAGGTGTTCCGGGTTGCAGATCAATACACTGGGGTGCTGTACGCAGTCCTACATGCTGGGAAGGTAACTGCTCCAGGTTTGCAAATTAATTCACGGGTGATCACTGCACAGGTCGTTGTGCTGGTCAGTCATTCTGGTTGAGGTTTATAGATACTGCAATGATGTGGTCTGCACAGTTCCCCGTGCTGGATAGATATCAATCCGGCTTTATAGATCAATGCACTGCTGTAGTCTGCGCAGTGTTCCACTCTGGACTGATTACTGGATTGTACTGAGCAATACACTGGACTGCTCTGCACAATATTCCATGGTGAACAGATATCTCCTCTGGGTTGATGGTGTCTGGTCTGGTTCTATGAGGTGGATTGCGAATGTGGTATATTGAGCCATTTCAGCTGATCTGGCAATGCCTTTAGTTCCCATTCCTGTGATTGGACCCTCCGTCTCTCACCCCATTCATGTTAAAGTGTGTCCAGGCACAGGACATCATGGTGGTGGGGTGGGTAGGGGGGAAAGGTGATGGACAGGTCATGGAGTTCCCCGGAACGTTCTGTCCCTGACATTGTTTGTGAACGGCCGGACGTCAGTGAATTGAACAAACGTTAAGATCCCGAGGGAAGAGATCCCGTTCCAGGGAGAAGGAGACACTGTTCCGAAGGCCCCTCAGGCAGTTAAAGGGAGGAATACGTTTTCCCTGCGTTTACATTTCTCCACGACACAGGATCGACTACAATTTAGATCAACATACAGAAATTCCCAAACTCCATTTGTCTTCAGGAAACTGGGAGAGAATCCTTCAGGACAGCAACGTTTCCACCCTCCGTATTAGGAACTGGGAAGGAGTGACCTGTGTCTGCTCTCGAGTGATCGAGTGTGTGGGAATGTTCTCGAAACCATCTGTCCTTATGAATGTGTCTCTGTGTGTTTGGGGAGGGAGGGTTTCTTGTGGTTTATGTCACATTTTTGTCAGTAATTCTGACCTTCCCATTTGTTATTCCAGCTTCAATTATTTTAATAAATCCCTGAATACAGGGACACATTTGAAAATCTCACTGGGCCCCCAATCAAACGGGTCCCTTTGCCTCCAGGCTGATGGATAATGGGTTTGTTTTCCTTCCTCACAGTTAACGTAGTGACCATCTACATCCTGCTTTATAAAGATTGTGGATTGTCTCCATGTGTCTGACGTTACCTGGGGGCTATGGCAACGGCGGATCTCCTGGTCATTATCCTCAACCTGATCCTGAGGCACATTCCCATTGTTTATTGGGAACAGTTTTATTTCCTGATGGACTCCGTCCCCGTGTGTAATATCCACGCCGTCCTGCTTTATGCAGCCACTGACTGCTCTGTCTGGTTCACCGTCACTTTCAACTTTGATTGGTTTGTGGCCATTTGTTGCCAGAAGCTGAAAAGTAAATATTGCAGTGAGAAAACGGCAGCTGTGATTCTGGGAGCAGTGACTGTGCTGAGCTGTTTAAAGAACATTTCCTGATATTTTATGCTCAAGGCTTGGTATCGGCTGGGGAACGCCCCCTGGTTTTGTGATGTAACAGACGCTGTTGTATTCTCCAGTGTTTGGGTCACAATCGAGTTCCTCCACAACATTCTAACCCCGTGTGTCCCATTTCTCCTGATTCTGCTGCTCAATGTTCTCACCGTCAGACACATTTTTGTGACCAGCAGAGCCCGCAGGAGACTCCGCGCTCACACCAATGGGGACGCTCAGTCTGACACAGAAATGAGAAACCGAAAAAAATCCATCATTTTACTGTTTGTGATCTCGGCCAATTTCATCCTGTTATGGTCAATGTTAATGCTGTTTTCTCTGTGGAACCGGATGTGGTATTTTGGGTATCGGTCTGTGTATCTCCATCCCATTGTGCAGGAATTGGGCTTCATGCTGCAGCTCCTCAGTTGCTGCACAAACACCGCGATTTATGCCATGACCCAAACTAAGTTCAGGCAGCAGCTGAAGAATGTGCTGAAATGTCCCTTCACCCAAATCCATCCATCCATCAAATTCCCTCATGTATCAATCCATCCGGGATTTTCTCATTTCAGTTCAGTGTTTCAGGAATGGAGCAGCCTGTCGCGATGGTAACAGACTGAGGGTAGCGCTGGTTTGTCCATCCTTATCCCACAGAGGGGTTACAGGGAAACATTTCAATGTTTCTCACAACTCAGGGGCCAGTGAGAAAAGGAACCATCCCACTGACTGTATCCATCACTTCCATTTGTAAACAATAAAAATATTGATTAAAGCGTGCCGAGCAGCAGAGTGAACGATGTTGTTGTGTGTCTTTGTGTTGGAGAATCTGAGCTGGAGAGAGTCGGACTCAGCCCCAAGTCCTGGTCCTCAGGGAAGGGGAGGGCACCGCGCTCTGAGCTCAGGAGCTGGGTTTAACTCCCTCTGTCCTTACTTTCACCTCTGGGTATCTCACTCCAACTTGGCTCTCAGCAGAATTCACCTTGCTCCCTTTGTCACTCTCCCTCCAAATATCCCTCCCACTCTCACACTGCACTGCTACTTCTCTCTCCTTTTCCCATTTACACACTCAATTCCACTGTCCTTGCCTTCCCCAATCTCATTCACTCTCTCTCCATCTTGCGATCAAAACCTCCCAATGTTACTGTCTTCCTCGAATCCTTCGGTGCTGGGGGAACAGAAGAGAGTTGTAGATCTTCAGGCCGATGTTAGGGAACAGAGATTGGGACTGCACGTCAGGCCATTGCTCGAGCAACAGTATGGAGCTTGGGCCAAACGCCATTACTCAGGGACATAGTGGGTGTGAGAACACGAGCCGTTACTAGGGTGTAACAGGTGGAGTGGCACCGTAGGCTGTGGCTGAGACTGGTACAACAGGATATCACAAACAGAACACATTGTGTGGGCCATACTGTCTGTTACTCAGGGAATAGAATGGGGATGGGGTTAAAGGCTATTTAGAAGGATCAACTGGGTCGGTGTTCACAGGCAGGAGCTCAGTTTAAGGTGTGAGGGGTGTGATGGTGGGAGATTGCGTGGGCGTGTGAGCGTAATGCTGGGGGAGTGTGAAGGGGAGTGAACGTGACAATGGGATTGAGCGAGGGAGTGAGTCTGATGGTGGGGGAATGTGTGTGGGATTGAGCATGACGGTGGTGGTGGTGTGGGGCAGTGTGTGTGATAGTGGTGGAATGTGTGGGGGTGAGCGTGACGGTGGTGACAGTATGGGGCACTGTGAGAAAGGGTGGCGGAGTGTGTGGAGATGAGCGTGACGGTGAGGGTGGTGTGGGGCAGTGTGTGTCATGGTGGTGGAGTGTGTGGGGGAGAGCGGGACTGTGAGGGTGGTGTGGGGCAGTGTGTGAGAGGGTGGTGGAGTGTGTGGGTGTGAGTGTGACGGTGGGCATGTTCTGGGGCAGGATGTGTGAGGGTGGTGTAGTGTGTGGGAGTGAGCATGAAGGTAGGGGTGGCGTGGGACAGTTTGTGTGATGGAGGTGGAGTATGTGGGGGTGAGCGTGACGGTGACGGTGGTGAGGGGGTAGTGCGTGAGCTGGTGAAGGAGTGTGTGGGGCTGTGCATGACTGTAAGGGTGGCGTGAGGCAGTGTGTGCGAGGGCGGTGCAGTGTGTGGGGGCGAGCGTGACGATGGGTTTAATGCGGGGCAGTGTGTGTGATGGTGGTGGAGTGTGTGGGGGTGAGAGTGACGGTGGGGGAGTTCTGGGGCAGTGTGTGAGATAATGGTGGAGAATGTGGGGTTGAGCTTGAGGGTGGGTGTGGTGTGGGGCAGTGTGTGTGACGGTGGTCGGGTGAGCTTGAGGGTGGGTGTGTTGGGGTAGTGTGTGTGAGGGTGGTGGAGAGTGTGTGGGAGAGCGGAACAGTGGGGGTGTTGTGGGGCAGTGCGTGTGGCCGTGGTGGAGTGTGTAGGGGTGAGCGTGACGGTGACGGTGGGTGTGGAGCAATGCATGAGCTGGTGAAGGAGTGTGTGGGGGTGAGCGTGATGGTGTGGGTGGTGTGGGGCAGTATGTGTGAGGGTGGTGGAGAGTGTGGGGGTGAGCGGGACAGTGGGGGGACTTGGGACAGTGTGTGTGAGGGAAGTGGAATGTGTGGGTGTGTGTGTGAGACGGCGTGGGTGGTGTGGGACAGTGTGTGTGAGGGTGGTGGTGTGTGCGCCGGTGAGTGTGACTGTAAGGGTGGTTTGGGGCAGTGTGTGTGTTGGTGATGGAGTGTTTGGAGGTGCGCGTGACGGTGAGGATGGTGTGGGACAGTGTGTGTGAGGATGGTGGAGTGTTTGGGTGTGAGGGTGGTGTGGGTCAGAGTGTGGGATGTTGGTAGAGTGTTTGGGTCGAGCGTGACTGTGGAGGTAGTGTGTGGCAGTGTGTGAGAGTGTGGTGGAGTTTGTGGGTGTGAGCGAAATGGTGGGGGTGGTGTGGGGCAGTGTGTGAGAGGGTGGTTGAGTGTGTGGATATGAGCGTGACTGTGAGGGTGGTGTGGGAAATGTGTGTGAGTATGGTGGAATGTGTGGGTGTGATCGTGACTGTGGGGGTGGTGCGGGGCAGTGTGTGTGATGGTGGTGAAGTGTGTGGGTGTGAGCGTGACGGTGAGGGTAGTGCGGGGCAGTGTGTGTGATGGTGGTGGAGTGTGTGGAGGTGAGCGAGACGGTGAGGGTGGTGTGGAGCAGTGCTTGAGTTGGTGGTGGAGTGTGTGGGGGAGAGCGTGAATGTGAGGGTGGTGTGGGGCAGTGTGTGTGACTTTGGTGGAGTATGTGAGGGTGAGCGTGACAGTGGGGATGGTGTGGGGCACGGTGTGTGAGAGTGGTGTCGTGTGTGGGTGTAAGCGTGATGGTGAGGGTGGTGTGGGGCAGTATGTGTGATGGAGGTGGAGTGTGTGGGGGTGAGTGTGACGATGGGTTTAATGCGGTGCTGTGTGTTTTAGTGTGGTGGAGTGTGTGGGGGTGAGCGCGATGGTGGGGGTGTTCTGGAGCAGTGGGTGTGATGGTGGTTGAGTGTGTCGGTGTGGGTGGCGTGGGGCAGTGATTGAGGTAATAGTGGAGTGTATGGGTGTAAGCTTGAGGGTGGGTGTGGTGTGGGGCAGTGTGTGAGATGGTGGTCGGGTGAGTGGGAGTGAGTGTGACGGTGTGGGTGTTTTGGGCAGTGTGTGTGATAATGGTGGAAAGTGTGGTGTGAGCGTTACGGTGTGGGTGTGGTGGCGCAGTGTGTGTGAGGGTGGTGGAGTGTGTGGTGGTGTGCGTGACGGTGTCGGTGGCGTGGGGCAGTGTGTGTGATGTTGGTGGAGTGTGTGTGGGTGAGCGTGACGGTTGGGTGACGTGAGACAGTGTGTCTGAGGGAAGTGGAATGCGTAGGTGTGAGCGTGACATTATGGGAGGTGTGGGGCAGTGTGTGTGATGGTGCTCGAGTGTGTGTGGGTGAACGTAATAGTGGGGGTGTTGTGGGGCAGTGCGTGTGGTCGTGGTGGAATGTGTGGGGGTGAACGTGGCAGTGAGAGTGGTGTGGGACTGTGTGTGTGAGGGTGGTGGAGAGTGTGGGGGCGAACGCGACGGTGGGGTAGGCTTGGGACAGAGTGTGTGAGGGAAGTGGAATATGTGGGGGTGAGCGCGACGGTGTGGGTGGTGTGGGGCAGTGTGTGTGAGTGTGGTGGTGTGTGCGTGAGTGAGTGTGACTGTGAGGGTGGTTTGGGGCAGTGTGTGTGTTGGTGATGGAGTGTTTGGAGGTGAGCGTGACAGTGAGGATTGTGTGGGGCAGTGTGTGTGAGGGTGGTGGAGTGTTTGGGGGTGAGGGTGGTGTGGGTCAGAGTGTGGGATGTTGGTGGACTGTTTGGGGTGAGCGTGACTGTGGAAGTGGTTTGGGGCAGTGTGTGAGAGTGTGGTGGAGTTTGTGGGTGTGAGTGACATGGTGGGGGTGGTGTGGGGCAGTGTGTGTGATGGTGGTGGAGAGTGTGGGTGTGAGCGAGACTGTGAGGGGTTCGGGGCATGGTGTGTGAGGGTGGTGTAGTGTGTGGAGGTGAGCATGACGGTGAGGGTGGTGTGGAGCAGTATGCGTGAGGTTGGTGGAGTGTGTGGAAGTGAGTGTGACGGTGAGGGTGGTGTGGGGCAGTGTGTGTGATGGTGGTGAAGTGTGTGGATGTGAGCGTGCCGGTGGGCGTGGCGTGGGGCAGTGTGTGAGGTAATGATGGAGTGTGTGAGGGTGAGCTTGAGGGTGCGTGAGGTGTGGGGCAGTGTGTGTGATGGTGGTGGAGTATATGGGGAGAGCGTCACTGTGGGGGTGTTGTGGGGCAGTGTGTGAGAGGGTGGTTGAGTATGTGAGGGTGAGCGTGACAGTGAGGATGGTGTGGGGCACGGTGTGTGAGAGTGGTGTCGTGTGTGGGTGTAAGCGTGACGGTGAGGGTGGTGTGGGGCAGTATGTGTGATGGAGGTGGAGTGTGTGGGGGTGAGTGTGACGATGGGTTTAATGCGGGGCTGTGTGTTTTAGTGTGGTGGAGTGTGTGGGGGTGAGCGCGATGGTGGGGGTGTTCTGGGGCAGTGGGTGTGATGGTGGTTGAGTGTGTCGGTGTGGGTGGCGTGGGGCAGTGATTGAGGTAATGGTGGAGTGTGTGGGTGTAAGCTTGAGGGTGGGTGTGGTGTGGGGCAGTGTGTGAGATGGTGGTCGGGTGAGTGTGGGTGAGCGTGACGGTGTGGGTGTTTTGGGCAGTGTGTGTGATAATGGTGGAGAGTGTGGGGGTGAGCGTTACGGTGTGGGTGTGGTGGCGCAGTGTGTATGAGGGTGGTGGAGTGTGTGGTGGTGTGCGTGACGGTGTGGGTGGCGTGGGGCAGTGTGTGTGATGTTAGTGGAGTGTGTGTGGGTGAGCGTGACGGTGGGGGGACGTGAGACAGTGTGTCTGAGGGAAGTGGAATGTGTGGGTGTGAGCGTGACATTGTGGGTGGTGTGGGGCAGTGTATGTGAGGGTGAGCGTGAGGTGGACGTGGCGTGGGGCAGTGTGTGTGGTCGTTGTGGAATGTGTGGGGGTGAACGTGGCAGTGAGAGTGGTGTGGGACTGTGTATGTGAGGGTGGTGGAGAGTGTGGGGGCGAACGCGACGGTGGGGTAGGCTTGGGACAGAGTGTGTGAGGGAAGTGGAATGTGTGGGGGTGAGCGTGACGGTGTGGGTGGTGTGGGGCAGTGTGTGTGAGGGTGGTGGTGTGTGCGTGAGTGAGTGTGACTGTGAGGGTGGTTTGGGGCAGTGTGTGTGAGGGTGGTGGAGTGTTTGGGGGTGAGGGTGGTGTGGGTCAGAGTGTGGGATGTTGGTGGACTGTTTGGGCTGAGCGTGACTGTGGGAGTGGTTTGGGGGAGTGTTTGAGAGTGTGGTGGCGTTTGTGGGTGTGAGCGTAACAGTGGCGGTGGTGTGGGGCAGTGTGTGTGATGGTGGTGGAGAGTGTGGGTGTGAGCGTGACTGTGAGGGTGGTGCGGGGCATGGTGTGTGAGGGTGGTGGAGTGTGTGGAGGTGAGCATGACGGTGAGGGTGGTGTGGAGCAGTGTGCGTGAGGCTGGTGGAGTGTGTGGAGGTGAGTGTGACGGTGAGGGTGGTGTGGGGCAGTGTGTGTGATGGTGGTGAAATGTTTGAGGTGAGCGTGACGGTGAGGATTGTGTGGGGCATTGTGTGTGAGGGTGGTGGTGTGTTTGGGGGTGAGGGTGGTGTGGGTCAGAGTGTGGGATGTTGGTGGACTGTTTGGGGTGACTGTGGGAGTGGTTTGGGGCAGTGTGTGAGAGTATAGTGGAGTTTGTGGGTGTGAGCGTAACGGTGGGGGTGGTGTGGGTCAGTGTGTGTGATGGTGGTGGAGAGTGTGGGTGTGAGTGTGACTGTGAGGGTGGTGCAGGGCATGGTGTGTGAGGGTGGTGGAGTGTGTGGAGGTGGGTGTGACAGTGGGGGTGGTGTGGGGCATGGTGTGAGAGGGTGGTGGAGCATGTGGATGTGAGCGTGACGGTGAGGGTGGTGTGGGGCAGTGTGTGCGATGGTGGCGGAGTGTGTGGGTGTGAGTGTGAAGGTAGGGGTGGTGTGGGACAGTGTGTATGATGGTGGTGGAGGGTGTGGGCGTGAGCGTGCCGGTGAGCGTGGCGTGGGGCAGTGTGTGAGGTAATGGTGGAGTGTGTGGGGGTGAGCTTGAGGGTGTGTGTGGTGTGGGGCAGTGTGCCTGATGGTGATGGAGTGTGTGAGGGTGAGCTTGAGGGTGCGTGTGGTGTGGGGAGGTGTGTGTGTGATGGTGGTGGAGTATATAGGGAAGAACGTGACTGTGGGGGTGGTGTGGGGCAGTGTGCGTGAGGTTGGTGGAGTGTGTGGGGGTGAGCGTGACAGTGGGGGTGGTGTGTGGCAGTGTGCGTGAGGTTGGTGGAATGTGTGGGGGTGAGCGTGACAGTGGGGGTGGTGTGGGGCACGGTGTGTGAGGGCGGTGAAGTGTGTGGGTGTGAGCGTGATGACGGTGAGGGTGGTGTGGGGCAGTGTGTGTGATGTTGGCTGAGTGTGTGGGTGTGAGTGTGAAGGTAGCGGTGGTGTGGGACAATGTTTGTGATGGTGGTAGAGTGTGTGGGGGTGAGCGTGACATTGGCGGTGATGTGGGGCACGGTGTGTGAGGCTGGTGGAGCATGTGGGTGTGAGCGTGACGGTGAGGGTGGTGTGGGACAGTGTGTATGATGGTGGTGGAGGGTGTGGGCGTGAGCGTGCCGGTGTGCGTGGCGTGGGGCAGTGTGTAAGGTAATGGTGGAGTGTGTGGGGGTGAGCTTGAGGGTGTGTGTGGTGTGGGGCAGTGTGCCTGATGGTGGTCGTGAGTGGGGTTGAGCGTTACGGTGTGGGTGTGGTGGGGCAATGTGTGTGAGGGTGAGCTTGAGGGTGGGGATTGTTTGGGGCATTGTGGGTGAGGGTGGTGGAGTGTGTGGGGGTGAGCATTACGGTGAGCATGTGGTGGGGCAGTGTGTGTGATGGTGAGGGAGTGTGTGGGGGTGAGCATGATGGTGTTGGTGTTGTGAGGCAGTGTGTGTGATGATGGTGGAGTGTTTGGGGGTGAGCTTAAGGGGGTGTGTGGTGTGGGACAGTGTGTGAGATTATGGTGGAGTGTGTGTGGATGAGTGTAATGGTAGGGGTGATGTGGAGCATTGTGCCTGAGGGTGGTGGAGTGTGTGGGTGTGAGCGGGAGGGTGTGGGTGGTGTGGGGCAATGTGTGAGGGTTTGGTGGAAAGTGTGGGGGTGAACGTGACGGTGCGGATGGTGTGACGCAGTGTGTGTGATGTTGGTGGAGTTTGTGGGGGTGAGCGTAACGGTGGGTGTGGTGAATGAGATGGCAGTGCAGTGTGTGGGTATGAGCGTGACTGTGAGGGTGGCGTGGGAAGTGTGTGTGAAGGTGGTGGAGTGTGTGGGGGTGAGCATGACAGTGGGGGGTAGTGTGGGGCACTGTGTGTGAGGGTGATGGAGTGTGTGGGGGTGAGCGTGACAGTGGGGGTGGTGTGGGGCAGTGTGTGTGTGAGTGATGGTGGTGGAGTGTGTGTAGGTGACCATGACCGTGGGGGTGATGAGGGGCCGTTTGTGTGATGGTGGTGGAGAGTGTGGGTGTGAGCGTGAAAGTGAGGGTGGTGTGGGGCAGTGTGCATGAGGTTGGTGGAGTGTGTGGGGGTGAGCGTGAAGGTGAGAGTGGTGTGGGGCAGTGTGCGTGAGGTTGGTGGAGTGTGAGGGTGTGAGAGTGATGGTGTGGGTGGTGTGGGGCAGTGTGTGTGAGGGTGGTGGAGAGTGGGGGGTGAGCGTGACAGTGGGGGTGGTGTGGGGCAGTGTGGGTGAGGGTGGTGGAGTGTGTGGGGCTGAGCGTTACGGTGAGTATGTAGTGGGGCAGTGTGTGTGATGGTGGCAGAGTGTGTGGGAGTGAGCATGACGGTGAGGGTGGTGTGGGGCAGTGTGTGTGATGGTGGTGGAATGGATGGGGGTGAGCGTGACGGTGGGCGTGTTCTGGGGCAGTATGTGAGAGGGTGGTGTAGTGTGTGGGTGTGAGCATGAAAGGAGGGGTGGTGTGGGGCAGTGTCTGTGATGGTGGTCGGGTGTGTGGGGGTGAGCGTGGCAATGAAAGTGGTGTGTGGCAGTGTGTGTGATGGGGTGGAGTGTGTGGGGGTGAGTGTGATGGTGTGGGTGGTGTGGGGCAGTGTGTGTGATGGTGATGGAGTTTGTGGGTGTGAGCGTAATGGTGAGCATGGTGTGGAGCAGTGCATGTGAGGGTGGTGGAATGCGTGGGGTTGAGTGTGACAGTGGGGGTAGTGTGGGGCACTGTGTGTGAGGGTCATGGAGTGTGTGGGGGTGGGCGTGACATTGTGGGTGGTGTGGGGCAGTGTGTGTGTGATGGCAGTGGAGTGTGTGGCTATGAGCGTGACTGTGGGGGCCGTGTGGGGCACGGTGTGCGAGGGTGGTGGAGTGTGTGTGAGTGGACGTGACAGTGGGGGTGGTGTGGGACAGTGTGTGTAATGATGGTGGAGTTTGTGGGTGTGAGCGTAACGGTGAGGGTGGTGTGGAGCAGTGCGTGTAAGGTGATGGAGTTCGTGGGGGTGAGCGTGACAGTGGGGGTAGTGTGTGGCACAGTGTATGAGGGTCATGGAGTATGTGGGGGTGAGCGTGACAGTGTGGGTGGTGTGGGGCAGTGTGTGTGTGATGGCGGTGCAGTGTGTGGGAGTGGGCGTGACGGTGAGGGTGGTGTGGGACAGTGTGTGTGAGGGTGGTTGAGTGTGGGTATGAGCGTGACTGTGAGGGTGGTGGGGGGAAGTGTGTGAGAGGGTGGTGAAATGTGTGGGGGTGAGTGTGACCCTGGGGGTGGTGAGGGGCAGTGTGTTTGATGGTGGTGGCGTGTGTTTGTGTGAGCGTGATGGTGAGGCTGCAGTGGGGCATTGTGTATGGTGGTGGTGGAGTGTGTGGGGATGAGCGTGGCAGTGAGAGTGGTGTGGGGCTGTGTGTGTGATGGGGTAGAGTGTGTGGGGGAGAGCATGTCGGTGGCAGGGGCGTGTGGCAGTGTCTGTGAGGATGGTGGAGAGTGTGGGCGTGAGCGTGATGATGGGCAGGGCGTTGTACAGTGTGTGTGATGTTGGTGGAGTTTGTGGGGGTGAGCGTAACAGTGGGGGTGGTGTGGGGCACTATGTGTGAGGGTCATAGAGTGTGTGGGGTGAGCGTGACAGTCGGGGTGTTGTGGGGCAGTGTGCGTGAGATGGTGGTGGTGTGTGTGGGTGTGAGTTGGAGGGTGTGGGTGGTGTGGGGCACTGTGTGAGAGTGTGGTGGAGTGTGTGGGAGTGGGCGTGATGGTGGGGGTGTTGTGGGGCAGTGTGTGTAATGGTGGTTAAGTGTGTGGGTATGAGCGTGACTGTGAGGGTGGTGTGGGCAAGTGTGTGTGAGGGTGGTGGAATGTGTAAGGGTAAGCGTGACCGTGGGGGTCGTGAGGGGCAGTGTGTGTGTGATGGTGGTGGAGTGTGTGGGTGTGAGCGTAACAGTGGGGGTGTTGTGGGGCAGTGTGTGAGAGATGGTGGTGGAGTGTGTGTGCGGGTGACCGTGACGGTGAGGGTGGTGTGGGGCAATGTGTGTGATGGTGGTGGAGTGTGTGGAGGAGAGGGTGGTGTGGAGCAGTGCGTGTGAGGGTGGTGGAGTATAATGGTGGGGATGGGGTGGGGCAGTGTGTGTGATGGTGGTGGTGTGTTTGGGGGTGAGCGTAACGGTGGGCGTGGTGTGGGTGTGAGTCTGAGAGGGTCAGGTTGACGGTGATGAAGTGAGTGTGAGGGGGTCAGGGTGACGATGATGGAGTGAGTGTGAGAGGGTCAGGGTGACGATGATGGAGTGAGTGTGAGGGGATCAGTGTGACAGTGATGGAGTGAGTGTGAGGCGGTCAGGGTGAGGGTGACTGAGTAAGTGTGATGGGTCAGTGTGACGGTGATGGAGTAGGTGTGATCGGGTCAGGTTGACAGCGATGGAGTGAGTGTGAGTGCGTCAGGGTGAACGTGATGGAGAGAGTATGAGGGGGTCAGGGTGACGGTGATGGAGCAAGTGTGAGGGGGTCAGGTTGACGGTGATGGAGTGAGTGTGAGGGATTCAGGGGGACGGTGACTGAGTAAGGGTGATGAGGTCAGTGTGACAGTGATGGAGTGACCGTGAGGGGATCAGTGTGACGGCGATGGAGTAAGTTGAAGGGGTCAGTGTAACTGTGAATGCGTGATTGTGAGGGGTCAGGGTGACGGTGATGGAGTGAGCGTGAGGGGGTCAGGGTGACGGTAGTGGAGTGAGTGTGAGGGGGTCAGGGTGACGGTAGTGGAGTGAGTGTGAGGGGATCAGGGTGATGGTAGTGGAGTGAGTGTGAGGGGATCAGGGTGATGGTGATGGAGTGAGTGTGAGGGGGTCAGGGTGACGGTGACTGAGTGAGGGTGGTGAGGTCAGTCTGACTGTGATGGAATAGGCGTGAGGAGGTCAGGGAGACGGTGATGGAGCGGGTGTGACGGGGTCAGGGTGACAGTGATGGAGTGAGTATGAGGGGGTCAGGGTGACTGTGATGGAGTGAGTGCGAGGGGCTAATAGTGTCTGTGACTGGGTGAGTGTGAGGGGTTCAGGGTGACAGGTTTGGAGTGAGTGTGAGGGGGTCAGCGCAGCGGTGATGGAATGAGTGTGAGGCGGTCAGGGTGAGGGTGATGGAGTGAGTGTGAGGGGGTCAGGGCGATGGTGATGGAGTGAGTGTGCGGGGGTCAGGAAGACGGTGGCGGAGTGATGTGAGGGGCTCATAGTGTCTGTGACTGGGTGAGTGTGAGGGGGTCAGTGTGATGGTGATTGAGTGAGTGTGAGGGGGTCAGGGTGACGGTGACGGAAAGAGTGTGAGGGGGCAGTGCGACGGTGATGTAGTGAGTGTGTGGGGGTCAGGGTGACTGAGCTGGAGTGAGTGTGAGGGGGTCAGTTGTTGGAGATGGAGTGAGTGTGAGGGGGTCAGTGTGTTGGAGATGGAGTGAGTGTGAGGCGGTCAGTGTGAGAGTGATGGAGTGAGTGTGAGGGGGTCAGGGTGAGGATGATGGAGTGACTGTGAGGCGGTCAGGGTGAGGATGGTTGAGTGAGTGTGAGTGGGTCAGGGTGACTGTTATGGAGTGCGTGTGAGAGTGTCAGGGAGACGGTGATGAAGCGAGTGTGAGAGTGTCAGGGTGACGATGATGAGGCGAGTGTGAGAGTGTCAGGGTGACGGTGATGACGTGAGTGTGAGAGTGTCAGGGTGACGGTGATGACGTGAGTGTGAGAGTGTCAGGGTGACAGCGATGAAGTGAGTGTGAGGGGATCAAGTTGGCAGTGATGGAGTGAGTGTGAGGGTGTCAGGGTGACAGTGATGGAATGTGTGTGGGCAGGTCAGGGTGACGGCGATGGAATGAGTGTGAGGGGGTCAGGTTGACAGTGATGAAATGTGTGTGAGGGGGTGAGGGTGATGGTGATGGAGATGGAGAGATTGTGAGGGGATCATGGTGACGGCGATGGAGTGCGTGTGAGGGGATCATAGTGTCTGTGACTGGGTGAGTGTGAGGGGATCAGGGTGACGGAGATGGAGAGAATGTGAGGGGGTCAGCATCGCGATGATGAAGTGAGTGTGAGGGTGTCAGGCTGTTGGAGATGGGGTGAGTGTGAGAGGGTCAGGGTGACGGTGATGGAGTGAGCGCGAGGGCGTCAGTGTGACGGTGATGGAGTGAGTGTGAGGGGTTCAGGCTGATGGTAATGGAGTGAGTGCGAGGGGGTAAGTGGGACAGTGATGGAGTGATTGCGAGGGGATCAGTGTGACGGAGGTGGAGTCGTGTGAGGGGGTCAGGGTGACTGAGATGGAGTGAGTGTGAGGCGGTCAGTGTGAGTGTGATGGAGTGAGTATGAGGGGATCATGGTGACGGTGATGGAGTGCGTGTGAGGGGCTCATAGTGTCTGTGACTGGGTGAGTGTGAGGGGATCAGGGTGACGGAGATGGAGAGAATGTGAGGGGGTCAGCATGGCGATGATGAAGTGAGTGTGAGAGTGTAAGGGTGACGGTGATGGAGTGATTGTGAGGGGATCAAGTTGGCAGTGATGGAGTGAGTGTGAGGGTGTCAGGGTGTTGGAGATGGGGTGAGTGTGAGAGGTTCAGGGTGACAGTGATTGAGTCAGTGTGAGGGGGTCATAGTGACTGTGACTGGGTGAGAGTGAGGGGGTCAGAATGACGGTTTGGAGTGAGTGTGAGGGGGTCAGCGTGGCGGTGATGAAGTGAGTGTGAAGAGGTCAGGGAGACGGTGATGGAGTGAGCTTGATGGGGACATAGTGACTCTCACTGTGTGAGTGCGAGGGGATCAGGGTGACAGTGATGGAGTGAGCGTGAGGGGGTCATAGTGACTGTGACTGAGTAAGTGTGAGGGGGTGATGGTGCTGGTGATGGTGTGAGTATGAAGCGGTCATGGTGACGGTGATGGAGTGAGTGTGAGAGGGTCAGGGTGACGGTGATGGAGTGAGCGCGAGGGCGTCAGTGTGATGGTGATGGAGTGAATGTGAGGGGTTCAGGGTGATGGTAATGGAGTGAGTGCGAGGGGGTAAGTGGGACAGTGATGGAGTGATTGCGAGGGGATCAGTGTGACGGAGGTGGAGTCGTGTGAGGGGGTCAGGGTGATGATGATGGAGTGAGTGTGAGGGGGTCAGGGTGACTGAGGTGGAGTGAGTGTGAGCGGTTCAGGGTCACGGTGATAGAGTGAGTGTGAGGGGATCAAGGTGACAGTGATGGTGTGAGTGTGAGGGGTTCAGGGTGACAGTGACTGGGTAAGTGTGAGGGGGTCATGGTGACGGTGATGCAGTGTGACGGGGTCATAGTGACTGTGACTGGGTCAGTGTGAGGGCGTCAGGGTGAAAGGTTTGGAGTGAGTGTGAGGGGGTCAGCATGGCGGTGATGAAGTGAGTGTGAAGAGGTCAGGGAGACGGTGACGGAGTGAGTGTGATGGGGACATAGTGACTGGGTGAGTGTAAGTGGGTCATGGTGACGGTGATGGAGTGAGTGTGAGGGGGTCATGGCGACGGTGACTCAGTGAGTGTGATGGGGTCAGTGTGACGGTGATGGAGTGAGACTGAGGGGGTCATGGTGACGGTGACTCAGTGAGTGTGATGGGGTCAGTGTGACGGTGAGGGAGTGAGTGTGAGAGGGTCAAGGTGATGGTGACTGAGTGAGTGTGATGGGTCAGTGTGACGGTGATGGGGTAGGCGTGAGGGGGTCAGGGCGACGGTGATGGAGCGAGTGCGAGGGGGTCAGGGTGACGGTGATGGAGTGAGTGTGAGGGGGTCAGGGTGACAGTGATGCAGTGAGTGTGAGAGGGTCAGGGTGACGCTGACGGAGTGAGTGTGAGGCGGTCACGGTGAGGGTGATGGTGTGAGTGTGAGTGGGCCAGGGTTACAGTGATGGAAGAGTGTGAGGACGCCAGTGTGTCAGTGATGGTGAGTGTGTGGGGATCTGTGTGACGGTGATGGAGTGCGTGTGACAGAATCAGGGTGATGGTGATGGAGTGAGTTTGAGTGCGTCAGCGTGAGCGTGATGGAGTGAGTGTTAGGGGGTCAGCTGACAGTGATGGAGCGAGTGTGAGGGGGTCAGGGTGACGGCAATGGAATGCATGTGAGGGGGTGAGCGTGATGGTGATGGAGTGAGTGTGAGGGGATCATGGTGACGGTGATGGAGTGAGTGTGAGGGGCTCATAGTGTCTGTGACTGGGTGAGTGTGAGGGGGTCAGCGTGACGGTGATGGAGTGAGTGTGAGGGGTCAGGGAGAATGTGATGGAGTGAGTGTGAGGGGGTCAGTATGACGGTGATGGAATGAGTGTGAGGAGATCAGTATGATGGTAATGGAGTGAGCGTGAGGGGGTCAGTGTGATGTGATGGAGTGAGTGTGAGGGTGTCAGGGAGACGGTGGTGAAGTGAGTGTGAGGGGCTTACATGTCTGTGACTGGGTGAGTGTGAGGGGACTGGGTGAGTGTGAGGGGTCAGGGTGAGGGGGATGGAGAGAATGCGAGGGGTCAGCATGGCGGTGATGAAGTGAGAGTGAGAGTGTCAGGGTAACAGTGATGGAGTGATTGTGAGGGGATGAAGTTGGCAGTGATGGAGTGAGTGTGAGAGGGGCAGGGTGTCGGAGATGGGGTGAGTGTGAGAGGTTCAGGGTGACAGTGATTGAGTCTGTGTGAGGGGGTCAGGGTGACGGTGATGGACTGAGTGTGAGGATGTCAGGGTGACACTGATGGAGTGAGTGTGAGGATTTCAGGGTGATGTTAATGGATTGTGCATGAGAGGGTCAGTACGACGATGTTGGAGTGAGTGTGAGAGTGTCAGGGTGACGGTGCTGGAGTGAGTGTGAGGGGGTCATTGTGACGGAGATGCAGTGGGTGTGAGGAGGTCAGGATGACGGTGATGGAGTGAGTGTGAGGGGGTCAGGTGGACGGTGATGGAGTGAGTGTGAGGGGGGTCAGTGTGACGGTGATGGAGTGAGTGTGAGGCGGTCAGGGTGACGGAGATACAGTGAGTGTGAGGGGATCAAGGTGACAGTGATGGTGTGAGGGTGAAGGGGTCAGGATGATGTTGAAGGAGTGAGTGTGAGAGTGTCAGGGTGACGGTGATGAAGTGAGTGAGAGAGGGTCAGGGCGACGGAGATAGAGTGAGTATGAGGGGGTCAGGATGATGGTGATGGAATGAGTGTGAAGGTGTCAAGGTGACAGTGATAGAGTGAGTGTGAGACTGTCAGGGAGACGGTGATGGAGTTGGTGCGAGTGGGTCAGTGTGACTGCGATGGAGTGAGTGGGAGGGGGTCAGGTTGACAGTATGGAGTGAGTGTGAGGGGGTCAGGGTGATGGCGATCTAATGCGTGTGAGGAGCTCCGGGTGACGGCGATGGAATGCGTGTGAGGGGGTCAGGATGACGGTGATGGAGTGAGTGTGGGGGTCAGGGTGACGGCGATGGAATGCGTGTGAGGGGGTCAGGATGACGGTGATTGAGTGAGTGTGGGGGTCAGGGTGACGGTGATGGAATGAGTGTGAGGGGATCATGGTGACGGTGATGGAGTGAGTGTGAGGGGGTCATAGTGACTTTGACTGGGTGAGTGTGAGGGGGTCAGGGTGGTGGTGATGAAGTGAGTGTGAAGAGGTCAGGGAGCCGGAGATGGAGTTAGGGTGATGGGGACAAAATGACTGTCACTGGGACAGTGTGAGGGGGTCAGGATGACAGTGACTGAGTGAGCGTGAGGGGGTCATAGTGACTGTGACTGGTTAAGTGTGAGGGGGTCAGGTTGAGGTGGATGGAGAGAATGTGAGGGGGTCAGGGTGACGGTGATGCAATGAGTGTCAGGGCGTCAGTGTGACGGTGATAGAGCGAGTGCGAGGGAGCAGTGCGACAGTGATGTCGTGAGTGAGAGGCGGTCAGGGTGACGGAGATACAGTGAGCTTGAGGGGATCAAGGTGACAGTGATGGTGTGAGTGTGCGGGGGTCAGGGTGATGTTGAAGGAGTGAGTGTGAGAGTGTCAGGGTGACAGTGATGAAGTGAGTGAGAGAGGGTCAGAGCGATGGTGATAGGGTGAGTATGAGGGGGTCAGGCTGATGGTGATGGAATGAGTGTGAAGTTGTCAAGGTGACAGTGATAGAGTGAATAAAAGACTGTCAGGGTGATGGTGATGGAGATGGTGTGAGTGGGTCAGTGTGACTGTGATGGAGTGAGTGTGAGGGCGTCAGTGTGACTGTGATGGAGTGAGTGTGAGGGGATCATGGTGACGGTGATGGAGTGAGTGTGAGGGGGTCATAGTGACTGTGACTGGGTGATTGTGAGGGGGTCAGGGTGACGGTTTTGGAGTGAGTGTAAAGGGGTCAGCGTGGCGGTGATGAAGTGAGTGTAAAGAGGTCATGGAGACGGTGATGGAGTGAGGGTGATGGGGACAAAATGACTGTCACTGGGATAGTGTGAGGGGGTCAGGATGACAGTGATTGAGTGAGCGTGAGGGGGTCATAGTGACTGTGACTGGGTAAGTGTGAGGGGGTCAGGGTGAGGGGGATGGAGAGAATGTGAGGGGGTCAGGGTGACGGTGATGGAGTGAGTGTGAGGGGGTCAGGGTGACTGTGATGTAGTGAGTGAGAGCCGGTCAGGGTGAGGGTGATGGAGTGAGTGTGATGGGGTAAGTGTGACGGTGATGTTGTAGGTGTGAGGGGGTCAGGTTGACAACGATGGAGTGAGTGAGAGTGCGTCAGGGTGATGGAGATGGAATACGTGTCAGGGTTCAGGGAGAGTGTGATGGAGTGAGTGTGAGCGGGTCAGTGTGACAGTGATGGAGTGAGTGTGAGCGCGTCAGTGTGACAGTGATGGAGTGCGCGTGAGGGGGTCAGTCTGACGGTGATGAAGTGATTGTGAGAGTGTCAGGGTGACCGTGATGGGGTGAGTGTGAGAGGTTCAGGGTGACTGATTGAGTCAGTGTGATGGGGTCAGGGTGACGGTGATGGAGTGAGTGTGAGGGGTTCAGGGTGATGTTGGTGGACTGGCATGAGAGGGTCAGTACGACGATGATGGAGTGAGTGTGAGAGTGTCAGGTTGACGGTGCTGGAGTGAGTGTGAGGCGGTCAATGTGACGGAGATGCAGTGGGTGTGAGGAGGTCAGGGTGACGGTGATGGAGTGAGTGTGTGGGGGTCAGTGTGACGGTGATAGAGCGAGTATGAGGGGGTCAGGCTGATCGTGATGGAATGAGTGCGAAGTTGTCAAGGTGACGGTGATAGAGTGAGTGTGAGACTGTCAGGGTGAAGGTGATGGAGTGAGTGTGAGGGGGTCATAGTGACTGTGACTGGGTGAGTGTGAGGGGTCAGGGTGACGGTTTTGGAGTGAGTGTGAGGGGGTCGGTGTGGTGGTGATGAAGTGAATGTGAAGAGGTCAGGGAGACGGTGATGGAGTGAGGGTGATGGGGACAAAATGACTGTCACTGGGAGATTGTGAGGGGGTCAGGATGACAGTGATTGAGTGAGTGTGAGGGGGTCATAGTGACTGTGACTGGGTAAGTGTGAGGGGGTCAGGGTGAGGGGGATGGAGAGAATGTGAGGGGGTCAGGGTGACGGTGATGGAGTGAGTGTGAGGGGGTCAGGGTGACTGTGATGTAGTGAGTGAGAGCCAGTCAGGGTGAGGGTGATGGAGTGAGTGTGATGGGGTAAGTGTGACGGTGATGTTGTAGGTGTGAGGGGGTCAGATTGACAACGATGGAGTGAGTGAGAGTGCGTCAGGGTGATGGAGATGGAATACGTGTGAGGGTTCAGGGAGAGTGTGATGGAGTGAGTGTGAGCGGGTCAGTGTGACAGTGATGGAGTGAGTGTGAGCGCGTCAGTGTGACAGTGATGGAGTAGGTGTGAGGGGGTCAGGTTGACATCGATGGAGTGAGTGAGAGTGCGTCAGGGTGAGCGTGATGGAGCGGGTGTGAGGGCGTCAGGTGACGGTGATGGAGTGAGTGTGAGGGGCTCACATTGTCTGTGACTGGGTGAGTGTGAGGGGGTCAGGTTGAGGGTGATGGAGTGAATGTGAGGGGGTCAGCATGGCAGTGATGGACTGCGTGTGAGGGGGTCAGTGTGACGGTGATGAAGTGAGTGCGAGAGTGTCAGGGTGATGGTGATGGAGTGAGTGTGAGACTTTCAGGGTGACAGTGATTGAGTCAGTGTGAGGGGGTCAGGGTGACAGCAATGGAATGAGTATGATGGGGTCATGGTGACAGTGACGGAGTGAGTGTGAGGGGATCAGGGTTACAGTGATGGAGTGAGTGTGAGGCTGTCAGTGTGACGGTCATGGAGTGAGTGTGAGGGGTTCAGGGTGTGCATGAGAGGGTCAATACGACGATGATGGAGTGAGTGTGAGAGTGTCAGGTTGTTGGTGCTGGAGTGAGTGTGAGGCGGTCATTGTGACGGAGATGCAGTGGGTGTGAGGAGGTCAGGGTGACGGTGATGGAGTGAGTGTGTGGGGGTCAGTGTGACGGTGATGGAGTGAGTGTGAGGGTGTCAGTATGACGGTGATAGCGCGAGTATGAGGGGGTCAGTCTGATCGTGATGGAATGAGTGTGAAGTTGTCAAGGTGACAGTGATAGAGTGAGTGTGAGACTGTCAGGGTGACGGTGATGGAGAGAGTTTGAGAGGGTCAGTGTGACTGTGATGGAGTGAGTGTGAGGGGGTCAGGGTGAAGGTGATGGAGTGAGTGTAGGAGGGTCAGACTGACTGTAATGGAGTGAGTATCAGGGGGTCAGTGTGACGGTGATGGAATGAGTGTGTCAGAATCAGGGTGACGTTGATGGAGTGTGTGTGATGGGGTCAGTGTTACGGTGATGGAGTAGGTGTGAGGGGGTCAGGTTGACATCGATGGAGTGAGTGTGCGTCAGGCTGAGTGTGATGGAGCGGGTGTGAGGGGGTCATGTGACGGTGATGGAGTGAGTGTGAGGGGCTCACATTGTCTGTGACTGGGTGAGTGTGAGGGGGTCAGGTTGATGGTGATGGAGTGCGTGTGAGGGAGTCAGTGTGACGGTGATGAAGTGAGTGCGAGAGTGTCAGGGTGATGGTGATGAAGTGAGTGTGAGAGTGTCAGCGTGTTGGAGATGGGGTGAGTGTGAGACTTTCAGGGTGACAGTGATTGAGTCAGTGTGAGGGGGTCAGGGTGACGGTAATGGAATGAGTGTGAGGGGGTCATGGTAACAGTGACGGAGTGAGTGTGAGGGGATCAGGTTTACGGTGATGGAGTGAGTGTGAGGCTGTCAGTGTGACGGTGATGGAGTGAGTGTGAGGCGGTCAGGGTAAGGGTGATGGAGTGAATGTGAGGGGGTCAGCATGGCGGTGAAGGAGTGCCTGTGAGGGGGTCAGTGTGACGGTGATGAAGTGAGTGCGAGAGTGTCAGGGTGATGGTGATGGAGTGAGTGTGAGAGTGTCAGCGTGTTGGAGATGGGGTGAGTGTGAGACTTTCAGGGTGACAGTGATTGAGTCAGTGTGAAGGGGTCAGGGTGACGGTAATGGAATGAGTGTGAGAGGGCCATGGTGACAGTGACGGAGTGAGTGTGAGGGGATCAGGATTACACTGATGGAGTGAGTGTGAGGGGGTCAGAGTGACGGTGATGGAGTGAGTGTGAGGGGATCAGGGTGACGGTGATGGAGTGAGTGTGACAGAATCAGGATGATGGTGATGGAGTGAGTGTGAGGGGGTCAGGGTGACGGTCACTGAGTGAGGGTGATGAGGTCAGTGTGACAGTGATGGAGTAGGTGTGAGGAGGTCAGGACGACGGTGATGGAGTGAGTGTGAGCGGGTCAGTTTGACGGCGATGGAGCGAGTGTGAGGGGGTCAGGGTGACAATGATTCAGTGAGTGTGAAGGGGTCAGGGTGACGATTATGGAGAGAGTGTGAGGGGGTCAGTGTGACGGTAATGGAGTGAGTGTGAGGGTGTAATGGTGAAGGTGATGGAGCTAGTGTGAGGGGGTCAGAGTGACGTTGATGGAGTGAGTGAGAGTGCGTCAGGGTGAGCGTGATGGAGCGGGTGTGAGGGCGTCAGGGGAGGTGATGGAGTGAGTGTGAGGGGGTCAGGGTGACAATGATTCAGTGTGTGTGAAGGGGTCAGGGTGACGATGATGGAGAGAGTGTGAGGGGGTCAGTGTGACGGTGATGGAGTGAGTGTGAGGGGGTCATGGTGACGGTGATGGAGTGAGTGAGAGGGTATCAGGGTGACGGTGATGGAGAGAGTGTGAGGGGATCAGAGTGACGGTGATGGAATGAGTGTGAGGAGGTCAGGGTGCCGGTGATGGAGTGAGTGTGAGCGGGGCAGGGTGGCGGTGCTAGACTGAGTATAAGGCGCTCGGGGTGAGGGTGATGGAGAGAATGTGAAGGGGTCAGCGTGACGGTGATGGATTGAGCGTGATGGACCGGGTGTGAGGGGGTCAGTGGAGGTGATGGAGTGAGTGTGAGGGCGTCAGTGTGACAGTGATGGAGTGAGTGTGAGGGGATCAGTGTCACGGTGATGGAGTGAGTGTGAGGCGGTCAGCGTGAGGGTGATGGAATGGGTGTGAGGGGATCACGGTGAGGTGACTGAGTGAGTGAGAGGGGGTCAGTATGACGGTGATGGAGAGAGTGTGAGGGCGTCAGTGTGACAGTGATGGAGTGAGAATGAGCGGATCAGAGTGACGGTGATGGAGTGAATGTGAGGAGGTCAGGGCGATGGTGATGGAGTGAGTGTGAGGCGGTCAGGGTGAGGGTGATGGAATGAGTGTGAGGGGATCATTGTGAGGTGACTGAGTGAGCGTGAGGGGGTCATTGTGATGGTGATGGAGAGAGTGTGAGGGCGTCAGTGTGACAGTGATGGAGTGAGAGTGAGGGGATCAGTGTGACGGTGATGGAGTGAATGTGAGGGGATCAGTGAAACGGTGATGGAGTGAGTGTGACAGAATCAGGATGATGGTGATGGAGTAAGTGTGAGAGGGATCAGGGTGATGGTGACTGAGTGAGGATGATGAAGTCAGTGTGACAGTGATGGAGTAGGCGTGAGGAGGTCAGGGCGACGGTGATGGAGTGAGTGTGAGGGGGTCAGGTTGATGGTGATGGAGCGAGTGTGAGGGGGTCAGGATGACGGTGATGGAGAGAGTGTGAGGAGGTCAGGGCGATGGTGATGGAGTGAGTGTGAGCGTGTCAGGTTGACAGCGATGGAGTCAGTGTGAGTGTGTCAGTGCGAGCGTGATGGAGCGAGTGTGAGGGGGTCAGGGTGACGGTGATGGAGTGAGTGTGAGGGGCTCACAGTGTCTGTGACTGGGTGAGTATGAGGGGGTCAGGTGGAGGGTGATGGTGTGAGTGTGAGGGGGTCAGCATGGCGGTGATGGAGTGCCTGTGAGGGGGTCAGTGTGACGGTGTTGAAGTGAGTGCGAGAGTGTCAGGGTGATGGTGATGGAGTGAGTGTGAGAGTGTCAGCGTGTCGGAGATGGGGTGAGTATGAGACTTTCAGGGTGACAGTGATTGAGTCAGTGTGAGGGGGTCAGGGTGACGGTAATGGAATGAGTGTGAGGGGATCATGGTGACGGTGATGGAGTGAGTGTGACAGAATCAGGATGATGGTGATGGAGTGAGTGTGAGGGGATCAGGGTGACGGTGATGGAGAGAGTGTGAGGGGGTCAGAGTGACGGTGATGGAGTGAGTGTGAGGGGGTCAGGGTGACGGTGATGGAGTGAGTGTGAGCGGGGCAGGGTGGCGGTGGTGGACTGAGTATAAGGCGGTCGGGGTGAAGGTGATGGAGAGAATGTGAGGGGGCCAGCGTGGCAGTGATGGAGTGAGTGTGAGAGGGTCAGTGTGACGGTGACGGAGTGAGTGTGAGGGCGTCAGTGTGACAGTGATGGAGTGAGTGTGAGGGTATCAGTGTCACGTTGATGGAATGAGTGTGAGGCGGGCAGGGTGAGGGTGATGGAGTGAGTGTGAGGGGATCATGCTGAGGTGACTGAGTGTGTGTGAGGGGGGTCAGTGTGACGGTGATGGAGAGAGTGTGAGGGCGTCAGTGTGACAGTGATGGAGTGAGAGTGAGCGGATCAGAGTGACGGTGATGGAGTGAGTGTGAGGAGGTCAGGGAGATGGTGATGGAGTGAGTGTGAGGCGGTCAGGGTGAGGGTGATGGAATGAGTGTGAGGGGATTACGGTGAGGTGACTGAGTGAGTGTGAGGGGGTCAGTTTGATGGTAATGGAGAGAGTGTGATGGCGTCAGTGTGGCAGTGATGGAGTGAGAGTGAGGGGATCAGTGTGACGGTGATGATGAGAGTGTGAGGGCATCAGTGCGAGCGTGATGGAGAGAGTGTGAGGGGGTCAGGGTGACGGGAATGGAGTGAGTGTGAGGGGATCAGTGAGACGGTGATGGAGTGAGTGTGACAGAATCAGGATGATGGTGATGGAGTAAGTGTGAGAGGGGTCAGGGTGACGGTGACTGGGTGAGGGTGATGAGGTCAGTGTGACAGTGATGGAGTAGGCGTGAGGAGGTCAGGGCGAGGGTGATGGAGTGAGTGTGAGCGGGTCAGGTTGATGGTGATGGAGCGAGTGTGAGGGGGTCAGGGTGACGGTGACTGGGTGAGGGTGATGAGGTCAGTGTGACAGTGATGGAGTAGGCGTGGGGAGGTCAGGACGACTGTGATGGTGTGAGTGTGAGTGGGTCAGTTTGACGGTGATGGAGCGAGTGTGAGGGGGTCAGGGTGACAATGATTCAGTGAGTGTGAAGGGGTCAGTGTGACGATGATGGAGCTAGTGTGAGGGGGTCAGTGTGACGGTAATGGAGTGAGTGTGAGGGGGTCAGCATGGCGGTGATGGAGTGAGTGTGAGGGGATCAGAGTGAAGTTGATGGAGAGAGTGTGAGGGGGTCAGAGTGACGGTGATGGAGTGAGTGTGAGGGGGTCAGGGTGACGGTGATGGAGTGAGTGTGAGCGGGGCAGGGTGGCGGTGGTGGACTGAGTATAAGGCGGTCGGGGTGAGGGTGATGGAGAGAATGTCAGGGGGTCGGCTAAGCGGTGATGGAGTGAGTGGGAGGGGGTCAGGGTGACGGTGACGGAGTGAGTGTAAGGGCGTCAGTGTGACAGTGATGGAGTGAGTGTGAGGGGATCTGTGTCATGTTGATGGAATGAGTGTGAGGCGGTCAGGGTGAGGTTGGTGGAGTGAGTGTGAGGCGGTCAGGGTGAGGGTGATGGATTGAGTGTGAGCGGATCAGGTTGAGGGTGATGGATTGATTGTGAGGGGCTAAGTGTGACAGTGATGGAGTGAGAGTGAGCGGATCAGAGTGACGGTGATGGAGTGAATGTGAGGAGGTCAGGGCGATGGTGATGGAGTGAGTGTGAGGCGGTCAGGGTGAGGGTGATGGAATGAGTGAGAGGGGATCATGGTGAGGTGACTGAGTGAGTGTGAGGGGGTCAGTTTGATGGTGATGGAGAGAGTGTGAGGGCGTCAGTGCGAGCGTGATGCTGTGAGTGTGACGGGGTCAGGTTGACGGGATGGGGTGAGTGTGAGGGGATCAGTGAGACGGTGATGGAGTGAGTGTGACAGAATCAGGATGATGGTAATGGAGTAAGTGTGAGAGGGGTCAGGGTGACGGTGACTGAGTGAGGGTGATGAGGTCAGTGTGACAGTGATGGAGTAGGCGTGAGGAGGTCAGGACGACGGTGATGGACCGGGTGTGAGGGCGTCAGTGGAGGTGATGGAGTGAGTGTGAGGGCGTCAGTGTGACAGTGATGGAGTGAGTGTGAGGGGATCAGGGTGAGGGTGATGGAGTGAGTGTGAGGCGGTCAGGGTGAGGGTGATGGAATGGGTGTGAGGGGATCACGGTGAGGTGACTGAGTGAGTGAGAGGGGGTCAGTATGACGGTGATGGAGAGAGTGTGAGGGCGTCAGTGTGACAGTGATGGAGTGAGAGTGAGCGGATCAGAGTGACGGTGATGGAGTGAATGTGAGGAGGTCAGGGCGATGGTGATGGAGTGAGTGTGAGGCGGTCAGGGTGAGGGTGATGGAATGGGTGTGAGGGGATCACGGTGAGGTGACTGAGTGAGTGAGAGGGGGTCAGTATGACGGTGATGGAGAGGGTGTGAGGGCGTCAGTGTGACAGTGATGGAGTGAGAGTGAGCGGATCAGAGTGACGGTGATGGAGTGAATGTGAGGAGGTCAGGGCGATGGTGATGGAGTGAGTGTGAGGCGGTCAGGGTGACGGTGATGGAATGAGTGTGAGGGGCTCAGGGTAAGTATGACGAAGGGAATGTGAGGGGGTAAGGGTGACGGTAATGGAGTGAGTATGATGGGGCCAGGCGTCCGTGATGGAGTGAGTGTGAGGGAATCTGTGTGACTGTGATGGGGTGAGTGTGAGCGGGTCAGGTTGAGGGTGATGGATTGATTGTGAGGGGCTAAGTGTGACAGTGATGGAGTGAGTGTGAAGTGATCAGTGTGACGGTGATTGAGTGATTGTGAGGGGGTCCGGGTAACAGTGATGGGGTGAGTGTGAGGGGGTCAGGGTGACAGTGATGGAGTGAGTGTGAGGGGGTCAGGGTGACGTTGATGGACTGAGTGTGAGGATGTCAGGGTGACGTTGATGGAGTGAGTGTGAGGGGATCAGTGTGATGGTGATGGAGTAGTTGTGAGGGGGTCAGGGCACCGGTGATGGAGTGAGTGTGAGTGGGTCAGTGTGCACGTGATGGAGTGAGTATGAGGGGGTCAGGGTATGGTGATGGAGTGAGTGTGAGGGGGTCAGGGTTATGGTGATGGAGCGAGTGTGAGGGGGTCAGCGTGACGGTGATGGAGTGAGTGTGAGGGAGTCAGTGTGACGGGGATGGAGTGAGTGTGAGGTGGTGAGGTTGATGGTGATGGAGTGAGTGTGAGGGGGTGAGTGTGACAGTGATGGAGTGAGTGTGAAGGGATCAGTGTGACGGTGATGGAGTGATTGTGAGAGGGTCCGGGTAACAGTGATGGGGTGAGTGTGAGGGGGTCAGGGTGACAGTGATGGAGTGAGTGTGAGGCGGTAGGGGTGACGTTGATGGAGTGAGTGTGAGGAGGTCAGGGTGACGTTGATGAAGTGAGTGTGAGGGAATACCTGTGACGGTGATTGAGCGAGTGCGAGGGGATCAGTGTGATGGTGATGGAGTAGTTGTGAGGGGGTCAGGGAACCGGTGATGGATTGTGTGTGAGTGGGTCAGTGTGAGCGTGATGGAGTGAGTGTGAGGGGGTCAGGGTGATGGTGATGGAGTGAGTGTGAGGGGGTCAGGGTGATGGTGATTGAGTAAGTGTGAGGATGTCAGGGTGACGGTGATGGAGTGATTGTGACGATGTCAGGGTGAAAGTGATGGACTGAGTGTGAGGGGTTCAGTGTGACGTTGGTGGAGTGAGTGTGCGAGGGTTAGCATGATAGTGATGGACTGAGTGTGAGATTATCAGGGTGACTGCGATGAAGTGAGTGTGACTGGATCAGCGTGACGGTGATGGAGTGAGTGTGAGGGGGTCAGTTTGAAGGTAATCGAGTGAGTCTGAGTGTGTCAGGGTGTCGATGATGGAGTGAGTGTGAGGGGATCATGGTGATTGTGATGGAGAGAGTGTGAGGGGTTCATAGTGACTGTGACTTGGTGAGTGTGAGGGGGTCAGGGTGACGGATTCGGAGTAAGTGTGAAGACGTCAGGGAGACGGTGATGGAGTGAGCGTGATGAGGACATAGTGACTGTGAGTGGGTGAGTGTGAGGGTGTCAGGGTGACAGTGATGGAGTGAGTGCGAGGGGGCCAGGGTGACGGTGATGGTGTGGGCGTGATGGGGATATAGTGACTGTGAGTGGGAGAGTGTGAGGGGATCAGGGTGACTGTGATGGAGTGAGTGTCAGGGCGTCATTTGACGGTGAAGGAGTGAGTGTGAGGGGGCAGTGCGACAGTGACGGAGTGAGTGTGAGGGGGTCAGGGTAACAGTGATGGGGTGCGTGTGAGGGGGTCATAGAGACTGTGACTGGGTGAGTGTGAGGGGGTCAGGGTGACGGTGATAGAGTGAGTGTGAGACTGTCAGGGTGACGGTGATGGAGTTGGTGTGAGTGGGTCAGTGTGACTGTGATAGAGTGAGTGTGAGGGGGTCAGGGCAACTGTGATGGAGTAAGTGTGAGAGTGTCAGGGTGACAGTGATACAGTGAGTATGAGGTGACCAGGATTAGTGTGATGGAGGGAGTGTGAGGGGGTCAAGATGACAGTGATGGAGTGAGTGTGAGATTGTCAGGGTGACGGTGATGGAGTTGGTGTGAGTGGATTAGTGTGAAGGTGATGGAGTGAGTGTGAGGGAGTCAGCGTGACGGTGATGGAGTGAGTGAAAGGGCGTCTGGGTGACGATGATTGTGTCAGTGTGAGGTGATCATCGTGACTGTGATGGAGTGAGTGTGAAGGGGTCAGGGAGAGTGTGATGGATTGAGTGCGATGGTGTCAGGGTGAGGGTGATGATGTGAGTGGGAGCCGGCCAAGGTGACAGTGATGGAGTGAGTATGAGGGGGTCAGGTTGACGGTGATAGAGTGAGTATGAGATGGTCAGGGTGAGGGTGATGGAGTGTGTGTGCGAGGGTCAGGATGACGGAAAATGAGTAAGAGTGAGGGTGTAAGGTAACGGTGATGGAGTGACTGTGAGGATGTCAGGGTGACTGTGATGGAGTGAGTGTGATGTTGTCTGGGTGAGGGGGATGGAGTAAGTGTGAGAGCGTCAGGGAGATGGTGATTGAGTCAGTGTGAGGGGTTCAGGGTGATGTTGAAGGAGTGAGTGTGAGAGTGTCAGCGTAACGGTGATGAAGTGAGTGAGAAACGGTCAGGGCGATGGTGGAAGAGTGTGTATGTGGGGATAAGGATGATGGTGATGGAATGAGTGTGAAGGTGTCAAGGTGACAGTGATAGAGTGAGTGTGAGACTGTCAGGGTGACGGTGATGGAGTTGGTTTGAGTGGGTCAGTGTGACTGTGATGGAGTGAGTGTAGGAGGGTCAGGGTGACAGTGATACAGTGAGTGTGAGGGGGCCAGGGTGACAGTGATGGAGTGAGTATGAGGGGGTCAGTGTGAGGGTGATGGAGTGAGTGTGAGGGGGTCAGGATGAGGGTCATGGAGTCAGTGTGAGGGGGTCAGGATGATGGTGATTGAGTAAGTGTGAGGATGTCAGGGTGACGGTGAAGGAGTGATTGTGACGATGTCAGGGTGAAAGTGATGGACTGAGTGTGAGGGGTTCAGTGTGACGTTGGTGGAGTGAGTGTGCAAGGGTTAGCATGATAATGATGGACTGAGTGTGAGATTATCAGGGTGACTGCGATGAAGTGAGTGTGACTGGATCAGCGTGACGGTGATGGAGTGAGTGTGAGGGGGTCAGTTTGAAGGAAATCGAGTGAGTGTGAGTGTGTCAGGGTGTCGATGATGGAGTAAGTGTGAGGGGATCATGGTGATTGTGATGGAGTGAGTGTGAGGGGTTCATAGTGACTGTGACTTGGTGAGTGTGAGGGGGTCAGGGTGACGGATTCGGAGTAAGTGTGAAGAGGTCAGGGAGACGGTGATGGAGTGAGCGTGATGGGGACATAGTGACTGTGAGTGGGTGAGTGTGAGGGTGTCAGGGTGACAGTGATGGAGTGAGTGCGAGGGGGTCAGGGTGACGGTGATGGTGTGAGCGTGATTGGGATAGATTGACTGTGAGTGGGAGAGTGTGAGGGGATCAGGGTGACTGTGATGGAATGAGTGTCAGGGCGTCATTTGACGGTGAAGGAGTGAGTGTGAGGGGGCAGTCCGACAGTGACGGAGTGAGTGTGAGGGGGTCAGGCTAACAGTGATGGGGTGAGTGTGAGGGGGTCATAGAGACTGTGACTGGGGGAGTGTGAGGGGGTCAGGGTGACGGTGATGTAGTGAGTGAGAGGCGGTCAGGGTGAGAGCGATGGAGTGAGTGTTAGAGGGTTAGTGTGATGGTGATGGAGTGAGTGTGATGCAAGTAGGGTGACGGAGATACAGTGAGTGTGAGGGGATCAAGGTGACAGTGATGGTATGAGTATGATTGGTTCAGGGTGATGTTGAAGGAGTGAGTGTGAGAGTGTCAGGGTGACGGTGATGAAGCGAGTGAGAGAGGGTCAGGGCGACGGTGATAGAGTGAGTATGAGGTGTTCAGGATGATGGTGATGGAATGAGTGTGAGGGGGTCAGTTTGAAGGTAATCGAGTGAGTGTGAGTGTGTCAGGGTGTCGATGATGGAGTGAGTGTGAGGGGATCATGGTGATGGTGATGGAGTGAGTGTGGGGGGGGGCATAGTGACTGTGACTTGGTGAGTTTGAGGGGGTCAGGGTGACGGATTTGGAGTAAGTGTGAGGAGGTCAGCGTGGCGGTGATGAAGTGCGTGAGAGAGGGTCAAGGCGACGGTGATAGAGTGAGTATGAGGTGTTCAGGATGATGGTGATGGAATGAGTGTGATGGTGTCAAGTTGACAGTGATAGAGTGAGTGTGAGACTGTCAGGGTGACGGTGATGGAGTTGGTGTGAGTGGGTCAGTGTGACTGTGATAGAGTGAGTGTGAGGGGGTCAGGGCAACTGTGATGGAGTAAGTGTGAGAGTGTCAGGGTGACAGTGATACAGTGAGTATGAGGTGACCAGGATGAGTGTGATGGAGGGAGTGTGAGGGGGTCAAGATGACAGTGATGGAGTGAGTGTGAGATTGTCAGGGTGATGGTGATGGAGTTGGTGTGAGTGGATCAGTGTGAAGGTGATGGAGTGAGTGTGAGGGAGTCAGCGTGACGGTGATGGAGTGAGTGAAAGGGCGTCTGGGTGACGATGATTGTGTCAGTGTGAGGTGATCATGGTGACTGTGATGGAGTGAGTGTGAAGGGGTCAGGGAGAGTGTGATAGAATGAGTGTGATGGTGTCAGAGTGAGGGTGATGATGTGAGTGGGAGCCGGCCAAGGTGACAGTGATGGAGTGAGTATGAGGTGGTCAGGGTGAGGGTGATGGAGTGTGTGTGCGATGGTCAGGATGACGGAAAATGAGTAAGAGTGAGGGTGTAAGGTAACGGTGATGGAGTGAGTGTGAGGATGTCAGGGTGACTGTGATGGAGTGAGTGTGATGTTGTCTGGGTGAGGGGGATGGAGTAAGTGTGAGAGGGTCAGGGTGATGGTGATACAGTGAGTATGAGGTGGCCAGGGTGAGGATGATGGTGGGAGTGTGAGGGGGTCAGGGTGACGGTGATGGACTGAGTGTGAGGTGATCATGGTGACTGTGATGGAGTGAGTGTGAAGGGGTCAGTATGAGGGTGATGGAGTGAGTGTGAGGGGGTCAGGATGATGGTGATGGAGTGAGTGTGAGGTGATCATGGTGACTGTGATGGAGTGAGTGTGAAGGGGTCAGGATGAGGGTCATGGAGTCAGTGTGAGGGGGTCAGGAAGATGGTGATTGAGTAAGTGTGAGGGTGTAAGGGTGACGGTGATGGAGTGAGTGTGAGGATGTCAGGGTGACGGTGATGGAGTGAGTGTGACGATGTCAGGGTGAAAGTGATGGACTTAGTGTGAGGGGTTCAGTGTGACGTTGGTGGAGTGAGTGTGCGAGGGTTAGTATGATGGTGATGGACTGAGTGTGAGAGTATCAGGGTGACTGCGATGAAGTGAGTGTGACTGGATCAGCGTGACGGTGATGGAGTGAGTGTGAGGGGGTCAGTTTGAAGGTAATCGAGTGAGTGTGAGTGTGTCAGGGTGTCGATGATGGAGTGAGTGTGAGGGGATCATGGTGATGGTGATGGAGTGAGTGTGTGGGGGTCATAGTGACTGTGACTTGGTGACTGTGAGGGGGTCAGGGTGACGGATTTGGAGTAAGTGTGAGGAGGTCAGCGTGGCGGTGATGAAGTGCGTGTGAAGACGTCAGGGAGACGGTGATGGAGTGAGCGTGATGGGGACATACTGACTGTGAGTGGGTGAGTGTGAGGGGGTCAGGGTGACAGTGATGGAGTGAGTGCGAGTGGGTCAGGGTGACGGTGATGGTGTGAGCGTGATGGGGATATAGTGACTGTGAGTTGGAGAGTGTGAGGGGATCAGGGTGACTGTGATGGAGTGAGTGTCAGGGCGTCATTTGACGGTGAAGGAGTGAGTGTGAGGGGGCAGTGCGACAGTGACGGAGTGAGTGTGAGGGGGTCAGGGTAACAGTGATGGGGTGAGTGTGAGGGGGTCATAGAGACTGTGACTGGGTGAGTGTGAGGGGGTCAGGGTGACGGTGATGTAGTGAGTGAGAGGCGGTCAGGGTGAGGGCGATGGAGTGAGTGTGAGAGGGCCAGTGTGACGGTGATGGAGTGAGTGTGAGGCAGTTAGGGTGACGGAGATACAGTGAGTGTGAGGGGATCAAGGTGACAGTGATGGTATGAGTATGAGGGGGTCAGGGTGATGTTGAAGGAGTGAGTGTGAGAGTGTCAGGGTGACGGTGATGAAGTGAGTGAGAGAGGGTCAGGGCGACGGTGATAGAGTGAGTATGAGGTGTTCAGGATGATGGTGATGGAATGAGTGTGAGGGTGTCAGGGTGACCATGATGACGTGGGTGTGAGGTGATCAGTGTGGTGGCGATGGGGTGAGTGTGAGAGGGTCAGGGTGACGGTGATGGAGTTGGTGTGAGTGGGTCAGTGTGCTGGTGATGTAGTGAGTGTGAGGGAGTCAGCGTGACGGTGACGGAGTCAGTGAAAGGGCGTCTGGGTGACGATGATTGTGTCAGTGTGAGGTGATCATGGTGACTGTGATGGAGTGAGTTGAGGGGGTCAGGGAGAGTGTGATGGAGTGAGTGTAATGGTGTCAGAGTGAGGGTGATGATGTGAGTGGGAGCCGGCCAAGGTGACAGTGATAGGGTGAGTATGAGGTGGGTCAGGATGTGGGTGATGGAGTGTGTGTGCGAGGGTCAGGATGACGGTAAATGAGTAAGTGTGAGGGTGTAAGGTAACGATGATGGAGTGAGTGTGAGGATGTCAGGGTGACTGTGATGGAGTGAGTGTGATGTTGTCTGGGTGAGGGGGATGGAGTAAGTGTGAGAGGGTCAGGGTGATGGTGATACAGTGAGTATGAGGTGGCCAGGGTGAGGGTGATGGTGGGAGTGTGAGGGGGTCAGTTGACTGATGGAGTGAGTGTGAGGGGATCATCGTGACCGTGGGAGTGAGTGTGAGTGGGTCAGAGTTACAGTGATAGAGTGAGTATGAGGTGGCCATGGTGAGGGTGAGGGATTGAGTGTGAGGTGGCAAGGGTGAGGGCAAGTGTGAGTGGGTCAGTGTGACAGTGATGGAGCGAGTGAGAGGGGCTCAATGTGTCGGTGATAGAGTGACTGTGAGGGTGTCAGGGTGACCGTGATGACGTGGGTGTGAGGTGATCAGTGTGGTGGCGATGGGTGAGTGTGAGAGGGTCAGGGTGATGGTGATGGAGTGAGTGTGAGGCGGTCAGGGTGATAGTGATGGAGTGAGCGTGAGGGGTCAGGGTGACAGTGATAAAGTTAGTGTGAGGGGATCAGGGTGACGGTGATGGACCGAGAATGATGGGGTTTGTGTGATGGGGATGGAGTCAGTGTGAGAGGGTCATGGTGACTGTGATGGAGTGAGTGTGAAGGGGTCAGGGAGATTTTGATGGACTGAGTGTGATGTTGTCAGGGTGAGGGTGATGATGTGAGTGGGAGCCGGCCAAGGTGACAGAGATGGAGTGAGTGTGAGGGGGTCAGGTTGACGGTCATAGAGTGAGTATGAGGTGGTCAGGATGATGGTGATGGAGTGAGTGTTATGGGGTCAGAGTGAGGGTGATGGAGTGTGTGTGCGAGGGTCAGGATGACGGTAAATGAGTAAGTGTGAGGGTGTAAGGTAACGGTGATGGAGTAAGTGTGAGGATGTCACAACTGAAGAAGGGCCTGTGCCCGAAACGTCGAATCTCCTGTTCCCTGGATGCTGCCTGACCTGCTGTGCTGTTCCAGCAATAAAGTTTCAACTGAGGATGTCAGGGTGACTGTGATGTAGTGAGTGTGATGGGGTCTGGGTGAGGGGGATGGAGTAAGTGTGAGAGGGTCAGGATGATGGTGATACAGTGAGTATGAGGTGGCCAGGGTGATGGTGGGAGTGTGAGGGGGTCAGTGTGACTGATGGAGTGAGTGTGAGGGGATCATGGTGACCGTGGGAGTGAGTGTGAGTGGGTCAGAGTTACAGTGATAGAGTGAGTATGAGGTGGCCAGGGTGAGGATGAGGGATTGAGTGTGAGGTGGCAAGGGTGAGGGCAAGTGTGAGTGGGTCAGGGTGACAGTGATGGAGCGAGTGAGAGGGGTTCAGGGCGACGGTGATGGAGAGAGTGTGAGGGGGTTAGGGTGACGGTGATGGAGTGAGAGTGAGTGCATCTGGGTGATGGTGATTGCGTCAGTGTGAGGGATCAGGATGATGGCGATGGAGTGAGTGTGAGGGGGTCAGGGTGACTGATGGAGTGAGTGTGAGGGGATCATGGTGACCGTGGAGGAGTGAGTGTGAGGGGGTGAGGGTGACAGTGATAGAATGAGTATGAGGTGGCCAAGGTGAGGGTGAGGGATTGAGTGTGAGGTGGCAAGGGTGAGGGCAAGTGTGAGTGGGTCAGGGTGACAGTAATGAAGTGAGTGTGAGGGGATCAGTGAGACTTATGGAGTGAGTGTGAGCGAATCATGGTGACTGTGGAGGAGTGAGTGTGAGGGGGTCAGGGTGACAGTGATAGAGTGAGTATGAGGTGGCCAGGGTAAGGTGAGGGTGTGAGAGTGAGGTGGCCAGGGTGAGGGTGAAGGAGAGAGTGTGTGGGCATCAGGGAGACAGTGATGGAGTGTGTGAGGGTCAGGGTGACGGGGATGGAGTGAGTGTGAGAGTGTCAGGGTGACAGTGATGGAGTGAGTGTGAGAGGGTCAGGGCAACATTGATGGTGTGAGTGGGGGAGGGCCAGGGTGACGGTGATGGAGTGAGTGTGAGCAGGTCAGGGTGACGGTTATGGAGGGAGTGTGAGGGGGTCAGGGTGACGGTGATGGAGTGAGTGTGACGGAGTCAGCGTGACGGGGAAGGAGTGAGTGTGAGTGAGTCAGCGTGACGGGGATGGAGTGAGTGTGAGGAGGTCAGGGTGACGGTGATGGAGTGAGGGCAAGGGGGTCAGGGTGACAGTGATGGAGTGAGCGTGAGAGGGTCAGGGTGACGGTGATGGAGTGAGTGTGAGGGGGTCAGGGTGATAGTGATTGGGTCAGTGTGATGGGCTCAGGTTGACGGTATTGGAGTGAGCGTGAGTGTGTCAGGGATATATTGATGGAGTGAGTGTGAGGGGGGCAGCGTGACGGGGCTGGAGTGACTGTGAGGGGGTCAGGGTGTCGGTGACGGAGGGAATGCAAGGGGTCAGGGTGACAGTGAGGGAGTCAGCATGAGAGGGTCAGAGTGACAGTGATGGAGCGAGTGTGAGGGGGTCAGGATGACAGTGATGGAGTGAGTGTGAGGGGGTCAGGTTGATAGTGATGGAGAGGGTCTGAGAGGATCAGGGCAACATTGATGGTTTGAGTGTGGGAGGGACAGGGTGACGGTGATGGAGAGAGTGTGAGCAGGTCAGGGTGACGGTGATGGAGTGAGTGTGAGGGGGTCAGGGTGACGTTATGGAGTGAGTGTGAGGGAGTCAGCGTGACGGGGATGGAGTGATTGCGAGGGGATCAGGGTGACGGTGATGAAGTGAGTGCAAGGGGGTCAGGGTGACAGTGATGGAGAGACGTGAGGGGGTCAGGGTGACGCTGAGGAAGTGAGTGTTATTGGTTCAGTGTGAGTGTGATGGAGTGAGTGTGAGGGGGTCAGTACAATGGTGAAGGAGTGAGTGTGAGGGTGTTAGGGAAACGAGGATGGAGTGAGTATGAGGAGGTCAGGGTGTGGGTGATGGAGTGGGTGTGAGGCGGCCGGGTGACGATGATGGAGTGAGTGTGAGGGGTTCAGTGTGAAGGTGATGGAGTGAGTGAGTGTGAGTGTGTCAGTTTACCGGTGAAGGAGTGAGTGTGAGGAGGTTAGGGTGATGGTGATGGAGTGAGTGTGAGGCGGTCAGTGTGAGTGTGATGGAGTGAGTGTGAGGGGGTCAGGGCAACATTGATGGAGTGAGTGTGGGAGGGACTGGGTGACGGTGATCGAGTGAGTATGAGCACGTCAGGGTGACGGTGATGGAGTGAGTATTGGGGGATCTGGGTGACGGAGATGGAGTGAGTGCATGGGGGTCAGGGTGACAATGATGGAGTGAGCGTGAGGGGGTCAGGGTGATTGTGATTGGTTCAGTGTGAGGAGGTCAGGGTGCCGGTGATGGAGTGAGTGTGAGGAGTTCAGGGTGACAGTGTGGGAGTGAGCGTGAGAGGTTCAGGGTGACTGTGATGGAGTGAGTATGAGGGGGTCAGGGTGTGGGTGATGGAGTGGGTGTAAGGGGGCGGGTGACGATGATGGAGTGAGTGTGAGGGGTTCAGTGTGAAGGTAATGGAGTGAGTGAGTGTGAGTGTGTAATTTTGTCGGTGATGGACTAAGTGTGAGGAGGTTAGGGTGACAGTGATGGAGTGAGTGTGAGGCGGTCAGTATGGGTGCGATGGAGTGAGTGTGAGGGGGTCAGGCTGACAGTGATGGAGTGAGTGTGAGGGGGTCAGGATGACAGTGATGGAGTGAGTTTGAGGGGTTCAGGATGACGTGATGGAGTGAGTGTGAGAGGGTCAGGGTGACAGTGATGGAGTGAGTCTGAAAGGGTCAGGGCAACATTGATGGTTTGAGTGTGGGAGGGCCATGGTGACGGTGATGGAGTGAGTATGAGCATGTCAGGGTGACGGTGATGGAGTGAGTGTTAGGGGATCAGGGTGACGGTGGTGGAGTGAGTGCAAGGGGGTCAGGTTGACAGCGATGGAGGGAGCGTGAGGGGGTCAGTGTGATAGTGATTGAGTCAGTGTGAGGGGGTCAGGGTGACGGTGATGAAGTGAATGTTATGGGCTCAGTGTGAGTGTGATGCAGTGAGTGTGAGGGGGTCAGTACATTGGTGAAGGAGTGAGTGTGAGGGTGTCTGGGTGACGTGATGGAGAGAGTGTGAGGGAGTCAGCGTGACGGGGATGGAGTGAGTATGAGGGGTCAGGGTGTGGGTGATGGAGTGGTTGTGGGGGGTCGGGTGACGATGATGGAATGAGTGTGAGGGGTTCAGTGTGAAGGTGATGGAGTGAGTGAGTGTGACTGTGTCAGTTTGCCAGTGATGGAGTGAGTGTGAGGAGGTTAGGGTGACAGTGATGGAGTGAGTGTGAGGCGGTCAGTGTGAGTGCGATTGAGTGAGTGTGAGGAGGTCATGGTGACAGTGATGGAGTGAGTGTGCGGGGGTCAGTGTGACGGGGATGGAGTGAGTGTGAGGAGGTCAGGTTGACGGTTATGGAGGGAGTGTGAGGGGGTCAGGGTGACGGTGATTGAGTGAGTGTGAGGGAGTCAGCGTGACGGGGATAGAGTGAGTGTGTGGGGATCAGGGTGACGGTAAGGGAGTGAATGCAAGGGGGTCAGGATGACAGTGATGGAGCGAGCGTGAGGGGGTCAGGGTGATAGTGATTGAGTCACTGTGAGGGGGTCAGGTTGACGGTGATGGAGTGAGTGTTATGGGTTCAGTGTGAGTGTGATGGAGTGAGTGTGAGGGGGTCAGTACAATGGTGAAGGAGTGAGTGTGAGGGTGTCAGGGTGACGGTGATGGAGTGAGTGTGAGGGGGTCAGGGTGACGGTGATGGAGTGAGTGCAAGGGGTCAGGTTGACAGTGAGGGAGTGAGCGTGAGATGGTCAGGGTGACGGTGATGTAGTGAGTGTGAGGGGGTCAGGGTGATAGTGATTGAGTCAGTGTGAGGGGTCAGGATGACGGTGATAGAGTGAGTGTTATGGGTTCAGGTTGACAGTGAGGGGGTGAGTGTGAGAGGGTCAGGGTGACTGTGATGGAGTGAGTATGAGGGGGCAGGGTGTGGGTGATGGAGTGGGTGTGATGGGGTCGGGTGACGATGATGGAGTGAGAGTGAGGGGTTCAGTGTGAAGGTGATGGAGTGAGTGAGTGTGAGTGTGTCATTTTGCCGGTGATGGAGTAAGTGTTAGGAAGTTAGGGTGACAATGATGGAGTGAGTGTGAGGGGGTCAGGATGACAGTGAGGGAGTGAGTGTGAGAGGGTCAGGGTGACAGTGATGGAGTGAGTCTGAGAGGGTCAGGACAACATTGATGGTTTGAGTGTGGGAGGTCCAGGGTGACGGTAATAGCGTGAGTATGAGCAGGTCAGCGTAACGTTGATGGAGTGAGTGCAAGGGGGTCAGGGTGACAATGATGGTGTGTGCGTGAGGGGGTCAGGGTGATAGTGAATGAGTCAGTGTGAGGGGGTCAGGGTGACGGTGATGGAGTGAGAGTTATGGGTTCAGTGTGAGTGTGATGGAGTGAGTGTGAGGGGGTCAGTACAATGGTGAAGGAGTGAGTGTGAGGGTGTCTGGGTGATGGTGATGGAGTGAGTGTGAGGGAGTCAGCGTGATGGGGATGGAGTGAGTATGAGGGGGTCAGTGTGTGGGTGATGGAGTGGGTGTGAGGGGGTCGGGTGACCATGATGGAGTAAATGTGAGGGGTTCAGTGTGAAGATGATGGAGTGAGTGAGTGTGAGTGAGTCCGTTTGCCGGTGATGGAGTGAGTGTGAGGAGGTTAGGGTGACGGTGATGGAGTGAGTGTGAGGCGGTCAGTGTGAGTGCGATGGAGTGAGTGTGAGGGCGTCAGAGTGACAGTGATGCAGTACGTGTGAGGGCGTCAGCGTGACGGGGATGGAGTGAGTGTGAGTAATTCAGGGTGACGGTGATAGAGTGAGTGCAAGGGATCAGGTTGACAGTGATGGAGTGAGCGTGAGAGGGTCAGGATGACGGTGATGGAGTGAGTGTGAGGGGGTCAGGGTGATAGTGGTTGAGTCAGTGTGAGTGGGTCAGGATGACGGTGATGGAGTGACTGTTATGGGTTCAGGTTGACAGTGAGGGAGTGAGTGTGAGAGGGTCAGGGTGACTGTGATGGAGTGAGTATGAGGAGGGCCGGGTGTGGGTGATGGACTGGGTGTGAGGGGGTCGGGTGACGATGATGGAGTGAGTGTGAGGGGTTCAGTGTAAAGGTGATGGAGTGAGTGTGAGGGGTTCAGGATGACAGTGATGGAGCGAGTGTGAGGGGGTCAGGATGACAGTGATGGAGTGAGTGTGAGAGTGTCAACGTGACATTGATGGAGTGAGTCTGAGAGGGTCAGGGCAACATTGATGGATTGAGTGCGGATGGCCAAGGTGACGGTGATGGAGTGAGTGTGAGCAGGTCAGGGTGACGGTAATGGAGTGAGTGTGAGGGGATCAGGGTGACGGTGATGGAGTGAGTATGAGGGGGTCAGTGTGTGGGTGATGGAGTGGGTGTGAGGGGGTCAGTAGAATGGTGAAGGAGTGAGTGTGAGGGTGTCTGGGTGACGGTGATGGAGTGAGTGTGAGGGAGTCAGCGTGATGGGGATGGAGTGAGTATGAGGGGGTCAGGGTGTGGGTGATGGAGTGGGTGTGAGGGTGTCGGGTGACCATGATGGAGTGAGTGTGAGGGGTTCAGTGTGAAGGTGATGGAGTGAGTGAGTGTGAGTGAGTCCGTTTGCCGGTGATGGAGTGAGTGTGAGGAGGTTAGGGTGACGGTGATGGAGTGAGTGTGAGGCGGTCAGTGTGAGTGCGATGGAGTGAGTGTGAGGGCGTCAGGGTGACAGTGAGGAGTGAGTGTGAGGGCGTCAGCGTGACGGGGATGGAGTGAGTGTGAGTAGTTCAGGGTGACGGTGATAGAGTGAGTGCAAGGGATCAGGTTGACAGTGATGGAGTGAGAGTGAGAGGGTCAGGATGACGGTGATGGAGTGAGTGTGAGGGGGTCAGGGTGAGAGTGGTTGAGTCAGTGTGAGTGGGTCAGGATGACGGTGATGGAGTGACTGTTATGGGTTCAGGTTGACAGTGATGGAGTGAGCGTGAGAGGGCCAGGATGACGGTGATGGAGTGAGTGTGAGAGGGTCAGGGTGACTGTGATGGAGTGAGTATGAGGAGGGCCGGGTGTGGGTGATGGACTGGGTGTGAGGGGGTCGGGTGACGATGATGGAGTGAGTGTGAGGGGTTCAGTGTAAAGGTGATGGAGTGAGTGTGAGGGGTTCAGGATGACAGTGATGGAGCGAGTGTGAGGGGGTCAGGATGACAGTGATGGAGTGAGTGTGAGAGTGTCAACGTGACATTGATGGAGTGAGTCTGAGAGGGTCAGGGCAACATTGATGGTTTGAGTGCGGATGGCCAAGGTGACGGTGATGGAGTGAGTGTGAGCAGGTCAGGGTGACGGTGATGGAGTGAGTGTGAGGGAGTCAGGGTGACGGTGATGGAGTGAGTGCAAGGGGTTCAGGGTGACAGTGATGGAGTGAGTGTTATGGGTTCAGTGCGACTGTGATGGAGTGAGTGTGAGGGGGTCAGTAGAATGGTGATGGAGTGAGTGTGAGGGAGTCAGCGTGACGGGGATGGAATGATTATGAGGTGGTCAGGGTGTGGGTGATGGATTGGGTGTGAGGGGGTCGGATGTCGATGATGGAGTGAGTGTGAGGGGTTCAGCGTGACGGGGATTGAGTGAGTGTTATGGGTTCAGTGTGACTGTGATGGAGTGAGTGTGAGGGAGTCAGCATGACGGGGATGGAATGAGTGTGAGGGGGTCAGGGTGTGGGTGATGGAGTGAGTGTGAGGGGGTCAGGGTGTGGGTGATGGAGTGAGTGTGAGGGGGTCGGATGACGATGATGGAGTGAGTGTGAGGGGTTCAGTGTGAAGGTGATGGAGTGAGTGAGTGTGAGTGTGTCAGATTGCCGGTGATGGAGTGAGTGTGAGGAGGTTAGGGTGACAGTGAAGGAGTGAGTATGTGGCGGTCAGGGCGAGTGCGATGGAGTGAGTGTGAGGGGGTCAGGGTGACAGTGATGGAGCGAATGTGAGGGGGTCAGGGTGACGGGGATGGAGTGAGTGTGAGCAGGTGAGGGTGACGGTTATAGAGGGAGGGTGAGGGGCTCAGTGTGACGGTGATGGAATGGGTGTGAGGGAGTCAGCATGACGAGGATGGAGTGAGTGTGAGGAGGTCAGATTGACGGTGATAGAGTGAGTGCATGGGGGTCAGGATGACAGTGATGGAGTGAGTGTGAGCTGGTCAGGGTGACGGTGATGGAGTGAGTGTGAGGGGATCGGGGTGACGGTGATGGAGTGAGTGCAAGTGTTTAGGGTGACAGTGATGGAGTGAGTGTGAGGGGGTCAGTAGAATGGTGAAGGAGTGAGTGTGAGGGTGTCTGGGTGACGGTGATGGAGTGAGTGCGAGGGAGTCAGCGTGACGGGGATGGAATGAGTATGAGGTGGTCAGGGTGTGGGTGATGGATTGGGTGTGAGGGAGTCGGATGACGATGATGGAGTGAGTGTGAGGGGTTCAGTGTGAAGGTGATGGAGTGAGTAAGTGTGAGTGTGTCAGTTTGCTGGTGATGGAGTGAGTGTGAGGAGGTTAGGGTGACAGTGAAGGAGTAAATATGTGGCGGTCAGTGCGAGTGCGATGGAGTGAGTGTGAGGGGTTCAGCGTGACGGGGATGGAGTGAGTGTTATGGGTTCAGTGTGACTGTGATGGAGTGAGTGTGAGGGGGTCAGTACAATGGTGAAGGAGTGAGTGTGAGGGTGTCTGGGTGACGGTTATGGAGTAAGTGTGAGGGGGTCAGCGTGACGGGGATGGAATGAGTATGAGGTGGTCAGGGTGTGGGTGATGGAGTGGGTGTGAGGGCGTTGGATGACAATGATGGAGTGAGTGTGAGGGGTTCAGTGTGAAGGTGATGGAGTGAGTGAGTGTGAGTGTGTCAGTTTGCCGGTGATGGAGTGAGTGTGAGGAGGTTAGCATGACAGTGAAGGAGTGAGTATGTGGCGGTCAGTGCGAGAGCGATGGAGTGAGTGTGAGGGGGTCAGGGTGACAGTGATGGAGCGAGTGTGAGGGGGTCAGGATGACAATGATGGAGTGTGTGTGAGGGGGTCAGGATAACAGTGATGGAGTGAGTGTGAGAGTGTCAGGGTGACAGTGATGGAGTGAGTCTGAGAGGGTCGGAGCAACATTGATGGTGTGAGTGTGTGAGGGGCAGGGTGGCAGTGATGGAGTGAGTGTGAGCAGGTCAGGGTGACGGTGATGGAGTGAGTGTGAGGGGGTCAGGGTGACGGTGATGGAGTGAGTGTGAGTGAGTTAGCTCGACGGGGATGGAGTGAGTGTGAGGAGGTTAGGGTGACAGTGAAGGAGTAAGTATGTGGCGGTCAGTGCGAGTGCGATGGAGTGAGTGTGAGGGGTTCAGCGTGACGGGGATGGAGTGAGTGTTATGGGTTCAGTGTGACTGTGATGGAGTGAGTTTGAGGGGGTCAGTACAATGGTGAAGGAGTGAGTGTGAGGATGTCTGGGTGACGGTTATGGAGTGAGTGTGAGGGAGTCAGCGTGACGGGGATGGAATGAGTATGAGGGGGTCAGGGTGACGGTGATGGAGTGAGTGTGAGTGAGTTAGCGTGACGGGGATGGAGTGAGTGTGAAGGGATCAGGATGACGGTGATGGAGTGAGTGCAAGGGGTTCAGGGTGACAGTGATGGAGTTAGTGTGAGGGGGTCAGGGTGATAGTGATTGAGTCACTGTGAGGGGGTTAGGTTGACGGTGATGGAGTAAGTGTTATGGGTTCAGTGTGAGTGTGATGGAGTGAGTGTGAGGGGGTCAGTACAATGGTGAAGGAGTGAGTGTGAGAGGGTCAGGGTGACGGTGATGGAGTGAGTGCGATGGGTCAGGGTGACGGTGATGGAGTGAGTGCAAGGGGGTCAGGTTGATAGTGATGGAGTGAGTGTGAGAGGGTCAGGGTGACGGTGATGGAGTGAGTGTGAGGGGGTCAGGGTGATAGTGATTGAGTCAGTGTGAGGGGGTCAGGGTGACGGTGATGGAGTGAGTGTTATGGGTACAGTGTTAGTGTGATGGAGTGACTGTGAGTGTGTCAGTACAATGGTGAAGGAGTGAGTGTGAGAGGGTCAGGGTGACGGTGATGGAGTGAGTGTGAGGATGTCAGGGTGTTGGAAATTGAGTGATTGTGAGAGGGTCAGGGTGACGGTGATGGAGTGATTGTGAGGGTATCGGGGTGTCGGAGATGGGGTGAGTGTGAGGGGGCCAGGGTGACGGCGATGGAATGAGTGTGAGGGGGTTAGGGTGACGGCGATGAAATGATTGTGAGGGGGTCAGGGTTAGAGTGATTAGGTCAGTGTGACGGTTACGGAGTGAAAGTGAGGGGTTCAGGGTGACGGTGATGGAGTGAGTGTGAGGCGTTCACTGTGACGGAGATATACGCACACAGCCTGGGACTGACTCACTCACTCACATACACACAACCTGGGACTGACTCACACACACACAGCCTGGGACTGACACACACACACATACACACACAGCCTGGGACTGACTCACTCACTCACACACACACTTTGGGTTTCCCTTAAACACTCGGGGACATTCTGTGATTCTCTCTTACACTCGGGAATTCCCTTACACACCATAGGACTCTGGGATTCTCTCACACACACTCTGGGCACGCTCACACAATCTGGGACACTGTGATTCTCTCACACACTCTGGGATTCCGTTACACACTCCGGGACACTATGGGATTGTCTGCCACATTCTGAGACTCTCTCACACAACCTGGGACGCTCTCAGACAACCTGGGACACTGAGATCTTCTCCCACTCACTGTGGGACCCACTCCCACACACTTTGGGACACTTATTCTCTTACGCACACTGGGATTATCTCGCACACTCGGGGAATCTCTCGGACACTCTGGGATTGTCTCACACATTCTGGGTCTCTCTCACACACACTCTGGGATTCCCTCACACACACTCTGGGACTCTCCCACACACTCTGGGACACTGTGATTCTCTTACACTCACTGGGATTCTCTCGCAAACTCTGGCATACTCGGAGAATCTCTCTAACATTCGGGGATTCCCTTACACACCATGAGTTTCTGGGACTCTCTCACTCACTCTGGGATTCTGTTATACACTCTGGGATTCTCTCACACATCCTAGGAATCCCTAACACACTCTGGGATTCCCTTACGCAATCTGTGACACTGGGACTCTCTCAAACACTCGGGGACACTCTGGGATTCTCTCGCACACTCTGGGATTCCCTCTCACACACTCTGGGATTCCCTTACACAATTTGAGACACTGGGACCCTCACACTCTCTGGGACACTATGGGATTCTCTCACACATTCTGGGACTCTCTCGCACAACCTGGGACTCTCTCACACAATCTGGGACACTAGGACCCTCTCCCACTCACTCTGGGACACTGTGATTCTCTTACACTCACTGGGATTCTCTCGCACACTCTGGCACACTCGGGGAACCTCTCTAACATTCCGGGATTCCCTCACACACCTTGGGACTCTGGGATTCTCTCACTCACCCTGGGACTCTCTCTCACTCACTGTGGGATTCCATTACACACTCTGAGATTCCCTTACACACTCAGGGACACTATGAGATTCTCTCACACATTCTGGGACACTCTGGGATTCTCTCACACACTCTAGGAATCTCTAACACACTCTGGGATTCCCTTACGCAATCTGGGACACTTGGACTCTTTCACACACCCTAGGACTCCCTTACACACCCTGGGACACTGGGACCCTCGCCCACACACTCTGGGATTGATTCCCTTACACACTCTTGGACACTCTGGGATTCTCTCACACGCACCCTGGGATTCTCTCACACTCTCCGGGACTCTCTCACACACACTGGGGCACTCGGAGATTCTCTCACACACTGGGATTCCTTTACACACTCTGGAACATTCTGGGATTCTCTCACACACTCTGGGATTTCCTCACACACCCTGGGACTCTCGGGGATTCCCTCTCACACACTCTGGTATTCCCTCTCATACACTCTGGGATTCCCTCTGGCACATCCTGGGACTCTCTCACACACAACATGGGACTCTCTCACACACAGCCTGGGATTCTGTTACACACTCTCGGACAAAATCAACTCGGAGGGCCGGCAGTTGGCTAGGAGGAGATCGAGGGAGGGCAAGAGGCCAGTACGGGGTGTATCCTCGGACACTCTGGGATTCCCTTACACACTCTGGCACACTCTGGGACATTCTGTGATTCTCTCTTATACTCGGGGATTCCCACATACACTCGGGATTCCCTTACACACGATGGGACTCTGGGACTCTCTCAAATACCCTGGGACTCTCTCACTCACTCTGGGATTCCCTTACACACTCTGGGACATTCGGTGATTCTCTCTTACACTCGGGGATTCTCTCATACACTCGGGGATTCCCTTACACACCATGGGATTCTGGGACTCTCTCACTCACTCTGGGACTCTCTCTCACTCACTGTGGGATTCCATTTCACATTCTGGGATTCCCTTACAGACTCTGGGATTCTCTCTCACACTCTGGGACTCTCTGGGATTCTCTCACATATTCTAGGAATCCCTAACACACCCTTGGAAACTGTGGGATTCCCTTACGTAATCTGGGACACTGGGACCCTCGCCCACACACTCTGGGATTCCCTTACGCAATCTGGGACTCACACTCTCTCACACACACTCTGGAACACGGGGACCCTCTCCCACACGCTCTGGGTACACACTCTGGGATTCCCTCAGATACTCTGGGACACTCTGGAATTTTGTCACGAACTCTAGGAATCCCTAACACACTCTGGGACACTCTGGGACTACCTAACCTAATTTGGGACTCTGGGACCCTCGCCCACACACTCTGGGATTCCCTTAGACAGTCTGGGACTCTGGGACTCTCACTCTGTCACACACACTCTGGGACAATAGGACCCTCTCCCACACACTCTGGGATTCCCTTATACACTCTGGGACCCTCTCCCACACACTCTGGGACACTCCGGGATTCTCTCACACACTCTGGGACACTCCGGGATTCCCTTACACATTCTGGGATTCGCAAACACACTCTGGGACACTCTCACGCACTCCGGGATTCCCTTACATACTCTGGGACACTGGGACCCTCTCCCACACACTCTGGGTACACACTCTGGGATTCCCTCACACACTCTGGGACACCCTGGGAAGCTCTCTCGCGTGCGCGCACACCCCTGGGACGCCATGTCGCGTGCGTGCGCCCCCCACCCCGAGCCACTCTCTCTCACGTGTGAAACCGCGCCACCCACCACAAGGGATGCTCCCGCGCGCAACCTCTCCCCCCCACCCCGGGACGTTCGCGCACACACACACACACTCTGGGACATTCTGTGATTCTATCTGACACACACACACAATCTGGGACTCCCTGAGACCCTCCCTCTCACACTCTGGGGACTCCCTCACACACTCTGAGGATTCCCTTAGGCACTCTGGATTGGTGGCAATGGTGTTGTAGCAACGGGTTTGGGGGCAAAGGGGTTGGATTGGGTTGGGGGAACGCCGTAGCAATGGGTTGGGGGAACTGCGTTGCACGGGGTGGGGTGACGGGGTTGTGGGGATGGTGTTGCACGGAGTTGGTGGGGAACTGTGTCTGTCGCAGTTGGGGGAACAGTGTTGCACGGGGTTGGGGGAGCGGCGTCGGTCAGGGTTGGGGGCAACCGGCGTTGCACGGGGTTGGAGGGGCAAGGGCGTTGCACGAGGTTGGGGGCAAGGGCGTTGCACGGGGTTGGGGGAGGCAAGAGCGTTGCACAGAGTTGGGGGGGCAACGGCGTTGCACGGAGTTGCGGGGACGGGGTTGGGGGAACGGCATTGCATGGGGTTGGGGGGAACAGCGTTGCAAGGGCTTGGCGGGCACTGTGTTGCACGGGGTTGAGGGGGATGGGGTTGTGGGAATGGCGTTGCATGGGGTTGGGAGAACGGCGTTGCACGGGGTTGGGGGGAACGGTGTCGGTCGGGGTGGGGGGTGGAACAGTTTCGGACGGGTTTGATGGGAGCGGGTTTGGACGGTGTTGGGGGTGGGTGAGGGGGTGGGTGAGGGGACGGGAGCCCCATGTAAATAGAGGGACATTCCCCCCAGCGCCTCGGAGCCTTCTGTAAACACTGACATATTTTCCCACCCACCCCCCTCGGAGCCCCTTGTAAACACTGACACATTTCCCCCCACCCCTCTAGGAGCCCCCTGTAAACACTGACACACCCCCCCACCCCCTCGGAGCCCCCTGTAAACACTGACACATTCCCCCCACCCCTCTAGGAGCCCCCTGTAAACACTGACACATTCCCCCCACCCCCTCGGAGCCCCCTGTAAACACTGACACATTCCCCCTGCCCACCCCCCTCAGTGCCCCCTGTAAACACAGACACATTGCCCCTGCCCACCCCCCTCTGAGCCCCCTCTAAATACTGACACATTCCCCCCCACCCCCCTCTCGGAGCCCCCTGTAAACATTGACACATTCCCCCTGCCCACCCCTCTCGGAGCCCCCTGTAAACACTGACACATTCCTCTGGTGTATTAATCCGTTCCTGAAAGTTTGTATAAACATCCCCACAACCACACTAAATCAGCTTCTTTCAAGCTCCCACTCACAATGAAAGCTATAGCCCCCTCTACAAATGGGTGAAATGAACAATCCAAATGATACCCTTCCATTTCCTACATCAAAGCAGTGACTACTCTTCAAGCTGACAATCTGGGCCGCCAGTGAATCTCTCTGTCCTAGCAATTAACTGAATAAATATTAAAGAAATATCCGTTCTGATCCTGACAGACAACTTTTCAGGGACTCCCCCTGAGGGAAAATGTGGATATTGTGTATCTCTTGGATTGTCCCATCTGTTATAAGGGTTTCTCCATCATGATCCTCTGATTCAGAGTCCAGAAGCCGGGATGTGTGGAAGGACAGGACTGTGTGAGCTACTGTATACCACATCTGACTGTGTCAGTCAGTTATGGGCGGTAGCACAGTGGTTAGCACTGCTGCTTCACAGCGCCAGAGACCCGGGTTCAGTTCTCGCCTCAGGCGACTCTCTGTGTGGAGTTTGCACATTCTCCCCGTGTTTGCGTGGGTTTCCTCCGGGTGCTCCGGTTTCCTCCCACAATCCAAAAAATGTGCAGTTTAGGTGAATTAGCCATGCTAAATTGCCCGTAGTGTTAGGTGAAGGGGTAAATGTAAGATAATGGGTCTGGGTGGGTTACCCTTCGGCGGGTCGGTGTGGACTTGCTGGGCCGAAGGGCCTGTTTCCACACTGTAAGTAATCTAATCTATCTAATCTAAAAATAAATCTCTCGGTTTGAGTCCTGTCATGGTCAGTGAAAATCAGTAATGGACTTCTGATTCACTGTCTGGGAGAAAATCTTCCTGTTTTGCAAGATCAACATTTTAAATTGAATATTTCCATGAATCAGAACTACCTACAGAGTCAGCGATGAACAACGGACCCTAATTTACACCCAGACATCAATGACACCCAGAAAGAGTCCTTGCTGTTTCAATATCGCAATCATAGTGCCACAGTCAAGCAAATGAGGGGATTGTATCTCCAAAAAAAAAACTTAAACCACACGGACAGAACCCTAGCCCCAGGAGTCTGACCACAGCTTAATAACATTCTTTGTTCTGCTTAAAAGTTACATCAAATGCAAAACATTAACTCTGCTTCTCTCTCTCTACAGTTGCGGCCAGTCTGTTTCAAATTTCCAGCAGCCACAGCGGTTGTGTTCATTTTAGTAACATCATCGTTATCATTTCAGAACTCACCCAGCTTCTGCAACATCTTTTGATCCACTTAGTATCGCAAACATTGCAAATTATTCTCTTGAATGTCGTCAGTGATTCCGTTCTTGAGGTGGAAATGATCACAGATTCCCAGGTGTTTGAGTGAAGTCATTTTTCCTTATCTCAGTCACTCAGGCTGCTCTCCAGTCCTGAGACTGTGACCCATTGCAGATTCCTATCAGCAGAGACAGCTGCCAACATCAATCCTGCCAATCTCTTTGGTAATAATATCCAGTTCAATGAAAACACTTCTTATTCACATGCAGTACTCACCCACTTAGTCCCACTTTGTAAACAAACTCCAGTCCCAGGAATGAGTCAGTGCCCTTCTGTTACAAACACTCTGATGGCAGCGTGTGCTTCCTTCAGGGAAGAAAACAGATTTGCACCCATCTGTGTCCATCTGTCTGCCTGAGGTTCCACTAAGTGCATTAATGGAAATCACATTGGAAAACAAAACCCGTTTCCAGGTTTTTTAATCACTTTGCGCAGAATTTACAGACAAAGGAAAGGGATCATAATCTTATTAGTGACAGTCTGCTGCACACAGCAACATGATCCTCTCACAAACACAAGCCATTGTTTTATGTTGAAATTGAAATATTAAGCCAAAAAGGTCATGTAAACAACCTGCTGCTTGTCACTTTAATAAATGAACTTGCTGATAAGATAATGCTCAAAGTGTTATAAAGTTGAAAGTGAGAGAGAGAGAGAGAAAAAAAAACACTCTTCTGAACTGAGATCTTACAACTACCTGTGTACCGTTTCTGACTGGCCAGCAATCCCAGAGTGTACTGGGAAAGCAAACAAATGTAACATTTGGCTGTGAAATATAGACCTGTGTTGGTTGCAGTTTTAACAATAATTCAAATTTAACCTATCAGTTTAAGTTATCCCCCAAGATTCTAAAACCCAATCGAGTTTTAATTTATTGTTTTGCCAGCATCAAGCCAAGAGATGATCTAATGAGGGCAATTAAAATGCAAACATTTTAAAAACTGGTCAGAGAGTAACTGCTGTCTGGGAGAGTTAACATCTTGCTCGCCAATAAATTAGGAAAGTCTCTCAATCAAAGGGTACCTTTTCATATGAAAAATACTCAGAGTAAAAGAAGACAACGACGTCCCAGGGAGATCCTCCGCCAGAAGCAGAAAGACACAAAATTCACGAGTCACTGTGTGGGTTTGAAATTAAATTGATGTAATTTTAATAAGTGTCTGATTGAAATAACGTATAGTTATAGAGCTGGAGGCAGGTAATAAGCAGTGAAGAGAAAGGGAGAGCTGAGATTTATGAATAGTTGTTTAATATTCACATTTCGAGTTAAAAATAAATTGATGCTATTTTCATTAAATAGTGGAATTTGTGGGTTTTCTGTCATTCAGACTTCAACGGATTATGTGGGGAGGTGAACTTTTCTGGGTGTTTGGTTTGACTAACAGAGGGGTTCACCGTCATGTTGTAACAAAAGAAACACGACAAAGAACAGTACAGCACAGGAACGGGCTCTTCAGCCCAGAATGTTGTGCTGAATGTGACACCAAATTAAATTCATCCTTTCTGCCTATCTTTGTTCCATATCCTTGCATATTCACATGCTCACCAAAAAACCCATTAAACACCCCTCTCATATCTGCCTCCTCCACCATCCCTGGCAGCATGTTCCAGATTCCGACCACTCTCTGTTGAAAACATATTACCCCTCATATCTCCTTTGAGCTCTCCCCTTCTCACCTTAAGTGCACATTCTCTAGTAAAGATATTTGAACTCTGGGTAAAACATTTTGACCGTCAACCCTGTGCATCTCATGGCGCTGCGCTGACTGTCCCTAATTAGGTAATTCTTTACCAAATGCGGATAAATCCGATCCGTAAGAATTCTGTCCAAAGCTTCCTAACCACTGAGTTGGGACTCACCAGGCTATAATTTTCTGGATTGTCCCTTTTTCCCTTCTTGAAGAGAGGAACACCAGAAGCTACTCACCAGTCCTCTGCGACCTTTCCAGTGGCTAGCGAGGACTCAAAAATCTTGGCCAGGGCCCCAAAAATCTCCAGTTTTGCCTTTCTCAATAACCTGGGGTAGCTACCATCGGGCCCTCGGGATTAATCGACTTTAATGCTCTTCAATAAATCTAACGCTTCTATCTCGACCTCAAAAATGCCCGAGCACATTAGCATGCTCCACACAAATCTCATTATCCTCTATATCCTTTTCCTGGGTGAATGCCGATGCAAAGTCATTATTTAGGATGTCGTCCACTTCCATTGACTTCAAGCACAAGTTATTTCCTTTAGTCCTGACTGGCCCTACTTTCTTCCTAGTTATCAGGAAGCTGTGGAAAGGGTTCAGAGGTGATTTACTGGGATATTGCCTGGAATGAAAGGAAGGCCTTACAAGGAAAGGCTGAGGGAATGGAGGCTGTTTTAGTTGGAAAGAAGAAGGACGAGAAGTGACTTAATTGCCTGCAACAGTAGTAGAACCGCCGACGCAAAGGGCATTTAAAAGGGCATTTGACATTCATATGGGTAATATTGGAAGGGTGTAGGTTAGACAGGCATCAGATTATTTTCCCAGGTCGGTGCAACATTGAGGGGCCAAAACGCCTGTACTGCACTGTAACGATCCATGTTCATATCCTCTTGTGGGTAATTATCTCCAGAACGATTTGGGATTCACTTTAACCCTACTTGCGAAGGGCATGCCCCTCCTTGCTCTGCTCATTCCCTGTTCAGGTTCCTTCCAGCTTTTGTCTTTTTTACATTCCTCACATGCCATGTCCAATTCTAGCTTCCGAAACCTTACATAGGCTTTTTATTTTACCCCTTTTGACTAAATTTCCAGCCTCCCTTATTATCCAAGGGGCCCTTACATTGCCAGCCTTATCCCTCCTTCTTAGTGGAACATGCTGGTCGGAAACTCCGATCAGCAAGCCTTTAAGTAACTCTCACATGCCCAATGTGGCATTGTCTGATGACAGCTTCTCCCAATTAACACTCCCTAGCTCCTTTCTAATACTGACATCATTTGCAATCCCACAATTTAGAAACATCACATTTATTCGTAGCTGCCTTAAGAAAAAACTTAAGTTGTGATCACTGTTTCCAGAATGGTCTCCCACTGAAAGGTCAGTCACCTGGCCAGGCTCATTCAGCAATATAAGGTCCACTATGGCCCCTCCCCCTTCTTTACATTACTATTTCAAGAAACCCTCTTGGATACACTTAACAAACTCTGTACCGTCTCAGCCTCTTCCTCTAAAATAGTGCCAGCAAATGGTGGGGAAGTTAAAATCACTTTGAGAACTCTGTTGTTATTGCCGCTTTCCATAATCTGCTGAGATATTTGTACCTCGAGGTATCGTTGGCAGATTGAGGGTCCTATAGTATAATCCCATCAACTGCATCCTTCTTATCCACGTTGCCTCAGTGGACGAGCGCCTCCAGTATGTCTTGAGTGCAGACATAACATTCACCCGATTGGTAATGCAACTCCTCCACCTCTTTTACCCTCCTTTCCATCTCGTCTGAAACAATCAAACCCTGGAATATTGAGCAGCCAGTCCTGTCCTTCTCCGAACCAAATCTCTGGACTGGTCATAATATCAGATCTGAGCTTAACTACCTTAGCTATGTTGCGCATTGTGTTGAAATTAACACAATCAGTCCATTTGTACTATGGTGTTCATTTCTCTGTATTTCCTTTCTGATTGACTCGTATACATCTTCCGACCTTCCTTACCCCCCACGTGCTGCCCTGCTGCTGTGATTCCCAGGACCTTGCCATTCTAGGTTAACCCCTTCCCTTGTACCAGGAGCGAGCCTCCCTGTGAGGATATCAGTTCCCCTCTAGTTCAGGTCACCCCTGCTCTAGAAGAGGTCCCAATGATTCAAGATCCTGAAACTCTCCCCCTGTACCAGCTCTTCAGCCATGCATTCATCTCTGCCATCTTTCAATTCCTTGTCTCACAAGCACATGGGATTGGTGGTGATGCAGCGATTACTACCCTCAAGGTCCTGCTTTTCAGTCGTTCCCTACTTCCTGTGATTACTCCTCAGGATCTCATCCCTCTTTCAACCCGAGTCGTTGGTAGAAATGTGCACCATGACCTCTGGCCTCCCATTCTCCCAATTCCGAATTTCAAGCAAATGCTCAGAGATGTCCTTGACCCTGGCACCAGGGATACAACACCACATCCTGGAGTCTTGGACGCAGCCACAGTAACACCTGTCTGTGCCCCAACTCGTCTCTCCTCCCCTTTTCGCTCCCTTGGATTTTGCCCGACCTTGTTCTACAGCAGAGTCAGTTTCGAGTCACAGAGTCCTACAGCACAGAGAGAGGCCCTAGGGGCCAGACTGATACCTGGCAACCACAATGTCCATCCATGGCAACCCTATTTCCCTGCCCATGCCCCATATCCTGCTAATCCTTTCCTATCCATATCTTTGTCCAAATGCCTTTTAAATGTTGTTAATGTACCTGCCTCAGCCACTTCCACGGACAGCTCATTCCGTATGAGAATCAGCATCTGTGTAAAAAAGTTGCTGCTAACGTTTCCTTTTATTCTTTCCCCTCTAACCTTAAACTGATGCCCTCTAGTCCTCAATTCTTCAACCCTGGGAAAAGACTGAATGCATTCACCCTATCCATGCCTCTCAAGATCATATACATTTCTATAAGATCTCCCTTATGTCTCCTGTGCTCTGAAGAAAAATGTCCCAGCTTGTCCAACCTCTCCCGATAACTCAGGCCATTGAGTTGTGGTGCTATAGACCTGGCTACCGCTGTGCTACTCCCCTGAGAAGCTATCCCCAATAATACACCAGCTCTCTCTCCTTACACATCCCACATCCAACCCCATCTTTGTCCGCTGCACGATCCTCAGTGTCTTGCTCTTGCTCCAACCCAACCACGCGGACACCCACCTACCTGATGGAACGTGGATGCTTTTACAGGACAAGATCATGGGTGTTTTTAAACGCAATGAATGGAATTCTGAAATTATATTTGGACTGAATGTAATGTAGAGCTGCGTGAAATGGAGGTGGATGATTTACGTGACTTGCTGTAAGGATACTGACAGTAGAATCTGAGGTGAACATGAATATATGGAGGCAGAATGTAGGAGACAAGCTGGGACTGTATTGGAGTAGTCATGGTAAGAGGGAACAAATGCTGGATGGAGGGTTTCAGCAGCTGACGGCCTGACACTGAGGTGAGCCATCGGAAACTGAGCAAGTGGCCACCCTCCAATAGGACAGAGAAACTGATCCATCAGCCTGAAACTGACTGAACACGTGGCTGTCAATGAATCTAATACAAGTGAATGGAAACATTGCTCAGAGCCTGTTTCTGAAACATTCAACACAACCAGGAAATGGAAAGTGAATAATGAAATGAAAACAAGGCCACTGCTCTGTTAGAGTCAAAATCATTCAATGTTCAGTCACTGAATGTTCTAATCTGCAGAACGGAATCTCCCAGAATCACAGCAGAAGGAGAAAACAAGCTTGGTAGAGACAGAATGAAGCCACCGCCTGCATCAAAACAGCTCAGAACAAAGAGGCTGAATTCTCAACCAACTGACAAGCAGTCCAGATACAATTAGAGTTACAGACCGAGTTCAGAATTATTCAGGAAACAGATTTACCAGATACACTGGTCGGTGTTGTGTGCCATAAATCCATGAAATAGCTTTGTGATGTGCCATTTTTTTCATTAAGAAATGATTATTTGTTTTCGCCAAGAAGAGCGGATGTGTAGTTCACTGATCACGAGATTTACAGACAAAGGGAACCTGATCAAGGAGTCACAGGTCAATTACACTGTTAGTGACAGTCCATCGCACACAACAACAACCTGTTACACAGAGAACAGAACAGATTCTAGTTTAACAGAGACACTCTCACAATGACCATCTGCTGCTTTAATAAAAATGTTACCTGTTTGATGAAAATAAATATATCACCAATACAGAGAGACTTTTATACTGCCCAGTATAACTGCGGAGTTTTTAACCAATTCAGTGATCACTGTTTCTATGTATTTTGAAGCTATTTTGAGCAGTGTGTGTATCGTAGGTCAGTGTGGACTTGATGGACCAAGGGCCTGTTTCCACACTGGAGGGATACTATTCAATACAATTGTCAACCTGTCCCACAGCAGGATGGGGAACGCCCGAGGGGAGTTTGTACCGGGAAATGGTCATGTCCCACAGCAGGATGGGCAAGGCCTTGGACAAGTCTGGACCCGGGATGGGTAATGTCCGAGGGAAATCTGTGCAATGGAGGCATTGTGTCCCAGGTTAGGGTGGGTGAGGTCGGACGGGAAACTGTACAGGGGAGAGTGTGTCCACAGCAGGATGGGTAAGACCCGAGGGGAGTCGGTACTGGGGACGGGTTGTATCCCACAGCAGGATAGGTAAGGCCCCAGGGGAGATTGCACCAGGGAGGTGTTGTGTCCCACAGCAGAATGGGTAAGACCTGAGGGGAGTCCAAAGCATAGAGGGGTTGTGTCCCTCAGCAGGATGGGTAAGGGCCAAGGGGAATCTGTACCGGGGAGGGATTGTGTCACACAGCCTGATGAGTAAGGCCGAGGGGAGTCTGTACCGGGGCGGGGTTGTGTCGCACAGCAGGATGAGTAAGGCCGAGGGGAGTCTGTACCGGGGAGGGGTTGTGTGTCTCAGCAGGATGGGTAAGGGGTCTGTGTCCAACAGCAGGATTGGTAAGGCCTAAGGTGAGTTGTACCGTGGAGGGAATATGTCCCAAGCAGGATGGGTAAGGGCCAAGGGCAGATTGCACCAGGGAGGGGTTGTGCCCCACAGCAGGATGGTTAAGGCCAGTCGAGAGTCTGTAATGGGGAGAGGTTGTGCCTCACAGCAGGAAGGGTGAGGCCCAAGGGAAGTCTGTATCGGAGAGGGTATGCGACCCAAAACAGGACAGGTAAGGCTCAAATGTAGACTGTACCAGGGAGGGGTTTGTGTCCCGCAGCCAGACGGTTAAAGCCCGAGGGGAGTCTGTACTTCGGAGGAAACGTGTCCCACAGCTGGATGGGTAAGGCCCGAGGAGAGTCTGCAACGGGGAGGTGTTGTGTCTCACAGTAGGATGGGTAAGGCCAAAGGGGAGTCTGTTCCTGGCAGGGGTTGTGTCCAACAGCAGGATGGGGAAGGCCCGAGGGGAGTCTGTATCGGGGATGGGTCGTGTTGCACTGCAGGATGGTTAAGGCCAGAGGGTAATCTGTACCAGGGAGGGTATGCGTCCCAAAGTAGAATGGGTAAGGCTCAATGGTAGACTGTACCGGGGAGGAGTTCGGTCCCACAGCAAGATGGGTAAGGCCTGAGGACAGTCTGTACTGGGGATGGAATGTGATCCACAGCAGGATGGGTAAGGCCAGATGGAAAACTGTACCCAAGTGGGGTTGTGTCCAACAGCAGGGTGGGCAAGGCTCAATATTAGACTTTACCAGGGAGGAGTTCAGTCCCACAGCAGGATGGGTAAAGCCTAAGGGGAGTCTGTATCAGGGAGCTGTTGTGTCCCACAGCAGAATGGGTAAGGCCCGAAGAAAGTCTGTACCGGGGAGGGGTTCAGTCCCATAGCAGAATGGGTAAGGGCCGAGGGCCATCTGTACCGGTGAGTTATTGTGTCCCACTTCAGGATGGTTAAGGCCTAAAGCGCAGTCTGCACCGGGGATGGGTTGTGTCCCACAGCAGGATGGGTATGTCCCAAGAGGAGTCCGTACCGGGGTGGTGTTGTGTCCCACTTCAGGATGGGTAAGGCCCGAAAGATTCAGTACTGAGCGGTATTGTTTCCCACAGCAGGCTAGGTAAGCCCGAGGGGAACCTGTACCAGTGAGGGGTTGTGTCCCACGGCAGGATGGGTAATGCCCAAGTGGAGTCGATGTTGGGGAGGCGTTGTGTCCCACAGTAGAATGGGTAAGGCCTGAGGAGTGACCAAGAGCAAAGATTTACTTAGGGAGCTGAGGGGCAACATTTTCCACAGAGGACGGTTCATACATGGAATGGACTGCCAGTGGCGCATGGGAGAAACAAGAACAATTACAACATGGGAAAGACATTTGGGCAGGAACATGGAGGGGGGAAGGTTTGAAGGGCCATGGGCTAAACGCAGGGAAATGCAACTCATTCAGTTCAGGAAACCTGGTCAGCATTGATGACTTCGGCCAGAGAGTCATGCAGCACAGAAACAGAACCCAAGTCTTGTGTTATTGGGGGAGTGGACTATCGTGACAAGGCATGTTGTCGAGACCGAAGTAAGTTAGAGAGATATGAATGGTTGTATGGACTGGAGCAGGTTTCAAATGTGTGAAGTGATTGGTAAGAGGGGAGGAAAGTGCAGAGATAGGAACTGTTTTTGGCATTAGAATGATTGAAGACACTGATCCACAAGACAAGTCATACATACAGTGTGGGAGATGGAACATTCCCAGACAGCATTCCGACACTCTCGTGGAAGGCCTGCTTTCCCCTCTTTTGTACTGATGCTCAATAAGACAGCACAGGCTTGGATTGATAACTGTGACACTCCTGATGTTGTCTTAGTACAGCAAAACTTGCAGTAAAGGCGGTCACTGAACCTGGTGTGTCTTTGTACTGTGCTCCCCCTCCAGCACTGTAGCTATGCCATGTCCTGTTAGCTGATGTTTGCATCCCTCTGCTCTGTGCACTGACAGTGATCTTACCTCACTGCAGGATTTATTGAAGGCTCCAGATCTCCCTGCCCTGTGTCTCTCTGGCTGACAAACCATCTTCAATGAGGGATGGATGAGACACCCAGGAGCTGGGAAGTGTATTATGTCAGGACCTTCCTGAGTACCGATAGACAGATAGACAGAATGTGAAATTAGACTGATGCAGTGAGGGCTACACATGTCAAATGACACTGAGTCCCACAGAAACCTGGAACATCCCAGTGTCCATCGTCTATCTGGAGTGGAGAATTCTGTTTGCTCAGGATCTGGAGTAGCTGCAAGGGCGAGGGACACTGTCAGAGGCAACAATTAGACCCACACAGTGAGGGATACCACATGGAGAGATACTGAGTGATATAACCAGAGTGCCAGATCAAACAATTGTGCAGGAAGAAAGGGTTTTGATTCATGTTGCATTGGGATGCGCAACCTGTGAGCAGGCGAATAGATAGCCTAGGGGCATTATTGTGAGACAATTTATCCAGAAACGCAGCAAATTTGCTCTGGACACTGGCTCAAATCCCACAATTGCAAATGATTGATTGTGAATTAAATGCTTCAAAATAGATGGAATTAAAAACTTGTAAGTGAGTATTAAACAATTGCTGATGTTAAGAAAAATCCACCAAGTGCATTCATGTTTTTAGTGAAGTAATCTAAGGTGGGTCTTTCCTCCGATTGTCCGAGACCTCGGTAGCCCCGCCCTCCTGCACATGGACCTTCTCAAGATGGCGGCTCTGAGGCCCGCGCTCCCTCTTCCCTCAAACAAATGGCAGCCGTGACCATCCTTATCCGGGCCTGGAGGGTCTTTTTCGGGTTTTTTTCACCTATATCCGCGTCTTGTGCATTCTCTCCGCTCCTTTCTCCCAGCGAGTCTCCCACACGCCGCTTTCTGAAACCGATCATAGCCGCACCCGGAGAAAGCTGCTCCATGTCTCGCCGTGTCCTGGTTAATGTGACACTGCGCATGCCCTTCATAGAAACCAAACTGCGCGTGCGTCGGAGGTTATCAGTGACTTTATACAGAATAATCATAACTGCACAGACTCACGGGAGAAATATTAGACATTAATTATTGCTCTGTCGAGTTACAGTCATTGAGATGGTTAATATGCAAATACATTGTTCGGTCCAACTTAAACATACAGGTCAGATATGTAAATTACCAATCGTTCTGGGTGTTTGAAAATAAGTTTGTTACTCGAGTTGTGTAAATCGATTGGAAATATGTACATTATCAGATTTATATCTTAACTATTTCTTTCAAACCTCATATTGTTTTATGAGAGGGGTTTAATGCTCCACTTTCTCGTGACAATGACCAATCCTGCAAAGCAGTTTGCTTTCTGACCAATCCTGAAGTGTTCATTCTATAGGATGCATTGGCCCCACTCTGCACTCACCCTGGTTGGAGGATCGGCCGCTGCTCGGTCCTCCAGTTCCTCCCCTTCCTCCCAATTGCAGAGTTGATTCAGGTGCGACTCAACAGCTAAGCAACAGAAACATTCAAGGACAAGGGAAGTTGGAGTCGATGCCTTATGATGCACTGAAAATATCCCGAATCCTGGACCGAGAGGCTGGCGTTCAATTCACAGATGGTGCAGGTGTGTGTAAAAACAACTCTGGATTGGTTCATGAGGGAAAACAAAGGAAGTCAGGAACCGAGTAAAAACAATAGAAAACGCATACAATGTGGTGATGCTCTCAATACTCCGATGATTTTAATGTTTACCAAGTGTTTCAGGGTCCCAATACAGTCTGTTCCACTCCTCCTTGTGCGCATATACCACGATTGTGGGGTAAAGTGTTGTGGTGGGATATAAAGGTGCTTTTCTGGAACTCCCTCGGTTTTGGAGTTGAAGATAGATGAGAAGGAGTAGGGTTTTGTACGGAGTTACCTGTTCCCCTCCTGTTGCAGCATCTCATTATTGCCCTGACTCTACCTCCTACATGTTTAGTAGAGATCACTGTCATTTCGCAAGCCCACAATACAAGATCCATCACTCTGTTTAAGACAGCAGAAATCTCTTTCGCACTATAGTCATGACATGCATGGACCTGTTGCAGTGCTTCAAACTCCATGAGGCAGCCATACTCTCTGTGACAGACAGACTGAGTTTGGAAACTCCTCTGTCCTTAAGACTTTATGCACTGCTTGCTGACTTCCATTTCCCCTTTGCACGTTTCCTTTCCAACCCACCCCACCTGCATCACTCCACAGTTGGAGCTGTCAAGGCCAGAAGTCTGGAGAATAGCCTCCCTAACCTTCTCTATCCTCCTTTTAAGATGTATTTTAAAATTATTCTCCTTAATCAACGTTTTGATCATCCATGAAGCACCTTAGGAGATTTGCCATTGTGAAAGATTCCATACAATGCAAGTAGTTGTTGTTATTGCCATACATTAGGAGAAACAGGAATTATGCATTCAAAATTCTAACAAGAAAGTCACTGATAGGCGTAATGAATAGGCCATCAAATAATTACTTCACATTGGCATGGGCAATAAACAAATAAATAACTAATGCCTGTAAAAATGGTACAGCTATGATCGTGGGTGATTCTAATCTACATGTAGATTGGTCAAACCAGATCAGTTAAGGTAGCCTTGAGGAGTTCATTAAGTGTATCCATGATAATTTTCTTGAACAGTATGAAATGGAACTGACAAGGGAGCAAGCTGTCCAAGATCTGGCCCTGTGCAATGAGGCAGGAATAATTATTGACTTCAGAGTTACGGATCCCCTGGGAAGAAGCGATCACCATATGGTTGAATTAGAATACATATAGAGAGTGTGAAGATAAAATCTAATAACTGGTTCCTGTACTTGAACATTGGGAACTACAATAGAATGAGAGAGAATCTGGATAAAGTAGACTGTAAACAAAAATTTTAAGGTGGGAAGTTGTTAAGCATTGGAAGATTTTCAAATACATTTTCCAAAGTGCTCAGCAAAGGTATATTCCAGTGAAAAGGAAAGACTGTACGAAAGGCATATTAGGCAATGGGTATCTGAGGAAAGTGATCAAATTAGACCATAAGACCAAAAGACATAGGAGTGGAAGTAAGGCCATTCGGCCCATCGAGTGCACAACGCCATTTAATCATGGCTGATGGGCATTTCAACTTCACTTATCCGCATTCTCCCTGTAGCACTTAATTCCATGTGACATCAAGAATTTATCAATCTCTTCCTTGAAGACATTTAGCGTCCCAGCATCCAATGCACTCCGTGGCAATGAATTCCACAGGCCCACCACTCTCTGGCTAAAGAAATGTCTCCGCACTTCTTATCTGAATTTACCCCCTCTAATTCTAAGGCTATGCCCACTGGTCCTAGTCTCCTCGCCTAATGAAAACAATTTCCTAGCGTCCACCCTTTCCATGTATTATCTTGTAAGTTTCTATTAAATCTCCCTTTAAGCTTCTAAACTCCAATGCATACAATCCCAGGATCCTCAGCCGTTCCTCGTATGTTAGACCTACCAATTCAGGGATCATCCGTGTGAATCTCCGCTGGACACGCTCCAGTGCCAGCATGTCCTTCCTGAGGTGTGGGGACCAAAATTGGATATAGTACTCCAAATGGGGCCTAACCAGAGCTTTTTAAAGTCTCAGTAGCAAATCGGAGCTTTTATATTCCAACCCTCTTGAGATAAATGACAACATTGCAGTCGCTTTCTTAATCACGGATTGAACCTGCATGTTTATCTTTAGAGAATCGTCTACTAGCACTCCCAGATCCCTTTGTACTTTGCTTTATGAATGTTCTCACCGTTTAGAAAATAGTCCATGCTTGTATTCTTTTTTTTTTCCGAAGTGTATTACCTCGCATTTGCTCACATTGAATTCCATCAGCCATTTCCTGGACCACTCTTCCAAACTGTCTAGGTCCTTCTCCAGCCTCCCCACTTCCTCAGTCCTACCTGCCTGTCCACCTAACTTCGTATCATCAGCAAACTTCGTTAGAATGCCCCCAGTCCCTTCATCTAGATCATAAATATATAATGTGACCATGCAGGTAACCATGCCTGGGATCCAATCAACAAGTCCAGCAGTAACTTTAGTGCAATTGCCGAATGGGCAGACTGTTCAAGTCCAAGGAGTTATCCAAGCAGCTCAGTCCTCAGTCATACAGTCCCCACAATTTCAGACTGTTCAGATCTCTACTATAACTGAAAGTGAGGACTCCCAGGAATCTGTGGATAGCATGACTGATTCTCAAACGTAGAGAAATTCTATCGAGACGGCCTTCGTACAGGAAAATCCTGAATGAACATTCTTCTAATCCCCCTGGTGTGCCAAGAAATCAATGAGGAGAAATCAGAAGAAGAGTCTGTCTCAATCATTACTACAATGACGATGCAGACACCCATCTATCAGATTAGCAGCGGACAATACATTGCTATCACACAGGGGGGAGCAATTCAGCTGGCCAACAATAGTACAGATGGGCTACAAGGACTCCAGACACTAACAATGACAAACGCAGCTATAGCCAAGGTTAGAGTAACCATTATACAGTATGCACAGAGCCCTGATGGACAGCAAATCTTTGTGCCGGGCAGCCAAGTGCTTGTACAAGGTGCTGCTGAAGATGTCCAAACCTATCAGATCCGTACAACTCCTAACTCCACTGCTGGCCAGGGAATGGTTATGGCATCTTCAACAGTCCTGCAAAGTCAGCCACAGAATGCCGAAGAGACCACTCGTAAACGTGAAATCCACCTCATGAAAAACAGGGAAACAGCTCGAGAGTGCCGTCGCAAGAAGAAAGAGTATGTGAAATGCTTGGAGAATTGGGTTGCTGTTCTGGAAAATCCAATTGAAAGAGAGGGCATTCAAAGTGGCCAAAAACAGCATGAAACTAGAACTGGGAAAACATTAAAGGTCAACCGAAAGCCACAAAAGAGCTATAAAGAAAAGTAATATAGAACATGAGAAAAATAAACTAGCACAGACTATATAGACAGAGAGCAAAAGTTTATATAAATATATATAACGAGACAAGAATGGCTAAAGTAAATGTTGGTCCTTTGGAAAATGAGAAGAAGCATTTAGTTTTGGGATATTACAGTGGAGGATTTAACTATCTTTCCAGTAACTAGCAAAGAGACAAAGGCAGGTGAGGATTTGGAAACTATCATTATTACAGAACAGCTAGTTTTCGACTGTTTGGAGGTAATTGAGCTAACGATAGAAACGTCTCCTGACCTTGGTGGAATGCATCCCATGGTACTAAAAGAGATGCCAGGAAAAATAGCAAATGCACTGGCAGTAATTTTCCAAAATTCACTGGCCTTTGTCACTGTCCCAGCAGATTGGAAAACAGCAAAAGTGACACCACTGTTTTAAAAAGAAGGTGGACAAAAAGTGGGGAATTATATACCAGTTAGTTTATTTTCTGGGAAAGATGCTTGGGTCTATTATCAAGGAAGAAATGGCAGGGAATCTCGATAGAAATTGTCCCATTATACAGACACAGCATGGGTTCATGAAGGGCAGGTCATGCTTGACCAATCTTTTTGAATTCTATGAAGACATTTCGAACAAGGTGGACAACGGGGACCCAGTGGATGTGGTATAAATGGATTTCCAAAAGACAACAACAAGTTGCTGTGCAAGAGACTGTTGCATAATATAAGGGTGCATGGCGTTAGGGGTAGTGCATTAACATGGATAGAAGATTGGTTGGCTAATAGGAAGCAAAGTGCGGGGATAAATGAGTATTATTCTGGCTGTCAATCATTGAGAAGTAGTGTGCCTCAGGGATCGGTGTTGGGACTGCCATTATTTACAACTGATACAGATGATTTGGAGTTGTAACCACATGTAGGGTGTCAACGTTTGCATGTGACACTAAGATGATTAGCGGAACAAAGTGAGCAGAGGACTGTGAAACTTGCAGAGGAACATAGATACATTGAGTGAGTGGGTAATGGTCTGTCAAATGAAATAAAATGTTTGTAAATATAAAGTTTATACTCTTTGGTTGTAGTAACATTTAAAAAAATCACTTGAATGTTGAAAAGTTGCATTACTTTCTCTGCAGAGGTACCTGAGCATCCTTCTGCATGAAGGTGGGTCACCAGATACAACAATCAGTTCAGAAAGCAAATGGAATGTTGTCCTTCATGGCTGAAGGGATTGTGTTTAAAAGCAGAGGTTATGTTCCAGCTGTATTTGGGCGCTGGTGAGGCCACACCTGGTGTACTGCATGTAGTTGTTGTCTCCTTACTTTAGAAAGGATGTTCTGGCACGAGAGGGGGGCAGAGGAGGTTAACTAGGTTGATTGTGGAGCTGAGGGGGTTGGCTTCATAGAGACTGGGGAGATTGGGATTATATTCATTGGAATTCAGAAGAATGGAAACACATAAGATAATGAATGGAATGGATAAAATAGAAGTAGAGAGATGTTTCCATTGGCAGGTGAAGCTAAGACAAGAGGGCATCACCACAAGACTAGAGGCAGCAAATTTAAGACTGAATTGAGAAGGAACTTCTTGACCTTTATGGAATTCATTGCCCAGAGAAGTAGTTGTTGCCAGTTCAGAAAACGTTTTTAAAGCTAGGTTAGATTTTTAAAAACATAATTCATTAATGGACACGGTGAGAACGTGGGTAAATGGTTCTGTGTCCACGAAATGATCAGCCATGATCTTATTGAATGGCAGAGCAGGCTCGAAGGGCAGGACGGCCTCCTACTGTTCCTACTTCTTATGTTATACATCCCTCCCTCATTCATGACTTGGAGGTGTTGGTGTTGGATTGGGATGGACAAAAGTAAAATTCACAGAACACCAGGTTATTCGTCAACAGGATTATTTGGAAGCACTAGTTTTGCTGCTTTTTCATCAAGGAAGGGTGAAATGGAAAACTTGCACCCACACCTCCGCCCTCACTTCCCTCCAAGGCCCCAAGGGATCCTTCAATATCCTTCAATATCCATCAGAAATTCACCTGCACCTCCACACACATCATTTACTGCATCCGCTGCACCCGATGTGGCCTTCTATACATTGGGGAGACAGGCCGCCTACTTGCGGAATGTTTCGGAGAACACCTCTGGGACACCCTCACCAGCCAACCCAACCACCCCGTGGCTGAACACTTTAACTCCCCCTCCCACTCCGTCAAGGAGATGCAGGACCTTGGCCTCCTCCATTGCCAGACCATCGCAACACGATGCCTAGAGGAAGAGCGACTCATCTTTCGCCTAGGAACCCTGCATCCACAGTGGATGAATGCGGATTTCTCCAGCTTCCTCATTTCCCCTCCCCCACATTCTCACAGTCCCAACCCTCAGACTCAGCACCACCTTCTTGTCCTGAAATCTTCTTCCCGACCTCTCCGCCCCCACTCCCTCTCCGGCCTATCACCCTCACCTTAACCTCCTTCCACCTATTGCATTCCCAACACCCCTCCCCCAAGTCCCTCCTCCCTACCTTTTACCTTAGCCTGCTCGGCACACCTTCCTCATTCCTGAAGAAGGGCTTATGCCCGAAACGTCGATTCTCCTTCTCCTTTGATGTTGCCTGACCTGCTGCGCTTTTCCAGCAACACATTTTTAAGCTCTGCTTCTTCATCAGGTGGTTTTGAGATGGTGTTATCATTTTTAACTCTTGTAACTCATGAACAGCAACAATAGCCACGAAGCAATCCGCATGCTCCATCCAACAATGGGCCCTGGGTAATTGATGTCAGCGGCGGACCAATGGAAAGGCAGGGATAGAGCTGGAGGATCTGGCGGGGCAGTTGGTCCTCCGATCAATCAACTTGAATGAGGGGCGGGACTAGACTATACCACGTGGTCATCCCCGCGGTAGGTTCGGGATGTGTAGATGGAGAGCTGTTGGTAAAGATAGAAATCAACAGCAGGAAGCGGGAGGGAAATGGTGTTGGTATGGGTTGAGAGGGGTTATAGACATTTGTTGCACATCGGAAAGTACAAATTTGAAACTTAGTCCCGTTTTTGCAGTAAACGGGAAAATGCCTCATCGAGCAATTGACTCAAGTAAGCACCACCATCTTTATTCGGGGCAACGATTCACTGGATACGTGCAGCCGCCAGCTTTGTGGGGGGCAAAGTTCAGCGGGACCCATGTTCAGCCTTCTCTGGTAGAGAGTTATAGGGCAGGAGTTACACAAAGCATATTTACACCCAGAGAAATGGATTTTTTTTCTGGATTTGTTTTGTCATTCATCTAAATGATTTGGAAGTGAATAGAGGCGGAACAGTTAGTAAGTTTGCAGGTGACACCAAAATTGGAGGTATTGTGGACAGTGATAAAGGTTGTCTCAGAATACAATGGGATATTGATCGGATGGACCAATGGGCTGGGGAGTGGCAGATAGGGTTTAATTTAGATAAATGTGAGGTGCTGCATTTTAGAAAAGCAAATCAGAGCAGGACTCATACTGAATTGTAAGGTCTTAGAGAGTCTTGCTGAACAAAGAGACCTTAGAATGCAGGTTCATAGTTCCTTGAAAGTAGAGTCGCAGGTAGATAGGACAATGAAGAAGACATTTGGTATGCTTCCCTTTATTGGTCAGAGCATTGAGTAAAGGAGCTGGGCAGGACATTGGTTAGGTCACTTTTGGAATATTGTGTGCAGTTCTGGTCTCCCTCCTATCAGAAGGAGGCATTGAAACTTGAAAGGTTTGAGAATTGATTTTCAAGGATGTTACCAGGGTTGAAGGATTTGAGTTGCAGGGAGAGGCATAATAGGCTGAGGTCATTTTCCCTGGAGTGTCATTGGCTGAGGTGTGATGTTATAGAGGTTTATAAAATCGTGAGGGATATGGTTGGCGTAAATAGACAAGGATTGGTGGAGCCCAAAACTAGAGGATATCGGTTTAGGGTGGGGGTGGGTGTGGGGAATTCAAAAGGAGCCTAAAGGGCAACTAAAATTGTAACATTTAAAAGCATTTGAATAGGAGGGTTCAAAGGGATTTTGGCCAAGTGCTGGCAAATGGGAATAGATTAGGTTAGAATATCTGGTTGGCATAGATGGGTTGGACTGAAGATCTGTTTCTGTGCTAGACATCTCTGACTTTGGGATCATAAAAGTGAACATTGCTCTGATTCATCTCTGGGCTCCTTGATACCCACTTGTTTGTTATCCAGCTTCCTCAGTCTCTCGTGTGTATTTTTGCTTTGTGTAGTATTTTACTATTATGTTCACAGACCTCTTTGTAAATGAATTGTGCACTGCTGCCCGCCCCTGACCATATGCTCCATTATCAGGTTATTTTTTTCCACGATATCTTTGACAGTCAAGAGTTCTTTTTTCCAATAAGTGAGTGGATTTTCCTTCAAATTCTGCACCATTTTCATTCCCTATAAATCATATTGCACTCCCTGAAACATGTGTATTTCTCCTTCCACAGATACCAGTGATCAAGGCCAAAGCTCTGTTGCCTGTTGAGAAGGTGATGTTTGACTTCCTTGTACTACTGCAGTTGTATGGTGAAGGTGCTCTCCCACAACGTCGTTGGGTAGGAGACATTACAGCTTATTCACTTAGCGATAGTGAAGAGAAGATATCTGTACAAATCAACACATTTTAATTTCACAAAAATATTGAGAACTTTTGACATAAGTCCACAGCTGGAGAATATTATGTCCAGTCACCAAAACCTTTGCAAAATAAGCATTTTTTCAGGAATGACGTAAAGGACAAAAGCAGATCTTAGAGGGTGGGAATCCCAGACCCTGTTGCCTTGGAATCTATAGAAACAGTCACACAGCTGAACACAAAAATAAACACATCATTGGCAGTCTAAACTAAAATTAGTTATTGAGATGTCAAAGGGTGTCTGGTGCATGGAGATAGGAATGATTACAGCCAGGAATTAAGTCAAAGGTGTGAAAGTAAATTGCTGTTGCTTATAAATGGGAGCCTTTTGATGGATCAGCAAGTTCTGGTACAAGTGAACACTTGGGCGGTAGAGTTTTCAATATTCTGGAGATTATAGGGAGGGTGATGTGGGATGTTGGCCAGGAGTAGGTTTAGATAATGAAATCTAGAGTTAAGAAAATGAATGAACGAGAGTTTCAGTAAATGAGCTGAGACTGTGGTGAGGTCAGGTGATATCACTGAAGTCGAAGTAGTGGTCTTGGAGTGGGACTGGGCTATCACCCTCACCTCACCTCTGGAATTCAGCTGTTTGTCAGTTTGTGAATCAAGTCTGTAACAAGATCAGGAACTGAGTGGCACTGGCAGAACCCAAACTGGGTGTCACAGAACGTTATTGCTGAGCAGCTGCGTGACAGCACTGTTGATGACACCTTCCATCACTTCACTGCTGAGCGAGGGTCGAATGATGGAGGGAAATTGGCTAAGTTGGCTCTGTCCTGCGTTTTTGTGTTGAACATCCCTGGGAAATGTTCCACAATGTCAGTCGGTGCCAGTGCTGGATCAGTACTTGTCTTGGTGGGCAGCAATTTCTGGAGAACAGCCATCAATATTATTGCCACAATGTTGGTAGGGCTGGCAGCCTTTACACTACTTCTCCATTTCTTGATCTGATTTCAAACAAGTTTTCAACCAAGTTGATTCACGTCTATGATGTCAGGGACAATTCCGAAGGCTCATCCACTTAGCACTGCTGGCAGAAGATTGCTGCAAATGCTGTTGTCTTGTCTGTTGCATGGATGTGTGAGACCCCTCCATCAGTAAGGATGGGATTAGCTGTGATGCTTCCTGCAGTGAGTTGTTTAACTGTCCATCACCATTCCTGACTAGGTGTGGCAGAACTGCAGAGTTCAGATCTGATCCATTGGTTGTTGGATCACATAGTTATATTTGGTGTTGCTTGCGCTGTTTGGCGTGCAGGTTGGGTAGCTTCACCAGGTTGGCACCACATTTTTAGGTATGCCTGGTATTGCTTCTAGCATGCCCTGTGGAACTCTCCATTGAACTAGGGTTGATCCCCTGGCTTCATGTTAATGGTTGAATGGGGTATATACCAAGCCATGAGTTTTCAGATTGGGCTGGAGTACAGGTAGAACATAGAACATAGAACAGTACCGCACAGAACAGGCCATTCAGCCCACAATGTTGTGCCGACCACTGATCCTCATGTATGCACCCTTAAATTTCTGTGACCATATGCATGTCCAGGAGTCTCTTTAATGTCCCCAATGACCCTGCCTCCACAACTGCTGCTGGCAACATATTCCATGCTCTCACAACTCTCTGTGTAAAGAACCCACCTCTGACATCCTCTCTATACATCCTCCAACCAGCTTCAAACTATGACCCCTCATGTTAGTCATTTCTGCCCTGGGAAATAGGCTCTGGCTGTTGACTCTATCTATGCCTCTCATTATCTTGTATACCTCAATTAGGTCCCCTCTTCTCCTCCTTTTCTCCAATGAGAAAAGTCCGAGCTCAGTCAACCTCTCCTCATAAGATAAGCCCTCCAGTCCAGGCAGCATCCTGGTAAACCTCCTCTGAACCCTCTCCAAAGCATCCACATCTTTCTGAGAATTCGGCGACCAGAACTGGACGCAGTATTCCAAGTGCGGTCTAACCAAAGTTTTATCGAGCTACAACAAGATCTCACGACTCTTAAACTCAATCCCCCTGATAATGAAAGCCAAAACACCATATGCTTTCATAACAACCCTGTCCACTTGGGTGGCCATTTTAAGGGATCTATGTACCTGCACACCAAGATCCCTCTGTTCCTCCATACTGCCAAGAATCCTATCCTTAATCCTGTACTCGGCTTTCAAATTCAACCTTCCAAAACGCATCACCTCGCATTTACCCAGGGTGAACTCCATAAACAGCAGTTCTGCTGCTGTTGTTGGCCCACAGTGAGGCAGAAGTTGCAGGATCAAGAGGGCTGATTGTGTTGTTGTATATCCTGGTGCATTGGTAGACGTAATGTTGTTCATCCAGTATCATTCCTTTGTTGAGACTGTGCAGTGATTCATACAATAAGTGATTGGGTGGGCCACTGTCAGGAATGCAATATTTTAAAAATGATTTTGTGATTTACACTTGAAAGAAGTGAAACTATCATGGTATTCGAACAGGTGAAAGATTCAACAGACAATCAAAGTATTTTTCAATGGATAATTTCAGTTACTTCACACTGTAAATTTTTGCTATACATTCCGTGCCTTAGAATTATGCCCTCCAGAATCAATTGATGAAGGAGTGGCGCTCCGATAGCTAGTGTGCTTCCAATTAAACCTGTTGGACTATAACCTGGTGTTGTGTGATTTTTAACTTAGAATATTACAGCACTACTAACAGGGCTGCATGTAAACAGGCTCAGTCCAGTTAATCAATACATTCGGAAGGATTTCCTCCAAGTTTGATGACGCAATATTCGTCAAAACCGTCACCTTCAACCTACAATGTAGCTCTTAACAAAAACTTCAGGCTGACACAAAGCTCCCCACCCCACTGCAATGTGGTCACCGGGCCCGGCCCAGGATCTGGAACTGGGACATTTGTGGACTGTGATCTCAAAGGAAGCGAGCAAACGCAATTCTGACAGATTAGTCCTCAAAGATGAGTAGCAGGTTTGAGATAAGGCCAGTGATATGCCATCTTGCCCTTAGCTTAATTGCGTTTCTTATTTACAGTCGTGTTTTGCAAAGTATAAAGAACTGTGTGTTTTTTTTTTCATGGTTGGGGAGTTTTATCCCAGTTGATCACAGTTGTTGCCTCTCGCTCCCCAAGTCAGATTATAGGATCTATAACAAAACAATAAACTGCAGGTGCTGGAGATCTGAACACCAGAAACAAAGTGCTGGAGAAACTCAGCAGTTCTGAGGGCATCGATGAAGAGAAAAAATGTGACATTTCAAGTTCACTGACTCTTCGTCTGAACGGACAAAAGGTCACTGGACTTGGAGCTTACAATGTTTAATTCCCCTCAGAGATGTTGTTGGACCTGCGGTTCTCCAGCACTGTGCTTTTTATATTGAACTTTATTTACAAAACAGATCGGAAAAATACTAATCTGCAAAAGTGAAAGGTTCATTGCAAACATGAGCATAGTTTCCACACTTGAGTTACACAAGCACGTTTCAGTTTAAAAACAAGATTTAACTCAAAGTAACATTCCATCTCAAAATTAGCCAAGTTACACCAGTAATCAAGCTCATCCACCGAATGAGGCACTTCAGCACAACATCCTGCAGTGGTACACACAGCCACCTTTACCAAAGAATGACCACATGTCACAAAATTGAAGACCAAGAGTATGTCTCTTTCAAGGAGCTGAAGTCAAACTCAATGTTTGGAAGGATTTTTATTAAACCTGATTGAACATTTAAATCTCAAAGCATAATCTTTGCTTTTTTAAACAAAGTCTGTGGGAAACATCCCACATCTTGCTTAAGGTTCAGTTCGGCCTGATACATAGAGCCAAAGGTCAAGCAAACGTCACACTTTCCATTCACTTCTACAAAGGGATGACATCATATTTTTTCAGGATTTAAAGTATTTTATATATTGTTTATAAAATAATTTGTCACGTTAAAGAACTGGACAATAAATGTCATTGTATACAATAAGAGTGACGCCTGTGACAGCAGATTTAGCTTTGGAGGGCAGTGTGTGCGCTTTCTAAATTCTGGGAGCACTTTGGGAGACTGGTCCCAGATGGTGATAGTGAGCATATCTGGAATACAATGTTTCAATTTGGGAATCCTTGGGCGACAATCTGTGCTTTCAATAGTAATTGGCTTACGTTGTTGGTGTACAGTAAGCAATTCATAAAGTTACTTATGTATTCCTGTTGACTACCTGAATGGTATTCAAATCTTCGAGGAGAAAGTGAGGTCTGCAGATGCTGGAGATCAAAGTTGAAACTTTATTGCTGGAACAGCACAGCAGCCCTTCCTGAAGAAGGGCCTGTGACCGAAACGTCGAATCTCCTGTTCCCTGGATGCTGCCTAACCTGCTGTGCTGTTCCAGCAATAAAGTTTCAACTGGTATTCAAATCTGCCAGGTTGCCTTCAATAGTGTAAATGCATCTATTGTAAATATTTGGAATATTCCAGAACTGCCTAGTGCTTGGCAAATTCAGGGGGGACAAAACATCTCATTGAGTAATTTGAAATTAAGAATCCAAGAGGACTTAACCACTGAAGTATTCAATTCAAATAGTTAAATGGAGTGCTCACATTTAAAATACCTCTTATCCATAGGAATGGATGGACTGACAGAATTGGGCCCAAATTCCTAGCTGGGGCGTGTGAAATGTGCTTTGATAAAGTCACCTGCATTTACCAACAATAATTTGGCAAGCTCGGAAATGAGAAACAATACAAGCTTCATTGCTGCTCCAGTCGGGTCCCAAGCTCTGTGAAAAAATAACAATGTTCAGGTTTATTGCATACACTCTGAAACACGTGTTTGTTCTACAGATCTTGCAAGTTTCCCCAATGAGCATAGTCCATCCAAATGATGTTGCTAACTTTGGCCAACTCATTTCTTTCCTAGCCTCTATAACCTGAAGAGTGACCAGAAGCAATTACTCCACATATGTGGGAACATTACCGAGGAGGATTTTTTCCTTCAGAATTGACTTCCATATATTCAATGCCCAGAAAAGATAAAAAGCTTGTTATCTTTTATAGAGCAATGATTCAGTGGGAGTAAAACGCTAACCTTTTCTTGCTTAACAATCAAGCTGCCTAAAGTTTAAACATGAACACTTCTTAGTAGTTCACCAGATGCTAACGAAATATTTTGTGCGAAACAAATCACATGATACATAGTTTTTCAGATAACAAAACAAGTTTGTTCATTGAAGAACCCAGAGGAAAAGGTCATGAAATAATGTGAGTTTGATATACCTCAATCATCATTTCAAGTGCATTCTCTGCATAAAGTTTCCTTTTATTCCTCGAAGTATTTAACTTCCTGAATAACTGAGAAATGAAGTCACAGTTGTACAGCACAAAATCAGACCCTTCAGTCCAACTTGCCCATGCTGACCGATATCAAAAATTAATGTAATCCCATTTGGCAGCATTTGTTCCATATCCATTTAAACCCTTTCGACTGATTATCAGTTTATTTTACTTTATCAGCACTTGAAATACTGAGATTTTTTTCTTCCAACATTGGTTAAAGAAATCATAAGTTCATTCATCGAAGTTAATTTTGTAATCTTTCACAAAGAAACAAGTGAGAACAACATATAGCTGAGTGCAAAACAAAATACTGCAGCTGCGCGATATCTGGGAACACTCTAAAGCTGAGGCACTAATCCTGCACAAGTTTGTCAGCACGGTTTCAATTACTGACAATAATTTAGTCATGTCTTAGCCTTCACATAGTTAAGATAAATGTGAGATATCTGAATTTCATGCATTGGTTCCTATTGCACTTTGATCAACAAAAAATATTCTTGGTTTAATCTTCTCAAAGGAGACAGTGACAACCAAAGAAGCTGGACATCAGAGTCGAAATGTGTCATGCTAGAAAAGCACAGCAAGTCAGGCAGCATCCGAGAAGCAGGAGAGATGATGGTTCGGGCATAAGCCCTTCATCAGGAATCACAGGCTTCAGAAAAATAACTGGCATAGACTTATGCCAATACATACGTAGAAGGGTCAAAGCACGTTACTATCACATTAGAGACTAATTTTAGATTTGGTACCATTCAGTGCAACATTTCAGTATGACATTTACATATGTACCTAAAAGAGAAGTTGTCTAAAATTACAAGCTCTAGAATGATTATAGGATTAAACCTGGAAATAAAGCTGGACAACAAGAATGGCAAAGTGAAGTCCCATCAGTATCGCCTTGGGCAGTGTCAAGTAAGAATTTGAGAGCAGAGTTGCCACTTTGGTGTAACCAGCAGTCTGGCCAAATTGCAGCAAAAATCTGTTCAATTTTATCTGCAAACTATTGAATGCAAAATCCTCCTTGCACAATAATGAGGCAGCATTTTGGAATGTCATTTTTAAAATATATTACTTTCAAAGTTACTCACAATTAAGAGTGATCACTTGATGCTGTCTGCATAACACAGTACGAAAAGGAATTAACAGAAAAAAAAACATTATAACCCAAATTCTGTCACTAATTTATTGATATTGCATGGGTCCGGCATTGATAAGTAATCGATTTTTAAAAATAAATACACATACATTTACTAACTACATTGGAGTACAGTCAAGCTTCTTACTGAACAGTGACAGGATTGGACAGAGTCCGCATTGATTTAAGAGAGGGGAATCATACTTAGCAAATCTACTGAAAGAATCTACAGAGTCAAATATTAAAGTAAGAAATTGCAGGACATTTAGAAAAGCTTATCATTAAACGTGGCAGACTGCGTTTTGTGAAAGCGAAACTATATTTGACAAATTTACGACAGTTCATTGAGGAGATAACAAGCAGGGCTGATAAAGGGTAATCCAATGATGTCCTGTATTTGGATTTTAAAAATGCAAATGATAAGGTGCGACATAAAAATTAATTGCACAATTTAGGAGCTCATGGTATCGGCGTAATGTATTAGCATGGATTGAGGATTGGTTAACCACACTGGCTGTTGCTGAGTCCTCACTTGCAGTGCTGTATACAATGTTAGCTCCCATATTTAATAAGGGATAAACCAACATCGGAGACCATTCAAAAAAGATTCACTTAGGTGCTTCGAGGACTAAAGGGTTGACCTATCAAGAATAGATAAGCAGGGGTGATATAATGGAAACAAGATTCTGAGGAGCTTGACAGAGTAGATGTTGACTAGATCTTCTAGCACCAGTGAAGTCTCAAACCAGGGGACATTACATAAGGGAACATTCATTTTAGAAAAAGTAAAGATTTTTTTCTCTCAGTGAATGGCTATAATTTTCTCACCCAAACAATTGTGAAAGTTAAATGTGGGAGGGGAATGGTTGGGTTACTCTTCGGAGGGTTGTTCTGGCTTGTTGGGCTGAAGGGCCTGTTTCTACACAGTAAGGAATCTATGACTCTATCTCAAATTATTTTAAAAGAGGGCAGATCATTTTTTGAAATATTGAGCAGTTGAGGGTTATGCGGATCAACCATAAAAGAGGTGTTGAGGTCTGGGTTGGCCAAGCCATGATCTGATAGTATGGGGGAACAAGCTGAAGGCGATCAATGCCCTACACGTGCTCCGATTCCTTGAGGCTCCGTTTCATGTCTTTTTGTTTCCAAAGAAGAACGTGATACAATGTGCTAAAGATCTCAGATGTGAAAATGGGGTGTTTATGTACTGGTTCAGATGGCATTGATTCATCAATCACAGCGATACAGTCATGAGTAGGAAGGCAATTCCCTCCATGAATAAAGGAAATCTACTGCAGAGCTCACACAAAGGGAATTCTTACCCTCAGTAAACTCTCCCATCACATTCCCCAACATATCAGCTCAAGGAGGACACATTGCGCATTTTCTAGCCAACAAAGCGACTCCAGGTGATTGATGTCAGCACCGGACCAATGAAAGGACGGGGGACGGAGCTGGAGGACTGAGCGTGAGGTTGGTCCTCCAACCAATCAAAGTGAATGAAGGGCGGAGCTAAACTAAACCATGTGATCACCCTCGCGCGCGGCGCAGAGTCGCTGTAATGAATGCTCGGGAAGTTATGGAGAGAAAGGATACAGTAAGGAAAGAAATAAACAGGGAAACGGGAGGAAAACTGTGTTGCTATGAGCGGAGAGGTTTTACAAACAAATTGTGCACGTCGGAAAACACAACTTCGAACGTCCCAGTCCCGTGTTTGCAGTAAATGAGGAATTGCCTCAGCGCGGCTGCAGGCCTGAGTGAGCGCCGCCATCTTTATTCGGGACAACGATTCACTGGACATGTGCACCGCCGCCATCTTTGTAGGGGGAAGATGCAGGCAGGCGCATGTGCAGCCTTTCTCTAGTTTCGAGTCTTTGGGATCATAGTAGCCAATCCTGCTCTGATTCACCTCTAGGCTCCCTCATAACCACTTTGTCAATATCTAGCTTCCTCAGTCTCGAACCATGGGTGTATTTTTGGTCTGTTTACTACTGTATTATGACTCTTATAGACCTTTTGTAAATGAGTTTTTCACTGCGGCACAGCCCCTGACCATGTGCTGCTCTATTATCAGATTACTTTTTTCTTAAATATTTTTGACAGTCAAGAATTCTTGTTTCCAACAAGCAAGTGTATTTTCCTTCCATTTCTGACTTTCAAATTCTGCACCATTTTCATTCCCTGTAATCCATTTTGCACTCCCTGAAACATCAACTGTGTTTCTCCTTCCACAGATACCAGTCATTAATGCCAAAGCCCTGTTGCTTGTGGAGAGGGTGATGTTTGACTTTCTTGTACAGCTGCAGTTTGTGTGGTGAAGGTGCTCCTACAATGTGGTTGCGTAAGTGGCATTATAGATTATTCATTCAGCAACAGTGATGATTTGAAAATAATGTGCAAATCAACAACAGTTTGTATTTTTATTATCATGCTTATGATTTCACAAAAATACTATTGAGAACTTTAGACATAAGGCCAGAGGTGGGGATATTAGGTCAGGTGACCAAAAGCATTGTCAAAAAGCAGGTTTTGAGAGATGTCTTAAAGGTTGAAAGCAGACCTGTGAGGTTTTGGCTGCGAATTTCAGACCATGCTGCTTCAGCAACTGTAGAAACAGCCACACAGGTGAAGTAATGAATTAACAAATGGTTGGGAGTCTCGAAGAAAATGGGTTGTCGAGGTCTCAAAGTGTGTGTGGTGCTGGGAGCTAGGGATTATCACAGCCAGGAATTAAATCAAGTGTGAAAATTTAAAATTGAGGGATATTGGCCAGGTGCTGGCAGGTGAGACTCGATTGGGTTAGGATATCTGGTTGGCATGGACGGTTTGGACCGAAGGGTCTGTTTCCTTGCTGTACAACTCTATGGCTGTATGCTGTTGATTATAATTAGGAGCCTTTTGATGAATCAACAAGCAGAGATTTAGACTATCTTGAGATTACAGGGAGGTTTAATGTGGAAAGCTGGCCCTGAGTGTGTTTGGAAAATGAAGTCTGGAAATAACACAAGGTGGATGAAAGTAAATGAGCCGAGACAAGGGTGGAATCAGCTAGAAATAGTGGTATTGGAGTGGGACTGAGTTATCACACTCACGTCACTTCTGGGATTCAGCTGGTTGCCAGATTGTGAACAGGGCAGTAACACAATCGGGAGCTGAGTGGCTGTGCTGGTGCCTAAAATGAGTGTCACTCAGCTGACTGTTGCTGAGCAGCGGCTGCTTGGTAGCCCTGTTGATGACATTTTCCATCACTTTACTGCTGATCGAATGTAGACTGATAGAGAGAAATTGGCTGGGTTGGATTGCCCTGTGTTTTTGTGTTGAACATCCCTGGGCAGTGTTTCACATTATCGGTCGATGTCAGTGCTGGAATGGTACTCGGCTTGGTGGGTTGCAAGTTCTGGAGCACAAGCCATCAGTATTATTCCCAGAATATTGGCAGGGCCCGTAGCCTTTGCACTACTTAACAATTTCTTGATGATATTCAAACTCAACTGAACTGGCTTAAAACTCACATCTGTGATGTTAGAAACCACTGGAGAAGGCTGAGATGGATCATCCCACTTTGCACTTCTGGCTGAAGATTGCTGCAAATGCTGTCATCTTATCTGGTGCATGGGTGTGTGAGGCCCCTCCATCAGTAAAGGTGGGGATATCTGTGATCCTTCCTCCAGTGAGTTGTTTAATTGTCCATTACCGGTCACAACTGGGTGTTGCAGAACTGCAGAGCTCTGATCCATTGGATGTAGGATCACTTAGCTCTGTTGCTTGCTGCTGATGCTGTTTGATATGCAGGTAGTTCCGTTTGATAGCTTCACCAGGTTGGCACTTCATTTTTAAGTCTGCCTGGTGCTGTTCATGGCATGCCCTCCTTTACTGTCCATTGTGATGGGTGAGAGCAGGATTTACAAACCCATGAGATTTCAGATTGTGCTAGAGTACAGTTCTGCTGCTGTTGATGTCCCACAGTTCCTCATAGATACCCAGTTTGAGATCCTACATCTCTTCAAAGTCTGTCCCATTTAGAACGGTGATAGTGTCACTCAACGCCATGGAGGTTTTCTCAAACTTAAGGCAACACTTTGTCTCCAAAAGAAATGTGTGATGGTCCCTCGTAGTGATACTGTCATGGACATATGTATCTGCCGCTGGTCAATTCATAACAATGAGATCAAGTATGTTTTACACTCTTGTTGGTTCCCTCACCACCCGCTGCAGACTCAGTTGAGCAGCTATATCCTTTAGGACCTGGCCAGCTCAGTCAGTCATTCTGGTGCAGAGCTAGTCTCGATTATGGACATTGAAATCCTGTACCCAGAGGACATTTGACGCCATTTTAATGCCTCAATGCTTCCTCCAAATGTTGTTCAATATGAAGGAGAAGTGATTCATCCTCCAAGGGAGGACGGGACGTGGTAATCAGCAGGAGCCATGAGACTTCCTGGTCTCCGGAGTCAATGCTGATTACTCCCAGGGCAAATCCTCCCTGTCTGTGCCACCACACCTGCCTGTCTGTCCTGCTGGTGGGACAGGACATATCCAGAGATTTCAGGAGAAAGTGAAGACTGCTGATGCTGGAGATCAGAGTCAAGAGTCTGGTGCTGGAAAAGCACAGCAAGTCAGGGTGATGGAGGGCTTAGGCTCGAAACATCGATTCTCCTTCTCCTCGGATGCTGCCTGACCTGTTGTGCTTTTCCGTCACCACAATCTCAATATCTTGGGATGGTGATGGTCGTGTCTAGTCATTGTCTGTAAGGGTTGAGTATGAGTATGTCAGTCTCCTCCTTGATTGAGACAGCTCTGCACATTTTGGCACCAGAATCCAGATGTTAGCCTGGAGGACGTTGCACCATCGAGAGGGCTGATTCTGTGGTTGTATTAAATGGTGCCTTCTTAGATGCCGAGTGGTCCATCCAGTTTCATTCCTTTGTTGAAACTTTGCAGTGATTATTTCAGTGAGTAGCTTGCTGGGTCACTGTCAGGTTGGAGTTTTTTTTCGCCATTGACAATGGTTCCATGGAGATCAGGAGATTCCTAATTCCAGTTATTTTTTCTTGAATTCAGATTCCACCATCTGCCAAGATGGGATTCGAACCAGGACTTCAGTCGTTTGTTTTAATATTTTGGATAAAAGTTAAAATCATTAGGTTTGTTCACTCGCTTTAAATATCACTTACCCAGGTTTTGTTTCTTTGTGAAACACTGTCCATCATTCTGTCTCCTCCATCCATCTCTCCAACAACAAGAGTTTGGAGCGCATGGAGTTTCTTTGTCACTAAGATTGAGATAATCAAGTCTGTAGCTTCCCTCCCTCCCACTAGCCCGCGCAGCCAAACTGCCTCACGTGGTGTTCCCGGTTTTTGTCCTAAACTTACATCTTCCTCCAGTCTCTTGTCATGCCTTATCAGAGCTCATCTTGACCCTTTATCCTAATTTCACTGAACTTTCCAACTCTCTTTCCTCCTCCTCCTCATCAGTCCCCCTCACCGATTCACAGATATTGTTCCTTGTTCTGTCTTTTCTGGTTATGTCCTTCAGTGCCAAAATCCTGCTCCATCTCCACTCTCCCTTTCCTTTCTGAATTCCTTGCATTTGGTGTCCTTGGTCGCTTCTGTATCTCACGTACATACTGCCAGGAGGTGACATTGTGCAAACACACCATGTAGGGTTTCACATGTACACTGACGATGCCCAGCTCTCCCTCCTCATCATCACTCTCTATTACTCCACTGTTACTCAGTTATCAAACTGCTTACCACATTCCCACTATTCGATTAGGTGCAGTTTCCTCCAATGAAACATTGTAGTGGTGAAACCCGTTGCCTGACAAATTCCTTTCCCTTACTGATGAGCCTCTCCCTCTCTGGAACTATTCAGCAGAACTACACTCTTCACAGTATTGCAGTTATATCTGACGCGAAGCTGACCTTCTGATCAGATATCTACACAATCCCAAACAACAGGAATTCCAATCTCTTAAACGTTGCTTGTCTCCTCCTCACCCCAGCTCCATTGCTCCTGAAACCCCTTACCCGTGTCTGTGTTGCCTTAAACTTGACGAATCCGAAACAGAGCCCTTGATTCTGTGACTGACTCAGAATCTGGTTTCAGACTCCCCTCTCAGTATTTACCCTCAGACACATCAGTATTTATTCTGTCAAACCCCTTAAGAATCTGATGGTGCGGTCTGATTGTAGGTGGTGGAAATAGCAGAGGATGATGTGTTGTATCTGGGTGGAAGGTAAGGACTTGGTGGGGGTGGTTCTATCCTTGTTGCAGTTCGAGGTGTGGGTTTCAAAGGCAGAGATGCAGGAAGTGGAGGACATATTATTTACTCGTTTGTCCATATCTCCTGCAGTACTAAGATCTGCAGGTTAGTCGAATTGGCCAAGCTAAATTTCCCATAATGTTCAGGGATGTGTAGGTTAGGTGCATTAGTCGGGAGAAATATACAGTAATAGAGTAGGGGAATGGGTCTGGGTGGGATACCCTTTGGAGGGACGTTGTGGAACTTCTGGGCCGAATGGCCTGTTTCCATACTGTCAGGATTCTAATTTTCCCAGCTCCCATCGGTTCTGAGGCAGGGCCACTGGACAGATTACTGTTCCCAGATGCTTCCAGACCTGCTGAGCTTTCCCTGCACCTTCTGCTCGTTGTTCCTGATTGACACCATCCATACACCTTCCAGGTTTGATTCAGACAGGGGGAGGATCCCACCATTGGCCTCTCAATGGGGTCTAGCTGATTGGTGGAAGCTTTGGACCAATAGGAAAAGGTGGTGGGACTGTTGGACCAAGTGGAACCAGCTGGTCATCCAAACAATGGGAGTGAATGAGGGACGTGGCCAGTGGGATGACACGTCACCAGTAACTCAGCCGATGCAATGCCACGTGACTCGACCCTTGATGAATGTGGGAGACGCAAACAGGGAAGGGAAGAGTGGCCTTAGAGACAGGGAGATAATGAGTCACATTAGACTCGGAAGTTTTAATTACACTTTGTTCGGTTCGTAAATCTGAATTCGAAACTCTTAATCCCGTTTTTGCAGCAGATGGGAAAATGGCTGCGGCCCTCAGGCGGTGAAAGTTCCTGGGATATGCCCGCCATTTTTATTGGGGGTAAGGTATAGTGAGGCGCATGTGCCTAGGATGGGGGGGTGGGGGGTGCAACTTGAAGAGAGGCATTTACACGTCAAACACATACCAAGAAAAAATGTATGTCTTTATATTCTTCCTGTACTGACTGTGAGTTTTGTTTTGTGAATTCATTTCATAGGACATTAAATCAGAATAATTGAGGCTGGGATCTCAAAAGCAAGTTTTTAAAGTGAATGGAGTCATCAGGATCTGAATATCATTGGCATTTTACTGTGGAAGGAGAAAGGTTTGTCCGTTCTGTTTGTGGGAAGATATCTCCAATATTTTTGTTAAGCAGAAAGATGTACATATTCATGGTTAGGTCACCCTTTGGGTGTGTGCTCTGTTCTGGGCCCTGCAGCTGAGGAAGAAGATATTGGTCTGAGAGGGAGCACAGATTTATCCAAATTACACGTCGTCTCTTTGTAAGAACTCTCAGATTTAGACCCAATCACCCACTTTATGATGTTAACCTGTAAACGTCATCTTTCCAATTACGTGCAAACTTCCCATTAAAAATGCTTTTGGACTCAAATTCCAGTACCTTTTCAGGTGGAATGTTCCAGCTTCTGACAACTGTCTGTTCATTCAGAAACTGCTGAGGTCCATGTTGACTCTGGGGTTACAAAGGGCTGAATTGAGAGATGAGGTGGTGCCCCTGAGCTCCCATTGAGATGCATTGGAATAGTACAGGAGGCTGAGGGCAATGTAGGTATGAGCAGACAACGAAAATGACAGAGCTGCACTGTGATGGCTGCCTGGCTCACTGAGATTGTTCTGGAGTTGCGTGTAAACAGACTGATGTGAGACAGGGAGAAGGTGAAGCTGAAACTCAGTTTTAGTTCAGGCCGTTCAGAAATTCACATGGTTCCAATGTGAACAGCCAGTTTTTAAGTGATACCTGCGGAGTATTTGTTTACAGTTTGTAAAGTATTTTTCCTGAGGGCAGTTGAGAGTTAACCACATTGCTGTGGGTCTAGAGTCACATGTTGGCCAGATCAGGTGAGGATGACCGTTTCCTTCCCTACAGGACATTACTGAACCAGATGGGTTTTCTAACAATCAACAATCATGGTCATCATTCGCCTTTTCATTCTCGATTGTATTGAATTCCGATGCTGCCATCAGCCATGTTGGGATTCTAAGCCTAATCCTCGGAACACTGTACATATCACTCATCTGGCAGGAATACCATTAACCCATTGCCTCCCTCTTTAGCAATGTTTAAAAGAAAGTTCCATCATTCTACGTGTACAATTTGAGATAAAATACTGCAACGTCCATGTGTCAGCCTCTCCAAAAGGTCAATCAACAGAAGTTTGTTTGGGGGCAAAATATTTCACTTTTTTGGGGGGGTTTATTGAACAAAAATGAATCCAAATCAAAATCTTATGTCACGGACATGTAATTTCTGAAGCTGGAGGGGGGTTACAGAGATAGGGAGGGTTATATAGCCAGAGGAGGATTGTTGTCCAAACATCACTGTGGTGAACATGGATTGCAGCATTTCAGGGAGTCGGTTAACCACACTTTCTCCAAGACAAGTAAAGGTGGCCAATAAATACTGGTCTGGGCAGCAAAGACAACCCCCAGTGAATAAAACCAAGCAGTGACCCCTCTGAGCTGACTTGCTGCGAATTTAAAATCCCCTCTGGAAATGGAGTGGACAGAGAAAAGAAACAGAGACATTTCACAGCTGGCCTCAGAGAGACTTTACCCTTGGAAGTTCTCCGAGCCGGGGATCAGCTCAGTGAGTTTCAGTCTCTTCAAATATCAATCTTAGTCGGTTTTATTTTATTAAATCTACAATCGTGAGTCAGGTAAGTATTGCTTGTTAAAGTCTTCCGGTCTCTTGGTTAAATGTTTAAGATATGAACCGTAAGCATTAAGTTATTCTCTGGCAGTATTTTCTGAGCAGTAAGTTTTTGTCTTGGTCTGTAGATTGTTAACGCGGAGAGATGGCCTGTTGTAGAGTGGAGTGCTGTTCCTGTCGGATGTGGGAGATTAGGGAGAGTTTCAATGATCCTAATGATTATGTCTGCAGCAAGTGTGATTGCAAATCCTATTGGATCGCATGGATTGGTGGAGGAGTGATTAAAAGCAGTGAGGAATTGACAGGAGCCGGGGGGTGTGTCAGGTGGCAGTCTCAGGAATGCAGGATACTGCAGATACAGTCAGGTAGATGGGTTACCGCCAGGAAAGCTAGGAGGGGTAGGTCGGTACTGCAGGAGTCTCCTGTGGCCATCCCCATCTCAGACAAGTATACTGTTTTGGAAAATGTAGGTGGTATTAGACTTTCAGGGGGGTGCAGCACTGACAGCCAAGTTACTGGTACTGAGTCTGGCTTCGAGCATAATGTGAGGTATATCCAGTTCCACACGATCGATGGTGATAGGGGACTCTCTAGTCAGGGGTACAGGCTGCCGTTTCTGCAGCTAACAGTGAGACATCAGAATGGAGTGGTGTCTCCCTGGTGCCAGTGTCAAGGATGCCTCACAGAGGGAGCAGACTATTCTCAAAAGGGAAATTAACCAGTGGGAGGACATTGTACATTGGTACCAAGGCATAGGAAGGGGAAAGCATGGGGTCCTGACGAGCAGGGAGACTTGCTAGTGCCACTCGGGAGGCATTAAACCAGTGAGGGAGTCGGGGTAATCCAAAAGAGATAGTGAGAAAAGAGGTGAGTCTGAGGCTGGTACTGTTCACCAGTCAGACTGTCAAGGCAGGCAAGAGCAAGTCACAGAATGAGGTACGACGGACCAGTTGCACTGCATTTATTTCAGTGCAAGAGACCCGACAGGTCAGGCAGGTGGGCTCAGGGTATGGTTTTGAACATTGCACTGGGATATTACAGCAATCACAGAGGCATCACTCAGGGATGGATAGGACTAGCAGCTTAATGTTCCAGGGTATAGATGCTATAGCAAGTATAGAAAGGGGGCAACAGAGCAGGGAGAGAGGTGTTTTTGATTAGGGATAACATTATGGCTGGGCTTCGGGAGGATATTCCTGGGAGTACCTCCAGGCAAGTTATTTGGTTGGTACTGAGAAATAACAAAGGGATGACCATTTAACTGGGATTGTATTATAGACTCTCTCCCAATAGTCAGCCAGGAGACCTCAGTTATCTGTAAGAATAATATGGGTGCAACGATAAGGGGTTTTAACTTTACCAACATGGCCTCGGTCTGCTGTAGAGTTAAGGGCTTGGATGGAAAGGTATTTGTTCAGTGTGTACGAGAACATTTCAGATTCAGTTTGTAGGATGTACCTACTAGAGAAGCAACAAAACCTGACCTGTTTTCTTTATTCATTCACAGGATGAGGCGGTCACTGGCTGGGCCAGCATTTATTGCTGCGTTTACCCAGAGGGCAGTTAAGTCAACCACGTTGCTATAAGTCTGGTGTCACATGCAGACCAGACCAGGTAAGGATGGCATTTTCCTTCCCTAAAGGTCGTGAGTGAACCACATTGGTTTTTCCAACAATTGACAATGGATTCCGTGTTGTCACTAGATTATTTTTTTCCAGATATTTATTGAATTCACGTTCCAAAATCTGCCGTGATGGGATTCAAACACGGGTCCCCAGAATGTTATCTGGACCTCTGGATTAACTGCCTAGCGATAATTTCACTCCGTCATCACTGCCACTTCGGAAATAAGGCAGGGTGAGTGACTGAGTTATCAGTGGGGCAGCGCATCAGCACCAAAGATCCCACAGTATTGTGGCTCAGTGGTTAGCGCTGCTTCCTCAGCACCAGGGACCTGGGTTTGATTCCAGCCTCAGGCGACTGCCTGTGTTCAAGTTGGCACATTCTCCCCAGTGTTTGTGAGGGTTTCCTTCGGGTGTTCCAGTTTCCTTCCACAGTCCAAAGATGTGTAGGTTAGTTGGATGAACCACGTTAAATTTCCCATAGTGTCCAGATGCAGTATATGATGTTTTGGGATGTGCAGGCAAATCTCTGCTTGATGTGAAAAGATCCTTTTGTTGTCTTAGACAGAGGTCAGAGGGAGGTGTGTCCGCACGTTTTACATCTCCCATGGCGGCAATGGACGGTCAAGGGTGTGGACATGGGTTGGTGGGAGGGTGTGGACCGAACATGGGAGGTGCAGAGGGAATGGTCTCTGCGGAACACAGATAGGGTTGGGAAGGGAAATATGTCTCTAGTGGTGGGGTCTGACTTTAAAGGTAGCAGAAATAACAAATGTGAATGCGCTGTATCTGGAGATTAATAGGGTGGAAGGTGAAGACCGCAGGGTTATATTCTTTATTGTGGCTGGAGGGGTGGGGTAAAGGCGGAGGTGCGGGAAGTGGAGGGTATGTGTTGGAGGGCATTGTTGATCAAGTCGGAGGAAAATTGCGGTCCTTGAAGTCGGCCTTTCTGGGATGTCCTGGAATAGAATCCAAAGAGCTTAAACAAATATATCACAGACAAAAGATTAACTGGACCAGAGAATAGGACCCCTTAAAGGTCAACAAGGCTGTCTATGGAACCACAGGGAGTGCGAAAGATATGCAATATTTCATTTCATTTTTACTGGAGAAGTATATGGAAGCTCGAGAGTTTGGAGAAATAAACAGTGATAACTTGAAAAGTGTCCATGTTACAGAGGAGGTGGTACTGGATGTCTTAAATCGCATCTAGGTGGATAAAGCCCTGGAACCTGATCAGGTGTATCCCGGAACTTTCTGGAAATCTAGGGAACTAATTGTTGGGCCTCTCCTAAGGTATTTGTATCGTTGATAGTGACAGGTGAGGTGCCATTATTTTAAAAAGGTGGTAAGGAGAGGCCATGGAACAAGAAAACAGTGAGCCTGAAGTCAGTGGCAGGCAAGTTGTTGGAAGGAATTCTGAGGGACAGGATATCCATCTATTTGGAAAGGTAAGGAATGATCAGGGAGAGTCAATGTGACTTTGTACATGCACATTCGTGTTTCACTAACTTGAGTGAGTGTTTTGAAGTGACAAAGAAAATTGATTAAGCCAGGCGGTGAATGTTGTTTATATGGACATTCAACAAGGTTCCACAAAGCAGACTGGTTCGCAGGGTGAGATAACATGGAATGCAGGGAGAGCAAGCCATTACAAAACTACCTTGAAGGTAGGAGACAGAGAATGATGGAGGGTTGCTTTGCGGACTGGAGGCCTGTGAGCAGCAGTGTGCTGCAAGGATGGATATTGGGCCCTTAAATAAATGACATGGATGTGAATATATGAGGTATAGTCAGTAGTTTTGCAGAATACACCAAAATTGGAGGTGTAGTGGACAGTGAAGAAGGTTGGTTCAGAATACAACAGGATCTTGATCAGATGGGCCATTGGAGCAAGGAATGGCAGATGGAGTTCAATTCAGATAAATGTGAGCTGTTGTATTTTGGAAAGGCAAATCAGGGCAGAACGTATACACTTAATGGTAAAGTCCTGGGGAACATCTCCCTGTTCTTGGAATAATGTTGAGAAACTTGAAAGGGTTCAGAAAACATTTGCAAGGACATTGCCAGGGTTGGATGGTTTGAGCTATTGGGAAAGGCTGAACAGGCTGGGACTATTTTCCCTGGAGAGTTGGAGACTGAGGGGTGATCTTATAAAATTATGAAGGGCATGATTAAGGTGGGCAGTCAGGGACCTTTTCCCAAGTTCGGTGGGTGCAGAACTAGAGGGTACAGGCTTATGGTGAGAGGGAAAAGATTTAAAAGGGATCTAAGGGGAATCTTGTTCATGTTAAGGGAATTGCAAGTATGGAATGAACTGCCAGATGAAGGGGTGGAGGCTAGTACAATTGCAGCATTTAAAAGTCATCTGATTGGGTACATGAAGAGGGAGGATTTAGAGGGATAAGGGTGAACCGCTGGCAAATGGGACTCCATTAACGCTCTCCGTTATTGGTCAATGCATTGAATATAGAAACTGGGACGTCATATTGTGGCTGGACAGGACATTGATTAAGCAACTTGTGGAATTCTGCTTTCAGTTTGAATTTCCCTGTTCTGGGAAGGATGTTGTGAAACTTGAAAAGGTTTGGACAAGATTTACAAAAACGTTGCCAGGATTGGAGGATTTGGGCTACAGGAAGAGGCTGAATAGGCTGATGAGTCAAAGACTGAGGGGTGACTTCATGGAGATTTATAAAATCACGAGGGGTGTGAATACGGTGAGCAGTCGGAGTCCTATTTCCTCAGGTTAGGTGGGTCCAAAACTAGAGCACATGGGTTTAAGTTGAGAGGGCAAACATTTAAAAGCGATCTAAAGGGCAACGTTTTCAAGCTGAGTGTGTTGTGTGTATGGGAGGGGCTACCAGATGAAGTCGTGGAGCCTGAAAAATCACAACATTTAAAAGGCTTCCAATTGGGTACATGAAGAGGAAGGGTTTTGATGGATACAGGCCAATAGCTGGTAAATAGGAATCCATTAGTTTAGGATTCCTCGTTGGCACGGACGAATTAGACCAAAGGTCTGTTTCTTTGACAATAAATTAAGATGCATTCCTCTATTTTGTGGAGAGCTAGCTGAAGCACAGATAATTATCCTTGGAGCTGAGAAGGTGAAGCAGTGATTTCGACCTGGTGCAGATTTGATTCCAAGGTCTTGAATTTGCAGAGAGAGAGAGAGGAATTATTATCACTGTCACAATTTTTAGTTACAACTTTCAAGAAATTGGAAAATAATACAAGGTGAAAATGTGAACACTATTTTACTCAGTAAGTTCTGAGCATCTGGAACAGTCTGAACGACACAGATTCAGCAGGTATTCTGAAACAGACTTGAAATTTTCCTTTTCAGGAAAGATTTGGGGGGCTATCGGCACATGGGAGGGGACTTGGGACAGAGGGAGAGAGTACAGCCCCAACGGGCTGAATAGCCCCCAGGCCCTGTGCTCTGTGATACTGCCCCATTCACTGTGAATGATGAAGCTCATCCCCGGGCAGAGAGTGGGATTAGCCCTCCACCCTCATGGGGCCCGGCTGATTGACGGCAGCTCCAGACCAATGGGAGGAGAGTCTGTGTGGTCCTGCAGCTAATGGGAGTGAATGAGGGGTGTGGCCAGCAAGACAACACCTGTCCATGAGCTGTGCAGGTGCAATGTTTACTGGGTGGTGTTGGGAGAGACAGCTGTTGAACCTGAATTACAAACTCCTGGTAAATTAAAACCAAAAGAACTGCGGAAGATGTAAATCAGAAACAACAACCAGGAGGTTTGATTAGATTAGATTACATTACAGTGTGGAAACAGGCCCTTCGGCCCAACAAGTCCACACCGATCCGCCGAAGCGCAACCCACCCATACCCCTACATTTACCCCTTACCTAACACTACGGGCAATTTAGCATGGCCAATTCACCTGACCCTGCACATCTTTTGGACTGTGGGAGGAAACCGGAGCACCCGGAGGAAACCCACGCAGACACGGGGAGAACGTGCAAGCTCCACACAGTCAGTCGCCTGAGGCGGGAATTGAACCCGGGTCTCTGGCGCTGTGAGGCAGCAGTGCTAACCACTGTGCCACCGTGCCGCCCAGAAAAGCTAGAAAAGCTCAGCAGTCTGGCAGCATCTGTAAAGAGAAATCAGAGTTAAAGTTTAAGATCCGGTGTCCCTTCCACAGAACAGATGTTACTGAGAAAAAAAAGTCAGTTTATGTGCAGAAGAGGGGGGAGGATAAAGGAGTAAAAGATAGGTGGGGCTAGAGTGAGAAGAACAGTTGGATAAAGGATAACGATCTGGCTGGGGGAGAGTGATTAGCTGTTAATGAAGACTGTTAGTGGCTAATCATATGTAGTGTGTAATGGCAGGCTGTGAGAACAAGGACTGGTGTGTGGGGTAGGGGGCTACGACATGCGGTTGTTAACCTATGGTTAGCCACTAACTGTCTCAAGTATAAGCTGTTGCCCACCTATATCACTCCACGATTGGAGCTGCCGAGGACACAAACCTTTGGAATATCCTCCCGAACCCCCTCTGTCCGCCTGAAAGATGTATCTAAAAACCGTTCTCTTTAATCAACGTTTCCATCATTCGTGAAGCATTTTAGGAGATTTGTCAATGTGAAAGGCTCCATACAATGCAGGTAGTTGTTGTTATTGTCTGACATCAGGAGAAACAGGGATGAGCCCTCTCTCTCTTACACCTGATGAACAGGAGCAAAAGCAGGAAGCACTGAGCATGCTCCAACCCACAATGGGCCCCGGATTATTGATGTCAGCGCAGGACCAATAAGAGTGGGGGAACGGGGGCTGGAGGTGCTAGTTGGTCCTTCAACCAATCGGAGTGAATGAGGGGCGGGACAATACTCAACCACGTGATAAACTTCACTGCCAGCACTGTTTTGATCTGACCAAGGCATTGGAAAGTGTGAAGGTGAAGGGCAGGGGAACGGAAAGACATATTGACCAGGAAGAGGAGGAAATTTTCATGGTATGGGATAAGAGGTTTTACAGAACTTAGTGCACATTGTAAAACACAAATTTGAAAATCCCAAATTCTGCACCATTTTCCCTCCCTATAATCCATTTTGCACTCCTTGAAATATCAACTGTGTGTTTCTCCCTCCACAGATACCATTAATCAGTGCCAAAGCCCCATTGCCTGTGGAGAAGGTGATGTTTGACCTCCTTGTACAGCTGCAGTTCGTGTAGTGAAGGTGCTTCCACAATGTGTTTGGGTAAGAGCTGTTATAGATTATTCACTCCGCGACAGTGAAGAGTTGACAATATATGTGCAAATCAGCAACAGTTTTTTTTATCATGTTTATAATTTCACAGATATACTATTGAGAACTTCTGACATAAGGCCACAGATGGGGATATTAGGTCAGGTGATCAAAAGAATTGCCAAATAAGCAGGTTTTCAGGAATACCTTAAAGTAGGAAAGCAGGTCTGAGAGGGTTAGGGTGGGAATTACAGACCGTGTTGCCTTGGCAACAGTAGAAACAGCCAGACAATTGAAGCAATGAATAAACACATCGTTGGGAGTCTGAAAGAAAATGAATTGTCGGGGTCTCACAGGTTGTGTGGTGCAGGGAGACAGGGATGTTCACAGCCAGGAATTACATCAAGGGTGAGAATTTTAAATTGTTGCTTGTTAATAGGAGCCTTTTGATAGATCAACAAGTTTTGGTACAAGTGAGCACTTGGGCAGTAGGGTTTTAGATACTCTGGAGATTGCATGTAAGTTGAATGTGGGAGGCTGGTTAGGAGTGTATTTGGATAACGAAGTCTGGAGATAACACAGGGATGGACGAGTATTTCAGTAATTGAGCTGAGACTAGGGTGGAGTTGGGTGATGTCACTAATGTAGAAATAGTGCTTTTGGAGTTGGGCTACTCCTCCTCCTCTTCACTCCCCCTCACCAATTCACAGATATTGTTCCTTGTTCTATCTGTCTGTCTTTTCTGGTTATGTCCTTCTCTCCCATTCTGCTACAAACTAATATTTGACCCCACCGTTGTTGCAAAAACCTACTCCATCCCGACTCTCCCTTTCGTTTCTGAATTCCTTGTATTTGGTGTCCCTTAAGGATCTCTCCTTGGTCCCTCCTGTTTCTCACCTACATACTGCCAGGAGGTGACATTGTCCAAAAGCACCGTGTTAGGTTTCACATGTACATTGACAATGCCCAGCTCTCCCTCCCCATCATCCCTCTCCATTACTCAGTTATCAAACTGCTCATCACACTCCCACTATGCGATTGTCTGCAATTTCCTGCAACGGAACGTTGCAATGGTTAAACCCATTGCTTTCAGTTGCTATTACAAATTAGTTTCCCTTACTGCTGAGCCTCTCCCTCTCCCTGGGAACTGTCTGAGGCAGAACCACACTCTTGACAATATTGCTCTCATATCTGACCCCAAGGGGACCTTCTGATCAGACATTTACACAATCACAAACACCAGGAATTTCAATCTCTTAAATGTTGTTTGTCTCGACCTCACTCCAGCTCCATTGCTACTGAAACCTCTGACTCGTGTCGGTGTTGTCTTAAACTTGACAAATCCAAAACAGAACCCGTGATTCCGTGACTATCCCAGAATCTGGTTCCAGACTCCCTCATGATGGGAAACATCCGCTCAGTATTTACCCTGTCAAACTCCTTGAGAATCCTACATGTTACAATGAGATCCCCTCTCATTCTTCCCAAATCCAGTGAGTAGAGTCCCAACTTCTTCAGCCTTTTCTTAAAAGATAATCCCTGCAAACCAGGGTTCATCCCAGTCAATTTTCTGTGAAATGCCTCTGGTGAAATGATGTATTTCCTTAAATAAAGGGACCAAAACTTCTGTCATTACTCCAGTTGTGGTCTGACTCGCACTTTATAAAGTTCCTCTCAGGTATATACTCCAAACAACTCCCTTTAAACTTGCACAGATGTTGTTGGAAATGCTCAGCAGGTCATGCAGCATCTGTGAAGAAAAATCAGTTAAAGTTTTGGATCTGATCACCCTTCCTCAGATACGTTAACTCTAATTTCTTTTCACAGATGCTGCTAGACCTGCTGAGCTTTTCCAGAAACTCCGGTTTCTCTTCCTGGTTTACAGCATCTTCAGTTGGTTCGGTTTCCATATCCTTTAAACTTGCCATCTCTATTCTAGAATTTGTCATTTCCACCTTGGAAAAAAGATTCACATTTGGTTGGACTCCCCTCCTCTGGGGAAAAAATAAACCATGACTAGTCACCCTATCATTGCTCTTCATAATTTTTTAAAGTTCAATGAAGCCACCTAAAATGTCCATGCTGCAGGGAAATAGCCTCAGGCTATTCAGCCTCTCCCTATGGTTCAAATGTTCCAATACTGGCAACACCCTAGTAAAACTTTTCTGAACTCTTGCAAGTTTCCCAACATCTTTCCTATAGCAGGGAGACTGGAATTGAAAGCAGTCTGGCGATTCCAAAAGTGACCGAGCCAATAAACTGTGCAACCGAAACATGATCTTCCCAACTCCTATCCTCAATGCACTGCCCAATAACAGCTAGCATACGGCACACCACCTTCACCGACCTGTCTACCTTCAACCACACTTTCAAGGAACTATCAACCCACACTGCATGGTCTGTTTATCTGTCAACACTTCCCAGAAACTTGTCATTAAAAGTTTGAGTCTTATTCTGGTAACATTTTTCTGAAATCAGGGAGATAACAATTGAATGCAGTATTCTAAAACTGGCCTCACCAATACCCTACTCAGCCACAACGTAACCTCCTACCCCCTATACTCAGTGACAGAATCCCTACAGTGTGGAAGCAGGCCTTTCGGCCCATGAGACCATTCCAATCATCGGAACAGCATTCCACCCTAACTCTGTAACCTGCCATTTACCAAAGCTAATCCAGCTAACCTGCATGTCTTTGGATTTGTGGGAGGAAATTAAGAGCACCCAGAGGAAGCCCACGCAGACACACAGGGAGAATGTGCAAACACCACACAGAGAGTGGGAATTGAATCGAATCAGCACATTCCATTCAATGTTCGTATCCCAAATGCCACGTTCAGCACCTGATCTCGCTGAAACTCTACTTTCCAAGTACTATACAGTTGTTCTGAGCCCTTCAGAGGGAATTAAGGTGAGGAGGAGAAAACAGGAACAAGGTTGAGTTTTAGATCTATAACATAACTCTTCATCTTCCCCCTCTGTTCCCCCCGAGTCCCCAGCTCTGTCTGCTTCCCCCCCGCCTTTTCCCCCACTCTGTCTGTCCCCCTCCCTCTGTCGGCTTGTTGTCCGCCCCGTCGGCCTGCTCCCCCCCCCCCCCCACATCGGCCTGATCGCCCCCTCTGTCGTCCTGTTCCCACTACTCCCCCAAGGGCCTGTTCCCCTCCCCCTCTGTCAGCCTGTTCCCCGTGCCCCCTTCCCCCCGTCTCTTCCCCACTTTGTTGGTCACCTCCCCCCCAGGTCTGTTGCCCCTTTCTGTCATTCGCACCCCCCTCTGTTCCCCTCCTCTCTAATCCCACTTTCTGTCCCCACCCGTCTCTGTGCCACCCCACTGTATCCCCTCTCTCTTTCCCCACCCATTTCAGTCCCATCCCTCTCTATCCACCCACGCCCTGTCTGCCTACCCTCCCTCCCAGTCCCCTAGTTCTGTACTCCACCACTGCAGGGCAAATATCTTGTCTATTTACCCTATCCATGCCCAGCCTGATTTTAAAAATCTGTTTCAGGTCACCATTTTGGTGTCATCTGCAAACTTTCTTACAATACCTCTTATGTTCACATCCAAATCATGGATATAAATGGCGAAAAGTAGTGGATCCAGCACCGATCCTTGTGACACTCCACTGGCCACAGGCCTCCAGCCTGAAAAGCACTCTCTGCCTTCTCCGTTCGGACCAGTTCTGCACTCCATGCGATCTAACCTTGCTGACAAGTCTCCACGAGGAACCTTGTCAAACACGTTCCTGAAGTCCATGTAGATCATGTCCATGCTCTGACCTTAGCAATCCTCTTTGTTACTTCTTCAAAAAAACTGAGTCAAATTCATGAGATATGATTTCCCATGCACAAAGCTGTTATTAGTATCCAGGATTTAACTCTGTACATTGGGGTCTGCGTTGCCCAGTTATAGGTGTTAATATTCTGGATGAAGTTCAAGTACGCCAGCATTTTGTCAGTGACTGTGTATTGAGTGTTGTTAATGTCACCAACATAGGTGAGTTCCTTTTGAAAGGCAGTCCCTGTATCCCTTGCCCAACAGGAAATAATGTAAGTGTCCTTATCTCTGGACTGGGAGGATCAGGCTCACAGTTGAGTAACAGCATCTTTGAAGAGGCTGATTAGTAAACCTGCCCAAGCTACCAGGCCATGCTGTCTCCCAGTTGTCCCTGCCTGAGCCTCCAAACAGAACCTTCCTGTAGTTTCTCTCCTTTCAAACTCTCCCATTGCTCAGTTTGTCCAGGATCCCCTTCTGCTGCTGCAGTGATCCTGTCCCTCACTGACCTGTCCATCCCCCAGTGTCCTCCTCATTCATTCATTATTTACAATCCCATTGTCCCAGTCCTCCAGTCCTGCCCCCTCCCGTCGATAGAGACGGCTCAGTGGTTAGCACTGCTGCCTCACAGCACCAGGTACCCGGGTTCAATTCCAGCCAGGAGTCTGTGTGGAGTTTGCGCATTCTCCCCGTGTCTGAGCGGGTTTCCTTCGGGTGCTCAGGTTTCCTCCCAGAATCCAAAGATGTGCAGGGCAGTTGAATTGGCCATTCTAAATTGCCCATAGTATTAGTTACATTAGTTAGGGGGAATGGGTCGGTATGGACTTGTTTGGCCAAAGGGCCTGTTTCCATACTGTCGGGATTCTGATATATTGGGCAGCAGCTGCTGTCAATCACCCGGACTCCTGTATGATTGGGACCACGTGCTATAGGAGGGGAGACCAGTGCACGGGTGCAGCGCTGGCCAATTGTGGAAGTATGCGCAGTATAGTCAGTGCCTGGGAAGGAGGCTGTGGGTGTGAGAAATTGATCAATCATTAGCAGCTTCATCCCTCTGGGAGCAGGACCCAGGGGAATAGCCCTTTTCTTGCTACCCTGACATGTGATCAGACTATCAGTGGTGCAGCGTTTTGCAGAAAATTATCAGAACTCTTTTGTGAAGATTCAGGGTTGTTATGGAAAGGGACAAGGATGGGCATGCAATCAGAATTCTAATTTGGCTCATTTTAGTAAGATGGGTCTTGGCCAGAGTGTGCAGGAAGCAGTGTATGCAGGATGGTTCTCATCAGGAGCTAGGAAACTGAATTCGAAGAGAGTGTGTGAGAACTGGGTGTGGAGGAAAGGAGTGGCGGGGATTGGTTTGGATTTCAGTTCACAGAAGAGAGAAATTGTGAGACTGAGGTTTAAAGCTTTGGGGGAACAAGGAAACGACAGTTTAATACTACAATTGTCTTATGAATTTCCATCCTGTATTAACAGTGGTAACTTGTGTGCTCTGTTGTATGGTACTGAAAGGGTGGATTTGCGGTTGAGAAATACAAATTGAACTTCATGTTCAGATCTGATAGTTACTTGATCCGTGCCGATCTGAATATCATTTGGAAGGAAAGGTGTACATTCTGTCCGTGGGCGAATATTTCAAATCTCAGTGTGACTGCAAAAGTACTGAGACACACCCAAATCCATGTCAGCATGGTGAGTGTGGAGAGAGATTTCATTTGTTTTTGAAAGTCTGAAAAATCATGGCACATTTCCCAGGAACAATTAAGCCACAACTTTGCTTTGTAGAATGACAAGTCTTTCATTAACCATGCAACCAGAAAGACACAAGGATACCTGCACCATGGGAAACACTCTGAAAACGGGATTGTTGCAAAGGAGTTCATTCTCGATCATGGATTGTAATCCATTGGTGTTGTCACGTCGGTTCCAGCGCCGTGGGGAAATACTGGAAATATGATGAATGTAATGTAGGTTTCAGTTATTAAACTGTAAAAAGTGCAGAACAATTTACAAGGATGTTGCCAGGGCTTAGGGGTCTGAGTTATAGGGAGAGGTTGGACAAGTGAGGATTTTATGTTTAGACCAGAGGAAACTGAGGGGGTTCTTTTCTGGAAGTGTATAAGTCCATGAGAGGCATGGATAAGGTGAATGCACTCAGTCTTTTTCCCAGGAACTCAAGGATTGGACGGCTTGATTAGATCATTTTAAGGTTAGAGGAGAAAGAATAAAAGGGAAGCTGAGGGGCAACTGTTTTACACAGAGGGTGGTATGTATATGGAATGAGCTGCCAGTGGAAGTGGTTCAGGCAGGAACACTCACAACAGGTAAAAGACATTTGGACAAATACATGGATAGGAAAGGGTCAGAAGCAAATGGGCCAAGTGCAGGGAAATGTGGTTAGCGTGGATGGACATTCTGGTCGGCATGGGCCAGTTTGGGCCAAAGGGCCTCTCTCTGCTGTCGGATTCTATAACTCTATATGCATTTGCTATTTCTCCCGTTAACTCTGTTGGTATCCTGGGATGTATTCCATTAGGGCAATGAGACTTGTCTACCTTTAGCTCCATTAGCTTGCCCAGCTCTAACTCTTTCACGATAATGGTTATTTCTAGGTCCTCACCTTCCTTAGTCTCCTTATCGATTACTGGCATGTTCTTCGTGTCCTCCACTGTGAAGACTGACTGCTGTGTACTCATATTCCTGAACCCTGCAGGATAGGAATAACTAGGCACAGAACACTGAGAGGTCTTCTTTGAGTCTTTATTGATGAAACATGGCAGTTACATGGATAGTGTACATGCAGAACACCTCCAGGCAGCATCAGGTGACTCCCCGCCTGTCCGATGTGCCGCTCCCATTCTTATACCTTTGTGGTTTGGGACTTTGAATAGAGACTGTCTCTCAGTATTCTCTCCAAGGCAACGGCAGTTAGAAAGTCTCGTTCAGTTCAGCACTTTGTGGTTAAACCACACACCCCTCCCCCATGCCCCCGTAGCTCCCTCAAGCATCTGACAGGCGCTTCAGTTTCAGTGGGGCTGTCTATCAGGATTCTGATATGGAGGAGCTGGGGTGGACAAAGTTATAAATCACACAACAGGTTATAATCCAACAGGTTCATTTGGCAGTAAAAGCTTTTGGAGTGTGCTGTGATTTTTAACTTGATCAGGATTATCTCTATGGTAACAGTTAAGTGCTTCAACAATTACAGAGGCCATCTGTTCCCCGCACAATAGGTTCCCCTCTAGCAGTGTAAACTGCTATTCTGGCCCTGGGGATAGCTACTCATCATTTTTCTCCCCCAATCCCATCTCTCTTTCTGTTGATCTTTAAAGTTTTTCTAATCTCCTAGTTTCTCGTTGATCTTTGCCAATTTGTATGCTTTCTATTTCAGTTTGATAGATTCCTTTATTTCCTGAGCCACCTACTGCAGATTATTCCTTTTTCCTACAGTCCTTCCTTTTCCCTGATATATACTTTTGCTGAGCACTTCGAAAAATTGCTTTGATATTCCCCAATGTGCGTCAACTTTCCCACCGTAAAGTCTTTGTTTCCAGTCTACATTAGCCAACTTCTGCCTCATCCTATTGTAGTATCCTTTGTTTAAGCACAGGATCTTGGGATTGGATCTAATCTTCCAGCTTTCCATCTGTGTTCTAAGTTCAGCCAGACTGATCAGATGACTTTTATCAGATTATGAGGTGAGGCGATGTTTCCTGGGTGTTTTAGGTTTCATTGTCAGTGACCTTGGCTTTGTAATAAAGTGCAGGATAGATATTCACAACAGAGTATTCTGGACGCTGTGAATGTACAACACAATCTAAAACCATAAATCACTGTCTCCCCTCAGTTTAAAATTGCAAAATCATTATCTCCTACACGCTTCCTCACTATCTAAGTTTGGAACGCTAATCCACCTTACTATCCTGCTGTTTCCGAAAATCTCCTTTGGTGAAGGTGGTGAGTGTTGGATTCAGCTTTCCAGTTATTACTGTAAGAAGATAAGCACTGGGCACAGGAGAGGCAATGCAGCCCTTCGAACCAGCTCCACCATTTAATACAGTGATGATTGAGCTCACCTCGGTCTCAGCTGGATTTTCCCTCCAGCTTTCTCTCACCCTTCAACCCATTGCAAATTCAACATCTGTATCTCTTCATTAAATTGGCTTATTGTCCTGGCATCCACCGCATTTTGAATAGTGAATTCCACAGATTCACAACACATCGAGACAAGTACATTCTTCCTCATGAGAATAGGATAGATTCACTATAGTGCAGAAACAGGGTATTCATCCATCGAGTCCACACCAACCCTATGATGAACGTCCCATTCAGACCCACTCATTCCCTGTAACATTGCATTTCCCATGGCTAATTGTCTAACCGCACGTGCATGGACACTGTCAGCAATTTAGCATGGACAATCCATCTAACCTGCATATCTTTGGACTATGTGAGGAAACTGGAGAACTGCACGAAACCATGCAAACATGGGGAGAATGTGTAAACTCCACACAGTCGCCTAAGGTCCCTGACGCTGTGAGGCAGCAGTGCTTGACACTGAGCCACCTCTGCTTAAAACCTACTGTGCCTTATTAACCTCCCTATCCCCGAATTGGCTGAATCTATGTTCCTTAAGTCAGAAATCAGGTTGTCTAAGCGGATGTCTCAGTAAATTCCAGTGACCGCCCACATGTCCCTTGTGTCTGAATGGGAATCCAATACACAACATCCTCCATCCCACACTTTTTGTTCACGTTCCAGAGACAGGGCTCCAGTGCCTGCATGAGGACTGCAACTCCCAAATTCCGAGGCAGGGACCACACGTCTGTGGGGAAACCTGGCACTGCACAAGTACAGAATGTGGGTGAGTTTTCGAGCATGTGCTTTGGGGTAACTAGTGGAAAGTATTTCACCCTCTGATTGTCTGGAGGAGGAACGTATTTGCTTGTAGTATTGATCTGTTGGAGAGTCAAAGTGTCATCACATCCACATGGGACCAAATTACATTCCCAACTTGTCATAACACTGGAATCGACCAATGAGAAACAAAGGATGTGACCCATTCTCCCAGACTGTAGGTTCCTCTTCTGTCCAGGATCTGCCACCTCCCTTTCTGTTTCCTTTTGTTTCATTCTGCTGTTACATTACTGACTTGCAGCAACTGAAGGGAAAGGAAGTGAACCCAGAAAGGGTGCAGCGTCTAAACAGGGACGGGAATTGGTGGCTTGGATCTGTTTACCAGTAACACCATGAGAATGGGGAGGGTGTACATTAGGGGGTAGCAGAGACAGAATGGTGGGAGAGAGTAAGTGGGCTGGAGGGTTACAGCTTTGGGGGAAGAAAGAAGAAAAAGATATTCCAGAGAAACTAGAATTGTCTGCTCTGAATTTCTAATCTGTACATATTCCTTTATACAGAGTGCTAGATGGTGAAGATTTGCAGACTGAAATCTCAATATCATTTGCCGATCGTGATAAAGTTAACCAGCATTTGAAGAACCAAAGATGGAGAATCACTCGGCCAAAATCCTGCAAAAGTCTCCCTCCCAGCATTGTCGGTCTCTCTGCGCCAAATGGACTGTGAATGGTACAAGACAGCAGCTCACTACCATCTTCTCAAGGGTAACTAGAGATGGGGAATAAATGGTGGCTGAGCCAGTGATGCCAATATCCTGGAAACGGTTTCTATCTCGAGTTGCTTAAACCCAATTGATGGTACTGCAGGATGATGAGGGAGGTTTGTGTGCATCCTCCAGGAGGCAGCACCATCACATTACCCATGCCTTCACCCACACAGTAACACACCAAAGCAACTGGATTAAAAGGCAGTGAAGCCAAAGGAGGACTTAGATATAGTTCTTTGAGTTAAAGCCATGAAAGGGGATTGGAAAACAACAGGAACAGGAGATTGAGCTGGATGGTCAGCTGTTTCCCATTGAATGGTGGATCAGGATTGAAAGGCCGAATGGCCTCCTCCTGCTTCTATCTCCCAGGTATGTATATAGCCATGAAGCCCGGGTAGGAAGAAGTGGGCAGGGATTCTCCAGGAAATTGCACCTCCAAATCAGTTTTCAGTGAGGGTAGGTTTGATGGATTTTATTTAACATTTGTCTTTAACACAAGGTTTGTGAATTTGGTTTTAAAATATTGTAGCTATTTATTCCACAATAAATAGAACTAAAAGAAAAGAAATGAAACTGTCTGAATATAACAGTTTTTAAAAATTTCAAACGCCCTGTAAATCAAAATCCTGTCTATTGCCGGACACCATCACTTTCCAGTTACTCAAACTCCAGGGAAATATTCCCTCCCTGTCTGAACCTTTGGTTTGATTTAACTGCTTTTCAGTTCTCCTTCTGTGAGCTGTGAAGTGTTCTTTGCCCCCCAATTTCTCCTACCCAGACGTGTTATCTCACACAGCTGAGCAACCTTCCCACGAACATCATTACGCCATTTTGGGTTTTTGTTAATATATAATCACTAGCAGTAAACCACCCATGTAACCAATTCAATATTTACAAACAAAGCCCATTACGGGCAAAGCAAACCATTCCAAATGACAGAGTGGGAAGGACCAAATTAAAGTAGAGTTCGGGGTGAGGGGGCCGCAGTGGAGATAAAGCACTGTATCCCCTGTGATGCCCACCTCTATCTAAAGGCATCGATAGCATTGATACATACCACATGCTCCTTCTCCAAGGACACCCTGATTTATCCTCAATCATAGAATAGTCTTTATCCTCAATCATAAAATAGCTTTTATCCTCAAACATAGAATAGAATCCCAACAGTGTGGCAGGAGAGCATTGGCCCATCAAACCCCACCAACCATCCAAAGACCATCCCACGTGGAGCACTCCATCCTTGTAACACTGTATTTCCCATGGCTGATCCACTGAGTCTGCACAATCCTGGACACTGTGGACAATTTCGCAAATTTGTTCCACTTAACCCACAATTTCTTGAACTGTGGGATGAAACCAGAGCACCTGGATGGGGCCCAAACTATCCTGGGGAGAATGTGGGAACTCCACACAGGCTGTTGACCAAGGCTGGACTCCAACCTTGTACCTGGTGCTGTGAAGCAGCAGTGCTACAGTCACAATTTAAATCAAAACAGATGTCCCGTGCTCATTGCTGTTTGTGGAGACTTACTGCCCAGAGAGACATCCTGAGATTCAGAAAGAGACAATATAAATTCAGTTAACTCCAGCCGAGTTAATGTGATTAACAACAACATCAATACTCCAACAGTGCCATCAGACCTCGTGCCTATTCTACCATTTACGATTTTTAACCCATGGGAAGTTTGTTACCAGCTCCGATGACAGCCATAATGCTCTGACCACTTTGACGGAGCCAGTGCAAGTCAGTTCTAATAGTTACCAATAGATTGAATCTAAACAGGATGCCCCACAACAGGAAGTGCTCTGACACTCAATGCTTGTAATTCAAGGTCATTTTCCTTAAACCACTCACGTCTGGCAATACCATTGAAGATATTTTATACAGTAACCTTTCAGTCATAATTGCTAGTTCCAGTCCATGAAGCAGCCAGTAACATGGCAGTGAATTGAATTCTAACAGCAGCATTGCCCTGGCAGGAGAGATTGAGGAGCTTGAAGCTGTCTTCTCTGGAATATCTAAATATGAAATACTTCAAATGAACAAAAATCCTCAAGAGCTCGATAGGATAGGTACAGGAATGATGTGCTCCTAGACTGGTGTGCCTGGAATGAAATAAGCACTAACTACGGTATCTTCACCCAACATCCCCTTTAGCTGCATAAATGTTTAAGATTTATTTGCTGCTCTAATTCCACTCTCTTGATCACTCCCACTTTTAACCACTGTAATGTTGATGAATGTGCAAATGTATAAAATTTAATTTAATCCATCCCAAAACCTTTCTGTATCTGTGTCTCACTTGTGTTCACCGAGACACTCATTCAATCTGACATCTTTACAAACCCTGCCCTGATATTTCCTTAGATGGCTTAGAATGGAATATTCACAGAATTGTTACTGTACAAAAGGAGACTGATTGGCTCATCAGCTCTCCAAAGGATCATCTCACTGAATGCCATTGTTCTCCCTTTCCCCCATAAACCTTCCCATTCGTCCCCTTCCAATTACACCGGCAAGTTCACAACTAACCACAGCGATTGGATTTGATTTGTTTGTTCATGGGATCACGGCATCACTTGCTGGGGCAGCATTGTCATCCATTCTAACTGCCCAGGAGATGGTTCAAAGTCAATCACATTATTCAGGGTCTGGATTCACATGTCGGCTGGACCTGGTCAGAATAAAAACAGTTTCCCAGACCCAATGATATGAAGAGTTGTTTTCTGGCCTATTATCCTATTTCACAAATGATAATGAATGATGTTTGCAGTTGAATTAAAAGTGAAAGACCAAAATGGGTTTTATTCTGATTGAGCACGTCCTCCTGTTTTCTCAGTTGCTATTGACAGTGTCATTCCCCTTGCACCAGAACCTGTTCCAGAGAGTGTTACAGAAAAGGCAGAATGGTCAGCTGCAGGTGGTCACCTGACTGGTCACTGGACCCAAAGGTTCACTCTCCACAGATGCTGCCAGATCTGCTGATTTTTTTCAGCAATGTCTCTTTTTGTTCCTGATTTCCCAGCATTTGCAGATGTTGGGTTTTTCAATATTGATCTTGTCTATTGCAGAGGAGTTTATTGATGAGTTTGGAGAGTTTTGAACATTGTAAGTTAGGCCACAAATCAGCCATGATCTATTGAATGGCAAAGCAGGGTTGAGGGGTTGAATGGCCGCCTCCTGTTCCAATGAAAGTTGTCCATCTGCAGCTTGTGGCAAGATTTCCCCTCACTGCTCACTTCACCTCCATATCTAACACATTGTTACTGACTGAACAAACCTCCTGTGTTTGAACTAAACCTGCTAATGTTCAGTGGCTCCCTGTCTTGCCACCCGGGTTTAACTCTCATCATGGAATGCTGTCTCGTATTACTGCGGGAATGCCCACAAAGGACTCAGCCTGGAGTCTGTATCCCGTGGGATTCACAAACCCCGTTTATTTCCTCCTTCCTCTCTCATTCTGGCTATTGAATTCTCGGTTTCAATCCATTCTCCTGTCATGCTCTTCAACATGCCCATGTGGGTGGACTAGAGGCATCCGGGATTAGGCGGAAGCATGAGGAGCGGTGACAGCAAATAAAGCTCTCATTGTAACGGCAGAGTTTTTCCGTGACACAGTGAGTGGTGAGGCACCTGAGATTGTGGGGGAGGCAGATTCAATCGGGGATTTGGGAAAACACTCAGACACTGACCTGTTCATCTGATTGTTAACTCAGACATATAGACAGAAATAAAGATGCACATTTAGATAGCACCTTTGATGACCTGGGGCAATGAAACATTCTTCCATCCCAATGATTTCCATCTCAACTCTCTGAAAACACAGGCACAAAGCTTCCTACTTGTGACAGCCTGTCTCTCAGTCTCCTCTTTTCTTGAGAAAAGAGTTTTAAGCTGTTTGGCCTTTCCTGGTTTACAACCTCTGTGTTCCTATAAGGTTTGTGACTGAACCTTTATTCTCCTGTCCCTTGTGAGTGATGCCAGCAGCAGAAACAGGTCCTGACCTGTGAGGGGGTTTGGTTGGAGTATTTGTATTTACAAATTCATTCTCACCCTCACCTACAGTGTGAAATTGATGTAAAGCAGAAGGAAAGGAGTGAGTGAGCACCCACAGAAACACAAAGGCAGCATGAGTACCTAAGCTGAATGAACCTGGCATGAGGAAAACGTGATGACAATCAAAACTAGTTAGAGTCACAGAATCCCGTGGGTGGAGAACGAGGCAATCCGGCCCATCGAGTCTGCAATGAACTGCTCTCCCACCCTATCCACATAACCCCACATTAACCATGGTTAACCCAACCCACCTAACTTTCACACCCCAGCCCATATTAGCATGGCCAATCCAGTAACGCTGCACATCTATGGGAGGGTCACAGATTACATCCAAATGCTTGGAATTGTTTATGAAGGCTCACTAATACATTTCTCTGACGCAAGTGCTGCGTTTTAGAAAATAAAATCTGAGGGAAACTGCAACCAGAAAGATTTCCAATGATCTCTAGAGGAAAACTCGAGCCACTGACCCAGGGGACCCTGTGAAAGTTACAGAGATCTGGCAACCATCAGAAATGTAACAGGTTGTGAGGAAGGTGGGGTGCGACAAGGACAAAAAGTCAGTCTGCCACACGGGGGAAGGCAGGAGAGATTAAACAGCAGGAATGATAATTCCTCAAGGCCACGGGGAATGGAGTTAGGGCTGGGAAAGAAACAGGGATACAAAGTGTGCACCTGTCAAAGATATACATTATAAAAACAGATTATAACAACATAGAGGGCAGAGTTCACAGTCTGAAATTGTTGCTCTCATTGGTGAGTACAGAACGCTGTAAAGCCTGGGTAGTTCTATCACAGCCAACACATTCAGGATGGGCCAAGTGGCCTTAATCTCTGCTGTACCTTGCTGATAAATTTATTCTGTCATTTGGAGCTAAAGTCTGATGATGTTCATAAATTCTCAAATTGGACTGGACTTTAATATTCTGGAGAAATGTCAAATAAATCTTAATGATCCCATTCTGTAGACCTTCATCCTTGGCCCTGCATGTTCCAGTGTTTCAGTTACATCCATGTCCTTTTATACTAATGTGATGCTTGTTACTGCCTCTACCACCATATCAGTGAGTTTCTGCTCCCCACCATCTCTGAGTGAAATACTTTCTCCCCTCCCCTTCTTTCTGAGAATTAGTTACAACCTAAAGCCTCCAGTTACTGATCCATCTGTTAATGGATAGCTCCTTCCTCTCCAATCGATCTGGATTCCTCAGCATCTTATCACTTCAATAAAAGCTCAGCTCATCCTCCTTGGAAATCATCCCCAGCCCATCCAGCCTTCCTCAGAGCAGAAATTCTCCAATTGGAGAAACACTCTGATCAATCCTTTCTGGTGAGAACACATCACCCTGGAATGTGGGGAACAGAACTGAGTGCAGTATATTGGCCGTGGTCACACAAGTGTTGCTGACCTCCGTGTTCTTGTGGTTGTTGCTGACACAAGAAGTGTCCTGGTTTTCCCACATGGAACAGGATGTGCACTCCATGAGACTGGGATTCCCCACCATGTGTCTGACATTCTTCTTGGTTAATATCTTGAAAAGAACTGTCCTCAGAACACTAGCTGTGCTCTGACTTCATTCACAACTGGATGTGGCTGGACTGCAGATCTTAGATCTGTTTTGTTGTTTCCCAAATTGCTTCACTCTGTCTATCACTTGCTGCTTATGCTTGTTTGGAACACAAGTAGTCCTCTTTGGTAACTTCATCAGGTTAACACCTCATTTTTAGGTATTCATGCTGCTGTTACCGGCATGCCCCCCTGAATTCTCTCAGCTGAACGAGGGCTTTTCCTGTGGTTTGATGGTAAGAGATAAGTTGGGGGCATGCTGGACCGTGATTTTGTAAGCTTTGTTGTAGTACAACTCTACTGTTGTTTTTGGAAGGAAAGAACTAAACTCTTACACTGTAGGCCCTTTACAAGAAGCTACATGCAGTATCATGAACACTGGTAGGCCAAGACAGGAAATACGAGCAACACTGTACAATGATGCATGATCACAACTGCAGCAAGGGGAGTTTAAGAGCCACGTGACATAAGAATAGGGAAAGAAGCAGCTGATCAGATTGTCTCCTTCATAGTCATAAAGAGACTCTGTGAGATTATTGTACTGTTGGAGTGAGGATGGAGGAGGTTGGGGAGATGGAGAGTCCTTTTACAGAAACGAATCTGCCTGAGAGTTATGGGATCGGCTTGATTGCCATGAATTTAACAGAAAGCTTTTTATCCCCAAAAGATAACAAGACTGATGATGATCCCCAATCATCATCAGAAACAAACCCCAGAATACATGGTTCAGAGATGGATGTCAATAGCCCATCAACATCCAACTCCTGCAATCATTGAGCAAACTTATGTGTGATTAACCAGAAAACCAGCAGCATGTTCACTGTGTGCAGGTGGACAGTGATGTGGGGAAGTACTGGCCGAGTAGTATTGTCGCGAGACAGTTAATCCAAAGCCCCAGATAACATTCTGGAGACCTGGGTTCAAAGCCTGCTGCAGCAGATGGGGGAATTTGAATTCAATAAAAATAAGGTCTGGAATTTAAGTGTCTCATGATGACCATTAATCGATTGTTAGAAAAGCCCATCTGGTTCACTCATGCCCTTTCACTCATGCATCCTTACCTGGTCTGGCCTACATTGTGACTTCAGACCCACAGCAATGTGTCGACTCTTACCTGCCCTCTGGGCAATTCGGGATGGGCAGTAAATTCTGCCGGGCCAGCGACATCCTCATCCTGTGAATGAATAAAGGAAAATAAAAGTCTCTACCCAGTGTGAATCTGTACATGTTCAACGATGTTGTGAACATTTCCAAAACGACATTCTCCACATACATAACATTATAACTGCCAAAACCATTGTCCAATCCTTGGTGTGAACAACAGAAAAAAATCCTTCAACTGTGGCTATCAGTAACTTGACTGGTGTCCCAACAGGATGGTTGCCTGAGTGAATCCCTCCCCCCCCCCTCCCCCGCCACACACACACACACACACACACATACACAGAGCAGGTGAACAGCTTCTCCCCAGTCTGACTGGTTTGGCCCATTTCCAGGTGGGATGGGTAAAGAATTCCCTTCTGACATTCCCCATATTTCCACAGCCTCTCCCTGGTGTGGCTGCACTGGTGTTTTGCTATTTCAGATAAATGCTGGCAGACTGTTACACACACCGTGTCGGTATGTTACTGCCCAGTCTGAATGTTGCTGTTTCCTGTTGAAAACCTTTTGATAATTTGGTTCCAATAAACCCTGCAACCCAATTATTTCTTAGCCACCGTGGGACCCTCCTCCCCACATTCCTGATGATGGGTTTATGCCTGAAACATCGATTCTCCTGCTCCTCACATGCTGCCTGACTTGCTGTGCTTTTCCAGCACATCACTTTTTGACACTGATAAACAGAGTGACTGTCAGAGCTGGATGTGGTTTTGTCAGAATCCTTTAACCCAGCCTTTCCCAGGATTAGGACAGTCCAAGGCATGTCTCTATGAAATGGGAAGGGTTTGTAAATCCCAAACAGACATTGTGCAGTCACTCAGTGTACCAGGATATGGATATCATTGCCCTGCTGTATGTGGAAGGAACATAGTTTATTTCCTCAGTCTGTTAGAAAGCATTTCATGTATTGGTGTGGTACAAATGTTCTAAGATATTAACAATCCTGGTTAGACCACCCTGGAGCAGGTGTTCAGTTATTTGTACCCTAACTGGGGGCTTATGCCCGAAACGTCGATTCTCCTGTTCCCTGGATGCTGCCTGACCTGCTGCGCTGTTCCAGCAACACATTTTCAGCTCTGATCTCCAGCATCTGCAGACCTCACTTTCTCCTCCCATCCCATATTACCAAACCGTCATCTCCCAGAACATACAGAACCTTATCAGCTCAGGAGATCTGCCACTCACAGCTTCTTACCTCATAGTCCGGGAACCCCACACTGCCGATTCTACATCCTTCCCAAGATCCACAAGCCTGACCACCCTGGCCGACCCATTGTCTCAGCATGCTCTTACCCCACCGAACTCATCTCCAACTACCTTGACACTGTCCGATTCCCCCCAGCCCAGAAACTCCCCACATATATTCGAGACACCACCCACGCCCTTCACCTCCTCCAAAACCTCCGTTTCCCCAAACCCCAACGCATCATCTTCACCATGGATATTCAATCCATCTACACCTCCATCCACATGACCAGGGCCTCCAAGCCCTCCATTTCTTCCTCTCCCGGCGTCCCCAACAGTATCCTTCAACTGACACTCATTTGTTTGGCTGAACTCGTCCTCACACTTCACAAATTCTCCTTCGAATCCTCCCACTTCCTCCAGACCAAAGGGGTAGCCATAGGAGCACGTATGGTCCCCAGCTATGCCTGTCTCTTTGTTGGCTACGTAGAAAAGTCCATCTTCCATAGTTACACTGGCACCACTCCCCACCTGTTCCTCCGCTACATTGATGACTGCATTTGTGCCACCTCGTGCTCCTGCGAGGACGTTGAGCAGTTCATCACCTTCACCAACACATTCCACCCCGTCCTTAAATTCACCTGGACCATCTCTGACACCTCCCTCCCCTTCTTGCACCTCTCCATCTCCATTAATGACGACCGACTTGACACTGACAATTTTTACAAACCCACTGACTCTCACAGCTACCTGGATTACACCTCTTCCCACCCTACCTCCAGCAAAAATGCCATCCCGTATTCCCAATTCCTCTGCTTCCACCATATCCGCTCCCAGGAGGGCCAGTTCCACCACAGAACACACCAGATGGGCCTTCTTTAGAGACTACAATTTCCTTTCCCACTTGGTTAACGATGCCATCCAATGCATCTCATCCACATCCCGCACCTCCGCGCTCACACCCCAACCCTCCAACCGTAACAAGGACAGAGCCCCCTGGTGTCCACCTTCCACCCTACAACCTTCGCAAAAGCCACATCATCCAAAGATATTTGTGCCACCTCAAAATGGACCCCACCACCAGGGATATATTTCCCTCCCCATCCATTTCCACTTTCCGCAAAGACCGTTCCCTCCATGACATCCTGACCCCCCAACCACCCACCCTCCCTTCCTGTCACCTTCCCCTGCCACCGCAGGAATTGCAAAACCTACGCCCACACCACCCTCCTCACCTCCATCCAAGGCCCCAAAGGAGCCTTCCACATCCATCAATGTTTCACTTGCACATCCACCAATATCATTTATTGTATCCGTTGCTCCCGATGTGGTCTTCTCTACACTGGGGAGACTGGATGCCTCCTAGCAGAGTGCTTTAGTCAACATCTCCGGGACACCCACATCAATGAACCCCATCGCCTTGTGGCCCAACATTGTATCTCCCCCTCCCACTCTGCCAAGGACATGGAGGTCCTGGGCCTACTCCACTCTCACTCCCTCACCATCCGATGCCTGGAGGAAGAACGCCTCATTTTCCACCTCGGAACACTTCAACCCATGGTATCAATGTGGATTTCACCAGTTTCCTCATTTCCCCTTCCCCGCCTCACCCCACCTCCAACCCTCCAGCTCAGCACTGCACTCATGACCCGTCCTACCTGCCTATCTTCCTTTTCACCGATACACTCCACCCTCCTCTCTGACCTATCACCTCCATCTCCACCCCCATTCACCTATTGTACTCTATGCTACTTTCTCCTCACCCCACCCCCCTCTCATTTATCTCTCCACTCTGGAGGGACCCTGCCTCTATTCCAGATGAAGGGCTTTTGCCCGAAACGTCGATTTTCCTGCTGTTCAGATGCTGCATGAACTGCTGTGCTTATCCTGCACCACTCGAATCTGGACTCTGGTTTCGAGCATTTGCAGTCCTTGTTTTTACATAAATCAGTTCAGCACTTTGTGGTCAAAACAACCCCACCCCCATACCTCACCCAAGTACCTGACAAACTTCAATTTAAGTTAAAAATCAGACAACACCAGGTTATAGTCCAACAGGTTGATTGGGATGCACTAACTTCCGGTATCTACCTGACAAAGGAGCAGTGCTCCGGAAGCTTGGGCTTCCTAATAAATCTGTTGGACTGTAACCTGTTGTTGTGTGATTTTGTCCACCCCCATCACCATGACCTCCACATCCTTTCCATGAATTAGGAATTCTGGTCACTGGCAGTGAATGTGGGTGGGGGGGGGGGTGGGAGGGTGTGGAGGGTGTAAGGGCAAGAGGACCAAGTTGGTGGGCTCTGGTCCTCCAGCCAATGAGAGTGAATGAGGAGTGGGCCTGGAGGACTGAGCTGGTGGGGCCTGGTCTTCCAGACTTTGGGAGTGAATGTGTGGTGTGGGGGGAGGCCTGAAGGGGTGTGGCATGTCCTCCATCCAATGGGAGCGAACGAGGATGGAGCTGGTCCTCCGGCCATTGGGAGTGCATGAGGGGTGTGGTTGGTCTTCCAGCCAATGGGATGGAATGGGTGGGCAGTGTTTTAATGACAATACAGGACCCTTAATGAGGACTTTCTGCTCCAACCAGCCCCATACATTTCCAGTTTCATTCAGCTCCATTTCACAACATGACTTCGGGCTTTTGTATGTTCTTCCACATTCCTTTGATGGTATTTCTGATATCTGATTAACAAACTGCATGGGATATTAGCAGGGTTTAGGGGTTACTCCATCAGCAGTTTGCAATGCTACCTCACAGCACCAGGAATCCCAGTTCGATTCCACCCATCATTGTCCGTGTGGAGTTTGCACATTCTCCCCGTGTCTGTGTGGGTTTCCTCCCGCAGTCCAAAGATGGGCAGGGTAGGTGGATTTGCCAGGGGAAATGCAGGGTTATGGGAAGAGGGTAGGGGGCTGTGGGTCTGTTTGGGATGTTGTTCAATGGGTTGGTGCATACCTTTCGGGCCGAGTGACCTCCTTCTGAACATAGGGATTCTATGATTTGGTCTGTGTTTCCCAACTGCAAACCAAACAGCAGAAAAGAATCTGACAGTCAGCTAGTTTGTAGTTACCTGAATTTTGGACATGCAGGGAAAAATCATTGTTCCCATTGGGCAGAGACCGGTCACGTGGACAATGATTCAGTGTTATCAGAACCAAAATGCACTGACAAAGGTGGGAAATCCTGTAAACACGAGGAATATGGGAGAGACTTGTCTTCTTATCTGAACTGGGTATTCACTGACTTGTCACAGCCGAGAGTGACTTCACGTTCCTCTGACTGCAGGAAAGGATGCACAATCTCGGACTGGGTTCAAACTGATCTCAACTCACTGCACAGTAGTTTTGTCACACTGGGAGAGAGCTGGGAAGTAACTGCCTGTGATATCAAGGCAGCACTGGTTGTAGTATTGCATCAAGGAGCAAAATTGCAATCAGTGTCAATAGTTGGAGCCATCCTGAACACGAAGCTTGATAATTGTGGTTACTGGAGTCCAATCATCTCAGCCCTGAAACATCACTGCAGGGATCCCTCAGGATGGTGTCTTAGACCCAAACGTATTCAGCTGATTCATCAATGACCTTGTCAAAATCAGAAGGTTTGGATGGGGACATTTTCTGATCATTGTACAAAGCCCAGCACAATTTACTACTCTTCAGTCACCAAAATGGTCTATATCCATGTGGAGCAAGATCTTCACAAGATTTAACCTGGGACTGATTGCGCTTAATTGCCAGGCAATGTTCATCAGTAACAGGAGAAAATCTAATCGTCTTGCAAATACATTCAAGGGCATTGTTACCATTGAATCATCCACTGTCAACATCTTATTGTTTTCATTATCCGTAACCTGAACTAGACCAGTCATCTCAACTCTGTCATTACAAGAGGCTCGGAAATCTGCAGTGTCTCCACAAAGTCTGATACCAGTGTTGGTCAGGGCTGGACAATGTTAATAGACAGACGATAGCAGATTATAATCCAACAGGTTTATTTGAAGTCACAAGCTTTCATAGTGCTGCTCCTTCGTCAGGTAAAGTGGATGGAAGCACACAGTCACAGGAAGTTTATGATTTCAAATAAACATTTTCAATTACAACCTAACAGTTTTCCTCAGTGCCTTTGCACTATTCGCAAGACATCAGTCAGGAATGTGATGGAATATTTCCTAAATGAGTGCAGCTCCAAAACACTAAAGAAACTCAACTCCATCCAGCACAAAGCAGACCCTATAATCTGGGTACATGAATAAAGATATTCACTCAGGGAATCAGTGTATTTCTTTACAATGAACAATGGTCAGAATCTGCAGGGGAATGCTTCCACCACTGAGTAAGCCTGTTTATTAAGACCACGCAGGATTTCCTTCCCGGGGATGGGGATGGAGGTCTGGGTAAAATCGATCAGTATTTGTTCCCATGGGCCCCTGGGTCCCTACCCCTGCCTCTATTTTATCTTGACTACTTTCTTTGGCTCTGACTACACACTTTCGACAAAAACTTGCTGTATCTCTCCCTGTTCCAGGCCACCCCGGTAGTGGATCATCTGATATTGCATTTTATCCTGCCCAATATGGACCTGGCCCTGATATATATTTTAATAATGTTTGTCTTTGACAGTGCAGTGACACTGCTGCATCATCCAGACTCTGTCTTATCCTATTACTAGGTACAAACAATGACTGCAGATGCTGGAAACCAGATTCTGGATTAGTGGTACTGGAAGAGCACAGCAGTTCAGGCAGCATCCGAGGAGCAGTAACTACTGCTCCTCCGATGCTGCCTGAACTGCTGTGCTCTTCCAGCACCACTTGTCCTATTACTGCCCCACCCCTTTCCCATCCCTGGTTCTCCTGTTGTGGGACAATGTCTGGAAATGTATTCAAACTTTCCTTTCTCGCTCCTGCAGCTACTGCCACTGCAACTTGTTTTAGTTTGCAAGATGTTCTGCACTAAGAATACTTTGAAATGAACACTGATTACGAATTGACCATTTAAAATATATTTTCAAGAGAATAATCAGATGCATGTTTTGGATGGAATTAGGAAAGGAAATTAATATGCATACATTGGTATTAATAGTTTAAAAATGTTTAGCAGTTGAACGAATTATTTGAATGAGAGAGTCTGCACGATTATAAAGACTAATTCACATTTTTCATTGCATTGTTGGTTTCACTAGAACCTGTTGTGTTCTCAGCTCTTGTTATGTGCAATATCGCTAGTAGCCTAATTTATCTGAGAGACCCCGATCAGGTTTCCTTTGTCTGTGAATCAGGCGGCCAATGAGGGACACACCTGCTTTTCTTTGTGGAAACAGAGATTATTTCCAAAGGAAATAAGTAGTAGATCACAGTGCAAATGGTTTCCAGCACACACCATCAGGAGGAAAGGGTTTTTCTAAAGAATTCCAATCTCTGTCTACAAATCTGATGGTGATTGTGTTTGTCAGTTTGTGGAGGATTCAGTCCCTTTATTCTGAGCTGTTTTATACAAGCAGTTGGTTCATTCTGTCTTTGCCAGGAATGTTGTTTACTTTCCCCTTTTACTGTGATTCTGGGAGATTGCTTTCTGCAGATTCTAATATTCTGAAAATCAGCAATGTTCACTAATTTAATGTTAAATGATTTTAACAGAGCAATGGCCTTGTTTTCAGCTCATTATTCACTTTCCATTTCCTGGTTGTGTTGAATGTTACAGAAGCAGCTCTGGGCAATGTTTCCATTCACTTGTGTTGGAGTCACTGACAGCCACGTGGTCACTCAGTTTCAGGCTGATGGATCAGTTTCTCTGTCCTATTAGATGGTGGTCACTTCCTCAGTTTCCGATGGCTCACCTCAGCGTCAGTCCATCAGCTGCTGAAACCCTCCATCCAGCATTTTGTTCTCTTTCACCGTAACTACTCCAATACAGTCCTAGCTTGTCTCCCATATTCTACCTCAATATACTCATGATCACCTCAGATTCTACTGTCTGGGTCTTTGCAGCAGGTCCCATAAGACATCGACCTCAGTCTTAACCTGATCAACATCATTTTAAAATTTGGTTCACTGCCTTCATCCTGTCCTCCCTGCGTAGTTCCACACCTCCCTAAGCTATCTGCACTTATCCAATTCTAGCAGCATGACAGTTTCTTATTTTATTCTCCTCCCTGTTGGTGGTTTTAGATTCAGCTGTCTTGAACCTAAACTTGGTAATTCTCTTCCCATTCCCTTCAACTCTCCTACATTCTATAGGCTTTCATTAATTTCTACCTGTTTGATCAAGGATTTGGTTTACACCCTTAAAACTCTCCCTTTGTAGTTCGGTAACAGCCTCATGGTACCATTGCTGAACTGTTAACCCAGAGACTCACCTAGAATTATGAGTCGATTGATTAAATTATTCTCGATTGTCAGGAAAAACCCATTTGGGTCATGGATGTCCTTTAGGGAAGGAATCTGCCATCTTTTCCTGATCTGGCCTACATGTGACTCCTGACCCACAGCAATGTAGTTGGCTCTTACCTGCCCTCTGGGTAATAGTTTTTCCCATAGCCAGTGGCACCTACATCCAGTGAATGAATTTTAAACAAAGCCCTCAGTCCTGGGATCATGTGAGAAAGAAGCAGAAGGTGACCATTCGGTTCCACGATTCAATAAGACCAGGCCTGATCTGTTTGTGATTTGTATTCCATCTCCCCCCCAAAGCCCCTTAACAAGAATCTATCGACCTGTGTCTTAAAATACTCATTGAGCCCACCTTCTGGGGCAGAGAGTTCCAAAGTTGCACTGCTCTCTGATTGGAAACAAATCTCCTCATATCTGTCCTGAAATAGTGAACACAATTTTAAAGCAGTTCCCCCTCGTTCAAGAATGGCCCAAAAGAGGAAACTTCCTTACCACAACCTCCTTATCAAATCATTCAGGATCTTAGACACTTCAGTGATGTCACCCCTCACTCTCCCAAACTCCAGCTGAAAGAAACCCAACCTGTCCAACCGATTTGCATTTTATTTCTGTCACGCCAGGCGTGAGTGGGGTTGAAATGTTATGTTATGTTTATAATGCAATGAATGTGTTGCTTCACTCTACGGTGTCTAAGAGACAAGATGAGTCACACTAGCTTTCCTGTCTCACTGAATTATATATATCTTACATTACTGTCGTGTTTCCACCTCCCTCCCTCACTCTAACCAAAAAAGGAGACAAATCGAGAAAATCTGTTAGGAAATTGGTTGTCGCCTAAATGGTACTTAGTCTGATTGTAGAGATTGCATTGTAATTGAAGTAACCAGTTAATAAAAATGTACTGACAAGAGATTTTGAGAGGGGATGCTGTGTTGGTGGTGACAGTGCTGCTGGTTCGTATAAGTGAGGGCCGGGGTGAATACTGGTCTTTGGAGAGAAAGGTGAACATGGGAAAGTTAAGGTGAGATTCTTTTGTCTTCCTCAATAAGAAGAGGGAAAGATGGCAGTTCGGACAGTGTGGAGCCGTTTTAATCTTGCAGACATTCTTTTTTTTAATATTTATTTTGTGTGATTTTAGTGTCACTGGCTTGGACAGCATTGATAGCCCATCCCTCCGAATAATTCCAGAGATGTAGAGGAAAGGATAGCAAAGATGATTCTCGATAGGAGTGAGAGAGGCAGGGTAGTTGTCATGGGGGACTTCAACTTTCCAAATATTAACTGGGAACACTATAGTAAGACTACTATAGATGGGTCAGTTTTTGTCCAGTCTGTGCAGGAGGGCTTCCTGACACAGTATGTAGACAGGTCAACAAGGGGCGAAACCACATTAGATTTGGAATTGGGTAATGAGCCCGGCATGGTGTTAGACTTGGAAGGAGGTGAGTACTTTGGTAATAGCGATCACAATTCTATTACGTTTACTTTAGTTATAGAAAGGGATAGGTGTGTACCACTGGGCAAGAGTTATAACTGGGGGAAAGGCAATTTCGATGCGATTAGGTAAGATTTAGGAAGCATAGGATGGGGAAGGAAACTGCAGGGGATGGGCACATTAGAAAGATGGAGCTTATTCAAGGAAAAGTTCCTGTATATCCTAGATAAGTGTGCACCTGTCAGGCAGGGAGGAAGCTGTAGAGCGCGGGAGCCATGGTTTACAAAGGAAGTGGAATCTCTGGTCAAGAGGAAGAAGAAGGCTTATGTTCGGATGAGATGTGAAGGCGCAGTTCGGGCGCTTGAGGGTGACAAGGTAGCCAGGAAAGCCCTAAAGAGAGAGCTCAGAAGAGCCAGGAGGAGACATGAGATGTTGTTGGCGGCTAGGATCAGGGTAATCTCTAAGGCTTTCTGTAGGTATTTAAGGAATAAAAGAATGACGAGAATAAGATTAGGGCCAATCAAGGATAGTAGTGGGAATTTGTGTGTGGAATCAGACGTGATAGAGGAAGCACTAAATGAATATTTTTCATCAGTATTCATTCTGGAAAATGACAATGTTGTCGAGATGATTACTGCGATACAGGCTACTAGATTAGGAGGGATTGAGGTTCACAAATAGGAGGCATTAGAAATCCTGCAGAGTGTGAAAATAGGTACGTCCTCTAGGCCAGATGGGTTTTATCCTAGATTCTCTGGGAAGCCAGGGAGGAGATTGCCGAGCCTTTGGCATTGATCTTTAAATCATCATTGTCTACAGGAATAGTGCCAGAAGACTGCAGGATGGGAAATGTGGTTCCCGTGTTCAAGAAGGGGAATAGAGACAATCCTGATAATTATCGACCAGTGAGCCTTACTTCAGTTGTTGGTAAAGTGTTGGAAAAGGTTATAACAGATAGGATCTAAAATCATCAAGAAAAAGAATAATTTGATTAGGCATAGTCTGCACGGTTTTGTGAAGGGTAGGTCGTGCCTCACAAACCTTATTGAGTTCTTTGAGAAGGTGACCAAACAGATAGATGAGCGTAAAGTGGATGATGTGGTGTATATGGATTTCAGCAAGGCGTTCGATAATGTTCCCCACAGTCCGCTATTGTACAAAATGCAGAGGAATGGGATTGTGGGAGATATAGCAGTTTGGATCAGTAATTGGCTTGCTGAAAGAAGACAGAGGGTGGTGGTTGATGGGAAATGTTCATCCTGGAGTACAGTTACAAGTAGTGTACCGCAAGGGTGGGTGTTGGGTCCACTGTTGTTCGTCATTTTCATAAACTACCTGGATGAGGGCGAAGTAGGGTGCGTTTGTAAATTTGCAGATAACACTCAGGTCGGCGGAGTTGTGGATAGTGACAAGGATGTTGTAGGTTACAGAGAGACATAGATAAGCTGCAGAGCTGGGCTGAGAGGTGGCAAATGGAGTTTATTGTGGACAAGTGTGAGGTGATTTACTTTGGTCGGAGTAACCAAAACGCAAACTACTGGGCTAATGGTAAGATGATTGGTAGTGTAGATGAGCAGAGAGATCTCGGTGTCCAGATACACAGATCCTTGAAAGTTGCCACCCAGGTTGACAGGGTTGTTAAGAAGGCATACAGTGGTTTAGCTTCTTTAATAGAGGGATCTAGTTCTGGAACCATGAGGTTATGCTGCAGCTGTACAAATCTCTGGTGCGGCCGCACTTGGAGTATTGTGTACAGTTCTGGTCACCACATTATAAGAAAGATGTGGAAGCTTTAGAAAGGGTGCAGAGGAGATTTACTAGGATGTTGTCTGTTATGGAGGGAATGTCTTACGCGGAAAGGCTGAGGGACTTGAAGCACTTTTCGTTAGAGAGAAGAAAGTTGAGAGGTTACTTAATAAAGACATATAAGATAATCAGATGGTTAGAGAGCCTTTTTCCAAGTATGGTGACGACAAGCATGAGGGGGAAAAGCTTTAAATTAACGGGTGATAGATATACGACAGATGTCAGAGGTAGTTTCTTTACTCAGAGAGTCGTAAGGGTATGGAATGCTTTGCCTGCAATGGCAGTAGATTCGCCAATTTTAAGTACATTTAAGTCGTCATTGGACAAGCACATGGACGTACATGGAATAGTGTAGGTTAGATGGGCTTCAGATTGGTATGACAGGTCTCCGCAACATCAAGGGCTGAAGGGCCTGTACTGCACTGTAATGTTCTCTGTTCTAATCCTTGGCACAACATCATAAGCTGAAGGGCCTGTTCTGTGCTGTACTTTTGTATGTTCTATGTTCTGTAATTCTGGATAATCCTCTTAGACCACAGTACTCCCTCAGTACTGACTGTCTGACATTGCTGCGTTCTGTCAGTACTGACCCACTGGCATTGGTGCAGTATGTCAGTTCTAACCTCGGACAGTGCAGCGCTCCATCAATACTGATCCTCTGATAATGGAATGCATATTCAGTCCTGACCTTCTGACAGTGCAGCGCTCCAGCAGTACTAACTCTCCAACAGTGAGGCACTCCCTCAGTACTGACAATCTCAGTACTGACGAATTCAAACAGTAGTGCTCATTCAGTACTGACTCACTGACAGTGCAGCACTCCCTCAGTACTGACACACTGACAGTGCAGCACTCCCTCAGTACTGACCCACTGACAGTGTGAAGCTCCGTCACAATTGGTCCTCTGATAGTGTGGAACTCCCTCAGTAATAAACTGCTGACACCCTCAGTACTGACCCTCCGATAGTGCAGTATTACTTCAGTGCTGACGTTCAGACAGTGCAGACCTCCCTCAGAACTAAACTCCTGATAGTACGGCCCTCCCTCAGTACTAGATTCTTGACAGTTTGGCCCTCGCTCAGTACTAAATACTTGACAGTTTGGTCCTCGATCAGTACTAAATATTTGACAGTTTGGCTCCCCCTTAGAACTAAACACCTGACAGTATGGTCCTCCCTCAGTACTGAACTCCTGATAGAGCGGCCCTCCCTCTGTACTAAACTCCTGACAGTGGGGGCCTTCCTTCATACTAAACTCCTGACACTGCGGCCGTCGCTCAGAACTAAACTCGTGACAGTGCGGCACTCCCTCAGTCCTAAACTCCTGACAGTGCGGCCCTCCCTCATACTAAACTCCTGACAGTGTGGCCCTTCCTCAGTACTAAATTCTTGACAGATTGGCCCTCGCTCAGAAATAAACAGCTGACAGTGTGGCCCTACCTCGTACTAAACTCCTGAGAGTGGTGTTATCCTTCAGTACAAAACTCTTGACAGTGTGACCCTCCCTCAGTACTAAATTCTTCACAGATTGGCACTCGGTCAGAACTCACAGCTGACAGTGTGGCCCTCCCTCAGTACTACACTTCTGACAGTGTGGCCCTCACTCAGAACTAAACAACTGACAGTGTGGCCCATCCTCAGTACTAAACTTCTGACAGTGCGGCCCTCCCTCAGTACTAAACTCCTGACAGTGTGGCCCTTCCACCGTACTAAACACCTAACAGTGCGGCCTTTCCTCAGGAGAAATCTCCTGACACTGTGGCCCTCACTCATCGTAAACTACTGACAGTGCGGCTACCTCTCAGTACAAAACACCTGACAGTACGGCCCTCCGTCAGCACTAAACTCCTGACAGTACGGCCCTTCCTCAGTACTAAACATCTGACAGTCCGCCCTCACTCAGTACTAAACTACTGACAGTGCGGCCCTCCCTAAGCACGAAACTCCTGACAGTGCGGCCCTCACTCAGAACTTAACTCCTGACAGTGTGTCCCTCCCTCAGTACTAAACACCTGACAGTGTGGCCCTCACTCAGTACGAAACTCCCGACAGTGCGGCCCACCCTCAGTACTTAACTCCTGACAGTGCGGCTCTCCCTCTGTACTAAACTCCTGAGAGTGCGGCCTTCCCTCAGAACTAAACTCCTGACAGTGTGGCCCTCCCACAGAACTACACTCCTGACAGTGTTGCTCTCACTCAGTACTAAACATCAGACAGTGCGTCCCTCAGTCAGTACTAAACTCCTGACAGTGCGGCCCTACGTCAGAAATAAACTCCTGACAGTGCGACAATCCCTCAGTACGAAACTCCTAACAGTGTTGCCCTCACTCAGTCCTAAACTCCTGACAGTGCGTACCTCCCTCAGTACAAAACTGCTGACAGTGCGGCACTCCCTTAGTACTAAACTCCTGACAGTGCGGACCTCCCTCTGTAGTAAACTTCTGACAGTGCGGCCCTCCCTCAGTACTAAACTCCTGACAGTGTGGCCCTCAATCAGTACGAATCTCCCGATAGAGCGGTCCTCCCTCAGAACGAAACTCCTGACAGTGCGGCCCACCCTCAGTACTTAACTCCTGACAGTGCGGCTCTCCCTCTGTACTAAACCCCTGAGAGTGCGGCCTTCCCTCAGAACTAAACTCCTGACAGTGCGGTCCTCCCTCAGAAATAAACGCCTGACAGTGTTGCCCTCACTCAGTACTAAACACCAGACAGTGCGTCCCTCCCTCAGTACTAAACTCCTTACAGTGCGGCCCTACGTCAGAAATAAACTCCTGACAGTGCGACAATCCCTCAGTACGAAACTCCTGACAGTGTTGCCCTCACTCAGTACTAAACACCTGACAGTGCGGCCCTCTCTCAGTACTAAACTGCTGAAAGTGCGGCACTCCCTTAGTATTAAACTCCTGACAGTGCGGACCTCCCTCTGTAGTAAACTTCTGACAGTGCGGCCCTCCCTCAGTACTAAACTCCTGACAGTGTGGCCCTCAATCAGTACGAAACTCCCGACAGTGCGGTCCTCCCTCAGAACTAAACTCCTGACAGTGCGGCCCACCCTCCGTACTTAACTCCTGACAGTGCGGCTCTCCTCTGTACTAAACTCCTGAGACTGCGGCATTCCCTCAGAACTAAACTCCTGACAGTGCGGCCCGCCCTCAGAACGAAACACCTGACGTGCGTCCCTCCCTCAGCACTAAACTCCTGACAGTGTTGCCCTCACTCAGTACTAAACACCTGACAGTGCGTATCTCCCTCAGTACAAAACTCCTGACAGTGCGGACCTCTCTCAGTACTAAACTGCTGACAGTGCGGCACTCGCTTAGTACTAAACTTCTGACAGTGCGGAACTCCCTCTGTCTTAAACTTCTGACAGTGCGGCCCTCCCTCAGTACTAAACTCCTGACAGTGTGGCCCTCCCTCAGTACTAAACACATGACAGTGTGGCCCTCCCTCAGAACTAATCTCCGGACAGCGCGGACCTCCCTCATTACTACAGTTCTGACAGTGTGGCCCTCACTCAGTATGAAACTCCCGACAGTGCGGCCCTCCCTCAGAACTAAACTCCTGACAGTGCGGCCCACCCTCAGTGCTTAACTCCTGACAGTGCGGCTCTCCCTCTGTACTAAACTCCTGAGAATACGGCCTTCCCTCAGAACTAAACTCCTGACAGTGTGGCACTCCCTCAGAACTAAACTCCTGACAGTGCGGCCCTATGTCAGAAAGAAACTCCTGACAGTGCGACAATCCCTCAGTACTAAACTCCTGACATTGCAGCCCTACGTCAGAAATAAACTCCTGACAGTGCGACAATCCCTCAGTACTAAACTCCTGACAGTGTTGCCGTCATTCAGTAATAAACACCTGACAGTGCGTACCTCCCTCAGTACGAAACACCTGACAGTGCGGCCCTCCCTCAGTACTAACCACCTGACAGTGCGTACCTCTCTCAATGAAAAAAATCATGACGATGTGGCTGTCCCTCAGCACAAAACTCCTGACAGTGCGGCACTCCATGTGTACTAAACTCCTGACAATGCGGCCCTCCCTCAGCACTAAACACCTGACAGTGCGGCCCTCCCTCAGTACTAAACTCCTGACAGTGCTGCCCTCCCTCAGTACTAAACTCCTGACACTGTGGTCCTCCCTCAGTACTAAACTCCTGACAATGCGGCCCTCCCTCAGTACTAACTCCTGAGATTGCGGCCCTCGCTCAGGACTAAACACCTGACAATGAGTCCCTCCCTCAGTACTAAACTCCTGAGATTGCGGCCCTCGCTCAGTACTAAACACCTGACAATGAGGCCCTCCCTCCGAACTAAACACCTGACAGTGTGTCCCGCACTCAGTACTAAACACCTGACGGTGCAGACCTCCCTCAGTACTAAACTGATGATAGTGCGGCTGTCATTCAGACGTAAACCCCTGACAGTGTCTCCCGCGCTCAGGACTAAACACCTGACAGTGCGGCCCCACCTCAGTACTAAACTGCTGACAGTGCGGCTGTCATTCAGAGGTAAACTCCTGACAGTATGAACCACCCTCAGAACTAAACTCCTGACAGTGCGTCCCTCCCTCACAACTAAACTCCTGACAGAGCGGACCTCCCTCAGTACTAAACTCCTGACAGTGCGGCACTCCCTCAATACTAAACTCTTGACAGTGCGGCCCTCCCTCAGTATTAAACTCCTGACACTGTGGTCCTCCCTCAGTACTAAACTCCTGACCTTGCGGCCCTCCTACAGTACTAATCTCCTGACAATGCGGCCCTCCCTCAGTACTAAACTTCTGACAATGCGGCCCTCCTTCAGTACTAAACTCCTGACAGTGCGGCCCTCCCTCAGTACTAAACTCCTGAAATTGCGGCCCTCGCTCAGTACTAAACACCTGACAATGTGTCCCTCCCTCAGTAATAAACACCTGACGGTGCGGCCGGCCCTCAGTACTAAACTCCTGAGAGCGTGTCCCTCCTCAATAACGGACTCCTGACAGTGCGGCCCTACTTCAGTACGTAACTCTTGGCAGTGTGTCCCCCCCTTAGTACTGAACACCTGACAGTGTGGCACCCCTTTAGAACTAAACTCCTGACAGTGCGGCCCTCCCACAATACTAAAATCTTGACAGTGCGGCCCTCCCTCAGTACTAAACGCCTGACACTGTGGCCCACCCTCAGTACTAAACTCCTGACAGTGCGGCCCACCCTCTGTACTAATCTCCTGACAATGCGGCCCTACCTCAGTACTAAACACCTGAGAGAGCGGCCTTCCCTCAAAACTAAACACCTGACAGTTCGGCCCTCTCTCTGTACTAATCTCCTGATAATGCGGCACTCCCGCAGTACTAAACACCTGACCGTGAGGCAATCCCACAGTACTAAACTCCTGACAGTCCGACCCTCCTTCAGTACGAATCACCTGACAGTGCGGCCCTACCTCAGTACTAAACACCTGAGAGAGCGGCCTTCCCTCAAAACTAAACACCTGACAGTTCGGCCCTCTCTCTGTACTAATCTCCTGATAATGCGGCACTCCCGCAGTACTAAACACCTGACCGTGATGCAATCCCACAGTACTAAACTCGTGAAAGTGTGGCCCTGCTTCAGTACTAAACTCCTGACAGTGCGGCCCTCCCAAAAGTACAACAACTCCTGAAAGTGCGACCCTCCCTAAGTACTAAACACCTGAGAGCGCGGCATTCCCTCAGAACTAAACTCCTGACAGTGCGGTCCTCCCTCGGAACTAAACTCCTGAGACTGTGGCCCTTCATCAGAACTGAACTCCTGACAGTGTGGCCCTCTCTCAGTACTAAACATCTGACAGTGCGCCCACCCTCAATACTAAACACATGACAGTGCGGCCCTCCCTCAGTCCTAAACTCTTGACAGTGCGGACCTCCCTCAGACCTAAACACCTGACAGTGGGTCCCTCCCTCAGTACTAAACACCTGACATTGCGCCCCACCCTCAATACGAAACTCCCGACAGTGCGGCTCTCCCTAAGAACTAAACTCCTGAGAGTGCGGCCTTCCCTCAGAAATAAACTCCTGACAGTGTAACCCTCCCTCAGAACTAAACTCCTGACGTGTTGCTCTCACTCAGTACTAAATGCCAGACAGTGCGTCCCTCCCTCAGTACTAAACTCCTGACAGTGCGGCCTTACGTCAGAAATTAACTCCTGACAGTGCGGCACACCCTCAGTACTAAACTCCTGACAGTGTTGCACTCACTCAGTACTAAACGCCTGACAGTGCGTATCTCCCTCACTAGTAAACAACTGACAGTGCGGCCCTCCCTCAGTACTAACCACCTGACAGTGCGTCCCACTGACAGTAACAAAATCCTGACGGTGGGGCCGTCCCTTAGTACTAAACTACCAACAGTGCGGCACTCCCTCTGTACTAAACTTCTGACAATGTGGCCCTCCCTCAGTACTAAACACCTGACAGTGCGGCCGTCCCTCAGTACTAAACTCCTAACAGTGCTGCCCTCCCTCAGTACTAAACTCCTGACACTCTAGCCCTCCCTCAGTACTAAATTCCTGACCGTGCGGCCCTCCCTCAGTAGTAATCTCCTGACAATTCGGCCCTCCCTCAGTACGAAATACCTGACATTGCGGCAATCCCTCAGTACTAAACTCCTGACAGTGCGGACCTCCCTCAGTACTAAACTCCTGAGAGTGCGGCCGGCAATCAGTATTAAACGCCTGAAAGTGCGGCCCTTGCTCAGGACTAAACACCTGAAAATGCGGCCCTCCCTCCGAACTAAACACCTGACAGTGTGTGCCGCCATCAGTACTAAAAACCTAACTGTGCGGCCCTCCCTCAGTAATCAACACCTGACAATGCGGCCCTCCCTCAGTACTAAACACCTCACAGTGCGGCCCTCGCTTAGTACTAAACACCTGACAATTCGGCCCTCCCTCCGAAATAAACACCTGATGCGGCGGCCATCCCTCAGTACTAAACTCCTGACAGTGCGGCCATCCCTCAGTACTAAACTCCTGAGAGTGCGGCCCTCCCTCAGTACTAAACTCCTGAAAGTGCGGCACTCGCTCAGTACTAAACAGCTGACAATGCGGCCTTCCCTCCGAACTAAACTCCTGAGAGTGCGGCCCTCCCTCAGTACTAAACTCCTGACAGTGCGGCCCTCCCTCAGTACTAAACTGCTGACAGTGCGGCTGTCATTCAGAAGTAAACTCCTGACAGTGTGAACCACCCTCAGAACTAAACTCCTAACAGTGCGGCCCTCCCTCAGAAATAAACTCATGACAGAGCCGCCCTCCCTCAGAACTAAACTCCTGACAATGCGGCCTTCCCTCAGAACTAAACTCCTGACAGTGCGGCCCTCCCACAATACTAATCGCTTGGCAGTGCGGCCCTCCCTCAGTACTAAACGCCTGACACTGTGGCCCTCCCTCAGTACTAAACTCCTGACAGCGCGGCCCTCCCTCTGTACTAATCTCCTGACAAAGTCGCCCTCCCTCAGTACTAAACAGCTGACAGTGATGCAATCCCACAGTACTAAACTCCTGATAGTGCGGTCCTCCTTCAGTAATAAACTCCTGACACGTCGGCCCTCCCGTGGAACTAAACTCCTGACACTGTGGACATTCATCAGAACTGAACTCCTGACAGTGCGCCCTCCCTCAGTACTAAACTCTTGACAGTGCGGCCTCCCTCAGTACTAAACTCCTGACAGTGCTGCCCTCCCTCAGATCTAAACTCCTGACAGTGTGTTCCTCCCTCAGTACTAAATACCTGACAGTGTGGCCCTCACTCTCTACGAAACTCCTGACAGTGCGGCCCTCACTCAGGACTAAACTCCTGACAGTGCGGCCAACCCACAAAACTTAACTCCTGACAGTGCGGCTGTCCCTCTGTACTAAACTCCTGAGAGTGCTGCCCTCCCTCAGTAGTAAAATCCTGACACTGTGGCGCTCCCGCAGTACTAAACACCTGACAGTGTGGCCCTCACTCCATACGAAACTCCCGACAGTGCAGCCTTCCCTCAGAACTAAACTCCTTACAGTGTGGCCCTCCCTCAGTACTAAATTCCTGACAGTGCCGCCCTCCCTCAGTAGTAAAGTCCTGACACTGTGGCGCTCCCGCATTACTAAACGCCTGATAGTGCGGCCTTCCCTCAGTACTAAACTCCTGACAATGCGGCCCTCCCTCAGAACTAAAATCCTGACAATGCGGCCCTCCCTCAGTACTAAACTCCTGACAATGCGGCCCTCCCTCAGTACTAAACTTCTGAGAGTGCGGCCCTCCCTCAGTACTAAACTCCTCAAGGTGCGGCACTCGCTCAGTACTAAACACTTGACAATGCGGCCTTCCCTCCGAACTAAACATCTGACAGTTTGTCCCGCCCTCTGAACTAATCACCTGACAGTGCGGACCTCCCTCAGAACTAAACACCTGACAGTGCGGCCCTCCCTCAGTACTAAACTCCTGAGAGTGTGTCCCTCTCTCCATAATGGACTCCTGACAGTGCGGCCCTACTTCAGTACTAAACTCCTGACAGTGTGTCCCTCCCTCAGTACTGAACTCCTGACAGCGTGGCACTCCCTTAGAACTAAACTCCTGACACTGCGGCCCTCCCTCAGAACTAAACTCCTGACAGTGCGTCCCTCTCTCAGTAAAAAAATCCTGACGTTGGGGCCGTCCCTCAGTACTAAACTCCTGACAGTGCGGCACTCTCTCTGTACTAAACTCCTGACACTGTGGCCCTCCCACAGAACTAAAATCCTGACAGTGCGGCCCTCCTTCAGTACTAAACCCCTGACAATGCGGCCCTCACTCTGTGCTAAACTCCTGAAAGTGCGGCCCTCCCTCAGTCCTATTCTCCTGACAGTGCAGCACTCGCTCAGTACTAAACACATGACAATGCGGCGCTCCCTCCGAACTAAACATCTGACAGTGTCTCCCTCCTTCAGTAATAAACATCTGAAGGTGCGGCCGTCCCTCAGTACTAAACTCCTGAGAGTGTTTCCCTCTCTCCATAATGGACTCCTGACAGTGCGGCCCTACTTCAGTACTAAACTCCTGACAGTGTGTCCCTCCCTCAGTACTGAACTCCTGACAGTGTGGCACTCCCTTAGAACTAAACTCCTGACACTGCGGCCCTCCCTCAGAACTAAACTCCTGACAGTGCGGCCCTCCCACAATACTAATCTCTTGACAGTGCGGCCCTGCCTCAGTACTAAACGCCTGACACTGTGGCCCTCCCTCAGTACTAAACTCTTGACAGTGCGTCCCCCCTCAGTACTAAACTCCTGACAGTGCGTCCCTACCTCAGATTCTAAACTCCTGACAGTGTGGCCCTCACTCAGAATTAAACTCCTGACAGTGCGGCCCTCCGTCAGTACTAAACTCCTGACAGCGCGGCCCTCCCTCTGTACTAATCTCCTGACAAAGTCGCCCTCCCTCAGTACTAAACAGCTGACAGTGATGCAATCCCACAGTACTAAACTCCTGATAGTGCGGTCTTCCTTCAGTAATAAACTCCTGACACGTCGGCCCTCCCGTGGAACTAAACTCCTGACACTGTGGACATTCATCAGAACTGAACTCCTGACAGTGCGCCCTCCCTCAGTACTAAACTCTTGACAGTGCGGTCTCCCTCAGTACGAAACTCCTGACAGTGCGGCCCTCCGTCAGATCTAAACTCCTGACAGTGTGTTCCTCCCTCAGTACTAAACACCTGACAGTGTGGCCCTCACTCTCTACGAAACTCCTGACAGTGCGGCCCTCACTCAGGACTAAACTCCTGACAGTGCGGCCAACCCACATAACTTAACTCCTGACAGTGCGGCTGTCCCTCTGTACTAAACTCGTGAGAGTGCTGCCCTCCCTCAGGAGTAAAATCCTGACACTGTGGCGCTCCCGCAGTACTAAACACCTGACAGTGTGGCCCTCACTCCATACGAAACTCCCGACAGTGCAGCCTTCCCTCAGAACTAAACTCCTTACAGTGTGGCCCTCCCTCAGTACTAAATTCCTGACAGTGCCGCCCTCCCTCAGTAGTAAAGTCCTGACACTGTGGTGCTCCCGCAGGACGAAACGCCTGATAGTGCGGCCTTCCCTCAGTACTAAACTCCTGACAATGCGGCCCTCCCTCAGAACTAAACTCCTGACAATGCGGCACTCGCTCAGTACTAAACACTTGACAATGCGGCCTTCCCTCCGAACTAAACACCTGACAGTTTGTCCAGCCCTCAGAACTAATCACCTGACAGTGCGGCCCTCCCTCAGAACTAAACACATGACAGTGCGGCCATCCCTCAGTACGAAACTCCTGAGAGTGCGGCCCTCCCTCAGTACTAAACTCCTGAAAGTGCGGCCCTCCCTCAGTACTAAACGCCTGACACTGTGGCCCTCCCTCAGTCCAAAACTCCTGACAGTGCGGCCCTCCCTCTGTACTAATTTCCTGACAATGTGGCCCTCCCTCAGTACTAAACACCTGACAGTGAGGCTATCCCACAGTACTGAACTCCTGACAGTGCGGCCCTCTTTCAGTACTGAACTCCTGACACCTCGGCTCTCCCGCGGAACTAAACTCCTGACACTGTGGCCCTTCATCAGAACAGAACTCCTGACAGTGTGGCCCTCCCTAAGTATTAAACATCTGACAGTGCGCCCTCCCTCACTACTAAACTCTTGACAGTGCGGCGCTCCCTCAGTACTAAACTCCTGACAGTGCGTCCCTACCTTAGATTCTAAACTCCTGACAGTGTGGCCCACCGACAATACATAACTCCTGACAGTGCGGCTCTCCCTCTTTACTAAACACCTGAGAGAGCGGCATTCCCTCAGAACTAAACTCTTGACAGTGTGGCCCTCCCTCAGAACTTAACTCTTGACAGTGTTGCCCTCACTCAGTGCTAAACACCAGATAGTGCGTCCCTCCCTCAGTACTAAATTCCTGACACTGCGTCCCTACGTCAGAAATATACTCCTGACAGTGCGGCACTGTCTCAGTACTAAACTCCTGACAGTGCGGCCCTCCCTCAGTACTAACCACATGAAAGCGCATCCCTCTCTCAGTAAAAAAATCCTGACGTTGCGGCCGTCCCTCAGTACTAAACTCTTGAAAGTTGGCACTCCCTCTGTACCAAACTCCTGACAATGCGGCCATCCCTCAGTACTAAACTCCTGAGAGTGCGGCCCTCCCTCAGTAATAAACTCCTGAAAGTGCGGCACTCGCTCAGTACTAAACACCTGACAATGCGGCCTTCCCTCCGAACTAAACACCTGACAGTGTGTCCCGCCCTGAGTACTAATCACCTGACAGTGCGGCCCTCCCTCAGAACTAAACATCTGACAGTGCGGCCCTCCCTCATTACTAAACTGCTGACAGTGCGGCTGTCATTCAGAAGTAAACTCCTGACAGTGAGAACCACCCTCAGAACTAAACTCCTGACAATGCGGCCATCCCTCAGTACTAAACTCCCGAGAGTGCGGCCCTCCCTCAGTACTAAACTCCTGAAAGTGCGGCACTCGCTCAGTACTAAACACCTGACAATGCGGCCTTCCCTCCGAACTAAACATCTGACAGTGTTTCCCGGCCTCAGTACTAATCACCTGACAGTGCGGCCCTCCCTCAGAATTAAACACCTTACAGTGCGGCACTCCCTCAGTACTTAACTGCTGACAGTGCGGCTGTCATTCAGAAGTAAACTCCTGACAGTGTGAACCACCCTCAGAACTAAACTTCTGAAAGTGCGGCCATCCCTCAGAAATAAACTCCTGACCGAGCCGCCCTCCCTCAGAACTAAACACCTGACAGTGCGGCCCTCCCTCAGTACTAAACTGCTGACAATGCGGCCCTCCCTCAGTACTAAACTGCTGACAGTGCGGCTGTCATTCAGAAGTAAACTCCTGACAGTGAGAACCACCATCAGAACTAAACTCCTGACAATGCGGCCCACCCTCAGTACTAAACACCTGAGAGTGCTGCCCTCCCTCAGTACTAAACTCCTGAAAGTGCGGGATTCGCTCAGTACTAATCACCTGACAATGCGGCCTTCCCTCCGAACTAAGCCCCTGACAGTGTGTCCCGCCCTCAGTACTAATCACCTGACGGTGGGGCCCTCCCTCAGTACTAAACTCCTGACAGTGCGGCACTCCGTCAGTACTAAAAAACTGACAGTGCGGCCCTCCCTCAGTACTAAACACCTGACAGTGCAGCCCTCCCTCAGCACTAAACACCTGACAGTGCGGCCCTTCCTCAGTAATAAACTCCTGAGAGAGCGGCGTTCCCTCATACCTAAATTCCTGACAGGTCGGCCGTCCCTCAGTACTAAACTCCTGACAGTGTGGCCCTTCATTAGTACTAAGCACCTGACATACAGCACTCCGTCACAAAAATAAACACCTGACAGTGTGCCCCTCCTTCCGTAATAAGCATCCGACGGTGCGGCCGTCCCGCAGTACTAAACTCCTGAGAGTGTGTCCCTCCCTCAATGATGGACTCTTGACAGTGCGGCCCTACTTCAGTACTAAACTCTTGACAGTGTGTCCCTCCCTCAGTACTGAACTTCTGACAGTGTGGCACTCCGTCCGAACTAAACTCCTGACACTGCTGCCCTGCCTCAGAACTAAACTCCTGACAGAGCGGCCCTCCCACAATATTAAACTCTTGACAGTGCGGCCCTCCCTCAGCACTAAACGCCTGACACTGTGGCCCTCCCTCTGTACTAATCTCCTGACAATGCGGCCCTCCCTCAGTACTAAACACCTGACAGTGTGGCAATCCCACAGTACTAAACTCCTGACAGTGCAGCCCTCCTTCAGTACTAAATTCCTGACAGTGCAGCCCTCCCAAAAGTACTACAACTTCTGAAAGTGCGGTCCTCCCTCAGTACTAAATACCTGACAGTGCGGCCATCCCTCAATACTAAACTCCTGAGGGAGCGGCCTTCCCTCAGAACTAAACTCCTGAGAGTTCGGCCCTCCCTCAGAACTAAACTCCTGACACTGTGGACCTTCATCAGAACTGAACTCCTGACAGTGTGGCCCTCCCTCAGTACTAAACATCTGACAGTGCGCCCTCCCTCAGTACTAAACTCCTGACAGTGCGGCCCTCCCTCAGTACTAAACTCCTAACAGTGCGGCCCTCCCTCAGAACTAAACTCCTGACAGTGTGTTCCTCCCGCAGTACTAAACACCTGACAGTGTGGCCCTCACTCAATACGAAACTCCCGACAGTGCGGCCCTCACTCAGAACTAAACGCTTGACAGTGCGGCCCACCCTCAGTACTTAACTCCTAAGAATGCGGCTCTCCCTCTGTACAAAAAACTCCTTAGGGTGCGGCCTTCCTTCACAACTAAACTCCTGACAGTGTTGCCCTCACTCAGTACTAAGCACCTGACAGTGCGTCCCTCCTTCAGTACTAAACACCTGACAGTGCGGCTCTTCCTCAGTACTAACCACCTGACAGTGCGTCAGTCTCCAGGAAAAAAGATCCTGACAGTGTGGCCGTCCATCAGGACTAAACTCCTGACAGTGCGGCACTCCCTCTGTTCTAAACTCCTGACAATGCGGCCATCCCTCAGTACTAAACACCTGACAGTCCGGCCCTCCCTCAGTACTAAACTCCTGACACTGTGGCCCTCACTCAGTACTAAACTCCTAACCGTGCGGCCCTCCCTCAGTACTAATCTCCCGACAATGCGGCCCTCCCTCAGTACTAAACTCCTGAGAGTGCGGCCCTCCCTCCTTACTATACGCCTGAAAGTGCGGCCCTCGCTCAGTACTAAACACCTGACACTGCGGCCCTCCCGCAGTAATAAACACCTGACAGTGCGGCCCTTCCTCAGTACTAAACTCCTGAAAGTGCGGCCATCGCTCAGTACTAAACACCTGTCAATGCGGCCCTCCTTCCGAACTAAACACCTGACAGTGCGGCCCTCCCTCAGTACTAAACACCTGATAGTGCGGGCGTCCCTCAGTACTAAACTCCTGACAATGCGGCCGTCCTTCAGTACTAAACACTTGACAGTGCGTCCCTCCCTCAGTATTAATCTCATGATATTGCGGCACTCCCTCAGTCCAAACTCCTGACAGTGTGGACCTCCCTCAGTACTAAACTCCTGAAAGTGCGGCCTTCCTTCATTACTAAACACCTGACAATGCGGCCCTTCCTCCGAAATAAACACCTGACAGTGTGTCCCGCCCTCAGTACTGAACAGCGGACAGTGCGGCCCACCCTCAGTAGTAAACACCAAACAGTGCGCCCTGCCTCAGTACTAAACTGCTGACAGTGCGGCTGTCATTCCGAAGTAAACTCATGACCGTGTGAACCACCCTCAGTACTTAACTCCTGACAGTGCGGCTCTCCCTCTGTACTAAACTCCTGAGAGTGCGGCCTTCCCTCAGAACTAAACTCCTGACAGTGTAGCCCTCCCTCAGAACTAAACTGCTGACGTGTTGCCCTCACTCAGTACGAAACGCCAGACAGTGCGTCCCTTCCTCAGTATTAAACTCCTGACAGTGCGGCCTTACGTCAGAAATTAACTCCTGACTGTGCGGCACTCCCTCAGTACTAAACTCCTGAAAGTGTTGCCCTCACTCAGTATTAAACGCCTGACAGTGCGGCCCTCCCTCAGTACCAACCAACTGACAGTGCGTCCCACTGTCAGTAACAAAATCCTGACGGTGGGGCCGTCCCTCAGTACTAAACTCCTGACAGTGCGGCACTCCCTCTGTAATAAACTCCTGACAATGCGGCCCTCCCTCAGTACTAAACACCTGACAGTGCGGCCCTCCCTCAGTACTAAACTCCTGACACTGTGGCCCTCCCTCAGTACTAAACTCCTGACAATTCGGCCCTTCCTCAGAACTAATACCTGACAGTGCGGCAATCCCTCAGTACTAAACTCCTGACAGTGCGGCACTCCCTCTGGAATAAACTCCTGACAATGCGGCCCACCCTCATACTAATCTCCTAACAGTGCTGCCCTCCCTCGGTACTAAACTCCTGACACTGTGGCCCTCCCTCAGTACAAAACTCCTCACAGGGCTGCCCTCCCTCAGTACTAAACTCCTGACACTGTGGCCCTCCCTCAGTACAAAACTCCTGACAGTGCGACCCTCCTTCAGTACTAAACTCCTGACAGTGCGTTCCTCCCTCAGTACTAAACACCTGACAGTGCGGCTGTCCCTCAGAAGTAAACTCCTGACCGAATGCCCATCGCTCAGCACTAAACTCCTGAAAGTGCGCCCCTCCCTCTGTACTAAACTTCTGATATTGCGCCCCCCCCCCCCAGAACTAAATTCCTGACAATGCGGCCCTTCCTCAGTACTAAATTCCTGACAGTGTGGCCCTCTCGCAGTACTAATCTCCTGTGAGTGCTGTCCTCCGTCATTACTGAACTCCTGACAGTGTGTCCTTCCTTCTGTAGTAAACTCCTGACAGTGTGGCCATCCCTCACTACTGAACTCCTGACAGTGTGGCACTCCCTTCGAACGAAACTCCTGACACTGCGGCCCTCCCTCAGACCTAAACTCCTGACAGTGCGGCCCTCCCACAATACTAATCTCTTGACAGTGCGGCCCTCCCTCAGTACTAAACGCCTGACACTGTGGCCCTCCCTCAGTCCAAAACTCCTGACAGTGCGGCCCTCCCTCTGTACTAATTTCCTGACAATGTGGCCCTCCCTCAGTACTAAACACCTGACAGTGAGGCTATCCCACAGTACTGAACTCCTGACAGTGCGGCCCTCTTTCAGTACTGAACTCCTGACACCTCGGCTCTCCCGCGGAACGAAACTCCTGACACTGTGGCCCTTCATCAGAACAGAACTCCTGACAGTGTGGCCCTCCCTAAGTATTAAACATCTGACAGTGCGCCCTCCCTCAGTACTAAACTCTTGACAGTGCGGCCCTCCCTCAGAACTTAACTCTTGACAGTGTTGCCCTCACTCAGTGCTAAACACCAGATAGTGCGTCCCTCCCTCAGTACTAAATTCCTGACACTGCGTCCCTACGTCAGAAATATACTCCTGACAGTGCGGCACTGTCTCAGTACTAAACTCCTGACAGTGCGGCCCTCCCTCAGTACTAACCACATGAAAGCGCATCCCTCTCTCAGTAAAAAAATCCTGACGGTGCGGCCGTCCCTCAGTACTAAACTCTTGAAAGTTGGCACTCCCTCTGTACCAAACTCCTGACAATGCGGCCATCCCTCAGTACTAAACTCCTGAGAGTGCGGCCCTCCCTCAGTACTAAACTTCTGAAAGTGCGGCACTCGCTCAGTACTAAACACCTGACAATGCGGCCTTCCCTCCGAACTAAACACCTGACAGTGTGTCCCGCCCTCAGTACTAATCACCTGACAGTGCGGCCCTCCCTCAGAACTAAACACCTGACAGTGCGGCCCTCCCTCAGTACTAAACTGCTGACAGTGCGGCTGTCATTCAGAAGTAAACTCCTGACAGTGAGAACCACCCTCAGAACTAAACTCCTGACAATGCGGCCATCCCTCCGAACTAAACACCTGACAGTGTGTCCCGCCCTCAGTACTAATCACCTGACAGTGCGGCCCTCCCTCAGAACTAAACACCTGACAGTGCGGCCCTCCCTCAGTACTAAACTGCTGACAGTGCGGCTGTCATTCAGAAGTAAACTCCTGACAGTGAGAACCACCCTCAGAACTAAACACCTGACAATGCGGCCTTCCCTCCGAACTAAACACCTGACAGTGTGTCCCGCCCTCAGTACTAATCACCTGACAGTGCGGCCCTCCCTCAGAACTAAACACCTGACAGTGCGGCCCTCCCTCAGTACTAAACTGCTGACAGTGCGGCTGTCATTCAGAAGTAAACTCCTGACAGTGAGAACCACCCTCAGAACTAAACTCCTGACAATGCGGCCATCCCTCAGTACTAAACTCCCGAGAGTGCGGCCCTCCCTCAGTACTAAACTCCTGAGAGTGCGGCCCTCCCTCAGTACTAAACTCCTGAAAGTGCGGCACTCGCTCAGTACTAAACACCTGACAATGCGGCCATCCCTCCGAACTAAACACCTGACAGTGTGTCCCGGCCTCAGTACTAATCACCTGACAGTGCGGCCCTCCCTCAGAACTAAACTGCTGACAGTGCGGCTGTCATTCAGAAGTAAACTCCTGACAGTGAGAACCACCCTCAGAACTAAACTCCTGACAATGCGGCCATCCCTCAGTACTAAACTCCCGAGAGTGCGGCCCTCCCTCAGTAATAAACTCCTGAGAGTGCGGCCCTCCCTCAGTACTAAACTCCTGAAAGTGCGGCACTCGCTCAGTACTAAACACCTGACAATGCGGCCTTCCCTCCGAACTAAACACCTGACAGTGTGTCCCGCCCTCAGTACTAATCACCTGACAGTGCGGCCCTCCCTCAGAACTAAACACCTGACAGTGCGGCCCTCCCTCAGTACTAAACTGCTGACAGTGCGGCTGTCATTCAGAAGTAAACTCCTGACAGTGAGAACCACCCTCAGAACTAAACTCCTGACAATGCGGCCATCCCTCAGTACTAAACTCCCGAGAGTGCGGCCCTCCCTCAGTACTAAACTCCTGAGAGTGCGGCCCTCCCTCAGTACTAAACTCCTGAAAGTGCGGCACTCGCTCAGTACTAAACAACTGACAATGCGGCCATCCCTCCGAACTAAACACCTGACAGTGTGTCCCGGCCTCAGTACTAATCACCCGACAGTGCGGCCCTCCCTCCGAATTAAACACCTTACAGTGCGGCACTCCCTCAGTACTTAACTGCTGACAGTGCGGCTGTCATTCAAAAGTAAACTCCTGACATTGTGTACTACCCTCAGAACTAAAGTCCTGACAGTGCGGCCCTCCCTCAGAAATAAACTCCTGACCGAGCTGCCCTCCCTCAGAACTAAACACCTGACAGTGCGGCCCTCCCTCAGTACTAAACTGCTGACAGTGCGGCTGTCATTCAGAAGTAAACTCCTGACAGTGAGAACCACCATCAGAACTAAACTCCTGACAATGCATCCTCCCTCAGTCCTAAACTACTGAGAGTGCGGCCCTCCCTCAGTACTAAACTGCTGACAGTGCGGCACTCACTCAGTACTAAGCACCTGACAATGCGGCCTTCCCTCCGAACTAATCACCTGACAGTGTGTCCCGCCCTCAGTACTAAACACCTGACAGTGCGGCCCTCCCTCAGAACTAAACTGCTGACAGTGCGGCTGTCATTCAGAAGTAAACTCCTGACAGTGTGAACCACCCTCAGAACTAAACTTCTGACAGTGCGGCCATCCCTCAGAAATAAACTCCTGACCGAGCCGCCCTCCCTCAGAACTAAACACCTGACAGTGCGGCCCTCCCTCAGTACTAAACTGCTGACAATGCGGCCCTCCCTCAGTACTAAACTGCTGACAGTGCGGCTGTCATTCAGAAGTAAACTCCTGACAGTGAGAACCACCATCAGAACTAAACTCCTGACAATGCGGCCCTCCCTCAGTCCTAAACACCTGAGAGTGCGGCCCTCCCTCAGTACTAAACTCCTGAAAGTGCGGGACTCGCTCAGTACTAAACACTTGACAATGCGGCCTTCCCTCCGAACTAAGCACCTGACAGTGTGTCCCGCCCTCAGTACTAATCACCTGACGGTGGGGCCCTCCCTCAGTACTAAACTCCTGACAGTGCGGCACTCCGTCAGTACTAAAAAACTGACAGTGCGGCCCTCCCTCAGTACTAAACACCTGACAGTGCAGCCCTCCCTCAGCACTAAACACCTGACAGTGCGGCCCTCCCTCAGTAATAAACTCCTGAGAGAGCGGCGTTCCCTCATACCTAAATTCCTGACAGGTCGGCCGTCCCTCAGTACTAAACTCCTGACAGTGTGGCCCTTCATTAGTACTAAGCACCTGACATACAGCCCTCCGTCAGCAATAAACACCTGACAGTGTGCCCCTCCTTCCGTAATAAGCATCCGACGGTGCGGCCGTCCTTCAGTACTAAACTCTTGACAGTGTGTCCCTCCCTCAGTACTGAACTTCTGACAGTGTGGCACTCCGTCCGAACTAAACTCCTGACACTGCTGCCCTGCCTCAGAACTAAACTCCTGACAGAGCGGCCCTCCCACAATATTAAACTCTTGACAGTGCGGCCCTCCCTCAGCACTAAACGCCTGACACTGTGGCCCTCCCTCTGTACTAATCTCCTGACAATGCGGCCCTCCCTCAGTACTAAACACCTGACAGTGTGGCAATCCCACAGTACTAAACTCCTGACAGTGCAGCCCTCCTTCAGTACTAAATTCCTGACAGTGCAGCCCTCCCAAAAGTACTACAAATTCTGAAAGTGCGGTCCTCCCTCAGTACTAAACTCCTGAGGGAGCGGCCTTCCCTCAGAACTAAACTCCTGAGAGTTCGGCCCTCCCTCAGAACTAAACTCCTGACACTGTGGACCTTCATCAGAACTGAACTCCTGACACTGTGGCCCTCCCTCAGTACTAAACATCTGACAGTGCGCCCTCCCTCAGTACTAAACTCCTGACAGTGCGGCCCTCCCTCAGTACTAAACTCCTAACAGTGCGGCCCTCCCTCAGAACTAAACTCCTGACAGTGTGTTCCTCCCGCAGTACTAAACACCTGACAGTGTGGCCCTCACTCAATACGAAACTCCCGACAGTGCGGCCCTCACTCAGAACTAAACGCTTGACAGTGCGGCCCACCCTCAGTACTTAACTCCTAAGAATGCGGCTCTCCCTCTGTACAAAAAACTCCTTAGGGTGCGGCCTTCCTTCACAACTAAACTCCTGACAGTGTTGCCCTCACTCAGTACTAAGCACCTGACAGTGCGTCCCTCCTTCAGTACTAAACACCTGACAGTGCGGCTCTTCCTCAGTACTAACCACCTGACAGTGCGTCAGTCTCCAGGAAAAAAGATCCTGACAGTGTGGCCGTCCATCAGGACTAAACTCCCGACAGTGCGGCACTCCCTCTGTTCTAAACTCCTGACAATGCGGCCATCCCTCAGTACTAAACACCTGACAGTCCGGCCCTCCCTCAGTACTAAACTCCTGACACTGTGGCCCTCACTCAGTACTAAACTCCTAACCGTGCGGCCCTCCCTCAGTACTAATCTCCCGACAATGCGGCCCTCCCTCAGTACTAAACTCCTGAGAGTGCGGCCCTCCCTCCTTACTATACGCCTGAAAGTGCGGCCCTCGCTCAGTACTAAACACCTGACACTGCGGCCCTCCCGCAGTAATAAACACCTGACAGTGCGGCCCTTCCTCAGTACTAAACTCCTGAAAGTGCGGCCATCGCTCAGTACTAAACACCTGTCAATGCGGCCCTCCTTCCGAACTAAACACCTGACAGTGCGGCCCTCCCTCAGTACTAAACACCTGATAGTGCGGGCGTCCCTCAGTACTAAACTCCTGACAATGCGGCCGTCCTTCAGTACTAAACACTTGACAGTGCGTCCCTCCCTCAGTATTAATCTCATGATATTGCGGCACTCCCTCAGTCCAAACTCCTGACAGTGTGGACGTCCCTCAGTACTAAACTCCTGAAAGTGCGGCCTTCCTTCATTACTAAACACCTGACAATGCGGCCCTCCCTCCGAAATAAACACCTGACAGTGTGTCCCGCCCTCAGTACTGAACAGCGGACAGTGCGGCCCACCCTCAGTAGTAAACACCAAACAGTGCGCCCTGCCTCAGTACTAAACTGCTGACAGTGCGGCTGTCATTCCGAAGTAAACTCATGACCGTGTGAACCACCCTCAGTACTTAACTCCTGACAGTGCGGCTCTCCCTCTGTACTAAACTGCTGACGTGTTGCCCTCACTCAGTACGAAACGCCAGACAGTGCGTCCCTCCCTCAGTATTAAACTCCTGACAGTGCGGCCTTACGTCAGAAATTAACTCCTGACTGTGCGGCACTCCCTCAGTACTAAACTCCTGACAGTGTTGCCCTCACTCAGTATTAAACGCCTGACAGTGCGGCCCTCCCTCAGTACCAACCAACTGACAGTGCGTCCCACTGTCAGTAACAAAATCCTGACGGTGGGGCCGTCCCTCAGTACTAAACTCCTGACAGTGCGGCACTCCCTCTGTAATAAACTCCTGACAATGCGGCCCTCCCTCAGTACTAAACACCTGACAGTGCGGCCCTCCCTCAGTACTAAACTCCTGACAATGTGGCCCTCCCTCAGTACTAAACTCCTGACAATTCGGCCCTTCCTCAGAACTAACACCTGACAGTGTGGCAATCCCTCAGGACTAAACTCCTGACAGTGCGGCACTCCCTCTGTAATAAACTCCTGACAATGCGGCCCACCCTCAGTACTAATCTCCTAACAGTGCTGCCCTCCCACAGTACTAAACTCCTGACACTGTGGCCCTCCCTCAGTAGTACACTCCTCACAGGGCTGCCCTCCCTCAGTACTAAACTCCTCACAGGGCTGCCCTCCCTCAGTACTAAACTCCTGACACTGTGGCCCTCCCTCAGTACAAAACTCCTGACAGTGCGACCCTCCTTCAGTACTAAACTCCTGACAGTGCGTCCCTCCCTCAGTACTAAACACCTGACAGTGCGGCTGTCCCTCAGAAGTAAACTCCTGACCGAATGCCCATCGCTCAGCACTAAACTCCTGAAAGTGCGCCCCTCCCTCTGTACTAAACTTCTGATATTGCGCCCCCCCCCCCAGAACTAAATTCCTGACAATGCGGCCCTCCCTCAGTACTAAATTCCTGACAGTGTGGCCCTCTCGCAGTACTAATCTCCTGTGAGTGCTGTCCTCCGTCATTACTGAACTCCTGACAGTGTGTCCTTCCTTCTGTAGTAAACTCCTGACAGTGTGGCCATCCCTGAGTACTAAACACCTGACAGTGTGGAACTCCCTCAGTACTAAACTCCTGACAGTGTGGCCCTCCCTCATAACGAAACCCCTGACAGTGTGGCCCTCCCTCAATACTAAATACTTGACAGGGCGGCCCTCCCTCAGTACTAAACTCCAGACAGTGCGGCCCTCCCTCAGTACTAAACTCCTGATATTGCGGCCCTCCCGCAGAACTCAACTCCTGACAGTGTGGCCCTCCCTCAGTACTAAACTTCTGACAGTGCGGCCCTCCCTCAATACTAAACACCAGACAGTGCGGCCCTCCCTCAGTACTAAACTCCTGACAGTGCGGCCCTCCCTCAGTACTAAACTCCTGACAGTGCGGCCGTCGCTCAATACTAAACTCTTGACAGTGCGGCTGTACCTCAGAAGTAAAATTCTGACAGTGTGGCCATCCCTCAGTACGAAACTCTTGACAGTGCGGCCCTCCCTCAGTACTAAACTTCTGATATTGCGTCCCTCCCTCAGAACTAAATTCCTGACAGTGCGGCCCTCCCTCAGTACTAAATTCCTGACAGTGTGGCCCTCTCTCAGTACTAAACTCCTGTGAGTGCGGCCCTCCATCAATATTAAACACCTGACAGTGCGGCCCTCCCTCAGTACTAAACTCCTGACAGTGCGGCCCTCCCTCAGTACTAAACTCCGACAGTGTGGCCCTCCATCAGATCTAAAATCCTGACATTGTGGCCCTCCCTCCTAACTAAACTTCTGACAGTGTGGCCCTCCCTCAGTACTAACCTCCTGACAATTCGACCCTCCCTCAGTACTAAACTCCTGATAGTGCGGCCCTCCCTCAGTACTAAACTCCTGACAGTGCGGCACTCTTTCTGTACTAAACTCCTGACAATGCGGCCCTCCCTCAGTACTAAACACCTGACATTGCGGCTCTCCCTCAGTACTAATCTCCTGACAATGCGGCCCTCCCTCAGTACTAAACATCTGACAGTGCGGCAAACCCTCAGTACTGAACTCCTGAAAGTGCGGCACTCCTTCTGCACTAAACTCCTGACAATGCGGCCCTCCTTCAATACTAAACACCTGACAGATCGGCCGTCCCTCAGTACTAAACTCCTGACAGTGCTGCCCTCCCTCAATATTTAACTAATAACACTGAGGCCCTCCCTCAGTACTAAACTCCTGACCGTGCGGCCCTTCCTCAGTACTAATCTCCTGTCAATGCGACCCTACCTCAGTACTAAACATCTGAGAGTGCGGTAATCCCTCGGTAATAAACTCCTGATATTGCAGCCCTCCCTCAGTACTAAACTCCTGACAGTGTGGACCTCCCACAGTACTAAACTCAGAGAGTACGGCCCTCCCTCAGTACAAAACTCCTGAACGTGCAGCCATCGCTCATTTCTCAACACCTGACAATGCGGCCCTCCCTCCGAACTAAACACCTAACAGTGTGTCCCTACCTCAGTACTAAACACCTGACAGTGGGGCCCTCCCTTAGTACTAAACTCCTGACAGTGCGAAACTCCCTCAGAACTAAACTGCTGACAGTATGGCACTCCCTTAGTACTAAACTCCTGACAGTGCGGACCTCCCACTGTAGTAAACTCCTGACAGTGCGGCCCTCCGTTAGTACCAAACTCCCGACAGTGCGGTCCTCCCTCAGAACAAAACTCCTGACAGTGCGGCCCACCCTCAGTACTTAACTCCTGACAGTGCGGCTCTCCCTCTGTACTAAATTCCTGACAGTGCGGCCCTCCCTCAGAACTAAACGCCTGACAGTGTTGCCCTCACTCAGTACTAAACACCAGACAGTGCGTCCCTCTCTCAGTACTAAACTCCTTACAGTGCGGCCCTACGTCAGAAATAAACTCCTGACAGTGCGACAATCCCTCAGTACTAAACTCCTGACAGTGTTGCCCTCACTCAGTACGAAACTCCCGACAGTGCGGTCCTCCCTCAGAACAAAACTCCTGACAGTGCGGCCCACCCTCAGTACTTAACTCCTGACAGTGCGGCTCTCCCTCTGTACTAAATTCCTGACAGTGCGGCCCTCCCTCAGAACTAAACTCCTGACAGTGTTGCCCTCACTCAGTACTAAACACCTGACAGTGCGTACCTCCATCAGTACAAAACACCTGATAGTGTGGCCTTCACTCAATACGAAACTCCCGACAGTGTGGCCCTCCCTCAGAACTAAACTACTGACAGTGCGGCCCACCCTCAGTTCTTAACTCCTGACAGTGCGGCTCTCCCTCCGTACTAAACTCCTGAGCGTGCGGCCTTCCCTCGGAACTAAACTCCTGACAGTGTAGCCCTCCCTCAGAACTAAACTCCTGAAGTGTTGCCCTCACTCAGTACGAAACGCCAGACAGTGCGTCCCTCCCTCAGTATTAAACTCCTGACATTGCGGCCTTACGTCAGAAATTAACTCCTGACTGTGCGGCACTCCCTCAGTACTAAACTCCTGACAGTGTTGCCCTCACTCAGTACTAAACGCCTGACAGTGCGTCTCTCCCTCAGTAGTAAACACCTGACAGTTCGGCCCTCCCTCAGTACCAACCAACTGACAGTGCGTCCCACTGTCAGTAACAAAATCCTGACGGTGGGGCCGTCCCTCAGTACTAAACTCCTGACATTGCGGCACTCCCTCTGTAATAAACTCCTGACAATGCGGCCGTCCCTCAGTACTAAACACCTGACAGTGCGGCCCTCCCTCAGTACTAAACTCCTGACACTGTGGCCCTCCCTCAGTACTAAACTTCTGACAATTCGGCCCTTCCTCAGAACTAATACCTGACAGTGCGGCAATCCCTCAGTACTAAACTCCTGACAGTGCGGCACTCCCTCTGTAATAAACTCCTGACAATGCGGTCCTCCCTCAGTACTAAACTCCTAACAGTGCTGCCCTCCCTCAGTACTAAACTCCTGACACTGTGGCCCTCCCTCAATACTAAACACCTAACAGGGCTGCCCTCCCTCAGTACTAAACTCCTGACACTGTGGCCCTCCCTCAGTACTAAACTCCTGACCATGCGGCCCTCCCTCAGTACTAATCTCCTGACAATTCGGCCCTCACTCAGTACTAAACACCTGACAGTGCGGCAATCCCTCAGTACTAAACTCCTGACAGTGCGGCCCACCCTCAGTACTAAACTCCTGAAACAGCGGCACTCGCTCAGTACTAAACACCTGAAAATGCGGCCCTCCTTCCGAACTAAACACCTGACAGTGTGTGCCGCCATCAGTACTAAACACCTGACAGTGCGGCCCTCGCTTAGTACGAAACACTTGACAATGCGGCCCTCGCTCCGAACTAAACACCTGATGGTGCGGCCATCCCTCAGTACTAAACTGCTGACAGTGTGCCCCACCCTCAGAACTAAACTCCTAACTGTGCAGCACTCCCTCAGCACTAAACACCTGACAGTGTGGCCCTCACTCAATACAAAACTCCTGACAGTGCGGCCCTCCCTCAGTACTAAACACCTGACAGTGAGGAAATCCCACAGTACGAAACACCTGACAGTGCGTCCCTCTCTCAGTACTAAACTCCTTACAGTGCGGCCCTACGTCAGAAATAAACTCCTGACAGTGCGACAATCCCTCAGTACTAAACTCCTGACAGTGTTGCCCTCACTCAGTACGAAACTCCCGACAGTGCGGTCCTCCCTCAGAACAAAACTCCTGACAGTGCGGCCCACCCTCAGTACTTAACTCCTGACAGTGCGGCTCTCCCTCTGTACTAAATTCCTGACAGTGCGGCCCTCCCTCAGAACTAAACTCCTGACAGTGTTGCCCTCACTCAGTACTAAACACCTGACAGTGCGTACCTCCATCAGTACAAAACACCTGATAGTGTGGCCTTCACTCAATACGAAACTCCCGACAGTGTGGCCCTCCCTCAGAACTAAACTACTGACAGTGCGGCCCACCCTCAGTTCTTAACTCCTGACAGTGCGGCTCTCCCTCCGTACTAAACTCCTGAGCGTGCGGCCTTCCCTCGGAACTAAACTCCTGACAGTGTAGCCCTCCCTCAGAACTAAACTCCTGAAGTGTTGCCCTCACTCAGTACGAAACGCCAGACAGTGCGTCCCTCCCTCAGTATTAAACTCCTGACATTGCGGCCTTACGTCAGAAATTAACTCCTGACTGTGCGGCACTCCCTCAGTACTAAACTCCTGACAGTGTTGCCCTCACTCAGTACTAAACGCCTGACAGTGCGTCTCTCCCTCAGTAGTAAACACCTGACAGTTCGGCCCTCCCTCAGTACCAACCAACTGACAGTGCGTCCCACTGTCAGTAACAAAATCCTGACGGTGGGGCCGTCCCTCAGTACTAAACTCCTGACATTGCGGCACTCCCTCTGTAATAAACTCCTGACAATGCGGCCGTCCCTCAGTACTAAACACCTGACAGTGCGGCCCTCCCTCAGTACTAAACTCCTGACACTGTGGCCCTCCCTCAGTACTAAACTCCTGACAATTCGGCCCTTCCTCAGAACTAATACCTGACAGTGCGGCAATCCCTCAGTACTAAACTCCTGACAGTGCGGCACTCCCTCTGTAATAAACTCCTGACAATGCGGCCCTCCCTCAGTACTAAACTCCTAACAGTGCTGCCCTCCCTCAGTACTAAACTCCTGACACTGTGGCCCTCCCTCAATACTAAACACCTAACAGGGCTGCCCTCCCTCAGTACTAAACTCCTGACACTGTGGCCCTCCCTCAGTACTAAACTCCTGACCATGCGGCCCTCCCTCAGTACTAATCTCCTGACAATTCGGCCCTCACTCAGTACTAAACACCTGACAGTGCGGCAATCCCTCAGTACTAAACTCCTGACAGTGCGGCCCACCCTCAGTACTAAACTCCTGAAACAGCGGCACTCGCTCAGTACTAAACACCTGAAAATGCGGCCCTCCTTCCGAACTAAACACCTGACAGTGTGTGCCGCCATCAGTACTAAACACCTGACAGTGCGGCCCTCGCTTAGTACGAAACACTTGACAATGCGGCCCTCGCTCCGAACTAAACACCTGATGGTGCGGCCATCCCTCAGTACTAAACTGCTGACAGTGTGCCCCACCCTCAGAACTAAACTCCTAACTGTGCAGCACTCCCTCAGCACTAAACACCTGACAGTGTGGCCCTCACTCAATACAAAACTCCTGACAGTGCGGCCCTCCCTCAGTACTAAACACCTGACAGTGAGGAAATCCCACAGTACGAAACACCTGACAGTGCGGCCCTGCTTCAGTACTAAACTCCTGACAATGCGGCCCTCCGTCAGTACTACAACTCCGGAAAGTGCGGTCCTCCCTCAGTCCTAAACACCTGACAGTGCGGCCCTCCCTCAGAACTAAACGCCTGACAGTGTTGCCCTCACTCAGTACTAAACACCAGACAGTGCGTCCCTCTCTCAGTACTAAACTCCTAACAGTTCGGCCCTCTCTCAGTACTAAACTGCTGACAGTGCGGTACTCCCTTAGTACTAAACTTCTGACAGTGCGGCCCTCCCTCAGTACTAAACTCCTGACAGTGTGGCCCTCAATCAGTACGAAACTCCCGACAGTGCGGTCCTCCCTCAGAACTAAACTCCTGACAGTGCGGCCCACCCTCAATACTTAACTCCTGAGATTGCGGCCCTCGCTCAGTACTAAACAGCTGACAATGAGGCCCTCCCTCCAAACTAAACACCTGACAGTGTGTCCCGCACTCAGTACTAAACTGATGACAGTGCGGCTGTCATTCAGACGAAAACTGCTGACAGTGTGTCCCGCCCTCAGTACTAAACACCTGACAACGCGGACCTCCCTCAGAACTAAACACCTGACAGTGCGGCCCTCCCTCAGTACTAAACTGCTGACAGTGCGGCTGTCATTCAGAAGTAAACTCCTGACAGTGAGAACCACCCTCAGAACTAAACTCCTGACAGGGCGGCCATCCCTCAGTACTAAACTCCTGACAGTGCGGCCCTCCCTCAGTACTAAACTACTGACAGTGCGGCCCTCCCTCAATACTAAACTCTTGACAGTGTGGCCCTCCCTCACTACTAAACATCTGTCACTGTGGTCCTCCCTCAGTACTAATCTCCTGACAATGCGGCCCTCCCTCAGTACTAAATACCTGACAGTGAGGCAATCCCACAGTACTAAACTCCTGACAGTGCGGCCCTCCTTCAGTACGAAACACCTGACAGTGCGGCCCCCCCTCAGTACTAAACACCTGAGAGAGCGGCCTTCCCTCAGAACTAAACTCCTGACAGGTCGGCCCTCTCTCTGTAAAAATCTCCTGATAATGCGGCCCTCCTTCAGTAATAAACACCTGACAGTGAGGCAATCCCACAGTACTAAACTCGTGACAGTGAGGCCCTGCTTCATTACTAAACACCTGACAGTGCTGCCCTCCCTAAGTACTAAACACCTGAGGGAGCGGCCTTCCCTCAGAACTAAACTCCTGACACTGTGGCCCTTCATCAGAACTGAACTCCAGACAGTGTGGCCCTCTCTCTGTACTAAACATCTGACAGTGCGCCCACCCTCAATACTAAACTCCTGACAGTGCGGCCGTCCCTCAGTGCTAAACTCCCGACAGTGCGGCCCTCCCTCAGAACTAAACTACTGACAGTGCGGCCCACCCTCAGTACTTAACTCCTGACAGTGCGGCTCTCCCTCTGTACTAAACTCCTCAGAGTGCGGCCTTCCCTCGGAACTAAACTCCTGACAGTGTAGCCCTCCCTCAGAACTAAACTCCTGACGTGTTGCCCTCACTCAGTACGAAACGCCAGACAGTGCGTCCCTCCCTCAGTATTAAACTCCTGACAGTGTGGCCCTCAACCAGTACGAAACTCCCGACAGTGCGGTCCTCCCTCAGAACTAAACTCCTGACAGTGCGGCCCACCCTCAGTACTTAACTCCTGAGATTGCGGCCCTCGCTCAGTACGAAACAGCTGACAATGAGGCCCTCCCTCCAAACTAAACACCTGACAGTGTGTCCCGAACTCAGTACTAAACACCTGACGTTGCGGCCCTCCCTCAGTACTAAACACCTGACAGTGCGGCCCTCCCTCAGTACTAAACTGATGACAGTGCGGCTGTCATTCAGACGAAAACTGCTGACAGTGTGTCCCGCCCTCAGTACTAAACACCTGACAACGCGGACCTCCCTCAGAACTAAACACCTGACAGTGCGGCCCTCCCTCAGTACTAAACTGCTGACAGTGCGGCTGTCATTCAGAAGTAAACTCCTGACAGTGAGAACCACCCTCAGAACTAAACTCCTGACAGTGAGAACCACCCTCAGTACTAAACACCTGACAGTGCGGCACTGTCTCAGTACTAAACTCCTGACAGTGCGGCCCTCCCTCAATAATAAACTCTTGACAGTGTGGCCCTCCCTCACTACTAAACATCTGTCACTGTGGTCCTCCCTCAGTACTAATCTCCTGACAATGCGGCCCTCCCTCGGTACTAAATACCTGACAGTGAGGCAATCCCACAGTACTAAACTCCTGACAGTGCGGCCCTCCCTCAGAACTAAACTACTGACAGTGCGGCCATCCCTCAGTACTAAACTACTGACAGTACGGCCATCCCTCAGTACTAAACTCCTGACAGTGCGGCCCTCCCTCAATACTAAACTCTTGACAGTGTGGCCCTCCCTCACTACTAAACATCTGTCACTGTGGTCCTCCCTCAGTACTAACTCCTGACAATGCGGCCCTCCCTCAGTACTAAATACCTGAGAGTGAGGCAATCCCACAGTACTAAACTCCTGACCGTGCGGCCCTCCATCAGTACGAAACACCTGACAGTGCGGCCCTCCCTCAGTACTAAACACCTGAGAGAGCGGCCTTCCCTCAGAACTAAACTCCTGACAGGTCGGCCCTCTCTCTGTAAAAATCTCCTGATAATGCGGCCCTCCTTCAGTAATAAACACCTGACAGTGAGGCAATCCCACAGTACTAAACTCGTGACAGTGAGGCCCTGCTTCATTACTAAACACCTGACAGTGCTGCCCTCCCTAAGTACTAAACACCTGAGGGAGCGGCCTTCCCTCAGAACTAAACTCCTGACACGTCGGCCCTCCCTCGGAACTAAACTCCTGACACTGTGGCCCTTCATCAGAACTGAACTCCAGACAGTGTGGCCCTCTCTCTGTACTAAACATCTGACAGTGCGCCCACCCTCAATACTAAACTCCTGACAGTGCGGCCGTCCCTCAGTGCTAAACACTTGACAGTGCGGACCTCCGTCAGTACTAAACACCTGACAGTGTGGCCTTCACTCAATACGAAACTCCCGACAGTGCGGCCCTCCCTCAGAACTAAACTACTGACAGTGCGGCCCACCCTCAGTTCTTAACTCCTGACAGTGCGGCTCTCCCTCTGTACTAAACTCCTGAGAGTGCGGCCTTCCCTCGGAACTAAACTCCTGACAATGTAGCCCTCCCTCAGAAATAAACTCCTGACGTGTTGCCCTCACTCAGTACGAAACGCCAGACAGTGCGTCCCTCCCTCAGTATTAAACTCCTGACATTGCGGCCTTACGTCAGAAATTAACTCCTGACTGTGCGGCACTCCCTCAGTACTAAACTCCTGACAGTGTTGCCCTCACTCAGTACTAAACTCCTGACAGTGCGTCTCTCCCTCAGTAGTAAACACCTGACAGTTCGGCCCTCCCTCAGTACCAACCAACTGACAGTGCGTCCCACTGTCAGGAACAAAATCCTGACGGTGGGGCCGTCCCTCAGTACTAAACTCCTGACATTGCGGCACTCCCTCTGTAATAAACTCCTGACAATGCGGCCGTCCCTCAGTACTAAACACCTGACAGTGCGGCCCTCCCTCAGTACTAAACCCCTGACACTGTGGCCCTCCCTCAGTACTAAACTCCTGACAATTCGGCCCTTCCTCAGTACTAACACCTGACAGTGCGGCAATCCCTCAGTTCTAAACTCCTGACAGTGCGGCACTCCCTCTGTAATAAACTCCTGACACTGCGGCCCTCCCTCAGTACTAAACTCCTAACAGTGCTGCCCTCCCTCAGTACTAAACTCCTGACACTGTGGCCCTCCCTCAGTACTAAACACCTAACAGGGCTGCCCTCCCTCAGTTCTAAACTCCTGACACTGTGGCCCTCCCTCAGTACTAAACTCCTGACCATGCGGCCCTCCCTCAGTACTAATCTCCTGACAATTCGGCCCTCACTCAGTACTAAACACCTGACAGTGCGGCAATCCCTCAGTACTAAACTCCTGACAGTGCGGCCCACCCTCAGTACTAAACTCCTGAAACAGCGGCACTCGCTCAGTACTAAACACCTGAAAATGCGGCCCTCCTTCCGAACTAAACACCTGACAGTGTGTGCCGCCATCAGTACTAAACACATGACAGTGTGTCCCTACCTCAGTACTAATCAGCTGACAGTGCGGCCGTCACTCAGTACTAAACTCCTGTCAGTTTGCCCCACCCTCAGAACTAAACTCCTAACTGTGCAGCACTCCCTCAGCACTAAACACCTGACAGTGTGGCCCTCACTCAATACAAAACTCCTGACAGTGCGGCCCTCCCTCAGTACTAAACACCTGACAGTGAGGAAATCCCACAGTACGAAACACCTGACAGTGCGGCCCTGCTTCAGTACTAAACTCCTGACAATGCGGCCCTCCGTCAGTACTACAACTCCGGAAAGTGCGGTCCTCCCTCAGTCCTAAACACCTGACAGTGCGGCCCTCCCTCAGAACTAAACGCCTGACAGTGTTGCCCTCACTCAGTACTAAATACCAGACAGTGCGTCCCTCTCTCAGTACTAAACTCCTTACAGTTCGGCCCTCCGTCAGAAATAAACTCCTGACAGTGCGACAATCCCTCAGTACTTAACTCCTGACAGTGTTGCCCTCACTCAGTACTAAACACCTGACAGTGCGTACCTCCCTCAGTACAAAACACCTGACAGTGCGGCCCTCTCTCAGTACTAAACTGCTGACAGTGCGGCACTCCCTTAGTACTAAACTTCTGACAGTGCGGCCCTCCCTCAGTACTAAACTCCTGACAGTGTGGCCCTCAATCAGTACGAAACTCCCGACAGTGCGGTCCTCCCTCAGAACTAAACTCCTGACAGTGCGGCCCACCCTCAGTACTTAACTCCTGAGATTGCGGCCCTCCCTCAGTACTAAACTGATGACAGTGCGGCTGTCATTCAGACGAAAACTGCTGACAGTGTGTCCCGCCCTCAGTACTAAACACCTGACAACGCGGACCTCCCTCAGAACTAAACACCTGACAGTGCAGCACTCCCTCAGTACTAAACTGCTGACAGTGCGGCTGTCATTCAGAAGTAAACTCCTGACAGTGAGAACCACCCTCAGTACTAAACACCTGACAGTGAGGAAATCCCACAGTACGAAACTCCTGACAGTGCGGCCCTCCCTCAGTACTAAACACCTGACAGTGAGGAAATCCCACAGTACTAAACTCCTGACAATGCGGCCCTCCGTCAGTACTACAACTCCGGAAAGTGCGGCCCTCCCTCAGTCCTAAACACCTGGCAGTGCGGCCCTCCCTCAGTACTAAACTCCTGACAGGTCGGCCTTCCCTCGGAACTAAACTCCTGACACTGTACACTTCATCCGAGCTGAACTCCTGACAGTGTGGCCCTCCCTCTGTACTAAACATCTGACAGTGCGCCCTCCCTCAGTACTAAACCCCTGACACTGTGGCCCTCCCTCAGTACTAAACTCCTGACATTTTGGCCCTCACACAGTACTAAACACCTGACAGTGCGGCAATCCCTCAGTACTAAACTCCTGACAGTGCGGCTCACCCTCAGTACTAAACTCCTGAAACAGCGGCCCTCGCTCAGTACTTCATCCGAACTGAACTCCTGACAGTGTGGCCCTCCCTCTGTACTAAACATCTGACAGTGCGCCCTCCCTCAGTACTAAACCCCTGACAGAGCGGCACTCCCTCAGTACTAAACTCCTGACAGTGCGACCCTCCCTCCGAACTAAAATCCTGACAGTGTGTCCCTCCCTCAGTAATACACGCCTGAAGGTGCGGCCGTCCCTCAGTACTAAACTCCTGAGAGTATGTCCCTCTCTCCATAATGGACTCCTGACAGTGCGGCCCTATTTCAGTACTAAACTCTTGACAGTGTGTCCCTCCCTCAGTACTGGACTCCTGACAGTGTGGCACTCCCTTAGAACGAAACTCCTGACACTGCGGCCCTCCCTCAGAACTAAACTCCTGACAGTGCGGCCCTCCCTCACTACTAACGCCTGACACTGTGGCCCTCCCTCAGTACTAAACTCCTGACAGTGCGGCCCTCCCTCTATACTAATCGCCAGACAACGTGGCCCTCCCTCAGATTCTAAACACTTGACAGTGTGTCCCTCCCTCAGTACGAAACACACGACAGTGTGGCCCTCACTCAGTCCTAAACTCCTGACAGTGCGGCCCACCCACAGTACTTAACTCCTGCCAGTGCGGCTCTCCCTCTGTACGAAACGCCTGAGAGTGCGGCCGTCCCTCAGAACTAAACTCCTGACAGTGTGGCCCTCGCTCAGAACTAAACTCTTGACAGTGTTGCCCTCACTCAGTGCTAATCAGCAGACAGTGCGGCCCTCCCTCAGTACTAACCACATGACAGTGCATCACTCTCTCAGTAAAAAAATCCTGACGGTGCGGCCGTCCCTCAGTACTCAACTCCTGACAGTGCGGCACTCCCTCTGTACGAAACTCCTGACAATGCGGCCCTCCCACAGTACTAAACACCTGACAGTCGGCCGTCCCTCAGTACTAAACTGCTGGCAGTGCTCCCCTCCCTCAATACTAATCTCCTGACACTGTAGCCCTCCCTCAGTACTAAACTCCTGACCGTGCGGCCCTTCCTCAGTACTAATATCCTGACAATGCGGCCCTCCCTCAGTACTAAACATCTGACAGTGCGGCAATAATTCAGTACTAAACTCCTGATATTGCGGTCCTCCCTCAGTACTAAACTCCTGACAGTGTGGACCTCCCTCAGTACTAAACTCCTGACAGTGCGGCCCTTCCTCAGTACTAAACTCCTGTAAGTGCGGCCCTCGCTCAGTACTAAACACCTGACAATGCGGCCCTCCCTCCGAACTAAACACCTGACAGTGTGTCCCGCCCTCAGTACTAACCACCTGACAGTGCGTCCCTCTCTCAGTAAAAAAATCCTGACGGTGGGGCCGTCCCTCAGTACTAAACTCCTGACAGTGCGGCACTCCTTCTGTACTAAACTCCTGACAATGCGGCCCTCCCTCAGTACTAAACACCTGACAATGCGGCCCTCCCTCCGAACGAAACACCTGACAGTGTGTCCCGCCCTCAGTACTAACCACCTGACAGTGCGTCCCTCTCTCAGTAAAAAAATCCTGACGGTGGGGCCGTCCCTCAGTACTAAACTCCTGACAGTGCGGCACTCCTTCTGTACTAAACTCCTGACAATGCGGCCCTCCCTCAGTACTAAACACCTGACAGTACGGCCCTCCTCAGTACAAACTCCTAACAGTGCTGCCCTCCCTCATTATTAATCTCCTGACACTGTGGCACTCCCTCCGTACTAAACTCCTTAACGTGCGGCCCTCCCTCAGTTCTAATCTCCACACAATGCGGCCCTCTCTCAGTTCCAAAAACCTGGCAGTGCTGCAATCCCTCAGTACTAAACTCCTGACAGTGCGGCCCTCCCTCAGTATTAAACACCTGACAGTGTCTCCCTTCCTCAGTACTAAACAGCGGACAGTGCGGCCGTCACTCAGTACTATGCTCCTGTCAGTGTGCCCCACCCTCAGAACTAAACTCCTGACAGTGCAGCGCTCCCTCAGCACCAAACACCTGACAGTGTGGCCCTCACTCAATACGAAACTCCTGACAGTGCGGCCCTCCCTCAATCCTAAACTCCTGACACTGTGGCCCTCCCTCAGTAGTAAAATCCTGACCGTGCGGCCCTCCCTCTATACTAATCTCCTGACAATGCGGCCATCCTTCAGTACTAAACACCTGACAGTGAGGCAGTCGCACAGTACTAAACTCCTGACAGTGCGGCCCTGCTTCAGTACTAAACTCCTGACAATGCGGCCCTCCGTCAGTACTACAACTCCGGAAAGTGCGGCCCTCCCTCAGTTCTAAACACCTGACAGTGCGGCCCTCCCTCAGTCCTAAACTCCTGAGAGTGCGGCCTGACCTCAGAACTAAACTCCTGACAGGTTGGCCCTCCCTCGGAACTAAACTCCTGACACTGTAGCCCTTCATTCGAACTGAACTCCTGACAGTGTGGCCCTCCCTCTGTACTAAACATCTGACAGTGCGGACCTCCCTTAGTACTAAACCCCTGACAGAGCGGCCCTCCCTCAGTACTAAACTGCTGACAGTGCGGCCCTCCCTCTGAACTAAACTCCTGACAGTGTGTCCCTCCCTCAGTAATAAACACCTGAAGGTGCGGCCGTCCCTCAGTACTAAACTCCTGAGATGTGTCCCTCTCTCCATAATGGACTCCTGATAGTGCGGCCCTATTTCAGTACTAAACTCTTGACAGTGTGTCCCTCCCTCAGTACTGAACTCCTGACAGTGTCGCACTGCCTTGGAACGAAACTCTTGACACTGCGGCCCTCCCTCAGAACTAAACTCCTGACAGTGCGGCCCTCCCACAATACTAATCTCTTGACAGTGCGGCCCTCCCTCAGTACTAAACGCCTGACACTGTGTCCCTCCCTCAGTACTAAACTCCTGACAGTGTGGCCCCCCCTCTATACTAATCTCCTGACAATGTGGCCCTCCCTCAGATTCTAAACTCGTGACAGTGTGTCCCTCCCTCAGTACTAAACAACGGACAGTGTGGCCCTCACTCTATACGAAACTGCCGACAGTGCGGCCCTCACTCAGAACTAAACTCCTGACAGTGCGGCCCACCCACAGTACTTAACTCCTGCCAGTGCGGCTCTCCCTCTGTACTAAACTCCTGAGAGTGCGCCGTCCCTCAGAACTAAACTCCTGACAGTGTGGCCCTCCCTCAGAACAAAACTCTTGACAGTGTTGCATTCACTCAGTGCTAATCACCAGATAGTGCGGCCCTCTCTCAGTACTAACCACATGACAGTGCATCACTCTCTCAGTAAAAAAATCCTGACGGTGCGGCCGTCCCTCAGTACTTAACTATAGAAAGTGCGGCACTCCCTCTGTACTAAATTCCTGACAATGCGGCCCTCCCACAGTACTAAACACCTGACAGTCAGCCGTCCCTCAGTACTAAACTTCTGGCAGTGCTGCCCTCCCTCAATACTTATCTCCTGACACTGTGGCCCTCCCTCAGTACTAAACTCCTGACCGTGCGGCCCTTCCTCAGTACTAATATCCTGACAATGCGGCCCTCCCTCAGTACTAAACATCTGACAGTGCGGCAATAATTCAGTACTAAACTCCTGATATTGCGGCCCTCCCTCAGTACTAAACTCCTGACAGTGTGGACCTCCCTCAGTACTAAACTCCTGACAGTGCGGCCCTTCCTCAGTACTAAACTCCTGAAAGTGCGGCCCTCGCTCAGTACAAAACACCTGACAATGCGGCCCTCCCTCCGAACTAAACACCTGACAGTGTGTCCCGCCCTCAGTCCTAACCACCTGACAGTGCTTCCCTCTCTCAGTAAAATAATCCTGACGGTGGGGCCTTCCCTCAGTACTAAACTCCTGAGAGTGCGGCCTTACCTCAGAACTAAACTCCTGACAGGTCGGCCCTCCCTCGGAACTAAACTCCTGACACTGTAGCCCTTCATCCGAACTGAATTCCTGACAGTGTGGCCCTCCCTCTGTACTAAACATCTGACAGTGCGGACCTCCCTCCGAACTAAACACCTGACAGTGTCCCGCCCTCAGTCCTAACCACCTGACAGTGCGTCCCTCTCTCCGTAAAAAATTCCTGACGGTGGGGCCGTCCCTCAGTACTAAACTCCTGACAGTACGGCCCTCCTCAGTACTAAACTCCTAACATTCTGCCCTCCCTCATTACTTATCTCCTGACACTGTGGCACTCCCTCCGTACTAAACTCCTTAACGTGCGGCCCTCCCTCAGTACTAATCTCCTGACAATGCGGCCCTCCCTCAGTTCCAAACACCTGGCAGTGCGGCAATCCCTCAGGACTAAACTCCTGAGAGTGCGGCCCTCCCTCAGTAGTACAATCCTGACACTGTAGCGCTCCCGCACTACTAAACGCCTGATAGTGCGGTCCTCCATCAGTACTAAACTACTGACAGTGCGGCTGTAATTCAGAAGTAAACTCCTGACAGTGAGAACCACCATCAGAACTAAACTCCTGACAATGCGGCCCTCTCTCAGTACTAAACTCCTGAGAGTGCGGCCCTCCCTCAGTACTAAACTCCTGAAAGTGCGGTCCTCCCTCAGAAATAAACTCCTGACAGAGCCGCCCTCCCTCAGAACTAAACACCTGACAAGCGGCCCTCCCTCCGAACTAAACTCCTGGCAGTGCAGCACACCCTCAGTACTAAACTCCTGATAGTGCGGCCCTCCTTCAGTACTAAACCCCTGACAATGCGGCCCCCCCTCTGTGCTAAACTCATGAGAGTGCGGCCCTACCTCAGTACTATTCTCCTGACAGTGCGGCACTCGCTCAGTACTAAACACATGACAATGTGGCGCTCCCTCCGAACTAAACATCTGACAGTGTGTCCCTCCCTCAGTAATAAACACCTGACGGTGCGGCCTGCCCTCAGTACTAAACTCTTGAAAGTGTGGCACTCCCTCTGTACTAAACACCTGACAGTCGGCCGTCCCTCAGTACTAAATTCCTGGCAGTGCTGCCCTCCCTCAATATTAAACTCCTGACAATGTGGCCCTCCCTCAGTACGAAACCCCGGACCCTGTGGACCTTCCTCAGTACTAATATCCTGACAATGCGACCCTCCCTCAGTACTAAACATCTGACCGTGCGGCAATAATTCAGTACTAAACTCCTGATATTGCGTTCCTCCCTCAGTACCAAACTCGTGACAGTGTGGACCTCCCTCAGTAATAAACTCCTGAGACTGCAGCACTCCCTCACTCAATACGAAACTCCTGACACTGTGGCCCTCCCTCAGTACTAAAATCCTGACCATGCGCCCCTCCCGCTATATTAATCTCCTGATAATGCGGCTCTCCTTCAGTACTAAACACCTGACAGTGCGGCCATTCCGTCAGTACTACAACTCCGGAAAGTGCGGCCCTCCCTCAGTCCTAAACACCTGACAGAGCGGCCCTCCCTCAGTACTAAACTGCTGAGAGTGCAGACTTCCCTCAGAACTAAACTGCTGACAGGTAGCCCCTCCCTCGGAACTAAACTCCTGACACTGTAGCCCTTCATCCGAACTGAACACCTGACAGTGTGGCCCTCCCTCTGTACTAAACATCTGACAGTGCGCCCACCCTCAGTACTAAACCCCTGACAGAGCAGCCCTCCCTCAGTACTAAACTCCTGACAGTGTGGCCCTCTCTCAGAACTATACTCCTGACAGTGTGTCCCTCCCTCAGTACTAAACACCTGACAGTGCGGCAATCCCTCACTCAGAACTAAACTCCTGTCAGTGCGGCCCACCCTCAGGACTTAACTCCTGACAGTGCGGCTCACCGTCTGTACTAACCTCCTGAGAGGGCGGCCTTCCCTCAGAACTAAACTCCTGACAGTGTGGTCCTCCCTCAGAACAAAACTCCTGACAGTGTTGCCCTCACTCAGCACTAAACACCAGACAGTGCGTCCCTCCCTCAGTCCTAAACACCTGACGGTGCGGCCCTCCCTTAGTACTAACCAACGGACAGTGCGGCCCTCTCTCAGTAAAAAAGTCCTGACGGTGTGGCTGTTACTCAGCACAAAACTCCTGACAGTGCGGCACTCACTGTGTACTAAACTCCTGACAATGCGGCACTCCCTCAGTACTAAACGCCTGATCGTATGGCCCTCCCTCAGTACTAAATTCCTGACAGTGCAGCCTACGTCAGAAATAAACTCCTGACAGTGCGGCATTCTCTCAGTACTAAACTCCTGACAGTGTGGCCCTCACTCTGTACTAAACACTTGACAGTGCGGCCCTCCCTCAGTACTAACCACATGACAGTGCATCCCTCTCTCAGTAAAAAACTCCTGACGGTGCGGCCGGCCCTCAGTACTAAACTCTTGTAAGTGCGGCACTCCCTCTGTACTAAACTCCTGACAATGCGGCTCTCCCTCAGTACTAAACACCTGACAGTCGACCGTCCCTCAGTACTAAACTCCTGACAGTGCTGCCCTCCCTCAGTAGTAAAATCCTGACACTGTGGTGCTCCTGCAGTACTAAACGCCTGATCGTGCAGCCCTCCCTCAGTACTAAACTCCTGACAATGCGGCCCTCCCTCAGTACTAAACTCCTGATAGTGCGGCCCTCCCACAGTACTAAACTCCTGAAAGTACGGCACTCGCTCAGTACTAAACACCTGAAAATGCGGCCTTCCCTCCGAACTAAATACCTGACACTGTCTCCCGCCCTAAGTACTAATCACCTGACAGTGCGGCCCTCCATCAGAACTAAACACCCGACAGTGCGGCTCTCCCTCAGTACTAAACTGCTGACAGTGCGGCGGTCATTCAGAAGTAACCTCCTGACAGTGTGAACTACCCTCAGAAATAAACTCCTGACAGTGCGGTCCTCCCTCAGAAATAAACTCCTGACAGAGCCGCCCTCCCTCAGAACTAATCACCTGACAGTGCGGCCCTCCCTCCGAACTAAACTCCTGGCAGTGCAGCACACCCTCAGTACTAAACTCCTGACAGTGCGGCCCTCCTTCAGTACTAAACCCCTGACAATGCGGCCCTCCCTCTGTGCTAAACTCATGAGAGTGCGGCCCTACCGCAGTACTATTCTCCTGACAGTGCGGCACTCGCTCAGTACTAAACACATGACAATGTGGCGCTCCCTCCGAACTAAACATCTGACAGTGTGTCCCTCCCTCAGTAATAAACACCTGACGGTGCGGCCTGCCCTCAGTACTAAACTCTTGAAAGTGCGGCACTCCCTCTGTACTAAACACCTGACAGTCGGCCGTCCCTCAGTACTAAATTCCGGGCAGTGCTGCCCTCCCTCAATATTAAACTCCTGACAATGTGGCCCTCCCTCAGTACGAAACCCCGGACCCTGTGGACCTTCCTCAGTACTAATATCCCGACAATGCGACCCTCCCTCAGTACTAAACATCTGACCGTGCGGCAATAATTCAGTACTAAACTCCTGATATTGCGTTCCTCCCTCAGTACCAAACTCGTGACAGTGTGGACCTCCCTCAGTAATAAACTCCTGAGAGTGCGGCACTCCATCTGTACTAAACTCCTGACAATGCGGCCCTCCCTCAGTACTAAACTCCTAACAGTGCTGCCCTCCCTCAGGACTAAACTCCTGAGAGTGCGGCCCTCCCTCAGTAGTACAATCCTGACACTGTAGCGCTCCCGCACTACTAAACGCCTGATAGTGCGGTCCTCCATCAGTACTAAACTACTGACAGTGCGGCTGTAATTCAGAAGTAAACTCCTGACAGTGAGAACCACCATCAGAACTAAACTCCTGACAATGCGGCCCTCTCTCAGTACTAAACTCCTGAAAGTGCGGCCCTCCCTCAGTACTAAACTCCTGAAAGTGCGGCACTCGCTCAGTACTAAATACCTGACAGTGTGTCCCGCCCTCAGTACTAATCACCTGACAGTGCGGCCCTCCCTCAGTACTAAAGTGCTGAAAGTGCGGCTGTCTTTCAGAAGTAAACTCCTGACAGTGTGAACCACCCTCAGAACTAAACTCCTGACAGTGCGGCCCTCCGACAGAAATAAACTCCTGACAGAGCCGCCCTCCCTCAGAACTAAACTCCTGACAGTGCGGCCCTCCCTCAGAAATAAACTGACAGAGCCGCCGTACCGCAGAACTAAACATCTGACAGAGCGGCCCTCCCTCCGAACTAAACACCTGATAGTGCAGCACACCCTCAGTACTAAACTTCTGACAGTGCGGCCCCCCTACAGTACTAAACCCCTGACAATGCGGCCCTCACTCATTGCTAAACTCCTGAAAGTGCGGCCCTCCCTCAGTACGATTCTCCTGAAAGTACTAAACACCTGACAGTGTTGCCCTCACTCAGTACTAAACACCTGACAGTGCGTCCCTCACTCAGTACTTAACTCCTGGCAGTGCGGCCCACCCTCAGTACTTAACTCCTGACAGTGCGGCTCTCCCTCTGTACTAAACTCCTGAGAGTGCGGCCTTCCCTCAGAACTAAACTCCTGACAGCGTGGCCCTCCCTCAGAACAAAACTCCTCACACTGTTGCCCTCACTCAGCAAAAAACACCAGACAGTGCGTCCCTCCCTCAGTACTAAACTCCTACATTGCTGTCCTACGTCATATAGTTTAGGTCGGCTTGGATCGGCGCAACACCGAGGGCCAAAGGGCCTGTACTGCGCTGTATTCTTCTATGTTCTATGTTCCATGTTCCATAATTAATAGTGCGGCACTCCCTCAGTACTAAACTCCTGACAGTGTTGCCCTCACTCAGTACTAAACATCTGACAGTGCGTCCCTCCCTCAGTACTAAACACCTGACAGTGCGGCCCTCCCTCAGTACTAAACATCTGACAGTGCGGCACTCTCTCAGTAAAAAAATCCTGACGGTGTTGCTGTTTCTCAGTACAAAACTCCTGACAGTGTGACCCTCCCTCAGAACAAAACTACTGACAGTGTTGCCCTCACTCAGCACTAAACACCAGACAGTGCGTCCCACCCTCAGTACTAAACACCTGACAGTGCGGCCCTCCCTCAGTACTAAACTCCTGACAGTGCGGCCATCTCTCAGTAAAGAAATCCTGACGGCGTGGCTTTTAGTCAGTACTTAACTCCTGACAGTGCGGCTCTCCCTCTGTACTAAACTCCTGAGAGTGCGGCGTTCCCTCAGAACTGAACTCCTGACAGTGTGGTCCTCACTCATTACTAAACACCTGACAGTGCATTCCTCCCTCAGGACGAAACACCTGACAGTGCGGCCCTCCCTCAGTACTAACCACCTGACAGTGCGGCCCTCTCTCAGTAAAAACATCCTGACGGTGTGGCTGTTACTCAGTACAAAACTCCAGACAGTGCGGCCCTCCCTCAGTACTAAACACCTGACAATGCGTCCCTCCCTCAGTACTAAACTCCTGACAGTACAGCCCTCCCTCAGCAGTAAAATCCTGACACTGTGGCACTCCCGCAGTACTAAACGCCTGATAGTGCGGCCCTCCCTCAGGACTAAACTCCTGGCAATACGGCCCTCCCTCAGTACTAAACTCCTGAAAGTGCGGCACTCACTCAGTACTAAACACCTGACAATGCGGCCTTCCCTCCGAACTAAACACCAGACAGAGTGTCGCGCCCTCAGCACTAATCAGCTGACAGTGTGGCCCTCCCTCAGAACTAAACACCTGACAGTGCGGCCCTCCCTCAGTACTAAACTGCTGAAAGTGCGGCCCTCCCTCAGTACTATTCTCCTGACAGTGCGGCACTCGCACAGTACTAAACACATGACAATGCGGCGCTCCCTCCGAACTAAACATCTGACAGTGTGTCCCTCCCTCAGTAATAAACACCTGAAGGTGCGGCCGTCCCTCTGTACTAAACTGCAGAGAGTGTGTCCCTCTCTCCATAATGGACTCCTGACAGTGCGGCCCTACTTCAGTACGAAACTCTTGACAGTGTGTCCCTCCCTCAGTACTGAACTCCTGACAGTGTGGCACTCACTCAGAACGAAACTCCTGACACTGCGGCCCTCCCTCAGAACTAAATTCCTGACAGTGCGGCCCTCCCACAATACTAATCTCTTGACAGTGCGTCCCTCCCTCAGTACTAAACACCTGACACTGTGGCCCTCCCTCAGTACTAAACTCCTGACAGTGCGGCCCTCCCTCTGTACTAATCTCCTGACAATGTGGCCCTCCCTCAGTACTAAACACCTGACAGTCGGCCGTCCCTCAGTACTAAACTCCTGGCAATGCTGCCGTCCCTCAATGCTAACCTCCTGACACTGTGGCCCTCCATCAGTACTAAACTCCTGATTGTGCGGCCCTCCCTCAGTACTAAACACCTGACAGTGAGGCAATCCCACAGTACGAAACTCCTGACAGTGCGGCCCTCCATCAGTACTAAACTCCTGACACGTCGGCCCTCCCGCGGAACTAAACTCCTGACACTGTGGCCCTTCATCAGAACAGAACTCCGGACAGTGTGGCCCTCCCTCTGGACTAAACATCTGATAGTGCGCCCTCCCTCAGTACTAAACCCCTGCCAGTGCGGCCCTCCCTCAGTACTAAACACCTGACAGTGTGTCCCTCACTCAGAACTAAACTCCTGACAGTGTGTCCCACCCTCAGTACTTAACTCCTGACAGTGCGGCTCTCCCTCTGTACTAAACTCCTGAGAGTGCGGCCTTCCAACAGAACTAAACTCCTGACAGTGTGGCCCTCCCTCAGAACAAAACTCCTCACAGTGTTGCCCTCACTCAGCACTAAACACCAGACAGTGCGTCCCACCCTCAGTACTAAACTCCTGACATTGCGGCCCTACGTCATAATTAAATTCCTGACAGTGCGGCACTCCCTCAGTACTAAATTCCTGACAGTGTTGCCCTCACTCAGTACTAAACACCTGACAGTGCGGCCCTCCCTCAGAACTAAACACATGACAGTGCGGCACTCTCTCAGTAAAAAAAATCCTGACGGTGTGGCTGTTACTCAGTACAAAACTCCTGACAGTGCGGCACTCCCTCTGTACTAAATTCCTGACAATGCGGCCCTCCCTCAGTACTAAACATCTGACAATGCGTCCCTCCCTCAGTACGAAACACCTGACAGTGAGGCAATCCCACAGTACTAAACTCCTGAGAGTGCGGCCCGCCTTCAGTACTAAACTCCTGACACGTCGGCCCATCCCGCGGAACTAAACTCCTGACACTGTGGCCCTTCATCAGAACTGAACTCCTGACAGTGCGCCGTCCTTCAGTACTAGACTATTGATAGTGCGGCCCTCCCTCAGTACTAACCACATGACTGTGCTGTCCTCCCTCAGATCTAAACTCCTGACAGTGTGTCCCTCCCTCAGTACTAAACACCTGACAGTGTGGCCCTCACTTTATACGAAACTCCCGACAGTGCGGCCCTCACTCAGAACTAAACTCCTGTCAGTGCGGCCCACCCACAGTACTTAACTCCTGACAGTGCGGCTCTCCCTCTGTGCTAAACTGCTGAGAGTGCGGCCGTCCCTCAGAACTAAACTCCTGACAGTACAGCCCTCCCTCAGCAGTAAAATCCTGACACTGTGGCACTCCCGCAGTACTGAACGACTGATTGTGCGGCGCTCCCTCAGTACTAAACTCCTGACAATGCGGCCCTCCCTCAGTAATAAAGTCCTAAGAGTGCGGCCCTCCCTCAGTACTAAACACCTGACAATGCGGTCTTTCCTCCGAACTAAACCCCAGACAGAGTGTCGCCCCCTCAGCACTAATCAGCTGACAGTGTGGCCCTACCTCAGAACTAAACACCTGACAGTGCGGCCCGCCCTCAGTACTAAACTGCTGAAAGTGCGGCCCTCCCTCAGTACTATTCTCCTGACAGTGCGGCACTCGCTCAGTACTAAACACATGACAATGCGGCGCTCCCTCCGAACTAAACATCTGACAGTGTGTCCCTCCCTCAGTAATAAACACCTGAAGGTGCGGCCGTCCCTCTGTACTAAACTGCAGAGAGTGTGTCCCTCTCTCCATAATGGACTCCTGACAGTGCGGCCCTACTTCAGTACTAAACTCTTGACAGTGTGTCCCTCCCTCAGTACTGAACTCCTGACAGTGTGGCACTCACTCAGAACGAAACTCCTGACACTGCGGCCCTCCCTCAGAACTAAATTCCTGACAGTGCGGCCATCCCACAATACTAATCTCTTGACAGTGCGTCCCTCCCTCAGTACTAAACACCTGACACTGTGGCCCTCCCTCAGTGCTAAACTCCTGACAGTGCGGCCCTCCCTCTGTACTAATCTCCTGACAATGTGGCCCTCCCTCAGTACTAAACACCTGACAGTCGGCCGTCCCTCAGTACTAAACTCCTGGCAATGCTGCCGTCCCTCAATACTAACCTCCTGACACTGTGGCCCTCCATCAGTACTAAACTCCTGATTGTGCGGCCCTCCCTCAGTACTAAACACCTGACAGTGAGGCAATCCCACAGTACGAAACTCCTGACAGTGCGGCCCTCCATCAGTACTAAACTCCTGACACGTCGGCCCTCCCGCGGAACTAAACTCCTGACACTGTGGCCCTTCATCAGAACAGAACTCCGGACAGTGTGGCCCTCCCTCTGGACTAAACATCTGATAGTGCGCCCTCCCTCAGTACTAAACCCCTGCCAGTGCGGCCCTCCCTCAGTACTAAACACCTGACAGTGTGTCCCTCACTCAGAACTAAACTCCTGACAGTGTGTCCCACCCTCAGTACTTAACTCCTGACAGTGCGGCTCTCCCTCTGTACTAAACTCCTGAGAGTGCGGCCTTCCAACAGAACTAAACTCCTGACAGTGTGGCCCTCCCTCAGAACAAAACTCCTCACAGTGTTGCCCTCACTCAGCACTAAACACCAGACAGTGCGTCCCACCCTCAGTACTAAACTCCTGACATTGCGGCCCTACGTCATAATTAAATTCCTGACAGTGCGGCACTCCCTCAGTACTAAACACCTGACAGTGTTGCCCTCACTCAGTACTAAACACCTGACAGTGCGGCCCTCCCTCAGAACTAAACACATGACAGTGCGGCACTCTCTCAGTAAAAAAAATCCTGACGGTGTGGCTGTTACTCAGTACAAAACTCCTGACAGTGCGGCACTCCCTCTGTACTAAATTCCTGACAATGCGGCCCTCCCTCAGTACTAAACATCTGACAATGCGTCCCTCCCTCAGTACGAAACACCTGACAGTGAGGCAATCCCACAGTACTAAACTCCTGAGAGTGCCACCCGCCTTCAGTACTAAACTCCTGACACGTCGGCCCATCCCGCGGAACTAAACTCCTGACACTGTGGCCCTTCATCAGAACTGAACTCCTGACAGTGCGCCGTCCTTCAGTACTAGACTATTGACAGTGCGGCCCTCCCTCAGTACTAACCACATGACTGTGCTGTCCTCCCTCAGATCTAAACTCCTGACAGTGTGTCCCTCCCTCAGTACTAAACACCTGACAGTGTGGCCCTCACTTTATACGAAACTCCCGACAGTGCGGCACTCACTCAGAACTAAACTCCTGTCAGTGCGGCCCACCCACAGTACTTAACTCCTGACAGTGCGGCTCTCCCTCTGTGCTAAACTGCTGAGAGTGCGGCCGTCCCTCAGAACTAAACTCCTGACAGTGCGTCCCACCCTCAGTACTAAATTCCTGACAGTGGGGACCTACGTCAGAAATAAACTCCTGACAGTGCGGCACTCTCTCAGTACTAAACTCCTGACAGTGTAGCCCTCACTCAGTACTAAACACTTGACAGTGCGGCCCACCCTCTGTACTAACCACCTGACACTGCGTCCCTCTGTCTGTAAAAAAATCCTGACGGTGGGGCCGTCCCTCAGTACCAAACTCTTGAAAGTGCGGCACTCCCTCTGTACTGAACTCCTGACAATGCGGCCCTACCTCAGTACTAAACAACTGACAGTCGGCCGTCCCTCAGTACTAAACACCTGACAGTGCTGCTCTCCCTCAATGCTAAACTCCTGACAATGTGGCCCTCCCTCAGTACTAATCTCCTGACAATGCGGCCGTCCCTCAGTACTAAACTGCTGACAGTGCGTCCCTCCCTCAGTACTAAACTCCTGACAGTGTGTCCCTCCCTCAGTACTGAACTTCTGACAGTGCGGCACTCCCTTAGAACTAAACTCCTGACACTGCGGCCCTGCCTCAGAACTAAACTCCTGACAGAGCGGCCCTCCCACAATACTAAACACTTGACAGTGCGGCCCTCCCTCAGTACTAAACCCCTCAAAATGCCGACATCCCTCAGCACTAAACACCTGAGAGATCGGCCTTCCCTCAGAACTAAACTTCGAGAGTTCGGCTCTAACTCGGAACTCAACTCCTGACACTGTGGCCCTTCATCAGAACTAAACACCTGACTGTGCGGCCCTTCCTCAGTACTAACCACCTGACAGTGCGTCCCTCTCTTAGTAAAAAAATCCTGACGGTTTGGCCGTCCGTCAGTACTAAACTCCTGACAGTGCGGATCTCCCTCTGTACTAAACTCCTGACAATGTGGCCATCCCTCAGTACTAAACACCTGACAGCCCAGCCCTCCCTCAGTACTAAACTCCAAAGAGTGCTGCACTCCCTCAGTACTAAACTCCTGACACTGTGGCCCTCACTCAGTACTAAACTCCTGACCGTGCGGCCCTCCCTCAGTACAAATCTCCTGACAATGCGGCCCTCCCTCAGTACTAAACTCCTGAGAGTGCGGCCCTCCCTCCGGACGAAACGCCTGAAAGTGCGGCCCTCGCTCAATCCTAAACACCTGACACTGCGGTCCTCCTTCCGAACGAAACACCTGACAGTGGGTCCCTCACTCAGTACTAAACACCTGATAGTGCGGCCCTCCCTCAGTAATAAACACCTGACAGTGCGGCCTTTCCTCAGTACTAAACTCCTGAAAGTGCGGTCATCGCTCAGTACTAAACACCTGCCAATGCGGTCCTCCTTCCGAACTAAACACCTGACAGTGGGTCCCTCCCTCAGTACTAAACACCTGATAGTGCAGACGTACCTCAGTACTAAACTCCTGACAATGCGGACCTCCCTCAGTACTATACACTTGACAGTGCGTCCCTCCATCAGTATTAATCTCCTGATATTGAGGCACTCCCTTAGTACTAAACTCCTGACGGTGTGGACCTCCCTCATTACTAAACACTTGACAGTGCGTCCCTCCATCAGTATTAATCTCCTGATATTGAGGCACTCCCTCAGTACTAAACTCCTGAAAGTGTGGCCCTCGCTCAGTACTAAACACCTGACAATGCGGCCCTCCCTCCGAAATAAACACCTGACAGTGCGTCCCTCCTTCCCTAATAAACATCTGACGTTGCGGCCGTCCCGCAGTACTAAACTCCTGAGAGTGTGTCCCTCCCTCAATAATGGACTCCTGACAGTGCGGCCCTACTTCAGTAGTAAACTCTTGACAGTGTGCCCCTCCCTCGGTACTGAACATCTGACAGTGTGGCACTCCCTTAGAACTAAACTCCTGACACTGCGCCCCGGCCTCAGAACTAAACTCCTGACAGAGCGGCCCTCCCACAATACTAAACACTTGACAGTGCGGCCCTCCCTCAGTACTAAACGCCTGACACTGTGGCCCTCCCTCAGTACTAAACTCCTGACCGGGCTCCCCTCCCTCTGTACTAATCTCCTGACAATGCGGCCCTCCCTCAGTACTAAACACCTGACAGTGAGGCAATCCCACAGTACTAAACGAACTGACAGTGCGGAACTCCTTCAGTACTAAACTCATGACAGTGCGGCCCTCCCAAACGTACTACAACTCCTGAAAGTGTGGTCCTCCCTCAGTACTAAACACCTGAGAGTGCGGCCATCACTCAGTACTAAACACCTGAGAGAGCGGCCTTCCCTCAGAACTAAACTCCTGAGAGTTCGGCCCTCCCTCGGAACTAAACTCCTGACACTGTGGCACTTCATCAGAACTGAACTCCTGACAGTGTGGCCCTCCCTCAGTACTAAACATCTGACAGTGCGCCCTCCCTCAGTACTAAACTCCTAACAGTGCTGCCCTCCCTCAGTACTAAACTCCTAACAGGCGGCCCTCCCTCAGAACTAAACACCTGACAGTGTGTTCCTCCCGCAGTATTAAACTCCTGACAGTGCGGCCCTCACTCAGAACTAAACTCTTGTCAGTGCGGCCCATCCTCAATACGTAACTCCTAACAATGCGGCTCTCCCTCTGTACTAAACTCCTGAGGCTGCGGCCTTCCTTCAGAACTAAACTCCTGTCAGTGTTGCCCTCACTCAGTACTAAACACACGACAGTGCGTCCCTCCCTCAGTACTAAACACCTGACAGTGCGGTCCTTCCTCAGTACTAAACACCTGACAGTGCGGCCCTTCCTCAGTACTAACCACCTGACAGTGTGGCCCTCCCGCAGAACTAAACTCCTGACTGCGTTGCCCTCACTCAGTACTAAACACCTGACAGTGCGGCCGTCCCTCAGAACTAAACTCCTGACAGGTCGGCACTCCCTCGGAACTAAACTCCTGACACTGTGGCCCTTCATCAGAACTGAACTCCTGACAGTGTGGCCCTCCCTCAGTATTAAACTCCTGACAGTGCGGCACTCCCTCAGAATTAAACTCCTGACAGTGTGTCCCTCCCTCAGTACTAAACACCTGACAGAGTGGCCCTCACTCAATACGAAACTCCCGACAGTGCGGCCCTCCCTCAGAACTAAACTTATGACAGTGCGGCCCACCCTCAGTACTTAACTCCTGACAGAGCGGCTCTCCCTCGGTACTAAACTCCTGAGAGTGCGGCATTCCATCACAACTAAACTCCTGACAGAGCGGCCCTCCCTCTGTACTAAACTCCTGACAATGCGGCCATCCCTCAGTACTAAACACCTGACAGTCCGGCCCTCCCACAGTACTAAACTCCTAAAAGTGCTGCCCTCCCTCAGTACTAAACTCCTGACACTGTGGCCCTCCCTCAATACTAATCTCCTGACAATGCGGCCCTCCCTCAGTACTAAACTCCTGAGAGTGCGGCCCTCCCACCGTACTAAACGACTGAAAGTGAGGCTCTCGGGCAGTACTGAACAACTGACACTGCGGCCCTCCCTCAGTAATAAACACCTGACAATGCCGCCCTTCCTCAGTACTAAACTCCTGAAAGTGCGGCCCTCGCTCAGTACTAAACACCTGACAGTACGGCCCACCCTCAGTAGTAAACACCTGACAGTGCGGCCCTGCCTCAATACTAAACTGCTGACAGTGCGGCTGTCATTCAGAAGTAAACTCCTGACTGTGTGAACCACCCTCAGAACTAAACTCCTGACAGTGCGGCCCTTCCTCAGTACTAAACACCTGACAGTACGTCCCTCCCTCAGTAAAAAAATCCTGACGGTGTGGCCGTCCATCAGTACTAAACTCCTGACAGTGCGGCACTCCCTCTGTACTAAACTCCTGACAATGCGGCCATCCCTCAGTACTAAACACCTGACAGTCCGGCCCTCCCTCAGTACTAAACTCCTAACAGTGCTGCCCTCCCTCAGTACTAAACTCCTGACACTGTGGCCCTCACTCAGTAATAAACTCCCGACCGTGCGGCCCTCCCTCAGTACTAATCTCCTGACAATGCGGCCCTCCCTCAGTACTAAACTCGTGAAAGTGCGGCCCTCGGGCAGTACTGAACACCTGACACTGCGGTCCTCCTTCCGAACGAAACACCTGACAGTGGGTCCCTCCCTCAGTACTAAACACCTGATAGTGCGGCCCTCCCTCAGTAATAAACACCTGACAGTGCGGCCTTTCCTCAGTACTAAACTCCTGAAAGTGCGGTCATCGCTCAGTACTAAACACCTGCCAATGCGGTCCTCCTTCCGAACTAAACACCTGACAGTGGGTCCCTCCCTCAGTACTAAACACCTGATAGTGCAGACGTACCTCAGTACTAAACTCCTGACAATGCGGCCTCCCTCAGTACTATACACTTGACAGTGCGTCCCTCCATCAGTATTAATCTCCTGATATTGAGGCACTCCCTCAGTACTAAACTCCTGACGGTGTGGACCTCCCTCAGTACTAAACTCCTGAAAGTGCGGCCCTCGCTCAGTACTAAACACCTGACAATGCGGCCCTCCCTCCGAAATACACACATGGTAGTGTGTCCCTCCTTCCCTAATAAACATCTGACGGTGCGGCCGTCCCGCAGTACTAAACTCCTGAGAGTGTGTCCCTCCCTCAATAATGGACTCCTGACAGTGCGGCCCTACTTCAGTACTAAACTCTTGACAGTGTGCCCCTCCCTCAGTACTGAACATCTGACAGTGTGGCACTCCCTTAGAACTAAACTCCTGACACTGCGCCCCGGCCTCAGAACTAAACTCCTGACAGAGCGGCCCTCCCACAATACTAAACACTTGACAGTGCGGCCCTCCCTCAGTACTAAACGCCTGACACTGTGGCCCTCCCTCAGTACTAAACTCCTGACCGGGCTCCCCTCCCTCTGTACTAATCTCCTGACAATGTGGCCCTCCCTCAGTACTAAACACCTGACAGTGAGGCAATCCCACAGTACTAAACGAACTGACTGTGCGGCACTCCTTCAGTACTAAACTCATGACAGTGCGGCCCTCCCAAACGTACTACAACTCCTGAAAGTGTGGTCCTCCCTCAGTACTAAACACCTGAGAGTGCGGCCATCACTCAGTACTAAACACCTGAGAGAGCGGCCTTCCCTCAGAACTAAACTCCTGAGAGTTCGGCCCTCCCTCGGAACTAAACTCCTGACACTGTGGCACTTCATCAGAACTGAACTCCTGACAGTGTGGCCCTCCCTCAGTACTAAACATCTGACAGTGCGCCCTCCCTCAGTACTAAACTCCTAACAGTGCTGCCCTCCCTCAGTACTAAACTCCTAACAGGCGGCCCTCCCTCAGAACTAAACACCTGACAGTGTGTTCCTCCCGCAGTATTAAACTCCTGACAGTGCGGCCCTCACTCAGAACTAAACTCTTGTCAGTGCGGCCCATCCTCAATACGTAACTCCTAACAATGCGGCTCTCCCTCTGTACTAAACTCCTGAGGCTGCGGCCTTCCTTCAGAACTAAACTCCTGACAGTGTTGCCCTCACTCAGTACTAAACACACGACAGTGCGTCCCTCCCTCAGTACTAAACACCTGACAGTGCGGTCCTTCCTCAGTACTAAACACCTGACAGTGCGGCCCTTCCTCAGTACTAACCACCTGACAGTGTGGCCCTCCCGCAGAACTAAACTCCTGACTGCGTTGCCCTCACTCAGTACTAAACACCTGACAGTGCGGCCGTCCCTCAGAACTAAACTCCTGACAGGTCGGCACTCCCTCGGAACTAAACTCCTGACACTGTGGCCCTTCATCAGAACTGAACTCCTGACAGTGTGGCCCTCCCTCAGTATTAAACTCCTGACAGTGCGGCACTCCCTCAGAACTAAACCCCTGACAGTGTGTCCCTCCCTCAGTACTAAACACCTGACAGTGTGGCCCTCACTCAATACGAAACTCCCGACAGTGCGGCCCTCCCTCAGAACTAAACTTATGACAGTGCGGCCCACCCTCAGTACTTAACTCCTGACAGAGCGGCTCTCCCTCGGTACTAAACTCCTGAGAGTGCGGCATTCCATCACAACTAAACTCCTGACAGAGCGGCCCTCCCACAATACTAAACACTTGACAGTGCGGCCCTCCCTCAGTACTAAACGCCTGACACTGTGGCCCTCCCTCAGTACTAAACTCCTGATCGGGCTCCCCTCCCTCTGTACTAATCTCCTGACAATGTGGCCCTCCCTCAGTACTAAACACCTGACAGTGAGGCAATCCCACAGTACTAAACGAACTGACAGTGTGGCACTCCTTCAGTACTAAACTCATGACAGTGCGGCCCTCCCAAACGTACTACAACTCCTGAAAGTGTGGTCCTCCCTCAGTACTAAACACCTGACAGTGCGGCCATCACTCAGTACTAAACACCTGAGAGAGCGGCCTTCCCTCAGAACTAAACTCCTGAGAGTTCGGCCCTCCCTCGGAACTAAACTCCTGACACTGTGGCACTTCATCAGAACTGAACTCCTGACAGTGTGGCCCTCCCTCAGTACTAAACATAGAACATAGAACATAGAACATAGAACATAGAACATAGAACATAGAACATAGAACAATACAGCACAGAACAGGCCCTTCGGCCCACGATGTTGTGCCGAACTTCTAACCTAGATTAAGTACCCATCCATGTACCTATCCAAATGCCGCTTAAAGGTCGCCAATGATTCCGACTCCACCACTCCCACGGGCAGCGCATTCCATGCCCCCACCACTCTCTGGGTAAAGAACCCACCCCTGACATCTCCCCTATACCTTCCACCCTTCACCTTAAATTTATGTCCACTTGTAACACTCTGTTGTACCTGGGGAAAAAGTTTCTGACTGTCTACTCTATCTATTCCTCTGATCATCTTATAAACCTCTATCAAGTCACCCCTCATCCTTCGCCGTTCCAACGAGAAAAGGCCGAGAACTCTCAACCTATCCTCGTACGACTTCCTCTCCATTCCAGGCAACATCCTGGTAAATCTTCTCTGCACCCTCTCCAAAGCTTCCACATCTTTCCTATAGTGAGGCGACCAGAACTGCACACAGTACTCCAACTGTGGCCTAACCAAAGTCCTGTACAGCTGCAACATCACTTCACGACTCTTGAATTCAATCCCTCTGCTAATGAACGATAATACTCCATAGGCCTTCTTACAAACTCTATCCACCTGAGTGGCAACCTTCAAAGATCTATGTACATAGACCCCAAGATCCCTCTGTTCCTCCACCTGACTAAGAACCCTACCATTAACCCTGTATTCCGCATTCTTATTTGTTCTTCCAAAATGGACAACCTCACACTTGGCAGGGTTGAACTCCATCTGCCACTCCTCAGCCCAGCTCTGCATCATATCTAAGTCCCTCTGCAGCCGACAACAGCCCTCCTCACTGTCCACAACTCCACCTATCTTCGTATCATCTGCAAATTTACTGACCCACCCTTCGACTCCCTCATCTAAGTCATTAATAAAAATTACAAACAGCAGAGGACCCAGAACTGATCCCTGCGGAACTCCACTTGTAACTGGGCTCCAGGCTGAGTATTTACCATCTACCACCACTCTCTGCCTTCGACCGGTTAGCCAGTTTTCTATCCAATTGGCCAAATTTCCCTCTATCCCATGCCTCCTGACTTTCCGCATAAGCCTACCATGGGGAACCTTATCAAATGCCTTACTAAAATCCATGTACACTACATCCACTGCTCTTCCCTCATCCACATGCTTGGTCACCTCCTCGAAGAATTCAATAAGACTTGTAAGGCAAGACCTACCCTTCACAAATCCGTGCTGGCTGTCCCTAATCAAGCAGTGTCTTTCCAGATACTCATAAATCCTATCCCTCAGTACCCTTTCCATTACTTTGCCTACCACAGAAGTAAGACTAACAGGCCTGTAATTCCCGGGGTTATCCCTATTCCCTTTTTTGAACAGGGGCACAACATTCGCTACTCTCCAGTCCCCTGGTACCACCCCCTTTGCCAGTGAAGACGAGAAGATCATTGCCAACGGTACTGCAATTTCCTCTCTTGCTTCCCACATAATCCTAGGATATATCCCGTCAGGCCCGGGGGACTTGTCTATCCTCAAGTTGTTCAAAATGTCCAACACATCTTCCTTTCTAACAGGTATCTCTTCTAGCTTACCAGTCCATTTCACACTCTCCTCTTCTACAATACGGTCCCTCTCGTTCGTAAATACTGAAGAGAAGTACTTGTTCAAGACCTCTCCTATCTCTTCCGACTCAATACACAGTCTCCCACTACTGTCCTTGATCGGACCTACCCTCGTTCTCGTCATTCTCTGGTTTCTCACATACGCATAAAATGCCTTGGGGTTATCCTTGATCCTATCCGCCAACGATTTTTCATGCCCTCTCTTAGCTCTCCTAATCCCTTTCTTCAGGTCCCTTCTGGCTATCCTGTATCCCTCCACTGCTCTGTCTTAATCCTGTTTCCTCAACCTTATGTAAGCCTCCTTCTTCCTCTTTACCAGACATTCAACCTCTCTCGTCAACCAAGGCTCCTTCACACGACCATTTCTTTCCTGCCTGATAGGTACATACATATCATGGACACGTCGTATCTGCTCTTTGAAAAAGTTCCACATTTCCACCACATCCTTCCCTGACAGCCTATGCTCCCAACGTATGCTCCTCAAATCCTGCCTTACAGCATCGTAATTTCCCTTCCCCCAATTATAAAATCTACCTTGTTGTGCGCACCTATCTCTCTCCATAACCAAGGTGAAAGTCACAGAATTGTGGTCACCATCACCAAAATGTTCCCCACTAACAAGCCCACCACTTGTCCCGGTTCATTACCGAGTACCAAATCCAATATGGCCTCCCCTCTGGTTGGACAATCTACATACTGCGTTAGAAAAGCTTCCTGGACACACTGCACAAACACCGCCCCATCCAATCTACTTGATCTAAAGAGCTTCCAATCAATATTTGGGAAGTTGAAGTCGCCCATGACTACGACCCTGTGGCTTCTGCACCTTTCCAAAATCTGTTTCCCAATCTGTTTCTCCACATCTCTGCTGCTATTGGGGGGCCTATAGTAAACACCCAACAAGGTGACTGCACCTTTCCTATTTCTGACTTCAGCCCATACTACCTCCAGAGGCAGATCCCCCTCAAACTTCCTTTCTGCAGCCGTTATACCATTTCTAATTAGCAATGCCACCCCCCCTCCTTTTTTCCCACCCTCCCTAATCTTACTGAAACACCTGTAACCAGGAACCTCCAACAGCCATTCCTGTCCCACATCTATCCACGTTTCCGTGATGGCCACAACATCGTAGTCCCAGGTACCGATCCACGCCTTAAGTTCACCCACCTTATTTCTGATACTCCTTGCGTTGATGTATACGCACTTGAGCCCATCTCTGTGTCAGCTAGTAGTCCCTGTCAGTGCTACCTTCTCCACAGCCCCCCTACAGTCTTGGGCATCCTGACAAACAGCTAACCTACTTGCTGGACTACAAGTCCGGATCCCATCCCCCTGCCAAATTAGTTAAAACCCCCCCGAAGAGTGCTAGCAAACCTACCCCCCAGGATATTGGTGCCCTTCTGGTTCAGGTGCAACCCGTCCTGTTTGTACAGGTCCCACCTTCCCCAGAATGCAGTCCAATTGTCCAAATATCTGAAGCCCTCCCTCCTACACCAGCCTTGCAGCCATGTGTTCAACTGCACTCTCTCCCTATTCTTTGCCTCACTGTCACGTGGCACCGGCAACAACCCAGAGATGACGACTCTGTCTGTCCTAGCTTTTAGCTTCCAGCCTAACTCCTTGAGCTCTTGAATGACCTCCCCACCCCTCTTCCTACCTATGTCGTTGGTGCCAATGTGCACCACGACTTCTGGCTGCACACCCTCCCCCTTAAGGATTCTGAAGACACGGTCTGAGACGTCTCGGACCCTAGCACCCGGAAGGCAACAAACCATCCGTGAGTCTCGCCCATGTCCACAGAACCGCCTGTCCGTCCCTCTAACTAGAGAGTCCCCTATAACTAGCGCTCTCCTCCTCTCCCCCTTTCCCATCTGACAGTGCGCCCTCCCTCAGTACTAAACTCCTAACAGTGCTGCCCTCCCTCAGTACTAAACGCCTAACAGGCGGCCCTCCCTCAGAACTAAACACCTGACAGTGTGTTCCTCCCGCAGTATTAAACTCCTGACAGTGCGGCCCTCACTCAGAACTAAACTCTTGTCAGTGCGGCCCATCCTCAATACGTAACTCCTAACAATGCAGCTCTCCCTCTGTACTAAACTCCTGAGGCTGCGGCCTTCCTTCAGAACTAAACTCCTGTCAGTGTTGCCCTCACTCAGTACTAAACACACGACAGTGCGTCCCTCCCTCAGTACTAAACACCTGACAGTGCGGTCCTTCCTCAGTACTAAACACCTGACAGTGCGGCCCTTCCTCAGTACTAACCACCTGACAGTGTGGCCCTCCCGCAGAACTAAACTCCTGACTGCGTTGCCCTCACTCAGTACTAAACCCCTGACAGTGCGGCCGTCCCTCAGAACTAAACTCCTGACAGGTCGGCACTCCCTCGGAACTAAACTCCTGACACTGTGGCCCTTCATCAGAACTGAACTCCTGACAGTGTGGCCCTCCCTCAGTATTAAACTCCTGACAGTGCGGCACTCCCTCAGAACTAAACTCCTGACAGTGTGTCCCTCCCTCAGTACTAAACACCTGACAGTGTGGCCCTCACTCAATACGAAACTCCCGACAGTGCGGCCCTCCCTCAGAACTAAACTTATGACAGTGCGGCCCACCCTCAGTACTTAACTCCTGACAGAGCGGCTCTCCCTCGGTACTAAACTCCTGAGAGTACGGCATTCCATCACAACTAAACTCCTGACAGTGCGGCACTCCCTCTGAACTAAACTCCTGACAATGCGGCCATCCCTCAGTACTAAACACCTGACAGTCCGGCCCTCCCACAGTACTAAACGCCTAAAAGTGCTGCCCTCCCTCAGTACTAAACTCCTGACACTGTGGCCCTCCCTCAATACTAATCTCCTGACAATGCGGCCCTCCCTCAGTACTAAACTCCTGAGAGTGCGGCCCTCCCACCGTACTAAACGACTGAAAGTGAGGCTCTCGGGCAGTACTGAACAACTGACACTGCGGCCCTCCCTCAGTAATAAACACCTGACAATGCCGCCCTTCCTCAGTACTAAACTCCTGAAAGTGCGGCCCTCGCTCAGTACTAAACACCTGACAGTACGGCCCACCCTCAGTAGTAAACACCTGACAGTGCGGCCCTGCCTCAATACTAAACTGCTGACAGTGCGGCTGTCATTCAGAAGTAAACTCCTGACTGTGTGAACCACCCTCAGAACTAAACTCCTGACAGTGCGGCCCTTCCTCAGTACTAAACACCTGACAGTACGTCCCTCCCTCAGTAAAAAAATCCTGACGGTGTGGCCGTCCATCAGTACTAAACTCCTGACAGTGCGGCACTCCCTCTGTACTAAACTCCTGACAATGCGGCCATCCCTCAGTACTAAACACCTGACAGTCCGGCCCTCCCTCAGTACTAAACTCCTAACAGTGCTGCCCTCCCTCAGTACTAAACTCCTGACACTGTGGCCCTCACTCAGTACTAAACTCGTGAAAGTGCGGCCCTCGGGCAGTACTGAACACCTGACACTGTGGTCCTCCTTCCGAACGAAACACCTGACAGTGGGTCCCTCCCTCAGTACTAAACACCTGATAGTACCGCCCTCCCTCAGTAATAAACACCTGACAGTGCGGCCTTTCCTCAGTACTAAACTCCTGAAAGTGCGGTCATCGCTCAGTACTAAACACCTGCCAATGCGGTCCTCCTTCCGAACTAAACACCTGACAGTGGGTCCCTCCCTCAGTACTAAACACATGATAGTGCAGACGTACCTCAGTACTAAACTCCTGACAATGCGACCTCCCTCAGTACTATACACTTGACAGTGCGTCCCTCCATCAGTATTAATCTCCTGATATTGAGGCACTCCCTCAGTACTAAACTCCTGACGGTGTGGACCTCCCTCAGTACTAAACTCCTGAAAGTGCGGCCCTCGCTCAGTACTAAACACCTGACAATGCGGCCCTCCCTCCGAAATAAACACCTGGTAGTGTGTCCCTCCTTCCCTAATAAACATCTGACGGTGCGGCCGTCCCGCAGTACTAAACTCCTGAGAGTGTGTCCCTCCCTCAATAATGGACTCCTGACAGTGCGGCCCTACTTCAGTACTAAACTCTTGACAGTGTGCCCCTCCCTCAGTACTGAACATCTGACAGTGTGGCACTCCCTTAGAACTAAACTCCTGACACTGCGCCCCGGCCTCAGAACTAAACTCCTGACAGAGCGGCCCTCCCACAATACTAAACACTTGACAGTGCGGCCCTCCCTCAGTACTAAACGCCTGACACTGTGGCCCTCCCTCAGTACTAAACTCCTGACCGGGCTCCCCTCCCTCTGTACTAATCTCCTGACAATGTGGCCCTCCCTCAGTACTAAACACCTGACAGTGAGGCAATCCCACAGTACTAAACGAACTGACAGTGCGGCACTCCTTCAGTACTAAACTCATGACAGTGCGGCCCTCCCAAACGTACTACAACTCCTGAACGTGTGGTCCTCCCTCAGTACTAAACACCTGACAGTGCGGCCATCACTCAGTACTAAACACCTGAGACAGCGGCCTTCCCTCAGAACTAATCTCCTGAGAGTTCGGCCCTCCCTCGGAACTAAACTCCTGATACTGTGGCACTTCATCAGAACTGAACTCCTGACAGTGTGGCCCTCCCTCAGTACTAAATATCTGACAGTGCGCCCTCCCTCAGTACTAAACTCCTAACAGTACTGCCCTCCCTCAGTTCTAAACTCCTAACAGGCGGCCCTCCCTCAGAACTAAACACCTGACAGTGTGTTCCTCCCGCAGTATTAAACTCCTGACAGTGCGGCCCTCACTCAGAACTAAACTCTTGTCAGTGCGGCCCATCCTCAATACGTAACTCCTAACAATGCGGCTCTCCCTCTGTACTAAACTCCTGAGGCTGCGGCCTTCCTTCAGAACTAAACTCCTGACAGTGTTGCCCTCACTCAGTACTAAACACACGACAGTGCGTCCCTCCCTCAGTACTAAACACCTGACAGTGCGGTCCTTCCTCAGTACTAAACACCTGACAGTGCGGCCCTTCCTCAGTACTAACCACCTGACAGTGTGGCCCTCCCGCAGAACTAAACTCCTGACTGCGTTGCCCTCACTCAGTACTAAACATCTGACAGTGCGGCCGTCCCTCAGAACTAAACTCCTGACAGGTCGGCACTCCCTCGGAACTAAACTCCTGACACTGTGGCCCTTCATCAGAACTGAACTCCTGACAGTGTGGCCCTCCCTCAGTATTAAACTCCTGACAGTGCGGCACTCCCTCAGAACTAAACTCCTGACAGTGTGTCCCTCCCTCAGTACTAAACACCTGACAGTGTGGCCCTCAATCAATACGAAACTCCCGACAGTGCCTCCCTCAGAACTAAACTTATGACAGTGCGGCCCACCCTCAGTACTTAACTCCTGACAGAGCGGCTCTCCCTCGGTACTAAATTCCTGAGAGTGCGGCATTCCATCACAACTAAACTCCTGACAGTGCGGCACTCCCTCTGTACTAAACTCCTGACAATGCGGCCATCCCTCAGAACTAAACATCTGACAGTCCGGCCCTCCCACAGTACTAAACTCCTAAAAGTGCTGCCCTCCCTCAGTACTAAACTCCTGACACTGTGGCCCTCCCTCAATACTAATCTCCTGACAATGCGGCCCTCCCTCAGTACTAAACTCCTGAGAGTGCGGCCCTCCCACCGTTCTAAACGACTGAAAGTGAGCCTCTCGGGCAGTACTGAACAACTGACACTGCGGCCCTCCCTCAGTAATAAACGCCTGACAGTGCCGCCCTTCCTCAGTACTAAACTCCTGAAAGTGCGGCCCTCGCTCAGTACTAAACACCTGACAGTGCGGCCCACCCTCAGTAGTAAACACCTGACAGTGCGGCCCTGCCTCAATACTAAACTGCTGACAGTGCGGCTGTCATTCAGAAGTAAACTCCTGACTGTGTGAACCACCCTCAGAACTAAACTCCTGACAGTGCGGCCCTTCCTCAGTACTAAACACCTGACAGTACGTCCCTCCCTCAGTAAAAAAATCCTGACGGTGTGGCCGTCCATCAGTACTAAACTCCTGACAGTGCGGCACTCCCTCTGTACTAAACACCTGACAATGCGGCCATCCCTCAGTACTAAACACCTGACAGTCCGGCCCTCCCTCAGTACTAAACTCCTAACAGTGCTGCCCTCCCTCAGTACTAAACCCCTGACACTGTGGCCTTCACTCAGTACTGAACTCCCGACCGTGCGGCCCTCCCTCAGTACTAATCTCCTGACAATGCGGCCCTCCCTCAGTACTAAACTCGTGAGAGTGCGGCCCTCCCACCGTAATAAACGCCTGAGAGTGAGGCCCTCGGGCAGTACTGAACACCTGACACTGCGGCCCTCCCTCAGTAATAAACACCTGACAGTGCCGCCCTTCCTCAGTTCTAAACTCCTGAAAGTGCGGCCCTCGCTCAGTACTAAACACCTGACAGTGAGGCACACTCTCAGTAGTAAACACCTGACAGTGCGGCCCTGCCTCAGTACTAAACTGCTGACAGTGCGGCTGTCATTCAGAAGTAAACTCCTGACCGTGTGAAACACCCTCAGAACTAAACTCCTGACAGTGCGGCTCTCCCTCAGAACTAAACACCTGACAGAGCGGTCCTCCCTCAGTGCTAAACTCCTGACATTGCGGCCCTCCCTCAATTATAAACTCTTGACAGTGCGGCCCTCCCTGAGTACTAAACTCCTGACATTGTGGTCCTCCCACAGTAGTAATCCCCTGACAATGCGGCCCTCCCTCAGTACTGAACACCTGACAGTGAGGAATTCCCTCAGTACTAAACTCCTGACAGTGCGGCCCTCCTTCAGTACTAAACTCCTGACAGTGCGGTCCTCCCTCAGTACTAAACACCTGACAGTGCGGCCCTTCCTCAGTACTAAACACCTGACAGTGTGGCCCTCCCGCAGAACTAAACGCCTGACTGCGTTGCCCTCACTCAGTACTAAACACCTGACAGTGCGGCCGTCCCTCAGAACTAAACTCCTGACAGGTCGGCACTCCCTCGGAACTAAACTCCTGACACTGTGGCCCTTCATCAGAACTGAACTCCTGACAGTGTGGCCCTCCCTCAGTATTAAACTCCTGACAGTGCGGCACTCCCTCAGAACTAAACTCCTGATAGTGTGTCCCTCTCTCAGTACTAAACACCTGACAGTGTGGACCTCAATCAATACGAAACTCCCGACAGTGCGGCCCTCCCTCAGAACTAAACATATGACAGTGCGGCCCACCCTCAGTACTTAACTCCTGACAGAGCGGCTCTCCCTCGGTACTAAACTCCTGAGAGTGCGGCATTCCATCACAACTAAACTCCTGACAGTGCGGCACTCCCTCTGTACTAAACTCCTGACAATGCGGCCATCCCTCAGAACTAAACACCTGACAGTCCGGCCCTCCCACAGTACTAAACTCCTAAAAGTGCTGCCCTCCCTCAGTACTAAACTCCTGACACTGTGGCCCTCCCTCAATACTAATCTCCTGACAATGCGGCCCTCCCTCAGTACTAAACTCCAGAGAGTGCGGCCCTCCCACCGTACTAAACGACTGAAAGTGAGGCTCTCGGGCAGTGCTGAACAACTGACACTGCGGCCCTCCCTCAGTAATAAACACCTGACAGTGCCGCCCTTCCTCAGTACTAAACTCCTGAAAGTGCGGCCCTCGCTCAGTACTAAACACCTGACAGTGCGGCCCACCCTCAGTAGTAAACACCTGACAGTGCGGCCCTGCCTCAATACTAAACTGCTGACAGTGCGGCTGTCATTCAGAAGTAAACTCCTGACTGTGTGAACCACACTCAGAACTAAACTCCTGACAGTGCGGCCCTTCCTCAGTACTAAACACCTGACAGTACGTCCCTCCCTCAGTAAAAAAATCCTGACGGTGTGGCCGTCCATCAGTACTAAACTCCTGACAGTGCGGCACTCCCTCTGTACTAAACACCTGACAATGCGGCCATCCCTCAGTACTAAACACCTGACAGTCCGGCCCTCCCTCAGTACTAAACTCCTAACAGTGCTGCCCTCCCTCAGTACTAAACTCCTGACACTGTGGCCTTCACTCAGTGCTGAACTCCCGACCGTGCGGCCCTCCCTCAGTACTAATCTCCTGACAATGCGGCCCTCCCTCAGTACTAAACTCGTGAGAGTGCGGCCCTCCCACCGTAATAAACGCCTGAAAGTGAGGCCCTCGGGCAGTACTGAACACCTGACACTGCGGCCCTCCCTCAGTAATAAACACCTGACAGTGCCGCCCTTCCTCAGTTCTAAACTCCTGAAAGTGCGGCCCTCGCTCAGTACTAAACACCTGACAGTGAGGCACACTCTCAGTAGTAAACACCTGACAGTGCGGCCCTGCCTCAGTACTAAACTGCTGACAGTGCGGCTGTCATTCAGAAGTAAACTCCTGACCGTGTGAACCACCCTCAGAACTAAACTCCTGACAGTGCGGCTCTCCCTCAGAACTAAACACCTGACAGAGCGGTCCTCCCTCAGTGCTAAACTCCTGACATTGCGGCCCTCCCTCAATTATAAACTCTTGACAGTGCGGCCCTCCCTGAGTACTAAACTCCTGACATTGTGGTCCTCCCTCAGGACGAAACTCCTGACACTGTGGTCCTCCCACAGTAGTAATCCCCTGACAATGCGGCCCTCCCTCAGTACTGAACACCTGACAGTGAGGAATTCCCTCAGTACTAAACTCCTGACAGTGCGGCCCTCCTTCAGTACTAAACTCCTGACAGTGCGGTCCTCCCTCAGTACTAAACACCTGAAAGTGTGTCCCTCCCTCAGCAATAAACACCTGACGGTGCGGCCCTCCCTCAGTACTAAACTCCTGAGAGTGTGTCCCACCCTCAATATTGGACTCCTGACAGTGCGGCCCTAGTTCAGTACTAAACTCCTGACAGTGTGGCACTTCCTTCGAACTAAACTCCTGACTGTGCGGCACTCCCTCAGTACTAAACTCCTGACAGTGCGGCCCTACCTCAGTACTTAATTGCGATAGTGTGGCCTTCCCTCAGATCTAAAATCCTGACAGTGTGGCCCTCCCGCAGTACTACAACTCCTGAAAGTGCGGTCCTTCCGCAGTACTAAACCCCTGACAGTGCGGCCGTCCCTCAGAACTAAACTCCTGACAGGTCGGCACTCCCTCGGAACTAAACTCCTGACACTGTGGCCCTTCATCAGAACTGAACTCCTGACAGTGTGGCCCTCCCTCAGTATTAAACTCCTGACAGTGCGGCACTCCCTCAGAACTAAACTCCTGACAGTGTGTCCCTCCCTCAGTACTAAACACCTGACAGTGTGACCCTCACTCAATACGAAACTCCCGACAGTGCGGCCCACCCTCAGAACTAAACTTCTGACAGGTCGGCACTCCCTCGGAACTAAACTCCTGACACTGTGGCCCTTCATCAGAACTGAACTCCTGACAGTGTGGCCATCCCTCAGTATTAAACTCCTGACAGTGCGGCACTCCCTCAGAACTAAACTCCTGACAGTGGGTCCCTCCCTCAGTACTGAACACCTGACAGTGTGTCCCTCACTCAATACGAAACTCCCGACAGTGCGGCCCTCCCTCAGAACTAAACTTATGACAGTGCGGCCCACCCTCAGTACTTAACTCCTGACAGAGCGGTTCTCCCTCGGTACTAAACTCCTGAGAGTGCGGCATTCCATCACAACTAAACTCCTGACAGTGTGGCCCTCCCTCAGAACAAAACTCATAACAGTGTGGCCCTCACTCAGTAAAAAACACATGATATTGCGGCCCGGCCACAGTACTAAACTCCATGACAGTGCTGCCCTCCCTCAGTACTAAACCCCTGACAGTGCGGCACTCCCTCTGTACTAAACTCCTGAGAGTGCGGCCTTCCCTCAGAACCAAACAACTGACAGTGTGGACCTCCCTCAGAACTAACCTCCTGACAGTGTTGCCCTCCCTCAGTACTACAACTCCTGAAAGTGCGGCCCTTCCGCAGTACTAAACACCTGACAGGGCGGCCGTCCCTCAGAACTAAACGCCTGACAGGTCGGCACTCCCTCGGAACTAAACTCCTGACACTGTGGCCCTTCATCAGAACTGAACTCCTGACAGTGTGGCCCTCCCTCAGTATTAAACTCCTGACAGTGCGGCACTCCCTCAGAACTAAACTCCTGACAGTGTGTCCTTCCCTCAGTACTGAACACCTGACAGAGCGGCTCTCCCTCGGTACTAAACTTCTGAGAGTGCGGCATTCCATCACAACTAAACTCCTGACAGTGTGGCCCTCCCTCAGAACAAAACTCATAACAGTGTGGCCCTCACTCAGTAAAAAACACATGATATTGCGGCCCTGCCACAGTACTAAACTCCATGACAGTGCTGCCCTCCCACAGTACGAAACTCCTGACACTGCGGCCCTCCCTCAGTACTAAACCCCTGACAGTGCGGTCCTCCCTACGAACTAAACTCCTGACAATGCGGCCCTCCCTCAGTACTGAACACCTGACAATGCGGCCCTCCCTCAGTACTAAACTCCTGACAATGCGGCCCTCCCTCAGTAATAAACACCTGACAGTGCGGCCCTCCCTCAGTACTAAACTCCTGACCGTGCGGCCCTCCTGCAGTACTAAACACCTGACAGTGCAGCACTACCTCAGTACAAAACAACTGTGAGAGCGGACTTCCCTCAGTACTAAACTCCTGAGAGGTCGGTGCTCCGTCGGAACTAAACTCCTGACGCTGTGGCCCTTCACCAGAACTGAACTCCTGACAGTGTGGCCCTCCCTCAGGCCAAAACACCTGAGAGAGTGGCCTTACCTCAGAACTAAACTCCTGAGAGGTCGGCGCTCCCTCGGAACTAAACTCCTGACACTGTGGCCCTCCCTCAGTACTAATCTCCTGACAATGCGGCCCTCCCTCAGTACTAAACTCGTGAGAGTGCGGCCCTCCCACCGTACTAAACGCCTGAAAGTGAGGCCCTCGGGCAGTACTGAACACCTGACACTGCGGCCCTCCCTCAGTAATAAACACCTGACCGTGCGGCCCTTCCTCAGTACTAAACTCCTGAAAGTGCGGCCCTCGCTCAGTACTAAACACCTGACAGTGCGGCCCACCCTCAGTAGTAAACACCTGACAGTGCGGCCCTGCCTCAGTACTAAACTGCTGAGAGTGCGGCTGTCATTCAGAAGTAAACTCCTGATCGTGTGAACCACCCTCAGAACTAAACTCCTGACAGTGCGGCCCTTCCTCAGTAAAAAAATCCTGACGGTGTGGCCGTCCATCAGTACTAAACTCCTGACAGTGCAGCACTCCCACAGAACTAAACACCTGACAGAGCGGTCCTCCCTCAGTGCTAAACTCCTGACAGTGCGGCCCTCCCTCAATTATAAACTCTTGACAGTGCGGCCCTCCCTCAGTACTAAACTCCTGACACTGTGGTCCTCCCTCAGTACGAAACTCCTGACCGTGCGGCCCTCCCACAGAAGTAATTTGTGGGCGGCACGGTGGCACAGTGGTTAGCACTGCTGCCTCACAGCGCCTGAGACCCGGGTTCAATTCCCGCCTCAGGCGGCTGACTGTGTGGAGTTTGCACGTTCTCCCCGTGTCTGCGTGGGTTTCCTCCGGGTGCTCCGGTTTCCTCCCACAGTCCAAAAAAGATGTGCAGTGTCAGGTGAATTGGACATGCTAAATTGTCCGTAGTGTTAGGTAAGGGGAAAATGTAGGGGTATGGGTGGGTTTCGCTTCGGCGGGTCGGTGTGGACTTGTTGGGCCGAAGGGCCTGTTTCCACACTGTAATGTAATCTAATCTGTAATGTAATCTAATCTAATCTAATCCCCTGACAATGCGGCCCTCCCTCAGTACTGAACACCTGACAGTGAGGAATTCCCTCAGTACTAAATTCCTGACAGTGCGGCCCTCCTTCAGTATTAAACTCCTGACAGTGCGGTCCTCCCTCAGTACTAAACACCTGAAAGTGTGTCCCTCCCTCAGCAATAAACACCTGACGGTGCGGCCCTCCCTCAGTACTTAATTGCGACAGTGTGGCTCTCCCTCAGAACTAAAATCCTGACAGTGTGGCCCTCCCTCGGTACTACAACTCCTGAAAGTGCGGCCCTTCCGCAGTACTAAACACCTGACAGTGCGGCCGTCCCTCAGAACTAAACTCCTGACAGGTCGGCACTCCCTCGGAACTAAACTCCTGACACTGTGGCCCTTCATCAGAACTGAACTCCTGACAGTGTGTCCCTCCCTCAGTACTAAACACCTGACAGTGTGGCCCTCACTCAATACGAAACTCCCGACAGTGCGGCCCTCCCTCAGAACTAAACTCCTGACAGGTCGGCACTCCCTCGGAACTAAACTCCTGACACTGTGGCCCTTCATCAGAACTGAACTCCTGACAGTGTGGCCCTCCCTCAGTATTAAACTCCTGACAGTGCGGCACTCCCTCAGAACTAAACTCCTGACAGTGTGTCCCTCCCTCAGTACTAAACACCTGACAGTGTGGCCCTCACTCAATACGAAACTCCCGACAGTGCGGCCCTCCCTCAGAACTAAACTTATGACAGTGCGGCCCACCCTCAGTACTTAACTCCTGACAGAGCGGCTCTCCCTCGGTACTAAACTCCTGAGAGCGCGGCATTCCATCACAACTAAACTCCTGACAGTGTGGCCCTCCCTCAGAACAAAACTCATAACAGTGTGGCCCTCACTCAGTAAAAAACACATGATATTGTGGCCCTGCCACAGTACTAAACTCCATGACAGTGCTGCCCTCCCACAGTACTAAACTCCTGACACTGTAGCCCTCCCTCAGTACTAAACTCCTGACCGTGCGTCCCTCCCTCAGTACTAATCTCCTGAAAATTCGGCCCTCCCTCAGTACTAAACTCCTGACAGTGCGGCACTCCCTCTGTACTAAACTCCTGAGAGTGCGGCCTTCCCTCAGAACCAAACTCCTGACAGTGTGGCCCTCCCTCAGAACTAACCTCCTGACAGTGTTGCCCTCACTCAGTATTAAACACCAGTCAGTGCGTCCCTCCCTCAGTACTACGCACCTGACAGTGCGGCCCTACGTCAGAAATAAACTCCTGACAGTGCAGCACTCCCTCAGTACTAAACTCCTGACAGTGTTGTCCTCACTCAGTACTAAACACCTGACAGTGCGGCCCTCCCTCAATACTAACCTCCTGAGAGTGCTGTCCTCACTCAGTACGAAACTCCTGACACTGCGGCCCTCCCTCAGTACTAAACCCCTGACAGTGCGATCCTCCCTTCGAACTAAACTCCTGACAATGCGGCCCTCGTCAGTACTGAACACCTGACAATGCGGCCCTCCCTCAGTTCTAAACTCCTGACAATGCGGCCCTCCTCAGTAATAAACACCTGACAGTGCGGCCCTCCCTCAGTACTAAACTCCTGACCGTGCGGCCCTCCCGCAGTACTAAACACCTGACCGTGCGGCCCTGCCTCAGTACTAAACACCTGACAGTGCGGCCCTACCTCAGTACAAAACAACTGTGAGAGCGGACTTCCCTCTGAACTAAACCCTGAGAGGTCGGCGCTCCCTCGGAACTAAACCCCTGACAGTGCGGCCCTTCCTCAGTACTAAACTCCTGACGGTGTGGCCGTCCATCAGTACTAAACTACTGACAGTGCGGCACTCCCTCTGTACTAAACTCCTGACAATGCGGCCATCCCTCAGTACTAAACACCTGACAGTCCGGCCTTCCCTCAGTACTAAACTCCGAACAGTGCTGCCCTCCCTCAGTACTAAACTCCTGACACTGTGGCCCTCACTCAGTACTAAACTCCTGACCGTGCGGCCCTCCCTCAGTACTAATCTCCTGACAATGCGGCCCTCCCTCAGTACTAAACTCGTGAGAGTGCGGCCCTCCCACCGTAGTAAACTCCTGAAAGTGAGGCCCTCGTGCAGTACTGAACACCTGACTCTGCGGCCCTCCCTCAGTAATAAATACCTGACAGTGCCGCCCTTCCTCAGTACTAAGCTCCTGAAATTGCGGCCCTCGCTCAGTATTAAACACCTGACAGTGCGGCCCACCCTCAGTAGTAAACACCTGACAGTGCGGCCCTGCCTCAGTACTAAACTGCTGACAGTGCGGCTGTCATTCAGAAGTAAACTCCTGACCGTGTGAACCACCCTCATAAAACTCTGGTGCGGCTGCATCTGGAATATTGTGTGCAGTTTTGGTCGCCATACCATAGGAAGGATGTGGAGGCACTGGAACGGGTGCAGAGGAGGTTTACCAGGATGTTGCCTGGTATGGAAGGAAGATCGTATGAGGAAAGACTGAGACACTTGGGGCTGTTTTCATTAGAGAAAAGAAGGTTTAGGGGTGACTTGATTGAGGTGTACAAGATGATTAGGGGGTTAGATAGGGTTGACAGTGTGAACCTTTTCCCGCGTATGGAGTCGGGTATTACAAGGGGGCATAGCTTTAAATTAAGGGGGGGTAGATATAGGACTGAAGTTAGGGGTAGGTTCTTCACTCAGCGAGTCGTAAGTTCATGGAATGCCCTGCCAGCAGCAGTGGTGGACTCTCCCTCTTTATGGGCCTTTAAGCGGGCATTGGATAGGTATATGGAGAATAGTGGGATAGTATAGGTTAGGTGGGCTTGGATCGGCGCAACATCGAGGGCCAAAGGGCCTGTACTGCGCTGTATTCTTCTATGTTCTATGTTCTATGTTCTAGAACTAAACTCCTGACAGTGCGGCCCTTCCTCACTACTAAACACCTGACAGTACGTCCCTCCCTCAGTAAAAAAATCCTGACGGTGTGGCCGTCCATCAGTACTAAACTCTTGACAGTGCAGCACTCCCACAGAACTAAACACCTGACAGAGCGGTCCTCCCTCAGTGCTAAACTCCTGACAGTGCGGCCCTCCCTCAATTATAAACTCTTGACAGTGCGGCCCTCCCTCAGTACTAAACTCCTGACACTGTGGTCCTCCCTCAGTACGAAACTCCTGACAATGCGGCCCTCCCTCAGTACTGAACACCTGACAGTGAGGAATTCCCTCAGTACTAAACTCCTGACAGTGCGGCCCTCCTTCAGTACTAAACTCCTGACAGTGCGGTCCTCCCTCAGTACTAAACACCTGAAAGTGTGTCCCTCCCTCAGCAATAAACACCTGACGGTGCGGCCCTCCCTCAGTACTAAACTCCTGAGAGTGTGTCCCACCCTCAATATTGGACTCCTGATAGTGCGGCCCTAGTTCAGTACTAAACTCCTGACAGTGTGGCACTTCCTTCGAACTAAACTCTTGACTGTGCGGCCCTCCCTCAGTACTAAACTCCTGACAGTGCGGCCCTACCTCAGTACTTAATTGCGACAGTGTGGCCCTCCCTCAGAACTAAAATCCTGACAGTGTGGCCCTCCCTCAGTACTACAACTCCTGAAAGTGCGGCCCTTCCGCAGTACTAAACACCTGACAGTGCGGCCGTCCCTCAGAACTAAACTCCTGACAGGTCGGCACTCCCTCGGAACTAAACTCCTGACACTGTGGCCCTTCATCAGAACTGAACTCCTGACAGTGTGGCCCTCCCTCAGTATTAAACTCCTGACAGTGCGGCACTCCCTCAGAACTAAACTCCTGACAGTGTGTCCCTCCCTCAGTACTAAACACCTGACAGTGTGGCCCTCACTCAATACGAAACTCCCGACAGTGCGGCCCTCCCTCAGAACTAAACTTATGACAGTGCGGCCCACCCTCAGTACTTAACTCCTGACAGAGCGGCTCTCCCTCGGTACTAAACTCCTGAGAGTGCGGCATTCCATCACAACTAAACTCCTGACAGTGTGGCCCTCCCTCAGAACAAAACTCATAACAGTGTGGCCCTCACTCAGTAAAAAACACATGACATTGCGGCCCTGCCACAGTACTAAACTCCATGACAGTGCTGCCCTCCCACAGTACTAAACTCCTGACACTGTAGCCCTCCCTTAGTACTAAACTCCTGACCGTGCGTCCCTCCCTCAGTACTAATCTCCTGAAAATTCGGCCCTCCCTCAGTACTAAACTCCTGACAGTGCGGCACTCCCTCTGTACTAAACTCCTGAGAGTGCGGCCTTCCCTCAGAACTAACCTCCTGACAGTGTTGTCCTCACTCAGTATTAAACACCAGTCAGTGCGTCCCTCCCTCAGTACTACACACCTGACAGTGCGGCCCTACGTCAGAAATAAACTCCTGACAGTGCGGCACTCCCTCAGTACTAAACACCTGACAGTGTTGTCCTCACTCAGTACTAAACACCTGACAGTGCGGCCCTCCCTCAATACTAACCTCCTGACAGTGCTGCCCTCACTCAGTACGAAATTCCTGACACTGCGGCCCTCCCTCAGTACTAAACCCCTGACAGTGCGGTCCTCCCTCCGAACTAAACTCCTGACAATGCGGCCCTCCCTCAGTACTGAACACCTGACAATGTGGCCCTCCGTCAGTACTAAACTCCTGACAATGCGGCCCTCCCTCAGTAATAAACATCTGACAGTGCGGCCCTCCCTCAGTACTAAACTCCTGACCATGCGGCCCTCCCGCAGTACTAAACACCTGACCGTGCGGCCCTCCCTCAGTACTAAACACCTGACAGTGCGGCAATCCCTCAGTACTAAACTCCTGATAATTCTGCCCTCTCTCCTTACTAAACTCCTGAAAGTGCGGCACTCTCTCAGTACTTAACACCTGACAGTGCGGCCCTACCTCAGTACAAAACAACTGTGAGAGCGGACTTCCCTCTGAACTAAACTCCTGAGAGGTCGGCGCTCCCTCGTAACTAAACTCCTGACGCTGTGGCCCTTCACCAGAACTGAACTCCTGACAGTGTGGCCCTCCCTCAGGCCAAAACACCTGAGTGAGTGGCCTTACCTCAGAACTAAACTCCTGAGAGGTCGGCGCTCCCTCGGAACTAAACTCCTGACACTGTGGCCCTCCCTCAGTACTAAACTCCTGACACTGTGGCCCTCCCTCAGTACTAATCTCCTGACAATGCGGCCCTCCCTCAGTACTAAACTCGTGAGATTGCGGCCCTCCCACCGTACTAAACGCCTGAAAGTGAGGCCCTCGGGCAGTACTGAACACCTGACACTGCGGCCCTCCCTCAGTAATAAACACCTGACAGTGTGGCCCTTCCTCAGTACTAAACTCCTGAAAGTGCGGCCCTCGCTCAGAACAAACACCTGACAGTGCGGCCCACCCTCAGTAGTAAACACCTGACAGTGCGGCCCTGCCTTAGTACTAAACTGCTGACAGTGTGGCTGACATTCAGAAGTAAACTCCTGACCGTGTGAACCACCCTCAGAACTAAACTCCTGACAGTGCGGCCCTTCCTCAGTACTAAACACCTGACAGTACGTCCCTCCCTCAGTAAAAAAATCGTGACGGTGTGGCCGTCCATCAGTACTAATCTCCTGACAGTGCGGCACTCCCTCTGTACTAAACTCCTGACAATGCGGCCATCCCTCAGTACTAAACACCTGACAGTCCGGCCCTCCCTCAGTACTAAACTCCTAACAGTGCTGCCCTCCCTCAGTACTAAACTCCTGACACTGTGGCCCTCACTCAGTACTAAACTCCTGACCGTGCGGCCCTCCCTCAGTACTAATCTCCTGACAATGCGGCCCTCCCTCAGTACTAAACTCGTGAGAGTGCGGCCCTCACACCGTAGTAAACTCCTGAAAGTGAGGCCCTCGTGCAGTACTGAACACCTGACTCTGCGGCCCTCCCTCAGTAATAAACACCTGACAGTGCCGCCCTTCCTCAGTACTAAACTCCTGAAAGTGCGACCCTCGCTCAGTACTAACCACCTGATAGTGCGGCCCACCCTCAGTAGTAAACACCTGACAGTGCGGCCCTGCCTCAGTACTAAACTGCTGACAGTGCGGCTGTCATTCAGAAGTAAACTCCTGACCGTGTGAACCACCCTCAGAACTAAACTCCTGACAGTGCGGCCCTCCCTCAGAAATAAAGTCCTGACAGAGCCGCCCTCCCTCAGAACTAAACACCTGACAGAGCGGCACTCCCACAGAACTAAACACCTGACAGAGCGGTCCTCCCTCAGTGCTAAACTCCTGACAGTGCGGCATCCCTCAATTATAAACTCTTGACAGTGCGGCCCTCCCTCAGTACTAAACTCCTGACACTGTGGTCCTCCCTCAGTACGAAACTCCTGACCGTGCGGCCCTCCCACAGAAGTAATTTGTGGGCGGCACGGTGGCACAGTGGTTAGCACTGCTGCCTCACAGCGCCTGAGACCCGGGTTCAATTCCCGCCTCAGGCGGCTGACTGTGTGGAGTTTGCACGTTCTCCCCGTGTCTGCGTGGGTTTCCTCCGGGTGCTCCGGTTTCCTCCCACAGTCCAAAAAAGATGTGCAGTGTCAGGTGAATTGGACATGCTAAATTGTCCGTAGTGTTAGGTAAGGGGAAAATGTAGGGGTATGGGTGGGTTTCGCTTCGGCGGGTCGGTGTGGACTTGTTGGGCCGAAGGGCCTGTTTCCACACTGTAATGTAATCTAATCTGTAATGTAATCTAATCTAATCTAATCCCCTGACAATGCGGCCCTCCCTCAGTACTGAACACCTGACAGTGAGGAATTCCCTCAGTACTAAATTCCTGACAGTGCGGCCCTCCTTCAGTATTAAACTCCTGACAGTGCGGTCCTCCCTCAGTACTAAACACCTGAAAGTGTGTCCCTCCCTCAGCAATAAACACCTGACGGTGCGGCCCTCCCTCAGTACTTAATTGCGACAGTGTGGCCCTCCCTCAGAACTAAAATCCTGACAGTGTGGCCCTCCCTCGGTACTACAACTCCTGAAAGTGCGGCCCTTCCGCAGTACTAAACACCTGACAGTGCGGCCGTCCCTCAGAACTAAACTCCTGACAGGTCGGCACTCCCTCGGAACTAAACTCCTGACACTGTGGCCCTTCATCAGAACTGAACTCCTGACAGTGTGTCCCTCCCTCAGTACTAAACACCTGACAGTGTGGCCCTCACTCAATACGAAACTCCCGACAGTGCGGCCCTCCCTCAGAACTAAACTCCTGACAGGTCGGCACTCCCTCGGAACTAAACTCCTGACACTGTGGCCCTTCATCAGAACTGAACTCCTGACAGTGTGGCCCTCCCTCAGTATTAAACTCCTGACAGTGCGGCACTCCCTCAGAACTAAACTCCTGACAGTGTGTCCCTCCCTCAGTACTAAACACCTGACAGTGTGGCCCTCACTCAATACGAAACTCCCGACAGTGCGGCCCTCCCTCAGAACTAAACTTATGACAGTGCGGCCCACCCTCAGTACTTAACTCCTGACAGAGCGGCTCTCCCTCGGTACTAAACTCCTGAGAGCGCGGCATTCCATCACAACTAAACTCCTGACAGTGTGGCCCTCCCTCAGAACAAAACTCATAACAGTGTGGCCCTCACTCAGTAAAAAACACATGATATTGTGGCCCTGCCACAGTACTAAACTCCATGACAGTGCTGCCCTCCCACAGTACTAAACTCCTGACACTGTAGCCCTCCCTCAGTACTAAACTCCTGACCGTGCGTCCCTCCCTCAGTACTAATCTCCTGAAAATTCGGCCCTCCCTCAGTACTAAACTCCTGACAGTGCGGCACTCCCTCTGTACTAAACTCCTGAGAGTGCGGCCTTCCCTCAGAACCAAACTCCTGACAGTGTGGCCCTCCCTCAGAACTAACCTCCTGACAGTGTTGCCCTCACTCAGTATTAAACACCAGTCAGTGCGTCCCTCCCTCAGTACTACGCACCTGACAGTGCGGCCCTACGTCAGAAATAAACTCCTGACAGTGCAGCACTCCCTCAGTACTAAACTCCTGACAGTGTTGTCCTCACTCAGTACTAAACACCTGACAGTGCGGCCCTCCCTCAATACTAACCTCCTGACAGTGCTGCCCTCACTCAGTACGAAACTCCTGACACTGCGGCCCTCCCTCAGTACTAAACCCCTGACAGTGCGATCCTCCCTTCGAACTAAACTCCTGACAATGCGGCCCTCGTCAGTACTGAACACCTGACAATGCGGCCCTCCCTCAGTTCTAAACTCCTGACAATGCGGCCCTCCTCAGTAATAAACACCTGACAGTGCGGCCCTCCCTCAGTACTAAACTCCTGACCGTGCGGCCCTCCCGCAGTACTAAACACCTGACCGTGCGGCCCTGCCTCAGTACTAAACACCTGACAGTGCGGCCCTACCTCAGTACAAAACAACTGTGAGAGCGGACTTCCCTCTGAACTAAACCCTGAGAGGTCGGCGCTCCCTCGGAACTAAACCCCTGACAGTGCGGCCCTTCCTCAGTACTAAACTCCTGACGGTGTGGCCGTCCATCAGTACTAAACTACTGACAGTGCGGCACTCCCTCTGTACTAAACTCCTGACAATGCGGCCATCCCTCAGTACTAAACACCTGACAGTCCGGCCTTCCCTCAGTACTAAACTCCGAACAGTGCTGCCCTCCCTCAGTACTAAACTCCTGACACTGTGGCCCTCACTCAGTACTAAACTCCTGACCGTGCGGCCCTCCCTCAGTACTAATCTCCTGACAATGCGGCCCTCCCTCAGTACTAAACTCGTGAGAGTGCGGCCCTCCCACCGTAGTAAACTCCTGAAAGTGAGGCCCTCGTGCAGTACTGAACACCTGACTCTGCGGCCCTCCCTCAGTAATAAATACCTGACAGTGCCGCCCTTCCTCAGTACTAAACTCCTGAAATTGCGGCCCTCGCTCAGTATTAAACACCTGACAGTGCGGCCCACCCTCAGTAGTAAACACCTGACAGTGCGGCCCTGCCTCAGTACTAAACTGCTGACAGTGCGGCTGTCATTCAGAAGTAAACTCCTGACCGTGTGAACCACCCTCATAAAACTCTGGTGCGGCTGCATCTGGAATATTGTGTGCAGTTTTGGTCGCCATACCATAGGAAGGATGTGGAGGCACTGGAACGGGTGCAGAGGAGGTTTACCAGGATGTTGCCTGGTATGGAAGGAAGATCGTATGAGGAAAGACTGAGACACTTGGGGCTGTTTTCATTAGAGAAAAGAAGGTTTAGGGGTGACTTGATTGAGGTGTACAAGATGATTAGGGGGTTAGATAGGGTTGACAGTGTGAACCTTTTCCCGCGTATGGAGTCGGGTATTACAAGGGGGCATAGCTTTAAATTAAGGGGGGGTAGATATAGGACTGAAGTTAGGGGTAGGTTCTTCACTCAGCGAGTCGTAAGTTCATGGAATGCCCTGCCAGCAGCAGTGGTGGACTCTCCCTCTTTATGGGCCTTTAAGCGGGCATTGGATAGGTATATGGAGAATAGTGGGATAGTATAGGTTAGGTGGGCTTGGATCGGCGCAACATCGAGGGCCAAAGGGCCTGTACTGCGCTGTATTCTTCTATGTTCTATGTTCTATGTTCTAGAACTAAACTCCTGACAGTGCGGCCCTTCCTCACTACTAAACACCTGACAGTACGTCCCTCCCTCAGTAAAAAAATCCTGACGGTGTGGCCGTCCATCAGTACTAAACTCTTGACAGTGCAGCACTCCCACAGAACTAAACACCTGACAGAGCGGTCCTCCCTCAGTGCTAAACTCCTGACAGTGCGGCCCTCCCTCAATTATAAACTCTTGACAGTGCGGCCCTCCCTCAGTACTAAACTCCTGACACTGTGGTCCTCCCTCAGTACGAAACTCCTGACAATGCGGCCCTCCCTCAGTACTGAACACCTGACAGTGAGGAATTCCCTCAGTACTAAACTCCTGACAGTGCGGCCCTCCTTCAGTACTAAACTCCTGACAGTGCGGTCCTCCCTCAGTACTAAACACCTGAAAGTGTGTCCCTCCCTCAGCAATAAACACCTGACGGTGCGGCCCTCCCTCAGTACTAAACTCCTGAGAGTGTGTCCCACCCTCAATATTGGACTCCTGACAGTGCGGCCCTAGTTCAGTACTAAACTCCTGACAGTGTGGCACTTCCTTCGAACTAAACTCTTGACTGTGCGGCCCTCCCTCAGTACTAAACTCCTGACAGTGCGGCCCTACCTCAGTACTTAATTGCGACAGTGTGGCCCTCCCTCAGAACTAAAATCCTGACAGTGTGGCCCTCCCTCAGTACTACAACTCCTGAAAGTGCGGCCCTTCCGCAGTACTAAACACCTGACAGTGCGGCCGTCCCTCAGAACTAAACTCCTGACAGGTCGGCACTCCCTCGGAACTAAACTCCTGACACTGTGGCCCTTCATCAGAACTGAACTCCTGACAGTGTGGCCCTCCCTCAGTATTAAACTCCTGACAGTGCGGCACTCCCTCAGAACTAAACTCCCGACAGTGTGTCCCTCCCTCAGTACTAAACACCTGACAGTGTGGCCCTCACTGAATACGAAACTCCCGACAGTGCGGGCCTCCCTCAGAACTAAACTTATGACAGTGCGGCCCACCCTCAGTACTTAACTCCTGACAGAGCGGCTCTCCCTCGGTACTAAACTCCTGAGAGTGCGGCATTCCATCACAACTAAACTCCTGACAGTGTGGCCCTCCCTCAGAACAAAACTCATAACAGTGTGGCCCTCACTCAGTAAAAAACACATGACATTGCGGCCCTGCCACAGTACTAAACTCCATGACAGTGCTGCCCTCCCACAGTACTAAACTCCTGACACTGTAGCCCTCCCTTAGTACTAAACTCCTGACCGTGCGTCCCTCCCTCAGTACTAATCTCCTGAAAATTCGGCCCTCCCTCAGTACTAAACTCCTGACAGTGCGGCACTCCCTCTGTACTAAACTCCTGAGAGTGCGGCCTTCCCTCAGAACTAACCTCCTGACAGTGTTGTCCTCACTCAGTATTAAACACCAGTCAGTGCGTCCCTCCCTCAGTACTACACACCTGACAGTGCGGCCCTACGTCAGAAATAAACTCCTGACAGTGCGGCACTCCCTCAGTACTAAACACCTGACAGTGTTGTCCTCACTCAGTACTAAACACCTGACAGTGCGGCCCTCCCTCAATACTAACCTCCTGACAGTGCTGCCCTCACTCAGTACGAAATTCCTGACACTGCGGCCCTCCCTCAGTACTAAACCCCTGACAGTGCGGTCCTCCCTCCGAACTAAACTCCTGACAATGCGGCCCTCCCTCAGTACTGAACACCTGACAATGTGGCCCTCCGTCAGTACTAAACTCCTGACAATGCGGCCCTCCCTCAGTAATGAACATCTGACAGTGCGGCCCTCCCTCAGTACTAAACTCCTGACCATGCGGCCCTCCCGCAGTACTAAACACCTGACCGTGCGGCCCTCCCTCAGTACTAAACACCTGACAGTGCGGCAATCCCTCAGTACTAAACTCCTGATAATTCTGCCCTCTCTCCTTACTAAACTCCTGAAAGTGCGGCACTCTCTCAGTACTTAACACCTGACAGTGCGGCCCTACCTCAGTACAAAACAACTGTGAGAGCGGACTTCCCTCTGAACTAAACTCCTGAGAGGTCGGCGCTCCCTCGTAACTAAACTCCTGACGCTGTGGCCCTTCACCAGAACTGAACTCCTGACAGTGTGGCCCTCCCTCAGGCCAAAACACCTGAGTGAGTGGCCTTACCTCAGAACTAAACTCCTGAGAGGTCGGCGCTCCCTCGGAACTAAACTCCTGACACTGTGGCCCTCCCTCAGTACTAAACTCCTGACACTGTGGCCCTCCCTCAGTACTAATCTCCTGACAATGCGGCCCTCCCTCAGTACTAAACTCGTGAGATTGCGGCCCTCCCACCGTACTAAACGCCTGAAAGTGAGGCCCTCGGGCAGTACTGAACACCTGACACTGCGGCCCTCCCTCAGTAATAAACACCTGACAGTGTGGCCCTTCCTCAGTACTAAACTCCTGAAAGTGCGGCCCTCGCTCAGAACAAACACCTGACAGTGCGGCCCACCCTCAGTAGTAAACACCTGACAGTGCGGCCCTGCCTTAGTACTAAACTGCTGACAGTGTGGCTGACATTCAGAAGTAAACTCCTGACCGTGTGAACCACCCTCAGAACTAAACTCCTGACAGTGCGGCCCTTCCTCAGTACTAAACACCTGACAGTACGTCCCTCCCTCAGTAAAAAAATCGTGACGGTGTGGCCGTCCATCAGTACTAATCTCCTGACAGTGCGGCACTCCCTCTGTACTAAACTCCTGACAATGCGGCCATCCCTCAGTACTAAACACCTGACAGTCCGGCCCTCCCTCAGTACTAAACTCCTAACAGTGCTGCCCTCCCTCAGTACTAAACTCCTGACACTGTGGCCCTCACTCAGTACTAAACTCCTGACCGTGCGGCCCTCCCTCAGTACTAATCTCCTGACAATGCGGCCCTCCCTCAGTACTAAACTCGTGAGAGTGCGGCCCTCACACCGTAGTAAACTCCTGAAAGTGAGGCCCTCGTGCAGTACTGAACACCTGACTCTGCGGCCCTCCCTCAGTAATAAACACCTGACAGTGCCGCCCTTCCTCAGTACTAAACTCTTGAAAGTGCGACCCTCGCTCAGTACTAACCACCTGATAGTGCGGCCCACCCTCAGTAGTAAACACCTGACAGTGCGGCCCTGCCTCAGTACTAAACTGCTGACAGTGCGGCTGTCATTCAGAAGTAAACTCCTGACCGTGTGAACCACCCTCAGAACTAAACTCCTGACGTTGCGGCCCTCCCTCAGAAATAAAGTCCTGACAGAGCCGCCCTCCCTCAGAACTAAACACCTGACAGAGCGGCACTCCCACAGAACTAAACACCTGACAGAGCGGTCCTCCCTCAGTGCTAAACTCCTGACAGTGCGGCATCCCTCAATTATAAACTCTTGACAGTGCGGCCCTCCCTCAGTACTAAACTCGTGAGAGTGCGGCCCTCCCACCGTACTAAACGCCTGAAAGTGAGGCCCTCGGGCAGTACTGAACACCTGACACTGCGGCCCTCCCTCAGTAATAAACACCTGACCGTGCGGCCCTTCCTCAGTACTAAACTCCTGAAAGTGCGGCCCTCGCTCAGTACTAAACACCTGACAGTGCGGCCCACCCTCAGTAGTAAACACCTGACAGTGCGGCCCTGCCTCAGTACTAAACTGCTGAGAGTGCGGCTGTCATTCAGAAGTAAACTCCTGATCGTGTGAACCACCCTCAGAACTAAACTCCTGACAGTGCGGCCCTTCCTCAGTAAAAAAATCCTGACGGTGTGGCCGTCCATCAGTACTAAACTCCTGACAGTGCAGCACTCCCACAGAACTAAACACCTGACAGAGCGGTCCTCCCTCAGTGCTAAACTCCTGACAGTGCGGCCCTCCCTCAATTATAAACTCTTGACAGTGCGGCCCTCCCTCAGTACTAAACTCCTGACACTGTGGTCCTCCCTCAGTACGAAACTCCTGACCGTGCGGCCCTCCCACAGAAGTAATTTGTGGGCGGCACGGTGGCACAGTGGTTAGCACTGCTGCCTCACAGCGCCTGAGACCCGGGTTCAATTCCCGCCTCAGGCGGCTGACTGTGTGGAGTTTGCACGTTCTCCCCGTGTCTGCGTGGGTTTCCTCCGGGTGCTCCGGTTTCCTCCCACAGTCCAAAAAAGATGTGCAGTGTCAGGTGAATTGGACATGCTAAATTGTCCGTAGTGTTAGGTAAGGGGAAAATGTAGGGGTATGGGTGGGTTTCGCTTCGGCGGGTCGGTGTGGACTTGTTGGGCCGAAGGGCCTGTTTCCACACTGTAATGTAATCTAATCTGTAATGTAATCTAATCTAATCTAATCCCCTGACAATGCGGCCCTCCCTCAGTACTGAACACCTGACAGTGAGGAATTCCCTCAGTACTAAATTCCTGACAGTGCGGCCCTCCTTCAGTATTAAACTCCTGACAGTGCGGTCCTCCCTCAGTACTAAACTCCTGAAAGTGCGGCCCTCACTCAGTACTAAACTCCTGACAATGCGACCCTCCCTCCGAACTAAACACCTGACAGTGTGTCTCTCCCTCAGCAATAAACACCTGACAGTGCGGCCCTCCCTCAGAACTAAACTCCTGACAGGTCGGCACTCCCTCGGAACTAAACTCCTGACACTGTGGCCCTTCATCAGAACTGAACTCCTGACAGTGTGGCCCTCCCTCAGTATTAAACTCCTGACAGTGCGGCACTCCCTCAGAACTAAACTCCTGACAGTGTGTCCCTCCCTCAGTACTAAACACCTGACAGTGTGGCCCTCAATCAATACGAAACTCCCGACAGTGCGGGCCTCCCTCAGAACTAAACTTATGACAGTGCGGCCCACCCTCAGTACTTAACTCCTGACAGAGCGGCTCTCCCTCGGTACTAAACTCCTGAGAGTGCGGCATTCCATCACAACTAAACTCCTGACAGTGTGGCCCTCCCTCAGAACAAAACTCATAACAGTGTGGCCCTCACTCAGTAAAAAACACATGATATTGTGGCCCTGCCACAGTACTAAACTCCATGACAGTGCTGCCCTCCCACAGTACTAAACTCCTGACACTGTAGCCCTCCCTCAGTACTAAACTCCTGACCGTGCGTCCCTCCCTCAGTACTAATCTCCTGAAAATTCGGCCCTCCCTCAGTACTAAACTCCTGACAGTGCGGCACTCCCTCTGTACTAAACTCCTGAGAGTGCGGCCTTCCCTCAGAACCAAACTCCTGACAGTGTGGCCCTCCCTCAGAACTAACCTCCTGACAGTGTTGCCCTCACTCAGTATTAAACACCAGTCAGTGCGTCCCTCCCTCAGTACTAAACACCTGACAGTGCGGCCCTACGTCAGAAATAAACTCCTGACAGTGCAGCACTCCCTCAGTACTAAACTCCTGACAGTGTTGTCCTCACTCAGTACTAAACACCTGACAGTGCGGCCCTCCCTCAATACTAACCTCCTGACAGTGCTGCCCTCACTCAGTACGAAACTCCTGACACTGCGGCCCTCCCTCAGTACTAAACCCCTGACAGTGCGATCCTCCCTCCGAACTAAACTCCTGACAATGCGGCCCTCGTCAGTACTGAACACCTGACAATGCGGCCCTCCCTCAGTTCTAAACTCCTGACAATGCGGCCCTCCTCAGTAATAAACACCTGACAGTGCGGCCCTCCCTCAGTACTAAACACCTGACCGTGCGGCCCTCCCGCAGTACTAAACACCTGACCGTGCGGCCCTGCCTCAGTACTAAACACCTGACAGTGCGGCCCTACCTCAGTACAAAACAACTGTGAGAGCGGACTTCCCTCTGAACTAAACCCTGAGAGGTCGGCGCTCCCTCGGAACTAAACTCCTGACAGTGCGACCCTTCCTCAGTACTAAACTCCTGACGGTGTGGCCGTCCATCAGTACTAAACTCCTGACAGTGCGGCACTCCCTCTGTACTAAACTCCTGACAATGCGGCCATCCCTCAGTACTAAACACCTGACAGTCCGGCCCTCCCTCAGTACTAAACTCCGAACAGTGCTGCCCTCCCTCAGTACTAAACTCCTGACACTGTGGCCCTCACTCAGTACTAAACTCCTGACGGTGCGGCCCTTCCTCAGTACTAATCTCCTGACAATGCGGCCCTCCCTCAGTACTAAACTCGTGAGAGTGCGGCCCTCCCACCGTAGTAAACTCCTGAAAGTGAGGCCCTCGTGCAGTACTGAACACCTGACTCTGCGGCCCTCCCTCAGTAATAAATACCTGACAGTGCCGCCCTTCCTCAGTACTAAGCTCCTGAAATTGCGGCCCTCGCTCAGTATTAAACACCTGACAGTGCGGCCCACCCTCAGTAGTAAACACCTGACAGTGCGGCCCTGCCTCAGTACTAAACTGCTGACAGTGCGGCTGTCATTCAGAAGTAAACTCCTGACCGTGTGAACCACCCTCATAAAACTCTGGTGCGGCTGCATCTGGAATATTGTGTGCAGTTTTGGTCGCCATACCATAGGAAGGATGTGGAGGCACTGGAACGGGTGCAGAGGAGGTTTGCCAGGATGTTGCCTGGTATGGAAGGAAGATCGTATGAGGAAAGACTGAGACACTTGGGGCTGTTTTCATTAGAGAAAAGAAGGTTTAGGGGTGACTTGATTGAGGTGTACAAGATGATTAGGGGGTTAGATAGGGTTGACAGTGTGAACCTTTTCCCGCGTATGGAGTCGGGTATTACAAGGGGGCATAGCTTTAAGTTAAGGGGGGGGGTAGATATAGGACTGAAGTTAGGGGTAGGTTCTTCACTCAGCGAGTCGTAAGTTCATGGAATGCCCTGCCAGCAGCAGTGGTGGACTCTCCCTCTTTATGGGCCTTTAAGCGGGCATTGGATAGGTATATGGAGAATAGTGGGATAGTATAGGTTAGGTGGGCTTGGATCGGCGCAACATCGAGGGCCAAAGGGCCTGTACTGCGCTGTATTCTTCTATGTTCTATGTTCTATGTTCTAGAACTAAACTCCTGACAGTGCGGCCCTTCCTCACTACTAAACACCTGACAGTACGTCCCTCCCTCAGGAAAAAAATCCTGACTGTGTGGCCGTCCATCAGTACTAAACTCCTGACAGTGCAGCACTCCCACAGAACTAAACACCTGACAGAGCGGTCCGCCCTCAGTGCTAAACTCCTGACAGTGCGGCCCTCCCTCAATTATAATCTCTTGACAGTGCGGCCCTCCCTCAGTACTAAACTCCTGACACTGTGGTCCTCCCTCAGTACGAAACTCCTGACAATGCGGCCCTCCCTCAGTACTGAACACCTGACAGTGAGGAATTCCCTCAGTACTAAACTCCTGACAGTGCGGCCCTCCTTCAGTACTAAACTCCTGACAGTGCGGTCCTCCCTCAGTACTAAACACCTGAAAGTGTGTCCCTCCCTCAGCAATAAACACCTGACGGTGCGGCCCTCCCTCAGTACTAAACTCCTGAGAGTATGTCCCACCCTCAATATTGGACTCCTGACTGTGCGGCCCTACTTCAGTACTAAACTCCTGACAGTGTGGCACTTCCTTCGAACTAAACTCCTGACTGTGCGGCCCTCCCTCAGTCCTAAATTCCTGACAGTGCGGCCCTACCTCAGTACTTAATTGCGACAGTGTGGCCCTCCCTCAGAACTAAAATCCTGACAGTGTGGCCCTCCCTCAGTACTACAACTCCTGAAAGTGCGGCCCTTCCGCAGTACTAAACACCTGACAGTGCGGCCGTCCCTCAGAACTAAACTCCTGACAGGTCGGCACTCCCTCGGAACTAAACTCCTGACACTGTGGCCCTTCATCAGAACTGAACTCCTGACAGTGTGGCCCTCCCTCAGTATTAAACTCCTGACAGTGCGGCACTCCCTCAGAACTAAACTCCTGACAGTGTGTCCCTCCCTCAGTACTAAACACCTGACAGTGTGGCCCTCACTGAATACGAAACTCCCGACAGTGCGGGCCTCCCTCAGAACTAAACTTATGACAGTGCGGCCCACCCTCAGTACTTAACTCCTGACAGAGCGGCTGTCCCTCGGTACTAAACTCCTGAGAGTGCGGCATTCCATCACAACTAAACTCCTGACAGTGTGGCCCTCCCTCAGAACAAAACTCATAACAGTGTGGCCCTCACTCAGTAAAAAACACATGACATTGCGGCCCTGCCACAGTACTAAACTCCATGACAGTGCTGCCCTCCCACAGTACTAAACTCCTGACACTGTAGCCCTCCCTCAGTACTAAACTCCTGACCGTGCGTCCCTCCCTCAGTACTAATCTCCTGAAAATTCGGCCCTCCCTCAGTACTAAACTACTGACAGTGCGGCACTCCCTCTGTACTAAACTCCTGACAATGCGGCCATCCCTCAGTACTAAACACCTGACAGTCCGGCCCTCCCTCAGTACTAAACTCCTAACAGTGCTGCCCTCCCTCAGTACTAAACTCCTGACACTGTGGCCCTCACTCAGTACTAAACTCCTGACCGTGCAGCCCTCCCTCAGTACTAATCTCCTGACAATGCGGCCCGCCCTCAGTACTAAACTCGTGAGAGTGCGGCCCTCCCACCGTAATAAACGCCTGAAAGTGAGGCCCTCGTGCAGTACTGAACACCTGACTCTGCGGCCCTCCCTCAGTAATAAACACCTGACAGTGCCGCCCTTCCTCAGTACTAAACTCCTGAAAGTGCGGCCCTCGCTCAGTACTAACCACCTGATAGTGTGGCCCACCCTCAGTAGTAAACACCTGACAGTGCGGCCCTGCCTCAGTACTAAACTGCTGACAGTGCGGCTGTCATTCAGAAGTAAACTCCTGACCGTGTGAACCACCCTCAGAACTAAACTCCTGACAGTGCGGCCCTCCCTCAGAAATAAAGTCCTGACAGAGCCGCCCTCCCTCAGAACTAAACACCTGACAGAGCGGCACTCCCACAGAACTAAACACCTGACAGAGCGGTCCTCCCTCAGTGCTAAACTCCTGACAGTGCGGCCCTCCCTCAATTATAAACTCTTGACAGTGCGGCCCTCCCTCAGTACTAAACTCCTGACACTGTGGTCCTCCCTCAGTACGAAACTCCTGACCGTGCGGCCCTCCCACAGAAGTAATTTGTGGGCGGCACGGTGGCACAGTGGTTAGCACTGCTGCCTCACAGCGCCTGAGACCCGGGTTCAATTCCCGCCTCAGGCGACTGACTGTGTGGAGTTTGCACGTTCTCCCCGTGTCTGCGTGGGTTTCCTCCGGGTGCTCCGGTTTCCTCCCACAGTCCAAGAAAGATGTGCAGGGTCAGGTGAATTGGCCATGCTAAATTGCCCGTAGTGTTAGGTAAGGGGTAAATGTAGGGGTATGGGTGGGTTTCGCTTCGGCGGGTCGGTGTGGACTTGTTGGGCCGAAGGGCCTGTTTCCACACTGTAATGTAATCTAATCTGTAATGTAATCTAATCTAATCTAATCCCCTGACAATGCGGCCCTCCCTCAGTACTGAACACCTGACAGTGAGGAATTCCCTCAGTACTAAATTCCTGACAGTGCGGCCCTCCTTCAGTATTAAACTCCTGACAGTGCGGTCCTCCCTCAGTACTAAACTCCTGAAAGTGCGGCCCTCACTCAATACGAACTCCCAACAGTGCGGCCCTCCCTCAGAACTAAACTTATGACAGTGCGGCCCACCCTCAGTACTTAACTCCTGACAGAGCGGCTCTCCCTCGGTACTAAACACCTGAGAGTGCGGCATTCCATCACAACTAAACTCCTGACAGTGTGGCCCTCCCTCAGAACAAAACTCATAACAGTGTGGCCCTCACTCAGTAAAAAACACATGACATTGCGGCCCTGCCACAGTACTAAACTCCATGACAGTGCTGCCCACCCACAGTACTAAACTCCTGACACTGTAGCCCTCCCTCAGTACTAAACTCCTGACCATGCGTCCCTCCCTCAGTACTAATCTCCTGAAAATTCGGCCCTCCCTCAGTACTAAACTACTGACAGTGCGGCACTCCCTCTGTACTAAACTCCTGAGAGTGCGGCCTTCCCTCAGAACCAAACTCCTGACAGTGTGGCCCTCCCTCAGAACTAACCTCCTGACAGTGTTGCCCTCACTCAGTATTAAACACCAGACAATGCGTCCCTCCCTCAGTACTAAACACCTGACAGTGCGGCCCTACGTCAGAAATAAACTCCTGACAGTGCGGCACTCCCTCAGTACTGAACTCCTGACAGTGTGGTCCTCACTCAGTACTAAACACCTGACAGTGCTGCCCTCCCTCAATACTAACCTCCTGACAGTGCTGCCCTCACTCAGTACGAAACTTCTGACACTGTGGCCCTCCCTCAGTACTAAACCCCTGACAGTGCGGTCCTCCCTCCGAACTAAACTCCTGACAATGCGGCCCTCCCTCAGTACTGAACACCTGACAATGCGGCCCTCCCACAGTACTAAACACCTGACAGTGCGGCCCTCCCTCAGTACTAAACTCCTGACCGTGCGGCCCTCCCGCAGTACTAAACTCCTGACCGTGCGGCCCTCTCTCAGTACTAAACACCTGACAGTGCGGCAATCCCTCAATACTAAACTCCTGATAATGCGGCCCTCCCTCATTACTAAACTCCTGACAGTGCGGCACTCTCTCAGTACTTAACACCTGACAGTGCGGCCCTCCCTCAGTACAAAACAACTGTGAGAGCGGACTTCCCTCAGAACTAATCTCCTGAGAGGTCGGTGCTCCCTCGGAACTAAACTCCTGACACTGTGGCCCTTCACAAGAACTGAACTCCTGACAGTGTGGCCCTCCCCCAGTCCAAAACACCTGAGAGAGTGGCCTTACCTCAGAACTAAACTCCTGAGAGGTCGGCCCTCCCTTGGAACTAAACTGCTGACACTGTGGTCCTTCATCAGAACTGAACTCCTGACAATGCGGCCCTCCCTCAGTACTAAACACCTGACAATGCGGCCCTCCCTCAGTACTAACCTCCTGACAATGCGGCCCTCCCTCAGTACTAAACACCTGGCAATGCGGCCCTCCCTCAGTACTAAACTCCTGACAATGCGACCCTCCCTCCGAACTACACAGCTGACAGTGTGTCCCTCCCTCAGCAATAAACACCTGACGGTGCGGCCCTCCCTCAGTACTAAACTCCTGAGAGTGTGTCCCACCCTCAATATTGGACTCCTGACTGTGCGGCCCTACTTCAGTACTAAACTCCTGTCAGTGTGGCACTTCCTTCGAACTAACCTCCTGACTGTGCGGCCCTCCCTCAGTACTAAACTCCTGACAGTGCGGCCCTACCTCAGTACTTAATTGCGACAGTGTGGCCCTCCCTCAGAACTAAAATCCTTACAGTGTGGCCCTCCCTCAGTACTACAACTCCTGAAAGTGCGGCCCTTCCGCAGTACTAAACGCCTGACAGTGCGGCCCTCCCTCAGAACTAAACTCCTGACAGGTCGGCGCTCCCTTGGAACTAACCCCTGACACTGTGGCCCTTCATCAGAACTGAACTCCTGACAGTGTGGCCCTCCCTCAGTATTAAACTCCTGACAGTGCGGCACTCCCTCAGAACTAAACTCCTGACAGTGTGTCCCTCCCTCAGTACTAAACACCTGACAGTGTGGCCCTCACTCAATACGAACTCCCAACAGTGCGGCCCTCCCTCAGAACTAAACTTATGACAGTGCGGCCCACCCTCAGTACTTAACTCCTGACAGAGCGGCTGTCCCTCGGTACTAAACTCCTGAGAGTGCGGCATTCCATCACAACTAAACTCCTGACAGTGTGGCCCTCCCTCAGAACAAAACTCATAACAGTGTGGCCCTCACTCAGTAAAAAACACATGACATTGCGGCCCTGCCACAGTACTAAACTCCATGACAGTGCTGCCCTCCCACAGTACTAAACTCCTGACACTGTAGCCCTCCCTCAGTACTAAACTCCTGACCGTGCGTCCCTCCCTCAGTACTAATCTCCTGAAAATTCGGTCCTCCCTCAGTACTAAACTACTGACAGTGCGGCACTCCCTCTGTACTAAACTCCTGAGAGTGCGGCCTTCCCTCAGAACCAAACTCCTGACAGTGTGGCCCTCCCTCAGAACTAACCTCCTGACAGTGTTGCCCTCACTCAGTATTAAACACCTGACAGTGCGTCCCTCCCTCAGTACTAAACACCTGACAGTGCGGCCCTACGTCAGAAATAAACTCCTGACAGTGCGGCACTCCCTCAGTACTGAACTCCTGACAGTGTGGTCCTCACTCATTACGAAACTCCTGACACTGTGGCCCTCCCTCAGTACTAAACCCCTGACAGTGCGGTCCTCCCTCCGAACTAAACTCCTGACAATGCGGCCCTCCCTCAGTACTGAACACCTGACAATGCGGCCCTCCCACAGTACTAAACACCTGACAGTGCGGCCCTCCCTCAATACTAAACTCCTGACCGTGCGGCCCTCCCGCAGTACTAAACTCCTGACCGTGCGGCCCTCTCTCAGTACTAAACACCTGACAGTGCGGCAATCCCTCAATACTAAACTCCTGATAATGCGGCCCTCCCTCATTACTAAACTCCTGACAGTGCGGCACTCTCTCAGTACTTAACACCTGACAGTGCGGCCCTCCCTCAGTACAAAACAACTGTGAGAGCGGACCTCCCTCAGAACTAAACTCCTGAGAGGTCGGTGCTCCCTCGGAACTGAACTCCTGACAGTGTGGCCCTCCCCCAGTCTAAAACACCTGAGAGAGTGGCCTTACCTCAGAACTAAACTCCTGAGAGGTCGGCCCTCCCTTGGAACTAAACTGCTGACACTGTGGTCCTTCATCAGAACTGAACTCCTGACAGTGCGGCCGTCACTCAGTACTAAACCCCTCACAGTGCGGTCCTCCTTCCGAACTAAACTCCTGACAATGCGGCCCTCCCTCAGTACTAACCTCCTGACAATGCGGCCCTCCCTCAGTAATAAACACCTGACAGTGCGGCCCTCCCTCAGTACTAAACTCCTGACCGTGCGGCCCTCCCGCAGTACTAAACTCCTGACGGTGCGGCCCTCCCGCAGTACTAAACACCTGACAGTGCGGCAATCCCTCAGTACTCAACTCCTGATAATGCGGCCCTCCCTCAGTACTAAACACCTGGCAGTGCAGCCCTCTCTCCGTACTAAACTCCTGACAGTGCGGCACTCTCTCAGTACTTAACAACTGACAGTGCGGCCCTCCCTCAGTACAAAACGACTGTGAGAGCGGACTTCCCTCTGAACTAAACTCCTGAGAGTCGGTGCTCCCTCGGAACTAAACTTCTGACACTGTGGCCCTTGACCAGAACTGAACTCCTGACAGTGTGGCCCTCCCTCAGTACAAAACACCTGAGAGAGCGGCCTTACCTCAGAACTAAACTCCTGAGAGGTCGGCGCTCCCTCGGAACTAAACTCGTGACACTGTGGCCCTTCATCAGAACTGAACTCCTGACAGTGCGGCCCTCCCTCAGTACTAAACCCCTGACAGTGCGGTCCTCCCTACGAACTAAACTCCTGACAATGCGGCCCTCCCTCAGTACTAATCTCCTGACAGTGCTGCCCTCCCTCAGTACTAAACTCCTGAGAGTGCGGCCCTCCGACAGTACTAAACTCCTGACAATGCGGCCCTCTCTCCGAACTAAACACCTGACAGTGTGTCCCGCCCTCAGTACTAAACACCTTACAGTGCGGCCCTCCCTCAGTACTAAACACCTGAGAGTGAGGCCCTCACTCAGTACTAAACACCTGACAGTGCGGCTGTCATTCAGAAGTAAACATCTGACAGTGTGAACCACCGTCAGAACTAAACTCCTGACAGTGCGGCCCCCCCCACAATACTAAACTCGTGACACTGCGGCTCTCCCTCAGTACTAAACGCCTGACACTCTGGACCTCCCTCAGTAATAAACTCCTGGACGAGCGGCCCTACGTCTGCATTAATCTCCTGAAAATGCGGCCCTCGCTCAGTACTAATCTGACAGTGCGGCCCTCCTTCAGTACTAAACTCCTGACAGTGCGGCCATCCCTCAGTACTTCACACCTGACAGTGCGGCCCTCCCTCAATACAAAACACCTGAGAGAGAGGCCTTCCCTCAGAACTAAACTCCTGAGAGGTTGGTGCTCCCTCGGAACTAAACTCCTGACACTGTGGCCCTTCACCAGAACTGAACTGCCGACAGTGTGGCCCTAACTAAGTACTAAACATCTGACAGTGCGCCCTCCCTCAGTACTAAACTCCTGACAGTGTGGCACTCCCTCAGTACTAAACATCTGACAGTGCGCCCTCCCTCAGTACTAAACTCCTGACAGTGCGGCCCTCCCTCAGAACTAAACTCCTGACAGTGTGTTCCTCCCTCAGTACTAAACACCTGACAGTGTGGCCCTCACTCAATACGAAACTCCCGACAGTGCGGTCCTCCCTCAGAACTAAACTCCTGACAGTGCGGTCCATCCTCATTACTTAACTCCTGACAGTATGTCCCTCCCTCAGCACTAAACTCCTGAGGGTGCGGCCTTCCCTCAGAACTAAACTCCTGGCAGTGTGACCCTCCCTCAGAACTAAACTCCTGACAGTGTTGCCCTCACTCAGTACTAAATACCAAACAGTGCGGCCCTACGTCAGAAATAAACTCCTGACAGTTCGGCCCTCCCTCGGAACTAAACTCCTGGCAGTGTGGCCCTCCCTCAGAACTAAACTCCTGACAGTGTTGCCCTCACTCAGTACTAAATACCAGACGGTGCGACCCTACGTCACAAATAAACTCCTGACAGTTCGGCCGTCCCTCGGAACTAAACTCCTGACACTGTGGCCCTTCATCAGAACTGGACTCCTGACAGTGTGGCCCACCCTCAGTACTAAACTCCTGACAGTGCGGCACTCCCTCAGTACTAAACTCCTGACAGTGCGTCCCTCCCTCAGTACTAAACACCTGAGAGTGCGGACCTCCCACAGTACTAACCACCTGACAGTGCGGCCATCGCTCAGTACTTAACACCTGACAATGAGGCCCTCCCTCCGAAAAAAACACCTGACAGTGCGGCTGTGCCTCAGTACTAAACGCCTGACAGTGCGGCCCTCCCTCAGTACTGAACACCTGACAGTGTGTCCCTCCCTCAGTACTAAACACCTGAGAGTGCTGCCCTCCCTCAGTACTAAACTCCTGAAAGTGCGGCCCTCACTCAGTAATGAACACCTGACAGTGTGTCCCTCCCTCAGTACTAAATACCTGAGAGTGCGGCCCTCCCTCAGTACTAATCTCCTGACACTTTGGCCCTCCCTCAGCACTAAATACCTGACAGTGAGGCAATCACACAGTACTAAACTACTGACAGTGCAGCCCTCCTTCAGTACTGAACTCCTGACAGTGCGGCCCTCCCTCAGTACTAAACACCTGAGAAAGCGGCCTTCCCTCGGAACTAAACTCCGGACAGTGTGACCCTTCCACAGTGCCGAACTCCTGACAGTGCGGCCCTCCCTCAGTACTAAACTCCTGACAGTGCGGCCCTCCATCAGAACTAAACTCCTGACAGTGTGTCCCTCCTTCAGTACCAAACACCTGACAGTGTGGCCCTCTCTCAATACGAAACTCCCGACAGTGCGGCCCTCCCTCAGAACAAAACTCCTGACAGTGCGGCCGACCCTCAGTACTTAACTCCTAACAGTGCGGCGCTCCCTCTGTACTAAACCCGGGAGAATGCGGCCTTCCCTCAGAACTAAAATCCTGACAGTGTTGCCATCCCTCAGAACTAAACTCCTGATAGTGTTGCTCTCACTCAGTACTAAACACCAGACAGTGCGTTCCTCCCTCAGTACTAAACTCCTGACAGTGCGGCCCTACTTCAGAAATAAACTCCTGACACTGCGGCACTCCCTCAGTACTAAACTCCTGAGAGTGCGGCCCTCCCTCAGCACTAAACTCCTGAAAGTGCGGCACTTCCTCAGTACTAAACGCCTGACACTCTGGCCCTCCCTCAGTACTAAACTACTGATAGTGCGGCCCTCCTTCAGTACTAAACCCCTGACAGTGCGTCCTTCCCTCAGTACTTAACACATGACAGTGCGGCCCTCCCTCAGTACAAAACACCTGAGAGAGCGGCCTTCCCTCAGAACTAAACTCCTGAGAGGTCGGCTCTCCCTCGGAACTAAACTCCTGACACTGTGGCCCTTCATCTGAACTAAACTCCTGACAGTGTGGCCCTCCGTCAGTACTAAACATCTGACAGTGCGCCCTCCCTCAGTACTAAACTCCTGACAGTGCGGCCCTCCCTCAGTACTAAACTCCTGACAGTGCGGCCTCCCTCAGAACTAAATTCCTGACAGTGTGTTCCTCCCTCAGTACTAAACACCTGACAGTGTGGCCCTCACTCAATACGAAACTCCCGACATAGAGGCCCTCCCTTCAGTCCTAAACACCTGAGAAAGCGTCCTTCCCTCAGAACTAAACTCCTGACAGTTCGGCCCTCGCTCGGAACTAAACTCCTGACACTGTGGCACTTCATCAGAACTGAACTCCTGACAGTGTGGCCCTCCCTCAGTACGAAACATCTGACAGTGCGCCCTCCCTCAGTACTAAGCTCCTAACAGTGCTGCCCTCCCTCAGCACTAAACTCCTAACAGGCGGCCCTCCCTCAGAACTAAACACCTGACAGTGCGGCCCTCCCTCTGTACTAATCTCCTGACAAAGTCGCCCTCCATCAGTACTAAACAGCTGACAGTGATGCAATCCCACAGTACTGAACTCCTGACAGTGCGGCCCTCCTTCAGTACTAAACTCCATTTCCAGTGCGAGCAGCAGCGAAGGTAAGACCGTTTGGTTTTAAAAGTGCTTACCGGTAGCGGGCAGCGGTGTTTTTTTTTCTCTCTTCACAGAAAGAGCGGGAGCACCAGGGGGAAGTGACGACGACCAGAGGGGCAGCCGGGAAGGAAAGCGGTGAGTATTTATACTCACCCTTCGAAGCCGTCGGTCATTTCCAGTGCGAGCAGCAGTGAAGGTAAGACCGTTTGGTTTTAAAAGTGCTTACCGGTAGCGGGCAGCGGTGTTTTTTTTTCTCTCTTCACAGAAAGAGCGGGAGCACCAGGGGGAAGTGACGACGACCAGAGGGGCAGCCGAGACCCGGAAGCAGTTAGTGTAAGCTTACCTGGGTAGGTTTTTTCCCCCTTTAAAAGCGCGAAGGAGAGGAACCCGAGGCACTACACGGGTAGTGCCTCCCACCTGCCCTCCTCCTCTAACCTAATAATAACATCTGTTGTGGTAAGTAGGTAAGTGCTGAATTTTGCTTGTTGTATTCTTTAGACCCAGTTTTTTTTAAAATAAAAGTTAGCTTTAGAGGGATGGCAGTGAAGGCAGTGCAATGTTCGTCCTGCAACATGTATGAGGTGAGGGATGCCATCGACGTCCCTGCCGATTACACTTGCAGGAAGTGCACCCATCTCCAGCTCCTCCAAGACCGTGTTAGGGAACTGGAGCTGGAGTTGGATGAACTTCGGATCATTCGGGAGGCAGAGGGGGTCATAGATCAGAGTTATAGGGAAGTAGTAACTCCAAAGATGGCAGATAGATGGGTGACAATGAGGGGGACTGGGAGGAAGCAGCCAGTGCAGGGACCCCCTGCGGCCATTCCCCTCAAGAACAAGTATACCGTTTTGGATACTTGTGGGGGGGATGACTTACCAGGGGTAAGTAACGGGGCTCAGGTCTCTGGCACGGAGCCTGTCCCCGTTACTCAGAAGGGAAGGGTGAAGAAGAGCAGAGCAGTAGTAATTGGGGACTCGATAGTTAGGGGCACAGATAGGCGGTTTTGTGGGAACGAGAGAGACTCACGTTTGGTATGTTGCCTCCCAGGTGCAAGGGTACGTGATGTCTCTGATCGTGTTTTCCGGGTCCTGGAGGGGGAGGGGGAGCAGCCCGAAGTCGTGGTCCATATTGGCACCATCGACATAGGTAGGAGGAGTGCCGAGGATGTTAGACAGGCTTTCAGGGAGCTAGGTTGGAAGCTCAGAGTTAGAACGAACAGAGTTGTTGTCTCTGGTTTGTTACCCGTGCCACGTGATAGAGATTCGAGGAATAGGGAAAGAAAACACTTAAATGCTTGGCTACAGGGATGGTGCAGGAGGGAGGGATTCCGGCTTTTGGATAACTGGGATTCTTTCTGGGGACGATGGGACCTCTATAAACAGGATGGTCTACACCTGAACCTGAGGGGCACCAGTATCCTTGGGGGGAGGTTTGCTAGTGCTCTTGGGGGGGGGGTTTAAACTAACTCTGCAGGGGCATGGGAACCCAGATTGTAGCTTCAGGGTGCAGGGCCTGGAGTGTAGGGAGGTTAGGAACATGGCATCAATTTCCAAGGAGGGTGTCTGTAAACGGGAAAGTGGCTTGAAGTGTGTATACTTCAATGCAAGAAGTATACGAAATAAGGTAGGTGAACTTGCAGCGTGGGTTGGTACCTGGGACTTCGATGTTGTGGCTATTACGGAGACATGGCTAGAACAGGGACAGGATTGGCTGTTGCAGGTTCCAGGATTTAAATGTTTTAGTAGGGTCAGAGGTGGGGGTAAAAGAGGGGGAGGTGTGGCATTGCTTGTCAAAGATAGTATTACAGTGGTGGAAAGGACGATGGATGAGGACTTGCCATCTGAGGTAGTTTGGGCTGAGGTTCGGAATAGGAAAGGTGAGGTCACCCTGTTAGGAGTCTTTTACAGGCCTCCCAATAGTCCTAGAAACGTAGAAGAAAGGATAGGGAAGGTGATTCAGGAGATGAGTGACAGTAATAGGGTGGTGGTTATGGGGGACTTTAACTTTCCTGATATTGATTGGGAAAGCTATAGCTCAAGTTCGTTAGATGGGTCAGTGTTTGTTCAATGTGTGCAGGAGGGTTTCCTGACACAATATGTAGACAGGCCAACAAGAGGTGAGGCCATACTGGATTTGGTTCTGGGTAACGAACCAGGCCAGGTGTTAGAATTAGAGGTAGGTGAGCACTTTGGGGATAGTGACCATAATTCGGTGATTTTTACTCTCGTGATGGAGAGGGATAAGTGTGTACTACAGGGCAAGAGTTATAGCTGGGGTCAGGGAAATTATGATGCGGTGAGGCATGACTTAGGATGTGTGGCTTGGAAAAGTAGACTCCAAGGCAAGAGTGTAAATGATATGTGGAGCTTGTTCAAGGAGCAACTATTGAGTGTCCTTGATAATTATGTACCTGTCAGGCAGGGAGGAAAGGGTCGTGCGAGGGAGCCGTGGTTTAATAAGGAATTGGAATCCCTTGTTAAATGGAAGAGGGCGGCCTATCTCAAGATGAGACGTGAAGGTTCAATTGGGGCGATTGAGAGTTATAGGGTAACCAGGAAGGACCTGAAGAGAGAGCTAAGAGCAGCAAGGAGGGGACATGAAAGGTCCTTAGTCGGTAGGATTAGGGAAAACCCTAAGGCTTTCTATAGGTATGTTAGGAATAAAAGAATGACTAGGGTAGGAATAGGTCCAGTCAAGGATAGTAGTGGGAAGTTGCATGTGGAGGCGGAAGAGATTGGGAGACACTGAATGAATACTTTTCTTCAGTATTTACTCAGGAACAGGGCATTGTCGTCGATGTGAATACTGAGTCACAAATAAGTAGAATGGATGGCTTTGAGGTATGTAGAGAAGAGGTGTTGGAAATCCTGGAAAAGGTGAAAATAGATAAGTCCCCTGGGCCTGATGGCATTTATCCTAGGATTCTCTGGGAAGCAAGGGAGGAGATTGCAGAGCCATTGGCCTTGATTTTTATGTCCTCTTTGTCTACAGGAGTAGTGCCAGAAGACTGGAGGATAGCAAATGTGGTTCCCTTGTTCAAAAAGGGGAGTAGGGATAACCCTAGTAACTATAGGCCGGTGAGTCTCACTTCTGTTGTGGGCAAAGTCTTAGAGAGAATTGTAAGGGATAGGATTGATGCACATCTGGATAGGAATAATGTGATCAAGGATAGTCAGCATGGTTTTGTGAAGGGCAGGTCGTGCCTCACAAACCTTATTGAATTCTTTGAAAAGGTGACGAAGGAGGTTGATGAGGGGAAAGCGGTAGATGTGGTATTTATGGATTTTAGTAAGGCGTTTGATAAGGTTCCCCATGGTAGGCTACTGCAGAAAATACGGAGATATGGCATTGAGGGTGAGTTGGAGGTTTGGATTAGGAATTGGCTGGATGGAAGAAGACAGAGGGTAGTAGTTGATGGCAAAGTTTCTTCATGGAGTGCCGTCACTAGCGGTGTTCCGCAAGGATCTGTTTTGGGACCATTGCTGTTTGTCATTTTTATAAATGACCTGGAAGAGGGGTTAGAAGGTTGGGTGAGCAAGTTTGCGGATGATACGAAAGTCGGAGGAGTTGTTGACAGTGAGGAAGGATGTGGCAGGTTACAGCAGGATATAGAGAAGCTGCAGAGCTGGGCAGAAAGGTGGCAAATGGAATTCAATGTAGCTAAATGTGAGGTAATTCACTTTGGGAAGAATAACAAAAAGATGGGGTACTGGGCTAATGGTCGGATACTTGGTAGTGTGGATGAGCAGAGGGATCTTGGTGTCCATGTACACAGATCTCTGAAAGTTGCCACCCAGGTAAATAGTGCGGTGAGGAAGGCATATGGCGTACTGGCTTTTATTGGTAGAGGAATTGAGTTCCGGAGTCCTGAGGTCATGATGCAGTTGTATAAAACTCTGGTGCGGCCGCATCTGGAATATTGTGTGCAGTTTTGGTCGCCATACTATAGGAAGGATGTGGAGGCACTGGAACGGGTGCAGAGGAGGTTTACCAGGATGTTGCCTGGTATGGAAGGAAGATCGTATGAGGAAAGACTGAGACACTTGGGGCTGTTTTCATTCGAGAAAAGAAGGTTTAGGGGTGACTTGATTGAGGTGTACAAGATGATTAGGGGGTTAGTTAGGGTTGACAGTGTGAACCTTTTCCCGCGTATGGAGTCGGGTATTACAAGGGGGCATAGCTTTAAATTAAGGGGGGGTAGATATAGGACTGAAGTTAGGGGTAGGTTCTTCACTCAGCGAGTCGTAAGTTCATGGAATGCCCTGCCAGCAGCAGTGGCGGGCTCTCCCTCTTTATGGGCATTTAAGCGGGCATTGGATAGGTATATGGAGGATAGTGGGTTAGTATAGGTTAGGTGGGCTTGGATCGGCGCAACATCGAGGGCCAAAGGGCCTGTACTGCGCTGTATTCTTCTATGTTTTATGTTCTATGTTCTACGTCGGCCCTCCCGTGGAACTAAACTCCTGACACTGTGGACATTCATCAGAACTGAACTCCTGACAGTGCGCCCTCCCTCAGTACTAAACTCTTGACAGTGCGGCCCTCACACAGATCTAAACTCCTGACAGTGTGTTCCTCCCTCAGTACTAAACACCTGACAGTGTGGCCCTCACTCAATACGAAACTCCCGACAGTGCGGCCCTCCCTCAGAACTAAACTCCTGACAGTGCGGCCCACCCTCAGTACTTAACTCCTAACAGTGCGGCGCTCCCTCTGTACTAAACTCGGGAGAGTGCGGCTTTCCCTCAGTACTAAACTCCTGACAGTGCGGCCCTACCTCAGTACGAAACACCTGAAAGTGCGTATGTCGCTAAGTACTAAACACCTGACAATGCGGCCCTCCCTCCGAACTAAACACCAGACAGTGCGGCCCTACGTCAGAAATAAACTCCTGACAGTACGGCACTCCCTCAGCACTAAACACCTGACAGTGTTGCCCTCACTCAGTACTAAACACCTAACAGTGCACCCCTCTCTCAATAAAAAAATCCTGACGGTGGGGCCGTCCCTCAGGCCTAAAGTCCTGACAGAGCGGCACTCCCTCAATACTAAACAACTGACAGTTCGGCCCTCCCTCAGTACTAAACTCCTGACAGTGCTGCCCTCCCTCAGTACTAAACTCCTGACAGTGCTGCCCTCCATCAGTACTAAACTCCTGACAGTGCGGCAATCCCTCAGTACTAAACTCCTGATAGTGCGGCACTCCCTCAGTACTAAACACCTGACAGTGTGTCCCGCCCTTCCCTCAGAACTAAACTCCTGACAGTTCGGCTCTCCCTCGGAACTAAACTCCTGACACTGTGGCCCTTCATCAGAACTGAACTCCTGACAGTGTGGCCCTCCCTCAGTACTAATCTCCTGACAGTGCGCCGTCCCTCAGTACGAAACACCTGACAGTGCGGCCACCCTCAGTACTAACCACCTGATAGTGCGACCACCGCTCAGTACTAAACACCTGACAATGAGGCCCTCCCTCCGAACTAAACACCTGACATTGCGGCTGTCCCTCAGTACTAAACTCCTGACAGTGCGTCCCTCCCTCAGTACTAAACACCTGACAGTGCGGCCCACCCTCCGTACTAACCACCTGAAAGTGCTGCCATCGCTCTGTGCGTGTGTTGGTGTGTGTGTGTGTCTGTGTGTGTCTGTCTCTGTGTGTATGTCTATGTGTGTCTCTGTGTGTCTGTGTGTGTCTGTCTGTGTGGGGGGTGAAGGCAGGGGAGCAGAGAGGGTGAAATGTGGGGTTTGAGGGGCAGACACGTGATCTATATTTAAATTCCCAAACTCTGACAATATGTTTGACAAAGGGCAAGGAAAAAAAAGACTGAAAATCACGTTAGAAATGGATGAATGTAGAGCAGGGCAGGGAGAGACAGAGAGAGAGAGAGAATGAGAGAGAGACATACAGAGACAGAAAGAGAGAGACAGAGAGAGAGAGATAGAGACAGAGAGAAGAGAGAGATACATGGACAGAGAGAGAAGACAGAAGAGAGAGAGACAGAGACAGAGACTGGGACACACAGGGACACAGAGAAAGAGACCGACACACACACACACAGGAACAGAGAGAAAGAGACAGACAAAGAGAGAGAGAGACAGAGATGGAGAGAAAGAGAATGAGAGAGAGAGACACACACACATAGAGACAGACAGACAGGGACAGAGACAGAGATTAATTCTGCAATCACACATACAGCAGGAAAATCCCAAGAAATCCTCAGCAAATATCCCCCTTTCCATTCCCAGCCCTGTGTGTGTCTCGGAAAGCCTACCTACAGTCAGAATCTGAGACGCGAATGTGGAAAAAATCTGTAATATTTTCAAACTGCACTGACAAAACTTATAAGGCTTTTTTAAAAGGACTTCTAGCAACAGGGAAAGATAACACTTTGTTGCCCCAGAATTAACATCTCAGTGGGCAGCAAGATCCCACAAGGCTCCTGTCATGTGAATTACCATGTCAATCAGACAGAGCCCTCCCTAGGGAGCAGACTGACAGACGATGCAACGTGTCAGAGAGGGCAGGGCTGGGGTCCACTAACCCCTCACCCAGAATAAATGTGCACAAGGATTTGGTCAGATTCATTCTCCAACCCTGTTCTCTCTCTGTATGGAGAGTGAGCAGCCCTCCTTGTCTGGTTAAGACAGAGCGAGTGTATGTGTGTGTGTGTGTTTAATAATGTTTCCAGCCTCTGGTTAATTGCTTTCTTATGATTTGTTTGTATTTTGATGTTTCTGTGATGTTATCAAATGCACTGGGGATGGGGGAAGGGCGTGGTAGGATTGTGTTTAAACTGGGATCTTGGCGTGTAATTTTGCATCACACTGCTCTCACTCCCCTGGCCCCTCACCAACTCATCTCTTCTTTCTTTAATCCCGAGGAACGTTTGTTGCGAAAGCAGGAAAGTGAAGATTCAAAATGCCTGGGGCCCAGGAAAGCCTTGGACAAGAACAACATCAGAGGGCGGGGAGCACAGGCCTGAGGCCTGTTGGCCAGGCTTCAGCCCGTGGGCCCAGGTGAGTGGGCGTGTCTTTATTTCCCCGAGGTTTCATCTCCTCTGGGGGTGGGGGGGGGGGGTGGGATGAGTGTGGGAGCCTTGTTTGTCGGGGCCTCTGGTAAACTGGGTCCTATCAGATCACGGCCTTGTCGGTTTTAAAACGGGCTTTAAGCCTGGGGTTAAAGTCACCGGGGCATTGGTGACACAAATAGGTGAACTCCCCAGGTTCTGGGAGACGGGACTCCCTCAGGAGGGAATTGTAACACAAAATATCTGACCCTCCAGAAAGAATTGTCACACTATCAGAGGAAAGTGGGTCATAGAGAGGGCAGGATGATCAAATTCGACATGGAGAGAAAGACAGTGAACGAAAGAAATGGAAAATGGTGAGAGCAAGAGAAACAGGAGAGAGAGAGTGGGGCAGTGTGAGATTGTGAAGTAGCTGCAATATTTGATCCTGGGGTGACAGGAAATAATTAAACTGGAAGTAAAAATGATCAGATTATTGAGCTTCTGCAGCACTGTCGCTTGTGGGATCTTGCTGTGCATCAATTGCCCTAATGCCATCGTTGCAGGCAGTGAGTTGTTGAATCAGCTAAACCGTCATTTCAAAAACTTTTCAACATGCAAACGGAACTCATCACCCGACGTGTTTGTGTTTGGATGTTGCTGAGAAACTGTCTTTTTCACTGAGAGGGGAAAACCTTGGATCTTGCTGTGCTATCTCCCTGTGAAAGAATTTCATGTTTAGCCTTCCCACTAATGCTGCCTCTTTCCTCCAAAAGGGATCTTCCTGGCCACTTGACGATCTGAAAAGTGTGTTTGGGAAGCAGGAAACCTTCAAACAAGAGCTTTCTCCAGAGGGGGAACGCAGACCTGAGGCCTGTTTGACAGGCTGAAGACTGTTCGGCCCAGGTGAGATTTGTCTGTGTATTACCCAGAGGTTTAATCCCCTCTCTCTGGGGAGGGCGCTGGCCTTTACCAGGACCTCTGGGTAACCGGGTCCTATCGATTTGCGGCCTTGTCATTTTTGAACAAGTTTGAAACCTGGGGATAAGGTAACTGGGACCTTGGGATTTGACAAAAATGCGTCAACCATTAACCAGCATCACCTACGATGTGTGTGGGGTTAGATTGCTGCTTGTGGGATCTTGCTGTGCGTGCTTATTAATGTTTCTAGCCTCTGGTCAACTGCTCTGCAGTGATGTCTGTGTATTTCAATGTCGCTGTGATGGTCAGCAATTCATTCATCCTGCATTCTTCAGTACATACATTTAATGTAATTTTATTCTGATCTCTGTCCAGAATCTGTGTGACTGTTCCATGGGGAGTTTACAATAGTCTGCCCTCTAGTGGGGTGAGAGCACATTGCTGTGAGTCTGTCTGACTGCTCCATGGGGAGTTTACAATAGTCTGCCATCTAGTGGGTTTAGAGCAGACTTTAGAAGCTTATCAGAAATTCCAGGGAAATTTTTAAAAAATTCCTTTCTGTTGTTCATTCAATTATTTCTAAACTGCAGTCCCTGTTCCCAGTCCAAACAAATCAATAACAACACTGAAGGGATGATTTGGAGATGCCTGTGTTGGACTGGGGTATACAGAGTTAAAAATCACACCTGGTGTTGTGTGATTTTTAACACTGAAGGGAAACAGAATGGACATATACACTGCAGATTATTCTATCTTTCTAACTTTCTACAAAATTTTATTTTATTTGGTTGAACTGTAAAAACATGTTGTTTCTTTGATGAATCACTTCTTAATGATATTGAGGAAGGGTTTAAGTGAAATGTAACTACTCTCTGACACACAAGACAAATGTGCTGTTGCTGATGATATCAGGGCCCATCGAATTGAGCAAAAGGTATCAAGGGGTCAGATGTTTTGATAAAGCGAGTTGTTGTGGTCTGGGATATAATTCATATCAATTCCAATGCACAACAATATTTCTGAAAAAGCATTAACATCTCCAAAACAAAACAGGATTTAAATATAAACATGGACACTTCCCATCCACAACAATATTTGTATTTAAAAACAAACAGTTCCCATTCAAAAAAAAGTCGAAATAAACTGAGATAGTTCGATGCACAGTAATATTTACGTGTAAACAGATCAGCTCGAATGCAAAACAATATTTATGCTTAGACAAACAGCTCTACACAACAATGTATATGGTACAACAAGGTGAATTCTGCTGATAGCCAAGTTGGAGTGGGAGACGCAGAAGGGAAAGCAGGGACAAAAGGAGTTAAACCCAGCTCCTGAGCTCAGGGCGCGGTGCCCTGCCCTTCCCTGAGGACCAGGACTCGGCGCTGAGTCTGTCTCTCTCCAGCTCAGCTTCTCCAACACAAAGACACACAACAACATCGGTCACTCTGCTGCTCGGCACGCTTTAATAACATTTTTATTGTTTACAACTGGAAGTGATGGATACAGTCAGTGGGATGGTGCCTTTTCTCACTGGTCCCTGAGTTGTGAGAAACATTGAAATGTGTCCCTGTAACCCCCTGGGGGATAAGGACGGACAAACCAGCGCAACCCTCACTATGTTACCACAGTGACAGGCTGCTCCATCGCTGAAACACTGGACTGAAATGAGAAAATCCCGGATGGATTGATTAATGAGGGAATTTGATTGATGGATTGATTTGGGTGAAGGGATATTTCAGCACATTCTTCAGCTGCTGCCTGAACTTAGTCTGGGTTACGGCATAAATCGCGGTATTTGTGCAGCAACTGAGGAGCTGCAGCATGAAGCCCAATTCTTGCACAAGGGGATGGAGATACACAGAACCATACCCAATATTATACATCCGGTACCATATAAAATACAGCATTAACGCTGACCATAACAGGATGAAATTGGCCGAGATCACAAACAGTAAAATGATGGATTTTTTTCGGTTTCTCATTTCTGTGTCAGACTGAGCGTCCCCATTGGTGTGAGTGCGGAGTCTCCTGCGGGCTCTGCTGGTCACTAAAATGTGTCTGACGGTGAAAACATTGAGCAGCAGAATCAGGAGAAATGGGACACCTGGGGTTAGAATGTGGTGGAGGAACTCGATTGTGACCCAGACACTGGAGAGTCGAACAGCGATTGTTAGATCACAAAACCAGGGCTGGTTCAACACCAAATACTGAGCCGTGAGAATAAAATACCAGGAAATGTTCTTTAAACAGCTCAGCACAGTCACTGCTCCCAGAACCACAGCCGCCGTTTTCTCACTGCAATATTTACTTTTCAGCTTCTGGCAACAAATGGCCACAAACCGATCAAAAGTGAAAGTGACGGTGAACCAGACAGAGCAGTCAGTGGCTGCATAAAGCAGGACGGCGTGGATATTACACACGGGGACGGAGTACAGGAAATAAAACTGTTCCTGATAAACAATGGGAATGTGTCTCAGGATCAGGTCGAGGATAATGACCAGGAGATCCGCCGTTGCCATAGCCCCCAGGTAACGTCTGACACATGGAGACAATCCACAATCTTTATAAAGCAGGATATAGATGGTCACTACGTTAACTGTGAGGAAGGAAAACAAATCCATTATCCATCAGCCTGGAGGCAAAGGGACCCGTTTGATTGGGGACCCAGTGAGCTTTTCAAATGTGTCCCTGTATTCAAGGATTTAGTAAAATAATTGGAGCTGGAATAACAAATGGGAAGGTCGGAATTACTGACAAAAATGTGACATAAACCACAGGAAACCCTCCCTCCCCAAACACACAGAGACACATCCATAAGGACAGATGGTTTCTAGAACATTCCCACACACTCGATCACTTGAGAGCAGACACAGGTCACTCCTTCCCAGTTCCTAATACGGAGGGTGGAAACGTTGCTGTCCTGAAGGATTCTCTCCCAGTTTCCTGATGACAAACGGAGTTTGGGAATTCCTGTATTTTGGTCTAAATTGTGGTCGATCCTGTGTCGTGAAGAAATGTAAACGCAGGGAAAACGTATTCACTCCTTTAACTGCCTGAGGGGCCTTCAGAACAGAGTCTCCTCCTCCCTGGAATGGGATCTCTTCCCTCGGGATCTTATCGTTTGTTCAATTCACTGACGTCCTGCCGTTCACAAACAATGACAGGGACAGAACGTTCCGGGGAATGTCAGTTATAGAATGTCTATAACAGAACGTTCCGGGGAGCTCCTTGACCTGTCCATCACCTTTCCCCCTGCCCACCCCACCGACATGATGTACTGTGCCTGGACACACTGTAACATTAATGGGGTGAGAGACCGAGGGTCCAACCATAAAAATGGGAACTAAAGGCATTTCCAAATCAGCTGAAATGGTTAGATATACCACATTCTCAATCCACTTCACACAACCAGCCCAGACACCATAAACCCAGAGGGGATATCTGTTCACCGTGGAACACTGTGCAGACCAGGCCAATGTCCTGCTCTGTACAGCCCAGCAATCTGTACAGATTCATTCATTGCACTGGTCAATATAACCCAGCAACCTGTGCAGAGCGCAACACTGCACAGATCAGATCAGGGCATTGATCTATAAATTCGGAATAGATATCTGTCCAGCACCAGGAACTGTGCAGACCAAAGCAGTGCATTGATATATGAAGCCCGACTAAATATCTGTCCAGCACTGGGAGCTGTGCAGACCACAGCAGGGCACTAACGTATGAAACTGAAACAAATTTCTATCCAGCATAAGGAACTACACAAACCACATAATTGCATTATCTATAAACCTTAACCAGACAGTCTGACCAGCACAGCGGCCTGTACACTGATGACCCGTGAATTAATCTGTAAACCAGGAGCAGTTACCCTCCCAGCATGTAGGACTGTGTACACCACCCCAGTGCATTGATCTGAAAACCAGGAGCAATTACCCCGCCAACATGTAGGACTATGTACACCGACCCAGTGCATTGATCTGTGAACCAGGAGCAGTTACCCTCCCCACATGTAGGACTGTGTACACGACCCCAGTGCATTGATCTGTGAACCAGGAGCAGTTACCCTCCCAGCATGTAGGACTGTGTACACCACCCCAGTGCATTGATCTTTAAACTAGGAGCAGTTACCCTCCCAGCATGTAGGACTGTATACACCACCCCAGTGCATTGCTCAGTAACACGATGTTAGATCTCTGACCAGCGTGGTGAAATTTTGCAGCCCATGCTGAAAGTCACAGGATGTGCAGCTCCCATACATTTCCAGTTCTATATTTCCATTATGCCATGACAATGGGGTGCTGTGGGTGTAAACATCACTGCCACAGAGAGGTAGCGGGGGAATCAGTTTAAATATCACCACGTGAGCGGGGTTTGGGGTATAGACAGAGAGGGGGAGAGTGAGAGACAGTGTCATGGAAGGATGTGCTCCCATTTTGCAGAACGCTGAAATGTAGACAATTTGATCGCATCATGTACATGAGCCTGTCTTCCCAGGAAATATGGAGAAAAGGGATATTGATGTGAAGTCAGATGAGACTTTGTTCTGCATCTTTGTAACTGGAATTAGTTTCAACATCATCTATGACTCATTTGGCAGATTCTAACAATACTTTATCTTTGATTTTCGTTGAGTATGACAGAGGGATGGTCTGCATGAGGCTGAGCTTGTTTCCTGGTGCTATCGTATCTCATTAACTACCCAGCCCACCCCATGGTGTCCCTCTCATTCAATACCAGCCCGATTCTCCCACCCATCAAGGTTGGAGGTACTCACCATTGGCCGTGTGCTCCTGGATGTTCTGTGATCCCTGGCACTGGTGCCATCTTTAAAAGGTACATGGTTGAGCTTTCTCAGTATGGAGCTGCCCCGCACATTTTACCCAGAGCATGGCAGACGTGGGGAAATTAGGGTGTATGTTTGCTCGCTGAGCTGTAGGTTTGATATCCAGACATTTCATTACTTGGCTAGGTAACATCATGAGTGGTGACCTCCAAGTGAAGCGAAGCTGTTGTCCCCTGCTTTCTATTTATATCTTTCTCCTGGATGGGGTTCCTGGTTTGTGGTGATGTCATTTCCTGTTCGGTTTCTGAGGGATTGATAGATGGCATTAGATCTATGTGTTTGTTTATGGCGTTGTGGTTGGAGTGCGAGGCCTCTAGGAATTCTCTGGTATGTCTTTGCTTAACCTGTCCCAGGATAGATGTGTTGTCCCAGTCGAAATGGTGTTTTTCTTCATTCCTGTGTAGGGCAACGAGGGAGGGAGTGTAGTGTCTTTTTGTGGCTAGGTGGTGTTCGTGTATCTGGATGGCTAACTTTCTTCCTGTTTGTTCTACGTAGTGTTTGTGGCATCCTTGCATGGAATTTTGTAGATATCGTTGCCCTGATGCCATCTCCCTTTTGTGTCGAGCTGGTACAAATGGAATCCCCACGGTCTCGGTGGTCAGGAGGGTTGGCTCACAACACATCGTCACCCCCACCTCCCAGTAAGGGAGCACGGAGATTCCCTCCTACACCTCCTCCTGTAAACAGCTCAGATACTGAAACTAATCTGTGATAGTTACTGCTCTCCCCACCTGTCCTGACATCTTCAACAATCTATGCTCATATACACCCAGGGCCCTCTGTTCCTGCAGCCCCTTTATAACAGTATGGCCTGTGTCAAACCGTCTTTCATTTTCTTTCCTACCAAAGTGCATCACCTCACACTGTTCTGCATTGATATTGTCTGTCAGACATCTGAACACCACAAAAACGTGTCATTGTCCTGTTAGAGTTCTACACTGTCCTCCATAGACTTTACAATTCTTCCAGATTTGTTGCCATCTATAAACATTGAGATTGTTAAAGCATCACAGTCCCCATGAAATAACTGAAATCCTGCCACACGTGTGCGAGCAAATGAAATACTGATATATTCCCATGGGTGGAGTAGAATAATGAGATGTTGTCAACAGACTAACAAAAATCCTGACACATACCTGACACATTGAATGAAATATTGACAAACCATGGAGCAAGAGAAATCCGGATCGGCTCTGCTTATCATCATTGACATCATGGTATTAATGTTATGATGTCGAAGATGTGTACTGTACGTTTAAGAGAGTGTAAATGCTGTTCTGAACTGAGAGGATGGCAGACTCAGTGTATCAAGGACAACTGAAAATATGTCATACTTGGCTGTGAAATAGATTCCTAAGACAGTTGCTGTTTGGACAACAATTCGAATTTTACCAATCAGTTTAAATTATACCACAGGATACTAAAACCAAATCAAGTTCGAATTTATTGGATTTCAAAAAATGATCCAATGTTGTGGGTATTAAGAATGCAGACATTTTGAAAATTGCAAACAGAGCAAATGCCATCAACACAGATCCCAGAAATTGGATTAAAAAAATCTATCAAAGGTACCTTTTCATATGAAACACATTCACATTAAAACGAAAGGAGATAACCCAGGGATATGGAAGGCCAAAAGAAAACACTGAAAACAACAGCTGCTGAGTCTTTTTGAAATTAAGTTGATGTAATTTTTATAAGTGTCTTATTGAAATAGTATATTGCTATAGAGTTTTAGTGGGGTGTTAAGCAATTAAGAGATTGGGGATCTCAGAGTAGTGATTAGTTGATGTAAAATGTTCATTATCAGAGTTATAAAATAAATTAATGCTTTTATTTAAACAGTGGAATTTGGGAGTTCGCTGTCACCCATATTTTAACAGTTCATTTATGTTTAGTTTAAATTACCAGATGAGTTCAATGCCGTGTCCTAACAATTACTGTGTGTGTATCTGTGTGTCTCTGTGTGGGGCAGGTCTGGCTGTCTCTGTGGTGCTTAAAGTGATGCAATGCCACCCTCTGCTGGCCTCCCTACGCCACTGCACAGGCATTGGCAGAGGGGGAAAACCAACAGGGATTCATTCAGAGAGGGGGAGGGAGGGGGCAGCTGCTCACAGCACCATCCAAACGGATGTCTTATCCATGTACTGATCTATATATCCTTTAAACGTTGTTACTGTCCCTGTTCTCACCACTTCCCCTGGAAGTTCATTCCACACCCTAGCCAGATCCTGTCTAAAATATTTACCTCTCATGTCTTTTGTCATTTTTTTTCCTTGCACCTTAAAAGATCCCTCAGTTTTGAAGTTCCGACTCCAGGAAAAAAAACATCGGCCCTCCAGCTTATGTGTACCCCTCATAATTTTATAAACTCCTGTAAAATTACCTCTTAATCTCATACTCTCCAGTGAAAAAGTCTCAGCCTACCAGCCTCTCCTTATCACTCACTCCGTCCATTCCCAGCAACATCAGGTTAATCTCTTCTGAACCCTCTCCAGCTTAATATCAAGGTCAATAATATCAAAGTGAATAGTCAAGGTATTTTCTAAGGGTACGGGGAGTCCACAACTAGAGACATAGGCTTAAGGTGAGAGCGGAACATTTAATAGTGACCTGGGAGGCAGCATTTTCACGCAGAGGGTGGTGTGTCTATGGAATGAGCGTGCAGGATGACCAGGCTGGACACAGTATTCCAGAAGAGGTCTCACCAATGTCCTGTACAACCACAACATGACGTCCCAAATCCGATACTCAAAGGTCTGACCAATGAAGAAAGTGTGCTAAAGAATTATACCTGACGGCCTAGGTCTCTGTTCTACAACACTGCCAAAGGCCCTGCTTTTAATTGTATAGATCCTGCTCTTGTTTGATTTACCAAATCCAATCCCTCGCATTAATCCAAACTAAACTCCATCTGCCACCCCTCAGCCCAGTGTGTGATATTACTGCCAACTCACCTTCCGCCTTTATTTTAAAATGCCCATCCCCCTCTCCAGGAGGCCTGCACACTCCGGCATTGATTTTTACAAAGACCCTGAGCTTGGGTTGCCTTGTGTGGTTAGGGAGAGGAGGGACAGATTGCAGACACAGTCAGTGGGAAGGAACGGCTGGAGTGTAATCAGCGGCCTGGTATCATTTCATGGTTTTAGGAAGAGGGCAGACACACGTGAGGGTCGTGTAATACTGATCGGTGTTTTGGGACCAGAAATTATGCTCTTTCTCCGTCTCTGGTGTTCAGTAATAAATATCCATTTGAGACCCTTCATTGGGCAGAGTGAGTCTGCAGGATTTTTTCCTAATATTGCAGATATAAGCTAATAGCGATTAAAGACGTTCATAGTTAATTTCGATGGCATAGCACGTACACTCAACATCCTACAGTTGAGACAAATATCTTGCATTTGTTTAATAATACAAAGTGTTGTATTGTAGTTCAATAATGGCAACCTGATCATAATACATCCACACCGACCTGAAAGCGGGCACTAAAATATGACCCAAAATCTGGGTATGGTAGTGTAGTGGGTAGTGTCCCTGTCTCTGAGCCAGAGCTCTGGATTTGATTCCAATTCCTGAACTTGTGTGGTACTGTTCCTAGCTCTGGACTAGAAGGCCTGGATTCAAGTCCTGCCTGCTGCAGAGGTATGTCACAGCATGTCAGAATAGGCTGATGAACAAACACACAGGCGAATACTGTGACAGATTTATGGGTATTGCGGAGTGGTTCTAGTGTCCTTATCTCCGGGCACAAAGGTCTAGGTGTAAATCCCACAGACGTGTCTCATGATACATCTGAATAAACTGATTAAAATGGATTTAGAATTGTGGCTTGATCTAGAAGGAAGAGGTGTCACTATTGAATTTCAGAAGTTAGGCCCAGGATGACTGAAAGCACAGCTATTCGTGTTGATTGAAGTCACATTTCGCAGCGGTAAATGTTTATAAAATCAGAATGGTCATGGATAGGATGAGTAGTCAGGGCTTTTCCCCAGGTTAGGGGTGTCCAAAACTGGAGAGAATTGGGTAAAGTGAGAGGGGAAAGATTTTGATGAGGCCTAAAGGGCACCATTTCACACAGAGGGTGGTGTGCGTAAGGAATGAGCTGCCAGAGGAAGTGGTGGAGGCTGGTACAACTACAGCATGTAAAAGGCATCTGGATGCTGACGGACCTGCCGAGCTTTTCCAGCAATTTCTGTATTTCTTTTAAAAGGCATTCATTTTAACACAGATATTCTGAATAAATTAAATATTTCATTTCTTAATGATGCAGGGCCATGTAAACATATTTCAAATCGGCCGAGATCATTTTCTGCTCAGGGTATAGCTCTGTGCATGACAGCAGCAATGGTGCACCTACATGGAAAAGGGAATGTGATGGAGACATAGTTTGGGCAATGTACTCGGAGATCTCACATGATCCAGTTTGGGAGAGGATGATATTATTGTGTGATTCAACTCAGAGAGGGAGAATATGTAATCAGCCCGAGAAGGAATGGCCTATTGCACTCTCTCTCTCCTTCATTGTTGCTCATCACAGCAATGTGTGCGAGCTAAATAAAACTCTACAGTCATTGTTACCTTTCTTATTTTATGGAATCCTTGCAGTGTTGAAACAGGTCCTTCGACCCAACAAGTCCATACCAACCATCCCAACCCAATTCCCTATATTTACCCCTAACTAATGCACCTAACCTAAAAACTGCTGAACACTTCGGACAATTTAGCATGACCAATCCACCGAACCTACACAGTTTGAGCTGTGGTAGGAAATGGGATCACCCACTAGAAGCTCACACAGAAATGTGGAGAATGTGCAAACTCCACACAGACAGTCACCCAAGGCTGGAATCGACCTCAAGTCCCTGGTGCTGTGAGGCAGCAGTGCTAACCACTGTGCTACTCTTTGTGTGATCCCTGACAAGAATCCATTGGAATCGATTTACTGCCTAAAACAAAGGGAATTCAGCAAAACCCGTCTCTCCCAGGATGAAATCCCATTGCTAGCAGCTGTGTGAGTACAATATCTTCAGAAGCAGAATAACGTTTTGGACAATCTCGCAACGTTTCCTTTTGTCATGAGTTACAATAATATCTGGACAAAGTTCTTTCAAGTTAAAATTGCAGAGATTTCGTGTGTGTTTGTGTGTGTCAGTGTTTTTAGAAAGGGAATTATTGATTAACTATTTGCAATATCCAATCACCTTGCCATTCATCTTTCCATCATAGTTTGAATAACACTGTTCTTGATCATAAGCGTGTTGTTTCAGCAGATTAAATGAAACTAGCCTGACTTGTTCCTAAAACTACCCTGACCCAGTCTGAGTCCGATAACATCGGCCATATCACCAACCTGGTTACATTTGACATTTGTTGTGAGCAGTGGAGGAATGGGACTAGAAAAGGAAACAGAGACCCAAAAAGCGGGAAGTATAGGCCGGTGAGCCTGATGTCAGTGGTGGGTAAGTTGTTGGAGCGGATTCTGAGGGATAGCATTTACATACATTTGGGTAGGCAAGGGCTGATCGGAGTAGACAACGTGGCTTTCTGCATGGGAAATCATGTCTCATTAATTTGGTTGAGTTTTTTGAAGAGGTGACAAAGAAGATCGATGAAGGCAGTTTGGTAGACATTGTCTATATGGACCTCAGCAAGGTGTTCATTTAAAGAACAAAGAGCAAAGAAAATGTACAGCCCAGGAACAGGCCCTTCGCCCTCCAAGCCTGAGCCGATCCAATTGTACTGTGTAAATCTGTCGGTCAATTCCTTAGCATTTGTATCCTCTGCTCCCCACTTACTCATGCATCTGTCCAGACGCATCTTAAATGAATCTGCCGTGCCTGCCACTGCCACCACTGCTAGCAACGCGTTCCAAACGCCCACCACCCTCCGTGTGAAGTACTTACCGCGTGTATCCCCCTTAAACATCCCACTTTTCACCTTGAAAGCACGACCTCTCGTTATTGAATCCTTCACCCTGGGAAAAAGCTCGTCTCTAAGCACCCTGTCTATACCCTTCATGATTTTGCAAACCTCAATCCGGTCCCCCCTCAATCTCCTTTTTTCTAGTGAAAATAAACCTAACCTACTCAGCCTCTCTTCATAGCTAGTACTTCATTCTGATTGGTAGACAGATTAGTAAGTTTCAGTCACATGGGATACAGAAGAAGCTAGTCACAATTGGCTTGAAGGAAGAGGGATATTTTTCAGACTGGAGGCTTGTGAGCAGCAGTGTGCTGTAAGAATCAGTACTGAGTTCACTGCATTTCATCATTTATGTAAAGGATTTAGATGTGAATATCGGGGCCATAGTTAGTAAATGTACAGATGACATCAGAAAGGTGGTGTAGTAGATTATCTCAGAGAACAACGAGACCAGAAATAAATGGGTCAAAGGGGCAAGAAGTGACAGATGAATTTTAATTTAGATTAATACGAGATTTTGCATTTTCAGAAAGCAAATCAGGGCAGAAATTATGCACTTTATGGTAAGGTCCTGGAGCGTGTTGAGAAACACAGGGACCTAGGGCTACAGGTATATTGTTTATTGAAAGTGGGGTCGCAGGTAGACAGAGTGGTACAGAACACACTTGGCACATTTGCCTTAATCAGTCAGAACATTGAGTATAGGGGTTGTGGTGGCATGTTGCATCTGTACAGTATGTTGGGGAGGCCACTTTAAGAATACTGCGTACAAGTCGGTTTTCTACAGAAATGACTTACATGGATGTTCCAGTTCTGGAGGGTTGAGCTTTAGAGAGAGGTTGATTAGGTTGAGGTGTTTCCCTCTGGAGTGTCAGAGGTTGAGGGGTGATATTATAGAGGTTAATAAAACCATCAGGGACATGGATATTCTGAACAGCCATGTTCTGCTCCACAGGGTACGGGAGTCCATAACAGGAGAACATAGGTTGAAGGCGAGAGGGCGAATGATTTAGAAGGGACCTGAAGATAAATATTACACAGAGAGAGTGGTATGTGTACAGAAAGTGCTGTCAGAGGAAATGGTGAAGACGGTTACAATCACACATTTAAAAAGTATCTGAAAGAGGAGAGATATTGGCCAAATGCTGGCAATTGGGAGACTGGATCAGATTTGCCGTCTGATCAGAGTGAACAGATTGGACCAACGGGTCTGTTCCCGTTCTGCATGACTCTCATTCTACAACAGGGAAAATGAAAATTTCTGAAAGGACCTTTCAAATCGGAATTCTCATCACTGGAAGTTTATCATGCCTCTATGTTCACATTGATTGAAAGCTGCATTAGTTAAATATTTGACAGAGAAGTGAGTCATGCATAATAGGATATAGACAGGAAAGTGGGGCTGAGACCCCAACCTGATCAGCCACGATCTTAGTGCCTGGTGGAGAAGGCTCAAAGTATCTAATGACCCACTCCTGTCCCTCAGTCCCATGTTTCTGTGTTCCATTCAGCCCCTCACATCTGCGATGCAGAAACAGTTGGAGGTCAGTTACTCCTATGACCTGGTGCACAGAAACAGAGAAGACCATTCAGCCTCTCAAGACTGTCACACACGCTTTAAGGGGATTTGGGAAACGCAATTCGAAAATCTACGCAAGGGTATGAAAGGGGCCCCTCATCTCTCTTCATAGAGCTTCCCCTCTGTGCAACTTGTACTTCATTTGTTGGTCATGTTGTCGACCCAGATTCACTGAATATAGCCCCCAAATCTCACCCAGCGATGGCTCACAAAATCCTCTGGTCTCACTGACTGCAATATACAATAACAGAACATCCATGAAAATAACACCCACTAACTTTCCAATAACAGAATGTGAAAACATCAGAAACAGGGGCAGTTCGTTCATTCCCCAGCCTGCCTTGCCCTTCACTAAGATCGTGATCTGCTCTTGGTCTCAAATCCTCTTTCATACCCAATTCTTCATTGCCCTCAACTCTCTGACAGATCAGTATCAATCTACCTCCTCTTCAAATACTTTCAGTCATCGAGCTCCCCGAATACTCTTGAGAAGAGAAATCCTGAATTCAATACTACCTGTTTGAAGAAAACACTTGCTGCTCCTATATCATGGCTTATTGATATGAACAAAAGACGTCGACACAGCGGTTCAGGTAATAATGAGTGGCCCTGATATCAAGGCAGTGGTTAACTTCTGTTGACATCAAGGACCTTAACAAAACTGGATTTAATGGGAATCAGAGTAAACTCTCTGGTGTTTGGAGTCAAACATGGCACAAAGGAAGATGTTCATTATCTCAGTCCTTGGTCACCTCTGTGGGAGATCCTCAGGGTAGCTTCCTCTACACAAACATCATCAGCTGCTTCATCAATGTCTCCGTGCCCCCACCCTCCCCACCAAAACATCAGAATGTGGGGATGTTCACTGAAGATTCCACAATATTCCGAGCGTTTTGTCCCCCGTCAGCTCCTGAACTGGTCTGTGTCCATGTGCAGCAAGATCCAGACACCACTCAGGTTTGTTCTGTTAAAGTGTCTGTAACATTCACATAACAGCGCTGTCTGACTCTGCACATTTCCAGTGAAACAAGAGTTCATTCAGTACCTCACACTGGTTTCACAGGATAATAAGTCATTCAGCCCATTGACACTATTGGAGAAGAACAGGGACAGCCAATTCAGTGCCTCCAGCCTATTACTCAGGAACAGAAGGAGTCTAGTGTGATGGACCACACCAGAGCACATAGAAAATATTTGAAGGTGGTAGCCTAAACTGTAATGTTTTCTTATTTTACAGGAAATGTAAAGTGTCTGTTCCAGATACAAGGTCAAACTACTCGGTGTGAAGTAAAACACCATTTACTTAAACACGAAAGATAAAATGAAACGAAAGAAAGAGGAATTTAGAATAACGTATTTCTATTGGACAAATTAACAGAATAATAGATCTAGTAACTATTACTAATGAACTGTTCCAATATAGGAAAATCGTATAAACACAGCCCCTGGCAAAAAGGAATATTCAGACACGATCGACACAAAAATTTTTCCAATCCAGGAATTAAAAACAGCATCAAGAGAACATTCAGGGAGAGTAGCAGCCAGGAGACATCCATTGAAGTTTCCAACTCTGTGTAGACCCCAATAGTTTCTGATGTTACTGAAAAAGCAAAGCCCAGAGATCCTAACCTGTGAGATTTGGCCATACCCATTCAGGCTGCATTAAAATAAACCCAAGGCAACCCTAGCTGTTTACTGAAGTGGTCTGAAGTAGCCAGCTTTGTACCAATTGTTCAATCGCACTCTTAAAAAAAATCCAGGACAAAATAACATCTTAAAGCTGCAGAACCATCACACTTGTCAGCACATCAAAGTGTTAAACAGGAACCAGGGGCAACCCAGTCAGGCCCCTGGCCTTGTCCAATCGGACGAGGAAGAAGCCAGTCAGTCAAGCAAGTCACTGACAAAGGAATAGGATGAGGCCATTCAGCCTCGTGAGTCACATCCACTGGAACAGGAGGAGGCAATTCCCCCTCAACGCACTTATACAGGGACAGAATGAGATAATTGATGCTGATTTCTGATGAACGGCTTATGCCCAAAACATCAATTGTCCTGCTCCTCGGATGCTGCCTGAACTGCTGTGCTTCTCCAGCAATCCATTCTCTACTCTGATCTTCAGCATGGGCAGTTATCACTGTCTCCTAATTGATGCTCTAACATGATGAACAAGTGGAGTAGAGGGTACACAGACAGACTGCTCCATGTTGTTCCTCGTGTCTCCGTTGCTCATGGCACACACGTGGGACTTTAACGTGGTTTTCTCGCTGTGAGGAGAGAAGATATATATCTTGTGTTGTAGTCTCAAGAAGGCACCTTTCATCTCCGAGAAGACAGCCTGCTGTTCTCTATGTAGGGCGGAAGCTGGTGGGAATGGCAACCTGTTTCAGATGGAAGGTATTGTGGCTGCTGTTGGGGATTGTGAACAACATGGCATTCAGTACAGGAGAGTTAATTAAGACATATAAACTATTAGCAAAGACCCGTTAGACTGATGAATGGACTCTCTAAGTTCAAACAATGCTGATCTTATTCATGTTGATCTTGTCTAGTGCACGTCCTGTGCAGTGTAACCTGTATGTCTTACTCTGTCCAAGTCTATTTCTACCCTATGATCTGTCTGGCCATGCTTACTATGATCTGCCTCCACTGCTCATAAATAAAGATTTTTCCCTGTATTGAGGTACACGTGACAATAAATCAAACCAATCAATCCTGGGTAAAGTATTGAATTTCTCTCCCTATCAATGTCTCTTTTGGAAATAAGCGATCGCTGCCACTCCTCATGTTTCAGCATCACATTTCTTTGTCTCTCACAGCTCTACAGATTAAACACTCAGCTTATTCACTCTATCCTCATGTTACCATCATCCATGTCTGTGGTAAGGAGATCATTCCTTCCAAATGTGGTCAATTCTGCACAGAGTACCCCAAATGCTCTCTCAGCAAGGCTTACAACAGCAGGAAGATGGCTTTACTTATGTCCTCGCATCATCTTACAATGAAGGACAGCATACCATTGTCTACTCCCATTACTTACATAAGGTTTGATTTGGAGCAGTCAGCATAGTCTTGTGAGTGGGAGATCATGCTTCCCTAATTTGTTAGAGTTCTTTGATGAAGTGACCAAGAAGCTTGACGAGGACAGAGCGGTAGACGTAGTCTCTATGGATTTCAGAAAGGTCTTTGATAAAGTTCCACATGGCAGTCTGCTCTGGAAGGTTACATCGCGCGGAATTCTGGGGGAACTGGCCAACTGGATACACAATTGGCGTGTTGGTAGGAAGCAGAGGGTTTAGTGGAAGGATGCTTGTCAGACTGGAGGCTGGGTCCATTGTTGTTTGTTATCTATGATTTGGTTGAGAAATTACAAGGTATGATTAGTAAATTTGCAGATGACACTAAAGTAAGTCACAGCGTGATCAAAGTAAGAAGAAGTTTATCAGAAATTGCAGCAGGACCTTAATCAGGTAGGCAAGCGTGCCGAGAAATGGGAAATAGAATTTAATATAAATGTGTGAAGTCTTGCATTTTGTATACTCAAATCAAGGTAGGAGTTTCCCGGTGAATGGGAGGTCCTTAAGGGGTGTAGTGGGCAGAGAGACGTCGGCGTTCAGGTGCACGGTTCTCTGAGAGTGGAGTCACAGGCAGACAGGGCAGTGAAAAAGGCTTTTGGCACACTGGCCTTCGTCAATCAGGGCATTGAGTATAGAAGTTGGGAAGTTATGTTGTACTTACACAGGACTTTGGTAAAGCCTCACTTGGAGTATTGTGTTCAGTTTTTGTCAACTTGTTAGAGGGAGGATGTTATGAAATTAGAAAGGGTGTAGAAGAAATTTACAAGGACGTTGCCAGGAACCAATGACCTGAGTTATAGGGAGAGGTTAGATAAGCTGGGGACATTTTCTTTAGAGTTTAGGAGACAGAGCGGGGTCCTTATAGAGCTATATAAGATCATGAGAGGTATGGATAGGGTTACTGCTCTCAGTCTTTTTCCACGGTGTAGAGAATCGAGAACGAGAGGGGATCGGTTTACGTTGAGAGGGGAAGGAAGAAAAGGGAACCTGAGGGGACACTTCTTTACACAGAGGATGGTACGTGGATGAGCTGCCAGCCGATGTGGGTGGGTTGTGGGGGTACATTAACGACATTTCAAAAGCAGTTGGATAAATATGTAGATAGGAAAGGACTAGAAGGATATGGGTCAACTGCAGGGAAATGGGGATGGCGTGGATGGACATTTACAAGGTGGAGTCGAACCCCTCTGTTAATTAAAACCAAACCCCAACAAGCTCGCCTCACCCCGTAATCTGTTAAAGTATGAGTGACACATCTTCTAAATTCCACGATTTAAACAACAATTAATAAGTTAGTTTCTTAACTTTAATAGTGAACACTAAACAACAACTATTCACACATACAAGCCCCCCTTTTCTTAGCTATTTACTATCTGACTCCAACTCTGTAAAAATATGCTGTTCCAACAACCCACATATTAAACATTCCAATTTCAAGACCACACAGAATTCATCTTTCCCGCTGTGCTCATTCTTCCAACTGTTGATCTCACTGGGTCATGTTTTGTTTTCTGCAAGGAGGTTTTAAATGAACATGTATCTTTGACAGAGAGTGTGTAAGATGGCCAGATCTCACTCCTGACCTACAGCAGTTACTCTGCTGTTGGATGGCAGTGGCTCTCCCTCCAGTGTTCAAAATGCTGGGTTTATATACTCCCCATGATACAATAATTCTCATAATTTGTTTGCTTTCCAGGTGTCCAAACAATAATATTCACATTCTGTTGGCTTCTGGTATCCTGAGCGTTATTTAAACTCTTTGGTCAAAACAGCAACCAAAACTCAGGTATTCATTTCCCAGCTACTTGTGACATGTGGAACAACCTGACCTTTAGCTGGCATCTGTGGCTGTACTTTCTATTCAGCAAAACCCGTTCTGTCTTAAAGTGACCAGACATGTTTTAGGCTTCATAACACCTTCCACCTTCAGAAAATAAATGAACAATCAGAAAGAAAAGATGGTTTCATTTCTTTTTCTCTAATTCTTAATCCAAGTATTATGAAATCCAAAAGTATTAATCTCAGTTATGCCATTCATATTAATTCTGCACACATATATAACAGTGGAATAAGTCAAATCGTTTCTACACTTTTTCCTTTAAATCCGCAATAACACATCTGCTATCACATTTTTGGGACCCACAGCATGTACATTTTGTAAGTTTAAAGTTGTTAACATAAGACTCCAATGAAATAGTCTCATATTCCAAAAAAGTGCTAGAGGATTGTCGTTGTTGTCCACAACCGTCTACAACAATTTGATTGTCATATAATCATTAAAATGTTGTCAGGTGAGTACCAAACTCAGTCATTCTTTTTTCAATAATGGAGATGCTGTTTTGTTTTCTGATGGATATTGAGTTTTTTTCGACAAGTAGCTAATTGGACATTCCATCATCATCTTTCTGTATCAATACATCTCTGACCCCTATATCCCGAGCATCAAACACAAATTTCAAAGGGTTTCAAAATATTTGGTGTAGCTAAAACTGGTGCGGTGATTAATACTGATTTTAAATTCTCAAATGCCTCCTGGCATTGTTCTGCCCACCAAACATTTGTGTTCTTCATTAGTAAATCCATCAGTGGTGCCAATATGCTGCTGACATTTGGAACAAACATCTGATAGAATCCACGCAGTTCCAAACAATCAATGCATCTCTTTCTTCGAGGATAGTCGTGGAAATTCCTCAAAGCCCTTCGTCTTTGTTTTCCATGGGGTCAACCTTCCATGTGCAATGTAATGTCCCAAGAACATCACCTCTGCCTTCACGAATTCTGTTTTATTTAAGTTTATTACCAAGTTTGCTTCTTGTAATCGTTCAACATGCTCAGCTATCTGTAACATGTGAGCTTTTCAATCACTTCCTAAAGATCACAACGTCATACAGATAAACTGCACAATTTGTTCATCTGGCCATAACTCTGTTCCTGAGTCTTAAATGTTTCTGGAGCATTATTCATTCAAATGATATACTCAATAACGTTTTTGTCATATCCGGTATCTTTACCAGATAGTTTAACTGACTCAACATTTTTAAAATTTGAAAGTGGCCACTAAACCTGGCTTTGAAGGGATTTCCTACCACTGGTGGCAATACTAATCCGTCATCCCCACGGGAAATCGTCAAAGTTTCAGAGTTTTTATCTGTCACTGGCTTCACTCTATACTGTGTCCTCTTCAGGTGCTGTTTAGGTAACTCACCTATTCGATCTAATCTCTCCCTCACCTCACATACATAATCCAAGCGTGAGATCTCCGACTTTGGTCCTGTCAATTTATATTTGATTAATTTCAAAGGACCTCTCACTTCATGTACGAATATTAACTCAAAGGAAGCAAACTGCGGAGTTTTATTTAGGACATCTCCAATGGCAAGCACTTTAATGGGACACCTTTATCACAATCATTCAGGCAATCCTGACAGTACGTTGTTCACATGATCTTCAGCTTCGCATGCTACATTTCCAAGGCTCCCTGGGATTCAGGATGGGACGCCCTTGATTTGAAGTGCTGTATGCCTAAGCTATCCATGACTTCCTAAAACAGCTGAGCGGTAAAATGAGACCCTTAGTCTGACTGAATCTCTCTGGGTAGCCCAAAGCGAGTAAAGAAAGCTGCCAACTCCTCCACCTCCCTTTTTTCCTTAACACTCCAATAATGGAATTGCCTCTGGCAATCTGGTGGACACGTCCATTATGGTCAGAAAATATTGGTTTCCACTTTTACTTTAGAAAGGAGAGTGACACAATTAATCATAACCCACGTGCAAGTTTCTTCAAATGCAAGAATTGGCAACAAAGGTGCTGGTTTTAATACTGTCTGTGATTTACCTACTATTTAGCATGCGCGACGTACAACAAAAATTAACCACATCCTTGTGCATTCCAGGCCACTAGAAATGCTTCCGTAACTTAGCCTGAGTCTTTTGTACACCTAAGTGACCACCTGCAATTAGTTCTTGTGCTAACCGTGACACTGTATGCTACTGATAACACAATCTGGTGCACTTCAGTCCATTTCACTTCTGCACTGACCTATCGTGGTCTCCATTTTAATTTTAGGATTCTATCTTGAAGTTAATAACCTTTGACAATACATTCGGATTCCTTCTCTCTCTCTCTCTCTCTCTGTATGTGTGTGTGTGTGTGTCTGTGTGTGTGTGTGCCTGTGTGTGTGTGTGTGTGTGTGTGTGTGTCTGTGTGTGTGTGTGCCTGTGTGTGTGTGTGTGTGTGTGTGTGTGTGTGTGTGTGTGTATCTGTTGTAAGTCCATTAGCCTGTCTGGACTAAACACCCCTGCCTGACACTCTGCCTGTTCAGGTTTTTCCTGCACCCTTACATAAAACAGTGTGTCAGGTTATTGGACATCAACTCCTTTGTCTATTTCTTTCGTTTTTCCTTCCTGCTGTAACTTATGACAGTGGGATCTTGTTACTACACTGTCTGGAAAGATTCCTGGGTATTTTTTCTTTTAACTCCCCAGTTCCTTAGTTTTCCTTTGCCTTCTCTACCACAAGGGGTGCCTCTCCCAACTTGGATCCCAACTACAAGAACAACTGTATTCCTGGAACTGACACTCACTCTCACTGTTACTTCCACAATATTGATTTGGCGCTCCAACCTAATGTTACACAAGGGAATGCTTAATTTCAGTCTCCATTCCATAAATTATCACGCTCTTGAATAACCTGTCAGAAAGAGTGAAAATGCTTCATCTCTTACTATTAGAGGCCGAGAGAAAGTGAGGACTGCAGATGCTGAGATCAGAGTTGAAAAGTGTGAGGCTGGAAAAACACAGTAGGTCAGGCAGCATCCGAGAGGTAGGAGAGTTGACGTTTCAGGCATAAATCCTTCATCAGGAAAGTGGGGGTAAGGGAGGGGCAAGGGGGATGAGAAATTAATAGGAGGTTGGGGCTGGAGTTGACGGATGGGAGTTTGAAAGGCGATAGGTAGATGCAGGTGGGGTGTGATGGTGATAGGTCGGAGAGGAGGGTGAAGTGGATAGGTGCTACGACAACTGGAATCCTCAAACTATACAGCATCAACATTGACTTCACCAATTTCCAAATCTCCCCTCCCCGAACCTCATCACAGATTCAACCGTTCACCTTAGCACCGCCTTCTTGAACTGTCTTAATTGTCCATCTTCCTTCCCACCTATCCAGTCCACCCTCCCCACCGACATATCACTCTCACTCCCAACTAAATCTTCCTATCGCCCTCCCAGTGAGTCTCCCACTAGCACAGCTCCTACATTCCTATTTATCTTTCAGTCCCCTTTTTCCCCCGCCACATTCCTGATGATGGATTTATACCTGATATTTCGACTGTCCTGCTCTTAGGATGCTGCCAGATCTATTGTGCTTTTTCTGGCACCTCACTTCTCAACTATTAGAATCTGAGCAGATCCCGTATCTCACAAAATTATTATTTATTGTCCTCCCCCCACCTTCTGAGTAAAACTTATCCAGAGAGGCGAATTCTTTTTAGAGACCAGCCACTGACTCTTCCGAGGAGGTGCACTCTCCTGCAGCTTCTTGGAGAATTGGGGTCTTCTTTACCAGGTTCACTAATGTCACTGGCTTAACCTCTTTTACCACATCTTTTCCCAAAGTGCCTCCCTTCAATGCCCAGCACGGTGTGTCCCAGCTTACTGCAGTGAAAACACCTTTTCCCAGTGCCTTCTTAAACCATCGGCACTGGAATTTTACGTGTTCCACTCCGTTATAGTGAGAACACCTGAGGCCATTCACCACCTTTCAACCCCCTTGAGCTTATTTCTCACCTGTAGTAAACTCTTGCCAGTGTGCTTTACTCTATGTTTTGCAGTGTAGGATCTCCCCTTCTCCCAATTTCTATCCCTCACAGGATGAAAATCCTCCCAGAAGCTAAATTTCATCTCATGCACCAATGCATATTTACCTACCATATCTGCCGCGCTTCTCACTTCTTGAACTTCCTGCTCATTCACATGAATTCTTACCATCTCTGGAAGTGAGTCTTTAAACAAGTATTATCCATTTTTATGGCCCGCATCCATCTATCAAAATGACTGTGTTTAATTCTTTCAATCTCAACATAAGCCTGACCAGGTTCTCTCTCTATTTTTCTGAACCTCTGTCTATATTCTTCTAGTACCAGTGCATAACCACATAAAATCGTTAGATTGACATCTGCATAATCTCTTGAGCAGTCATCTGACAGCGCTGCACATACCTCACTAACTGTGCCCACAGCTTAGTCTGAACTAGCATTACCAACAAGTTCATTGGAAGTGCCATCTACTGAGCCATTTTTTCAAACAAAATATAAGAGATTTTGATTTTTTTTCACAGAAATATGGCAAGGTATTAACATAGTCGTATACATCCCTACATTCACTCTTCATCTCTATCCTTTTAATTAACTTTCTTGTCTTTTCCCAACTTCTGAATTTCAAATTCTCTCTCTCTTTCTTTATCCTCTCTTTCTCTTTCTGCTCTCTCTGCTTCTGTCTCCTTCTTTATTTTCTAACTTCAGTTGCCATATTTGCAATTTAAGTTTTTTCTAACTCTACTGGACTTGTCTGTTTCTCTGATACACCAAAGTGCTTGACCAACTCCATTACAATTTCAGCTTTCCTTTTGTCCCTGGTTAAACCCAATTCCAACCTAGTTGACCGACTGTCCTACTGGCTTTCTAAACTTGCTTGGCAAATTTCGAAACCTCTTTAGTAATATTCAAAGCCATTTCTCTCACTTGTAATTTAACCAACCACAGGTAAACAAAATTAAATGAATTTTCCCACCGATTTTATTTGACGATCCATGTCACTAATTGCCACGTGTTGGTATCTGCTAGGATCTTTTGTACCCCAAATCTGTTCAAATCAGTCCAAATCCCGTACGGCAATGCCCCCAAACTGTTATGACATCAAAATCGAACCCCTCTCTTAAATAAAACCACACACCCAGAAACGCTCACCTCACCTCGTAATCTGTTTAAACATGAGAACTCCCAAATTCCACGAATAAAAGTAAAATAACAGTTTATATGTATGCAATTTAGCTCGTTGTGCTTGAAGGTGTGTTTTCAGATGTTTCGTCACCATGACTAGGTAACATCATCAATGATAGTCTCCGCTGAAGCGCTGGTGGTATGTCCCACCTCTCTAATTAATTGTCTTGGTTTCTTAAGGTGGGTGATATCATTTCCAGTTCTTTTGTTTCACAAGAGAAGGTAGACAGGATCTAAATTGATGTGTTTATTGATGGACGTCTGGTCAGAATGTCATTCCTCTAAGAATGTCCTTGCGTGTCTTAGTGTGTGCGTGTGTTGTCCCAATCAAAGTGGCATCTTTCTTTGTCTGTATGTATGGAACATAGTGATAGTGGGTCGTGTCTTTTGCTGTCCAGTTGGTGTTCATATATCCTGGTAGCATGACAACAGTACTATTTAAATGTCGGAAAAGTAATGTTATATACACTGTGTCCCTGTAGATAAGTAACATTTTTCATATGTGCACACTTTCTAAATTAACAACGGAGACACAGTTAACAAAAATGATGCACATGATGTATAAAATGTACAAAACATTAAAATATTATTTGATCCTCATCTAAAGTGATATGTTCCCCTTCTCTCAATGTTACCTCCTTTTCTGAAGTCCTCTACTCTAATCTCTCATTCTTATCAGGATGTGTGTTATAAATTCTTGCTTCTGGTATCCCAAATTATTTCAGTTAATCCCTTTTCTACCGGGAATTCAATATATTGGCCTGCTGGGCTCTTTCCAAAGTTAGTGTCTGTCATATCATTGGAGCTAAAAATTCTGGCATCAGACCCAGCATTTGAACACATTACTCTGTCATACACGAACTATACAAACGACCATAGCACACAGGCATTGCCAAAACATTGAGGGATGTACATCTAAACCTTTCAATAATCAAGTTTTCTCATTTTTCACATTTCCTCATCTACATCCTCTCTCTCGTTCTTTCTTTGTATCTAGTTAAGAAATTTACCAATTATTCTTCACATCCCTTCTCTCAAAACTCCTTCTTTTGATTTATATCTATTGCTCTCTTCGTGATGTAATGTGATTATAATTGAGCAATGTAACTACAATGACATGTGGGAGGAGCTGGCCAGAGTTAATTGGTAGCGGAGCCGAGCAGGAAAGACCATGAAGCAGCAATGGCAGGAGTTTCTGGGGATAATTCGGAGGATATCAGAAATTCATCCCAAAGGAGATGAAACATACTCATGGGAGGACAAGGCAGCCATGAGTGATAAAGTATCAAACCAAAAGAGGAAGCATACAATGTGGTGAAGATGATTGAGAATCCAGAGAATTCATTGGCTCTGAAACTACATAAGGCTGGCCTCATTGACACTACAGAACTCTTAATCATGGTCAGGGAGAGAAACAGAGGGAAAGACTTTCATTTTAAACACAGAAGATGGTATTACGCAAGGAAAAAAAAAGATTCATATTAATTAAACAATTGAATTAAAATTAGTTAATTGGTTTCGCAGAAAGTGTCAGATTGGAAGCATGACCCGGGAAGAGACCCCCAGCAGAATGAGAGCATGAAAATGGAAATATTTCCACATCAGAAACCAGGTTAGGTCACTGAGTACATGACTGATGGGTGAATGGGTCTCAATGTGAACTAAGAGACAGACAGCAGAATTGCATTGCAGATGTTGCAGCTCAAAACTGCCGATTTATGTAGTGCTATAGACCTCAGCAGCATGAGAAGCAGAACAGCATTCAACCACGATCTGTAACATGTTTGCAGAGGGATAATCTCCTCAGTCTGCCATTACCATCAACACGACATATGTTCCAGTAATGACTTTGGGTGAACATGTCAGGGTCAGAACTATGTGAACCCAAGCGTGATGCTAACACATTAAAGCTACCACACTTGGCCAACAGATCTGATTGACGCTCTGCAGTCCTGCCACATTCAGTCATAAATGGTGATGGACGATTAAAGAAATGACTGGAGGAGAGGATTCCATAAATATCCCCATACTGCATAACAGAACTGCCCTGTACACCAGTGTAAAACACAAGGATGTAGTATCTGTACCATTCCCAGCCAGAAGTGTGGAGTTGATGATCCACCTCACTCTCCTCATGATGCCCACAGAATCACAGATGCCGGTATTCAACCAATTCGATTCACTGCACGTGACATGAAGAAATAGCTGAACACAGTAGATACAACAAAGCCAATGGGCCCTGACACAATTCCTGCAATAGGACTGAAGATTTGATCTGCACAACAAGCCGTGTCCCTGGAAAAACTATTTCATTCTGACACCTACCTGGCAATGTGGAAAATTACTCAGCTGTGTCCGGTCCCCTAAGAGGAGTATAATTACAATCTGACCAATTACCAGCCCTCAGTCCAATCACGATAGTCACATTGGTGGGATTTCTTTTTGACAGAGATGTCAAGCAGCACAGAAATAACCTGCTTAGTGTGGTTGCCGATAGGTCCCCATTTGGAGATGGTGCTGTTGTGGAAATGTCACTGGATTACTTATCCAGATCAGGATAATGCTCTGGTAGCTGGTGGAAATTAAAAACAATTGATAACATATTAAGATGCAAAATCTGGCGTTAGTAGCAGTGACCTTGAAGCCAATGTCGATTGTAAATACCAATTTCCTTCCCCAATGTACTTTCAGGAAGTGAGTCTCCCGTGCTTTCCTGGTCTGGCCTAAATGTGACCCCAGACACACAGACATGTGATAAACTCTTCAATGTCTCTGAATCGGCCAAGCAAGACACTCTATTGTCTCAAACTGCTTTAAGTTCTTAAAGGATAAACCTGGACAGAGCACCCAGCCCCAGCTGGTATCAGAAAAGGGGAAAGGAAACACAGTCCTGTTGACTCTGCAGAGATCTCCTTCCTAACATCTGAGAGTTTGTGACAACATTTACAGAGCTTTCCCACAGATTGCACTGAAACATCGGGAAAGGAGTAAGCCATTCTACACATTGAGCCTTCCTCATAGTCGTTCATGTTCAAACATCTGCACAATGTACTGATCCCACACAATGAACATATCCGTTAATGTGAGTAACCTTGGGAAGCTTTCAAATGGGAAGTGCAGTAGTCACTTTGGTCTGTCGAGTTTTCTACACAATTCAATATAATGATGGCTGGCCTTTTATTTCCATACCGTACTCCTTTTCTCCCCTGATCTCTTTGTTGTCTCTACGTCCTTATTTATATCCAGTGTCTTGGCTATCAGGTGTTAGCGAATTCCCCAGGGTCACCAGTCTCTGAGTACAGACATTTATTCCCATCTCATGCATAATGGCCTATCTGGACCTAATACTGTGGACCCTTGTTTTAAACACCACAGCCTGTGGAATTATCATCCCTGCTTCCAATCTGTCTCACCTTGTCAGCATTTTATATATCTCACTGAGATCTCCACTCATTTTCCTAAACTCCGTGGAATACAGGCCCAGTCGCCCCAAACTTTGCTTCCACAACAAGCCTGTAATCCCAGAGATGAAAAAACAGAAAATGCTGGAAAATCTCAGAAAGTCTGGCAGCATATGCATGGAGAGAAAAGAGCCGACGTTTTGAGTCGAACTTACCCTTTGTCAAAGGATATGGAACTTCCATATCCGCCACAGATTCACCTGCACCTCCACACATATCATCTATTGCATCCTCTGCACCCGATGTGGCCTCTTCTATATTGGGGACACAGGCCAGCTACTTGCGGAGCGTTTCAGAGAACACCTCTGGGACACCCGGACCAACCAACCCAACCAACCTGTACCTCAACATTTCAATTCCCCCTCCCACTCCACCAAGGATATGCAGGTCTTTGGACTCCTCCATCGTCCAAAACGACGTTTGGAGGAAGAACGCCTCATCTTCCGGCTAGGAACCCTCCAACCACAAGGGATGAACTCGGATTTCACCAGTTTCCTCATTTCCCCTCCCCCCACCCTGTCTCAGTCAAATCCATCAAATTCAGCACCGCCTTCCTAACCTGAGATCTTCTTCCCGACCTCTCCGCCCCCACCCCAGTCTGACCTATCACCCTCACCTTGACCTCTTTCCACCTATCACATTTCCGACGCCCCTCCCTCAAGTCCCTCCTCCCTACCTTTTATCTTAGCCTGCTGGATAAACTTTCCTCATTCCTGAAGAAGGGCTTATGCCCGAAACGTCGATTCTCCTGTTCCCTGGATGCTGCCTGACCTGCTGCGCTTTTCCAGCAACACAATTCCAGCTCATTCACTCCTCTTGTCTTAGTCACCTTGAAGCTTTTTTACAACCTCCTCACCCACACACAATCCAACATCCTTTAGTTCTGTCACAGGTTGGGATATATTCTATTTGTTTCCCACAACCAAATGTTTAATGGATATTGTAAACAGCTGGGACCGAAGCACCGATCTTTGTGATACCTCAGCAATCTTCCTCTGTTAAAAAATGTTGTTTATCAATTTATTTATTTCGTGAATCTGGGAGTGACTGGCTGGACCAGCATTTATTGCCCGTCGCTAGTTGCCCTTGAGAAGGTGGTCGTGAGAAGCCTTGTTGAACCGTTGCAGTCCACTGTGGATTCAGTGATGGTAACACCATTGAATGCCAAGGGGCAGTTTTCAAATTGTATTTTAGTGGTGATGGTCACGGTCTGACATTTGTGTGGCGTGAATATTACTTGCCACTTGTCAGCCTGGATTACTTGCCACTTGTCAGATCTTGACGCATTTGGACATGGCCTGTTTCAGTACCTGAGGAGCCTCGAATGTTGCTGACCATGGTGCAATCATTGGCGAACATCCCCACTTCTGACCTTATAATAGAGGCAAGGTTATTGATGAAGCAGCCCTGAAGATGTTTGGGCGTAGGCTATTGCCCGAGGGATTCCTACAGACTTGTCCTGGAGCTGAGTTCACTGATCTTTATCAGCCATGACCATCTTCCTACGTGTCAGGTATGATTCTAACCATCGGAGAGTTTTCCCTGGATGCCCATTGATTCCAGTTTTGCTAAGGCCCCCTGATGCCACACTTGGTCGAATGCAGCCTTGTGTTAAAGGGCTGTTACTCTCATCCCACCTCTGGAATTCGGCTCTTTGTACATGTTTGAAATAAGGTAATGAGGTCAGGAGCTGAGTGACCCTGGTGGAACCGAAACTGAGCGTCATTGACCAGGTTATTGCTGAGCAGGTGCTGCTTGAAAGCACTGACACCTTCCATCAGTTTACTGACAGGTTGGTAATTGGCCGGATTAGATTTGTTCTTTTTTTGTATAGGAGATACTTGGGCAATTTTCCACGGAATCGGGGAAATGTCATTGTAACGATATTGGAACAGCTTAGTTAGGGCAGTGACAAGTTCAACAACACAAGTTTTCAGTACTATTGCCAGAATGTCGTCAGCATGTGTCCTCTTTGGAGTATCCAGTGCCTCCGTTTCTGGATATCGCGTGGATAGAAACGAATTGGCTGATGACTGGTAACTGAACTGTTGAGGATCAACTAGAGGAGGCCGAGATGGATCATCCACTCAGCATATCTGACTGAAGATTGTTGCGAAAGCATCAACATAACCTTTTGCACTGAAGTGCTGGGCTCTTCCATCATTAAGGATGGGGATATTTCCTCCTCCAATTACTTGTTTAATTGTCCATAACTATTTTCGACTAGAAGTGGAAGGACTGCAGAGCTTAGATCTGAACCGTTGCTTGTGCGATCACTTAGCTCTGTCTATCACTTACTGCTTATGCTGTTTGGCACATACGTTGTCCTGGTTGGTGGCTTCACCAGGCTGACACCTAATTGTCAGGTATGCCCGGTGCTGCTCCTGCCATCCTGCACACTCCATTGAACCAAGATTGATTCTCTGGTTTGATGGTAATTGTTGTGAGTGGGATCTGCCAGGCCATGAGGTTGTGCGGGAGTACAATTCTGCTGCTATTGCACCTTATGGAAATTCAGACTTGAGCTGCTAGATGTGTTTGAAGTTGGTCTTATTTAGCACAATGACAGTGCCACTCAAATTGATGGAGGCTATTCTTATTGTGAATGTTATGATCTCGTCTCTACAATGACTATGCAGTGTTCACTCTTACCGATACTGTCATGGGCAGATACTTCTGCAGCTGGCAGGTTCGTAAGGATGTGGTCAAATATGTATTTTCCTCTTGTTGGTTCCTTCATCACCTACCGTAGACCCAGCCTAGCAGTTATATCCTTTAGGACCCGACCAGCTTATTCAGTAATGCGGCTGCAGAACCACTCTTGGTGGTGTACATTGAAATCCCCTACCCAGAGTACATTTTGCGCCATTACCACCCTCAGTGCTTCCTCCAGGTAGTGTCCAGCATGGAGGAGTTCTGATTCATCAGTTGAAAGAGGCTTGTACATCGTAATCAGCAGGAGGTTTTCTTTCCCTTGTGTAAACTAATGCCATGAGACTTCATGGAATAGAGTAACTGTTGTGAACTCCCAGAGCAATCCCCTTCCAACTGTATCCCAATGTGCCGCCATGTCTGTTGTGTCTGTCCTGTTGGTGAGACAAGAGATATTTGGGGAAGGTGATGGGGTGACATAGTCATACTCACAGAAGCAAACCTTTCAGACAATGTCATGCTGTTGCTTGACGAGTCTGTTTATTCCTATTCACCGTTTCCAGCCAGATGTCCCATTCTAGAAACATGGCCATATATTTGCCCCAATCCACTAAGATTTGATTTTGCAAACTAGGTTTGTGAGCTCTACCAAACTTTTTTCTGAAAATCCAAACGTTTTACACCCATTGCTTCTCTTTCATTTGTCTCCCAGTCTGTTTCTCAAACATAATTCCCATTTCATAAGCGTATGTTAGTGTTGTTTATGACCATTACTTTCAGTCCCAAGAATTTCTCCTGAAACATTTACTTACTATGTTCTATGTCCCATGTACTAGATCTTTTTCCACAGCAGACTTGGTTTTCCATGTATTGTAAGAAAGTTCTGTGAAGACAGAACTGAGGTAATAGCTGCATAGTTCTGCCAATTCCCTGTTCCCCATTCCCCATCCTCTGGTTTCAGATTGTAAGGAAGCTGCACTTGGTTTCTCATACTTCTGACATTGACATTAGAATATATTCACAAGCTATTACTCTTATAACTCTTGTGAATATATTCTTCAGAAACCCATCAATTCCTGCCTTAGACTGCTCACTGATTGACCTTGTACAGCCATACACTCACAGGTGTATGTATTCAGTACTGCCAGAAATGCAGCACGATCTGCAGTAATCCCATTTTCCTACATCAGGTCCATAGCTGGGAATGCTATGACACTTCCAAGTGCTCGTCCAAGCACTTTTTAATGGCTGTGAGGATTCCCGTGATAACTCTCCTCTCAGGAATTAAATTCCTGACCCCAACACCCACTGGGTAAAAAAAACAATATTTTAATCCTCACTAAATCTCAAACCCTTCATTTTAAATGTGTGCTCCCTTGTTCTTGACTCTCTCACTAAAAGGGACAGCTGCTGTCTATCTCCCCTCTCCATGCCCCTAGTAATCTTATCCTTCTGAATCACGTCCCCCTCAGCCTTCTCTGCTCCAAAGTAAACAATCCGAGGTTATCTAGCCTCTCTCCATAACTGACGTTCTCCATCCCAGGGAACATCCTGGTGAATCTCCTCAGCACACCCTCCAGTACCATCACGTCCTTGCTGGAATGTGGTTCCTATAATTGCACACAGTTCTCCATCTTGGCCTAACTAAAGTCGTGTACAGCTCTTATTATCTCCGCCCCGATTAATAATTGCTACATACAAAGTCCACTTCTTAACTAACGTATTACCCTTTCCAGTCACGTTCAGGTATTTGTGGAGAAGCACCCGCTGATCTTCCTAGTGTGTTGCCAATCATTGAGTCCTCCCGTGTCTGCTTCCTTCTTCCAAAGTACATCACATCTTTTGTTTCAGGTTTACATTCCATCTGCCATTGATCTGCCCATCTGACCAATCCATGTGTATCTTTCTGTAACATTTGATCTTCCTCCTCACTACCAACCAACTGGGCAAACACAAACTTACTTATCACAACCCCCACCCCCTTCACCCACCCCACTCCATTCACATCTGCACCATTTTTGAATACCACAAATAATGAGGGTTACAGCACCGATCAATGTGATACAATAGGGGACACTGGTCTCCAGTCACAAAAACAGCCTTATCTCACCACCCTCTGTCTCCTGCCACTAAGACAATTTTCGTTGTAACTTGTCAATTTATCCTTGATTCCATGAGATTTTACTTTATTTTTCACTTTCCCGTGTGGAGTTTTGTCAAAGGCCTTGCTGCAAAACTAATTAAGCGACTTCCTCAAACTAACTCAAATTCTTTAGGTGTGACTTCCCCCTGATAATGTCATGATGATTATCCCTGAACAAGCCTTGCCATTCTGACTGGGTTTGAATTTTGTCTTTCCCTATTTTCTCCAATAGTTTCCCTAACGGTCATCTAATACTTGTTTGTCTATAGTTCCCTGGTCTTTCTCTCCCATCCTTACTGTAAAGTGAAATCGCATTAGCTGTTCTCTAGACCTCTGGCACCTCCCCCATGGTCGGATTCTAATTAAATTTGCCAGTCTGGGTCTTTCCTCCATTGTCTCCAACAGCAACATGTGTTACAACTTCAGACCTGGCAATCACTCCAAATTTCTTCCAACCAACGCCTCAAATTCCTGCTCGCATTTTCCATCAATCTGCTCAAGAGCTTCCCATTCGGCTTCTCGAATTCTGTCCCTGCATCCTCCTTCTGCCAAGTAAAACAGATTTGAAGCCTCATGTCACAATCTATCTATGTTCTCCAGATTCACACACAGATTTCCCCTTTGTTTTCTGATGGACACTTACTGTTCACTGATTGTTCTGTTCTACTTGTTGTTCGTGTAGAATATCATGGGATTCTCTCTAATCGCGCCTGCGTGCACTTCTCCATGTCCCTCTGTTATTCAGTCCCCTCTATGTTTCTAAGTTTCTAAGATTCACTACGATCACCTCTCACTATTTGAAATTCGAGATTACAGGCTGAGTTTTCCAATCAGACAATCTTGCCATTTTAGGGATTAATCTGGAGAATGCCTTTTGTAGTTCCTCTGTACTCAGTATATTCTTTCTTAGATGGGAACTCCAAAACAGTATACACTGCTGTAAGTTTTGTCTCAGCAACACGCTGTGCAACGGGTGCACGACATCTGCTATATTCCAATTACATTCACATGAATGTAAACCTAATGTTCACTTTCCCATTTGAATATGTTCTTCCCAATAACTTTTGCTTTAACATTTCTTATGATGTAAGTGTGTGGGTTCGGAAAAAAAAACCTCCTGAATATCCAACTATACGTTAAACATTGGTTCCTCATTGCTGATGTCTACAAGCATCATCTTCAAAACATTGCATGAAAAATGTTTGCGACTTATGGTTTTCTTTTCATCGATACATTATCATACTCCCCAGTTTTGCCATTACCTTCTATATATCTAGTAGCACGTTCTTTGTAAAAGAGTCCAACAGACATCCGACTGAAGGTGACAAGTTACCTGACCTGCAGTTCACCACTCTCCACCTTCATTGTTTCTTAAACTGGCGGATAATATTTATAACCGTCCCTTATACCTATTGGCTACCTGCCTTTCTGGAATGTATTGGAAAATAACGTGAAAATCCGTAATGCAACCAATATGACTCGCTGCTTCCACTGCAAATTTCGTATGAAGTAAATCTGGTCTGTTAGATTTATCAACACTCTGTCCAGCTGTCTTTTCAAATGCTACCTCATCACTGATAAGAACGATCTTAGACTTTACTTACACAAGTCCTATGGTCACTTGGTATTTCTTGGAGAATGTCTGGATATTCTACCATGAAGACAGACAGAAAGAAACTGTATCTTGTTCCTGTAATGTCTCTGTTCCTTATAATAAATTATCCTGTCCGCACACTCACTGTTCCACATTTGACCATGTTTTTATTTTTGTTTCATACATTGATGGAAGCTTTTTAGCAGTTTTTATGTTGTTTTTTTTTTTCGTTTGCATGCTTTTTCTCTTTATGATGTTTGTCTTAGTATTTTTGTCCTCCTTTGTTGGGTCCAACATTACTCTGAATCCACTGGTTTACTATAATGCCTGACATTTTTCTCAGCTGCATCCTTTGATCTAATAGGTAGATGAGGAGTGTGTGTGAAAATGATAGGTCGGCGAGGAGGGTGGAGTGGATAGGTGGGCAGGAAGATGGACACATAGGAACATTCAAGAGGACGGTGCCGAGTTGGAAGGTTGGACTGGCATAAGATGGGAGGAGGGGAATTGGGGGAACTGGTGAAATCCACATTGATCCCCTATGGTTAGAGGGTCCCATGGCGGACGATGAGGCGTACTTCCTCCATTACTCAGGTGGTTAGAGTTTGGCGATAGAGGAGGCCCAGGACCTGCATGTCCTTGGTCGAGTGGGAGGGGGAGTTAAAGTATTCTGCGACAAGGAGTTGAAGTTGGCCAGTGTGGCTGTACCAGAGATAGTCTCTGAAACGAACCACAAGTTGACGTCCTGTCTTGCCACTGTAGAGAAGACCATATCGGGTTCAATGGATGCAGTAGATGAGGCGTTTTATCTCCCAACATCACCTATCACTTTCAAACCGCCACATCCCCTTCACATTTATCTTTCAGCCCCCTTGGCCCACAAGCCTCATTCCTGACGAAGGGCTTGTGTCTGAAACGTCGATTCCTATGCTACTAATATGCTGGCTGACCGGCTGTGCTTTTCTCGCACCACATTCTTCGACTCAGATCTCCAGCATCTGCAGTCTCCACTTTTTCCTCACACCTTCATGGCTTTCATGACTCAGATTTATAACGGTTACTTCAAATTAAACAAAAACTCTCGTGTACTCAAACATCAGAAAACCAATCACCAAACATCACCAAACATCACGGTGGTTCATTGTCGAGCACTGTTGCCTCACAACAACCGGGACCCCTATTTGAGTCCAGCCTCGGGTGACTGTCTGTGTGGAGTTTGCACATTCTCACCACGTCTGCGTGGGTTTCCTCCGGGTGCTCCGTTTCTTCCCACAGTCCAAAGATGTGCAGGTCAGGTGAATTGGCCATATAAAACTGCCCATGGTGGTAGATGCATTAATCAGAGGGAAACTGGTCTGGGTGGATTACTCTTTGGAGTTTTGATGTGGACGTTTTGGCCCGAAGGACCTGTTTCCATACTGTGGGGAATCTAATCTCAAATAAAAAGTTGAGGTCACTGTTTCCAAAAGGTCATTTGCAGCAACGTTCTCAATGAGCTCTTCTGATCAACCAACACCAATTCCTAAATAACATGATCTTGACCTCGGTGCTCGAAATAAAGGTTTTGCAAGCCATCTCACGCATGCTGATGAAATCCATTTTCCCAGCAATAGTATTCAGTTGGGGTAACACAGCTTAGATATAATCTAAACAGTACATTATTACTGTAGTACCCACAAACGTGCAAATCTCATTTCCTGTTTTATAACACGCCCAACATTTATGTTGCAGCTTTCACTTTGATAGATAACTCCCATCAATGTTTGTTTCTCATTGCTGTTTCTGAGCTCCAACTTACATGATACAATGAAATGTCAGTGAAGTTGGTTCTGGGGAGATTAACGGTCGAAGTCATCTCCCTACATTATTTATGCTCTTCTCAAGATTTATTGTGAGATTTTCTCCAGATCTCCCGTTGTACTGGTGGAGTAGAGAAGGACAATGATCTTTGAACAATGCTGTATATTCCTCCAGACAGCTGGGACTGCTCTAGCCTGGGTGGGGACATTGTAGCAGGCTGGTAAAGCTTTGCTGCTGCTGTACAGGATCTTAGTGGGAACACATCCGGAGTGGTGTATTTATATTTAATGTCCTCACTGAAGAAAGGATATTGTTACATTGGGAGCAGCTCTGAGATGGTTCTCTCAACTGATTCGTGGAATGAGGCTGTTAGCTTATAATGAAAGGATGGTCAAGTTGATCTAATACACTTTGGAATTTAGAAGAATGAGAGATGGTCTTATTTCAGCATAGATGACCTGAAGGAGTCAGCAACAGAAGCCAATTACACACAAAATGGAGAAATCCATGCCATTCTCCAGCCTGTTACACAGAAACAACAGAAGGATATTCAGGCCTAGTTACACCAGAACAGGACGAGGCTATTCTGCCCCGGAGCCTGATATGCTATTACAGGAAGAGATCAATCAGCCCCTCGAGCCTATAACACTGGACCCAGAGTAGGCGATAACGGACCAGTATCCTATTACACAGCAACAGGATCCGTCCATTCAGCCTCCTCAAATCTGTTACACAGGAACTGGAAGAGACCACACAGTGACTAGAGATTGTTACACTGGGATAACAGGAGGCCATTCAGCCTCACTGAGCCTGTTGCAAGTGAATTGGATAAGGATACAAACTGGCTGAGACTTTTTTATGAGAAAAGCGGAGGTAATTCAGACACGTGTCTGTTGTAAGGGAACAGGAGAAGACCAATCACTCCCTCGTTCCCATCTCAGGGATGCATGAGAAGACCCATCAGCCCCTCGAGCTGTTACACAGCAACAGGAAGATTTCTTAATCCCCAACCCTCTAACACATCAACAGGTGGAGGTCATTCTGGTCTTGGGAACACCAGAAAGACGTCACCCCATCGAGTTTGTACACCAGCAAGATAATGAGTCCATTCAGCCACACATGTCTCTTACATTGCAATTGTAGCAGATCTTAAAATCGTGTGCCCATTAAACAGGAATTCAAAGAAAACATAAAAGCTTTCTAAAGGGAAGAACTTATAATAATGGTATACATTAGGGAGTAAAGTTTAACGATAAACTACAGTAATTTAAGGCAAATTGTTAAAATCCATTGTTTAGGACATTTCCAAAGTTAAAGCACACTCCGTCAGAGTCAACATGTTTCAATTGTTTGCTTGAGTTATTTAAAGATGTCACAAACAAGGTGGATAGTGGGAATCATGAAGATGGACTATATCTGCTCTTCTAGAAGGGATTGGATGTGTCGCTTCTCCAAAGATTTAACAGTAAAATCAGAAAACATGGGTTTAGGAGTAATTTATTAGCTTGGATGGAGGATTGGTGAACCAACAAAATGCAGTCAGATGGAATGTGTCAATTTCTTTTTACAAAAATACCTAGTGGGGTGTCACAGATTTCAGTACTCATGCCTTAACAAGTTGTCATCAATATTGTTACTCGGTTGACAGGATAGAAAATACTATCACCAACTTTTCAGATGACACTAACATCGGTGGGAAATTACTTCGGAATGAAGATGTAAGAGGTTTAAAAGTCAATATGGAAAGGATGGGTGAATGGGCTAACATTTGGCAATGAAAATTAAAGTGAATAACTATGAGATCATTCAATTTGGCCAGCGAAATGGAAAGGCAAATTATTATCCAAATGGGGGGAAACTTCAAAGTGCACAGGTAAAGAGGCATCTATGTGTTGACGTGCATTTCACAGAAAACCTGCATGCAGCTACAGCAAGTAATAGGAAAATCAAGCGGAGGTTCAGTTTTTATTTGGAAAAAGGAGAGAATAGGAAGGTAGGGAGTTTTACTGTAGCTGTGCAAGACATTAGTGAGTCTGCAACTGGTGTACAGTTTGGGTGAGGAAGGATGCATTTGCACTGGAGGTAATTCAGAAGAGGTTAATTAGATTGATTCCGGAGATGAGGGGTTTGTCTTATGAAGAGAGATTGAGCAGTGCAGGCCGATATGCTCAAGTTTATAATGGTGAAAGGAGATGTCATTGAGGTCTGTAAAATGCTAAAAGTAATTGAAAGTGTAGATGTGTAGTGGATTTTTTTTTCATGTGCCGCAATCTACAAGAGACCAGAAGAATGGAAATGGCAGAAAAGTGGAACAGAGGCCACGATGACATCAGCCATGATTGTATTCAGTGGTGGAGCAGGCTGGAGCGGCTGGATTACTGACTGGTGTTCCTTGTTCTTATTTAGCCCTTCGAATGTGTTACGAAGGAATGGGAGAGGACTGGTTGTCAACAGAAAGCAGGCACTCTCGATAAATCAGTCCAAATCAGTTTGACAGAACGTCACCAGTGATGTCAACATACTGGGAGATGATGGACATGTCTCCTAGTTCTGCCTGGAAAGTTCCGGATCGTAGAAGCTGAATAAAACTGTGACCCTTACATCCATTAACAGCACCGTTCTCCCCCTGGTGTGAAGCTGCAGGTCGTGTTGAAGGTGGTGACACCGTTCTGTGACCAGCTCCTTGTTCAGTCAGGGTCCCCTCACACTCTGCTCCTTGGTGAGGTGTAACTTGAGAATTTATTCCTGGAAAACCCGGGGTGGATCCAGCAGATCGCTTTATACACACACTCACTTCGTGGTTTCAGAGTTTCCCCTCTCTGCAGCCTCTGCTCCACTTGGTGTTCATGTTACACACTCAGATGCTCTAACTACAGTCCCCAGGCTCCATCCAGAGTTGGGTCAGCAAATTCTCAGGTCTCCCTGAATGTCTGAGGCAACTCGCAGCATAGCCTCCAGCAAACCATCCCCAACCCCTTCACTCGCCTTTCAATAACAGGAGTCAGTCAGAAGCCCCTGAGCTACGAGAGTTTGGGATCAGATGAGACCGCCGTAAAATATTTTAAGCAGGTTGCTCCAGCCCAAACTTTTCCTCATTTTAACTGTAGATATGAAGTGTGAAGCAAAATACAATCTATTCAAATGTTTCAGTTAAAATACAATCAAAGAAAAGAACAATTGGGTTAGCTTATGTGTTAGAACACGTACACAAACAATGGAAGACATACCTTCTTGGTAAACACCGCTTAGCACAATGGAAAACTCAAATACAGATTCTTACGTGCAGTATTCCAATCCAGAAAAAACTACATTAGAAGAGATCTCAGAGAGAAGAGCAGTTGGGGATCATGCATTGAAACTTGCAACCCTTCTGGGACCCCAAGCAGCCGCTGAATGCTGCAGCTAAAAACAAAACGAGTCTACCTGGACTGGGAGAGCTGTCCGCTGCCCTTTCATTGTTCCCATCGTTTTGATAAAACCTAAAGGCCTCCTCAGTTATTTACTGCCTTTAAGACCTGTCTTCAAAAACGACGAAGAGAAAATAACCTTTTTAAAGTGACAGTATCGTCAAACCTCCCCCTTTGAAAAAAAATGAACCATCGATATATAACTGTAGCTTCATTTTAAACCCCTTATTCTTACGCTACTAGTAGACTAAAATACATTTGTATGACATTGACACTAAGCACGCAAACATTCACAAACCAATTCTATTTCAGTCAGTTTACTCCGGCCACAGAATACCTCTGTTTTTCTTTATCCAAGTCTCGACAACTTGGCAGCGAGTACAGTTTCTTGTTCAGTCACCTGTATAACTTCCAAATTGAATGGCAACAATAGTAACCTTTATCTGAACAGACTGGAAGTATTCTCCCTAAATTTATCCGTAAACTAATAGACGTTATGATCAATATATAGATTTTGCTCAGGCATGTTATTGGCAATGTAAATGCTGAAATGTTGCAACGCCAACACAAAGCTCAAGGCCTCCTTCCTAATTGTGAAATATGTTTGTTGATGGTTTCTCACTGGACACTCCAACCACACGTTACATAATGGAGCGCTTCTAATCTCTCTCATCGTCCTTCTGAATGACATACCTCCTCATGTAACAGCTTAAAAAGATTTACACGCTTCTGTACCTCTTAATGCTGTAATCCCTTTATCTGCTACCATGGCCTACGCCAGTAAACCTTACTCTACAGGTATATGTTTTAAGATGATCTCGCACATTCTTCTCAATCCCTCACAGAAGCCAAACTTTGATTTATGGACTAACTTATCATCAGCAGTCATTTCAGCTTCTAATCTTGCCATTTTAATTCCCTGCTCTCCACATGTGCTCTCATGACTGCAGGAAGTGAATATTTGAAATCCTCCCAAGAAAGAATCTCTCTCAGAGTGTCAGAGGTTTGCTCTGCTTTTACTACCCTTATACACCTTTCAAAATTACTTTGTTTGACTTTTTCAAACTCACTTTTAAACGTATTTCATACTGTTTTAATTCATTTTCATGTTCAAGCTGCCTCATCTGCAATTGAATTCTAGCCATTACCAACGACTCTAATGATGTTTCTACCAAAATTTAAATGCCAAGCTACAGCTGTAATTATCTCTCATTTTCTCACAGACACAAACCTAACTCCAGCCTGTCTGCCAATTCTAACAGCTTTGCCTTGCTAACCATTTGTAAAGTCTCCAACTTCACTTCTTCCAAACCCAGATAGCTCTCAGAGACAGAAGAACCATTAGCAACTAAGCACTGTTCAAACCAACTGAATTCAACACCCGAAACTAAAGACACTAACAACTACCCAGACGCCGCCTTTGATCCCGACAATTTCCTTTTGCACATTCTCCCCATGCCGGTGTGGTTTTCCTCTGGGTGCTCCGTTTTCCTCCCACAGCTCAAAGATGTGCAGACCAGGTGAATTGGCAATGTTAAATTGCCTGCACTCTTCAGTGATGTGTAGATTAGGTACATTAGTCAGGGGTGAATATGGAGTACTAGGGTAGGGAATTGGGTCTGGGAGGTTCTTCTTCGGTGGTTGGTGTGGACATTTTGGGCCAAAAGGCCTGTTTCCACATTGTCGGGATTGTACACCTGAACCCAATTTCGAATTATCGTTTTCGAAACGGACAAGAGTCCCCAGTTTGCTATGGACCAGACCAGACTGACTTAAAATAAGATGGTCCTTATCACCAACCTTGTCTTATAGGAAAGTTAGACGTGAAGTGACTGTTCCAGATGTGATCTGGCTGGTCAAACCACTCAACTCTCGGCAAAGCACAATTTATTTAAACACGACTAAAAACACACACAAAAAGAAGAGGCGTTTAGAATAACATAACTACTGGAAGCCTTAACAGAATAATAGATTCAGTACCGTCTACTAACAAACTATTCCAATATACTAACATCCAATAAACTCATATGTTGGGAAAAAGTTACATCCAAGGCCAATCGGTCACGAATGCAATTTTCCAATCCAGGAGGAAACAGCATTAAGATAGATTTCAGACAGAATAGCAGCGAGAGATCATTTACTGAAGCATCCAACCTTTCTCCCTCCCCAGGCACCTGGTGGTTGTTACAGCTCAGAAAAACTGGCAAGTCTGGTCTGTGCGTGCTGACCATTGTTATCATGATTTATATAAAAAAAAACAAAAAGCCTCCTAAATTATTTACTTCAGCCGTTTGCAGTAGGCAGTTTGGCCTTTAAGATGTCTCTTTAAAGTAAAGAAGCAAATAATCTTTTTTTAAAGTGATAGCATTGTCAGAGATGTTAGATCCCTGGTCCTTTACAATAATACTCACGGGGCTTCCTCGTGTTATTAACCACTTGATCAGCTCAGAGGACAAGCACATTCGTCACACGTTCAGTGGACAGGCACAGACCATCTTTCAAAGACGTGAGTCAAAGCTGCGGAATCACCAATCCAAAATGGAACACCATATGGGGTACACCGGTAAGTGATCAACAGATCGACACACACCCCCACCCCCGACATGGAATACCACATGGAACCCACCGGTAAGGGAACAACAGCTCAACACACCCCCTCCCCCGACATGGAATACCACATGGAACCCACCGTTAAGGGAACAGCAGATCGACACATACCCCCTCCCCCGACGTGGAATACCACATGGAACCCACCGGTAATTGAACAACAGCTCGACACATACCCCCTCCCCCGACATGGAATACCACATGGAACCCACCAGTAAGGGAACAACAGCTCGACACATGCCCCCTCCCCCGACATGGAATACCACATGGAACACACTGGGAAGTGAACAACAGCACAACACACATCATTTCACTGTTTCTGAGCTTCACAATGTCAGCACTTGATACACTAGGGAGCCAAAATCCAAGGAAAGATACAGAGAGACAGAAAGATTCACATTAAAGACAGAAACAGACAGTTAATTAAATGAGAACATGTTGTAGAAATATAGAGAAGAAGACTGGGTAGTGGGACTAAGTGGAGCATTGAACCCTTAGAGACCAAAATTACAAGAATGAGAACATTGAATAAAGGAATTTTCAAATCATCTGAAATGGTTTTGATTCATCAAATTCTAAATCGGCTTCACAGAACACGTTAAACAATATAAGCTGGGAGAAGATGACAGACTAAGATGAAGAACTGTGCAGGCCATGCTCGTGTATTGCTCAGGAAACCGGTTTATCTGCCCAGCCTGAGGAGTATTGGAAATTTTTACGATATAGGAACGATACACACATCAAATACACACAGCAGGGGAAGATTTCTATCTCGATTGGAGCAGTATAAGGTGTATAGGTGTGTGGGTGTGTATGTGCGTGTGTGTGTGTGGTGGGGGTGTCGTGCATTGGGGTGGTTGAATGTGAAAGTCATTGCTTGAGAGAAACTACACTTAAAGGAAACCAGGTCAGATATGAACAACTGTCAGGGATTTGGATAATCGACACAGAGAGACTAAGAGAAGTTTCATGGACAGATGAGTTAACTGCTCAAGAGTATCAAAAATAAAGACATTTCCAGACAAAATAGCGATATAGATTAGCGTGCATAGGAATGTCAGATTGATGGGATTTTGGTACGATTTCGAAGGTTTCAACCCGAGAGTGATAGCAGCAGATTGTTGTCATCATTAAGTCTGTATTTCACAGCTCAAGGTTCAAACAGTAGATGAGTTAAGTCAGTGAAGTACATTCTGGAGCAGAGAGTAGTTAAAGTTAATCATGGTCAGGGCTTGGTGTCATGGCCAAAGGGATCACCGAACCTGTGATTCGTCTGTGTCAATCACCAACTGCAAGTTCCCCTCCAAGCCGCTCACCACCCTGACTTGGAATTATACCGGTGTTCTTTAACAGTCGCTCGGTCAGGATCCTGGAATGTCCTTCCTAATGTCATTGTTGGTCAACCTACAACAAGTGGAGTGCAGCGATTCAAGAGGCCAGCTCACCATCATCTTCTCAAGGGCAACTAGGAATGGGCTATTAATGCGGGCCAGCCAGCGATGCCCTAGTCCCACAAATGAATAAGCAAAAAGATATTGGGCAGGCATGGAATGGAGTCCCATGAAGGAAACATAATAGAGGACAATGACCTCCACACTCCCAATATTTAAATAAGAAGGGCAGTGAGACAATGGTTCACATCTGAAACTGAGTAGGTCAACATAGAGACCCATGAGTATCACTACCAGAATCAAGGAGGGAGCCAGTAATTGAACACGTTCCCTGATGCAGTTAGTAGTGGTCTGCAGACTGAATATTTGGGATCAGAATCTCAACATGAGCAATAATAGTGATAAGAAATGAAGACTACATGAGAGAACAGTAACGCAGTCATAACTGGATTATAGAAAAAATATCTGGATGATGAAACTTACCAGGAAAACCAACGATAGACAGGAGAGGATAATAAAAATATTGAATAATCCGAAGGACACAATAGATCCGGAATGATAATGACAACCAATCATAATATATAGAAAGAGACCAAACATAATCGGATAAACTTCTTGTTGAAACATTCCAGTCAAATGTTCCCAAATTCTGATCCATTGTTGGAACATTCCAGTCATAAGTTCTCAGATTTTGTTCCATTGTTGGAACATTCCAGTCTAATGTTCTCAGATTCTGATCTATGTTGAAACATTCCAGTCTAATGTTCCCGGACTATGATCTCTCTTCCCCTTGTCCATCCAGGGCTCTTGGTCTCTGTTCTTGATGTTCCCGCTCACACTTTGAAATAACACATTGAACAGTGCCCATTTATCATTAAAGGATGGGAACTCTCCACTGGGATAATTGGATTCCATGGAGACTGACATTAGTCACAATCACTGAAAATCAGGCTTAGTTAACCCCTTCCTTACATAACATTTCGTGTCATAATAAAAGGCAATATTTACTTAATCTCGATGGAATGGGTGAGGGTTACTGACGGATGGACTTTAAGTCTATCCTTTATTTTTTACTTTTTCCTTATATTTGGGAGTGTTGCCAGAGCTCTGCAGGGCTGTTTATGCCCCACTCTATTTAAAAAGGAGACAGGATAAAATAACAGACGAGTTGCATAAGATGTCTGATGGGGAAATTTCTGGATACATTAACTCAAGAGAGAAAAAGAGGATTGCAGATGCTGGAAATCAGAGTCGAGAATGTGGTGCTGGAAAAGCATAGCAGGTCAGGCAGCATCAGAGGAGCATCGAAATTTCTTGTGTAAGCCCTTCATCAGGAATGAGGCGTGTGGCCCAAGCGGACTGAGAGATAAATGGGAAATGGATGCGGTTGGGGAAGATAGCTGATAATGTCATAGGTAGATGAAGTTGGAATTGGAGATGATATGTCGGAGAAGAGGGTGGAGCAGATAGATGGGGAGGAAGATGGAAAAGTAGGACAGGTCATGGGGGCGGTGCTGATTTGGAAGCTCGGATCATGGATAAGGTGCGGGTTGGAGAAATGAGAAAGCTGGTGAAATCCACATTGATTCATGTGGTTGAAGGGTCGCAAGGCAGAAGATGAGTCTTTCTTCCTCCAAGTGTCAAGTGGTTAACGTTTGGTGGTGGAGGAGGCCCAGGACCTGCATGTCCATGGCTGAGTGGGAGGGGGGAGTTAAAATGTGCAGCCCCGGGGTGGTGGGGTTCGTTGATGTGGGTATCCCAGAGATGTTCTCTGAAGTCTCGTCAATGTCGAGGAGAAATCAGGAGCAATGGATACTGTAGGCGACATGTGTGGAGGTGCAGGTAAATCTGCAAAGGATGTCTTGGACGGAGATGACGGGGGAGGTGAGGATGCAGGTTTTCCAATTCTTGCGGTGGCAGGGGAAGGTGCCAGGAGTGAAGGGTGGATTGGTGGGTAGTTTGGACCTGAAAAGGGAGTCGCGCCGAGAATGTTCTTTATGGAACGCAGATCCGGGTGGGGAGGGAAATATATCCCTGATGGTGGGGTCTGTTTGTAGGTGGCGCAAAATGGGGCAGAATAGTGTGTTATATGTGGAGGTTTGGTGGGATGTAAGGTGAGGAACAGGGTGTTCTTTCCCTGTTAAGTTGGGAGGGGTGGGATCCGAAGGCGGGGTGCAGGAAGTGGATGAGATGCTCTTGATGGTATTTTCGACGACGTGGGAGGAGAAATTGCTGCCTTTGAAGAAGAAGGCCATCTGGGATATACACTGGGTTCAGAGTGTGCTCATAAAGCACAATAGGTCAGGCAGCATTCGAGGACAGGAAAGTTCGACTTTTGCCCGCAACATCGCTTTTCCAGCACCGCACTCTTGACTCTATTCTCCCGCATCTGCTATACTCACTTTTGCCTACACGCTGGGTTCAGATACGTCTGTAATTCTGTTCTCACTGCTATAGGGGAGAGGTTGTTAAACTTGAAAGCATGCGGAAAAGATTTCCATATATATTGACAATTTTGGGTAGCGTGGTGGTGGCGAGTGATGTTGAGCTACACGGAGAGTAGAAATGGGTTGGGGCTATGTTACCTGGAGCGTAGGTTCTGAGGAGTGACCTTACTGAGGTTTATCGTTGTGAATCCCAATGCACCAGGGGGAGCAAGGTCAAAGGCCAGGGAAATATTTCACATTGATACTGGACAATTACTCATGGACCATCACGTTGCTGAACTATGGAAGTAGACCGAAGAATGGGACTGGCCAGAGGAGTCATAACTTGGAGGGTCCAAACGCATGATTGACAACAAAAATAAAGGCATTGCCATATTAACTGAAAGGATCAGTTCGATCACATTCTCAACCCTCCTCTCAGAACCAGACCAGACACCATAACCCCAGAGGAGATATTTGTTCAGCATGGAACACTGTACAGACCAGGCTAATGTACTGCTGAACACCACCCTGCAATCGGCCCAGAGTGAAACACTGTGCAGACCTCAGCAGTGCATTGATCTATAAACCCAGATGAGGCATGTGTTCAGCAGGGAGAACGGTGCAGACCGGATTGGTGTTCTGTGCAATGCAACCCACAATCTACCGAGAGTGGGAAGGTATGCAGACCACAGCAGTGCTTTGATCGATAAACCCAGATGAGAGATATGATCAGGGTGTGGAACTGTGTCTACCACCCCAGTACATTGTTCAGTAACACTATGTTAGTTCACTGCCCAGTGTAAGGAAACTTGCAGCCCATGCTGGAAGTGACAGAATGTGCAGCTCCCATCCATTTACCCATATCTCCATTGTGGGTTGTGGAGGTGAAAATCACTGCCAGAGGGAGATGGCAGGACAATCAGTTTAAGTATCAACAAATAGGAGAGGTTTGGGGAATAGAAAGAGAGGGGGAGACTGAGAGACAATGTCATGGAAGGATGCGTTCCCAGGTTCCAGAATGGTGAAGTGAAGACATTTCGACTGTATTCTGCAACGTGAGCCAGTGTTGCCAGGAATGATGGGTAAATGGGATATTAGTGTGAGTTCAGATGATGGAGAGTATTGGATACGCATTTGTTTTTCAGCTCTGTAACTGGGAGAAGGGTCAGCAGAGTCTTCGACTCAATGGGTTGAATCTAACAATAATTTGTCAAAGTGACATGTTCACTGAGTATGACAGAGGGATTGTCTGCATGAGACCGAACTAGTTTTCTGGTGCTATCTTATCAAACTCACTGCATAAACTACCTACTCCACCCCATGGCGTCCCTCTCATTCAATGCCAGCTCGATTTTCCTTCTTGGCTGGAGGTACTCATGAACGACCGCATGACGCTAGGTATTCCGTGATCCCTGGCACTGGTGCCATCTTCAAAAGGCCAATGGGCACACAGTTGAGCTTTCTCAGTTCGGCGCTGCCCTGCACAGTTTACCCTGAGCATTGCAGATAAGGGGCAATTACACCACGGTTTGTCGTCAGGGGCACGGAGGTCCGGGTGGATGGGCTCGTACACAGGGTACCATTCTCTTCCCAGAAGGGGCCACACCACCGGACGCACCGAGCATGGTCTGAGCTCAACACCCAGCTCAGTGTAGTGTCTGTGGTCTGAAGAAATGCTCAGCAATACACGACAAGCATCAATAAGCTTCCCCGCTCTTTAAGGATAACACTCACCGTATTCTCTCTGCTCTCACACTCTATGTATATCTGTTATAGGACCTATCCCCGAACAAGGCTCATGCTCCACCACTCACTACTGTTTGCAGTCTCTCTGTCTCTCACTCTCTCTCTCGCTCTACTTTATCACCCCCCACACTAATAAAACTGCATAGATACAACACTGTGGACTGACTCCCTCCAAACAAACAGCAGGGCCACACACTCCCATCCTCCTTCCCTCAGTCCCTTTCTCCTATTCAAGGAGAAACGGCCTGGAATAGGACAGAAAGGGCCAACCCAGGTGGTGGGGTGCTCGATATCCTTTCCCTCGCCCCCTCCCCGCCATGTGGGGTGGACCCTAGTAGGAGCCGGAGAGGACCGGGACACCATATGTGGAGATTCTGAAACATCCACGTCCCACCGACCGAGTAAGGAGCAATGTTCAGTGAAGGGCAATTCTCATTTTAAACCCACTGGCAGTTCCGTTTCTCCCCGGCACAATTTAGAAACCATGGCCCTGATGCCATCTCCCTTTTGTGTCGACATGGTACAAATGGAATCCCCACGGTCTCGATGGGCAGGAGGGTAGGCTCACAACGCATCGTCACTACTACTTCCAGGGAGAGAGCACGGAGACTCCCTCCTATACCTCCTACTGTAAACAGGTCATATATTGAAACTAACCTGTGATATTTACTGCTCTCCCCACTTGTCCTGATATCTTCAATAATATGTGCTCATATACACCAAGCGCCCTCTGTTCCTGCACTCCTTTATAATGGTACAGAATGTTTATATTAAATTGCAGACTTATTCCTGCCAAGGTGCATCACCTCACACTGTCTGCATTGATCCTGATCTGCCATAAACCTGATTACTACACCAACGTGTTACTGTCCTGCTGGTTTTCCACACTGTCCTCCATAAACATTATAATTCTTCCAGGTTTGGTATCTGCAAACATTGAAATTGTCCTACAGTCGCACTTCACACAGAAATACTGACTCACTCAGTATTGTGAGCAAGTGCAACAATAACACACTCCCTGAGGACAGACTTAAATACTGGCAAACATCAGACAGAATAATTGAAATATTGACAAGGTTACCATGGAACAAGGGAAATACTGACAGACACTCCATGTCTGTGTTAGTTTCTGTGTATTAGTGAGTGTCTCTAAGTCTCTGTATTAGTGTGCATCTATATGTGTGCATCAATATGGAGCGAGTTTGGCAGTCTCTATGGTGCTTAAAGTGATGTAATATCCCCCTGACACGAGATCCCAGGAAGGGTCCTTTCATTTCTGTCCACAGATGCTGTCAGACCTGTTGAGCTTTCTGTTGCTGCCAGTCTCTGCTGGACTTGCCACATCACTGTACAGGTGGGAGTGGAGCGTGAAAATCGTCAGGGATTTAGTTTGGAAGGGACAGAGGGAGGGCAGCAGCTCACAGCACCATCAACACACACACAGACACACACACATACAAACACACACATAAAAACACAGACGCGCACACGCACACACACACAGAGGCACACACACACAGACACACACCCACACACACACATACACGGACACACACACAGACACGCACACACACTCACAGAAACAAACACGCATAGAAGCAGACACATAGACAAACACATAGAGTCAGACACAGACACACACTGACAGGAACAGACACACATTCAGAAGCAGACACATACACACAGTCAAACACAGATACATTCACAGATGCACATACACTCTGAGAAACAGGCACACATGCATACACACATATAGCTACACACATACACTCACAGAAACCTCACATCCACACAGACACACCCATACAGACACACACACACTCAGATGCAGAGAGGCACACAGGCACACAAACAGACACGGAGAGACGTACACACGCCGACCGAAGCACGCGCGCACACACACAGAATACACACAGCCACAGATTTCATCAGTTTCCACATTTTACCTCCCCCCACCTTATTCCAGATCCAAACCTCCAATGCGGCACCTCCTTCGTTAACAGTACTACCAGTCCATCTTCCTTCCCACCTATCCACTCCACCCTTATCTCCGACCTATCAACTTCACCCCACCTTCATTTAACAATCGCCTTCCCAACTTCCTCCCCCCCCCCCCCCCCCCCCCACCCCAGCACCACCCCCTCCCATTTATCCCTTGGTCCACACGCCTGATTCCGAATGAAAGGATTCGGTTCGATGTTTCTACTCTCCTGCTCCTTGGATGCTGCCTGAACGGTTTTGCTTTTTCAGCATCAAACTCTTTCAACACAGACACACACACGCTCACACACAGGCACAGAAACACACACACACACATATACACAATCACAAACAGAGACAGACAGACAGGCAGAGACACACACACATGCTGACACCCGCATAAACACACAGACAGCCACACTCCCCATACACACACACACATTCGCTCTCACACAGGCATACACAGACACACACATGCAGACAGACATACTCAGTCACTTACACACCCACACTCCCCACACTTGTACATGCTAACACAGACATACACAGATATGTACACTCAAACAGACACACACTCACACAGACACAGACACATGCAAAAAGCACACATACATGCACAAAGACACACACACACACACACACACAGGCACACATATACACACAGACAGAGGCACACGCACAATGACATACACCACACAGAGAACATACGTATACAATCCAACACACAGGCACGCACACACACACACACAAACAGACAGATATCCACAACCACCAATACACAAGCATCCACATTCCCCACACACATGCACATGCATGCACACACACGGATGTATACAGACACACAAGCACGCATGCACACAGAACAATGACACGCACAGACACACAGAGACGCACAAAAACATGCACACACACACAGAGGCATATACATACACACAGCTGCACGCACAGTGAGATACAAACACATAGAGACACATATTAATACATGCACACACACACACAGGTATACACACACATCTTGTAAAATGAAATGTTTAGTGACTCACCCTTACGAATAACCTTACATGTAAGAAAGGATTGGAAAGTCCTAATATACACCAAAGCATGGCATAGTATTACTTTCAGCAAAAGAGGGAGAGGGAGAGGGAGAATGGGAGGCTTTGAATCCCACTCAATGATTCACCCCAAAACAAAACAGAGGTAGAAATACAAAAATACGCACACACACAAATGCAGAACACATCGAGAGATAGATACATAGAGATACACAAATAGACACACACAAATCGACAAGCACGGACAAACAAAGACACATGGAACCATAGCATTGAAAACAGATCTGTCAGCCCATACACTCAATGCTAACGATAATCTCAAACTAAACTAGTCCCACGTTCTTGCGCTTGGACCATATTTTTCCAGACATTCTCTTATCCTTTTACTTAATAAAATGTCTTTTAAGCATTGTAACTTTACCCTCATCTATCAGTTCTGAGGATGTTCATGCCATACACGAAGCAAATGATGTGTAATCACAATGCACATCAAAGGTCTTGAACAAGTATACGCAAGAACTCTGTGGGAAGCTCGACAATTGACTGCTGGAAATCTTGATGAGATTTTCATATCATCAATAGCCACATGTGAGGTGCTGGAAGACACGAGGCTGACTAACGTGGTGCCATTATTAAATAAACTGGCAAGGAAAAGACCAAGAAACAATAGACCAGTGAGCCTGACATCGGTGGTGGGCAAGTTGTTGGAGGGAATCCTAACGACAGGAGTTACATGTATTTGGAAAGGTAAAGACTGATAAGGTATAGTCAATAAGGCTTTGTGCTTGGGAGGTCATGTCTTACAAACTTGATTACTTTCTTCTTGACGAAGTAATAAAAAGCATTGATGAGGGCACAGTAGTGGACGTTATCTATATTGACTTCAGTAATGCATTTGATAGACGGGTTGGCAAGGTGAGATCTCATGGAATACCAGGGGAACTAGCCATTTGGATGCAGAACTGGCTCAAATGTGGAAGACTGAGGGTAGTGGTGGAGGGTTGTTTTTCAGACTGGAGGCCCGTGACCAGTGGTGTGCCACAAAGATTGGTGCTGATTCCATTGCCGTTCATCATTTACATAAATGATTTGAATGTGAACACGGAAGGTATGGGTAGTAAGTTCATAGTTGACACCAAAATTGAAGGTGCAGTGGACAGAGAAAATGATTACCACTGTGCATAACGGGATCTTGATCAGATGGACCAATGGGCTGAGGAGTTACAGATGGAGTTTAAGTTAGATAAATGTGAAGTGCTGCATTTTGAAAAGGAAAATCAAGGCTTGGATTATACATTTAATGTTAAGTCCCTGGGGAGTGTAGCTAAAAAAGAAACATTGGAGTGCAGGTCCATAGTACTTTGAAAGTGGAGAGGCAGGTATATAGGATAGTGAAGAAGGCGATTGTTATGCTTGTCGTTGTTTGACAGTGCATTGAATGTAAGAGATAGAAGGGCATATTGCGGCAGTACAGGACATTGGTTCGGCCACTATTGGTTCGTGCAATTATCGTCTCACACTTCGAAGAAGGATGTGTGAAACCTGAAAGGATTCAGAAAACAATTACAAAGATTTTGCCAGGGTTGGATATTTTGAGATTTATGTAGAGGCTGAATATGCCGGGGTTATTTTCCCTGGAGCATCAGCGGTTGAGGGGTAATCATAGAGGTTTATATAATCACAAGTGGAGTGGATCGTGTCAATAGCCAAGGTCTTTCCCCCAGGGTAGCACGTTAGAAATCTAGAGGAGAAATCTAGGTTGAAGTTCAGAGGGGAGAGACTTAAAAGGGATCTAAGGGGCAACGCTTTCAAAGAGAGGGTGCTTTATATGTAACGGGCTGCCAGAGGACGTTGTGCAGGCTGGGACAATTACAACATTTAAAAGGCATCTGGACGGGCACATGAATAGGAAGTGTTTAGGGGGATATGGGCCAAATGATGGCAAATGGAACTACATTAACGTAGGACATCTGTTTGGCAAGGACAATATGGGTAGAACTGGGTAGCTCTATGACACTGTGTCTTCTGTATACCTTTCTCCTGTCATCTTAAAATTACCCCCTCGTCTTTAAATCCACCACCCTAAGGAAAGGACACCTGCCATTCAACATTATCTATAACTCTCATTATTTTATGAACCTCTATAAGGTTGATAAGGTCGCAACCTTCTACGCTGCCATGGAAAATGTCCTAGTCCATCGAACCTGTCCTTATAACTTAAGCACACCATTCCCAGCAACAATCTGATAAATCTTTTCTGAACCCTCTCCAGTTTAATAATATCCTCAATGTAATTGGGTGACCAGAATTACACAGTACTTCAGGAGAGACCTCACAAATGTCCAGCTCAACTTGAAGATAATGTACCAGCTCCTGTACTCAAAGGTCTGAGCAATGAACGCCAGCAAGTAAAACGCCTTCTCAACCACCCTGCCGACACATGATGCAAAGAAATATACCAGAACAATAGATCTCTCTGTTCCACAATCTACCAATGGCCCGACTTTTACACTTAGATGTCCTCTTCTTGTTTGTTTTACGAAATTGCGATACATTGTATTTATTGAAATTAAACTCCATCTGCCACTCCTCAGCCCAGTGAATGATAGTACTTGGGAAGAAAGGCTGGACAGCAATCAGCTGCCTTGGATTCCTTCGTGGTTTTAAGAAGAGGGCAGTCACACGTTAGAGGCAGGAAATAGTGATTGGTATTTTTGATCCAGAAAGTATGCCCTTTGTTCATCTCTGGTGTTTAGTGATAAGTATCTACTCCAGATCTTTTATAGTGCAGAGTGTGTCTGCAGGGATATTTTTCTCTTATATTGCAGACCACAGACAATAGCCACTTAAGGTGGAAATCATAGCCAAGCAATTGAAGATCTTAATAGTTTATCTCGAAGGCAGCGCATATAAACTTAACATCCTAGAGTTGAGCTGAGTACTTTTCATCTGTTTAACGATGTAATTGATTTAACTGTGTAATTCAGTAAAGTTAACCAAATTTTAATGAATCCATTCTGAGCTGAAAGCTGACATTTAAAATGTGACCCAAAATCTGGGCATGTTTTAACACTTGTGTAGGGGGTAACTCCATGCCTCTGAGCCAGAGCTCTGGGTGAGATTCCAATACCCGAAATTGCGTGTTAGGTCTCTCAATCTGGACCAGAAGGTCTGCATTCATGTCCTGCCTGTCACGGAGTTATGTCACGGTATTTCAAAACAGGCTGATGAACAAACACACATGAGAATAATGTTGCAGCGTTAGGGTTTAATGCCAAGAGGTAGTAGTGTGACTACCTCTGAGCCCAAAAGTCTAGATTCAAATCCCACAGAGGTGTTTCTTAATCTGGCTGCACAAGTTATTCAAATGACTTTAGAAATATGATGTGATGAAAAAGGAAGAGGAGTCAGTATTGATTTTCAGAATTTAGTTCCAGGTATACTGAAAACACAGCCATTCGAGTTGATTGTGGTCAAAGTTGCACATTTTAGATGTTTATAAAACCATAAAGACCATGGATACGGTGCCATGATTCCGAGATGCCGGTGTTGGACTGGGGTGTACAAAGTTAAAAATCACACAGCACCAGGTTATAGTCCAACAGGTTTAATTGGAAGCACACTAGCTTGCGGAGCGACGCTCCTTCATCAGGTGCATTGAGCTGCCAGACGAAGTGGTGGAGGATCGTACAATTACAACAGTTAAACTGCATCTGGATAGGGACATGAATTGGAAGGGTTAAGAGGCATATGGTACAAATGCTGGAAAATGAACCTAAGTTAATTTCCGACATCTGGTTGGCACGAATGAGTTTGACCAAAGCGTCCGTTTCTGTGTTGTACATTTCTATGATTCATTGATCCAAATAAACATGATCTCTTTGTAATCTTATGTAACCTTCTTCACCTTCCACTATGTAACTAATCTTGGTGTCATCTGTAAACTTCTCACCATACTTTGTATAATTCTCATCTAAATCATTGATATAAACAACAACCAAAAGTCGATCCAAAAGCAATCCCTGTAGAACGCGACTGGTCAAAGGCCTCCAGTCCAAAAGTCAACCTTCCTCCACCACCCTCTGCCTCCTGCCGATAAGCTGAAACACACACACGCATACAGACATAGAGTCACAGACTCAGTTCTGTCTTTCAGATAGAGATAGATACTTTTTAATTGATCAGGGTATCAAGGTAAAAGTGAGAAACATGTCAGCCATGACTGAAGAGCAGTTCAGACTTGATGAACCAAACAGTCTAGTTCTGCACCAATTTCATACGCTCTATAATTTACGCTATCTGAAATGTCTAACTAAGAGAGCAGTGTAACGGAGTCAATGGGAATGTGGAATACGTTTTAGGGGCTGAATGGTCTATGTCTTTCCTATTGGTTGTGCCCTCATTTTTTAAAAGGGGAAGCTGACTTGCTGTGAGGTTCATACACTTTTAAATTTAAAGGTTTCCTATTTAAGATTGAGATTTGGATGTTCCTATCTCTTTAGGGTAGTGCCATCTGTGGTATTCTCATCCCCAGGGAGCAGTGAAGACTAGGCCCTAGAGTCCTAGAGATGTGCAGCATGGAAAGAGACCTTTCAGTGTAACTCATCCATGCTGACCACATATCGCAATCCGAACTAGTCCCACATGCCATATCCATTCAAACCCCTTCTATTCATACACCCATGCAGGTGCCTTTCAAATGTTGCAATTGTACCAGTCTCCATCAATTCCTCTGGCAGCTCATTCCATACACGTACCACCCTCTCCATGAA